>NC_134173.1:33388779-34803446 GCF_964188355.1 Buteo buteo
AAGAGAAATCGTATGTCCCCTATTTATTGGCCCCAGTTCCTGGACTTCTGGAACCTTCTCTTGCCACAGTTCCAGGACAGATTGAGACACCCATCAGTCAAGAGAAGTGACACCAGGCCCTACCCGTGACTTCCATTTTGGCACTTTTGGATCCTTCTCTCGGGATGTTGTCCGGCTCACAGTACAATCACATGGGGCTTCTCCCTTACAGCCTGGATGCCAGGTACCCACCAAAGCTGCTCTATCACTCCCCTCCTGAGCTGGGCAGGGGAGAGAAAATATAATTAAAAACTCATGAGTCGAGATAAGGACAGGGAGAGATCACTCAGCAATTACCATCGCAGGCAAAACAGACTTGACTTGGGGAAATTAGTTTCATTATTACCAATCCAAACAGAGTAAGGTAATGAGAAATAAAACCAAAGCCTAAAACACCTTACCCCCACCACTCGCTTCTTGCTGGGCTTAACTTCACTCCATATTTCTCTACCTCGTCCCCAGCAGCAGCGCAGGGGGACAGGGAATGGGGGTTGGGGTCAGTTCATTACACATTGCCTCTGCCAGTCTTTCCTCCCCAGGGGCAGGACTCCTCACACTCTTCCCCTGCTCCAGCGTGGGGTCCCTCCCACGGGAGACAGTCCTCCACAAACTTCTCCAACGTGGGTCCTTCCCATGGGCTGCAGTTCTTCATGAATTGCTCCAGCGTGGGTGCCTTCCATGGGGTGCAGTCCTTCAGGCACAGACTGCTCCAGCATGGGTCCCCCGCAGGGTCACAAGCCCTGCAGAAAACCTCCTCCAATGTGGGCTCCTCTCTCCATGGGTCCACAGGTCCTGCCAGGAGCCTGCTCCAGCATGGTCTTCCCACGAGGTCAGAGCCTCCTTTGGGTACCCACCTGCTCCGGCGTGGGGTCCTCCCCGGGCTGCAGGTGGAGATCTGCTCCCCCGTGGACCTCCCTGGGCTGCAGGGGGACAGCCTGCCTCACCAGGGTCTTCCCCACGGGCTGCAGGGGAATCTCTGCTCCGGCGCCTGGAGCATCTCCTGCCCCTCCTTCTTCACTGACCTTAAGGTCTGCAGGGTTGTTTCTCTCACATGTTCTCACTCCTCTCTCCGGCTGCTGTTCCACAGCAGTTCCCCTCCACCTGCCCTTCTTAAATACATTATGCCAGAGGCACTACCACCATCGCTGACAGGCTCAGCCTTGGCCAGCAACAGGTCCATCTTGGAATCAGCTGGCATTGGCTCTGCCAGACATAGAAGAAGCTTCTAGTAGCTCCTCACAGAAGCCACCCCTGTAGCCCTCTTGCTACCAAAACTTTGCCACACAAATCCAATACACGTGTATTTGTAATTAGAATACTCACTGTTATTGGGAGTAACATCATTACACTACTCTGCTAAACAGATAAAAGAATTTGCCACTCATCCACCAGTCCCTACTCTATTTACCCATCCACTCAGTTGATACTATAAAGTACTTTCAACTGTGTCTGCTGGGATGATGCACTTGCCGAGGAGCAAAAGGAATAACATATTTGCAGCATGTACCCTCAGTCTTTCCACACCTCTCACCTATCTACCACCCCTTCTGTTGAAAGTTACCCTTAGCTTTCCCTCAGACAACTGTATCTGGCTGGAAAGTATCTAGCTTAGAAACTGAACTCTACGTATGTAATGCTTAGTTTATGGTTAAATAACGGGAAAAAAGTGAACTAGATGGGTCTGACAGCATGATAAATGCATTAAGCAGCATATTTTCAAACTCTTCATAGTGATGAAATACAGTAAAGGTTCTACTGAAGAAGAGAAAAATAAGGGTTTTCTCCCCCCTCATCTTTTGATTAAAAATGTGTTAAATAGACTGCATGCACCACATTTTGGAAAGCTCTCAGCTCTCCCCAAGACTTACAACACCACTACCTTAAGGTAATTCTGAGAAATTAAAGCTAGCTGTGCTAATCATTAGAGCTATGTTTTATTCAAAACCAGCAGGTATTAATCAGTTGATTTGCTTAACAGGTGAATCACATTAGCATAGCATGTGGGAACAATTTAATCTACTGATTTTTTCTGCATTAGGGATTTAACTATAAAGGCTATTTTTCCTATTTATTTATTTATGTATTGCATGCAGATAACCTACATGTTGCTGCTACAGCCTATATTGTAGGAATGCATGTTCTAATGAGTTATAGTTTTCTTTCTTTTAAACCTTGTGCCTTTTAATGTTTATGAGGAAATACCCACATAAAGAGCTTTCTCTTAAAAAAAAAAGTCAGTATTACGTGTCTCTACTGTGTTTAGTTCTATAAACAACTGAAATGGAGCATGTTATGAAAGAAGCTTTTTTTTATGCAGGGGAATATGGTATAGCCTGAACAAAGAACTTGTTTCCATTTAAATAAGGTGATTCAAGGAAATATTGATAATTGGCTACAGTAAATTTAAAGGGCTGCTAATCTAATTTGATGGGTTTATGCCTTTTTTTGGACAGTTTTAAATCATTATATAAGATAAAATGTAGCTTGGAACTGGGCTGAGAATGTAATCCCCTCCTAGTTCTTTTGAAACCTGAACAGTTTTATTTGTTGGCTCAACTTTCTACATAGGAGATTTCATTTAACATACATTTACAAAAGGAAGTAGTGGTTGGGTTTTGTTGATTTCTTTTGTTTTTATACCCTTTCAGAAAATATGATTGATATTCTCTTATTCTTTAAAAATTTGGAGGGACTGACTGGTACCACACAGATATTCCAGAAAGATTAACAAAACCACAGACCTATACAAATGCTTTAGTGGATTTAGTGGTAGAGATAAAAACACAAAAAAAGTTCTGCCTGAAGAACTAAATCAGGGGCAAATAAGGCAGCTTAAATGTGCAACTTGTTTTCATAGATCCACATTGAAATGAGAAAGGAGAAAGAATTACAAGAAGTTGGGAATGAAAAGAAACTTTAAACCCAGGTATTTCAGTAGGCCAACTGCCTCTTCCTAGTTCAAGTTTGTGGCATTCTTAGATGTAGGAGTTGGCAAGCATTGTCCAGTCAGACTGTAAGACCTTGAGAACTTAAACTGGATTAAGTTTATTATTATACAATGTAAGGTCAGGCTGTTTTAGAATAATAAAAATAAAGCTTTTTGTAAACTGGTACTTTAATTGCTGAATATGTTTTGTGTCATATATCAAGGTAAAGCTGAGTGACCATATTTGCTGTACATAAAGTAACAGAGAAAAGATCTACTTCAACATCACAAGTGGAATAAGCAAAATCAGGTGAAATTTGGTTACAGATAAACTTTTACGCTGGAAATGAAAATAAAAGAGTAATTTTCTGGTATGGATAGTTGTTGCTTGAGTTAATGCTCAGAGCTATGTAAGGTCTTTATCTTTTGTTCATCTTCCTGTTCTACCATTAAACAAAAAGCCCTTTGAAAGAGAGTGGGATCTGTATCTGGTTCTGTCAAATTGCAACATCAACACATATGACTACAGATGACTGTATTAATATTTGAGAGCAATCTCTTTAAAGAGCATTTTTAGAGCCTGATCATCTCTTATGTCTTCTGAAAATTTTTTTACATATATGTATATATAACATACATACTGTTTATAAAACAAATATTTTATATACCTATAGCATGTCCTTCAGAATCACATATGTAATGTTATTACATTATATACCTAATATATATCTAATAATTTTTATGCACTATATGTTACATGTAACATGTATACTTTATATACTATATACATATAATAATGTACACAATATATATTATAATGCGTATAATATGTGTACATATATTATATGCACACAAATACAAATATCTATACACACACATATGTTTTAGAGTACACTGATATTCCCCAAATTCAGGTGCCTCAGATAAGGTTGTCTCATCCACTTATATTAACCTGTGAGCAGTAGTGCCAGTCTTGGTACTGACAAGTTTGGTTTGGAGCCAAGAGTGTTTTACAAATATAATTTTAAATAAATAATCAGCTGGGCAACAAGTACCAGCAATTTTTAAGACCTGATTTTATTCTCCTCTCACCTGCAGTTATACTTATGGCTTCTGAAGATTCTATGTTACCAAACCTTTTGACTAGCTCTATGGGAATAATTTTAAAGTATCTGATGCAACATGACAATATGAGAATATCGTCTCCTTTGTTTATCTAATACTCATTTGTTTAAATGAGAAGTAACTGATTGCTGTTTCTGTTGCAGTGCAAGTCTTGAATTTCTGGGCAAAACTTCCTTTACTGACTACAGTGCAAGCTGCTCTAAGTATGAATGCTATTTAATTACTTTTTTTTTTTTGTGAGTTATCAGAGATGTAAAGTTAATACTAAAGGATTGAATCAGGGATAGTGTGAAGAAGGGCAGGAGTTCATATGCATTGTTATACATTATGTGCCTAACACTGTGCTATAAAGCTTTCTGTCACAGTGACCTTCGCATTCTGTCATACTGAAGGGAATTATTCCACACAAGGCAATGGCATTTCTTTCTCAGTTTCCTCCAGACTGTCACATTCAGAACACTTTTTCAAACTACTTAATTCTGAATCAGATTATTGATGAATATTTGCATAAATCTTTTTGAAGTTAGCACTTCAGTGTCTAAATCTGTGGGTTTTGTCTCCCTTCTAGCCATGACGATGCTGGACAGAGTTGGTATTCTTGTGTGCACTTAGGGCCTGTAGCATTAGTTGCTTATAAAAACATTTTCCCTCAAACCTCTTATGTGAGATGGTGGCTTTGCATTAAAAGTTTCTGGGGAAAGCTTCACCAAAAATGGTTCTGTTTTTTCTGTGAGCAGGATCATTTGAGGAAAGTACTACAAATCTCCAGGCACAAGGAAGCTGTAGGGGCTTTACACCTTGGACCCAGGATTTGAAACAAGCAAGATTCAGCTTATGGACTTACTGCTAAAAATATGAGTTCCAAGACTGAAAGAGATTTCCTGTTGTATGTGCTGATTAGAGTTTTACAGGAAAACTTGAGAAACTCCGACCTATGTTAAACATATTCTCTTCAGATGGTTCTGGATGAATAGACCCTTTCCTACATTTGCTGGCCCTCATTGTACTCAGAAACTTTCATGACCTACGAGGAAACAACTTTGAAAGGATAAAAGATCTGGTCTCTGATAGAGTGATAAGGAAAAAATCCTGTGAATGCCACCACAAAGGATAGGGTTCTATACTTGCATATTATGCTGGAAAAGCCTTCTCTATGTCATCACCTTTTTTCTGCAGTTCACAGCCTGTTGGCCTAGCTGGGCTTGTGGAAATTTTGTATGCTTATAGCTGTGCAAGTAAAATCAGTGTTTAACCTTCTATACACTACTCAGTGCTCTGAAATACAGATCATTCAAATGAGTTCTTGCCTAATCTCTCATGCCTAGATCCTTAAACATATTTTGGCAGTGAACAATGAAGTAGAACAATGCTTAAATTCCTTACTTTTAGAAGGACCTGTGCCTTCAGACCCATCTGCAAAATGGACATCATTGTGTTGCATCATCTCACAAAAGCACTCAACTGGAAAAGAATTTTTTTGGGGGGTGGGGGGGGTGACATGATTTAACAACATATAGAGAGTAGTAAGATCTGAGGCTTGCAAACTGAAGAAGGAGAAAAATCAATAAAGTCACTATTAACTGAGCACTATCCTTTTGGTGTACAGGACCACTGTGGTTATGGAATAAAATTTGCATCCTAATGCTTATGGAGAAGGGAATGAGATCATGACTGCACACTTTCTGAGTAGTTAATTTAAAAAACTTTGTGTTCTCTGAAGTACTATTGTGTGTAACTATATACTTAGCATAGGATGAATTCCACAGATATGGATAAATACATGCACTTGGATAGAGGTTCTTTTGTATTACTACTTGTCATTGCTTACTTGAAATACCTAAATGTGGAACAAGAGGAATATTATCTAGACAGCTAAAATTACTACACTAGAAAGTTTACCTGCAGTTGACAAGTGTAGCTTTAAAAATAGCATATTTGAATTCTTGATAGATGCAATAGAATACTTTGTGTGAAATCTTACAATCTATTATATTTTTATAAAGGCCCCAATTACCATAACATTTTTAAATATGCAGAAATATATCTTCTTTGTTAAGTAATGAAAAAGATAAAGATTTGGCCAAGGCAAAATTATGATTAGAGCATTCAAAATTCTTTAATAAAGCAAATGTACTTTTCAAATGGTTAAGGATAAAATGTATTAAGTGAAAACATTCTTGGCAATAAAATGAATTGCACTTTGGTTTGAGTTCATATTCATCCTCTTTTGATCCACTATGAATAATGGAACCTACTAACCTCTCTAAGTCTTGTCACATCATATGTGTAATGACTGTCATGCTAAAAACACATATCAACTTAAGTAGATAAGAAACATCTGTAGACGTTAATTGTATTTATTTGTTTCTATTTTCCATTTTTTGGCAACACATGCTGCCAAAGCCCCTAAAAAAGAAGATGTTGTAGGGCTATATATTTATATGATTTTCTCCCCATTTAGATACAGGAATTAATTGTCCACAAAACAACATCATAAAAGGTCATGGAGTACTTCTGCAGGTTCAGCTCTCTTTTGAATGAGGCAAAATATTCTAGGGCTCCTACCTCTGGATATTAAACTAGCTTTAAACTAGTTTTGAAGGGGCAAAGGAATAAACCCAGGCTCACTAGAGATAAGCCTGGGGATAGCACGTCAAAGTTTGAGGGGCAGTGTGCTAGTGAGGTCCTTCGGTCTGCCATCTCAGTGGAGGCAGGGCATGGAGATCCATGTGGCAGCAAAGTCGAAGGCTTCCTGATGTGTTGGAAACCACAGGACCACCTGAGGATGGTCACATAGGAATTAGGGCTTCTCCCCCCAAAAAGGTGGCGGGATCATTAGCCCAACTGAAGTGCTTCTACAATGCACGCAGCATGGGCAACAAACAGGAGGAGCTGGAAGCCATTGTGCAGCAGGAAAACTGTGATATAGTTGCCATCACGGAAACATGGTGGGATGACACACAACTGGAGTGCTGCAATGGATGGCTATAAACTCTTCAGAAGAGATAAGCAAGGAAGGAGAGGCAGTGGGGCAGCCCTGTATATTGCAGAGTGTTTGGACTGTCTAGAGCTTGATGACGGTGATGAGAGAGTCGAGTGTGTATGGGTGAGAATCAGGGGGAAGGCCAACAAGGCAGATATCATAGTGAGAGTCTGATACAGACCACCCAACCATGGTGAAGAGGCAGACGAAAAATTCTATAAGCAGCTGGGAGAAGTCTCACGATCGCTAGCCCTTGTTCTCATGGGGGACTTCAACTTACCAGATGTCTGCTGGAAATACAGTACAGAGCAGAAGAAACAGTCTAGGAGGTTCCTGGAGTGTGTGGAAGATAATTTCCTGACACAGCTGGTGAGGGAGCCAGCTAGGGAAGGCACCCTGTTGGACGTGAAGTTTGTAAACAGAGAAGGACTTGTGAGTGATGTGATGGTTGGAGGCCCTCTTGGGCACAGTGATCATGAAATGATAGATCTCTTGATTCTCAGAGAAGTAAGGAGGGGGGTCAGCAGATCTGCCACCTTGGACTCCTGAAGGGCAGACTTTGGCCTGTTTAGGGGCCTGGTTGACAGAGTCCCTTGAGAGACAGTCCTGAAGGTCAAAGGAGTCCAGGAAGGCTGGACATTCTTCAAGAAGGAAATTGTAGAGGCACAAGAGCAGGCTGTTCCCATGTGCCAAAAGACAAGCTAGCGGGGAGGAAGACCGGCCTGGCTGAAAAGAGAGCTTTGTCTGGAACTCAGGGGAAAAAAAGGAGAGGTTATGACCTTTAGAAGCAGGGGCAGGCAACTCAGGAGGACTACAAGGATGTTGTGAGGTTATGCAGGGAGAAAATTAGAAGTGCCAAAGCCCGACTAGAACTTAATCTGGCTACTGCCATAAAAGACAATAAAAATGTTTCTATAAAAACATTAGCAACAAAAGGAGGGCTAAGGAGATTCTCCATTCTTTATTGGATGTGGGGGAAACATAGTGGCAAAGGATGAGGAAAAGGCTGGGGTACTTAATGCCTTCTTTGCCTCAGTCTTTAATAGTAAGACCAGCTGTTCTCTGGGTACCCAGCCCCCTGAGCTGGAAGACAGGGAAGGGGAGCAGAATGAAGCCCCCATAGTCCAAGGGGAAATGAGTAGTGACCTGCTACACCACTTGGACACACACAAATCCATGGGGCTGGATGGGATCCACCCAAGGGTACTGAGGGAGCTGAGTGCTCACCAAGCCACTTGCAATCATCTATCAGCCATCCCGGCAAAGCGGGGAGGTCCCAGTTGACTGGAAGTTAACAAGTGGGACACCCATCTACAAGAGGGGCCAGGAGGAGGATCCAGGGAACTGAAAGCCTGTCAGTCTGACCTCGGTGCTGGGGAAGGTTATGGAGCAGAGCATCTTGAGTGCCATGACAAAGCACGTACAGGACAACCAGGTGATCAGGACCAGTCAGCATGGATTTATGAAAGGCAGGTCCTGCTTGACTAACCTGATCTCCTTCTAGGACAAGGTGACCCAATTAGTGGATGAGGGAAAGGCTGTGGATGTTGTCTACCTAGACTTTAGTAAAGCCTATGACACCATTTCCCACAGCATTCTCCTGGAGAAACTGGCTGCTCATGGCTTGGATGGGCATACTCTTTGCTGGGTAAAAAACTGTCTGGATGGCCAAGCCCAAAGAGGTATGGTGAATGGAGTTAAATCCAGTTGGCAGACGGTCCCAAGTGGTGTTCCCCAGGGCTCAGTACTGGGGCCAGTTCTGCTTAATATCCTTATCAATGATCTGGACGAGGGAATTGAGTGCACCCTCAGTAAGTTTGCAGATGACACCAAGTTGGGTGGGAGGCTTGATCTACTTGAGGGAAGGAAGACTCTACAGAGGGATCTGGACAGGCTGGATCAACGTGCCGAGGACAACTGTGTGAGGTTCAACAAGGCCAAGTACCGGGTCCTGCACTTTGGTCACAACAACCCCATGCAGCGCTACAGGCTTGGGGAAGAGTGGCTGGAAAGCTGCCCGGTGGAAAAGGACCTGGGGGTGGTGGTGGAGGATAGCTGGCTGAATATGAGCTGGCAGTGTGCCCAGGTGGCCAAGAAGGCCAATCGCATCCTGGCATCCACCAGAAATAGCGTGGCCAGCAGGAGCAGGGGAGTGATCATCCCCCTGTACTCATCACTGGTGAGGTTGCACCTCAAGTCCTGTGTTCAGTTTTGGGGCCCTCACTGCAGGAAAGAGATTGAGGTGCTGGAGCGTGTCCAGAGAAGAGCAACGAAGCTGGTGAAGGGCCTGGAGCACAAGTCTTATGAGGAGCGGCTGAGGGAACTGGGGTTGTTTAGCCTGGAGAAAAGGAGGCTGAGGGGAGACCTTATCGCTCTCTACAACTACCTGGAAGTAGGTTGCAGCGAGGTGGGCATTGGTCTCCTCTCCCAAGCAGCAAGTGATAAAACAAGAGGAAATGGCCTCAATTTGCACCAGGGGAGGTTTAGATTGGATATTAGGAAAAATTTCTTCACCAAATGGTTGTCAAACACTGGAACAGGCTGCCCAGGGAAGTGGTTAAGTCACCATCCCTGGAGGTATTTAAAAGACATGTAGATGTGGTGTTTATGGACACAGCCTAGCGGTGGACTTGGCAGTGCTAGGTTAACAGCCAGAGTCGATGATCTTAAAGGTCTTTTCCAACCTAAACAATTCTATGATTCTATGATTATTGTCCTTTAAAAACCAAATCCATTATAGAATTGAAACACCGCATCCTAAAATGCAGTTCACTATAAAGAACAGCAACTTCTGCAAAATTTAGTATGAAACAGAGCCCTTGAGGAATTTTATTGGATTTTAAATAGTGCAAGAAAGGACTGTGGTTTCTTCTCCATCTGTCCTCAAGACCTAAGATGTAGGCTAACACCCATCTAATCCCATTTTCATGGAGCTTCATATTCTAAATGAATTTATTCTTTGATATAGAAGAGGTAAATATTGACTCATTACAATATATTTCTATTCCTGACTGAATTCTGAGTTTGAATTCCATAAATAGGAACTATTAAAATTATATTACAAAAAGTAATAGGTGATATATTACCACCATGGATTCCTAATTGCATAGCACTGACTCTAAGTTTGCTCTAAGTTTGCCTATTCTTCAGGCAGCCATGGTAGTAAAAGTGTCTTTGACAGTGCAGAAGGTGACAGAAGGTTTGGGACGATGGAACATCTGGTATTTTTCTTGTTGGGATGGGATCCAGGGATGTCCAAAGCTCAGAGGTAGTTCTGCTTTCTTTTGCTGTACTTTAAGAAAAAGGGAATTTAATTGGCCAGGTTATTTTTTCTATCAGCATATACACTACAACCACCTAAATTTTAAGTAAATAAAATTCAGCTATATTATTTAGACTGAAAGAAAATGTGTAAAAACAAATCTCCTCCCCCTGCCCATTATCTTTTCAGAGTACAGTCTTGCTTCTGAGTTTACTCTCACTTTAACAAGTTTATCTAACTTGGTAACCTCCTGGTTATATGACATAGTTTTTGACAATATTACTTTTAGAAAGGCAGTCATTATCTGTACCATGAGCTTGCAGGTAGCCCTAACATTGCTTGAACCTGTGGACAGTGATACATTTTCAGCTGAGGCCTCTCCAAATGACCATATGGATTTAATGGAGCTGAGCAAGGAGCATGCTTGTCCTTTTTGGCGCTGCTGTATGCAGTGACTGTAGATGTAACCAGAGATGGTTTAAAACAGTCCTGCCAATATCCTCAGCTACCTCTAATGAACCAAACCAATTCTAATCTCATAAAACTTAAACCTTTTTTGTCCTTTCATTGAGTCTATAAAAACTTTAGAAGTCAATCATCCTATTCTGCCTTTACTCAGCTTCCAAGATTGAATTAAAATAATAGATCGGTTAATTGAGGGCTTAATGACTAATTTTATCTCTTTCCTTAATTCTCCTGGGGTTCCAACAAAAAAGAAATAGCTCTGCTGTAGTAATCTTTTGTTTACAGCTTCTAATGTACTGATTTTAGAGGCAATTCAGACAGTCCAACATTACTGCTATAAGTTCCCACTGTCCTTTTTACTTTCCCCCATAAACTTCTCTTAGCGTATTAGTAAATTACATAGTAAACATAACAGTGATTAATGCTAACTTCACTTTAATCATTCTTCTCTATAGACCTATGTCAATCAGGAAAATTTCCTGTCTTGTCTATAGTCTGATAGATACAGAAGGTGAGTCAGGTAAACATTTACATAACTAAAATATATGACTTCTTAAGCCAGAGCATTCTGAGTTTGACCTCCATAGTACATTTTCTTGAATACATTAAAAAATAATAATCTTATATGCTCTTATATGTAAGTGTCTAAAACCTGATCAAATTGTATTTAGCCTAAGATTGAAAAGATGATGAGGTTGTTTTTCTGTTAAATATTTCCGTCTCTTCTGGCTTTTTGGAGTCTGGCTGTTAATGTGTCAACATATCTCTAGCAGAAACATAAAACTTGTCCTACTACAAAAGAGTATATTTTTCCCTTCTATAATTAAAACCCAGAACAAACAAAGTTCCTTGGAGACAAGGAAACCCAAATGAAACACACATTCTGGATATTGTTAAAATCTGTGGTGATATTTGGAAAAAGCAAGTTGGAATGTCTTAGCACCCCCTCCTCCCCTTTTTTTTTAAACGAGCAAGTGCTGAAGAGAAAGGAGCTCTTGCCCACAAAACACAGGTTTTATTGGAACAGAAACAGGCATGAGTAATTCTTCCAAGAAGCTCACTTTTAAAATACCTATGAAAAGAGAACTCAAGGTGAAACAGAACAGGAATAAAAGACTTTGCAAATAAATCTCTCCAAACTGTGTCCTCCTTTTGTGCATGTTCTTTCTCAGGAGTTTATTCCCAGTCTTACCAACTTCTGAGTTGCAACAAACTACAGTTCCTTATGTCCCAATGAACTCTTTCTTTCTGTCTGCTTCTTTGCTGTACACAGGAAGACTTCTTCCCTAGGGAGTAAGTGACTGTGAGGGCAAGAAAGTAGTTCTCATCTGCTGCTCTGTGGAGGGTGCTGCTTGACATAGGGTGAGGGAAGCTGGCTGCCCATCCACACCACTTATGCAATCTAACATGACTCCAAACAAAATGGTAAAATTGTTACTGTTCATCACAAGGTTAAACTGAAAAACTAGTGATTTTCTTTTAAATCATCACAGAAATATTTTCCCTGGAAAAATCCTTCTGATATCTGCTTCTTAAATTTACACCTGACTGAAAAGAAGTTTACCAAATGCTGCCAAGACCAAAACAGTTTACGTACATTACTTATAGCTAACTTTGAAGCTGTAGAGAAATTAAAATTAAAATTTTCACTTCCCTGCCATTTTTTTCACTGTCTTCAGTACAGCCAAGTCTTGCAGTGGAACATCCATGTTAATGTAATTTATATCAAATGCTATTAGATTTTTTTTTAAAGGATGATGATTTTTAACACTTCAAGCAGATTATCAAGTTATTTTAGATAAGAGTCAAATCCTTTACATAATCTTTTTTAAAGTAATAGGAGATTGTTGGTATGATTAATTTATGTCTACCCCTGCTTCTATTTCTGCCAGTATTTGAAGATTCAGCATGATGCATGACTCTCTGTGACTTTTAGGAGTGCTGCTGAAGAAGATGATGCTAATTTGAGCCACTTAATGTATCTAGTGCTGTAAAATAGCCTGACTGTCCCTTTTTCTTCCCTTAGTTTTTCTTTGGTAAAACCTTGCAAGAAAAAAACAATGATAGCTGACAAAATCCACGAAGAGAGGATTTTTTCACAATATGTGAAATTTTAATTTATTTTAAACAAATGATTTAACTAACTAAATAGAGAACACTTAGCTGTCATTGATCCTACCATAAACCTGCATTTTTAGGAATTATTTTTCCAAGATGGTTGGAAATCCAGTCACATTAGCCATATTACTGTGCCTTTTCATGCAACCATTTCTTTCTCCCATTGGGTGACACACAGAAAAGGCAATTATAAATCATATCTATATTTTTCAATGTCTCAAAATTATACTCACTTTAGAGCTTCTTTTTACTGCTTACCCATCTAAGTATGATGAATCTCGAAAATATGACTTTAATCACAGCTTTGGTTTTAGATTATTCTGAAAATAAATAATTTTGAAAACAATTAAGTGTTTGGAAGCTATTGTCAAAGTAAGTGTCCCCTGCTAATCTGTAAGTAAAGTAAAATAAGATGTATATACCAGATCATATTTCACTGGAGTGTTTGGAAAAGAAGTTTGCTCACTATTTTAGTAAAAATAAGTGGTAATGGACATGTTTCAATCTGTAAGCATTTTGTGAAAAAAAGCAGTAGCTTATTTACAATCCCTTTCCATTACCAGTTGCTGGACTTCCTCTCTGCCAGTAGACTTCCGCAGGCCAATTAAAAATAACTCTTTAAAACATATTACATATAAAAATAATAAATATTTTTTTAAATAAAAAGTAACTTATTGTTTCAGTTTTCCATATTTATTTAAACAAGTTAGCATGCTACTATTTCCAAAAATACAGAACATTTTTGTAAAACTATGAGCGATATTTTTTGATGAGCTGCACCATGACAGGATGTGCCATGCTCTTCTCTCAGTAAATACTAAACACAGGAAGAGCTCCAATACTCAACTAGGAGACTAGAGAATAATCTAGAAAGACCGGAGAGTTTTTTGACAAACTTCACATAAAGTTTATATATTTGCCCTATTTATATATAGCATATTGTTATATCACATACTCTGAAATACTGAAAACCTCAACTCCTTTTTCTGTATGCTTGCTTAGTAGATAAAAATTGATATATAATGTTATTAAAGTGGTTATGTATTCTACAGAGGATTATCTGTTTGAAATAACTACTGCTTCCCACTGGCTGGATTTCCTTCACTGAGGTTACTTAGTAGTAATGCAGTTCTGAAAGTCTTTCCCTAAACTGGTTATCCCTAACAGAGAAAAACACTTCTCTTGATTATCACAAAAAACCACCATTGACATCCTACTGCTTCCCTTTTTTGTATTGAAATGTGTCGGACTAAAGAACCTAAGAAATGTACTTTCAACAAAGGTTACTCTGTAACTTGGATTTTAATCTCCTGTTGTTCATCTTGATCAGTAATTATGAGAATGAGTAGGTGAGCTTAAAAGTCTGTGCTAAAACTGTTTGCTTCCTTAGTCTACCTATACAAAAAAACCACAGCAGGAAAAGGTGAAGGAAGTTAGAAGAACCATCAAGTTAGCAGCTTCTACTCTGGCCTTTCTGCTGTGTACAGGAGTAGTTCCATTAACGCTGATTTACAATGATGTAAAGAAAATTCTTCCTGATTGTAATTAGGCTCCTTATGCTGACAGCAAAAACATTTAAAAAGCAAAAGAGTGTACTTTCAAAGAAACTATGTTTTTATGATTTTTCCTCTACATTCAATCTGTCTATATAAAAGAAAACTTTCTGATTTTTTGTTAGTAACATTACACACTTTAGTCCTTTACCAAACTGTAAGTCACCATCCAAATCTACTAGAGTAGCTTGGGGATTCCATAGAAATCAATTAGGCAAAATAGTTTTGTTGCATCAGAAAGGCTGTGCTGAAGCAGAAATAGGGATTAATGGGTAGCAGGAAAAAAAAGAGTCTAAGGAGGACATAAATGCGTCATTGTCTTTGACAAAGCTTGATCACCTTTTAATTGTTTGACAAGCATAACTTAACTGTCCAGATAACAGCTTTTCTGGTTCATGCAGGTTAGCTTTCCCCTGTAAAGGCAGAGCGCTAGTATATAGCATGCTTCACTTTCTTCAGCCATCAACATTGATTTGATAACATTTAAAATTGAAGTTGACAGCTTTCAGAGTCATCCAACTCCATAGCTTTTGGAATATGTTGCTCAAGAACAGATGAAGCAACACATAGTGTATCTGGAGACTTTTAAAATAATTTTAAATATGATACCCTACAGTCATTAATTTGGGATATTCTGTAACCTTGTCTCTGAATTACAAGATCGGTCAGTCATATGCAGGAATAAACCTGAACTCCTCCCAACTGATGTGCAGATAACAGAGGAAGAAAAATACCACGCTAGCATGGAAATAAAAGTAAACTTACTGTTTCAAAAATTTGTCTTACCTTTGAGCAGGTCCTTCTTAACTCAGCACGAATTAAAATCTTGGACTACTAAGGCAAAGCTGTCAGAACAGTCATTTACTTATTCACAGAGATCAAAGCTGTAAGAGTAAGCACACTCTTAACTTGTTAGGGCTTAATCAATCACTGTAAATAGTAAACCCTTGAGTAATAAATTATGTAAATACATTAAGTATGTGACGTTCTTCAGGTTCTGTTGCTTAAGTGGCAAAAACTTGTTATCCTGTGCATGGAAGAAATGGCAGGTTAAAAACCTGATTGTCATGTACATAATGTAAATTGAGTCAATGTCAGTGCAAAACAGCATATGGCAGAAACTCTGGAAGTTCAAATACAAAAAGTAAAATGTATTCATTCATAATTTTCAAATTCCTTTCAGCCTCTCTTTCCTAATACCAGCAGTGATTAGGTTGCTTGCCCAGTACCTCAGATATTAGGTAACATTTGATTACCTGCAAATTAAATCAAGTGTGCTTTTAATGAAATTTATACTGTTTTGAGCATTTAGACTCAACCTATTTGTTCATAGGAAACATCATTGTCCCACGCCTTTGAGCAGGACTGAACTTTTCCCTGGTATTATTGCATGTCTTACCTTATTGTTACGTACTGGATCTTCAAGTAGTAACGCTAAGTGAAAGCCCATGATATAGCGTATGTCTTTACCCCAATGTGAATCCCACTCACTCTTTATGACAGTGTTTCACTTTGTCACTTCTCATTGTTTTCCTACCATAACAGTAGTACCTGATGCAATACACTTGTTCTTTATGACCCATGTTTTTGCTACTGGATTTTTCCTTTGAAGGAGGACTCTCTCCTGCAGTCTAGTTAGAATAACAAACATGTGCAAGATATTTCTTTCAGTCTTTGGAGAAAAGGGGTGTAACATTCCCTGTAATGAAAGCAACAGACAATCTTACAAGAACTGTCTTGGCATGAATGTGTTTTAGAATTGCCTGTTTGGGAGGCAAAGGTGAGGAAATTGCTTCTCAGCACCCTCTTCATTGCTGGATTTAATCTTAAATCCCCATTCAACTTCTAAGAGGTTTTTGGTTTATAGTCTTTAATTTTTTGGTCATTTATCCACTAAGATTTACTTATTAACTGCAATATAGTTGTTATAACAACATAGAGCAGCCATATATTATACTCTTTTTCGTTCTGAGTTGTCAAAGTTCCTTGAGTGCAACTTTGCAATATTTCAGTGCACTCTGTTTTGGTTTACTTTGTATAAACATTTTGTACCGCAAGTGAAGCAGTGCAAAACTTGGTTGAACATTATGTTCATGAAGGAGTGCACATTCAGTTTGACCAAAACCATTAGATATAAACCCACAATGGAAAAGTGTGGCTAAAAAAATCAGAAGCAAAAATATTTGAAAGGTTTTATTTCTCAGGAAAACAAACAGTGTTTTGGAACTAGGCTTTTATTCTGTTAACAATCAAAATCTGTTAATATCTCAGCCTTACTTGTAAGACATTGAACTGTCTTGCTTTCACTTTTCTGTGGTTTCATCTTTTCCCCATGTACACATCTTTGCACTTGCCACACTTAAGATTCAGAGAATAAACTACAGAGCTAGCAAAGTTTATCCTCTACCTGGTTTTACAGTCTCTCTACTAGGGATTTGTAGACATAAGATCAAGGATATTTATTCCATCCTTGATGCATGTGCATAACTCCTGTAAAGTTTAATAGGAATTATGTGCATACTAAGTGAAAACTACCCTTGTGGGGTAATAAAAAGGAGTTTGGTAAGCTCAGTGGAGAGGGAAAAGTCAGTCCCTTACACTTGAAGAGATCTGAATTGTATGGAAAAAAATACATCTCACTTCTTAAAGAATATTATGAATTTCCACATTAATAAACCCCATGTTTTCCTCTTTTAGCAATAATTTCCTCATAATGGCTTTTCTCTGCAACCTCTCTGAAGGAAGTAATTTGTATTTTGACTTTACATCTAAATTCATACATCGCATAAAATGGGGCCATGAATTGTTCAGTGCCATCACTTTTATGTATATTCTACTTCTACGAGGGACTGTCGCTTTCCGGTCTCCAGTAAGTCACTTACCAGTATAGCAGCAGTAATAAAAATCATAGTTTTTTATTCTTATCATATGCTATCTTTTGCCCTCATGTTACATTCTGAAGGCAAACTATTTCACTGAGTACTGTGGTTTGAAATGTTCAACTTCACCATTTGACAGAGCTTAAGATTTCAGTAAAGAAAACTTGAATTAAAACTTGGAAATAACTTCTAATAAATACAAATGCATGTATCTTCTGGGTCATATGTTGTTTTCCCATAGAAATATATCATTGGTTTCTTTTACTTCAGAGCTTTTTTTTTTAATTGCCTACTAAAGAATAGCTTATAGTAATATGAGACAACGATTTTCTTTTGTCATTCTAGCCTCATATTCTAGATTATTATTGTCTCTTTTTAGTATTTTTTTGCATAATTCAACAGTACAGTCTGTAGCTGGTGAACTATATTTCAGCAACTTTCTGGTGTAAGAGAGCACCCAAATCTGCCTGCTCAGGGATGTTTAACAAGAACTAAATTGCAGGCTGTGTTCTGTATGTTAGATTTCAGGGAATGCAGAGCAATGAAGAATGGTGATTGTAAAGTACATCTAAATTACCCTTTCCTACTCTGCCTCAGAGCCTCATGCAGTCAGTGTCATCTACTCTGCTTTGGACAGTTCATGTGAGAGAACTTCTGTGCATATATAGCTCTTCTAAGGTTCTCAAGCTGAAACTTCCACATAGCCATTATCTGTTTGGTTCAACAAAGTCACAGGAGATATTTTGTAGATGTTTCGCTGCAGGATAACTACGCTGCTGGTGCTGCTCATTTGGGACAGGCACTGAGGTGTATTTATAATGTATTAATATGAGCCAAGACCTTTGTCCCTTTTCACAAATTAGGCATTTTTTTGTGGTGTACCTCTGTTAGTGAAGAGAGGAGCAAAGGAAGAAGAAGTTGGACACATGGCTTAAAGACATGTGGATTTCAAAAGTTACAAAAGGATTTAATCTCGGTCATGTTGGTAGATACTGAAAACAGAACTAAAGCAAATGTATCATGACCTTCAGTCTTCATACAACTGTATAACTCCAACTTTATACCACCTGAAGGTGCCATCAATTTTAGATATTTTGTAGAGCTTGTTACCAAGAGATAGCAATAAATGGTGTGAAGGGGAAGATGTGCAGCTGTATTTTTAAAATGCAAAAGTGAGAACATTTCTGTAAAGTCATCTCTGCAAGCCAAGCCTGAAAATTCTTATACAACAAATGGAAAGAGAGGAAATTCAAAATGTACACATTAGTAATTAGAGAGTATATTAACTTGCTATGACAAAATCTAGATTGTCAAATTGTATCATTAGGAGACAAAGATACATTGGTTTTGCATAGTTTTCATGCTTCAAATTAATAGGTACAAATAATCACAATACTTGTCAAGGATGCTGAAAACTGTCACCAAACTCAGGATCAAACTGGGATATTTTGCACAATTTATCTGAAATACAAGTTCAAATTGGATTCACTGGCTCAGGGAAATAGGATGATCTCTTCAGGGCTGCTGGCCTACGTACCATTTTAATGTATGGCACTTGACATTTTTCACATTAGAGAAAGATGAAAACTTGTATGTATTCTCTTTGCAAATCAACAGATTTAGTTACAAAAAATGTGGAAGCTTTTGCCAGAGCTGTTCTAAAGGACTGTTGAAATACAAGTCATCTGCATACCTGTATAAAAGGAACAGCTGATATCATTGAATGCATTTTTCAACTTGTCTGCATCAAAGGATGAAACTGATTCCAGCCAACTTCAGCCATGGACTCAGCTATGCACCGCATGCAAATTCCCAAGCAGAGGTTTCAAGAACATTCATGCAATATGAACCTGTTGTTCACAGTCCAGTAAATTTACTGCTGAATAACAGATGTTAAAAGGAAATTTAGGCACTGGGGTCCAAGACTGGATTATCAGCTCCCAAAACTGGCCCAGGCTTCAAGAAATGCAGTTGTGTTCCTGCCAAGTCAGGGAATGTATGATATGCATTTGGCATGTGCTCAAGTCTTACTATGTGAAAGCCAACAATCTGTGTCAATCAAAAGACTGATGAATAGCAAAATGGTGTGCAAATTTAATTTGATGAAAAGTTGGAGATGAATTTTGACATCTGAAATATACATTTACTGTATTAAGGCAATGTAACACTGAACATGAGTGCATTAGAAAGAAAAATATGAAGGTATTCAGGTCATGGTATACTGAGATAATTGATGAGGCTGTACTTCTATTAATTCCTTTATGAACAATAATGAATTGAAATGTTCTATAATGCAAAAGTATATTCATACTCAGACTGGGAGGAAAGGGGGGTGCTGTCACTAAAAATACAGCTACCACTACTAAACTTCCCATCATTAACATTTTCATAGTAGGCACAGAGTTTTGTTTAGACACTGCTACATTTGAAAATTAGTGCTAGAATTTGCTACTTCAGGTGGCAGATTCTGCTGCTTTTATTCAATGACCACTTTTATGTACCTTTACTGTATAGCAACAGTAGGAAGAATTTTGCGTCCCCTGATGCACTTTTCTTCTAGCACTTTTCTTCTTACTGTCCTCCAGATTGCCTCCTCTGGGATTTATTGCCCAGAGATCCTTGTTGGGAGTACGTATTCCATGCTGTCTTAGCTACTTCTAATAGTGATATGGGTTCATAACAGGGAACAATGACCCAAATCTGTAGGTATTTTTACTTTCTACTGAGGAAAGTTGATTTTTTCAGATTTCCAGACAAAGGCAGTTTTAAGTAAAATATTTCTATTTCTGGTTAAGCATAAAGGCATAACTATGAACCTTTGGGTTCTTTCACTCAGCTTGTGTATCGTAAAAAGCACTAACGGGTAACTGTGTACTGTAGCTAGAAGGTTTTCGGGGAGGGAAAGCAGGGAGGGGGCAGGGTTATAGTCCTGAAGGTGTGCAGAAGAGAAGAATCCATTAGGGAATGTAATTTTCTATCCCAGCTGTTTTGTAATTATTGTAATGAGCAAAAAATCCAAATTACTTTATAGTATCTTGCAAATATCTCCTCATGCGAAAAAAGTTCAATGTTAACTATACAGGCAGTAGTCCCACTGAAAACATTTGGTAACAGATTTAACAGTGGTTTCAGAAAGACATAAGGCACCCTTGATTTGGCTTTGATTTTCTGCTGGTTCAGCAAACAGTCATAACTTCGGAAACTCACGCATCCATGTATTCAGGATAGGAGTATATAGGGTAAGAACTTTTTAGGATTGCTCCAGCCTAACTTAACTATACTGATGTAAATAGTACTGTATTTGCATTTTTCAAAGCTAACCATCATTCTGTGCAAGCAACAAGTAATTAAACTCATCCATTATGCTGTGTTTTGTTGTTGTGATTTTAAAAAAGCCTCAGATGAAATGTTTTAATCTCCTAAAGAGGTGCTCAGCTATTATTGATGAAATGATTGCTCTTAGTGTATTTTAGGGCAAAAGCTAATTGACTAGTTTGAGCTCTCTACAGCCCTTGTTTAAATTAAGCAAGTTCAGATATTTCCTTTGTTTTGAACTGGAACCCAGCTAGAGCTAGAACTCAGCTGGGAGGGTGTAAATTACAGCTGACTGCTGTTATGTCCTCAAAAAGGACATAATAATTGAGGTACTTTAATCCCAATCTTGTGTGTTAAGGCTACAGTCCAGTCAGCATATTATTTGCTGGCTAATTATGGAGCTTGACTAGAGAATTTTAAACAAAGAATATGTTAGGAATCAATGAAATTCATGAAAGTACTCATAAAATCTCATGCAAGAAAAGAAACCAAACCAAACCATGAAATATTTGAAAGGGTACTGCTCAGCCTCTTGTCAACACAGCAAAAAACCCCAAACAAACAACTTGCTTTAAAATCTCCTTTACTTTATACCATCATTTTGTATGTATATGTATTTGTGTAAAGGTACACCGAAACTTTTTTACTATATACACACAAAATTATCTTCTGTGTAGGTACTTTGTTACTGGTGTTCATATGCCAAATGTGCAACAGCTTTTCTAAATCCAAAGTATGTGTGGGTATTCTTTGTAAAATGATTTATCCAAATGCTCAGATAAAGGATTTAGAGAACAGCATGAGTGGTCTGTTTAAAGAAAGACTCTTGTATGTAGCCTCTCAGTGTAATGATCAAAAGATGTCCATGTGGGCCAGGAATCATCTCCTGCAATTCTGAAGAGGATGCTGCTTTTGTAGCCAAAGCAAAGCGTATTCTAGACAGGCCTTAAATGTGTTTCATTGAAGAGATACAATGCTAGAAGAGATATAATACTATTGGATGAAAATGCCTCAGATGGACACAGTTCCTCAGTCAGCTAAATTCTAAAATGGAAAAAGAAATGTTATACCACACTCATGCCTTATGAATTTGATCTGCCCAGGATAAGAATATTGTTAGAAAAGTAGTAAAAAAATGAACAAAACCAAGAACATACCCCAAACAAATTTGCTCAGTGTAGAAACTACGAATTTAAACTTCCATGTCCTATTTAAATGCAGAATGTAATTTTAATTTCCTGGAAGGAAACAATACTATTTATATGTACTTTGATATTAACATTATATTACTCTAGAAACTAATAATTAATTGCAAACACATTGTGAGCTATGGTGAGCTCTTTTATTGGAGAATTAGGTGCAGTATGTACTGAGGTACATTGAAGATAGTCTGAGAAAGAGAACAATAGGAGCTATTAACTCATGTAAGGGAATGTGTTCTTTTTTGAAAGTTTCCTATTTGAAATTTAGAAAAAAAAAAATCCCAGGTATCTACCATTCAGGTTAGTGCAGTATATCACTCATCATTAGAAGACTACTTTGTAGCACGATTTTATTGAACCTTTTTCATTAGCTTTTCTTACAGTGGGATTATTCAACTAATCTTCAGGTAATTAACCTCTATTTACCTTTGTAAAGTTCTGCATTAGAACTCATGGCAAGGAGATGTAGATATTATCTGTCTCTAATCACAGTGTATCAGTAGATGAGCTATTGTACAATAAGTATTAGGTGCAAAAGGTATGCTGACTTCAATTTAGAGCTATCTCATCAGAAACAATAGTATGAAGTCAAGCTTTCAAAGAAGTCTGCCCAGAGTTATTAAAAGGAACAGAATGAAAGAACCAGATTTTTGAAAGAGTAATTTCTTTATGAACAATGCCAAAACTGTGAACTAGCAAAGCTAGAGATTTTGGAGCAGTTTAAATCGTATCAATGGGGCTGTAGGAAGCCAAACCAGGTGACAGCCTGGAATTATTTAGAGATTAAGGGCCAGGTTCACTAATCTAGATATGGTCCCTTTGTGCCGCCCAGGTGATCATCAGTGGGTGAGATGTAGATACAGACTGTAAGCAGAGATCCCTGACCTAAGGCAGACTACTAGTGCCTCCAGGACCCTTGAAGGGGTGGGGTGGTGTAGTGTGCGTGGGGGGGGGTGAGTTGCTGCAATGTTTCTCAACCCTTCTTAGCACTGGGAAATCTGTCAGTCAGCTGATAAAGGGTCCATTAAGGATCCCGCAATGCTTTATGAGCAAAGCTACTAAAGATGAGCTCTAAATGGTGCATAATCACAGAGGCAGAACTTGCTTCCGGATTTCCCACTGAGCTCTGAGCACAGGCAAGCCTCATTTTACAGTTTAGTAGTTACTGGTCTTTGTGGCTTAACCACATCGGACATTGCATTACTCTCTCACCATGAATTCCAGCTGATCAGCTGCTAATGTTTATTCTTGACACTTCAGTAGAATATGCTGTGCCTGAAAACATCTTAGACATAATGTATTACTCATTTCTTGAGCAGGTGTAGCACTACTTCTTCTTTTTTTTTTTTTTTTTAAATAAATATCACTCAAACAACTGCATATGATCTGTTCTCTCTGCCCTTCCTGAAATGGACCTGTATGGATTTTCTTGGTGATGAGTCTGAACAGTTTCTGAACAAGTTTTTTAGAGCTTCCCAATATCTCAGTGAATGTATTAACCCAGCTTTTTCTACACTTTTGAATGCTTTTCCCCCCTCCTGTGATGCAGGGGAGGTAGAGGAGGAATGGCAGAAGACGGATTCTGGTACTTCAGTGCTATGAGAACTCAGGGTAATTCTCTCCTTGCACAGGCTTCCTTGCACCACCCTGTCACAGGAAAGCAGCAGACACTGGTATCAAAGCTGATGCTATTACAACATCAATTACTACTCCCCTGTTTTTTAATTCCCTGTGGCTACAAATCTTGAATCTGACTTGATTTTCATCCCAGAGCTCTGAAACCCTGTGAGTTACTTTGAGTTTCAAGCATCTTTACTTCACCTTGAATGTATTTGGAAGCCCTGTTAGCTTGATAAGAAGGCATTTTAAGGTAATTTTGTTAAAAACCTGCAAAGCCCTGCAGATGTTTAAGAAAGATTTATGATATTGATTTCAACTGGAATTAAACTAAATTGTATTGATACGATCTAGATATAGATCAAATCACAATGTCCATGCAAGGTTTTGTTGCGGTTTAACAATGCATTACTAAGCTAATATAAAAAGTAAATTAATTTAGCTTTAATCATACAAGAAATATGGTTTAAAGCCATATATGCTCTGAAATTTAGATTAGGTGCCTGGATTCTTTATTGGTTTTCAGCTCACACTTTCCTCAGTCTATACACCAGCATATTCCTTAAATTGTCTGCTTTACAAATGAACATTGACTAAATACTTAACTAACAGGTGTTAGAAATAATTACAGGCAAAAGGCGATTTAGAGAGGAAGCCATAGTGTAAGAATTCTGGAGAACATGGTAAGAATGTTAAATTAATGGTTTTCCAAATAAATTATTTCATAAACCTCTGTAGTTGGAAAATTAATTCCTTCCTGTTGTTTCTCTGTTTCATGGAATTATATTAAATTCTACAGAAAAATTACCAGCCAGTTGAAAATACTGAATTAAATATTTCCATTAGGGAAAAAATATCTTAATGATTTTCAGTATTTAACACTTCGTGAAGAATCAGTAACACTATTTATCTTACAGCACCTTTAGGTAACCTTTAGGTTATTTACAGTTCTAGCAGTTCTAAGATTATTTAGCTTTGTTTCACAGTTTTTTCTCTAGCTTCCATTTAAAATCAGAAACTTATGTTTTATACAATTTGAAATTAAGCTACTCTTGTTCTAAAATAGTTATCCATGAAGATTAACACAAACAAACAAACAAATAAAACCACAGAATTAACATACATTAAATGTATAACTGGTGTGATTTAAAAGAAAAAAAAAAATATATTTACATGTTAAGAAATCCTTGTGAATGTGAATCCTTACAAATATTTATAAAAAACACTATAGGTTGGGTTCCATAAACTGGGGTTCACCAAGAGCTCCTCATATGGAGAAAGGAACCACAATATTGCTGGCAGAGGGGGAAAAAAAGTATAATGTGAAACTAGTGAAACACCAGCCTCAGTTTGTTACCGCTAGCTTCATGTAGCTACTGAGGCTGTCGGGATCTATAACTCCAGAGAAACCTCATATGCAGGCTTCAGCTGGCAGGGTTTCTAATGTGCCTGCACTGCCTTGGAGAAAACCAGGCAGAGCCTGGTAAAGCCTTCAGGTGAGCTTTCTGTGTCTGTGGGTTCCCTGCTGCCCACCTGGATGTCAGGTCTCTAGTGCTTAGACTTTTAAACTTTCCATTCTGTGGAAGGAAAGTCCTTGTTCTGGTGAGGCTGCCCAAGCTTTTTGCACAGTGATTACAAATCTAGAAGACGATGATCCTTTGGGATGTCCCTACGTTAGGACTTCTCCAAGGGTAAGCATAGCTTGTCAGGAAGCCGCCTTCTGCTCTAGGAGTCTTCAGTCTTGTATTCTTCAGTGTTGCGTGGTACAAAACCAGTTCTTTTGGGGTGTCTTGTTATAAAACAAGTTCATTATAATAAGACAGCTGATTTTTCCTTTCCTTAACTTCCAGCCCCACCTGAACAGATAATTTAAGTGTAAAAGAGTAATAGATACATTATTACCAGAAGGTAGAATTATACGTTAGCCCTCACTCAGGTATAAAATCTTACATGCAGGACATAATCAGAAAACAGTAGCTGCGTTCCCGTTCCCATGATGCAATGTTGTTTAATCATTGAACTTTGAAGCATATTGGCTGTTACGTCACCAATTCTGTGGCTGAGTCTGCTCTTTCCTAGTTGGGAACAGAGAAGGGCAAGGGTGCATAAATGCAGAATCTCACTTAATCTTCCAAGAAATAGTGAGGCTGTGGGAGAGTGGAGCACTGTTGGGAATCTCATGCCCCTTCAGCCAGAATAATGTAGCATAAAAGCTGTAAAGCTGTTTTTACTGCAAGGAGACTGGGTTGAGTAGAAAAGGATGACCTCACTGGGAAAATTACTATTCTGGAAATAATTTCACTATGAGGAGGTAGCCATCTTCAGAAATGAATTATTGTCATGATAGTCAATCTCAAAATAATACCTGATTCAGAGTGTATTACTGGCATTAATGACAATTCTGAAAATTTAAAGGTAGTAAAGTCTAAAGTCCTATACAATGATGATTGCAGAATGGTCACCTACTGTCACTGTAATGGCTGTTATCTAATCAGACACATAATTTGTTTGAGTATATTAGACCATTCTAAAACCATTAGGTTTATTGTGGTTGCCCATAATCTAATTAACGTATAACTTGACTCTTAACCTAGAAATTAAGAGCACCTTGTTGTATAGTATAGTATACATCTACTATATTGATACTCATCTATTTCAAAGTCTCTAAAGCCAGGGTAACTGAAAATGGATACATTTCTGCTGTTGGAAATGACTACATCTTACTTCTAGAGACAGAAACTGTACAGGATTCGTTCTGGACATGGTGTACATAGAAAACCTAACTGAAACCTAGGTGCCCAGAAAATCTTAAACCAAGCAATTACTTAGTATAGTGTGCAAGGGGATAAAGTTCTCATTAATCCATTCCCTTTAGCTGAGAGGTAACCTGTGACAGATAAGCATCTCTTGTTTAATGATACCTCTCCTTTTTGCATTCCCAAACTTCTTAATATTTGATGTTAATTCAGCTAGTTCACCACCATTTTAATCTAGTGTCCTGGTTTCAGCTGGGATAGAGTTAATTGTCTTCCTAGTAGCTGGTACAATGCTATGTTTTGAGTTCAGTATGAGAAGAATGTTGATAACACACGGATATTTTCAGTTGTTGCTCAGTAGTGTTTAGACTATAGTCAAGGATTTTTCAGCTTCTCAAGCCCAGCTAGTGAGAAAGCTGGAGGGGCACAAGAAGTTGGCACAGGACACAGCCAGGGCAGCTGACCCAAACTGGCCAACGGTGTATTCCATACCATGGGACGTCCCATCTAGTATAGGAACTGGGGAAGTGAGGGCGGGGAATCGCTGCTCGGGGACTGGCTGGGTGTTGGTCGGCAGGTGGTGAGCAATTGCCCTGCACATCATTTGTACATTCCAATCCTTTTATTACTACTGTTGTCATTTTATTAGTGTTATCGTTATCATTATTAGTTTCTTCTTTTCTGTTCTATTAAACCGTTCTTATCTCAACCCATGGGTTTTACTTCTTTTTCCCGATTTTCTCCCCCATCCCACTGGGTGGAGGGGAGTGAGTGAGCGGCTGCGTAGTGCTTAGTTGCTGGCTGGGGTTAAACCACGACATCTAGGAAAAGATGAGTTTCCTACCTAAAATCTTTCCTGTGGGCTCATCTGGGTGCAGCATTAAATAGAAACTTCTTTCCATATTGGTGGGTAATGCTCTGTGCATTTAAACTGCTGTGTTCCAGCTGTAGCCACGTGCCAGTATGGGTGAAGTGATTTTTTTCAAGAACTTCCTTTTAGCAGTAAAATAAAATAACACCAGGCCACCTCATCGTGGTAATTAAGGTCTCCTTATATTTCCACTCCTGAAGAACGGCTACACATCTGAAAAAACATCTTGAAAGTAAAGTTCTCTGTCCTTTTATTTTTTTTTAATATAATTTTCCCATTTTCTCCAGTGTGCCCTATTTTTCAAGGGATACCCAGGCAAGAGTTACAGCTCACTTTCACAGATTGATGTTAATTATAGTTACAACTAAACCTATTGGTTATCTAAAACAACAGAAATCTCTACAAGTAAGGAAAAACACTCAACTGCAACAACATGAAAAGGCAAAATTTGTGCTGCAGTAAGTTGAAAAGCAAAAATTAGAAAATATGTATGTCAAAGGAGTTGACGGCTATCAAACAATGTACAAACTACTGGTCTTTGTCCATCTAAAGATATATATTACAAAGTGTACTTTTACACATTCTTATTGTGACTTATCACCACCTGAATAATCTACACTTTGCTAAAGTCTGGCTATTCTCCATATAGCATAGCTTGCTGATAGCAAGGTTTGGCTAAACTTTGGCTGCAACCAAAGCTATGTGAGGCTTTCAAGTTCTGCCAGTCACTTCTTTTGACTAGGAGTTTGTTTGTAATCTTGTTTTCTGCTAACAGCCTAAATAATCACCTTTCCTTGCAGTCACTCTTCAGATGAAAGGTTAATGACATTTCACATCTTCTCTTCTTCCCTTTCCTAATTCAAACTGATCAAGAAAGAGGGTAGGGACTCCTCTAACAGCAGTCCTTGTCTTCTAATGTGGTTGTATGGAACCTAACTCAGTAACTCCTTTGAGCAAATGAGCTCATGTCTGAAGCTCATTATCACTACTTGTTTCTGCCTCTTCAGGATCATGAAAGATCCTTGAAATTACAAACTTTCTCATGATATCTCTTATCCCAAAGATCCCAAATGTGTTCATCAGCATCTCACTAAAGTACTGAGAAGTAAGTAAATCACCCTTAAATCCTTATAAATCACTGGCAAGGATGTATATCTCTACTATATGTAGGCTTTTCCTGTGATTTCAGAATGTTTGAGTGACCTTTTTTTCCTTTCTTTTTTTTTTTTCCCCAATGAGTTCACTAGACATAATTGAGTCATACAGAAGCATATTGAATTTATCTTGTCTGCATTTCTTCATTGTTGTATTAAGGATTTGTTATATTATCAACATTTCTGTCCTCTTATTATACCTTATTGACTTTCTCTCACAGTCTAGATGTTCAATAATCATTGTCACTGTTTAAAACTTAGATTATTCCAAGTATAGCATTTCATTGAACCAGACAAAGTGAAAGGACAGCTCTATTTTTGATAGCACAGTAAATACATTGCATAAGAAAGACTGTATAAAGTATCCAAGAAATGAAATAGAGCTCCTTTTTAGAAGTTTTTGGGGTTTTTTAAACCACCCTTCAGTTTGCCAAAAGAAAATAGCCATGTCTGTTCCTGTGCGAGCAGAGGGGTAGAACTGATTAAAACTCTTAATAGTTGTATTCTGTATTACTGAATCAGTCTCAATGACACTGAGAGCAAACATCAAGTTAAACACCACCATAAATGGTGTATGAATTCTTAAATTCAAAAAAATTCAATGGGTTTTGGGAGCCAAAAAATTAGAAGGTAAAATTCTCAATAATCCCATTTTCTTTTCTGGAGGCATTGATTACCTTTCTGCCTGTCCACAGGCATGCTCTCCCACTGGCACTTCAGCGAGAACTCTGTGCTATGGAGTGGCTTACAACACACACAGTACTTGGATACAAATTATTGCTGTGCAGTTTATGGTTAATGTATATAAACCAAAAGAAAAGGAAACAGGCTAATTTTTGTACTTGGGAGATATGAGGCCCCTCATCTTTCAGCAGAAGCTTGGAACTTGAAGATGTCCTTGTCAATAGTTTAGCCTGACTGCCCCTTGCAAGGAACTGAATGACTCACTTATTGAAGCTGAAAAGTATTCTTTTCAATAGTTTAAAACAAAGAAAAATCCTTGCCTATATGTGGCAGCTGAATGCCCCCTCAAAAGAAAGGTAATATCTGTTCAATGAGAGGTGTCCCAGTGTACTTAAACCAGTACTCAAGTATATACCCTACATGTTAGGCTAAAAGAAATTCAGGCCTGAGAATGAGACTAGGACCCATCTGCTCCTATTTGAAAAGTCTGCAATAAACTGATCATATAAACTGCCTTGATACTCAGTGGAACAAAATGAGCACCCTAAGAGAGCTATTATTCCTGAAAGATTTTACACATTACTCTTGGGATAATATGAACCTCTTCCTGCAAGCTTCTGCTGATTTCCCTGATGAGACCAATGTGCCTCTTCAGCAGATACAGTCTTTCTCCCCATGTTGCCTGTGTAGGACATACTGTTATTAGCCTGTGTGAAACACTTGGAGCACGCACTTGTTGCGTGGAAGAATGAACTCTGAGATAACATTTATGATTCTGGGTGAAGAGGCTGAGCAGTAAGGTCACTGCATCAGCCTGCACTGTCCCAGCACTGAACACACTGTTTTCTTAAAAATGAATCAGGAAACAGTTTTCTTCTTCCCTTTTTCTACAAATAATGAAAAGATATTAACAGATTTCAAATCAGAAAGAAATTACCAAGTAATTTGAAGGGTCAGTAGTGCATGTCTTAGACTTCTAAAAACTTCAGTATTTAAAAATTACTTTGAATAACTTAAGGTGTAGCATTCGCTACATATCAAGGTGCCACGCTTAGATCACTGGTCGGCCCGGACCAGGGAAAGAGACAGATAACACACACAGTGTGAGCGCCAACTTCCGGCTTTTATTGCGCAGTTAATTCCTTTTATACTAACAAGGGGAGGTGGGGTTACAGGTACATCACAAGGCTGCGACTAACCCTCTAACTTTCCGTGACAACGCGAGATCTTCCGAACGCCGACCCCTACATCTCTCCCCTCCCCATGACGAGTTGGCTTCTATTGTTATGAACAATTCCACACAAAGAAATAACTATATAAAGTGCCATGAGTAGAAACATATCTCTACAACTACTTAAAAACACTCTATCTTAAACACCCGTAAATGTCCCATTTACCCTGCAGAGCAAAAAGCTCCTTTATAGAAATTCACACAAGAGGTAGATTGAAAGTTAAGACTTGGAAAGAGTTACTTCTATTACTCTATAAGGCTTATCGTTGGTGTGTTGATGTTAAGGCTTAATGTCCGAGGCACCTAGATTCCTGGCTGCGAGTTCCGACAGTCGGATCCCATAAAGGCACGTATTGATGGACTCTGAGAGGGATGTCATCCGGATACCCAAGGTGTCATAAGCCAGGACAGGATAACAGCAATCTGTAAGAAAACTCAAACACTACGAGGTTAAGGCAGGACGAATCATACTACTAGGAACCCATTTCAGGAGCCCTTCACGTGTTTGTACACAGGCATACCCTCGCTCATGCTATGTTTAATCAAAGTATGCTTAACACACTTGTTCCCTAAAGCAAGTTCTACATACACTTACTGGCTTTATCAGTAAGTGGATTCCGCACTGACTCACAGCATTCTTTAAGATCTCAAGGACTTTCCAGTGAAACGCCTCTCTCTCTCTCTTTTTTTTTTTTTTTTTTTTTTTTTTTTTTCTCCCCTCCAATGCCTCTGTAAGGTGTCCTGTCCCTCCCTTGCCTGTCTCTGTGGCGCGCTTCTTGATGACCGCCGTATCGCACTATCCATCCTCACCTCATCGGAATAATCGGAGTCTATAGCTGCTGGTACCGCGCGCCAGTTTCGGAAGGGCCCAGCCGAAGGCTTAACCCGTTCCGGCCCAGGAGCGGCAGACGGCGCAGTTGATGGCGCAGCAAGAATAGGCACAACAGGGCCAGGCCCCGCAGGCAAAGGCGCAGCCAGCACAGGCTCAGTAGGCCCGGCCCGCACAGGCAACGGCTCGGCCCGCACAGGCAACGGCCCGGCCCGCACAGGCACGGGCCCGACCGCCGCAGGCAACGGCCCGGCCCGTACAGGCACGGGCCCAACCGCCGCAGGTATAGGCTCAGCCTCCGCAGGCACTGGCGCAGCCTGCGCAGGCAGAGGCTCAGCCTCCACAGGCACTGGCGCAGCCTCCGCAGGCAAAGGCTCAGCCGCCACAGGCAAAAACTCAGCCCGCGCAGGCAGAGGCCCGGCCGCCACAGGCAAAAACTCAGCCTGCACAGGCAAAGGCTCGGCCGCCGCAGGCAAAAACTCAGCCTGCACAGGCAAAGGCTCACCCTGCACAGGCAAAGGCTCGGCAGGCACAGAGTCAACCTGCATAGGCTTGGCAGGCAGAAACTCTGCCTGCTCTCCCGGCAAGGGCGCCTGGTTTCCCTCGCCGGGGGGTGTTTCCCCCGCTGCTACAGTTTTTAACTCTCTCAGCTTCTTGAGCTCCCCCTCCGGGGGCGTTCTTTCCTCCCATTCCTTCACCTGACGGTACAAATCCCCCTTAACATCCCCGCCGGGAACCCAGTCCAGGAGGCAGTCCCGCAACTCCTTCAGAAGATCCTGCCGTAACACCTCCCATGCCCGCCGCAGAGAGGGCCCATCCAGTCTCGGAGGTACCGTCTCCACCGGAAAAACCCCTATCTCCGCCGCACCCTCTGAGTCCACGCTATCAGTCAGAGAGGAACCGCTCCGCGAGCCCCGCTCCACAACCACCCACTCCGTCTGATCTTGTCCCACCGTCCCTGGGGGCACTGTCCCCCGTTGTTTTCGAACCGGCGCTTCATCCGCAAACAGGATAGCTCGCGCCGCCGACCTGCACTCCCTAGCCTTTTGTCCCACCTTAACTACCCCCTCCACCATTTCCCAAGCTCGTAATCGTTCCGCAGCGCCGTGCTCACCCTCGAGCGCCGACTGAAGCAACATCTCCCGAACCACTCCCCAATTTGGGGGACTAAAAACTTCTGTGGGAGAACTCATCCCTCCCCGGCGCAGCACCCATTGGATGCATTCGCCCGTGGGGCCCCTCCTAATCGTTCCTCGGGCACCCACCTCATTAGCCAACCCTTTCAACACCTTAATCACTTGCGCAAGTTCCATCGTCGCCATGGCAACCGATCACGTCGGGGTCACCACTATGTAGCATTCGCTACATATCAAGGTGCCACGCTTAGATCACTGGTCGGCCCGGACCAGGGAAAGAGACAGATAACACACACAGTGTGAGCGCCAACTTCCGCCTTTTATTGCGCAGTTAATTCCTTTTATACTAACAAGGGGAGGTGGGGTTACAGGTACATCACAAGGCTGCGACTAACCCTCTAACTTTCCGTGACAACGCGAGATCTTCCGAACGCCGACCCCTACATTAAGGTGGAACTGTGAAGCCAAATACATATTATAGGATAAATCTAGTTCTTTATTCATGGTCTTTTTTCTCAGGTGTCAGTGAAATCAGCAGTTAAGCACGAAAGAATATGCCTTTCTCTCATTCTTTCCTCTGGCAAGTATTTTACCATGAATTAAATAATGTAGGCAAAATGAATGGGAGAAAGAAGGATCCTGTAGTCTGATTGCTGGTAAATGCAAATGGATAAAAATGGGTTATAGCCTTTGCTTAAGGGAATATCTAATTATTTATACAGAATGTAACCTGGTGAAGATGAGATTGAGAGCATCCACACCACCTCCAGTGTATCCCGTATGACTATCGCACTTACGAGAGGTGTAGACCATGTGTTCACGTACTCATAAAGAACGGAAAAATGAATACAGATTTCCTCCCTTCTATACAGGTACTCCTGTACACCAAACTCTCAAATGGAAGAAAAACATTCCAATCTTGGGAAACTTTTTTTCTGATAAAAACTATTTGGTAAACATTAATCAAATTCACAATCTTGTGATTACTAAAGCAATGATTTTCAACAAAGGTGTTATTTAGCTTCTCTGAAATTAACGTACCTGTAATAATAGGTCTTGTAAGTAGTACTGTGCCACTCAAAGAAAACTTGATTGCAGTGAAGTTGATCATAAACAGAAGTAGGCATTAAATAGTACAATTTTTATCCAAAGTATGTAGCATGCATTATAGAAAATGTACAAAACAGTGATAAGTTAGCTGCAATAAATATTATTTAATATTATTGGTTTAGATTTAAGCAGTAAGATTTTAGTAAGCTATTCAAGAATTTTTATTATAGTGTCCTTCTAAAGGCATATTTGAATGTTATTTTATTACAGTAATAAAACATTATGTAAAAGCAATATACACAGCTAGAAGATAAACAGGATTTTGCCAATTAGGTGGGCATATGATAACATTATGCATAAAGTTTCAATTGCTCATCTAAGTTTAGCATCAGCAAACAATTAACATCTGTGCTAGACTCTGTCAGATCTTTCATAATGATATTTCTTGGCTAAAACCTTGAATTTCTAATGTTGCTTATAAGCAAGCTGTACACTATTACTTGTGCGTAATAATTTTTTTTTTATTGATGTAAATGGGAATCTTTGTAGGTTGCTTCCAATAAGCTGCAAATTTATGAACAACCTATTTCAGGTTTCTCTTCCTGGAAACTTTAGAATCCTTTCTGTATGAATGGGAATAAAAGTTTTGTAATCTTCCTTCATGAAATAGTTACTAAGAAAAATATTATTTGAAACATTAGCACCCAATATTTCTGTTCCTAAATACACTCTCCAGGTCATGGTACTACTCTATGAAATCAAGATGTTTTTCTGTTTTACTGGGAAGTTTGTTGGGATCACTGAGTGTCTGTCTCTGAAAAAACAGGGATGGCTGGCTATTTTCAAGACAGGATCTGTGGGGTCCCTAGTCCACTGCCAAGGAGGTCTGTCACAAAAGTCCTCAAAATGGTGAGGATTCTCCCTACGAGAGGAGAGTACCTGTAACAACTGATAGAGGTTTCCATTGAAGTCCTGCTTTTAACTTGGCAGGTATCTGAGTTTTGATGAATATTCCAGGCATAATTTACTCTTCTTCCCAGAGTTAATCAGCTCTGACTGCTGTTTCTATGTTGTACCATCCTTGGATGAGCTAGTGCCTTTCAGAGAAACGTCTTGCTCAGAAAAAACAAGGCAACATATTTAAACTGACCTAGCGCCCACGTATGACAAAGGAGTTTCATTCAGGTGTCCTGAGATTTTTATTCGTAACTAAATCTCCCCTCAGTGCTTTCTGTTTGTTATAAGATATCAATGTTCTGTAGAAGGAGCTTCACAAGTTTTTGTAAAATCATATGGAGAATTTAGTACCTTGGGATTTATAATGTGTTATGGCTGTTAATTATTAGATCATGAATAACAAAAAAGGAAGGGAAGGGACATTGAATAAGCTCCATGTAACCATTTCAATTGTCCATCCTGGAAAAGAATGACCGGTGATCAGCAGTCACTTAGGATGTGATATTAAGTATTATTTGATGGAAAATATCCTGTTATGATTCAGAAATCATTCAGCCCAGATCTTCTGTTTGGAGATACATGTGCCGGTTCATTTCTAAAGTGAGGATGCTAGTACTGCCTTGCAATTCAAGTGAAGCTAGCATAAATATAATAACTATATCAGAACATGTTCGCTGCTTCAATAATTTCATCATTATTTGGAGATGAGGACACATAACATGGTAGACATAATGAATCATGGTAGGTATAACAAATCATGTTATAGCTGATAATTTATTTGTTCAATGTTGTGTATGCTATTATTATGAAGAATTAAAAAAAAAGGCACTGGTTCCAGCTGTCATCTACATCAATAAGGTTTAAAGACCTCTTTTTAAAAATCCTTTTTTTCTGTTGTTCAGAATTCTGCCAATGCATTGAGCTAGCCAATGCAGCCAGCAATTGTGAGATAATGATTATTTAATTTAAAAAAAAAAATGCTGATCAGAGTAGTTCTTTAAGGGTTAAAGAAGGATGAGATCCTGCAAATTGCATTTCTTCCATTCCTTGGCTCCATAATTCTAAAATGAAGATCATAACCAAATACCTCCCTTTTTGTATACCATAAATACATAAAATAATCATAAAATTAAAATTTATAGTGAAATAGCACTATGAAGATATTAATTTGCAACTAGAGTAAATAATATTTGAAGGTTGGACTGCAGCAGTTGTCTCCATACTTTCTCTTTCCTTGGTCATAAGTCTGCTGCTATCATCCAAGTTTTGTGTGTGTTTCTTGATATAAACAAAATTCATCACATTATGACAGCAGTCATAAATACATTTGACTATATATTACAATAGCTTAAGGAAATATATTTGTCGTTCTCCGTAAGATAGTTTTTCATGTTTAAAAAGTAACATTTTTATTTATATACATTTTTGGCACCTATAATTTAAAGTTATTTACCTTTATTTTCATCAGAAACAATTCTTGAGGTCTGACTCCCATCTTGTTTTTAATGTGACTTCTGGTCCCTAATTTTATTGAGTAAAATAAAATTTGCTGAATGTTATTTATAATGCACTATCTCAACTGTGTCTTAGTAGATTATCAGTCTTTGATCTAGCAGATGAATACCAATCTATATATTTTTCCATAACAACAGTTTAATATAATGTCGTGGTTTAACCCCAGCCAGCAACTAAGCACCACGCAGCTGCTCACTCACTCCCCCTCCACCCAGTGGGATGGGGAGAAAATCAGGAAAAGAAGTAAAACTCCTGGGTTGAGATAAGAACGGTTTAATAGAACAGAAAAGAAGAAACTAATAATGGTAATGATAACACTAATAAAATGACTGCAGTAGTAATAAAAGGATTGAAATGTACAAATGATGCGCAGGGCAATTGCTCACCACCCGCCGACCGACACCCAGCCAGTCCCCGAGCGGCGAATCCCTGCCCCCCCCTTCCCAGTTCCTATACTAGATGGGACGTCCCATGGTATGGAATACACCGTTGGCCAGTCTGGGTCAGGTGCCCTGGCTGGGCATGAGAAGCTGAAAAATCCTTGACTATAGTCTAAACACTCCTGAGCAACAACTGAAAACGTCAGTGTGTTATCAACATTCTTCACATACTGAACTCAAAACATAGCACTGCACCAGCTACTAGGAGGACAGTTAACTCTATCCCAGCTGAAACCAGGACATATAAAAAACAAAGAACCCCCAAAGTTTAGTTGCGGAAGCTATTCTATAGCCTGCCTGAGCAATAGTAGGTCAGTTTTCAGTCACACTTCTGATCTATTGTACTTTTTTTGTTCATAATGAATTTAATCTTTAATAGCTGACAATGCAAATTATTTATAGCAGGTAAAAGAGTGTATTTTCCACAAAGTAATTTTTAGTTCCTAATATCAAAATCACTACTTCCCCTTTTCAAAAGCAAGTTATTCTGGAACAAAATTATATGAGATGACTCACTGCTAAATTTTATCTTTTGTAAGGTGGAGTGCTTTCAAAAAGAAGTAGCTGAGAAGGTGTAATTACACTTACTTTATTTTTAACCCATTTTCTCCTAATTTCTTTGCCCACACTTCTCTGCCCTGAGTAAGTACTGTCACTTTTACACCATAAAGCACAGTAGAATTACTAAGGGTTATATTGCACTAACCTTTTGTTTTGTTAGAAATAATCTACAACTTTAATCTCTTTAGGATCTAAATGTTAGAATATTTAATGTGGGGACTTAATCTTAAACAACAGCTCTGTGAAGAACATGGATGAATGCTATACTACATTGCCCAGATGCTATCTTTGTATCCACTTGTTTAATTCAAGTAACGCTCTTGGTCTTGTGCTTTATTTGTATGTCTGTTCTAATGTTTTTGGACCATTATAAAAAAAGAGAAATTACGACTTGCATAGGAAACAATATATGATGAGTCTTTATATTTAAAGATAATTCCAGGCTTTTGAGATGTCAAATATTCTTTTGCTGGTTGATAATTTCTTTCATATGCATCTTTTTGTCATTCATCTTTGGCCTTCTGTTTTCATTAATTTGAAGAGCTCCAATGGTTTTCAATCTACCTCTATGCACAGGTAACAGTGCAAAACCACAAACTTTAAACCTAAATATGGATAAGCCTGGCTGAGGGAAGCGTTTACTGCTGTCCTTTATGAATACAATTGATCTAAACTTAGCTGTGCCTTACAGAAGAGCTAACATTGCCAAATGAGAGGATTCCCCTGGACAGATCTTCTAGTAAAATCTTACCAACAACTATTATCTATCAATAATAATATTGGAAATATTTGCAGGTCCAGGTAAATTCTTCTCTTCCTCTAAAGATCTGGTAGGACATTATCTACCTTTAGCAAAAAGAAACAATAATGATAATTCAATGAATCAACCCCTGTCTTGATTTTTAATGTTTTAAGACTGGACCATTAGATAATTGCAGTAAAGCAACTTCAGAATTTTCTAGTTCTTTCTGCTGTTCTGGACCTTTTGACTTCCCAAATCTGTAAAAATAATGTTACTTATGTTGATAATGCAGTTATGCTTTCAAAGGATTTCCCACTGCCTTTAATACAGCATTGTTCCTGATACAGATGTTATTCCTAACACGTGTGAATAAAGAGGTACTTTTCTGACTCACCTTTCCATTATCCCAGGGTATAATTTTAACAAATTATTTTCTATCTCTGCAAGAATTTCTCAAATCAGATGAGACCCAAAGTCTCTCTAATGATCTTCCGCAATGATGTGTGCTTTTACCTAATAACTAGTTGAGTACAGCTGCTGAAATAGTTAACCAGACTGCACCTAAATCACCATCCCTCAAGAAACAATATCTTTGCTGTTCTGTAAACTTCAACAGTTATAAGAAGTAAATCTTGGCATTTCACTAGATCCAGCATTGCCTATGAAGTGTACACATCTGCCCTTCCTATTGTACTTGCAAAATATCATGTTACCTTTTCTTACCTGGCACAGATCTACTCATAATTACTCTTGCTGATGGCACCTCAAAGTTAGCCTACTGAAGCCTATTCGACTCTGGGCCCTGTTTTGACACTGTTTGAAAACAGCAGCGTTTTTAGGATGATAATGTGATTTCTACTGTACCTCATCCTGGAGAAAGTACGCTATGCTGTTTCACACTGTTCCTCATTTGTTTCAGGTAGCTACCTGTGATTTCAGCAGCATGGAAAACCTCACATAATTTCATTCATTTCAACAATGTTTTTAAATAAACCTTGTCAAACTAAAGTCTGCTAGATATTAAGAAACTGCTCACCTTGCTATTTTGTCATTAGCTGGTATCTGAAGGTTGATGATTGTCTTAAGTAGAGGTGAAGCTATTAAAGGTGACAGATATTAAAGATATTAAAGGCATTAATGTTCTTTCTACTCTCCATGTTTTTGGCTGCTTATCAATCAGAATCAATAAGTTCAAATTCCTGGTTCTTATATAGAAAACATTAAATGGTTAGAGAATTGATTTTTTTTTCTTCTTTTATTGGAAAGGCTGTTTTTCTATAAATGTATATGACTTTGGGCTGATAATACTTGATAATACTTGATGAAATGTTAGTATGGCAAGCATGTGTCTGGCTGTATCCCCCTAAAGACCACAAAATTTTGTATGCTTTAAGTATTGCTCTGTTTGTTGAAATACACACTTCTAACTTCACACAAAATTACTGTCTAAATGTTCATAACTCATGTTATTAAAAAAAAATAGTTACATATCAAGACCACTAATCTTGGAGCATTCTAAAGAGCATCACTGTGCAGAGCATTTGTAAATAAAGGAATATATTCTGTCTCTCTGATGTTATTTGGCAAAGTATATTGTACAATCAGCAATAGGAATCAAGTTCACGATTCCCAGAATAGTGATTCTCAGACACTGCTCTCTGGCTCACAAGTACTTCACAAGCCTCTTCCTGCATGTCTCTAGAATGGAATACTTTGTAAAACCACCATTAAAAGTAAGGGCTGAGAGGGGAAATCAGATATATAAGTTTCTTTTCATTGAGTGGGTTGTAGCATAGAGGGAAAGAAAAGAAGGTTTAGAGAGTTCAATAAACAAACACTCTCTTCTTGAAGTTCCTGTACCTTGATTTCTTTAGTGCAGTTCATTACAGTTTACATCTGGTCAGACATCACAAGCTGATCATCAACTTTCTTGAGCTTCTGGCTCAGAGGTGGTAATATTATTACAAAGGTCACAAAGAGCAGAAGACAATTTATCTCTTTGAGATACTTGCTGCTTTATATACAGAATCTATTGATTGTATTTTTTTATTTCATGCTTGAGAAAAAGTTTCTTGCAGGAAATGCAAATTCTTCATAAAATTCCTCACTTAAACTTGGGATCTTGCAGCCTTTTGCTACATGCACAGAAGGGTTTCATTACCCAACATTAATTATTTTGGTATCTTCACATTATGTAAATGTTTGTGTTCTTCATGTGTGTGCATATCGGTTTTGTGACTGAATTTGTTCTTGGGATTTCAGAGTCAGTATGTTATATGAGAACAAAGGCACAGCTCTTTTGTCCGTTCTTTTGAAAAGACATACACTTTCCATCTTTGGATAATGCCATGCTTGTTATCATCAATACAGACTATAGGCAGTGGTATGATACTGCTTGCTTTGGTGGTGGTGTTTGCAAAGCATGACACCCTTTCAAGTTCACCTTGTTCTCAGTTGATGCTTCTGTTTCTTACAAATTTTTTTTGATGTATTTTTGTTTAGCGAGTTTTTATGCTATACTCATATAGCAATGTGTGGGTGGAGGGTTCAGGGGCAATTACTCCTCAAATCTCCTAATTTGAAAAGTGGTGTTTGTTCAATACCTCTGAAGCTTTTGGTCTAGGAGTCATTTTTAATTCACTCCCCACCCCTCTCTACTGTCTTCTGCTGGAATAGTTAGAAATATTACCTTGGAAAATATGCTATTCCCCCCCTCCATACAGCATTTCTAGATTTCTTATTCTTCTTTTTCTCCTTCCTGACTATAATACTAAACTCCCTTCCCACCTCTAATTTGAATTCCTCCATTGTCCCCTTCTTTTGCAATTTAAAATAGCTATACTTAACCTGTAAAGTACTGTGGGGTAGGTGGGTGTCGTGGTTTAACCCCAGCCAGCAACTAAGCACCACGCAGCCGCTCACTCACTCCCCCCCATCCAGTGGGATGGGGAGAAAATCGGGAAAAAGAAGTAAAACTCCTGGGTTGAGATAAGAACGGTTTAATAGAACAGAAAAGAAGAAACTAATAATGATAATGATAAAACTAATAAAATGACAGCAGTAATAATAAAAGGATTGGAATGTACAAATGATGCACAGTGCAATTGCTCACCACCCACCAATCGACACCCTGATAGTCCCCAAGCCAGCGATTCCCCCCACCCCCACTCCCCAGTTCCTATACTAGATGGGAGGTCCCATGGTATGGAATACACCATTGGCCACTTTGGGTCAGCTGCCCTGGCTGTGTCCTGTGCCAACTTCTTGTGCCCCTCCAGCTTTCTCACTGGCTGGGCTTGAGAAGCTGAAAAATCCTTGACTATAGTCTAAACACTACTGAGCAATAACTGAAAACATCAGTGTGTTATCAACATTCTTCTCATACTGAACTCAAAACATAGCACCATACCAGCTACTAGGAAGACAGTTAACTCTATCCCAGCTGAAACCAGGACAGTGGGTATACAGCTATACTGTATAAACAAATATGTTGTTTGGGTTTTTTTCTTCCTTGCTGCTGGCTTGAAACCCTACCAAGTATTATCTTAAACCTCTCTCAAGTGTTTATGATTTCAAGGTTGAAATTCTTCTGCATATTTTTGTGACCTACTGAACTCTGCTTCCCTGTCTTTCTATCTGCCTAATAGTTCCTGACATGTCACCATCAATATTTCCAGTCTGCCCTGGCCAGCCTTGTTGCTTGCCTCTTGCATTTCTTCCGCATGCATCAGGATGTTTCCTTCTCTAATTTTCTGCATTGATGAGCTGCCCATTTCTGCCTCACTAGCAGAAAAAAAAACCCAACCCCAAAACCCAAGTGGCTGTCCCTTTTGTCTTGTGTACCTACACAGAGAGCAGAAAGATAAACTATTTGCTTCCAAGAAAAGAAAATAGTGGGTTATCTGAACTAGTTTTAATACACTGAAAAAACGACTAAATTATCAGTGTGTGTGAATGACTCAATACAAACATAGAAACTACCTCTTAAGTCCCTCCTTTACCTTTTCACATCTATAGAAATACAGTATGAAGTACTTGTAACAATTGCTGATGCAAGTTTCTTAATTCCTCTTGGGGAAATTGTTGTGTGTTTTTTTTCTCAATGTGTTATAACTTGTGAATAATAGATGAACAAAATGAAAAAAAGCTTCAGTTTCTATTGATGTTTTTATATCACAGATACTTGAAACAATTCATATAATATTCAATAAAAATGAGTTCTCATATTTTCCCACAGTTGTGGGATTATTTACTTGGGGGTTTTTTTCCCATTGGTTATGGAACATAGTTCATGTATTGGATTTGTGCATGTAAACCTTAAGGGCAAGGAACGACAATTGTACATATTAAAAATAAAGTAGATTTAAGTGCTATGCTTTCTCAGTTAAAGCTTCCCTTGCAGAGGAAGAAGTTATAGCTCCACCTTCCCCAATATTGTGTGTTCTCTTTAGTTTGGGAGGTTTAAGTGCAAGGATGTATATTAATGAAAATGCAAGAACGTGCTGCTGCTTTGGAGGGGTTATCTTTGTCATCTTTTTCAACTGACAGTGGTATGATTTAATGGCTTAAATTTGAGTTAGGGAAATGGGGATTTCAGCTGATACCTAATGACTTGTGAAACTGACTTGAACAAATCTTTTATGATGTCCCCATGACAACTCTTGGCTTTAATTATGGGTAAAATTAACAAGTGCTTTGGAAAGACTTCGTTAGATCACTGACTTAATCTGTGAATGGAATTTGGTAGACTTCACTTTAGAGGTCTTTCTCTACTTATTGACTGCTGGCCGAAAGACTGGCTCAGAATCAGAGATAAATAAGGCCACAAGGAGGTGGTCAAAAACATTAGTAGTTCTACCTTTGCATAATTCTTGTGAACCTTACGGTCACCAAAGTTGGTACAAAGGCAAAATGCATCCCTGGTCTGAACAGTGGAGCTTGCAGATGTGCTGTCCTGTCACCTGCAGAGTAGTGCAACTATGGGAGATGAACTGCAGTCCCTTTCTATTGCCCTTGTTTTCCTCTGGCAAATCAGTACCTAAAGATGCGTGGCTTCTGTTCTAGCTCTTCAGCTGTGGGGAGGAATAGCACTGAAATGGAATCCTGATGTCAGACTGATAAAGAAAATTGTCCTTTTCATATCACCTGCATTCCACGTTGTTATGTTATAAATCCTTGATTTTTCAGTTGAAATTGTTCATATTACAGTTAGTGCAAGCCCCCTTTAATTTTCCATTTGTGTATACCCAATGGCACATCTCTTTGAGAATAATTTTTCTGGAAATGCATTTTGTATTGAGCTCTCCACCAACATGAAATAAGATTTTACTGGTTTGTGACTAGTTTAGTACATGGGTCTTACTTTCAGCTAACATTGTATAACTAACAGTGTGAGAAGTTACTAGGAATACCTGATAAATTATTACTATACTGGAGGGAAGGAACCTTAATGTGTCAAAACATGGTTAATAGAAAAGATAGTCTTGCACTTGTCCAAAATTAACACGTGAAGAGAAGAAAAATGAATAACTGGTGCTCAGAATTTCTTAGGTTGCACCAATCTGGGCTGGTAGAGTTATGCAGTACATACAGAAAAGGATGTGCTCCTTCTGAGTCCAAACTGCTGCACTAGCTCAGATGTTTCTACTGCAGCTGGGCAAGAGCAGTGTGCTGAATGCCCAGGTGGAACTGGGGAATGCTTGAATGGGAGAATGGGGTTGTAGTTTCTCTTTTCTTTCTCAAGTAACATGTTAAGAAAGACTTCAGTTAGCATTTGTATTTCACCCTTGCCAAATATACAACAGAGCACTTTGAGAGCCAAAGTGGTTAACTTTATTCAGTGTCATAGTTTTAGGACAGGAGTTTCAGTGAAATCTATAGCACTGAAAACTAAGCGCAGGCTGATTTGCCTTGTTGGAGTGATGGAGAGGCATGTGTTGGGAGGATGTAGCCTAGACTGTCTGAAGAAAAGCTGTGTGCTTTCAATGAGAAGAAATGCTAAAGCTATGAATGGAGCTTCTGTGACCGTCTGACACTCTCAAAGACTGTGTTCAAAAGCACATTTAAGAATTTCACAGTAGGTAAAAAAGGAAATGCTTTAACAAGTGGGAAATAATTAATTCTTTGGAAAATGTACAACCCATGCTGGCACTGAAGATGGTTATAATTTGCCACTTTAATAACTTTTATTATATTTCCATCAAGCATTATATGAAAACAGAGGAAATTCCTTCTGGATTCCAAGAAGCAACTATTGAAATAACTCAGACATATTTTTAGCTGAAACATTAAAAGCACAAGGTTTTTCAGAGCAGGTAATTGTAAATTTAGCTTAAAACAATTACAATTTTAATAATCAGGTTTTATAACTGATAGTGTGGAATGGAATATGATAGAAATTTTGAAAACTGAACAAGAAATTGTGATCTCCTTTTGCAAAGTCCTTTCTATGCAAATCCTTACCTATATGTAACATTGTATGCCCAGAATTTGCAGGCTCTGGCTTTTGAAATCACTGATCTGGAAATGTGATAGTGACTTTTTTCCTAAGACTGTTAGATATTCCATGCATTTCTGATAATGTTGTAAAGTCTTTCTAGAGAAATAGATAAATAAATAATCCAGCTGCCTCCTGACCTTGTTCCTGGGTATGAATTTCTGAAAAAAGAACAACGGATTTTCAGTTTCTTGTAACAGTGATGAATTTATATGGTGGGACAGGATGTCCCTTTTAGTCCTGTGGTTCAGTACTGCTCTTGTAGTTGACCTCTGCTCTTTCTGCCTGTGTTACTTCCATGTAAGAATGATTTCTGCCCTATGAAAGTGTTTCTTATAGGCTAAATTCAGTTTAGACTCAATATTCTGCAACTGTTCTATTCATTAGAGACTTTTCTAAACAATAGTTTTGTGAATGCTGCATATTTAATATGTTCATCATTTTTAGTTGCTTAAAATTCGAATGTGTATTATTTTATATTCTACATGCACAGTACGGGTAAACCTGAAGGAACCAACACACCATCTTTAATTGAAAACACACAGAAACATATGCATAGAAAACTGGAAACAGAATTTTACAACAAATAGTTTTTGATAGACTTCAAGTCTTTCTGAGGAGCTTGACTGCCAGTGCTTTTGAAAGCTGTTAATCCTGTCAAACTAGTCTTTTCACCGTGCGTAGGAAATAGCCTAAAATTTGTGAACAGAATGCTCTGCATCTGCCTAAATCATGTTTCAGTGAGGCATTTTAAGAATGTGATGCATGTATACTTGAGAGGGTTTTTTGTTTGTTTAGACTGTATGGATAGTGGAGATAAAGCAGTTATCTGAAGATGATCTTCCTGTCTTTCCCAACACATACAGGAACTATCAGCTAATAACTTCTGTGTCTCCTTAGTGAAGAGGCTTGAAAGAAGAGAAGGAGGTTATCCGGGAAACTAGAGTTCTAGAGGGAAGGTGGGAAAACAGATGCAATCTAAAAAAAAAGACGGAGAAAGACGAAGATGTGGATATTGATAGAAAGGTATATTGATAGAAAGGGATCTTCTGAAGAATCTGACTGCAAAATTGAGCCTGCAAAATGTGAAGTTTAAAAGTTTTAGAATGAGGAATTTCCTTTACCCATTCTCCAGGAGAAATAACACTTACTTCTAATAGAAATAATAGAAACGACTTAATCTTTCTTCTCAACTTTCCATCCGAGGTTAGACCAAAAGTACACATTTTTCTCTTTCTCAACCCAAGATTATGCTTTTTTTAAAACTCCAATAATTTGGAATCCTGGTAAACCATATGTTTGTGTTCACATAGGCAATTAAGAACCATGCAGATGAGCTGGCAGGAAAAACACGTGCTATTCATTTTGTTGGAGGATTTGTTGAAAAGGAGTTATCACTCTGAAAAGTTGTGGTTCTGATAAATCACCATCTTCTCACCTTCCAAGTTTCCAATGTGATATAAACAGGACGTGCTTGTCAGCCTATGCCACTGCATGATCCTTTTCCCTTGTGTTAAGTGCAATCAATAAAGAGGTTGTAGAAACAGCTGGGGACAGAAGTGTGAAGGGAAAATATCAATCAGTTTCTGAATATAATGGCTCAATGTTATGAGAAATTAAGTACAGTAAACCTTACATTCATTTAAAGGAACATGTTTCTCATTGCTTCTTAAGATTAGATTAATCCATCAATACAATACAAGCAACATGCAAACTACAATGCAAAAACATAAAGGTGTGTTTAATAATTTTTTTCTCTAGAATTTCCACTGACATCTATTGAACAAATAAGTTATTATTTTGCAAACAAGCAGTAGGTATGAGTTGTCTGGCAATATTGAGATAACATCCATAGATGCCTGCAGGAATTGTACTCAAATTTTTGTATGTAACTGGCTGCTGAGATGCCTTTCAATTTCCCTGCACCTTGTGATTCTTGTGAAATAGTAGTATATTTTGGACATGTGTTTTGGACCATAAGGTGCTGGTTCCTTATGATCCCAGCATGAAAAGCATTCAGACTGTAAAGTATCATTTTAAATGGTAGTTTTTCGAGCTAACATTATAAAGACAGAATAGCATAGATAATTTTACATCCCTTTTTTAAATAATGGGAACACTGCGTTATGCAGCATTGAATGGTCTCACTATCAGGGCACAGCACACCATGCAGACCCTATCCACAGAAAAGCTTACCCCATTTTGATCATTTGAGCTATTATAGGATTTTCTTACAAGAAAACAACTCTGTTCATCACTTCCAGTGTCAAACAGAAAGGATGTTCATATAAGAACTTCTTGTTGCACTTTTAGACAAAAGCAAGGACATGCAGGTGGCGTGATTGCCTGTACCAAGTAGGAGCTACCTGCAGGCTCCTTTTACAAAAAGCTGGCCAAGCTTATCCTGCAGACAGGGGCTATGGGCTTCACAACACTGCCTGAAGGCCAGGGGCAGTGCAGCCCAGCACAGGCCTAGAGGTACTCAGGTTAACTGCTGTGTGGGTCATTAACTCCTTGATGTACAATGGTCTCCAAGTTAGCATCACTGCAACATGTTAGAGGGAGTTATCACACCCAAACTGAAGAATTCACGTGAATGAAAAAGAGATCTGTGTTCAGGATAAAAGAATTTGGCTGTGGTGAAGAATTACAGGAATTAGATCATTTTGTGGTAAGTGAATGAATTGTCTAGTTGTTAGACCAGAATTTATCAGGGAAGAACTGAAACAAAAAAAGAAATTCAAAACCTGTTTCACTCAAATATCTGTATGTGAATGCCCCTAAAAGTACAAGACTTCCTGGCATTTCCCTATCCTAAGGTACTGGTGATTCTGTTGCCCTGTATTATGGAAATAGCTATTGAATTATAGTAGAGTGTGAAATAAGATGTGAGTGGGAGTATCAGTGCATCATGAATGACAAAACTTGCAAGGGATCACTAAAACTTAATCTTAGGCTATCTTTGTAGTCAGAATGGGATCAAACAGACCATAAACACTGGGATGGTTGGCTGCATAGCCTAATAGTCTCCTGCATCTAAGAGGTATAGCCCAATAATAAGGTTCTGAAGAATAAAGATGGTTTCCTACAAATGCTGGTAAGCTGGTTTGGCTTTGGAAAGTCTATGTTTTGTTCCAAGTTCCTGTTCACAGACCTGTTTGGGAGCTATGCTGTTAACTTTCTCTAGCAAAGCTTCTACTGCAGTCTCTTTAAGAGCTAAGTCTGTGACCACTTTAAAATGTTAAAATTTCTTGTAAGGAGTTTCAGGTCTCTCAAGCACTTGCACAAGTTCTGCTTAAGGTGTGCAACACAACTTGTCATTTAAAATGCAATAAATGCACTTATTGCATGAACAACTTGCTAAATAAGTATCAAGATAAAACTATGTTGAATCTTAAAAAAAACACCAAACACAACAGTTTCATTCTATTTCTTATTAGATTTAATTAAAATGTGATAGTTTCCTACTGAACTGCTAACCCTGAGGAAGAACTGCGGAACAGCTGCAAGCGGTAACTCGTAAACTTAACAGTCATACAATCTACTAATATACTATCAAATTACTTCTGAAATTAAAATCCAATCAATGGAATTTCAAATAAACAAATTAAGACATAATGTTTATCAGCTGTCAGACATTGCTTTTAAAATAGTGACAACTCCAGGTAATTTGTGAGGGAATTTTTGACAGAAATTATAAAGCAATTAGTATTTCATTGCCCAAGTAAATGTTCAGAGGAAGAGATGACATAAGGGAAGAGTTTAAATAAAAAATAATAATCTTCAATTCATCTTTTCTGCTATAATCATGCATATCACAATATAGTTTTGGAAGTGAGTTTGCTACATCTGATATGAGTAAATAGCTCCTAAACTACAAAACTGGCCAAGTGAATAGAAAAGACAAAATTGAAAAGAGATGATAAGAAAAGGAAGGTATTGTGAACACTTGATTAACACGTGTCTCAGTAGGTGCATACAACTCTGTATGATAGTTCTGTCCATCTGAGACTTCCTAGATAATATCAGTGCAGAGGAAACTTCTCTGTCAGCTTCATCAGGGACCTTCTTGTGATGATTTGTATGAATGCTAAAGACTGATGGAAGAATCAGGTGTCAATTACACTCGCATAAACCCTGAGTACTGAAAAGTCAGTTTTACAGTATGTGAAACTGTATTTTGTAAGTTTTTATTTGCTGCCATTTCTAAGAGCACCAACACTGCTTGAATAACGAAAGATGTGTAAGAACAAAAAGTCTGTAAAAAAATGCAGCAAAATCTATGCTAAATCTATAATTGAAAAATTAGTTCAGATATGATGGAATGACAGAGTACATCCATATTTAATAATAATACCTAGGGGATTTTCTATCTTAAAATATCTAATAATTTAATAGGAAAAAGGCATTCAGCCATCCTTTCTTTATATATGGTATCTAATCCATAATATATAGCATAGCCTGCATTTGTAACCTTCTAGACTTTCTGGATAGAGAGGAATACAAACATTAGAGGAAAGATTATAACACAGATTTAGTGCAGTAGATGGAGTGAGCATGAGTGCAAACAAGGTAAAATTGAAGGACGAGCAAAAGGCCCTGTTCTCCAAAGTACAGCATTCTTTCCTACTGCAGAAGCAATCTGAGGAAGAATCACCCATTTACCATCAAGAAAGCAGTCTTTTTGTATTTTGTAGATGCAACAGAAAGGGACCACATACAAGGGATGGAATAACTGGAGTATACTAATGCTTATTTCTAGCAATTACTCACAGAGTTTCATAAAGACTTCAAATAAGAACAAAATGGGTTATAAAGCTTTGGGAGACTTTGGGAGAAGACAAAAATTAGAAATTCTGGGAATTAATTCATACAAATACCATTAATCCAGTTGAAATGGGGAAAGACAGAGTAGAGGCAAGTATTTGTTCAGAACATTATCTACACCTTTGTCTCGAGTGAAAGAACAAATACCCTCAAAAAGTATTTAAAGAGGTATAAAACAAGTTTTCAAAGTATTCAAGTTTAAACTTCTAAATTCAATACTTATTTATAATAAAAATGAAATAAACATAGACTTTCAAATTTTCTACTGCAATGATACCTTTCTGCACAAATTCTAATGCAGTAGCATATCATATCTTATTTTCTTAAATTACTTGCAAATTCTTAACATTGTATTAGCTATGCATTTAGAAAACAGCTAGGTCTACCAAAACTCAGTAACAACTTTCTACCACCTAGCTTAATAACTAAAGACTTTGGGACCTGAAGAAATCCCTGATGTAAACTTTTATGATTGTCTTTTATTTGTCTTTACAGAATAATATGGCCTCATGATTTTGGCAAAACATCTTGTCCTATTTCACTGTAACTGGACTTTTTTTTTTTTTTAATGACATCTATTTATGTCTTATTTTGCACATCATGTTCCACAGAAGTTTTTCAGTCTCTTCCATTTGTAAATCTCGCAAAACAGCCATTTGTGATAACTTATACTACAAAGTTAAGGTTCAGTTTATTTGATCTGATAATTTGTTTTGATTTTATACTGCATAGTTCCCACTGGTAGGTTAGTTTGAGCACTGATTTTTATCTCAAGAATACTATTTTTTTAATTGACTGACTGTAGCCTAGATTATTATTATAATTATTTTTAAACAAAGGTTGGATATTTGATTTTTGGTCATCTAACACAAAGTAGTTTTGTGTAAAGACTGCAATCTTTGCTTCTTTGATATGATTTTTGCAAAGGGATCTACCTGTTAACAGAAAATCGAGGAACATTATACATTCTTGAGATACCATCTGATATACTCAATCATTTCTTAATTAGCATCATATCTGGAAGTACATAAGTCAGAATTGCAAGTGTATTACCCATATATAGATGTCCTAGTTTCAGCTGGGATGGAGTTAACCGTCTTCCCAGTAGCTGGTACAGTGCTATGTTTTGAGTTCAGTATGTGAAGAATGTTGATAACACACTGATGTTTTCAGTTGTTGCTCAGTAGCGTTTAGACTAAAGTCAAGGATTTTTCAGCTTCTCAAGCCCAGCCAGAGAGAAAGCTGGAGGGGCACAAGAAGTTGGCACAGGACACAGCCAGGGCACCTGACCCAAACTGGCCAACGGTGTATTCCATACCATGGGACGTCCCATCTAGTTTAGGAACTGGGGAGTGGGGGCGGGGGAATTGCCTCTCGGGGACTAGCTGGGTGTCGGTCGGCAGGTGGTGAGCAATTGCCCTGTGCATCATTTGTACATTCCAATCCTTTTATTACTACTGTTGTCATTTTATTACTGTTATCATTATCATTATTAGTTTCTTCTTTTCTGTTCTATTAAACCGTTCTAATCTCAACCCATGGGTTTTGCTTCTTTTTCCCAATTTTCTCCCCCATCCCACTGGGTGGAGGGGAGAAGTGAGTGAGCAGCTGCATGGTGCTTAGTTGTTGGCTGGGGTTAAACCATGACAATAGGAAACAATAAATATTTTTCTTTTTCTAATGGTTAGTATTTGTATGCAGTTTATACTAGTAAGCTAAAGTGTGCCTACATCATATTTTACGTTGAATCAGGAGTGTACTTCTGAAGAACCCCCCCCAGCCAGCTGATAGACCACACTTCAGTTAACACAGAGGAATCATCTTGGGGTGTACAAATTCTTCAAATTAAACTAACCTGGAAGAGATATTCCCAGAGTGTATGTAACACCTTCTCACAGCAAAGGCTTGTTCAGTTGATGAAAGTGAAGCTGTTTTGTAGTCTATGCATTTTGGAGGGTTTAGTGTGAACATTCAATCCTCACCAACGGTTTCTTTTTTAGATCTACTTCTCTTGGGGTGACCTCATTGCTCTCTACAGCTTCCTGAGGAGGGGACGTGGAGAGGGAGGTGCTGAGCTCTTCTCCCTGGGATTCAGTGATAGGACATGTGGGAATGGTTCAAAGCTGCATCAGGGGAGGTTTAGGCTGGGCATTAGGAAACATTTCTTTACCGAGAGGGTGGTCAAACACTGGAACAGGCTTCCTAGAGAGGCCCCATGCCTGTCAGTGTTTAAGAGGCATTTTGACGATGCCCTTAATAACATGCTTTAACTTTTGGTCAGCCCTGAGGCGGTCAGGCAGTTGGACTAGATGATCATTGCAGGTCCCTTCCAACTGAAACAGTCTAAACGAGTCTAGTCTAGCCTATTCATGTATTCTTCTGCAACTCTGTTTACTAATGTAGACACAAATGTTTCTAGGAGTGTTCAGTGGCCCTAAAGCCAACTGCCAGAATGGCCTGTGTCCTGGTCCGTGATGTTACCCTGTTTTAGCATTCAAAACACAGTGACTGCCTCTAAATTTATTCCTGCTAAATACCAAATCATGTACAGGAATTGCTTGGAGACTGCTGGTTCATCTGGATAAAAAACTGTGTCTGGGGCAATCCTAACAACTTAACAGTGTAGATGATTGAGTCCCAGTGCCTGGAAATGTTCTCTGCAATGCTAATTTACTGATCTAAGCAAAGCTTTAGAGTATTTGACTGTAGATGCACTGGAGGAAGCAATTCCATAAGACTGTTCCCACTCTTATGCCCTCTATTTTGAGACTGACTACTTATTTCTCAGTGTTAGTAGTAAGGATATAGTTAAATGACACCAAGAACACAAGGAGGAACTGCATCAGCAAGTCATAGTGGGTGCGAGAAGCACACTGTATCAGAGGGCAGAGCATGGGTCTCCATCATGCTACTGGTCTTCCAGCTCTGCCAGAATCAGGTCAATGAGGATGTTAAGGGTCTCCTGTAAGGCTTTTAGCTTTATGAAAGACCTGATAATTAAATCAAATACATGACTGCTATCCTAACACATATTGTTGAAGTGTTTATTTGATTTCAATCAAAAGTTCCCTTCAGACAGCAAAAGACGGACCTGGCTTTTCTTTTTTGCTCTTTTTCTGTTTTGCTTTATTCCTATGAGCAAGTCTACCCATTTTTTTTCTGCATTTCTTAATTTATTTTACCTTGTTCCAAAATAGGCCTTTTTAGACAGATTCCTCCCTGATAGCTGCACATGAAGTGTCTATTATTTTAAGATCCTGATTTTGAGTGAGATTTTAAGGCATTCAGGTGGTTGTATAAATAATGCAGTGTAGTTGATGATAGCTCAAATAATGGTGACTTGCATCAGAAAAATTACTCTCTGTCAAAAAAAAGGGATGCCAAATAATGTTCAGAATCATGCTTAGTTATGCAGTGATGGCACTTCCCTGTGCCAGAAGTCTTCAGGCTCTTGATTCAAGCTCTGTTGTAGTATGACTGTTGGTGTGAGAGAGATTTCTGATACACGTGAACAGGAAATGTGAACGTATAGCTAGATAAATTATACAGCATTCAATCCTTTCTTTTATGTAATAATTATTGACAGAAATGGATAATACAATACTAGATAAATTAATGGTATGTTATAGTATGGAAGTTCTCAAATTTGCCACGTTGTTCCTTTCCCCCTCCTTTACATAGTGCAATCTGCAGGAAAATGAAATCTCTCCAGTTCCACCCATGCATTCCTTTCCCTTGTGGGGAACTGGACATTTGCAATGGCTCTGGTCCCATAAGTGATCCTAAATACTCATAGGCAGCCATTGCTTTGCTCTGTAAAAGCCACTGGCTGATTTATTTCCTTGGTTGTGTAACTACTGCTTGGCATTTGTAGCAAAACCCTTTTAGCCTAGCCTTTTTCCTCTGGCTTCTGATTTGGCCCAGAGAAAAAACGGCCTAGTTTAGCTCTGACCTACTTGTAATTAGATTGACGGCTTGCTCTTTGCATAGGTTTCTTTATTAAAATCAAAGAGTGCCCTCAAGCCACCAAGATTTGAACTAACCCCTAAAGCTGTCTTAATATAATTGATGGAATTACAGGGCAATTGGAGATATGTAGCATTTCTAAAGTATTTTGCAGGAGAACAAACTGTAGCCAACTCAAAAAGCCAATATGCATATCATAAATATTAATATAGGAGCTATTCTCTATGGAAGAATGTTCTCTGTAAGAACATCAATATAAAATATGTTGTAATCTTTCTTTTAAATGCAAAGTTAGAAAATATCCTTAATTAACATGGATAATTTTTCTCCTAGTAACCATGACTTTAAGAGCTTTTATAGTACTGTTTTCCATAATCGAAATGATTCATTTTTTTTAATCTAATTTTGGTTTTCACCTTGCTTCAAAAAAATATAAAATATGATGATTTTCGTATTTTAATCATTTACTTGTATGGTTTTTTAATTGCTATTGACAAAAATTAAAAAGATTCATCCCATCTAGTTCCTATTCTTTCCTGTATGGTAGCAATGCTTTCTTTTTTGTTTCTTGTCTTTTTTTCTTTCTTTCCTTCTTTTTTCTCTTTAGCAACCTCTCTACACAAAATTTTAATCACAAAAGAAAACTGAATGCATAAACAAAGCACTGTATAATGGCCAGGTGATACAGTATAAGCATATTTTTCTTGTATGCCTGGATTTTGCACTGCATAAGTCAGAGTATTTTTGAATGCAGATTGATTGGCACGATATTTCCTTTAGTCAGCTCAGCCTTTTTTATTAGTTTTATCCTATAATTCACTGTTAAGTGCCATATATTCATTCTCCTGTCAAATAGCAAGAATAAAGAATTTCCCATGTGATTTTTTTTTTTAAAGACTCACTGTCTCAGCTAAAGTTGAGTACTGACGTGTCTCAGTTACTAGGTGGAGAGAAACTCTTTTGGATACCATATCACACTCAGCACCCTATTCTCTGATGTCTTTCCAGGAATATGTTAAGCTGTGTAAAAGTATATTACCTATACATTTGTTCCTTTATGCTCTTGCATAAAAAAGGTAAATGCAAGCACTGTATACGGCTCTAGAAGTGAGGGTGTCCTTTTCAGATATTTCAGTAAATTTAGCTGGGAGAAGGAAGGAGGAGAGAGAGATGCTCTGCCCTGGAAGTGATGAGGTTTTATGGTCCTTAATTTCTAGGTAGGTTGGTTAATTAGTCTTGCACTCAGAAAGGCAAGAAAGTCTTCTTTTGCTTGTTGACAAAGCATTCTTGTTATGAAGAGTCCCATGGTGCCAGGGAAACACAGAGGGTTGGTTGTTTTTGTTGTTGTTGTTGTTTTGTTTTGTTTTGTTTTTTGTTTGGTTTTTTTTTGAGCACTCAAGAGTCTTCTAGGTAGTCTGGATTTAGGCTTTGCTAAATTGTGATTCCTGCCCTGACCATCTCTTAAAAGGGTCAGTGAGGAGCAGGACACATACCAGCATTGTGCTACATGGCTAAGGAGAGTTCCTTACTAATGTGGATGAGATTATAGCCTAATGTGTGTTTTTAGAGAGAGTGAAAACTTGTGGGTGTCCTGTGCAGTTGTGCCTCCTTGTCACTGTAATGAGTAGCAGAGCAGGAATTGGAAAGCAGAGGCACTGCTGTCTCTGCCTCATGGAGGTACCAGAGGGAGTGGAAGCAAAGACAGCTTAAAGCCCACCCTACAAGGAATCAGGAACATTTTAGCTTTTAAAAAGTTCGAACTTACAGCGGCAATGAGGAGTGTATTGATATTGGTTGGGGTGTCTGCCACTCCAGAGCTCATCACCCATCCACTTTCAACGGTTCTTTTGCCCACTGCGTGGTGGTACAAAGGCCATCTGGGCTTTTTAGGACTCTCAGCCAGTTAAGAACAGGAATTGTAGTTTTTGAGTTGAGGCAAAAAGGGCCTTGTTTCTAATATTTTCTTTTCTTTTAACTTCCAATCACGTATTGATGACAGTAGTACCAGAAGCCAAGAAGCATATTGCTGCTACTGTACTTCTAGAGTACTAAACTATAAGCAGCTTCAGAAATATTTATAGCATCAATTTTGTTTTTCCTAACAAATTCCACTTCCTCTAAGTTTTGAGAGTAAGGAAATGGTTCTCTTTATTGTGCCATCTGTTCATGACAAAGGATGTGAAGCATTTGAGAATGCTGAGCTTTTGTTGTGTCAACCTAATGCTACCATGGGGAAAAATAATTTGAAACTATCCTTGAAGTTACCTTGATGGATTAGAATTGTAACAAGGGGAAGGTTGCATGAGAGACCTGACAAGCTGCTGACCTGCTTTGCTGAAATAACAATGATCAGAGAAGCTATTTTCAGTAGTTAATTTAAGTTTTCTGACAAGTACGAAGAAATATAAATGTTGAAGGTCAAATTCTGCTAAAAAGTTCTGATAATGCTGTTGTGTCCAGAGATCCACCAGCAATTAGAGATCAAACTCTGACGTCTTTCTCTCTAATTGACAACAGTCTCACACTAGAGAAATTCCATATATTTTCTAAAATTATTCCAGATTTGCACCTCAAACTTATAGAACCAGTCATCTGTCTAACGCTTCCTTTGTTGCAGGTAAGGAATATACCTGAGAAGATCTAAATCTTCATCATCTATCAGCAAATCTATAAGTACAATGAATTCAGTTTTTCTCAATCTCTCCTCTTAGGTTTCATTTCCAAGAAAACCTTGAGGTCTAAACCTTAAAGGCCTATGTGCTGCATCTCTCTATTTTTTCTTCTTTTGTTAGTTATGCTAGTTTTTGATTTCACTGCAATTTGAACCAACTCCAGGTGTTATTTAAGAGGGATCATATTTCATGAAATAACTGGACATTACAATGCAGCTGAATTTTGTCAAATATGTATTGCATATTTCTGTTTGCCATTCTCTAACTTGTTCATTAACAAGACCCTGACCAGTTTTGTAAAACTGCTTGAAGACCAGCAAATGCCATGTAATTTTGTTCAGCTTTAAATCTGAACTCAAGAGATGCTGCTCAAGTTTCCAAGATAATTCTGCTCATTAAAAAAAAATTTAAAAGAAGGAATAAAAATTTCTGTGGGAGATAACAAGTTGTTTTGTGAATAGTGCAAAAATCATAAAAGTCTGCGGGGATTAGGTAAGCGGACTCTACTCTCCTGTTTTTCTTCATGCCCACACATTTTAATATACATACATATATAAGAAGTTTATTTATGTCAATTTGACATAGGGTATGGGTTTGTGGGGGTTTTTTTCCTTCTTTCAGCATTTCCTCAGCCCTCTCACATGTACCTGCACATAGATGAAAGAGAGACAGAGCTCAGGCTTAGGAGAAGATTAGAAATTAGAAAAAGATCTACCGAGCATCCTGTATCTGATATGTATTTCATTCTTGTGAAATACAGGCTTTAGGGATGGATGCCAAAGAAGCTTAGGCTTTTCCTCTCTTTCCTTTTTTTCCTGGATTTGACCCTGAATTGTAAATTCCAACTTGAGACTGCAAAGACATTTATAAATGAATGCCCAGAGATATGTTATTAGCACTCCAGTCTTCATTTTATGTGTTACATGAGAATTGTTGAGCTTATATTGAGTCAGCACTGAACACTCAGAGAAAGCTGCAACTGTAAGCTGTCCCAAGCCCGCACAAATGTGAAAATAAATTGGGTTTCAAATACAATTATTTGTTCTAGGTAACAAACAACTACCTCTAAGCCTTTGCATCTGAAGTTGGTTTTACCTTTTTACACTGGTTCAACTCTGTCAAGCAAAGTAAGCTTCTTGTCCCTTGGAAGGAAGATTGTGCTGCAGGGTTCAATTACAGAACATCTTTGAGTCTCTAATTAAATTTTCTCTATTGTAATTATATGACTTTTGAAAATAAATCTTCCAAATGTCTTTGAACATCTGTGAAAAGTTCAACATTTTATTAGGAGTTTAGCTGCAAATTATTAGAGATTCCTAACATTAGGAATTACACATGGCTTGAAACACAGTAAGTTAGATGAGTAGTGCTGTGCTATGCTTAATACAGAGTCAGTAAGAATACTCAGTGACAAACATTTTTAAGATAGTTAAATTTCTTGAAACAGTAAAAAATTAAACAAACCGAAAAACAAGCCTACATGCATAGGGTCAGAACAAGACCTATCTAGCCTACTGTCCTGCCTCTGCCCCCATCTATACCCAATGTGTTTTGAAGAACCCTGCGAGCATGTAGTGGAACTTTTGCACTCCTTGATAATTTGGGCTGAAGGGCTTCATCAACAGAGAATTCTTTACATTTGGTAGCCCCCTGAAGCTTTATTTCCTCTTCCTTTTTTTTTTTTTTAAATAAAAAATTAATCTGGTTGAATTTTTAAACATGTGTATGCATTAAATTTCAGCATATTTGGTGATGGACTGTGCTCCATTAACCACTTTGCAATCCTCTTGTTCCAAGGCATTTTTAGTGTGAATTTTACACTCCACAAATGGTTATTCCATTTCTGGGCTGGTCAAGAACTCTTTAAACTGAATACCTTCTAGCCCTAGTGACTTGTTGCTCTTCATTTTATGAGTTTGCTTTAAAGCCTTTTCTACTTACATGTCAATCTGACACAGATCTGTTCAGCACCTCCCCTGGAAATAAAAGCTTCTGGCATGGGAATCTCTCCAAATTTCAGCACAGCAAATAAGGAGACACATATTTCCCTTAGTATTCTGGTGTAGCCTTACCTCCTCTGAATGTTTTCTTTATCCTTTGGTAATCTATTGGCCCTCCAGACTCTTTGCTAGGCTTTCTTCTCCCAGTGCATTTGGAAAAGGATTTATCATTTCCTTGACTTTCTTAGAGGCTGTTCCTCAGTCCTCTTTTTTTTTTTTCTTTTATTTTTTAGTCTACCTTATTTATTTTAATATATAAGCTACCAGTGTCTGATTCTCTTTTTCTTGTTGGAGCAGGCGAGGGGGAAAAGTATGTATATTTTCTTTATACGCGTGTATATTTCCTATATGTGTCTGTGAGTGTAGCTATATATACATAGAAAAATATTTCCCTCACAATGACTTTTTACTATTTCTAATAAGCTTCCGTATCTTGCTTATTAGTGATAGTAAGAGTTTTTGGTATGAAGTCTTTTTCTGAGCCATGCAGTATATTTCCTCAGAGATTCCAATATCTGGGCATTCATTTGTAAGGAGCTTTGCAGTTACACATTATACAATGTTTAATTTGGGGTCAAATCCAGTGAAAAACGAACTTCATTGAGCAACTAGTCAGAAAACCTGCAGAGTAGTAACAACTCTTCCACTGATTTTTCAAAAAATACAAATAATTCAAAGTACCCTGAAGCGATTACAGTAATGACATGTAGGCTTATCACCCTTTCAAGAGTCAGAGAAGTTGCTTCAGCAGTGCTTGTTTCAAAGACAGGGAACTACATAAGGTTGAAGAACCCTTCTGAAATGGAGGAGGCAGACACAAGGATAAAATCCTGCCAGTATGCTGGGATGCTGCTCAAAAATATTTAAGCAATATATTGTAGTAATAGCATAAAATAGTACTATGAAGTTGTTAATTTGTGAAGAAGTTAAGATTACTACAAATACATCCTACCCTTAGACAGATGGTTGACTTGGTAGTTTGTTTCTTACTGGTGATAAGTGCATGAAATGTTGTAGAACAGAGAAATGGGTAACCCCTGTTTGAGTCCAGTGAGAACCTGTCTCTTTGCAGAGACATGCCTTTGTCTGTAGACAGATAGAAGATACACGTCTATAAATATTGTGCAGGTGTATGTAGTCATGCACCAATGATCAACTTGGCCATTGCAACCCTCTTACCTGCACAGAATGGTTAGTAGATTAAACAAGAAATGACAATATCCCTTTGGCTTATACTGTCTATGGAAATCAAACACAGTAACAACCTGAAATCCTTTACCGCCTGGGTGAAAAAACAGATAATATTCTTGGATATGAAAATGTCTTCAATTAAACAGTAATGATGCTGAAAAGACAGATTTTTTTTTTTTTTATTTCAGTTATAGTTTATTATGCAGGCATAACTTAAAAGCTGGAGGAAAGTATAATAGATTTAAAGCTATATGTCAGGACAGGAAGAAGCTCATTCTATTTTTACTGATATTTAATAGATACTATTTAATCAGAATGGGGAAGAATTACTTGAATAACATGTATAGCAGATACTTCATAACATTATTCAATACATAACAATGCTAAATTACTCTATAAATAATACCATCAATTTAGCCAGTGAATGGCACTCAACTAGTTTTTAATATGGACTCTCTAGTATAATTGCCTTTCTGATTATTAATGGTCTCTAGATTAATTACCATTTAGTCATGTCACACTGACAGTCTATGCAGTGGTTCTTCCTCTATTATCTAGTGCCTCTTAGATTACAGTTTTGCCAAAAGGCTCACTTCTGCAAGTATTTCTACATTGCAATATGTCGTATATAAAAATTCTGTTGTTCCTATAAAGTCACTTTTCTCAATATATTACAAATATACTTCAAATCTTTATAAATTGCTTTTCTTACTACATCTGACATGCTTAGGTATAAAATCACTAGGGTTTTTTAAATATAGATTTTTGTTGAAATTTTTTTTCCACATGCATTGTATATTCTCATAAAGCAGAACTTAAAAGTAATGTATTATTTATAAGAAATCACCATTTGTTGCCAAAGGTGTGATATAAAACATTGGTTTGTAGAAACCAGCTTACTGTCTTATTTTCCTATTCTTCCTTCAATTTTAGTCATTGTTATTTGGTAACCTGTTTTGGTTTTGTGTGGCAAGGTTTTGGTAGCAGGGGGGGTTACAGAAGTGGCTTCTGTGAGAAGCTCCTGGAAGCTTCCCCTGTGTCCAACAGAGCCAATACCCGCTGGCTGTAAGATGGACCGGTCGCCGGCCAAGGCCAAGCCCACCAGCGATAGTGGTAATACCTCTGTGATAACATTTTTAAGAAGGAAAAAAAGTTGGGACGGAGAAACAGCTGCCGGAGAGAGGAGTGAGAACATGTAAGAGAAACAACCCTGCAGACCCCAAGGTCAGTGCAGAAGGAGGGGCAGGAGATGCTCCAGGCACCAGAGCTGAGATCCCCCTGCAGCCCGTGGGGAAGACCCTGGTGAGGCAGGCTGTCCCCCTGCAGCCCAGGGAGGTCCACGGGGGAGCAGATCTCCACCTGCAGCCCGGGGAGGACCCCATGCCGGAGCAGGTGGGTTCCCGAAGGAGGCTGTGACCCCGTGGGAAGCCCGCACTGGAGCAGGCTCCTGGCAGGACCTGTGGACCCATGGAGAGAGGAGCCCACACTGGAGCAGGTTTTCTGGCAGGACTTGTGACCCTGTGGGGGACCCACGCTGGAGCAGTGTGCTCCTGAAGGACTGGACCCCGTGGAAAGGACCCATGCTGGAGCAGTTCATGAAGAACTGCAGCCCATGGGAAGGACCCACATTGGAAAAGCTCGTGGAGGACTCTCTCCTGTGGGTGGGACCCCACGCTGGAGCAGGGGAAGAGTGTGATTAGCCTTCCCCCTGAGGAGGATGAAGCAGCAGAAAACAACGTGTGATGACTGTAAACCCCATCCCCGTCCCCCTGTGCCACTGGGGGGGGTTGGTAGAGAAATCCAGGAGTGAAGTTGTGCCTGGGAAGAAGGGAGGGGTGGAGGGAAGGTGTTCTGAGATTTGGTTTTATTTCTCATTACCCTACTCTGGTTGATTTGTAATAAATTGAGTTAATTTTCCCCAAACTGAGTCTGTTTTGCCTGTGACGGTAATTAGTGAATGATCTCTCCTGTCCTTATCTCAACCCGCAAGCTCTTTGTTATATTTTTCTCTCCCCTGTCCAGCTGAGGATGGGGGAGTGATAGAACGGCTTTGGTGGGCACCTGGCATCTAGCCAGGGTCAACCCATCACATAACCAATATAACTTTGCAAAGAGAAAGATATTACTCAATAATTAGAATGCAATAGTTTTAATTTACTATGTAGAAAGTGTAAGTATGAAAAGAAAACATAAAACATTACTGTCTGAGTTTTTCGTAGTGAAGAGAGCATTATTCTGTCTTGCTGTGAAGTATTCTTGGGTTAATGTACTTTTTTCACAGAGGTATAATGAAAGTTTGAAACTTTTCTGAAGTGGGCATGCATTCTTGCTGCCCTTTAATTAGATTACAAAAAGATAAAAGAATTGTTTGGTTTTTCTGGAAAAGATAATGAAATCACAAAAAATCTAATTAATGCAGAAGTCTAGTCAGGAAGTATGCTATTAAATACTGTTATAACTGCGTGCTTATTCTTTTTTTTTTTTACTTTTGCTAATGTACAGGTAAGTTGAGGCAATGAGTTCTTCAGCCTAGTGAAAACTGGTTTGAGTTGTCCCTGTTTTGACTAGTCATTTATTGGTGTTCCTGAATATTGTCTGGTTTTCACTAATGGGTTTGTGAAGAAAAAAATTGTGTTCACTATGACTGGACTGTTTCTGTTTCTCAAGTTGTAGTGGATATTATGGTCTTAGGTGGCTTCAGAAAGAACTGGGCGAATAAGTGGAAGGAAAAATTCACCAAAACCTATTTAGCACAAACTCATTACATGCTTTATGTGCTGATTGAAACACACATCACTGGGTGCAGAGGGGGAGTATTGCTTATCTGTATTTTACACTCTTGTCTACATATCTGCTATTTGTCATCTCTAGAGATAGGAGAGTTTGCTGGCTGGAACTTCTTTCCTCTATTAGGAATTGTATGTTTGATTGTTGATAGCAACTATTTAGACACTTTTGTGAAAGTGGTTTTGAATTCCAATTACCTGGTGGAGGTTTGTCTTTAAAGGGGACATCTGGTTCTTTTCCCTTGTGTCTTATTTAGTTTAGTTTACTGAAAATTTGGAAATAGACATAAAAACCAAACACAGCTTAAAGTAGCTAATTCTACCTTTTTTCATAGTTTGTAGGAATAGTAATCATAGAAATATCTCAGATTCCTGGTGCTGGTGTAACACAGGAATATTGTACTTTTAAAAGAAACAAGTTGTGGGGAGACTAAAAAAAACAGAAATAATTATTGCTTTGAAAATGTAATCCTCCCACTTTTCCCTCTTTAGCACAGCAAGACACTTCATATCTTGTATCTTCATTGACTTTAAATTTTCCTTTTCCTAACTCTAATATTAAATTGAATTTGACTAGAATTGCAGAACTAAATTCGTCTGTGTTCTTGAATTCTTTGCACCCAGATCACATGCCTAATCCAAGGTTCCTAATGCAAGTTCAGAGCTGATGTAAAATATTTGAAAAATCTTTGCCAAAACATTGCCGTGCTCTCCTCCCTTCAGTCCTTGTTCATTCCAATGTATTAGGTCCTAGACATATAGGGACATACTTAAAGTGCTTCATCTCAGTTGCAAATTTTCACGAACTGCTTTTTTTTAAGTTTAATTGGAGAGAATGAGGACAATCTTGAGGCAGGGGTGGTTTTGGTTGTTTGGTTTTTTTTTTTTTTTTTTAATATATATATTTCTTTTCTGCTGTAGATTATACTTAAAAAGGGGCATCTGTCCTAAAAAGGGTAGTTGAAATTTTGAGAGCATAAAGAATATCTTAGCAGTATGAGGAACAGGACAGGGAGAATTTAGGGTCTGAATTCCTGTTTTCCTAGCCTATTTATCATCAAAGAAAATACAATTATTTATTTCCTGTTGTAATTTATAGATATATAAGTACTTTTACATATTGTTAGCTTTATTCTTATTTGGGCTCTTCTTCATCCTTTTGGAATTGACACTATTTTAGAAACAAGAAGGGGACAAACAACTATCATCTCAGTTAAAAGAAGTACTCAAACAAAAAAACTCCTCTGATCTTCCATTTATTGTCATTGTTGCCTTGTACTTTTTTTTTTTTTTTCTGATTCCAAAATTATATTGAATAGACTAATCAATTACTTAGTTCAGCCACAAATACTTGTTGAAAGCTCAGGACTACTTCATGTTCAAAGACATGTCTAATTGCATTCTTAGCCATATCTCCACAGATGTCTATGAGAGATATCTGTATACTTGCTAATTACCTTTGGGAAAAAATGGCCTAATGGTTCAATTCTTTACTTTAATTGACTTGTTTTTATATCCTACTGACTGTTATAATTTGAAGCACCCATTGCTCTAATCTTCCTCTAAAATTGAACTGGATTTTAAAGCTTCAATATTTGATAAAATCTTTATCAGTTACATGCCCTGCTGTAACCAATAAAACGATCCCCTCATTCTGATGCAGAGGGATGATATAAACTCTCTTCAAAATATTTCAGGAATTCATGTCAACACCTGGCTTGGAATTGCAGGAAAGGATTTTGAGCACAGCAACTGACAATCAAAGAATGTCAGGGACTCTCAAAGTACTAAAATTCTTCAAAAATATATCTTTCTCTATTAATATTTTGATGTCTTGATCAGCAGTGAGGCATTTGAATATGGTAAAATTAAAAGCAACAAAAATGTAGCTTTGAAAACCTTAACTCTAGCTTCAGACTTTGTAATCTAAACTGAATGACTCTTTGTAATGACTCAGACAAATAATCCCTTGAAATATAAAAATATTATTCTGTTTATATAGGATATAAACAGGCTTGCTTCTGGGCTTGATATTGTTCGTTAGGTTTTTTCTATATAGTGCTTTAGCAATTTATTGGAATCTGCATCTCTGAAGTAATCTATATAAAAATATATTTGTTAAATTTACTGGTATCATCCAACAACTGCTAAGTGCTTACACTGTATTTTAAACAAAATTGTAATAGCTACTCCACAGCTTTCTGGTCCAGTGCTCTTTCCCATATACTTAACAAAAGCAACGTGTATGTAATAAAAAGCTGATCACAGCCCCATTTGAGTTAGACCTTCACAAACGTTTTCATGTGAAGATGGACAAAAATATATCAGCCATGTGATTTCATGGCCATGCTCTCAGTGCCTTTGACCAATTAGGTCATTGATTCTAGTTTGTTTATTATATAATATTCAAGTAGGTCAGGTCTGTGTATACATAAACTACTTGTGCACAGTGCATGCTGCCAGCTCCAACTGCGTGATGTTGAACATCTGGACAGAGTCGCTTTGCGCTAGTCTGTTGCACAACACATTCAGGAATGTTAAGTAGCAAATAAGCTCTGCCTCAGGATAGAGATGCTGATGTTGGTAATATTGGTGTGCCCAAAGGAATTAGCACGCTTTCTTAGACTCTGTTCCAACACGTTTTTATTCACATGAGTAAAATTTTCTCATTGAAGTATTCCTATGTTAATCAACAAACCTTCTCATGGCAGTAAAAAATAGCAAAATAACAAAACCAACTAGCTATTTGCCGGAAGAAATCCCTCCACTTGAAATTCACATAGTCAAGAAATGTTTTTTAATGTGGCTCCCTAAGGAGAGGGAGATAAGGCTTACGCAATAGTGCTTTCTCTTTCTGTCTGTGTCTCTGGGTATTTTCTTCCTTGCAGTTTTGAGTCCATCCACTATGTTGGTTGAAATTAGCAAGAAGGGCAAGAGGTCCCTGAGTATTACAGGCTTTATAGCTATAATCAGCACAGCAGAAAAGAGATTAATGAGGCTGAGCTCATACTGAAACCTTCACTTCAATAAACACCAACAACCTACATGGGCAGGACACAGAGAATGACCTAGCATCAAGAAAAGCCTTACTTGGTACCTATTTAACAGTCATGTACCATTTAAAAAAATTATTCCTAATATGGAAAACCAGTCATCATTATTTCTCTTGCTCACTGAACTACTCACTTTGCTTGAAAAATGGGCACTATGTGAAATAAATTGTATGTTTCTAACTAGGAATATACTGAAAGAAATTTTACGTGTTTCAGTTTCATCAAAATCATAAATATTCTTTACATTCTTACTTTCCAGAGCCTTATTTGGAAAAAAAAAAGTAAGTAATGAGTAGCTGCTAGCAGGTTCCTGGGAACTTCTGAACATCCCAGTGGAGAAGAGGACTCACAACCAAAAAATAAAAGAGGCAATCTTTAAATTTGTATTAAGTCAGTCAGATTTAGTAAGTGAACTGCAGCTCCAGGCCCCTGTAAAGTTAGGTGGAAGGGGAAAAAAGGAATTGAGCAAAGGTGCTCTATTCCCCCTGGACATGTCGAACTACCCTGTGATCCCAGTTATGTATGAGACATGTGTCTATGTAATCTGGTTTTACCATGCCAGATGGTTCAGCTGGAACTACAGTGTCTAAGAAAAACAAAAGTAGAATTGCTTGGCAGTTTGTTCATTCTCACCAAATTTAAATGATTGGGTATTTCTTTCTTTAATACTATTTTATTTTACTATATTCTTCATCTAGTTTCAAGTTTTCTTTGTCTTGCTATCTTACATTCCTCTCTTAACCCTCGTGCCTCTCCTTTCCAAGTGTTGCAGTAGTCACATAGCCCTTGGCACTAAAAACCTATTGAGCAGATTTTGAAATATGCAATTTCAAAAATTAGTTTGGGGGAGGTGGGGAAAAGCAAATAAACCCTACTCCTCTGACTTCTTGTGTCATGCTTACAGTCATGTTTGCTCTAAAAATTTTGTATCTTGAAAAGTCTTTATACATAATACCATTTTTTCCTCATTTCTATACTCACTGTTCACTACTGAATATAAAAATGAATATACAAGATTTCCAAAATCAAACATTATTCTTTCATCTTCAGAACATTCATACACTCAGCACTTAGAGAAAAAACAGTTGTAGATAATTATTTACTATCATGTTTAAATAAGATACACTGTGTATGCCATAAGTTATGGCAAATACAACTTACGGAGTTTATATGGAGTATCTTCAGCAGCAAAATATGTGAATTATTAAAACAAGTCTTGGTTCCAGTTTCTATTTTGTAAAATCTTCTCTCAGCACAACATATATATATATATATGTATGCCTATACACATATATAGCACATCCATGCACACATACGGACGTGTATATATGTGCATGTATGTATATATGTGTATATGTAAACCAATACTACCTACAAAGTTTATGAAACATATATCTTCAATGAGAAAACCTGAGTTCAAAAATTACCTGCAGGTTTGAGAATTTAGCTCAAGAATTTGGTTCAAGGATTGTACTGTGACTTAGGAGTTTGACTTTGTCCTTTAGAATGAGGTTTTCTCAAACTGACCAATTCTGTGTGTTCTGTTTCTGTTTATTTTTTCCTAATTCCACTTAATTTGGCTTAGTTGTTCTAAATTAAGCTACACCATGCTTATACAGTACAGCAGGTAACCATTTACTTGGAGCTAGCTGAAACTCGTTCTTACATCTGCTCTAAAGATATATTTTTTTTTTTAGTACAGAATAGGAGTCTGAATATATCTTTGAATTGCCCTCATAGCACTTAACATTTTCTTGAAAGGCTGAAACAATGTCTTTTGGAAACAAATTTAGCAGCTACTGGAATTCTTTTGTTCCTACCCCATTATGCTATTCATTCTAAAAAGTGTTTTATGTTGCTTTGATTCACAGTGGGCATGCAGTATCTCATTATACCTAAGAATAACTATTTGTTGTCCATATTTCTTAGCATTTGGATTTCACAAACATTGAATTTTGCTTTTCATCCTTCTTTCCAAAAGATTTGGGTGAAGAAAAGAAAGGACACAGTTCCATCCTTGCATTGATAGCGATCTTAGGTAAAATAGGCAGACATTTTGTGAAGAAAAGATTCTATTCGGCATTGCAGTTTAATTTTCCTTCTCTCAAAAAGAAAGAACAAAAGAAACACTATTAAAAAAAAAAAAAAGAAGAGAGGCTGGGGGGGCAGGGGAAGAAAGCATCATTATCACAGTACAGTAGTTTAAAAAAGACCTTGAGAAGACCACTTCCCACTTCAGGGACTTCTGCGTGTGGCCCCTTTATGTTCATGAGTCATCTGTTTACCAGCTCCTCCTATTCTTTCATTTCCAACAATGCTGGCAGTGTCAGGAGTTTAGCTTGCTGTCCATCTCCCTTCAATATGTAGTAGTCTTTATTTGACCTGAGAAATAATTTATATGAAGTGGAAGAGAAACATTGTGCATGTGACTCTGCCTGATTTGGCATTTTGTTTGCTCATTGACTGGGAACTACTGTTATGGGAGTGCAATTATGCGCAGTTTCTCTGACTTAGAGTTTTGAGATGTTTGCTCCACAAAGTCTTTTGGGAATCTGTTTACTTTGCTGTATCTTTTTTTTTTTTTTTTAAATCTCAGTTTTCTATTCTACTACTTTCTCTTCATTCTTCTCGCTAGAGGGGTTCCATCTTTCCTTTTACTGTTTCTCATTTTGTCCTTTTCCATTATTGCTGCAACACTTCACAGTCTGAAATTCGGGGGGGGGGGGGGGGGGTTCTCCTCAATCTAGATCTGCGTCTCTCAGAATTCATTCAATCTTGGATTCAAATCCACATCTCACAATGAGTATCATTACAGATAAGAGTCATAAATTTTAGGTAAACCAAAACTCTTTCAAAGAAACACCTCTATTGCAGCATTAGGAGATATCTTTCAGATGTTTCATGGTTTTGGAAAAAATGTACTTACTCTGCTGCCTCAGCTAGGCTTAGTTTCACACTGTTTCAATTGCTTTATGTACAATAACAACTCAGTAGTTCATCTTTTTGCTTCTTCTTTCTTTCTCACATCCCAATATATCCATTCTTGAATCTATGCAGTGTGTCCAGTGAATTTTGCCTGTGAAATGGCTTTAGCTGCTCCTGTTTTCTCACCACCAACACTACCTTTCCTGAGCCTCATTTTTTTGTAATTTCTGTCCCAAGTTTCTCTGTGGATACCACCTCTTACAGAACAGGATTTTAGCTAGGCCTCTAGTAAGAGGAGATTTATTAGCAAATTAGCCTATGTGAATTCTTATGGGGAATAGAATCATGAGTTTATTACAGTGATAAACAATTAATGCAAACTAGACTTTCAGCTGATGTGGATGCAGGATATAAAGGCAGAGATTCTGACACCTTAACATCTTTGACTCTCTGTATGCAATTTCCGATTCTACCTGTATTGACTCCAGTGTGCAGGTACTTGTGTGTATTGAAGCAACAGCCAGTGATTCCCAAGCTCTACATTCTTTCCAATCAGGAAAATCCACAGCCAGCTGTGGATGCAACAGTACGGTGGGGCCAGTGCTAGACATACATAGATTGCATGTATACTTGAAACTGAGCTAATTATGTGCAATTATAAAGCCTTACTATACGTGTATATAGTACTCCTACACAGTGAATGCAGTATTTAGGCAAATGAGAAGTGTCCAGGTAATCCTGGATTCTGGAGACGTCTCTGAGTAGTACTTACAAGTACAGTTCTGAGAGCTGAGTATTGCGAATCCTGTATCAAAAGAAAGTGCTTTCAAAAGAAAAAATCATAGCTGTATCTATGGCTTAGCTACATTTGACTGTGTTTTCACTCTTAAAAAGCATCTTCTTCAGGAAACAAAATGTGTGTGTGTGTGTGTGTGTGTGTTGGGGAGTCTGTGCTTTACTACAATGTGTCACTCCTGCAAGGCTTTGAAATAAACAGACAGTAGAAAAACAGCTAATACTTACCCTGCTTTCCATACAGTGGAAAGCTCTTGCTTGTCGTAAAAAAAAATCTTGATCATTTTGTCCCTCTATTTAGACTCTCTTTTGCTCCTTTGCATCCTTGGAGTCAATCTTTAACAGCGGTCTCTCATTCACGTGCATACATGAGACTGATTGTAAGCTGGTTGATACTGACTGTATTCCTTATCTTAAACTCTGTCAGATATCTATTACTAGATTTTAGAGTGAGCAGCAGGAGAGCAGAATGCAGAAAAAGAAGTGGAGAAGAGGGGTAGACCCATAGAAGACAAGGTTTCCTTGACCTATATTAGTACCAGAGAAATAGTATTGTACAGAATTTGGTGTCCCACTGGTGTGTATAAGAAGACAAAAAGGAGCAATAATTGATTTTTATATTTATTATTTTTTATTTTGAGTTCCATTGCCTTGAGCGTATTGGACCAGAGGCTTTGTTATTTTTCAGTATCTGTATACTTGTAGAAGGGGCACAGAAAATCCACACAGTATAAATATTCGTAGGTTGTCTTGTACAACTTGCAAGAATGTTTCATTAGCTAACTAGTGTAATTTTGTAAAGAAAACAGTGATTTTGGGGGGAATGGTTTTCATTTTTCTTTTCCCATATATGAAAATACTGTTTCTGAAAATGATGGTTGAGTAAGTAGGAAAGCAGGGTTAAATCTCAAATTACTTATGCAAGTGTCAGCTGAAAAAAAAAAAAAAATTAAAGTGAGCCATGTGAACCACCTGAAGTGCTGAGAGAACCGAACCAGGAGAATGAAACTCTTTCACTTAACACTTTACAGCAAAACCAGGCCAACATACTAGTCATTCTAGTAACATCTATATTTCAGTATCTTGATAGTTTGCTCTATTGCCAAGGAGTTCAAGCATGACATTTTTCACTCGCAGTATCTATTTTTCACAGAATGTTATTAATCTTTTATTAAAATATTTCTGTGCGTTTAATGTGTTCATATAAGTTGAAAAAAAACTTCAAAAGAGTGGAATTGATTTAGTAATTTTAAAATATTTAGGGGAAAAAATAAAGACAAGGTCCCTTTAGCAGCCAGATCTCATTTGAATTTGAATATCTCAAGTTGCAAGGGACTCATAAGGATCATTGAGTCCAAATCCCTGCTCCTCGCAGGACCACCTAAAACTAAACCATATGACTAAGAGCATCATCCAGACATTCCTTGAAGTCTGACAGGCTTGGTGCCGTGACCACTTCCCTGGGGAGCCTGTTCCAGTGACCGACCACCCTCTCAGTGACAAACCTTTTCCTAATCTCCAATCTGAACTTCCCCTGATGCAGCTTCATTCCATTTCCTCATGCCCTATCACTGGTCACCAGAGAGAGGAGATCAGCACCTCCCCCTCCGCTGCCCCCCTTGGGGAAGTTGTAGACTGTGATGAGGTCACCCCTCAGCCTTCTCTTCTCCAAGCTGAACAAACCAAGTGACCTCAGCCACTCCCTGCCCTTGAGACCTTTCACCATCTTGGTCGACCTCTTCTGGACACACTCTAATAGTCTGATGTCTTTCTTGGCACCATATTGAGCACCCCAAACTGCACACAGTGCTTGAGGTGAGGCCACAGCAGTGCAGTGTAGACTGGGACAATCACCTCCCTTGGCCAGTTAGTTATTTCAGTGTGCATAGACAATGTGACTTAGTTTTGTTTTTTTAATTGCAATATGTTACTTTTAAAATAAATGCAATAACCAGTAAAAGTCCTGCAGAGAAGTTAATGTGGAGGCTTTAGCTCTTAATTTTCCTGACTAAAAATCTGTTACAATTCTGATTTTTTTCTTCTGCAGTTCTCAATATTCTTATTCTCACTTATAATGATACACAAGAAAAATGAATTGTGTGTGTTTAAAGTATGGCTATTTAATATTTGGTTTTTTCTTGCAGACATAAACAAACAGTTTTTTTCATTAGGGTGACCCCAATGTGATTTCACAGGTCATTACTGAAATTCTGCTCCTTGTAATTGCAAATCTTTCTTAAATTGCATGCACTTTTTTAAATTGAGATTGGGGATGGTGTTTTCCATCTTCTACAGCTAGTTACTGTGCTAGTGAGAGGAAGAGAGCCATTGTCCTTCATTTCTTGCTAGAGACAGTGTAAAGAAACCAATAGACTAAGTTTAGGAACTTGGTCTGTAGAAAGATAAACATTCCTTTGCTTGTGTGCCATTTCTCAGTGTTTTATGGGTAGCAAGGGCTATCTTCGCCCTGCATGTCTGACAAGCAGAAGATGTAGAAGAAGAGCAATGGGTTATGGAGAAGGCTGGTGAACAGCTGGAAGACAGGCTTAGAGGGAAGTAGGGTGGCTGATGGTAAAGGACTGCCTTGGAGCAGTGGTAGCGTATTCCCCTTCTCGACCCCTCTGGCCCTCCCTCACCTCACTCTTGCAGTAGTCAGAGAAAGCATTGAAAGGTCTTATTGCAAGACACACAAAAAGAATAAAAAGTGGTGACTCTTCAGAGAAATAACTGGTGGTAACTCTTACAAGGCCATGCTATTTTCCTCATAGGTTTGGCTTTGCCTGAAAGTAAAAGTTCAGCAACCCCAGTAAAGAACCAGTTATATAGGTGCAAAGATAAAGAAGGAAGGCAGAGATAGCACCATTCTCTATAAGCATACATGGCACAAAAAGCTTTTTTAAAAATCAGTATAGTAGGAGTCAAGGAAGACAGGGAACACTGAAATTAAGGTTATGTGGGCAGTCTTATGTAGACTCCTGCACATTCCACTGCTTCCAGTGGCTATACATTATGACATATCAAGTAGTCCTGTAACTGACACCATTTTTCTCCCCTGTTCTTCATTCCCAGAAAAGAGGATTTCTGCCTCTTTTAGATTGCAGAGTAGATAGAGTGCTGTTGATGAGTAGATATTTCATAGTTTCTTTTTCTGTACTTGTTCTAGGTCTCTCCTCTTGTCTTTTTTTTTTGTTGTTGTTTTTACCTTTTTATAATATAGAGTGGTGGTGGGAAATCTTGTTGGGAAAACAAAATTATTAACTCTGTCTATATGGATCATTACTCTGGTATCTAGGCATTTCAAAACCTTTATTTATCTTTATCATCTCTTCTCACAAGAGGCTTGTATTATATCATTTACAACAGGAGAATTGAATCACTGTAAAAAAAAAGAAAAATGTAAAATATGTTTATGATTTTCAGTGCCATATGCAGTTTCAGATATACTCTGCAAAATGAACACTTTATCTAGCACTTTAAATATTCTAGCATGGCTTCTGTTGAGTGTTATTGCAGGCAGTAGTATAGTTCTCAGCAGTTGTGCTGATTGGGTATTTGAGACTTGTATTGGGCAGGAAGAAAGTGTGGAACATAAAATTGACAAAGATAAAAAGACTAATGGTAGGTCTAGCAAGTTTCATACACTGTTTTATTGTTGCTTTCAAGATAAGAAAAGAAAAAGAAAGTTGAAATGAAATTAAAATTGACATTGAATTGAATTGACAATGACATTTTCAGAATGCGGTACTTTCCCTGCAGTTATCAGAACTGTTTCTTATGCTTAAAAGTGTTACAAGTGTGGGGTTTTTTTAATCTTCCAAATGTAAAAAATATTTTTTTTTTAGAAAAGTATTTCAATTGAGACATTTTTCTTAGAATTTCCATTATTTAAAAAATAAATACTGACAGTAAAAAAAAACAAAAACAAAACAAACACAAAAATAGAATCTAGTCTTTAAAGTTATGTGTAGTGAGTTCTTCACAAAGAAATTCACTCCTGGCATATGTGCAGAAGCAGCCTTTAAGTTTGTACTTTGATATTTTATGCACACTGTGCTGGTTTTGGCTGGGATAGAGTTAATTTTCTTCATAGCAGCTCGTATGGGGCTATGCTTTGGATTTGTGCTGAAAACAGTGTGGATAACACAGGGATGTTTTTGTTCCTGCTGAGCGGTGCTGACACAGCATCAAGGCCTTTTCTGCTTTGCACCCCACCCCACCAGCGAGGAGGCTGGGGGGGCACAAGGGGTTGGGAGGGGACACAGCTGGGACAGCTGACCCCAACTGACCCAAGGGGTATTCCAGACCATAGGACGTCATGCTCAGCACATAGAGCTGGGGGAAGAAAAATCTCCCTGGTCTTTTTTCCCTGCTTTCATTCACGTGCATACCTGTTAGCCTTGGCTGGTGCAGCCCTTCTTATACCCATCCTGGGCTGGCCATGTTACCAACCACCCCTGTGACATGGCTACCACCAACGTTCTGCCCATTGCGATATGTCCATAACATCTCCAGGCCTAGTGCCAGGAGCTGGTGGCAGCCCTCTGTGAGATGGTAATGACCCTCTGAACAGCAGGAGACACTATTTTTCTGTGAGAGTAACTGAACACTGGCACAGATTGCCCAGAGAGGTTGTGAAGTGTCCATCCTTGGAGATATTCAAAAGCTGTCTGGACATGGTCCTGGGAGCCTGGCTCTAGGTGGCCCTGCTTGAGCAGGGGGGTTGGACCAGATGACCTCCAGAGTTCCCTTCCAGCCTCAACCATTATGTGATTCTGTGAAAACCCAGAAAATAGTTAACTAATGATTACCCTCTACACAGCTATTCTCTTGACCTTGTCTTGGAAAAAAATCATTTTAATTACTTAATACAAGAATTCTCTTGCAAAATCAGAGCCATTATGCTGTCCGGGTGCCCCAAATGATTAAAGTGGAAGACGTGTCTCTTTTTTCTGGTTTTTTTGTTTGTTTGGTTGGTTGGTTGTGGTTTTTTTCTTTTCCTTTTTTTTTTTCCCTTCCCCAGAACTAATTTGTCTTGCCTACTACATGACCTTTCAATCTGAGTACAAAATGAAGTTCCACAGACAACAATATTTATTATAAAGGACTTTGATTCATCTTCTAAGGACAGTCCATGCCATGCAGTGAATTTGATCTTGTGGAGATATAATACATGAGCACTTCACCTAAAGGCTGCATGAGGAAAATGTATATTAAAGCTTGTTTTCTTTAACAACTTCTTTGATCAATGTTGTTGGAGTGCAGTACCTGAGCATTATGCTGGCTTTAAGGAAAACTAACTGGAGGAAAACCAAAATTCATTTTAGCATGTGACATCATACTGATACACAGATGGATCCTCAGCATGGATTGACAATTTTGCATTCACTGCAACAAGTCTTCTGCCACCTGAACTGAAAGAGTACTGACTAGCAGTAAAGGTAGTCATTCTTTAGTACATCAGTATTAGCAAAAATTGTATACCTGTTTTGGACTGCAAAAGTTACTGCTAGCCAGAGTGCAATGGGGATGATGATCAGGGAAACCACTGTTGCTGTTGAGAACACCTCACTCTCAAGCACAAAATACTGGTGAGACAAACTCTTTGCTGCACCATCCTTTCTATTTCTCCTAGCAAAGATTTTTTTTCCTTGTTCTTGTTCTTTGCCTCTCCATCAATCATAATCTCCAAGCTGACAGTGTAAATCTCTGTGTGTGACCTCTTTTTAGGCTCTTCTCCAACCATAAGGTTCTTTCAAAGCAAATCTCTCTAGGTTTTTACTTGAGCTGTGCTCTGTCTTGACTTTGCTGTTCACTGACTCTGTCCATTTTCCCTGGCTTCCCATTCAGTTAGTCCTTTTTTGGTGTCATTCTCCTTTAATTATGTAGGTAACACCAGTTCTTCCTGTACAGTTGTCTTTCCTTACCCTGACTTCAGTCCCCTCTATTTCATCATCTCCCATCCTATTTCTCAATTGTTTTTTTTTTATTTCTTCTTTCTCAATTTCATTCTTAAGGTGTTAGTGCAAACTGACCCTCCTGTGATACACTGTCAGTTCTCTTTGAAATTTAACTGGGTTTTTTCCTTAATTCTACCTGGATGCTAAAATAGGGATTTTTATGAATACAAGTAGAAGGCTGATTTTTTTTTTTTTAGGAGACAGAATTAAGAAACTTTTCAAGGCAACTCAAGGTTTGCCATTCTAACCATGTAATAAGTGATTTAAATCCAGGGATTTGTAAATGTGCAATTTGATCAATACAAGACAGGTCAAAAGTCTGAGAATCCTTAGTGAGAAAAAAATGTTTGGTGACCTTTTTTTCTGTCAAATTATACCAAGTTTGCATTGATTAAGTGTGAAACTGGATTCCCCCAGACCCGACCAAGATTTATCACACAGCTTCGGCCAGATTATTAAAAGGAACATACCCTGATTCACAGTCCCCTAATTCAAAGCACAAAATACCTTCATAATTTCAAAATAAATTTGCTAAGTTTTGGTTTACATGGGCTAACATCTCCCAGCTTCATTCACAGAAGATGGGCAGAGGTAACCAAAAAGCAGGATATTAGAAAGATGACTGTTGTCCAGCCTTTATAGGCAACTTTAGCAACCTCTCTTATGATAAATAATGTGAAGGACGCAAGGAATGTATCTATGTAGCCATTTACAAACATGTCCACACTAGCTTTGGCAACGGTCCCAGGTTGGCCAGAGGTGAGACCACTCAGGTCTGAAATATGTATAGCTCCTTGAGCATGACACTACCCTGACTGTTCACTCAACCTAGCCCATTGACAAGGCTTTTTTAACACAGGATCAGATGGCTATTCTACATTGCAGAAGTGTTATGTTGCTGGCCAGCTTGGAGCATGGGAAAAAGCAAGCTGGGGTCTTTTAATAAAGACTGATTCAACTTCACAAGGATTGTGGCAGTGATATAATAAAAAGCACAGCTTGTTTGGGAGAACCAGTGCTATTGTTAGATGAGGATCAAAGGGCAAAACCCAATTAACACACATTCTCTTAACTCAAGTACTTCTTTACAGTCTTATAAAATGTTTGGGTTTTTTTTATGTCAAATGCCAAAGTTTACCCAGGTGCTCTCAAAGCAAATGAAAAAGTAGGCCATTTTGAGAAGCTTAAACTCAAAAATTTTCCATAGTGCAAGCTGTTTAATCATGCACTCACCAGTGAGTATGTGCCATCACTGAAATGTAGCATTTGCTGAGTGACTTCCTTTTTTTAAAAAAAATCTAATATACAAATATGCATCTAGGGAAGAACACCTTGGAAGGAAAATCAGGGAAGCTAAACATGAATATTATTGTTTCCATAGATCTTTATGTTGACTCATGCAATGTAAAATGTCTTTTGCATTCGTAATACACTTACCAACTCTTTGCTTCTATCCTGCAACTAACTGCAGTGGTAGAAATTAGAGAGGGTAAAAGTTGGCTTTCCTATGAAGAGTATATTCAGTAACTGTTACCCGATATACCTGCTGTCATTTTGCCATAACAGTGCAGAATTTTTGTCCATGATCTTGTAAGAAGCTGATACATCTCTGAGTCCCTGAGAATACATTTGTTGGTGCCCTCTTAATACTCTAATTACTTTTTAGAACTCAACTGTTGAATTGAATTCTTTGAGAAATCTCTCTTGGTATTTTTGAGAGCTATTTTTAGGTGTTGTAGTGTTGTATATGGAAGTAACTGCTTAGACCTACCATGGGACTCCGTACCTTTCTCATTTGCCTTGTGTTGGCACATGATTGATATCCTTACTTACCAGCATGCACACCACTGATACCTTGGAACTTTTTCTTTTTCTCAGCCTGAAAGAGGATTTTTGCCTCAAATTGAACCATATCAATATATATCAATTAACTGTTAATTATTAGCTAATGGCCTAATATTATTTCTTTTTTATATAGTTACATATATACCAGTATATTTAGCCTTTTTGTTACTGTAGTGATAAGGGATAAATAAGATCTTCAAAGAAAAAAAGAGGTGTGGACAGGAGAAGTAAATTGTGAAAGGAGTTACTACTTAGTATTTAAATTCTGGAATGGATTACTTTTGCTGTGTGACATACAGTCTTTTCAAATGTATTAATAGAGTAACATCTTTATATGCCAAAGAAAGCAATTGTACACTACCTAAAGCAAGAAAAAATAATAAATGTTGGTGGAAAATGGTTTAAGTCATGTTGATGTTTTAAATACGTAATATAAAACTAATTGCTCTTATGTGCAGTTCATTTTTAATTGCAATCTTTCCTCTTGCCTCTCAATGATGTTACCACTTTGGGACCTTATATGTTATTTGTTTTGCCAGTAAAGTGTGAAAAGTTGCTTTGGAAGAACTAGCTGTAGTACATTAGAAGGACACAGTAGAAGTTGAAAAGTTTTGAGGAAAGAACATGGCCATGGAAAGTATTTCTGCTCTTTATACCATATTTTTCACTTTCTTTTCCTGCTGCAGAGGAGTGATCAGTGTAAAAAAAACTCATGGCAAAAAAATAGGGAGCACTGGAAGGAAGAGGAAGGTAAAGAGAAAAGGAGGAATGAAAGAGTATGCTGATTTCCTGAGAGACCATTATTTGTCAAAGATTGACTATACCACTTATGATCATCTAAGGTGACAAGGGATGCAAGTTTCAGCTAGGAGCACTAAGGGATCATGTTACTGATTCTGGAAGCCCTTTGAATGCAGGAATTACTCCAAGTTAATGCTGGAGGAACAGCAAGCAGAATAGCTTTTCACTGATGATTTATTTTATTGCTTAAGCTCTATGAATTTATCTCCTAAGAAACATACTGGTATTTTATTTGATTTAAATGAGAGACACTGGCACTGATGGTGAGCATACAGAGCATTTGAACAAATTAGTAAAGAGGGTTACTGCATCCATATGTGTGTTGCTTCAGGGATTAGTTGAATCTATTCAGTGAGGCAAATACCTAGATTTGAATATCCAAAAAATTTGAGATTTGTGGGAGTTCTCTGTATTCAGAAAGGACGTTTACCAAAGGTATCAAAACCTGTGATAATCCAGTACATTTTAAATCTGAGTCTGAATGCTTGTTTCAATGGAATGTGACTCATCTTCTAACAGTGCCTATTGAGGCAAACTGAGATGCCATTTTCAGAACTGGTAACTTAATAGGTAAACTCTGAAGATTTGTTACTATCAAAAACTTGCAAATTTTGAATTATTGGTCACAATCTCCAATGACTTTTGTATCTTTTCAAGACTTTAGCATATATTAATGCTCTTTTCCACCAGTAACAAACAAACAAAAAAATAAAGAATTTTTTTTATTTTAACTATCCTTTTTGGAAAGTCTGATGTTCAAGAAAAATCTCAGAAGAGCATAGAAGTGTTTCATGGATATTTTGAGTTACAAAGTCCTCTGATGGGGGATTTTATGAAATACTTAAGAGATACCTGGGAAGAAGGTGAGGGTATGTCAGCATATTCCTTTGCAAAATAAAGCTGATAAATGAATGTCAAGACTAATTGACTAACATTTTCAAAGCGCTGTCCCAGGCCACATCCTGCCATGTGCCTACGGACCTCAGCCCAGATGAACTTGAGGTTCTGGGTATGTTGGTGGTTTGCCCTGAAGGGATAGTATTGCCAAAGCTAGTCACTGAAAGAAGAGCAATAAAACCTGTGGTTCTGGGTTCTCTGTTTTGTGATCTGTCATTTAAATTCTTGGAAATTCATGGAAATTTCATATTTTGCCTTGATTTCCTTCTTTCTTCTTATTTTTAAATTTTACTTTTGTCTTTTCTGTTTCTACATCAATTTTTTTGTGATATTTCAACTTTTTCAAAACTCAAAAAAAATTTCTACCGAAGTTTTCAGACTTTGTCTTATAACCTTTTCAAGAACTAAATGAAAGTCCCTTCATTTGTATGAGTCCCTTCAAGACTTAGACTGGGTGTTGACTTGAAGAGTTCCTTAAATTTTCTATAGGTAGAAAAAATCTCAACCATTTACAATGATGTTAGAGAACTGGATGCCACTGAAAAAAACCCCTAGAAATTGAAAGTGTTGATGTGAAATGGGTCAGCTCAATTAACAGAAAATCAGATTTTGAATTTTAAAATTTGTAGCTAGGATTATAGGATGTAAATCAGTGCTGGTAGCAATCAACTGAATAATACAATCTGAGGGTCTTTTTTGCAATTAGCCAAGCATAGCACGAGGTGATGCATTCATGGTAATTTCAAGTATTTGTGTCTGAAATACTGTGATTAATTTGTCTCATTTTATTAATTTCTAACTCTGAAATGGAATAGAAAGCACTGTTTATATGCTTATATGATTTTAATCTGCAGAGGCTACAAACACTTCATTTAAAAGAAAAAAAAACATTCCAAATCCTCAGTACTAGAAATAGGACACAGTGTTCTTCAAATATGTAAGCATGTCAACCATAGAGCTCTTATAGCAAGGCCACTGTCAGTTGATTTAGTACTTCGACTCCACTAGAAAGTAGTCAGAAGACCAGCCATTATTGCATGACTTCCTTCACACTGCAGATATAGTGAACTTCTGCAGACTTGCACATTAAAACTCCAGTTGTCACTAACTTGTGACTGATAGTATAAGATGGCTAAATGATTAACTTGATGTTTGCATGCATTGAAAAGAGATAATAGATGACTATGAAATCCAACAGTATATTCAAGGCAACACACATAAAATACACTAATGTGGCATTTAAATTGGTAAAAACTGTCAGCATTATAAGGGAATGCTTTTCCATGTCTTCTACATTCTGCCACAACTAAAAGTTTCAAGGTCCTATTTTTCACTGTGATCAAAGATTACTAACATTCATGACGCCTACCTCGTGCTTAATGCTTTCCTGTGAAAAGCCAACAGCAAATGCAGACTCATTGTCTAAACAAGATTAAAATTGGCTTAGTTCACCATACAGTGTCAATGTCACCTATGCCATGATTCATTTAACAAAAATCAGTTTCGTTTTCAAAGGAGATGATTTGAGAGCATCATTCTAGAGGAGACTTCTCTAGTGGCAGAAAGTTTAAAACAACCTTCCCTGTATATCTACATAACTGTATAAATCTAAAGAGCAGATGGTGTGTCAATAGTAATATTTACATTTGCCAGTGCTTTTTGATTTGCAGCTGTAATTACAGGAAAAATGCAGAAGTCTATGGCAGGAATTTTGTAGGACCTGCATCAAAATACTTAGGACTCTCATACATTCTTGCATCATGGAGGAAAAGTGATGCTAAAAGTTCTCAGGAATTTAGGATGTTGTTCATAAATAACATTTGGATGGTAGTTGCAGATGCCAATGAAGTCAGTTATCATATGGCAAAGGTTGTTACACTGTCTTTCAGTAGATTATGAGTAACTGGTGTGAAAAAAAGCTGGTTAATGAAAATGGGCCTAAAATGCTATTTTACATCTCTTTGGTTTGAACTTTTATGGGAGGGGTGATCAGTGCTATGAATGGATAGACACCTGGAATTGCTACTCAAAAACATTTTGCTTAAACTGAATGAGTTGCTCCTATGTTAGTGTTCATCTGATGAACAGTTGCTTTAGGCAGGACACTGTATAAACCCATCAGTGTCAACTACTGCTGACTTCACTACAGCTCCCTTTGTGGAAATTCTTCAGTGACATCATTTCAGGGTTTGTGGAGGAGACAAAATCATTAAATTTCTCATCTCTTTAAAAACCTAGCCTTCAAAAAATCTTCAAGAACCCAATTGTTGACAATATGTTTTAAGAAAAAATGTAAAGAGATGGTAGGACTTTTGGAAGGGTTCAAGAGAATTCTGAAAGAATTTTTGAAAGACAACAAAAAAATTTAGATGAATAACAATATGATTATCTTGTTTAGACAATGATTCTGCATTTGCTGTTGGCTTTTCACAGGAAAGCATTAAGCACGAGGTAGGCGTCATGAATGTTAGTAATCTTTGATCACAGTGAAAAATAGGACCTTGAAACTTTTAGTTGTGGCAGAATGTAGAAGACATGGAAAAGCATTCCCTTATAATGCTGACAGTTTTTACCAATTTAAATGCCACATTAGTGTATTTTATGTGTGTTGCCTTGAATATACTGTTGGATTTCATAGTCATCTATTATCTCTTTTCAATGCATGCAAACATATGATTTTAGGAAGGGATGTAGTCAGATTCTGCAATTGTTAGTAGTCACATGAAACACCTGGAAGCTTCTGCTGCTGGCACCTTTTCCTCTGAGCTGGCATTGACTTAGGGTAGCATAAAGGTTTCAGGTGCTCAGTGCTCTCCACTGTGGGTAAGCAGGAGGGAAGAGAGGTTTAGTTAAGACAACTTTGTTTTGCCCACCATTTCTGCAGCAATGCTTTGAAAGTAACCATAACTCCATGTGAACTCAAAATCTCAAGCTACGAAGCTGACATTAAAAAAAGTTAAAACTCTGTGGCAAGAACTCTATGCTTTACATGATGCATTTTCTGGTGATGTCATGCACAGAAAGAAGACATCACAACAAAGCACTTTGACTTCAGTGAGTGATACCATGCTGTGGTCCTCCTATCTACATGTCAAAGAAAGCTGAAATTGTATCCCTGATTTAGGTGGCAGAGCCATGGAGCAGAACCAGAGTGTTTCTGTGGGAGGTGAATAGTCCTTTCCCAACTTACTGTTGGGAAATATTCTTGGACAATACCACCAAACACTGGAAATACATAGCTGGTGGCCAGGACAGTACAGATATTATCAAATAGGAAAGTTCTGGAGTTTGGTGGTTTTGGTTTTTTTTTTCCTTGTGTTTCCCAATAGGGAGTTGAGATGACAGACCTCTGACAAAGTGGCATTGCTCTGTTTTAACATTCATGGATTATCCCTATTTCTCTTCTTTCTGGATTGAAAAAAAAAACCCCACAACCCAAAGTCCTGGTTAATGATAATACTTATATTTGTAAACTCTTCAATATCACTTACAAAAATATCTTAGCATCTGAGAAAGAAAGAAGTAATTTATGCAATTGACTTTTAAAAAAGATTATAGGCTTTTCTTTCTGGACCCTCTTATTGATTATAGTATCTGGCAGGGAGATTGCACCTTCCTTCTGTGTTTACATATCAAAGGACCAGATTTTCACATACTCTTGGAGAACTAGTTAAAACATTGATTCTTATTAATGGTAATTACGTTTTAAAATATTAAGGGCCAGCCTGGCTGTGATGATGTATGGAGATGGAAATTGTCAGACACCTTCAGCAACTGCTATGTCACAGCAATACTAAACTTTCCAGAAAAAGGAAGTGCCTTTTTTGAAGATTTGAGGTTGACAGGCTGCACATTGTAGTGTGGAGCAGTATTTTGATTCTGACAGGATGGACATGTTTCCTTTGTCCTGGAGTACAGATATGAACTTATGAACTTTATACTTACATACCATATATTGTGCCCACCTCAGTCATTTTTTTTCTCATCTATAAATCTAAGAAATTTTTTTAGTTCAGCTTTGCTCCATGCCTGACAAAAGCTTCAGGGTTACCAATCTCTTTAATGAAACTATTGCCAATTTACAAAAATATATCAGAGGGTTTTGCTGCTCTTATTTCACTCTTTAATCTTGTTTAGCCATGGAAAAGCCTGAGAATAGGAAGGGCATTTTTCCAGTTCTAGCCTGTTTTTTCCCTCACGTTTTTTGCCAAATGGAATTCTCAGTCATTATCTCAAATCACTCTAAAAATCACCTGCAGTCACACTATTCCCTGGGTTTTTTTTGTTGTTTTTCACTTATTTTCTTTTACTTTCTGAGAATACCAGCAAGACTTGATTACAGCAATAAGTGATTCCAGCCTACCTACTGCTCACTTTTGGTCTCAAGGGAGCATTCAAAGTTTTGAAAGTTACTTTTTGTTTTAATCTCTGTAGGTTTCGTCATTAACTCTGCTTTCAAGTCTCTCAGTACACACTATGATTTGGATTTTCAAAGAAGCCCAAATGCCTCTCAGGGTTCAGCAGCTAGGTCCTTTTAACATCCTTTGAAAGTCTCTATCTGAGTCTGTTTTTATCATAACGGAACCTTGGTTACTTCGAGGGACTTTTTTCATTTTCACTATCCAACTATCCATATGCAGTTGCCTTTTCATGCAGCTTGCCCAGAGACACTTTCATTTTATTCCTCCATCACTTTGACTTGTGTGTTTCACATCTCACTCCTCAGATAAACTCCTCTCTGTGCCTTTTTTCTTTCCCTCCTCATTTTTTTCCTCCCTTTATGGTGTAATTAGTAGTTTGTTTGTCATAAATTTTGTTTTATATTATTTACAAGAATTAAACAATTACAGATTTGGGTTTATGAAAATTAAATTTCTATTGCTAGTGATGGCATTTAGAATTAGGCAATGAAACGCCTTTAGTTTTTATTCTGCCAAACTATATTTAAGGTTGTGTGTTGTTGGTTTTTTTTTTAAGGTAGTCATAATTTTACTTGAATCCACATTAGAAGTGTAGCCCTAGTTCTCAGTCTCTTCCAGGATGTGTAGAGCAGCACTGCCAAGTATGATCGAAAAGATCACTGTGGGCTTCCTCGGCTTTTTATATCTGTATCACTTGGGTATGAGTCAGCATTGGTTTGTGTCTGCCAACAAGCTCAGATGACCAGCTCAACATGTGGGGCTGCCTCATTCCTGATCTTGCTAAATACCAAGTGTTTCTCTGTGCTGCAATATGAGAGCTAGGACAAAGTACGAATGATGACAAAGTAGCTCAAGTTCTCACATGGAAGCCCTCCCTGGGCTCTGGGCTGGCTTCATTAGCCATAGGCTCTTTTCCATTTTTGGGTTGATGAAAATGGCTTAATTTAATTATATCTGATTTTGCTAAGAAATGGTTGGAGTTGTGTATAATTTTTTTTTTTTTTCCATCTGACTGATTTTTTTAAAGCCATTAAAGACTAATGCAGCTGAAGAGTTGAAAACAACTGGAAAAATACTCTTTAGAGTCTTAATTAATTCCTAACTTATTTAAGCCTTGCATTCTGGCTAGGTATAACTTCACTGCTCAGATGGTGTATGTGTGATGAGAGGTGAAGCAGGAGCTATCTATTCAGGTTTCAGCAGTTTCTTAGAGATTCATTCGTTTATTCTCCAACACTGTGGAGAGCTGGTGTCGCTGCAAAGAGGCAACCGTAAGAGTCCCAGAGGTAAAGCTCTGCAGAGACAACAGGAGTGATGCTGAGAGCTGCTGGTGTCCTTGGGAAACTGCCACAGCTTGGCAGCTCCTTCCTTTGGCAGTCTGGAGGAGCTTTTAGCGAGCATCCCTGCGGGCTGCAGGATGGTTAGGTAGAGTGGGCACATGGGGAGATAATCACAAGGGTGAGAAAAGAACTGTCAGGAAAAGGGCTCAAGATGAATAGATATAGGCAGTTAGGTCTGCCTGCAATAGTTAGGAGTTGCTGGTTTATGTATCTTCCTTCAGGAAAAGATGCCTTCTTTAGAATTATTACACCAGAAAACCAGATATATTAGCTCCAGGTAAAGCTTTCTGACTCCCACTCTTAAAATCTACTCTAAGTGAAATGTTAGTTGTATGCTTTCATTTACACATAAATCTTTCTTTGGGCTTCAGTGCTATCGACACAGAGTTTACTTTTTCCCTCATCTATATTGATGGACTTCAGAAATTTCCTCTACTATATTAAATTCTACACTTATCCTAGATAGTTTTGATTTTCTTGCTGCCTTCAGGCTTGTGTCAGACAACGGCAAATAAAGATGACTAAATATGATTGATTGATACTGAACATAACATAAAATACCACCTTGTACTCTGGCATGGAAACTGGGCAATGCAAACACTACAAATAGGTGTTCAGCAAAGGTACTCTTTGGGCTGGGATACTAGCTTTATCACAAATCTGTTAAATGCAATACCACTAAAACAAAGTAACATTGTGATCTTCCGCAATCTTCAGGATTTTGATTTTGTGCATTATGGACACATGGGTCTGTTAAAAAAAATAAACTATCCTCTAGCGTGTTTAATAAATAGCAAATGTTTCTTGCTGCTAGCAAAATTGGTAGCAAATGACTATAACATGTATGTATCTTATTTGTTAATATTTTCTCACTTGTCTGCACAGACAGCTTGCAACCCATGAGATATTTAGAAGTTTTGTTTTCGATATTTATGACTTATTTGGTAGATAATTGGTAGGTATTATTTCTATACTTGTGTTGATGATTTAAATGTTTAAAAGAAAACAACGATGATGATTTTTGTCAGTGGCAAAAGAACCAAAAAGAACTGAAACTTAATTTGAGCTGGGTGCCTAACTCTCTTGAAACTTCTCAGAAAATGGGATGCAGCAGGCACACCTCCATAGGGCTATGGCTTCATTAATGTTGATCTGTGTGCACACACACAACCAGAGCTCCCAAAGGACCCATCATCCGACATCTGTCAAATCAAGCAGAGTATTGGATGTGGAGTTCATGAAGGCTTAATGTCAGGGATGAGAGAGCAAATGGTATCTGATCTGACATGAAGTTAGAGTGGCAAAGGCAATATCTAATCCCGCATCAAGCATGACAGAAGAAAGTTAAACTTTCAATCATTTTTAACATTTGAAGCAACTGAGAGGAGAGGACTGATGCAAACCCAGTGCTTTGTGTCATAGGATTCAGTGCCCTTGTATAACAGGTATGAGGCTCTGCAAGAGGAACTGAACAGTAATGAGGATGATGCTTCATCCAGCTTGGAGGTGTCACCAAGGTTAAGTTGCCCTACACCCTGCATCGAAACTGCTTCCATAAAGAAAAAAAAGAAGGGTCATTGTCACAAGGGACTCTCTCCTGAGGGGAGCAGAAGGCCCAACATGCAGACCAGACCCACTTCTTAGGGAAGTCTGCTGCCTCCCTAGGGCCTGGGTTAAAGATGTGAAGAGAAAACTTCCTACCTTGGTACAGTCCTCAGATTATTATCCATTATTGATTTTTCAGGTAGGCAGCAATGAAGTTCCAACAAAAAGACTGAAGGCAATCAAGAGAGGCTTCAGTGCCTTGGGATGACTGGTTAAGGTATCAGGAGCACAAGTAGTGTTCTCGTCTACCCTTCCAGTTGCAGGGAATGATGAGGGAAGAAACAGGAAGAGCCAGCAGATCAATACCTGAATTTTGGGGTATTTGATCATAGATTGGTTTACATGATATGAGGCCTACTAGCAAGAGATGAGGTACACCTGTCTCAAAAGGGGAAAAGGGTCTTTGCACAGGAGTTAGCAGGGCTCATCTAAAGAGCTTAAAACTAGATTTGAAGAGGGAAAGGGATAAAACCAGGCTTGCTAGGGATAAGCCTGGGGGGCAGCATGCCAGTGTTTGAGGGGGAGTGTGCTAGTGAGGTCCTTTGGTCTGCTGTCTTGGTGGAGACAGGGGATGGAGATCCATGTGGCAGCAAAGACGTAAGGGTTATTGATGTGTTAGAAAACACAGAAACGCCTGAGAACGGTCATGTAGGAATTAGGGCTTCTCCCCCCAAAAAGGTGGCGGGATCATTAGCCCAACTGAAGTGCATCTACACTAGTGCACGCAGCATGGGCAACAAACAGGAGGAGCTGGAAGCCATTGTGCAGCAGGAAAACTGTGATATAGTTGCCATCACGGAAACATGGTGGGATGACTCACACAACTGGAGTGCTGCAATGGATGGCTATAAACTCTTCAGAAGAGATAAGCAAGGAAGGAGAGGCAGTGGGGCAGCCCTGTATATTGCAGAGTGTTTGGACTGTCTAGAGCTTGATGACGGTGATGAGAGAGTCGAGTGTGTATGGGTGAGAATCAGGGGGAAGGCCAACAAGGCAGATATCATAGTGAGAGTCTGATACAGACCACCCAACCATGGTGAAGAGGCAGACGAAAAATTCTATAAGCAGCTGGGAGAAGTCTCACGATCGCTAGCCCTTGTTCTCATGGGGGACTTCAACTTACCAGATGTCTGCTGGAAATACAGTACAGAGCAGAAGAAACAGTCTAGGAGGTTCCTGGAGTGTGTGGAAGATAATTTCCTGACACAGCTGGTGAGGGAGCCAGCTAGGGAAGGCACCCTGTTGGACGTGAAGTTTGTAAACAGAGAAGGACTTGTGAGTGATGTGATGGTTGGAGGCCCTCTTGGGCACAGTGATCATGAAATGATAGATCTCTTGATTCTCAGAGAAGTAAGGAGGGGGGTCAGCAGATCTGCCACCTTGGACTCCTGAAGGGCAGACTTTGGCCTGTTTAGGGGCCTGGTTGACAGAGTCCCTTGAGAGACAGTCCTGAAGGTCAAAGGAGTCCAGGAAGGCTGGACATTCTTCAAGAAGGAAATTGTAGAGGCACAAGAGCAGGCTGTTCCCATGTGCCAAAAGACAAGCTAGCGGGGAGGAAGACCGGCCTGGCTGAAAAGAGAGCTTTGTCTGGAACTCAGGGGAAAAAAAAGAGAGTTTATGACCTTTAGAAGCAGGGGCAGGCAACTCAGGAGGACTACAAGGATGTTGTGAGGTTATGCAGGGAGAAAATTAGAAGTGCCAAAGCCCGGCTAGAACTTAATCTGGCTACTGCCATAAAAGACAATAAAAATGTTTCTATAAAAACATTAGCAACAAAAGGAGGGCTAAGGAGATTCTCCATTCTTTATTGGATGTGGGGGAAACATAGTGGCAAAGGATGAGGAAAAGGCTGGGGTACTTAATGCCTTCTTTGCCTCAGTCTTAATAGTAAGACCAGCTGTTCTCTGGGTACCCAGCCCCCTGAGCTGGAAGACAGGGAAGGGGAGCAGAATGAAGCCCCCATAGTCCAAAGGGAAATGAGTAGTGACCTGCTACACCACTTGGACACACACAAATCCATGGGGCTGGATGGGACCCATCCAAAGGTACTGAGGGAGCTGAGTGCTCACCAAGCCACTTGCAATCATCTATCAGCCATCCCGGCAAAGCGGGGAGGTCCCAGTTGACTGGAAGTTAACAAGTGCGACACCCATGTACAAGAGGGGCCAGGAGGAGGATCCAGGGAACTGAAAGCCTGTCAGTCCGACCTCGGTGCTGGGGAAGGTTATGGAGCAGAGCATCCAGTGGCTAGAAGTGTTTCCTGAATCTACATCTGAGTAAGATTTGGATATGTATAATCTGCTTCCACAGTTTATCTAAATTAGGAAGCAGGACCCCAGGGACCACTGTGCCAACCACCAATAAACTGGCTAGATACAGGCACTGTGTGATTTTTAAAATTGAAGCAGGGTGTCCTCTGAGAGGTTATCAATCATTTGTTATCACTCACTGACAAAATGTCAGTGTCTGGAACATCTGATATGACTAGGGGTTTGAGGACCAAGGATAATTACTGTTACATCCCAAAAACATTTTTGAAATGGAGAACATTATTCCTCAGATATATTGGAAAATATCTATAATAGTTCAACATAGAGAGGTATTTAGTGCATCTGCCTAATTTTTCTTCTTGTTCCTTCTTAGAAAATTCTTGTACATTCCATTTTCTACCAATAGGTAAGATTTGGTAACTCATTATTTCCTTTCTGAATCTTTCCACATGATCTGCTTCTGTTAAGAATTTGGGCCCTGTAATTCTGACTGTCCATAACAAAGACCTTTGTTGTTGTTTGTCTCCTTTTAAAAATTTAATGCCTAGCTAAAGTTCAGCATCCTCCTCACCAGGTCACTTTAACAATTCAGATTTAAGCTACCTGCCTCCAAACTGGCACTCACTCTTTTTTTTTTTTTTCATTCCATGATCTTCAGGCTCATAGCAGGCAAGTATTCTGACAGATGATCATCTGAACTGACACAGGAAAATGCTGCATAAAAGATAGAGTATCTAGTATGGGGATATAACATGTGAACTTTTTTCTTTTCCCACTTTAATGTCAGAATACTTTAATTTGCTTTAATTGCCATGGGATATAACACTTATGAGTATTTTTCAGAATGCACTTTATAATACACTTATAATAAGTGAATAATTTTATAGAGGAAGAATTCATCTGGTAAGTATATCAAGTACTACAGAATATGTTATTTAAGCTAGACTGCTGAACAGAGAGTATAGCAGCTGAATCAGGAATTTTAGTCTCTTCCATGCCTTCATCCAGAAAAGAATTCCTATTACAGAAATCCTTATGCACATGGTAAAATTATATGATGTACCAAGGATGAAAATGAGACAGTGTACTGGTTTTGGTTGGGACAGAATTAATTTTCTTCACAGCAGCTCATATGGGGCTATGTTTTGGATTTGTGCTGAAAACAGTTTTGATAATGTTTTCGGGATGTTTTTGTTACTGCTGAGCAGTGCTGACACAGTGTCAAGGCCTTTTCTGCTTCTCACATTGCCTTGCCAGTGAGTAGGCTGGGGGTGAGCAAAAAATTTGGAGGGGACATAGCTGGGACAGCTGACCCCAACTGACCAAAGGGATATTCCAGACCATATGGCATCATGCTTAGCATACAAAGCTGGGGGAAAAAGAAGGAAGGGGGGAATGTTCGGAGTGATGGCATTTGTCTTCCCAAGTAGTGGTTATACATGACAGACCCCTGCTTTCCTGGAGATGACTGAACACCTGCCTGCCGATGGGAAGCAGTGAATGAATTCCTTGTTTTGCTTTGCTTGTATGCACAGCTTTTGCTTCACATATTAAACTCTCTCTATCTCGACCCGTGAATTTTCTCACTTTTGCCCTTCTGATTCTCTTCCCCCCATCCCACTGGGGGGAATGAGTAAGTGGCTGTGCAGGGCTTAGCTGCCTACTGGGGTTAACCCACAGCACACAGGAAAAGACGGTGTCTTTTATTGGACCAGCTGAAATAGCTGGATAAATCATATAGCCCTACAGGACTTAAAAACTCTATCTGTGTCTGAAACATTTTTTGTTTCTCTTCTTTGGAGTTTTTCAACTCTGTCATTACTTCAGGTGACATCAGAAGCAGTTAAAATGCTCTTATGGGCTCTATTAGTCTCCCAGTCCACAGCAAATGGTATCTAAAGGACTTCCTGCACTTGAGATTATGCCTTTGATTACTAGCCCTTAATAGATTTTTCTTCTATAAACTTCTCCTACTGCTTTTTAAACTTCTGTAAAAGTTTATCATCCACATCCCCTTGTGTGAGAGTTCCACAGATTAGCTATGAGCTAGGAAGCATTTCTATTTTGTTTGGAGGGTCGTTTTTAGCTAGATTACTTTGACATCCCTAGGCTTTATTGGACTAGTCCTTCCTTTTTTATCTTCTCAGTGTCACATATGACTTTACAGGGGTTTTTCTACCCCTCATTAGTTGTTTCTTTTCCCAAGCTGAATAACCCTTGTGACTGTCCTTGATTATTCTCTCTAATTTTTCCCCGCTTCCTTTTTGAGATGATGTGGGGGGTAGTAGGAACTGGAAAGAACACCCAGTATGTCTATATACAATATCACACAATATCATAATATTTGCTGTATTGTTTTCCTTTTCCTTTTTTTAGGCTTTTATTTTCTTTTTTACTGCTCCTGAGTATTGAGCTGACATTTTCATTGAACTATTTATAACAGGCCCATTCTAAAGATTTCATTCCTTTGTGGCAAAAGTAATCTCAGAGCTCATCACCTTGTATGTAAAATTAGAATTGTTTTTCCTCATGTGCATCACTGTGCATTTACCTACACTGATTTCATCTGCCATTTCATTATCACTTTATTTCTTCTGCAGTTCAGTTGCCCTTGTTTTTATTACCTTGAATAACTAACTATCTATCTCCAGCAAATTTTGTCTCCTCACGGTTTCCTCCTTCCTTTTTCCGGATGATTTATGAAAGTGTTGAACAGTCCTGAAACAGCAAACATCCTGTATGACTCCACTTTATTTATTAGCTAAATGAATTTAAAGTTCAATCACTGAATGTATATTAGACTATATATGTATTTCCTTGTTGAATTTTCGCCCTTCTTTAATGATACAGGTGCTGAATTTTATTTAGGTGGTCATGTACTTCTTAAATACCAAATTTTTAACAACCTTGAGCAGATATGATCAATCAAGAACATAATTTGACACACTTCATTGAACCATGTGAGATTCTTTTTGCTTAGCTAGACTGTTAGTATTTTTTACAGGGACAGCTGTAGCCTCATGATTCTCCAGAGACTTTATTGATGTGATATTATGTGATATGATGTGATGGGAAACAGTTATCAACAATGTAAATTTAGAAGTACATCTAAATAGGTAGTACTAGCATTTATTATGTGTTCAGTTTTCGTTGTGGACAGTGTTCATGTAGGTAGGTTGATCCTACAGTTTAATGAAACCATTAGAAAGACTTGAATGATCTTGATTTCAGAAGCATAATGATACTTTAAAGAAGAAAATGCCTCCTGATCTAGAAGTCTTAATCAATTAAATGGACTTAGAAAATACATCAAGACAGAATTTAAAATTTTAGATTCAATTGCAAAATTGTTTCTCTAAAAAATTGTTACATCAAGGGATGCATTTATGTACACATTTTTGCTGATAAATCTTGTAGTATGCAGTAGCTGTAATAATTCAAATAGAGTTTACTTACCTGTTGATTACTATATTTGACCAGGCAATTTTGAAAACTCTGTAGTTAAGACAAATGATGAAGAACACTTGCAAGGATCCTTAGAAGCATACTTAGAAGGAAGACTCAATGAAAACACCAGGAAACTTCAGGAAAGAAGTGCAAAAAGATATTGGCGAAGTAGAATGGTAAGGCTTAAGTGAAGGACTGTGCAAGGTCACAGAAGTAAGTTGGAAAGACACAATAGCTGAGGAAGCAGACAAAGAGAGCATGAGGAAAAAGCCCTTCTATCACACCAGAGGATCTGAACTCAGCCCAAAGATCACGCCAGTAGAGCTATTAAGTGCATGGGAGTGGTCTTGTGAAACTCTGGTTAATAGATGTGTGTACGTGAATGTGCGAGAGAATGAGCAGCATAGTAGATGGACTGCAATGCGCCGTTTCCATTAAGGGGTCAGGAACTGTGAATATAAAATGTAACCGAGGGGCCAAAGGAAGAAGTGCTGCAGGATGGCGAGATGCAGTGGCTCTTAAAATGGGATTCTGGAAACCTGGCAAGTGCCTAAATATGTAGATCCTGAACAGATCTATGACAAAAGATTATTGGAAAAGTCTATTTCAGAATTACTTAATTTGGCTGTTTTTCCTATAGGGAAGAGTATGGAATAGGGCATATAATGACAATTTCAGCCAGTTTGGATCACAGCTCAACACCAGGGCTGTATTTCTGGATGACAGATGATTCATGTTCTATAATTTTTTAGCATTTATACATCTGGTTTTCAATGCAGCACTTGGCACTTTCGATTGCACCAGATTAGACTGTTACATTATAGTTTGACTCAGAATGTTATTTTAAAAACATATATATTAAATTCATTGAATTTGGCAGGTTCCCAAATCTTTACAGTACGTCTCTCTTGTAAGGCTCTTCTGTTTGCAAGTAAAACATGTTAGATAGTATCTAGAAATGAAGATTTAAGGTGGTCATAATCTCATTTGAACAACAGAAATAAACACATCAGGCGAATGCTGTAGGATTTATACTTTCAATCACTTTTAATACTTTTTTGAAACAGGCTTTCACACTGGGGGAAGGTGAGAGTACTTTAGTAAAAAAAAATAAAAATCTGAAAATTCAAGTATTTTTTGTTTTTATTGTGCTTGAGCAAAATTAATTTTAAAGTCACTGGAGTTTGCCCAAATAATTATCTTAAAAATCAATCAAGGACATTGAAGTCTGCTGTTAACACTTTTGCAAAAACAGCAAAACAGACAAACAGAAAAATTTTATGTCAACAATAATATTTTCATTAAGATCAAAACATCCTACAGAAACATGCTGAACTCATCAAAATTTCAGAGAGGAAAGGTCACTTTTTGTTTGTTTGTTTCTATATGACATTAGAAGATAAGATTTAAAACTGCATGCATATTACTGGTTCTGATGGGTGTTGCATCTTGTTCTTGCTTTCTTTTTATGCTATCAAAACAAAGTGGTTTTTCATTATCAAAATTAAATAGTCTGTTGCTTCAAAATAGTATTATTCTGGAATTACCATTTTGCAATGACTATTTCAAAATCACTGACCTGACATACATCTGATTTGCAGTGGGTTTTACACAGTGTTTAGTTTTTTAGGTTTGGGGTTTTTTTTAAGCTTCATAGAACACAAACTGTTTTCTGCTCAGTTCTATGTAGAAAAAACTGAATATTCAAGATATTTTCTAAACTCATATAAATTTCATAGTATACTTAAAATTAGTAGAATGTGTAGAAGATGACTTACAGTCCCAGATCACAACAGCACTCTAAAATTGCTACCTGTTATAGAGGAACTCAGAGAATGAAGTCCCTAGGACTTCCAGCAGTTATCCCAAAGATTTTTAAGGGTTTAAAACCAAAGGGTTTCCTTTGTACTTACATTTCTGCTCTTTTCCCTGTACCAAGCCAAACAACATCTGTTTGGCTGAGACATTTATTTCATGAAGACATCCCGTGTTGGCTTGAAGGCACGAAGATTAGAAAAATTCAGAATTCTGCTATCACTGGCACTTTGTTTTGATAGCTGGCCACATTCCCTGTTAGAAATTTGTGTGTCATTTGCCATTTGAATTGGCTATCAGCTTCTAAGCGTTCATTCTTGTCATGCGTTTTTCTACTAGACTGAAGAGCCTTTTAGGACCTGATATTTTTAGTACCTAATGTCTGAAGTATTTATACATTGCAGTCACAGAACCTTTTAATATCCTTTTTGATTAAGTTGATTGAGCTAAAGGTGTCTTCTGCAGAAACACATTTCTCTACCCTCAAGTACTATTTGTGACTCTTCTGTCTTCTCTCCAGTTTTTCCATCTCTTTTTTTTAAAATGCGGACTACAGAACTTCGTATATTATTCTGATGTGTCAGTAATATCACATACTGTAGCATTCGCTACATATCAAGGTGCCACGCTTAGATCACTGGTCGGCCCGGACCAGGGAAAGAGACAGATAACACACACAGTGTGAGCGCCAACTTCTGCCTTTTATTGCGCAGTTAATTCCTTTTATACTAACAAGGGGAGGCGGGATTACAGGTACATCACAAGGCTGCGACTAACCCTCTAACTTTCCGTGACATCGTGAGATCTTCCGAACATCGAACCCTACAACATACATCTAACCACTATCCCCTTCTTTATACAGCCTGTCGTGGTTTAACCCCAGCCAGCCACTAAGCACCACAGAGCCGCTCACTCACTGCCCCCCCCCCCCCGCAGTGGGATGGGGGAGAGAATCCGGGGAAAAAAAAAGTAAAACTTGTGGGTTGAGATAAAGACAGTTTAATAGGACAGAAAAGCAAGGGAAAATAATACTAATAAGGATGATAATAATAATAATACAATATACAAAACAAGTGATGCACAATACAATTTCTCACCACCCGCTGACTGATGCCCAGCCAATCCCTGAGCTGCGGTGCCCCCCAGCCAACTCCCCCCAGTTTATATACTGGGCATGACATAATATGGTATGGAATACCCCTTTGGCTTGTTTGGGCCAGCTGTCCTTGTTGTGTCCCCTCCCAGTTTCTTCTGCACTCCCAGCCTCCGCTGGCAGGGCAGTATGAAAAGCTGAAAAGTTCTTGACTTAGTGTAAACACTGCTTAGCAACAACTAAAACATCAGTGTATTATCAACATTATTCTCATCCTAAATCCAAAACACCGCACTACACCAGGTACTAAGAAGAAAATTGACTTTATTCCAGCTGAAACCAGGACACAGCAGCAGATCACGTTGTCACTTTTTGCAGCAGAATAGCATTGACAGTTTGTGTCAAATTCCCTATATGCTGTACATGTGCTCTTTTTAGGGTACAGTCTTAATTCTGCCAATTATGAACTCTGTTCCTCAGTATATAAATTTCCATTTTGCAAAGCTGAATTCATTTTGTTTGAAACAGTTCAACCCATATCATTATTTTCTGCTATTCCAATTGTTTTGTCTTTGGTGGGGTTTATGGTGTAAAGGTTTGTTTGATGCTTGCTTAGATACATACCATCAAAATGATAAATAAGACTCTGGTACAGAAAACTGTATATTTTAAAGATTAACTTTTTCAGAAAATAAAAACTAAACCAAGTACTTTTGCAAATCCTATTCTGTTATTCTCAGGTTCAAAAAGTACATTGCCATAGCTTTGAATCACAAAGTTATGGAAATCTTCAGGCTTCCACATGAACCTTCTGGTTCCCACATGAATCTTCACAATCCCAGAGAACATAGCAGCAGAGCCAGACTAACATACTGAGGCACATTTAAAAAAAAAAAAAAATTCAAACTTGCTTTTGCAATGAAGTGATTTATCATGCCTTTAACCTATTTTGTGCATTTCTTGTATTTTTTTCTCTGGCCTTTGGTAAACATAACAATAAAATGAGAAATGTCCCCTTTTTCCAATTTTGCTTCCCTATTTTGCCAGTCATTCCTCTGCTAAGTGACAGTAGCAAAGGAAAAAAAAAATAGTGCATTAGTGGAGCAGTTTTCTTGCACAAGTGAAGAAATGATGATTTATTACAACCATTATGGCTCCAATGTTTATTTCAAACTTTAAATCTTGTGTAATTTTTTTAAGCTTCTAATTTTTTTTGAAAAATGAAAGATAGACTCCCCAAATGAGGTCTAACTTCAGCCAATTTGATCAGATATCATGTCTGAAGCAATAGTGAGCATTAGATAAATGTAAAGGGAGTAGCTTTGGACCCCTTACCCCTGACAAACCTATTTCTGTATAATGTATTGGTTCAAAAACCTGTTCTATTTTATTCCTACTTCACTTATCTCTGTTTCTTCTATTTTGCCACCACTTTTATCAAAATGTTTCCATGCACTTTACATGAGAGACATTTCCTAGATCACCACATCTGTTGTGGACTGTAGTGATTTTGTCTGTACAGTTTTTGAATTCTCAGTGAGATATTGTGGATGCTTTATCCATCTGTTTCCACTTTCATCTCCCTTAAAAATATGCCCTCCTTAATCCAGTTGGTTACACTTTTTCTCAGAGTAAGAGTTATCTCAGGCGGTGTCTTGGTGTGTCATTAAATGAAGATGGGCTTTTATTCGCATGCAAGCATCCAGGACAAAAAGTAGCTTATCAGGAGAGAAGTTCTTAGCAATTAAATTATCTACAGGAGTCTCGTCTCTGAGTACCTGAGTAAACTGATCTGCGCCTGACTTTACAAATAATATTGTAATACAAAAGTGTTTTACTATAATTATTGAGCAGAGCTTCTCTTTGTTCATGATAAAGGAAGACACTTCACAAGCTTAGAGAAAGTTTGCCTCCCAAAATGCATGGAGTCAAACCCTAAAGGTGAGTTAAGGAAGAAAGTTGGTTTTCCTAACGATCCATTTACTCAGTTTTTATCTTTCAAGTAAAGAGTAATATTGTATTTAAAAATATTGTGCAGAGTCTATGCATCCAGGCTTTTTTTCCTCCTTGCAAAGAGATGAAGTGGACAACTGAAAGCCTGTGCTCTCTCTTGGCAGGGACCAGCATGGGCAATAGAGTAAAGCTGAGCAATTGTAAGACTTCAGCTCACTGGAGCAGCAGACTATACAAATAGCCTGTGCAGTAAGAGAGAGAGCCTGCACTCTACTCAGACTCCATCGTCTAAGAGAACAACATGAATCTGAGGGGAGGACCTGCTGGCAGGAGTCTCAGTGTCTCAGCAAAGCATTACCAGGCTCTGTCATACTAAGTGACAGCAGAACCCAGGCTTAATATCTCTGTGTCTTAAATGCAAGAGGATCATCATATTTACTGTTTGAAATCTGAATTTCTTTTCATTACTTGGATTGTTGACACCATATATGCAACAACATATGTTGACAAGCATGTATGCTTGCAGTCTTTTAGTGATCAAACTAAGCTATTTCCAGCTATTTCCTTAGCTTCTCCTGCCTTGTAGAGCGGCTGCAGTTCCCATATTGCATTCTTGGTGATGAACCTGACAAAACCGTTTTACAGGCAGGCAACTAGCAGTCACCTTTCTGAGTAGTGCTTAAGGAAATGTTTTCTTTTATGTGAAGTCTTTACCCAGTAATATCAGTGGGGGGGTTTGTTGCTTCTTTTGACTTTGCATTTTTTGAAATTTCAAAATTATTTATTTAAAATGTTAAGTTGAGGTTTCATGGAGGACTTCTGGGTGGTTGCTTTTTTGATCAGTCTTAGCCAACTTCATGCTGGAATAGTCGAAAGCCTGCCTAAATAAGGAAAGCACTGAAATTCCACTGAAATGGAATTGGTGACTAATATTACACTTTAAAAAACCTAGCTACATGTTGTTAATCAGAATGGACAAACATTTTTATTTTCTAACTTTTCATCCATGCATATTACATAACATTATATGTGTTATAACTATTTTTATTGCCTTGAAAAGATGAAAACCTCAGTTGACAAGGACAGCAGTTGACAAGCCAAAGCTTGCCAAAGAAAAAGCAGACATTTTGAAGTTTCTTTTAGGACATCAGGTTTATCCTTCTGCTTTGCGCTTTAATGACATTGAAAGGGTTTCTTAAAGCACTTAATGCAAGTCCATGGTGATTCCTTTGCCTTTAAACAGCAATCTGTTCTCTTCTAGGTTCATCTTCAAATATAGAATCCCACATGTCTACCTTGTCACAATGATAAAATGCAAAGTATGCACAAATTACATTAGACCTAAGCATAAAACAATTCTATTGCCTTCTATAAAACCAGCTGTTGGGTAATATTTCCTGTGGCGTGACAATCTAATGTAATTTAGGGGACACATTTCTTTTGGAATAAAATGTCAAGAAAGAACTTAAGAACACACCAAGAAAGAACTTTTGGTACATTTAGTAGGCATTACTAGTCAATTCTTAAAATACACAATGTTTCTCAAATTAAAATAGCCATTATTTTAAAGTTAGAATCAGGGTGGCATAGATTTTTTTGCAGTAGAACACTTAGAAATAAAACACAGTTTAAGAATAAATGTTTGATATCACCCTTCTTTGTATCAAAATTTCACTTCTGTGCTTTGACCTTTTGCCTTCTTCTGTGAGATGTTTACTGAAGCCAACATATATATGAATAAATAAGCAGCCTACCCCAGAACAGAGCTTCATCCTGAGTTTTCCTTTGAAGGTAATAAGAAGCTGAGTTTATTTTACTTTAGGAAATTCTGTCCTCACGTATCCCATCAGTATACAATTTTTTTTCCACATAGAATTTAATCAGTAATAGTGAAAATACAGGAATTAGATAGATCATGTGAAGATGAGCATATATAGAGATGCTTGCTTAGAGTCTCAGTTAAATTAGTATATGGGTTTCTGCCTGTGGTTACCATAATTTTATCTTCTCTTTCCTTTTGTTCCCTCTACATGTTTCTCACTTGGAAACTGGACTGTGAAGATACGGCATTCTATACAAGCAAAAGACCATAGGACGAATGTTTATTAGAACTATTCATTATTATAAAAACAGTACTCTTCCACAATAGGTAATACAATGAAAAATCTGCCAAAACTCATTGCAGTGTTTCATTTAGAAGCCAAAATATGCAACTGAATTGGGATCTCCCATTTGAGGATCTTTAATTGTTTTTGCCTTCAGGCTGTGCTGGAAGCTATAACACCTAGGGTGGCCAAGTCTCAGAAGTACTCTTTTCCTTACTCATTGTAGGTGATAAGTGATTTTTTCATTAAAGAAAAAAGAAGGAAACGTAAGATGATTTTTTAAAAATAATATTCAAAATTTATCAACATTCATAAATTTTCCTAAGAAACTATGTGTTGCAGTATTTATGTTCATTTTTTATCTAGTTGCTTGTAAAAGATGACCCATGCTTCAAGTCACAAAAGGAGGGTTTCCAAGACTTTTGTAGTAGAAGAATGACAACATAACTTTGTAACAGGCAAGACCTTATTTATGAAACACCTCTCCTCTTCCCTGCTTATTTTTAAGATTAACACTGACTTAAAATGAATTATCAAATCATTGAACAAAAGTTACTGTTACCTCTTGAATAATTCAATCAATAGTAATCAACCAGCTATAAAATAAGTCGATCAGCAAAATATTTGTCAATCTATTCAACCATAAAGTAATTTTAATCTAATCTTAAGTGGTATGCAAGAATTTTTCTTCTGTTTTAAATGTATTGGTATGTAGATGAAAGGAGCCTTCAATATAAAATTTTTAAGAAAAGAATGTATGTGCTTGACAATTGAACAGTTCCTCTTAACCTTAAAATCAGTCAGGGTACTAATATTTCTCTGTTCAAGTGTAATCAGTTTGAATGAAAATAATTTATTCTATTAAAGTAGAACTCTGAGTAAAATATGCTAACCTGCAGAAATACATTTAGTTGGTACAAACTATGCTGTAAACCTTCATCCAAATTTTTGAGCAGTAGTTTGTTACAGTTCATTGCTAGTTGAAAACTATTATTAATATGGTTTAAGATAAGGACTGAAAAATACCTGTTGTAAAAAAACAGAAATTGTATCATGGCTTTATAGATAACAAGAAAAGAAGAATGTTTGGGGTTTTTTTTCCCCACCCATGAACCTAGCATTTGAGATTTTCTGTTCAGGGAATTTTGGCACAAGTGTGTGTTTTGGGTTTGTGTGGCTGGGTTTTGGTAGCGGGGGAGGGGCTGCAGGGGTGGCTCCTGTGAGAAGCTGCTAGAAGCTTCCCCTGCTCCAAGTCGGACACGCCTCTGGCCAAGGTCGAGCCCATCAGTGACAGTGGCAGTGCCTCTGGGAGAACAGATTTAAGAAGGGGAACCTGCAGCAGAGGGTGTGACTGGAATGTGAGAGGAACCCGTATGCAGATACTAAGGTCAGTGAAGAAGGAGGGGGACAAGGTGCGCTGGAGGAGGTTGATGCTCCTGCAGCCCATGGTGAGACAGCAGGCTGTCCGCCCAGCCCATGGAGGGGAGCAGGGGAGCAGATGCCCACCTGCAGCCTGGGGAGAGAGGACCCCACGCCGGAGCAGGTGGATGCCCCCGAAGATGGCCGTGACTCCGTGGGAAAGCCCGCGCTGGAGCAGTCTGTGACTGAAGGACTGCAGCCCGTGGAAGAGACCCATGCTGGAGCAGTTTGTGAAGAACTGCAGCCCATGGGAAGGACCCCCACCAGAGAAGTTCATGAAGGACTGTCTCACATGGGAGGGACACAAGCTGGAGCAGGGGAAGAGTGTGAGGAGTCCTCCCTTTGAGGAAGAAGGAGCGGCAGAGACAACATGTGATGAACTGATCCCAACCCCCATTTCCCATCCCCCTGCACTGCTGGGGGGAGGAGGTAGAGAAAATCGGGAGTGGAGTTGAGCCGGGAAGAACGGAGGGGTGGAGGGAAGGTTTAAGATTTGGTTTTACTTCTCACTACCCTTGTTTTGATTTGATTTGTAGTAAAACAAATTGATTTTGTTTCTTCCCCAAGTTGAGCCTGGTTTTTGCCTGTGACCATAAGTGGTGAGTGATCCCTCCCTGTCCTTGTCTTGACCCACAAGCCTTTTGTTACATCTTCTCCTCTGCATCCCACCGGGGGAGGAGCAGTAAGCAAGCAGCTTTGTGGTGCTTTGTTACCAGCTGGGCTTAAACTACAACAGTGTGAAAAGTCCTGTACATTCTGGGTCAGATTTCTTCCATATATGAATGTTAATGTATATTCATGAAAGCCAGCTGAATCTTCATGCCCTATGCCCTTGTCCTTACACACTAGGTGAAAAACCTGCATCAAGACCTAGGTTTTCTTTAGTCAGCTGTCTGTAGTTGGTACTTGATCCAGACTTAGCTAACCATCTCACATGCCAGCAACAGGTTCTTGTGCATCTCTTAAATTAGCACATATTTTTGTGAGCCCAATGCCTGTGCCTGCATACCTATATATAAAGACAAGGGCACTTGATTTGATCACAACATTAAGCCTCAGTTTCCTTTGGGAACTACCATAGATATATATACTACATTTCCTGAGTTCAAGAAATATTACATTTCCTGAGTTCAAGAAATATTTTGTTTCACTTCTGCACAATGCAGCCTTAAAAACTGGGTTTTGTAGAGAATGCAGGATAGAAATTATTCATGTTTCTATGAAAAGAGATGCTTCTGACTAACAAGGCCAGAAGGAACTGTGAACTGCTTTGTCCTCTCTCTGCATGCTTCGTTGCTTTTCTTATAAAGTGAGAATTATTATTTCCTACCTTACTCTTCATGAGAGTTTCACAGAACCAAATGCTTGTAATGCTGTACCATACCAGACGCTGTGGTGATAAGATCCATGTACTGGACCCTTCTCTCAACTCAAGATTACCAATACCAGAATCATAGCCTGTGTTTACTTTGCATGGAGGTACATGCTGCAGTAAGTCTTAAAATGCCGGTCCGTTAACCACCCACTCAAGCAAAGCATGCTAATGATCCCTCTCAGTGATTTATTCTCAGTGTGACATTGGAGTGGGCAAGCTGGGCTGGATCCAGCACCCAAGCCCAATACCTGCAGGTTGGGCATAGCCAAGAAGTCCTAGGAAGAAGAGGACTAGCTCAAACCCAGCCCTGCAACAAAAGCACAAGGACGGGACAGGCACGCTTATTATAGTTCCAGATAAACTTTAATTTATCCAGTTTAATGTCACTGATGATCTCTTCAGCAGTCCTCTCCACAGTTACTCTGTAGTCCAAACGAATGGGCTTATAAACAGAAAATAACAATTTGTGGGACTGACGCACATTTGTCTGCTAGTCACCAGCTCTGCTCATGTGCATTTCAAAAGCCTCGTCTGACCATTGCTGACATATGGAGCTGCTCAGGGATGAATCACGAAGGAAACATATGGATTGAACATTTATGGCATTAAGTTTCTTACTGAAGCAGAAGGTGGCCTGTGTAGGCCTATAGGGATGATTCACAGATAGTCACCCCTATGTTTTCTTGAGGGTAAAAGGAAACTTGGTTCTATTGAATGTCTTATTTGCAAGCTTACCACTACTTTATGTACGTTTAAAAAGTTCACAATAAGATTGCTTGGAGAAAGGCAGCATGTCCGGGCAATTAAGGTGCAGGATTAGCTTGTTTAGCTGATGACACTCCCTCAAACCACACTGATCAAACCTTCCATCTTTGCAGATGCAGGGCTACCAAAGCAATTTTATGCACAGCAAGGCTACAGCTTTATGTACTTTCCCTGGGCTGTATTCTTATTACTGAAGTCATCCAGTCTCTGACTGTTCAATTTTTTCAAAAAGCCTTCTTAATATCTGACATTTTTGAAACAAAGTTATGCAAGAAATGGGACTGGAAAACAAGTCGAGGAGTCTGCCTTCCACTGAGAATATTGAAAGCTGCTAAGTTAAACCAACGAAAACTCTCGTAATTAAGGCCAGTGCTTTTTTACACAGTAGGCAATCTGCAAAGCCCATTTGCTCCTGCTGTAGTGGAAGTGGCTGAAACAAGGCAAGGGCAGTGATGAATACACTGTCTGCACTTGCCGGTCCTCCCATCTACTCCCTGCTTTCCTGTTGCTGTGGGGATGAAATGGCAGGCACTGTGAGAGTGGTTTTCAAGTAGCTCTGAACTGGAATTGTTATTTCTGCAGTGAACTAAGCAACTTTTGACAAGGCACCTATTGGCATTTGGTGTTTTTATAGCGAGAATGCACAAATTCAAAAGCCATTTCCTTTCACCTTTGAGGAAAATCATACCTGACCATGACAAACTGGTGTAACAGGTGTATTATAAATAGGAACAGAAAGCACATGGCTAATTCTTAGCTAGAAATTTCATGAAACTTCTTTTATATTGTTTATGCATATATGTGCACATAAGCTATATATAGTTCATACTGTATGTGTATATATGCATCTAATTCGTATATACTACCCATAATTCAGTCACATAACATGATGCACATTCATTATATATGCTGTGAAGGTATGTGATAATCACAATCATTTTAATTTCGCTTCCATTTTTCTTTCAGATCCTTTCTTGTTGATTTCAGCTACATTCATGTTATTTCTTTCAACAAAAATAAATTCCCTGAAATGTTTAGAGATGAATAAAGTAAAAGTTCAGATTAATTTTTAGTTAATTCATTTTTCTGCAAAAAGGCAAAGAGATTTTTATAATACATTGACTTCAAAATGTTTCTGGCAAGATTTGGTTTTAGTGCTATATGTTTGGCTTGCTTTTTTTTTAAAAAAAAAAGAAGTAATTTAAAACTCCACCCCCCAATTGCGACAAAATTAAAACCATATTATTTTAGCTTGTCTGCAACAAATTGTTCCTCTCAGTTTTTACTAGCACCTCCAAAATCCATTTTTCCACCTTTTCCAAAGTGTTAGTCCCAACCTTGAAATGAGATCCACATAGTGATGAGAACTGTTAAACTCTGTTAAACTCCCTCCGAAGATCTTTCAGTCCTAGCATTTTTTAGCATCCTCTTCTTTAGGGAGAAAAGATTGGCAAAAAAGCAAAAAATGCTTAGATCACATAGGCATGTACTACTATGAATTGTGAACACATAATTTAATTATTTTGGAGGTGTGGTGATAGAACCCATAATTTATTTTATGCTAATTTATTCATGTCTCTCCATCACAGCTCTTCAGAAATGAGGCATATTCCTCCTCTCTGCTTTTGCCTCCTTTGCTCTTCTGTGGTTACAGTAGAAGTGAATTGTACCTGTATAGCTCCAACACCTTGAGGTGGCTCTAGATCTGTGGACCTAATAAGCAAGACCTGCTATGTTAGGCAAATGATGTATGTTTCTGCTTTGCCATTTTAGCCTAGCACCCTAAAGTACTGTATGCTAGACAATGGTTGTTGCAATTAACTCCTACTTTCATGTGCAGTTGGTCATAAACTAACTCAAAGTGTAAGTCACCGAGTTTGTGGTCAAAGCAGATGCCAGTTGCACCCATAAAATAGAAGCAGGCTAAGCAAGATATAATTAATATGTTTGCGTTGAACCCAGACGTAAGGATACTGAATAGCATAACCACTGTAGATGTGTAAGTACTTTGTAACATCGTAACACTACTAGTAGCATTTTGTAACAGTTAAGCATAAACCTATAAATAACAGTCATAACTGCAGAGAGGCAAATGGAGATTTGTAGTAAAATTGCACAGATGAGGTGCTGGAACACATATTCAAGTAGCAAACTAAGGATGTAGATCAGGCATGAAAGATATCTAATAAAACCAAAATAATCTTGCAGATCTTGGTGGAATCAAAATAACCCCGGAGAATAAGTGAGAAATGTCCTCGATGAAACTAAAAAACCCAAAAAGGTTCAGCTATATTAAGAGTATATGAATTGCCCTTTTTCTTTTGAATAGAAGACATAAAATAGCAATCATAAGCAAGGAAAAGATGAAGAAAGAAGTCATCCACCTCAGTTGCATCATCCCTTCTCAAAGACCTCTAAGCACGGGCCACCTTGAACTTGGGCACCAAAGCCATCAAGGACTGTAGCCATCATCAGCATCAACTCTGTCATATTGTATAGTATAGCTAATTTAGGATAAGCTTGTTCAGAACTAATTGTTTGAATATATATAGAAATAATTGATAATGAGTAAGAGCTAACCATTAGCAATGTGTATTGCTAATGAATAATAATCTAGTGAAGTATTCTTTCCAAGGTTGAAACTGGCCAAAGTTGTTAGTCTTGTTGTAAACACTGCTACCACAGTGATCTCTCATTCTCTTAACTGAGATGTATATATTTACATATATATACATATATATGTATAATCAATTGATAAGTTCAAGACAACTGTGATTATGAATCATGATAGTAAACATCGCTAAGAAACAGGGTGTATAAGATTGAGCTTAAAACTCTGCTAATGATGTAGCTTCTGGTTAACAAGGAATGCAGGCAAAGGGTGTGCAGGTCTGCTTGTGTAAGACTGCATAAATATGCTGCAGGAATGGTGCATTTTCCAGTCCCTGATATATCAAAAGAATACTGATGTGATACAAATCCTTGTACACCAGCAAAAGTGTTATAAATAACAATCAAACAGATACGATTTAAATACAGCTTGTGTTTTCAATTTGCCTGAATAAGATATTGGACTGGGAAATCTCAACAGAAGCAAAACCAACAGAAATCTGCCGAATCATATCTTTTTTTTATCATGGCTCCTTTTGATAAGACCAGGCTTGTTCTTTAATTAGGTTCATCCTTCTGAACAGACTCTTAACAAATATTTATGATGTATAGAAAATAATATTTTTGTGGAGTAGAAGCAAACATTTATAACTTAAATCTTCTTCTTTACAATCATGTAACCTTCTAACAATGAAATTTGTTTTGGTTCTGTACATTTTTGTTTAGAAACAAGATAAATATGAGCTATTAGCAGTATTTTTTGAAAACAGCTGCTTCTTCAATCTTTTTATCCTGTCTAATTCACAGAAATATTTTTAAATTATTAGTATTGGTCATACCATGTTCTCCATAGCATATTATTTTCCTCTAACAGTCAATGTAATGGCAGGCCATTTTTTTAATGTTACTGAATCATCAAAGTTGTAGTATAGTAAAAAATATTAACTTTGCAAGTTTCTAGGAAAATGCAGCCCAGCTTCAATGGTCTGTAGGTTTCTCTGTAAATAAGCAAGTGGCAATCACGTAATGATGGCATTCAGCAAAGTTTGTTTGAAAAAAAGGAAAGAAGGCAACAATGCTTTACACTTTAAACAATAAATTTATTAATAAAGTCAACAAGTCCTTTATGCAAAATTTTTAGTTAAGTATAGTTTGGAAGAAGGTTAGTTAGGAAAATTGTGGTGGTGTTGGAAAACAGACAGTTCAAAGCTCTTAATATAGAATTAACCAATTAAGTCTGCATTTACATGGAAAAGGCACATATATAAAATCAGTGTGACTGGGTCCACACTATCATGGTATTCATTCTGAGATTTCAGTAACTCTGACTAGTTATTGGATATTTAAAATTAAATCATTGAGCTGCACATGTTGGCAAAAACTACATAAATAGGGCTAGGCAACTTGTTACACAAAAATATAACAATATATATTATATAAAACTATATAAACCTTATAGTTTATATAACTTTATAAACCTTGTTACTTTATAAAAGTATCTTATATCTCATGGAATTTTCTCTCTAAATTAAGACATGAACTCACTCTAACTCCTGAAATGACAAATCAAAAAGTGTCAGTAATAGGATCAAAGAAGTCTCTGAGTTGTGAATTGCACAAGCTGTTCTCATGCTTTTCCCTCTGTATCCATTCTGACCGCTGCTGCAGATAGGACATTGGGGCTTGTGAATCTTTGTCTTGATTCTTCTTTTCTATTGCTTTTTGACAGCTAATATCTCCTGGCTTGCATATTTCTGTGTTTTTCAGTGCCTTCTAGTAAAGAAACATTTACTACATGGGTTTTTTTGATTCATTATGAACATTCACTTGAAAAATTTAGACCATTGTTGTACAATTGTTTGTAAACTCATAAAAGCACTCATAGTTTGGGGATTAGTCCCAAAGAAGTGAAAAAAAAAACCCAAAAGAAATAAATAGAGGCTATTGTATGACTGGCAAGGTATTCGCTTTAGGAAATGCGTTCATATCAATAAGCATATATTCACTCTGATTCAGTTCTACTTTTCCACAAATATGAAAGGCCCAGTCAGAACATGAAGTATATACAGCATTGTCAAAATGTTACAGGGCTAGCCACATGAACTGTACCTGTTTATGAAATCCAAGTCATAATTTAGTGCTCTATAGATAAAAAGAATAAGAACTGTGAAGAATATGTTTATTTTGGTGTGATATTTTCACTCTTGTGATCAAAATACAATTCTCCTTCCAGAAGGTCATGTCAACAATAATTGCAATTCTAAATCATGCAGTTCTGATGTACTTCTGCAATTATAAATGAAAATTTATGTTCTCTGAGTGGCATAATCATAAAAAGTCACTACCTAGCATAACAATAATAAAATAATGGCTGAAGATATAAAACTAAGAGTGCACTAAACATTGTGAATTAATTTTCAGTTTGTTGGCTGTAAAAAAGTCTCTCTGAATCTTTCACTAAGTATTACATCTATTTATAAAATAATTTTAAAGAACTAGTATGAATAGTGTTTTTTAGAAGTATTCTCATGTGGCAGTCTATTTGGTTGCATGCTACACTGATTCTCATGTTCAAAATGGAAACAAAAACAGAACCATAAGGAGCAGTAAAATATTAAAATTAAGTAATCCAAGGGAACATAGCCAGCCATCAAGAACTGTATATACAGATGCTTTTTGAATGAATGCATGAACACATTTTTCATCATTAAATGAGCACTTTTATGTGAACAGACGCAAACAAACTACCTGGTATTACTTCTATTCTCTCTCCAGCTACTTGTTATATTGAGCGATGAGGGTGGCAGAGGCATGCATTGCACAATACGCTTAGTCACCTGCCATCTTCACATATAAAGTAATCTTGCATTCTTTTTCAAACCGTTACAACTAGACTGAAAAATAATCTAAGACTTTATGCTTTCTCTCAGATCATTTTAAACTGTGATGAGTGCAACTCAGTGTTTTCTGAAATGCAGGTAATGAAGTTAACCAGCATGTTTTGTAAGAGAATACAATGGCTAAACAGAAGGCTCCTTATCAGTGTTTTGTAATATTGCTTTAGAGTTTGTTGGGGTTTGTTTAATGTCTAGGAGTACATGACACCATTCAGCTCACTCCAGAATACACCTGGCAACTCACAGGACTTGGTGTTATAAGGGACTACTGTTTTTTATTGTGCATATTCCTCACTCAGTAGTAGGACTAGTGAAATTTGTTTTCTGATTGATTTTTGTAACATGGTTGACTGGTTTTTTGCAATGGAATTGTGCAAAGCAGGTTGCATGAACTTGGCCAGTGTGGACTTGAAAAGAAACTGGCTGCTGATCTCTTTTCCTTATTTCCTCCTGTATTCAGTGTTCAGATTATTATTTTTTTCCTGTGCATAACTCAAAGAAAATCCATTAATACAGTGAAAATCTATGATTCTATAGTGATGGATGCCAAGCTTTAAACATTTTATCCTTGTATAGATAAAAGGTGAATGAAAAGTGAAGTATTATCAACTGTTTATATCCTGTTTTAATTTATTAGCTTGGAGTACATACACTAAAATCCTCCAGCATTAAAAGCCTAATACTTCACTGCTACTTAGTATAACAAATAGGCTGTTGTTTTATATAGGTGGTGGCTTCTTGATTTTTTACTCTGAAGTTGTGTCCTCTCCAATGCGAAGTCTGTCCCTTCAAGAGTGAGGAATTTACTGTCTCAACATCCTTAGTGAAGTTCAGGTCTGTAATTCCAAGGGACATTGTAGAATACAACCTTACTGGTCTACTGAAGCAGTTACAAATCAATGCATTTCATCAGTGTTAAAACAAAATTTAAATTGTCCTTTGGCTGAAAATCCTGTCTGCCATATGGGAACAAGTTCTAAAGTTAGTTTATAACCCTCTTCCCCCACCCCCTCCAAAAAGAGATGTACAATGGAAATGTAAACAAATCATACACATTTTTAGCTGTGTGCTGTGCTTCAGTCAGAATGGCCAAATAAAGAGCAGACCTCAGTGTAAATTTCTGCATAAGAATGACTTTCTAAAGTAACTGACTAGATAGTGAAACATTTCTTTATTGAAAAGGAGTCATCGTGTGTTCAGTGTGTGATCAATAACCGAGACGCTATTGGGACTATGGAAGAGGTTTCCAGACGTAGTTTACCAGAGATGAGGTATGATTTGCCTGAGGGACAGAAAGACAGGACAAGTCTTCAGGCCTGGGAGAGTGTCTGAGCTCCAGGGATCTTATTTATTCAGATCCTGAGAAGAAGAATCCATGGCTCTGTATGTCGGGAGGAAGGTAAAATGTGGAGCTACTGCTCTTTCTTGAAGCAGAGACATATACATCATCAAGTGTCATAGGAAAAGAAATACAGTTTTGCTTTTCTTTCTTCAGAAAACCATGGTCCTGAAGCCCTAAAATACCAGTCATACAGAAGTCATGTATGCTAAATTAGAGGCAAACCTGTCACCTAAACCTCCCTTACAACACGCAGAATTAGTCCACATCCTTGGGCTGCTCGACAGATCAATCCACAGCTGTTAGGACCAATTTACTCTGTCTCAGGAAGTGAATAAATAAGTCCTGAAGGCTCAGCCATTCCTGAGGAACTTCAGCCTTCTTCCCAACCTTGCAAAATGGCTGAGGGCTGCTGCCCTCCCCTCTGGCAGGCTGTCTGAGGGAAAGCTGTTGGTCCACTCCCCTGCTTGCTCTGAAGGCAGAAGGCAGGGAGTCCCCACAGTGAGGGTCCACAGCAGGTCTGGCTCACCATGACACTGTAATGTGCAGAGTGTAACACACTGTACTGCCAGTCACCCAACGTGTGACTTTATTTTGAAAAGCTACCAAACAGCTTAAACTGACACTACACCTATTACAAATAAGCAAGACTACAGTCAAACGAGATTCGATCAGCCCTTTTGTGTTGCCACAGGGAGCCTGAGTTCTTTTGTTTCTTTTCTGGTGCTGTTCCTTGATGCTGTTAGGACAGGACCTGCTTTTGGAGCCACTCTGTGTTTCCTCATGATGACACTCTGTGTCAGGGACGTGATGGCACCAACTCCTTTGTTCCCGGGGCCCTGGCTACTTGTGATGGAGGCCAGCTCTGAGGCAGCGCAGCCATGGGACCCAGGACTGGGTGAGAGGGAGCAGGGAGCAGCCCTGCGGGACATCCCCGCTTCAGCCATGAGCTGCATTCGTGCCTGGCCCTGGACCTCCTAGAGACCGTCTCCGGATCTGTTTGGCTCTTCTTGTTCAGACGCTGTAGGAGTCCACCCATGTCAGTGAGGACACTGCCACCGTCCGCTCTACCACCCTTCCCCTGCAGAGCTGCTGGGGCTGCTGCTCCCTGACACCTCCTACTTGTTGCAGCCTTCAGACTTTTTCAGTGTGTATTATATTATCATTGAGCTGCATTAAATGCAAGCAATTTGTTTGTTATTAGAAAGACAGGGTTTTTTCTCTTTGCATTTCCCAGAAATTTTCCCAGCTGGGTTGTTTTGGGACCTACAGCACTGACTGAATAGCAGTGTCTTCCATTGATCCTGTGAAATGTGCTGCAGCTTGCGGTGTGCTGCAAAAGGCTTCTGGGGATTCGTTATCCACCTTACCAGCAGCAGTTCCCAGCTCTTGAACTTCTGGACTTTCACATACCATGCTATAATTGGAGCTATCGTTGAAGATGGTCCAAGGCTGTTCTTGGAAGACATTACGTCAGAAACATGCCCATGCTGAATGTAATAAGCAATTGCTTTAGTCAGTCCCACATGCAGACTACAAGCACAAGGGATGCAGCTTCCAGACATTTCTGAAGACCCCTCAAGACCTAATCATTCTTTGGAGTCAGTCATTTGTCAGACCCAGGCAAGTAAGGCGTGGACAGCTGTCCCTATAGGATAACATGACTGAGTCTGCAAGTAGAGAAGGTGAGAATTAGTAGAGGGTTGGGACAGAGAATTGGTAGGGATGGAATAGGCACATGAAAGCTTTGTGTTCCTTCTCTGATACTGCCAGCCAAGTGTTGAGATCAGAGCCATCCAGGAAGCCAAATCTGCCAAAGAGCCAGAGGCAGAAGAAGCAGGGAATTTGTCAGAAATCTTCCAGCACTGGAAGGTGCTGCAACCTGTCAGAGACTTGTGGGTTTCTCACCTGGTTTTCCAGCTGGACACCTGGCACACACAGCTAGGCTTGCACAGACAAGCTGCAACCAATATAATACATTTATACTTCATGTGGGCAGGCCTTGCATGAAAGACTAATACTTTACTATATATGGAAAACATAGTATCACTTCTAAATAAAGTTACTGATGTATTGTTATTATACAAGCATCTGTAAACTTTTGTGTCTAGAAATCTAATTTTTCATTTTGTTCTTAAAGTGATTGTTTTGTTCATTTGGTTTAATTATATTATGTGTTTTGTTTTACAGTTTCAGTTGAAAATGGTGAGCCTTTTTTTTTTTTTTACACATGGACTGTATGGTTGTAGTGGGGAGGGGAATAAATTAATTTCCTACAGTAAGATTTGTGTGATTGAGTAGGGGGAGAAGCAGGCCACTATAATTGCTGTTCTTTACTGTCTGTAGCATTAAATAGCAGCGAGTGTTTTCCTTTCTTTATACTTTATTGAGTAGATGAGATTCATTGATCTGCTTTCCCTCCTGATTTGCTATTTGCTCATATTACATCCCCTTCTATTTGCCTTCTTTGTGAAGAGTTCAATTTTACTTTATGTTCAGAGATTACTTTTTCATGACTTCTAAAGTTTAGTGAGGTCACTAGTCAGGTTCCATCTGCTATTGTATTCTCTGGAAAAGCACATTTCTCAGTTTTTCCTTTGTATCTACTGCCAGGTTTTACTCTGTATTGAGAATAGCTTTAGGAAATGGCTTGTATTTATTTCGAACATGTCTGGTGATAGGGAAATCTTTCAGGGGTTTTACAGGTATAAATGGCCTTGTACTTGGACCACTGTTGTCTTGTACACTGTGGCAGTCCAGTGCCCAAACAAAACAAACCCAAATATTGTCCAAAAAAATATCCTCTTGAAAAAAGGAGTATTTGGAATGAAATACAGTCCTTTGTTAAACCTAGAGACAAGGCTGGAGAGAACAAGTTTGCTTTGGGATTAGAAAATATGTACACCTGTCATGGAAAAAATGACCTCGTGTAGCAAATGTCACAAAACTGGAGTGCTCCTAACGGACCTGTGGCTACAAATAAAGGAACTGGAGGCTTCAGAGGTTTGTGAAATAATGTATGTATGTAGGGTTCCCACTGAGAAATTCAAATACTCTTTTCAGTCTGAGTGCACATGCTTTGATTCATATTTTCTGATGCCCTGCATGGTGCCTGATGTGAAATCTAACATGTGTGTATTAAAAGGTATCATTCTCTATGCAGTCCTAGTCCTTTTCAAGTAAATAACACCTCAAGGTGGAATTCTTGGGAAATTCATAATGAAGCTAGAGAGTCAGAGTTATACTCCATGCCTCCTGTTCCCAGCCAAATGTTACACATGACAGTCTGATGCTGTTGCCTGCTGAAAAAATTAATTGAATTGTCTCCAAAAGGGATTTCTGGGGGTGGAGGCAAGGTATATGAAAAGAAGAAAAACAAAATAAATGGTTAGGGATAGTCTCCATAGTATATCTTCTAAAAGTTCACATTTTATGTTAAACGTATTCTTTTGTTCTTCTGTGTTCTTGTACAGTCTTTATCATTTACCTTTAAAATATTTAAAAATCCAAAAATAATAAATATAACTGATGGAAGAAGAAGAAAGTAAGGCAGTGGGTGTGAGACAGGAGAAAGGCTAAAGCAAGTTAGAGATATAAAGCATAAGCTGTATTTCTAGATTTATGAAGATGCTTTCCTTCAAACAACGCCCCTTCTGCTGTTTGGAGGAAAAACAGGTGATTGTGTAAATAGAATAAAGCTACTTTCATAATTACAGATTACTTGACATTGCTCATCTCAGCAAGTAGCAAGTTTTCTTGCTGTACAAGTTTCATTTCATGTGTGGTAACAGCAGAATTGCTCTCAGGCACACCAAACTAAACTAGCAATAAAAATCTGAAATAGGTTATTTTTATTGCACAATGACATTATTGTGTTGTGTACCTTGATAAGCGACTTAAAGCATAAAACTCAACCGCAAAAACATTTTTACTATAGCGAGGTTGGTAACTCCTTTGAGTGATCATGAAAGTTGTGAGAGTATGGATTAAGTAAGGCTATTACTCCAGGAAACAACAATTTTTGTGAACAACATCAGAGAAAAAAAAATTGATTAGAATTTCAATGATTAGTGAAAAGCTGAAACCACATTTGATCTTGCTTGTTTTCAATGTACAAGCAATATTATGAAAGGTTATTTTAATATCTTACTACATTGGTTGACTGATTCATAGTTATAAATCATGTTGAGATGTAGATCTATGTTAGTCTTGTTGCTTATAGATGGTTTCCTTGTTCCACAACAAGGAACTTTTTTCCTTGTTGAGACTAAAAGCATGAATTCCAAGTCTTTATATCATTGTATTAGTTAATGGGTTTTTTAGGCATGGAAATGCATGGTCGTATATACTCCACCAGTTCCTCTTCCACTTCCTGTTCAGGCCCTTTCCCACACAACCCTCAGGAGGAATGTGCTGGTTGTCCTCCCTCCACAGAGACCTACCAGTTCTGCTCATTCAGTGCAGTGGTCTTTCCAGTTTTCTGTGTTTCATTTCAGGGCTCACCCCTTTGCCAGTCTCCTGGCTACCTCTACTGTATTTAGCTACTGACTGCTGAGCCCTTTAAAATCGCATGCCCTGAAATCTGTGAATGATCACTCATAGGATGGAAAAAGGAAAATTCACTAGGGTTAGTCAATACACAGTTTTTGCTCTACATTACCAGTATGAGATAAAAATATTTTTTGAGCTCTGGATCAAGCAGGCCCTCAGTGGTTTGGCTGAAACTGATGACTGTCTTCTTAGCTACAGAAGACTTTTACATTTCTTCTTTTGTTGTTCATATTCATTTTTCAGTGAGTGGAAGACAGTAGGCATATAGAACTGAAAGAAGGAAGGCAATGATAGGTTCTGACCCACAGAATAGCCACAAAATCCAGCAATGTTTTCCTAATATTATTTAAAATACTCTAGCAAACTGATTGCTTTTTAAAGTAAATTTCAGAGGCAGCTATTTCACCAAATCTACTTCCAATTTTTCAACAGACAAGAAACCTGACTATTTGGCTGGATAGCAACTTGTAAAGAGTAGTCTTTCACATGACAGCACACGACTATTTACAGCGCAAGTTTAATTATCAAACATCTGGTTTCCATAGTAACAGAACGACATTCACTATACAAAAATAAATTGCACATTCGTTTCAAGGCTAAAGCATATCTAATTAAGATACAAGCTCCCAAAGCTTGGACTAAATCAAATCAAAGTTGTAGTGATGAAGTAATATGTATGAATATAATGTCACTACCAAAACATCTATAAAGCAGTGGCATTTTGATGTTTGTTTTCAGTAAGGATTTTTCTGTCTTAAAATCAAAAGGCAAGATAAATAAATGTGCAGCTAGAGAAAATTTCAGAAACTTATCTTTTTGCTTTGCTGATGGACAATTCCCTGTGCATGACAATTTGTGAGTTGTTTTCTAATTATTAGACCTCTGTGGGGGACAAAAACTCGGTGAAAACCTTCCTTTAAAGTCATACTCTAACTTTAGGCAGTCATTATCCAAGCAAAATCACTGTTAAAGTATTTTTATTCAGGGTTATTTTTTTGAGACTGGAGATTCAGTGTCTGAATTGCTACTTTGCAGGGGCTTTACATCAGTGATTGCTGTAGGGTGTATAGCCATAGAATACATAAAATGCAAATTCAGCAACTCTAAATTCAGCAATTCTAAGCTCAAAAAAGGAAAAACACAGACTTGAGCTGCCCAGGCTATTCCACTGGCATTAACTATTATTTTATAATACTAAATGATTGAAAATGAAGGATTTTGTCCAAATAAACAGATTTGTCTGGTTTACACCACATAGCAGGTCATTATATAATCAGAACGGTCAAATCTAATCTTAAAATTCTATTAAGATATGTAGCACACTTCCATTATGCAAACAAAAATTGACCTTTGTCAGAATGGTATCAGTTAGTTATAACAACTGTATTTAGGATTTCAGCACATGGACTCATATCTAATAAAATTCTGTTCCTTTTTGCTTAATACAAGTTGGTTTTGGTGGCAGTACTGTAGCAACAATAAAACTCCACTTTCCCATCCACTCTTCCATGTTACCTTTCCTTAGCCTAGAAAAATTGTCACGTTTTGAAATTTGCTCTGACATTCAACACATCCACACTCTAATGATCAGAGTAGAAAAATTAATTGTAGATTGCATCCCTTTCATGGAGGAATCTTAGTTGGCTGCCATCTGTTCAAGCTTTCATGTGTGCATGGTGTGTGTGAGCAGGGAGGGCAGGGGTTGAAATGAAATCTTTCCGTTTTGCATCAACAGCTTCAGATAATTTCAGCTGAAGAAAGGTGCATAGAAAGGAAACAGTAATAAAGGTCTAAAACATTTAGTACTTTGCAGGCTAAAAGCAACACCTTGAAAGGCGTCCAGAAAACAACTGGAAATTAAACTGTAGGCAGTAGAGTAGAATATTCTCCTTGCTATGCAAAAGGACCACCATCTTTCACATCTGGTGAAATAGGTGAAAATAGTCTAGTACTACAGGCTCCATAAGCAGTTTTTATAAATTCGTGTTCAAAGGAGGAAAAAAATCCTTTATGTAGCAGGAATTGCAGGTGAAAAAAGAACAACTGTGGTTTCTTTACTAAATGGAAATACATCTTACCGTGGGATACTGAGATGAATCATAATTCAAGAAATTGTGTTGTGAGTAAAAACTTTGCCCCCTGAAGTTTTGAATTGATTCAGAAACAAAATTTCACTCAACAGTTTTACAAGAGCTCTTCAAAACAAACAGACAAGCGAAAATGTGGAGTCCGAGCACTGAGTAATGTATGCATCCATCCATCCATCCATCCAGGCAGCCAATATCCCTGCCAGTGTCTTCTGGAGTCTCTTCTGAATGTTAACAGTGCCAGGCCCTGGCTGGGCTGAGTCTCAGGCAACGATGTTGATCCCAGCTGCAGTCTTCACTGGGTAGGGGTGAGCTGACAGTCCTCGCTGTCTTTTCCAATGAAATAGAGTTGTAGAGCTGAGTGTCAGTCGCCTAGCTCCCACAGCCAGTGACAAAGATCAGAAAGGACAAGTAGCAGAAATAGAGATTATTTTAAAGGTTGAAGTGTCCAGCAAACTGTTGTCTTTCAGAGGTACTCCAGAGCTTTAAAATTCAGAAGTCTCAATCTTTTGAGAGAGAATGAGGCAAACTGAAAATGGTACAGAATTGATTTGTTCTCATGACAACAGTTCTAATGGAAATGGAAAAGGAAATTATCCTATTCTTCTCATGAAGTGAAGATTGTAATCAGTGTATTAACTTTTAAATGCTGAAGCTTTCAAGTCAACCAAGTTGAACTGGAAAGGGAAGTAAGGTGATTATGCTTTTGTTCATACACTTCACACATTCTTTTTGAGACCAGCATGACATTTATGGTATGCTATTTTTCACTAGTTAATGGCATGTTATTTATAATGTGTTTTTCTTTTGTATGATACATAACAATTGGACAAATCTGTAGTTAATGTTTTTCCATTTCCATAAATATTTTATTAAAATTGCCTTATTAGGGTTATACTCTCACTCAGTTGGGTTGTTCCTTACACTACAAGTTTCCTCACTGTCTCCCCTCTAACAGATAGAATCTGCCCTGTAACTGTTTTGTACTGTGAGACACTAATATTGGATTTCCATCCCTCTTGCATAATCAGTTCTCCAGGTCCCATTTTATAACATGAATATTTTTTCTATCACCAATTTCTACTAGATATCAAAGGTTCTTTTTTAATTCACTAATACTAGCTTAAATCTCTCTTTTTCTTGGTTTTTTTTTGTTGTTGTTTCTAATGAGCTTGATGCTGCTAAGATTAAAAGAGGCTTGGAAAAAACAGCTTTAAAACAGCTTTGATCTCCCAAGGTGAAGCATATTTTTGCACAAGACTTTTTCCTCTGAGGCATGATAACAGTTGAATTGATCTGGAGGGAAAAGAAAAAAGAAAAACAGGTGGGTGAGAAAATGAAGAGGAAGGAAATGTGGGCACTTATAATGAAAATTAGACCTGCTTACATTTGGTTTGCATTAACAGCCTTTTCCTACATTTTATTTAAAACATATAAAGAATTCAGGACTCCGTTGTTCTAAATTCTCAAGAAAAGTAGCTAATTTCCTGAGCACTGGAATAGGGATTTGGCATGCCAAAATGTTTCCTTCTCTTTGATATAAGAAAATGCTCTTTTAATTGGGTTATTCCTAAGATTACAAATTAATTAAAAAATTAAGAGAAAGGGAATAAATCTTACACTGGATACATGTCCAAATAATTTCCTGGTTTGTCAGAGACTAGTTACATGTTTTTAATGCTTTAAATAGTTTAATGCTGCATGGCAACCTAAATCTAAGTATGACACATGTCATTCTAGGTATTGTGTACACATGTACTAGAACTAGTTTCTGTCCTAAAGAGTCTACTACCAAAATTTAGCCAAGGAACAGAAGGTAAAGTCAGACAAAAAAACCTGAGTGGTAACCTGGCAGGGGCAGTGAACTGTGAGATTGGTATAAGGAGTAGCATGAGTCACAACATTCCTGTTTCAAAGCTATTGTCAGTTGCTGTGTTTGCAGTTTGGGGAAAAACAAGATTTGAGAAATTATTTTCAAGAAGTCACTGCATGCCTTTCCTGGGGACTCAGCTGGGAGAGAGGTTGTTGGGTTCTTTGCTTGCTCATTTGCTTTGCTTTCTCAGGGATTTTTAGTCCTGCATGGAAGGTGACAATGTTTTACTTGCTTAAAAGGACAGAAAGACTTGGGATTATGTTCATCACATATCACAGCTTTATCTTCAGTGTTGATGATAATTATTTATAAAGGCGCAAATAGAGTTAGACATCTGACAGTCCTTTGTGCCTTTGAAAATCTCACCCTCCATACATAATTTAGTGCATACCAATTAATTTTTCTCAGTTTGGTTTAGAGATATTGAAACAAAATTGCATTAGGAGGAAAAGGTTGTTAGGTTTTTTTATTCTTTTCCCTTTTTGCCAGAGATTAAAATCATATTTTGCTTTCCTTACAGTGGATAAATAAAATTTTTATTTTAGTTCTGTGGCAAATAGTGCTGTGTTAAGGTAATAGCATTGCATTCTCCTCTTCAAGGTGAATCTAGATTTTCTTTGCAAAGCTTGGACCTGGAAAGTTAACACAGCCTCAATGCATCTCTCAGTGAAAGGGGAACCCACTCCCAGCCTGCATTTAGAGTTAGTAACAAATGGGGTTTAGGCTTCTTCCATTGTCGCTTGCTAGGGTAGAGTTGCTCCTGCTCTTTTCACATGGCACAGTCCTTGTCAAGTTTCAAAGTCCTCTTAATTTAGATTGGGAAATTGTCCAAGCTTGACCAACTCTGATGATTCATAGTATTGCGCGTATTGGAATAAAATAAGATCTGATATATTTCCAGAAGGAAAAAATCAACAACAGAGAAGCAAATCAATGTACAAATATTTTACCAGTCTTTGTGGTTGTAGAGCCTAAAAACAAGTCTGGAAAACAAGAAGTGTTCCCCTCTCAAAACCATTACTTCTTAAAATTACAGGTCTCAGGAGCCTAACTCGTGACCCTCAGATGCCCAGAGCTGCTGCTGCTGCTGCAATGGTTATTGACCTCAGGGCCCTCTCAATGCCCTCTGGATGAGGCAAGGAAAGAGGAGGCAGATGACTGATAAGGACCATCATCTCCTCTTATTGCATGAACATGGAGGAAGCCTCTTCCTTTGCCAGGAGGATCTGTAAACGGAAAAGTTGGAGCCTGATGTATACTACTCACAGCAAGGGGAGCAAAGGCTCTGGCTTTTCCCTTCCTAAGGTACAGAGAGGTCTCAGGGAATTTCGTTGTGTGGTGATGCTGCTGATTAGAGCTGTGTATCAATGCAGTGTTCAGCCAGGCTCATGCCAACTCAGTTTCCCTAATTAAAAGAAGGTTGCATTATGAGCAAAGAATTAGCAAAAGTGAAGACAAAGTTAAAGAAAGAAGCAGAAGAATCAGACAAGTTATTAGAGATGAGAATACACATACAGATTATGTCAGAAAGGTCAAAGGCTGAGGGATCTTCAAATGTAAAATTCTGCAAATGCAATGCTTTGCTGAGAATGCCTTAGCTTAGAATTTTTCATTTGTCAGAGGGGCAAGCAGATATGTTTTAACTTTATAGCTGAATAAACATTTCTTTATGTCTCTTAATCCAAATAAAAAGCATAATTTAAAGATGAATCAAGTAAGTACATTGAGGAACTTCTATGCAGCTGCCAAGTAGCAATTTAATTTTATAACAACCAGCAGAGAGCAGTGCTACTTTGCAGTCCAAATATGATCACATTACAATCTTGAAAGTTCTTCCAGCAGAAACTTAGCAAAATTCGTTCTAGACCTTTTTTTAAATATACATCTTTATACAAGTTATGATGTTATGTCAGTTATGAACTTTTACTAGTTTCCCTCTGAAATTAAGCAGGAGTAAGTGGAAGCATTCTGGAAAATATTGAAAAGGAAATAGGGGAAATAAATTTCCTTTCTGTTTCTGGAATTCTTTTTACATAACATATATATTCAAATTTTCTCCTTATTCATTTAAATGTTATATTAAACTGCTGTAGGAAGGTTTAAAAAAAAAAAAAAGAATAATCAACTGTCAATTTGAATTAAGCAGTAAATAAGCAGAACAGATCTCATACATGCTTACCAGCACTGCTAGTGAGGTCTCCCAATTTCTTAGTGTCCCCAGTGTTTGGATGCAGTGAGGATGCCTGAATTTAAATCATGAAATGGGGAGAATTACGACAGGTGCGAAAAGAAAAAATGTTTAGAAAAAGAGAGAATACTTATGGAAAGCTTTTCTCCCTCATTCTTGCGACTTGTTACAGTGAAGGCAGATATGGTTGATCAGACATCCATGTTACAACATAGTTTCTTTGAGGTGAGGACCAGCAGGTCTGATCTTCGCAGGATACAGCATATAGAATCTAAACTGAAGTATTACTATAATTCTAGCCATCATAAATTGCCATAAATAACAGGTTGCCAAATTAATCTGACTGAGCAGATTAAACACACTATATGTACTTAAAACTGACTGCAGGTAGTGTTATTAATCATATCTGTTTCTTGGGAGGTAAAATTCCCAGCTGAATATTGGATTCTTTTTTTTTTTTTTTTTTAACCTCAGTCCCAATTTATCAAACTTGAAGTGGATTAGAGTTTTAGAAGAGTGGATTACAGTTTTTTTAATTTTTCTGAGAATACTTTTAAAACATTTGTATGATCATTAACTTGCCATCATGCATTATTATTCACAGGACTCTTTAACTGTTGTCCTTATTTTCTTCTTGGGCCATCCTGAGGTACTTAGGAGACTGTTCATCCCAAAATAATACCTAAGAGAGACTGAGTATTTTTATAGATCCCCAGTGACAATGTAATTAATTTAAAAAATAAAAAAAAAAAAAGAGATGTCAAATTTTTGTTGCAGCTCTTAATCTGAATCCTGACTGTGAAAGAGCAATGGAGAAGCCTTTAGGCATGAAGGGAGGTACTCTAAGTAGGTTGAAATTATCATTACCACTTGTCACATTCAAACTTGTATGACTGCAGCATTCAAGTCAGTGCTGTGAACACACCAGAAATCCAGTGATTTCTCATTGTTTTGCTTTTCCTTAAAATAATGTAGTGTATATGCTAATTTGTGGCATCCAGTGCAGCAAAAGGAAATATGCAGATGGCCATATAAACATAACCCCAAAGGATTCTCAAGCTATAAATTAACTAGATGGCATCCCCACCGTAAAAGGAAGATTAAGACCCTATTATTATGGAGGCTGGACTCATGCCTCTTACTGGGTTAGCTAATACAGACTTAAAGATCTCTGAGTTCAGGTCAGAAGTTCTTTTATGCATCTCGTTATATGTTAACTCTTCAGCAAAGGCATACTCAGCTGAATCCTTCAGGCAGTAAATGTAAGGTTATAGCATATTTGCCATTACTAATGGATGCAGAACTAGGTTCTTAGGGGACTACCTGCTTATACAAAGAGGACCTTTGTATGAATTAATATCAAGCCTGTAATATTTTGCTTTTATATTGTTGTGTAGTTAACAGTAAATACTTAATATCTTATTAAGCACAAACCTTCCTTAAGAATTGAAAGGTCCTTCAGGGAGGTACATGTTTCCATGCAATAGCAGCAGCTTTTTTGTCCTCTTGATTTGGTAAACAGAGCTGAATTATATAGGTTGTAATAGTGAAAAAAAGAATTGTACTTGTAAACAAACATCTGGCAAGTATATGATATAAAATGTGCTAATACACTGTAGACAGAGAGTGGGCAAACAAGGTATTTCTCTGCAGATAATTCATTAAACCTATCAGTGGTACTGACTTGGTAACAGTCAAAATCTACAACTGTGAAGTACTTCAAAGAGAAACGCACAACATTTGGGTTAGACTCCTATTGCCTGACAGTATGTGATCTTAAGTGCAACTAGAGAGATCAAAGCTCTGAACAGAGGAACTGTTAAATCATTTGCCATGTGAATTGTTTTGTGAATTGACTGGCTAATGCAAAGTTCTGTAACTCTCCTTTTTATCTTAAATTATTTCTGATACATTGATGCTAATGTTTTATTGTTGTGAATACAGCTATATATAATACAGTTCTGAATTGGATTATGAAATGAAATACAAGTAATGATAGGAGCAGGAAGACAGTGGTCCAGAGAGAGGGTAAGCCAAGGTCAGCTGTAGTCACTGCCCTGCAGCTGCAAACCTTTTCAGAAAGGGAATGGATCAAGGAAGATGATGAGTCATAAAGCTGTAAGAAAAAAAAAAAAGGAAACATCCTCAGGGATATAGACTCTGGTGCTACAAGCTTATCAGTGAAATTTAAGCTGCATTCTGCAGCCTGACCTGGGTATTAGACTGGATTCCACTCTCTTTGCCAACAAAGAGGGCACGAAGGCCTTACAGATGCCTTTTTCAAGCATTCAAAATGTCCTGCAGACATAAAACAAATGAGATTTGTCCTCCCGACACATCTGCTTTAACCATGAGTCTGTAGTTTCGATGATCCTCCTTTTGTTGTAAAACAAAATTCTCAGCAAGACTTTTAACTTAATCCTGTCCCAGAACCTGGAGTGTGTCAGTTTCTGTGTGAGCTGGTCAGAGAAACGTGCTCCACCTTTCTGTAACGTCTGTGATGCTGGCATGGATCGGCGTCTGCCATACTGCAAAAGTCACAGCGTAACTGCACGACATGAGTGCTTTGGTTTCTCAGTTGTTTGGCCTTGTTACCATTCATAACTTAAGCTATTTTAACCCTCCCAACACTTCTGAGGACAATTTCTGCAACCTCAGTGGAAAGAACTGTACTTTTAACATTTCCCTGGTGTGGTAAGGCAAGCAAGGCCTGTGGTACATCAGAAATGTCTTTGAGTGCGTCATACACTGTTGAATTTAGTTTTATGTTTAACTACATTGTGTCTCTGCTGAAATCTGCTTTGAATTGGATGTAAAGGACTTTGTGAGAATCCTAGCATACACAAAACATGGCATATGTCAATAAATAAAGAGATCCCAGCTTATCCTAGTGAGAAGAGGAAGCAGCAAGGTTTTTTAATGGTTACTGTAGCTCAATTATAACTCAATCACATTGTCAGTGAAAGGAAACTCTCATAATGATCAAATCCTTTAGGAACTACTGCAGAAGAGCAATGAAATCAGAAACTGGCTGAAAAAAGTAGCCAAGAAGTAAACTGGAATATGATTTCCTCAGATTCATTGGCAGACAATCTGAGGACACCATCTCCCCCTAATTCAATTATTCTATGGTAGCATATGTTGACAAAAAAACAGCAAGGCAGAAAATCATTTGACATTGATGGAGCTGAAAAAGGGAAGTTTTTCAGTGGTTTTCTAATTTCAAATTTTTAAAGCAAATTTTAAGACTTGGCTTCTCTAGAATTACTCTATGAGATGGGAATGGATGTCTGAAGAATGTCGATCCTGCAAGTATTAAACTGCATAGCATGTCTCTTATGTGTCCATGGCAATTTAAGTCCAGGCATTCCGGGGAGATGGAAGGACATGTACCTCTGCTCAATACTTTTTTCTTGTTTTTTCAGACTAAAATTACCAACATTCTTGCAACTTTGCAATCTGTTTTTCTCTTTAGCCCTCTTTTTTCCAACTGTCCATGGTCTTCTGAAAATTATCTTGTGGGCCTGGAATTGTTATACTTAAAAGAAGTGGAGATGGCTTATCTTGAAAACAGAAGATTTGATTAGGTCAAATGCAAAGGGAATAAATGTTTTCTTCAGCATAAAGCAAGTCTTCTGAAATGGATTAGGATGCTGATACAGATCATGGAAGTAGCCTTCATGGAATGCAGCAAGTGAGAAGTGTTTAATTGTTTTGAGGTTGTCAAGTTGAAACAATCTGAATCAGTTCTGCACGGTACTCAGTTGCTTTTTTTATGTTTTCTACTGTGGAATGGCAGTTGTCCAGCTAAAGAAAACTGCATTACAAATATATGTGACAACTCTCTGGGCTCAACCTGTCTCAAATTTAGCTGCCTAAATTGTGTGTTTCCAGACTAAGCTAGTTAGTTGTCTTGGTTACTTATTTAGTTGAAGGAAAGATGCATACTCATCCAGAGGACAGTTCCTCTGATCTGTTTGAGGAGGCTAGATGAATGATTTAGACTGGATGCCTAGTGTTTATATATCTAAAGTTAGGCAAAGTAAATTCCACTCTTATTTGTACAATGACAAAAGGAGAGGGAGGACACAGGGCCTGAGCTCTTAGCTCCTTAAGGTGTGTGGGGTTTGGTGGAAGCAGAGGTTCTCCTCACATGTGGAGGCATCCTAACCTATGCTGCAGGAGTCCTTCTTGCTATACAACAACATAATTCCAGGTTTTGAAATTCAAAAACATCAAATGATTGATAGAGATACACATTCCTTAACAGTGGTGATTCTTTTATTGATTTTTTTCTTTATATTTTAAAAAACAACAACAACAACTCTTGCAGAGGCATAGCAAAGGGCACTTTTATGCGCAGGTAATAATGCATTATAAACAAACAAACCTGAGTTCTGCACATTTGAGAGGTTTAACTGTTTTCACATCTTTCTTACACAGAAACTTTTATTTTGGTTTGGTTTTTAGACCTCATAGAAAAGGATGCCTGTGGCCAGGTAGACTGACCGTCTTGCACATACATAGGTGTGGTGCAGGGCACAGGGATACTCATAACCAGAATTTTCTAGCTACCCAGAAGAGTATTCATGTGCGTAAAAGGTTACTATTGACCTCTTTCTCATGATTCTGTGATTAATATCACTTATACAACTTCAGGTGCTAGTTTCACATACGTACTTGTTCAGAATGCTGCAGGCACAAAGTACAGGTTCTTGAACCCCTTTCTCCCATACTGAATTCAGAGACTGTTACTCCACAGATAACTGCATGTTGTTTCTAAATAAAAACTCATGGAAAAAGCTGTTAGTCTTAGGGAAAAAAAAAAATGCAGAAGCTGAAGAGAAAGAAGTGACCCATAGCCTACACAGTATGGAAGCAGAATTCCTACAATAGCTGAACTCTTCCACCTAGAAACATATAGTTATTTCTTTCTCAATATACTTTTAATTATGGCAATGTGAACATAAAATTCTGCTTTGAAATGTGAAGCTGTAACTGAACCCACAGAAACTTTCATATTACTCCTACCTATCTCATTTTGAACAGCATATGACCATACAACTTGAACGCTACATTTTTACAAATGATATCTTCTTACAAATCAGTTTTCCCTAAGGCTTGGGCTGACTTCTTAAGGCAGCATATATCAATCTGACTAAGAAAACTTTTGTTGAATTGGATAAATGTGACAAATGTAGCACAACAGGTTTAGATTTTTTTTAAAGCGTTTGATAGTGTAAATCACACCATACTATCAAATAAATAGTCACTGCAGGGTAGTCATGGGTATTATTTATACTGGTTGAGGTCTTATCTATCTAGTGAGAAACAGACTGTAGTACCAAGCTTTCCCACATCAGTTTTTGCTGTGGTGGGAAATGCAAAACATTGCTAGGAATGGTACAAACTCTCTGAAGGCAATTTAAGAAGGCAGTGAACTAGCATGATCCTACTCCCAGAAGGAAGAGATGCTTTTTTGTATAGCCTTTTTCTCACTTGCTAGCTCTAATGTTAGGAAAATCCTATTGAGAAGCTTTAGCATCAACTTTATCACCTGAAAACACTTTCTCTTTAGAAAAGACAAAGCCTGTTGTGAACCCTTGATTTGAATAGATTATTTTGTGTGAAGTCAGTATGAATTCTAACACACTAAAATAACATTATTAATCCAACTTTATTTTGTGACCAATGCTGAAGAACTCTCAGAGAGAAGCTATAGCATTGTACAGGTAAAGAGAACTGTGTAGCCTTTATCACAGGACTAGATGGCTAAAGTAGTTGAAGTTTACTGCATAATAGGGCTATCAGAAAGGTTTTATATCACCTGATTAAACAACAGCTAGAAGAGAGATAAACAGATGTCAGGATAGTGAAAACACTAGGATGAAAAGTCATTCAGACTTCTGTTTATAGTGGACATCAATGAAAGCAGAGCCCTCTAGTAGTCGGCAGTAGACTAGGATTCTTACTCTGTCTTTCTCCTCACCATAATTCTAGTTGCTATTAACTCATTCTGTTTCTTTCCTCAGCCTTCTGTGTCCTAAACCAGGTTCCTTTGAACTTGCTCCTCTCATCCCTTCCCTGTGCCCACAATCAGAAAAGTGTCTTCTTGAGGCATTGATTCACCTTTGTAATCCTGTAGTTTGGGCTGGTGGAGTCAGCTTCATTTTCGCCATTGTAGGTTTGCATGATGATTAAGATCACCCTTTAGACTTAGATGTTTCTCCTGTATAATAAAATGGAGTAAGGATTTTTTTTTTGCTATGAAAACATCTTTCATCATAAGATCCTGAAGGGTCCAGTGGATAGTAATTGATTCAACAAAGAATTACAATGTATTTACAGTTAAACCTTGAGTAAGAAATTTGGGAGAGTTTCTATTTTCAAAACACTGTTCACCAAACAATAATTCTTCAAGGTTGTGAGTACTGAGTTTGTAAGAGAATTTGGCATGCCAGGAATAGAACAGAGATTACTAAACCACTTGACTTCTATGCTTTATTTAACTACTAAGTCAAACAGCTAGTTTTCTGTCTAGATACGCATGAAAAAAATTTAAATTAAATTCCTGCTGGAATCCCTGTTTTGGTAAAAGATGGCTTAAATAAAGTTGTATCTCAAAAGGGGTGGAAATACATTTCAAAATTATCTGAATGAAGTTGACATCTACAAAACACTTTCTCCTTATTTCACTTCCTTTTAATATTTAAGTCATAGTTAAAATGGTTAAAAGCTAAATAATGTTTATTAGAATGATAAAAATGAAATATTTGCATCTGATGAGATTTGAAAGATCCTATGAATTAAAAATGGGGTGGGCTTTTAGATTTTAACTTTGGATCTAATTCAAGGTTTTTTTGAAATAACTTTTGCTGTACTGTATAACTCTCCTATCTAATTCTGCTCATATCCCTATATTAATGATTAAAGTTCTTCTAGCAATTAAACTGTCATCCTTGTATAGTAGGTATAGTATATTAGGTATGGTACCTAAGTACTATAAATGAAATGGTGTAATTAATTTTGTCAGTTCATTCTGTTAGTATATCACATATAGAAAAAAAAAGCCCAAGATTGTTTCCCCTTTGGCACATGGATAAAGCGGATTTCACTGCCCATAGCTGTCCACTTATTGTGTCCTTTCAACACAATATGAATTCAGAACAGCTTGTATTTTTGAGCACCAGTATTTTGGATTTTGCATAAACTCAATCTGCTTGGAACCAAGTAATTTTTAGTATAAATACGTGTATCTAATGACGTGAACAAGTATTGCAATTCACTCTTTGTTAAATTGTTTTGTCTTTTGCTTACATTTTTTTTCTTACATATATTTTCGTATAATTAATTCCCAATTTATCCAAAGGTTCAGTTAGTCTATGATACAATGGTAATTGAAATTACTGGCTGCCACATTGCTAGCATGGATTGCTGGTGCTCATTTCATATTTATGAAATGACTCCTCATACACCCTTCCCCCCCCCATTCTTGGGTATATCTCATTTGTTGCTAGTTAGCTTAATAATGATAGACTAGGATAAGAGGAGAATTAACTGCCTGTGGGACTGGCTTTCTATATCTGCATGCTGTGCCAGGAGCTCTTGGTTTGGGGATACTGGGTCTGTTCTTTTGAAAGTCGCTGAAAAGTGACAGCTAAAAGAAAAGAAGAGGTACACAGATGACACCTGCTTACCGGGATGTTTCAGAGTGGGTCCCCCTCCACTGTGACAGCTTTGTGCTTCTAAAGAGAAGTCTTGTGGAGAGAGGGGGCCAAGCTGAAAATTAAAGATATAATGTCTGAGACGAGATCATCCCTCTAGCCAGTGTGATAGCTCTTTCACCAAGGGTGCTCAGCAGCAGGCTATCAAAAGAAGCAGGTCATAGTGAGAAATGTGAGGGTGCATGGGAGGATCCAGGAGTCATGATCTGAGCTGGAACCAGTGACTTGGGGCAGTATATGAGTGATGCTCTGGAGGGCTGTTTGGGCTGTCCAATAGAAGACCAAAGCTGTGATTTTCAAGGTAGCATTGTCCAAGATGTTGCAAGTACCAGGGCATGGGGCTTGAGAAGCAGGCAAGGATACAGAGTTGCGGTGCACAGATGAGACCATGGCATAGCAAGGACAAGTATTTCAGTACATTAGGAACTGGGAAACCTTTTGAGACAAAAGGAACCCATAAAGGAAGGACAGGCTTTGTTTTAATCAACGTGGAGCCAGACTGTTGGCCCTGAAAATTAAGAAGGTCATACAGGATTATTTAAACTAGGAACTGGGAAAATGTTGGCAAGCATGGAGAAACACCTCATTCAGATTGATTCCACTTAGCAGGTTAACCTGGATGATACTCAGTGCACCTCTGAAAAGGCTAGAAAAGAAGAAAAGGCTAGAACAGAAACATGGAAAGCAAGTGTCCTGGTTTCAGCTGGGATAGAGTTAACTGTCTTCCTAGTAGCTGGTACAGTGCTATGTTTTTGAGTTCAGTATGAGAAGAATGTTGATAACACGGGTGTTTTCAGTTGTTGCTAAGTAGTGTTTAGACTATAGTCAAGGATTTTTCAGCTTCTGATGCCCAGCCAACAAGAAGGCTGGAGGGGCACAAGAAGATGGGAAGGGACACAGCCAGGGCAGCTGACCCAAAGTGGCCAACAGGGTATTCCATACCATGTGACGTCATTCCCAGTATATAAACTGGGGAGTGGGGGCGGGGGTGATCACCACTCAGGGACTAACTGGGCATCAGTCGGCAGGTGGTGAGCAATTGCATTGTGCATCACTTGTGTATTCTAATCCTTTTATTATTACTATTGTCATTTTATTAGTGTTAACATTATCATTATTAGTTTCTTCTTTTCTGTTCTATTAAACCGTTCTTATCTCAACCTACCAGTTTACTTCTTTTTCCTGATTCTCTCCCCCATCCCACTGGGAGCAGAGGGGGAGGTGAGTGAGCAGCTGCGTGGTGCTTAGTTGCTGGCTGGGGTTAAACCACGACAGCAAGTCAGTTTGCCTAAAATGGCAGCTGACTAGCATGGCAAAGCTAAACCAAGGGCAAAACTAACGATGCTGGCTTCTACACCAATGCTAGACGTCTAGAAAATAAGATGGGGAAACCAGAATTTTTGGCAATAAACAGCAACCTTGATACAATAGGCATCTCAGACACCTGGTGAAAGGATAATTAATGGGATATAGTGTTGCCAGGCTACCAGCTTTGAAGGATGATGGTATGAGATGTACAGGTGAGGGCATTGTAAGTGAAGGAAAATATAAAATTTAACAGCATAAAAATATTGTGGGAAAAGAGAAGCACTGTAGAATTCTGGGTGGAAATCCCATAGTCCAATAATAATAAAAAAATTAGTACTAGGATGATACTCTAAGCTCTTTGATCTGGAGGATGATAGTGCTTAGGTAATGTTGCAAATTTAAGACAGGTTGCAATAGCATGAGATTTTCACTATACGTATACAGACTGTATCATTGCTGCCGTAGGACAAGAGGTAGAGGTAAGACTGTTGTATGCAATAAATGACTGCTTCCTAGAACAACTAATCTTACCATTCTCATGAAAAGCTGCCGTTTGGGCTTTGGTCCTGAGTAATGTACAGGACTTAATTCAAATGGTATTAGTTGAAGAGCAGTCTGTAACAGCAATCAGAAGGAAATTAGGCTTAATACTGCAGTGAGAGAGAACAAGCCAAATAAATCCTGCATACAGAGATTTGATTTCAGGAAAGGGAATTAAATAAAAATGAGGCAATTAACAAAAAATACCCCTAAAATGAATACTCCAAAATGCAAGAAGCCTGCAAGCAGCATTGAAGCTGTTTGAAAATACTGTATTAGAAGCCCAGGTAAACTGCTCAGAAAAAGAAAACATAATGATCCAGTAAAAACCCTGTATAACTAAACAGAAAACTTAAGGAGGCTACCGTACAGAAAGGATTGACTTTAAAAGACAGAAAGGTTGTCCAAATGAGGAAAGCAGTAAAATCATGGCATATCATATGTACACACGAGATGACAAGAAACATAAATGAATTTGTAAAAGATACTCAGATTGATAATAAAAAGGTCTTTAAATACCTCAGAAGCTGGAAGCCAGCTCATGAAACAGCTGGACTGCCTGATGACAAAGGTGTTAAAGTAGCAGTTGAGGATAAGTCCACAGCACAGAATATGAGATTTATTTTTCGTGTCTTTTTTTTTACTGTTAAATATGTTGGGGAGTTTCCAACATCCAGTGCATTTTTTGTAGCAGATCAGTCAGGGGAGCTATATCAATTTGAGCTAAGTATACAGGAAGTATTAGACCACATAGAATAAGTTAGATGTCAGTAAGTCACCAGGATCAGCAGCCATTCACCCAAGAGCTGTGAAGGAACTCAAATGTGAAATTGCAGAGCTGCTGGCCAAAATGTGTAACCTATCATTACAAGCAGCCACTGAGCCAGGGACCTGGAAGATTGCCACTATAAGTCCCATCTACAAACAGGGCTCCAGAGAGGATCCTGGAACTGCAGACCACTGAGTCTGTCTTTCATCTGTGGTAAAATGGAAGAGTCTATATTAAAGTATGAGATTACTGAGCACATGGATAAACACAGCCTGTAAAGAAACAATCAGCATGGCCTCTGGGAAGGGAAATCCTGCCTCGCTAACTTGTTCTGGGTACACGGTACATGGATACAGCTGCCAGGAATGGAGCCAGTGATTCCCTGACCTGAAAAAAATCCAGGTCCAGGTCATGGGGAAAAGGCAGAGGCTGTTGAAGCAGTACCAAGAAATGGGCAGGACTGGCAGGATGACAATGAGCTCATCTTCCCTGAAAGCAAGGATCCATAGCAGACCTGCCCACCTTCATACCTGCTCTGACACCTTCCCCTCCAGTTTGTCCCAGTTAGGAGCTGGGGCAGGATTCGTTGCAGAGCTGTAGATGCCCAGGTAGAGCAGTGTGTCTGTGCCCTGCTAGATGCATGGGGGTAGGAGCTCACTTGTCCCCAGCCACCAGGCCAGACCTCTTGACCCACTTGCCTGGTGAAGGAGACCAAGTTGGTGACTTCACAGGTTTTCACATCCACCAAGTCATCTGGATTTTTATCCAGCTTTGTAAGCACCAACCTTCTCCCCCTAGAGAAGACAAAGACAGCAGGTCAAGAGGAAGCCTTGATACTCTCCCTGATGAAAGCCAACAGTCTTGTTCAAGATTCCACAGAACTTTACCAAGCCTTCTGCAACAGTTTATAGTGCCTCAAGGGACCCCCACAAAGCAGGGACTGATACCAATGTATAGGGATCCCTATAGGACAGCTGTAATACCCCATGTGAAATGCTTTCTCCTGGTTGAGGGACAGGAGGTGAATGACAGACCAGGTGAAGGATGTTTTGGATCAGATAGGAGTTATGAAAGATGCTCTATCATGGGACCACATAGGCTTCATCTGGTTGAATTACATCCACCAGCATGGACACCAGTTGCAGCAGATGGCCCCTACTACAGTCTTGTGCTGCGAAGAGAAACTGGGAAAATTCGTGCCTCAGGTCTTCAGCAATAGGGCTACTATGGCCCTCCTACACAATAAGGGAAGCATCCCACACATTGAGAAATCATCCCAGATGTTGACATGGTCCAGGCCAAAGTCCCAGAACACATAACAAAACTCTGCAGTCAGCCTCTCTGTGCATGGAGAAAAGCAACAAAGAGCTTCTGAGAACATGACCAGAGTGCATGTCAGCTCCAGCTGGTCCTGGTTGGTCTCACTGGCCTTTGGGAGCCTGTTCTATAGGGTGTAATAACCAATGCAAACAGCAGTATCTGTAAAGAAGCAGGCCACACTAAAGGCCAGTCCTCTTGAATTCAGCTGCTCCAGATCCATAAGCAGGGGTCTCTCCTCTGCCAAGAAGAAAACAACATGTTTCTTGGCACCCTTCTTCTTCCCTGAAGTGTAAAAGTGCCTGCCATGATCTTTGTCTCAGAGGAAATGGATGCCTCAACATATGGCAGCGCCCGATATCCAGGCCTTTCAGGGTATGAGCTTGTTCCACTTCTCCCAATGTTCACTGAAAGGGTATAGACTGTTGCAGTGTGTGGCCAGGCACCTCTCCAGCTCTCTAACTCCTTGCTCAGCTGTTCTGTCACTGTGTCCTTCTGCTGTGGGTAATCTTCTGGCTACCCATGTACAGCTGCAGCAAAAAGCTTGGCACATACCTTCCCTATACTTCAGTCTTTCTGGGCTCAAGTGACTTGGGAGACATCCACACATTCCCAAAGAGTTTCTCCACTTACCACAGTCCCTGAAAAATACTTTTTTCTCCTTTGATTTTGTGATATTAGTTCCCTAGTGTGCAACATCTTTTGGGGTAGACAGCTGGTAAACAGTCTACATGCTATTTGGCTATTTTGAAGAATGTGCTGGGGTGAGACAAAGATTCCCCAGTAATCCAGTCTTTTTGTTTACTGTGCCACGGGATGAAAAGTGCCTTGATATTATCCAGTTACCCCGAAATTCCTATTAAGTCAGGTAAAGTAAAATGCAAATGAGAGTATTTATTTATATCATCCATAATTGGCAATATCATGAAAAGTAATTATGAAATACAAGAATAAATACATTAAAGAAAACTCATGCATAAATCTATTACAGTGTGGTTAAATTGGAAATCTCCCTCTCTCCCCTCCTCCTCCTCCCTCTTTCTTTCATTTTTGCTCCCTTCAGATGACTTGCCCTCATTTTTATTAAGACCCCCCTATCAGGTCTTAACTTAACCAAAGTTAAAACTCTTCCCACTCCGCCTAGCAAGATCATGTTCAATAAGATGCATAAGCAATCTGAGAGTCTGCTGACACAAAAAAAGCAGACTCTTCCCCCTTGAATCATTACTTAATAAAGTGTGTATCAAAAAGGTGAATAAGAGTTTATGTCAACCTGAGCAGTAAAAAGTCTCCAATTTCTGCCAGTTAAGAACAGACAAGTTCTGTTTACCTGTGTCTGCCTGCAGCAATTCAGTTAGCTTGAGTTAACCCCTTTCCAAAGGGAGTTTAGAGCAATAGCCATTGCTGTGGGAATTGAACTGAAAGAGGAGAGAAGAAAGAGGTCCTTGAATTAGTGCAAAGTATTGCACAGGTTTGGTGGATTGTTTGTTGGAGGAAGAATTTCACTACTATTAAACATTTTGTGGAATTTTAAGAGTAATAGTTTTTTACTAGTTTCCTTCTATTTTAATTCCGGTGTTTCATTCTCATAGCATTTCCACATGAATTTCAGCCTTGAACTTCTTCTAATTTCTAAGTATATGCAGGATGTTATTAAAAGTTTGTGTGTTATATAATGGTATCATGGTTCAACCCCAGCTGGCAGCTGAGCACCACAAATTATGCAGTCAAGTTTCCCACATTTGGGGAAATCACAGGGGCCAGCACCTTGATGACGAGCTCAAAAGCTGGCAGACAGTTTGTGTTCAGGGTCAATTTACAGCAACATAGCACAGAATCATAGAATGGTTTGGGTTGGAAGCGACCCTTAAAGGTCATTGTCGTGGTTTAAGCCCAGCTGGTAATAAAACACCATAAAGCCACTCGCTCACTCCTACCACCCCACCCCCAGCCTCAGTGGAATGAGGAGGAGAAAATATAAAGAAACACTTGTGGGTCAAGACAAGGACAGGGAGGGATCACTCACCACTTATGGTCATGGGCATAAGACAGGGTCAACTTGGGGAAGAAACAAAATCATTTTAATTTACTATAAATAAAATCAAAACAAGGATAATGGGAAGTAAAACCAAGCCTTAGAACACTTTCCCCTCAGCTGTCCCTCCTTCCCAGCTCAACTCCACTCCCGATTTTCTCTACCTCCACCCCTCAGCAGTGCAGGGGGATGGGGAATGGGTGTTGCAGTCAGTTCATCACACGTTGTCTCTGCCGCTCCTTCCTCCTCAGGGGGAGGACTCCTCACACTCTTCCCCTGCCCCATCGTGGGGTCCCTCCCACGTGATATAGTTCTTCACAAACTTCTCCAACATAACTCCTTCCAACAGGCTGCAATTCTTCATGAACTGCTCCAGCGTGGGTCTATTCCATGGGCTGCAGTCATTCAGTCACAGGCTGCTCCAGCGCGGGCTTTCTCAGTGGAGTCACGGCCATCTTCAGGGGCATCCCCCTGCTCCGGCGTGGGCTCCTCCCCGGGTTGCAGGTGGGCATCTGCTCCCCCGCTCCCCTCCATGGGCTGGGGGACACAGCCTGCCGTCTCACCACTGGCTGCAGGGGCATCCCCTCCTCCGGCACATCACCTCCCCCTCCTTCCTCACTGACCTTGGTGTCTGCATAGGGGTTCCTCTCACATTCTAATCTCCTCCTTTGCTGCAGCTTTCCCCTCTTAAATCTGTTATCCCAGAGGCACTACCACTGTTACTGATGGACTCAGCCTTGGGTAGTGGTGGGTCCAACTTGGAGCCAGGGAAGCTTCTAGTAGCTTCTCACAGGAGCCACCCTTGTAGTCCCCTCCCCTGCTACGAAAACCCTGCCACACAAACCCAAACCAGTCATCTAGGCCAACCCCCCTGCAATGAGCAGGGACATCTTCAACTAGATCAGGCTGCTCAGAGCCCCATCCAATCTGACCTTCAATGTTCCCAGGGATGGGGCACCTACCGCCTCTCTGGGCAACACGTTCCAGTGTTTCACCACACTCATTGTAAGAAATTTCTTCTTTATACCTAGTCTGAATCTACTCCCCTTTAGTTTAAACCCCCTTGTCCTATCACAACAGGCTCTGCTAAAATGTTTGTCCCCATCTTTCTTATAAACCCCTTTAAGTACTGGAAGGCTGCAATAAGGTCTTCCTGGAGCCTTCTCTTCTTCAGGCTGAACAACCCCAAGTCTCTCAGCTTTTCTTCACAGGAGAGGTGTTCCAGCCCTCTGATCATCTTCGTGGCCCTCCTCTGGACCCGCTCCAACAGGTCCCTGTCTCTTCTGTGCTGAGGACTCCAGAGCTGGACGCAGCACCCCAGGTGGGGGCTCACCAGAGCAGAGCAGAGGGGCAGAATCACCTCCTCAACCTGCTGGCCATGCAGCTTTTGATGCAGCCCAGGATACGGTTGGTTTTCTGGGCTGTGAGTGCACATTGCTGGCTCACATCCAGCTTTTCATCCACCAGTACCCCAAGTCCTTCTCCACAGGGCTACTCTCAATCCCTTCATCCCCAGCCTGTATTGATACCAGGGGTTGCCCCGCCCCAGGTGTAGGACCTTGCCCTTGGCCTTGTTAATCCTCATGAGGTTCACATGGGCCCCCTTCTCCAGCTTGTCCAGGTCCCTCTGGATGGCATCCTATCCCTCAGGGATGTATACCACACCACTCAGCACAGTTCAGAGATCAGTATGTTTCCATGAAGGAGGCTTGTTTCTAAAAATCAGTGCCAGCCGACGCATGAGAAGCACAATAAAGCAATCACTTGTCTTTCCAAAAACTGATTTTGAAATTCATGCATTTCAAAAGGAGAATTACTTGGATACTCAGACCTTTCCAGGATATAGAGAATGTAAGTGATGAAACAATATTCAGAAGAGTTAATTTTTTCCTGGGTATCCATTTTGATTTTTACTAGAATCTGATGTCTTGACATGCTGAATACTGTCAGGGGCAGAGATTCTGGGATAAGCCACTGAACTCTCATGAATCATCCAGAAAGGTAATTGTTAGGGGAAAAACCCTGTAAAATGGGATTGCAGAACAATGAAATTAAATTAAATTTAAAATGGAATAAATGTGGTTTGAGAGAAATGAACTTAGCCTTGCGACTATTAGAATTTAAGGGTCTCTCTTTTTATTATAAATATACCAGAGACAGGATAGAGCTGGTGAAATTGCTTCCTGGAAACCGAAGCTTGAAGAATACGATCTGCAGGCAATCAAAAAGAATGAGTTCACCAGCATCATCTTCCTTACCTTGTTTATAGGATTGAGCATAAAATTCCAGACTTGAGCATAAATTCGTAAGGTCTGTTTAAATGGGAGCATTATTAAATTAATCAGAAACAACACAAAACCAAGTGAAAGTAAATATAAAAGTTTTATGTATGCAATAGGCTGTGAGTCCACATACTCCATGGAATGGAGTTAGAGAAGCATCTGCAGGATATGTGGCAACAGAAATATGGAGGTACCAAGAAGGAGCTACAGAGATGTGCAGGTGACTAAGTCAGAATTTAGAGATACGGGCAAATGTAAGCATTTCTTAATTGCAACAGGAGATAAGTCAAAAAGCTGGAAAGCATGCAAGAGCAAATATATCTTTAGATCACATCACAGATTGGCTGAGTGGACATCTTTCTTTCTTAAACTGATGAAATGGAAGTTTTTTAAAACTGCTACCAAAATGGCTAACCAGTCTTCTGGGGAAAAAAAAGTTTATAAATGTGGATGAAGAAAGAACAGGAAATACATTCAAAAGCTGTCATTTACTTTGTTGCCTGGATACGCTGTGAATCATCAGAAAACTTGGAAACAGGCTTACAGGGGGTAGTACACTGTAAAGCACTTGTCCTTTATTCACGTTAATAACTTACATAAGTTGGCGCCTTTAAATTCTTTTTCTAGTACAGTTATTTAAAGATTTAGCTGCAGCTGGAAACAAGATGCAACTGTCTTAATGAAGTTCCTTTTCAGCATGGATTTAGAATTTGAATAGCCACAGAATTTACACAGCTTTGCAGGGCTCTACTGTTAATTTCTATGTTATTCAGGATTATGAGAATTATGCACTTGGTTTGTAACGAATGTGAACTATTCTCAAATGACTTACAGTTATTCCTTTAAACAATTTGGTGGCTACTCTCCAGTAATGAGCCCATTAAAAATCTTAAGGAAAAAAAAAAGCATAATGTAAACAAATAATAAGTATTTTAACCAGTTACATTGCTATAGCAGAAGTGGTTTCCCACAATTTAAGTGTCAACATTGCAAAACTTTTCCTTACACAGGGAATGGTGAAGACTGTGGAGTATCTAATAGGAAGCACTGATGCAAAAGTGATTCCCATTTAGCACTGGAATTGTCCCTTAAGAACCTATGAAGTAAGACCTGTACCAAGACCTGTATGCGTGCACATTATCATCAATTTCTGCCACTACATTCCATTCAGCCATTGCATGTATGCACATATAGACACAATTATAACTTCACGGGATAAAATGTTCTGAAATTCCCAAGTTATAAAAATGTTTGTAAATCCTACGAAGTCAGTGATGCCTAACTTTTGTGACACAAATAATGAACTCATAAGTTTCAGGTACATTATATGACATTGATAGATAAGCAGGACAAAGGGTATATGCCCACAAAGTCTTTTTTTTTTTTTTTTTTTAATAAGCTCTGGAAATCACAAGAACTTGTAAATCCTAAGTGAACATCCTTCTGTGAGAAAAGCATAACAGGTTTTTCATATTATTTTGAGAATGTTTCAGCAATTCAGATGGAGAATCCGTGAAGGTTTATTCCTGAGTAGAAGGTCAGTTGGAGTAGGATATTTCAGGTCAGCCATCTACCCAGTAGCACAAAGGAAAGTGGTATGAGCAGCACTCATATATATTTTTCCACTGCCAAGCCTGTATGACCAGATTTTTATTTACAGCCAGGTCAACTGATGTGAAGGAGTACAGAATCATACTTATGCCTTGAGGACAACAATAATATGTTTCATCCACCCTGAAGACAGGAAAAACAAAAGAGAAGAATATAAAATGAATACCCAATTTTAATGGCACACTGCTACAGGTGCCCAACTCATAAACTATGTAAGTTACTGTAAACAATTCAGTGGATCAACCTGCATATTACTGACAAATGAGTTTGTCAGTAATGTCAGGAGCTTGTGTTCACATTTTTCATTGGGGATGCTCTCATATAGTAGATCTTTCTGGATAAGAGAAAATGATAATTTTATTGTTCTCAGAAAGGTTGCCAAAATATCAATTTGCATTCACTTAACCACAGCTAAATTAATTTATATGTTAATTTTAAACGCCGGTTCAAGGAACCATACCCTGGAATGAAAAGCACATACTTGTGCCACAGAGTCACTAATATTTTATGCTTTATGAATGATGTCATTCTTAGAATTAAAAATTTTAAACTAGAATGCAGTCTTGATTATTACCATCCTCAAAAAGGAGCAGGAAGGTGCTAGGGCAGGAACCAGGGCAGGGACAACTGAGTCTACACCTGATGCTGCTATTCACCTATCATGTGATAGCACTGATGAATTATTTAATATCTGTTTCTTTTATTCTGTATTATGTCTTCATGGGGTGATATCCTGTAGCAGTGTGCTCTGCTCTGGCTGTATCTGTTTCATTTCCTTTGCAGATGGCTTGCTGCCATGGAAGATAATGGAAAAATAAAACTGCCAGGCTTCTACCTCCTGCCAGTTTCAATAGACTTCAGGAAAAAATAGCAGAATTTAATCTTTAAGAGTTTCATTATGGTCTTTCAGCATGATACAAACTGTAACAATTTATCCCTCAAACAGTTTATTTTAATGTAGTGCTAATTACGCTTCACCAAAAATCTCCTTAAATCTTACACTGGCCTTAGAATTTGTTTAATGTTTTAATAATGTTATGGCATGTGAAAACTTTGATCAGGATAGAAAGAAGAATTTGAGAAATAATAGTTGAACACCAGGCTTAGATCAATAGGAGGTGTTCATAGCCAGGAAAGGGTAATAAGGAGGAAAAAGCTGAGATAAGCAAAGACAATTTGTATTAAATTTAGCAGATTTAGCTTCTGTTTCACACTAAAAAAAAATAATTCACTTTAACATTTTGCATAAGATCACCCCTCAAAGTTTTTGAGTTGTTATATCCAAGAGTTTTATTCATAAGAAAACAGGTGAAGCAAAATAAAAACCATCAGTATGATTGCTCCTTGTTCTTCCTGTCATTAGGATTGTGTGTCCTGTGCTTTGGAAATACATAATACTTTTGTACATACCAAAGTGCAAAAATTTCAGCTACTTTACAAAGGAATTGGAAAAAAAAAATGCAAGCAAATCTTCTAGTTATGCATAATTATATAAATGTAAACACAGAAAGATTTGACTTGTATTTTTACACAAAGTCAACAATTCAATTTGACTTTTATTTTTGTTAACTGCCATTTTCTGCCAGTAACAATTTTTGACTCTTTCAGTCTCTTGGCCTTTCCTTCTCCTTCTTCACCAGCTCTTGGAATGAAGGAGTAGGTTTGGGAGAGAGCCTTGTGAGTTAGAGAAGGCTGAAAATAGTACATTTCAATTTGGAGAAAAGTAGCAATGTGAGAAATAAAACTGTAGAAACACAGATATATTACTCTTATGTTTTTGCATGTAAATATCAGGAGTCGCTGTTCCCTGCCCCACCCCACCCCGGCCTTTTTAAATGACTATTTATTGGCATATATTGCTGGAAATAGAATCCCTTCCTAGACATCTAGTCTTTTTCCTGGTTTTCTATCTGTTAGGTACATACCTCATAGACTTCTGCAGTGACAACCAGCTACAGAAAGCTATTCATTTTTGCTTTCGACATATAGAAAAGATGAAGTCTTATCACTTAGGGTCTAAAATCCACCAGGTAAGGGACATCAATTACTCAATTAGCTTTGAGGGGAGCTAGTAAGTAGTTTGGTACATAAAATCATAGAATACTTTGGGTTGGAAGAGACATTTAAAGGTCATCTAGGCCAACCCCCCTGCAATGAGCAGGGACATCTTCAACTAGATCAGGCTGCTCAGAGCCCCATCCAACCTGACCTTCAATGTTCCCAGGGATGGGGCATCTACCGCCTCTCTGGGCAACACATTCCAGTGTTTCACCACACTCATTGTAAGAAATTTCTTCTTTATACCTAGTCTGAATCTACTCCCCTTTAGTTTAAACCCCCTTGTCCTATCACAACAGGCTCTGCTAAAATGTTTGTCCCCATCTTTCTTATAAACCCCTTTAAGTACTGAAAGGCTGCAATAAGGTCTTCCTGGAGCCTTCTCTTCTTCAGGCTGAACAACCCCAAGTCTCTCAGCTTTTCTTCACAGGAGAGGTGTTCCAGCCCTCTGATCATCTTCGTGGCCCTCCTCTGGACCCGCTCCAACAGGTCCCTGTCTCTTCTGTGCTGAGGACTCCAGAGCTGGACGCAGCACCCCAGGTGGGGGCTCACCAGAGCAGAGCAGAGGGGCAGAATCACCTCCTCGACCTGCTGGACACCTGCTGGCTTTTGATGCAGCCCTCTCTTTTCAGTAGCCAAGCAAATCTGAGCTTAGCCAACATGTCTGTGTTCTTATTCTTTTCACAGACTGTGACAGAATAATTCTGTTATTAGTCTACTTTTATAATATAATTTTTATTATGATGAAAGTTTTTAAGATAAAACATGTAAAGATGAAAAATTCTTTAAATATTCCACTTAGTGGGTATTATCCTTCAGTTGTATAGAGTCCTGGCATTTACAGAGACAATTCCCAAATTCTTTGTTCCAGTCCATTTCATATATGTAAATCTCTGATCTAAGCTCAAGACTTTAAATGGTTTGTTTGACTTGCCTCTTAAACAAGTATATGTACAGGGTTGGGATTTTTTGGTTTTTTTTCCCCTCAGGCTTCTCTAACTCTCTGCGGCTTTTCATTAATTGTATCCTCATCTAGCATGGAACCCAAGAATATAAACACTCTTAACAATAATAAACAATTCTTCAATAATATGTTTTCCACATGTACAAACCATCAAACACTTTTCAATATAACAAGAAGATGCCCATGTATCCAGAATTTCAAATCTATCACATCCTTCCTAGCTCACCAATGTCCTTTCATTACCCTTTCACAATAACAACATGCATACAGAAGAAAACTGTCATCCTACTGTTCACTCAGCATGTATGCTACAGCCTCTATTATTTTTTCTACCTCTCAGTCAGTGTCTGTGTACTCTTCCTATTTTGTAAACTGGCTGCCACATTAGGACTCCCTTCTTTATTGGCTCTTAGGCTTTATTGTAGTTTCGAATACCATTAATAACTAACAAGACATCTGCCATAGACTGTTGTGATCTGTCTACGGTAGAGGCTAACACTTTCCAGATATTGCAGTCTGAAATATTTCCTTATTTCAAAGCAATGCTGAAAAACTCTAACACTGGTTGTCACTACTATAAATGTGATGAATTTGCTAGTAGAATATCTGATAGGAAAAAAAATACTTAAAATACATTGTGCATAACTGGGATTGGACACAGGATTCAAAATAGTGCTTTTGATCTTCCTAACACTAAAACTATTACAAATGGGAAAAGCTCTAAACTAGATACTCTTTAGCTTCATCTCTTCCCATGGCTTCAGAGTCTGTCTTGCTTTACAGCCTGGGGAGTAGTAATTATTCAGGTCTGTATAGGTTGCAGGAGGCCCCCCCTGCCATGGCTCTGTGGAACTGAACCACTGACTGAACAACCACTAAAGAGACGAACTAGTGAGTCAGTCATTGTGAACCACAAGTGACTATCTGCAGCAGGCTAAAAATTCCTCTGTAATGTTTCTGATATGGTCTATGTCATGTTTTAACACAGAAACAGAACAGTATGAAATTCAAGTCACCCAGTCCTTGGTAATATCCTGTGATAGAATCTATTTAAAAATAACCAAAATCGCTAATCATGACTGACTGATTTCTAGGATGACTTATAGAAGCCATGCAAGTTGCCTTAAACCTTCCCTACTCTGTAGCCCTGTTTAACCTTACAGTGAGGATAAGGCAAGGGTTAAACAAAAAGCATTTGTGCAGCTCAAAGCAGACTTGGAACACGACTCACAAGCCAACCACACTAAAATCAGGAATGCAGAACAAAACACTTCAGCATGTTTTTTCTGGTCTCAGAGTTTATAATCTATTTTCTCAAGTTAAAAATAAATAAATAAATAATGACTTTTTAAAGTTAGTGTAGACTTTGGGTCATATTTTGAAATAAGCAATAGTCAAAGCAGTACACTCTCAATCTTATGTCAGAAGCCAAAATTTCTCCTTTTTCCTCCTAAATTATTTTCTTTTATGCAGAAAACATACCATTCTTGACTTTAAATGTGATTTGACTTCCAAACATAATTCATATCTTATTTTATCTCACTAGTAGATGACTGGAAAATGTTCAACTTTTTTCACTTTGAGTGAATATTCTCAAAATAAATGCCTTGCCTAACCAAATTACTTGTTTTGAGTTCTCCTGGTTCTAGCAGGGTTTTTTCCTTCACAGAAATACAGAGAAATTCTTCTGTTTTATTCAGATTAATAGTTGCTTTAACAGAAATAGCATTTCTGTTTTCTCTGCCTCATGGCAGAGAAACAGTATGGAGGACTTAGCCTATCCTTGGTTTTGTTATTTAGCAGCCCACATTTTTTGTTGGCAATACAGAATCCTACGTTGAAAATTGGCTACTTATCATATAAATCTGAAATTTTTGTCATTTTCTTCCAGATATACAGAATTATTCCTGTGATAACACCCCCCACCACCACCTTTTTTCACGTGTTGTCTAGTTTTGGGGTAGGGGTTATTTTTTGAGGGGGCAGTGTTATCCTTATTAGCATTCAGTTTTGAACAAACTACTGTACACAAGAGCCCTTGTGAATAATTTATCCATTTCTTCTGCTTAGAAATGATCTGTGAAAAGGTTAACATTTTAAAAGTGTGTATGCTATTTGCATTTGTTCAACATACAGTAATTTCAAAAAAAAATTTTTAGCTAATTTCTTTATTTTCTGTCCTGTGTAACACTACCCAGAAAAGAATAATAACCTCTTACAGAAACGCTAAGGTTTCAAACTGTATTTGCATTTATTTAAAGTAAGTGGGTACCTGAAACTTGGATATTGGGCTGGATGTGCAGTGCAGCAACCTACATCATCCTTGACACTGGTTCCAGATTAGGGGATTTACTGGTATGTGTTTTGACTCCCTTTTCTGTCCTGCACATTTATGTTTCCTTCTCATGCTGTGAGGTTTGGATTTGTCCTGACATGACACTGTGCTATAAACACCCAGAAAGTTTGGTGAAATGACATCCCACAGTATAAAGTAGATTTTTACATCTCAGAGAGTACCCTAGCCATGCGGCTGTTTGCTCTTCTGCAATTATATTTCCCCTTTTTCTTTTTCTTCCCCATAAAGTCTACCTTAGACCTAAGAGGACTCTTGCACAGCAATTTCTGTGAATAATTCTGGTTTTCTTAAAGTGGTGGTTTCTCACAAAAAATGTGTAATTGAAAAACTCTTGAGCAGAGCTATTCACAAGTAACATATTACCACCTTCTCACTCTCAAAGGGAAAAATTTTCCTTTTGTGTACATGCATCACTGTTAAAGTTCTTAGTTTATCACTGACTCCATGAAACATTGATATTAATATAAAATTCTCGAAATGGCCATGACTTCATCTTCACCGTAGGAATAGAACCAATGATTTTTCTTTCAGCACTGGGGTAACAGCAAATTATGTGTCTGTGGCAACTGGAAGCCTATAAATTCTTTTCTGAAGAGTTTAGAGTTAATATATTTTCAATTTAGGTTCCAAATTCTGGTTTTTGTAGCTTTTCCCATGAGATCAGAAGCTAAATCTTAGCTCCTATGAATACGTATCAAGATCCTTCAGCATTTTGCTTCTGTTTATGAAATAGTTGTCTATTTTGTAAGTGAAGTGCACAGTTAGTCCTTGAATAGAATAGAAATAATTATTTTTATACAATATGTTTGGGAGTAAGACCTTTCTCTTCTTTACTTCCATTTCTTCTCTGCACAGATTATTTTTGAATTATGTTTTTTCTTAGGATATTAATTGTATTTTTCTCCTTATTGGGATATCTGAAAAGAAGTATAAGCATTCCTTTAGTTTTGTTTAGAAATCAATATGATGTTGAAATGTTATTTACTTCATTTTCTGCTGCCATTTATGTAATTGTGCTTCAGCACTCTTTTAAAGAAAAAGCGCAACTAAAGAAACATTAGCCAGCTGTATAATATATTCTGAGCACAATTTTCCTGTTACAAATAATTGTAAAAATATTCAATAGCTTTAATTACTACTGAAAATGGTGCAACAATTTCTTTCTGCAGAATTCAGGCTGGGCCAGCCACCATTTTCAGATCTCTTCTTGTATTTAGACAGTTGTACTCCAAGTGAGCACTCACATCTGTGTTTAACATGCAAGGCCAAGCCAACAAAGAACTATGCAAATGCCAAGTGCTGTTCCTGTGTCCACTCAGTTTCCTTTTTTTGTTTAATTTACTCAGTGGTTCAATTTTGCCTTCAGGGCTCTATTGACTAGTCTGAAATATAGGCAGTTTTCTAGAAAATGCTACCCACTGTTGGCTGCCTGCTTTGATACGGGAATGAATAATGATTAAACTGCCTTACATTAGAGCAACCAGAACTGCCTCTGAAAGAATTTAATTCTTCACTCCTTTAGCACTGGAAACTTGAGTTTGGGGGGGCAATCACCAACAAAGAGGAGATATCATGTTGTGGAAGATGAAAATGGGAGGGGAGAAGACTAGCTACCTGGTTCACCCTCTGGCCAGCCGTTGAAGGGCAGCCCACCAGGAAGCCCATCTGAATTATTCTCAGAAAGTTCATAAACAAAGGGTAACTGGTTTATTAAGGAAGATCTTATGTCTTTCTCACCTGCTCTCTGTTCATCTAAGATCTTCGTGATGGCTGATACTTACCCAGAGAATTTGAGAAGCAAACCTGGATTTAATACTAATGCCGCTTTTATTCTCAAGTGCACAGCATGAAAGTGTGTTTTGCTTGTGTAAGCACAATACAAACAAAAAGGAAAAAGTGAAAAAAGAAGGATGTTATAGTAAGGGCTCCAACACATCATCAGGTACCATCATTCCACCAATGTCATCCCCTCCCTCAAAGCAGGTTTGGAGTGTCCAGTGGATAAATTCCCTTCTTACTGTTTTCCCACATACAAGCTTTCAAAGAAGCGATCCCTTTTCAGGGTTAGAGATGGCAGTTTTATACCCACAAGAAATCTTAGATTTCTAGAAAGTCTAGGAATCTTAGGATTAGCCCTTTTTTTGTTGTTGTTGTCTAGCTCCATGAGAAAACGGAATGAAAAATAAATATTATCCTAACTTATTTTATTCCTCTCTTTTATTGCTATATAATGCTACATTGTATTTCTCTGAAATTTTCTCTGAATTTCTAAATCTTCCCTGAAAAGCCACACTCTTGTACTTTTTTTTTTTTTTTTTCCTATTTGAAGATTAACTTAGAAAAATACCTTTTACTTCTGTGGTTCTTCAGAAGGAAGCCATAAGATATAAATTATATTGAAGCAAAATGCCATACAACTATTTCTTCACTGACCTGAGAACAAAGATAAAAGACATTATTAACAGAAAATTGCTTTTTAAATAAAAATAAAGATGCCAAGAAAACCATCTAGCATGGTGATGTTAGAAAAGGTGTAATTTTTAATTATGCAACAAAAGAGGCACTATATTTCTGACAATGTTGTAGTTAATGGGAAACTATCACTGATTTGTTTAGGATACAGTTACATATGAAAAAGTCATTTTGAATTTTCAATTCACTGAATTGAATTATTTTCTTTACCACTGCATTTTTATAGCTAACTTTGGCACATTCAGTTGCTCTTCAGGACTCTGCAAATGACAAAATGCTTACAAAACAAGTTAGTAGAGCAACAGTGCAGCTGAATGGCTGGACAACCCTCCCACTCAGGTAATGTAAATGTCTGGCTGAGTTGTCATTGAATGGAAGGAATTTTTAGACTTACCTTCTGTCATCCCAGCACAGCTAAGATAACATGACTGTTGGTTTCCTGCCGATTCAAGGCAAATTTCTGAGGCAAGATCAGAGAGGCTAGGAACCATTGTCATACAGAAAAATCCATCTTTCACAGTTCCACCTAAGGTAGTACTCCTTATGCATCATCTGGGCAGCTCCTACTGTCATGTCTTAATTGTACCAAGAGAGTATTCAGAAGCCTGAATCAAAGATGAGGGCATTACTGTCAAAAACATGAAACAGTAAGATAGTCTCTATTCTAAAGACATGTGTCTAAATTCATGGTGCTCCTCCATAGAATTTAGGACATTTGAGCATAATGTTAAAAAAAAAACAACACACAAAAGAAGATGGGAGATGATTGACAGAGTAAAACAAAAGACATTCTGGAACAATATATCAAATAATTGTCATCGGGCTGTTTCCAGCTCAGTCTGTCTCACTCTACTGTTGCACAGAATAGTGATATTTGCCAAAAATGAAAGACTGTCATGAAGTAACCTGCAGCAGATCTGACTGCCAACCTGAAAAAAAAGCAAAATCCAGTACCCATACTGTACTTTTCTAGCGTGCAGCATGGGAGAAATAACAGCTCAAAGACTTACAAAGTGTACAACTAAGGGAACTATGGCCTTTCATCAAGAAGCTCAGACTATTCTGATGTGTTGCATTACATTCTGAATAATTCCTCACTCTAGTATAGAAAGATGGATAATCTAAAATCAACTCAGTATATGGGAGGGAGAGGACTGATGTAAAGACAAAGCCTAGAGAAAGGCTTAATATGCTGTCTTTCTGTTTCTGCTCCACAAGGACAAAGAAAAAATCCTTAAGAAAAAGAAAGGCTGTGGCTGATGATATGGCTAATACTAAATTTCCTACCCATATACATTAGAGTGGGACTAGTGGTTCATTATAACTGTTCCTTGTTGATTAGAAACAGTAATATCAGCAGGAGTGACAGCTACTGCATAATACAGAGGACTCGGACATTGACCTACTATGCTACTTCATCACCAGGGGTGGTATTCATCTCACCCAACATTAGCCACCTAAAAATTAGCTGCCTAATCTATGCTAGTGATGTGGGTTCCTTCAATGGAGATAAATGAACCTCTTCAGTGTGATTCCTCTCATCCCTAGGTAGGTATTCACAGTGCATAAGATGAATTGTCCTCTGGAGATGCCTCATTCTCTGTGAATTTATCTACATGATTATGATAGATCAGGTAACTACATGTTAGGTGGATAAAATTAGAGATGACAAAATTCATGCTTATGCATTTGATAGCAATGGCACGTCTTCACTGCACAGTACAAATCCATGAAGGCATATCTTACTATCTTACTAAAAGACACCTTGGGAACCAAAGCAGAGAAATTTGTTAGGAATAATTTAGCCTGAGAAGAAGACTGACTTGCTCCAGAGAAGGAGCTAAGCAGCCGTTGATACAAAAATTTCTCCATACTCTCTGCAAGTCACAGCAGTTATAAAAGAATGGGCGCAATACCTACTACCTGGCAGGTTTAACACCGTCAAAAGTTCTATACAAAAGTTATCACATAAAAGCATAATGCAGAATACTGGCAACATCTAGGGAAGCTCATCTTATTACTACTGTTCTTTTATCTACACTCTTGAAAAAATAGGCAGTCCTAATTTTTAGAACAGAATCCTATTCTCGTGACACATGAACAGTCATTTTTCATTTGCTTAATAATGACAACTTACCATTTGCAATAATAATTTACAGACAGTAATTTAAATTAACTAAAAAGTATCCAATATGAACAGATTTGAGATGCCAGTTTTGCCCAGTTATAAACAGTGTTAAAATGTGATTTATTTTTCTTTTTCCTCCAACAATTCAGAATTAAACTGTTTCTCCATACGTGGTATCTACTCTGTGCACTTACATGCACATCTGAACCCAGGGAACTGTGCTCTCTGAATATTTTTGGACTGTTATCCCTTTCACTTAAAAAAATAAAGCAGCAGATTACTTTTAAAGAACACTGTTTAAGTTGATACTGGTATTAGAGAATAAGAATCTCACAATAATGTAGGAACAGAATACGTTGCATGAAGCCAATACAATAAGGAAGCTGTGGATATTGTTTATTCTGCACAATAAGAGAAAGAAGATACATTCCATAAAATCATACATAAAGTTTGTTTTTTAAAACTTAAGAAAATTTCATATAAGGAATGATATGTAACCAAATGTTGGCCACACACAGCAATTTTAAAATGGACTATTATTACAAGCATTTTAAGGAGATATAACTTTGATCAAATTATGTCATTGTGACATGAGCAGAAAATCTTTTGCAGCATTTTTTTTTAGTACTATTGTTTAAAGAAATCTTGAAAATTCTCTTGTGATTGAAAGTTCATTGGAAAGGTTCTCTTCCTCTCCACTACCTATTTCATGGTGTTTTGACAGATCTTATATGCTCAGCTGTAGTACTGACTAAAACAAAGCTGTAGTTTTGTAAGCAGTAAGCTAAGCAGATGCTCTTCAAATTAAAAGGAAGACAAAACTGAAGCAGCACTAAAGGTCAGAGGAGAATCAAGTTGTTTCAAAGAATATATTTTATTGTGCAAAATGTTATCAAAAAATGCAGCACTATTAAAAAATTTAATTTTCCACTAAAGTTTTTTGACAGAGTAGTAGAAGTCTAGCTCTTTATTTGTTGTTTTGCATATACTCACATTGTCCTCAAGTTGAAATATAATTGTTACACAAATGCAGTGCTTGTTATGAGGTACTGTACTAGATGTAATTATGATCACAGGAGCTTTGTTCAGAGCATTATAATTTTTTTAATGTTATCCTGTTCATCATTTAGGCAGACAGCTAAAAAACATTTATATAAGCATCAATATTTACTTAAGCAAAAGACTCTTCTATCTCTATTCTAGCATAGCTTGAAAACAAGGAAGGACTAGGAAGATACTTTGCTTTTATCCTTGTTATCTCACTGTAGTCCACAAATAGCTGCTTTCTTATGTTGCAGAATGACACAGCTCTCCCTTTTTCCCATGAGAAGTCAAATTATATATGTGTATTTATTTTTTCCATTAGTTTATGACATCCAGACATACATCTCATGGCACTCTGGCTTCAAGTCCCCAAATGCTTCATTCCTCAATGGATTATATGTGTAAGACAAAGGGAAGTTGAGGAGAGTAGGATTAACAACCATATTCAGTTTCAACAACCTACTTTTGTGGAACAATTCCTGTGATAGAATTAAAAATCAGGTCCCACAGACACACAGAATCTGGCAGGGAAATTTCCTGTTCTTGACCATTTAATGAATTCAATGGGATTGATAGTTATAATTAATTTCTTCTCTGGTTTTCTGAATATTCTGCTTTACCCTTGGAGATAAGAGATGATCTCTTTTTGCATCATTCCTGGAAATACCATTTGTTACTTTTATCTGTGGATTCATTAATAGACACAGACACAAATTTGGAAGCCTTTCACATTCTGAAATTTCACCTCTGTTCTTCATTTCAGCCTGTCACCCAGTGAATTCATCAGTGTCATTTAAGTCTTGTAGTTGTGAATTTTCATTGAAGCCTTAGGCATTGCCATAGTGAGTCCAATTGAAATATGTTCAACATATTTTGAAAAGTTGGCTATGCCGCAGTTAAAAGCGTGAATTACCCTGACTCACCTGAAGCTTTTATAATTTATGTTTTAAAAGGGGTTGTTGATGTACTCTATTGAGTGGGACGCTAATGTATTTGATAAAAAATAATTCAGAGGACAGGGCTTAAGTTTTCAAAGTTACCTTTGATTCTAGGTGTTTAAATTAAATGCAATTGGCTAAATCCTTAGCCAAGAACTCAAAGCTCTGAACTGCAGCTATTCCTCACCTGTGATAATCAGGTCAAACCATGCAAATGCAGCCCCATAAACTTAGACTATCAATTAAACACAACAACAACAACAACAACAAAACAGAAACCTGTTTCAAAATATGGGATGCAACTGAGATTTGGAACTATTGCTTAGAATATACTGGTTGTTAGGTTTTATCCTGCATTATTGGGCAGTGAACTGAATAATGAATCGTGAGGTGAATACACAGGGTGATTGATAATCTCATCTAGGCTCCCCTTCCCATGAAAGGTTGGACCAGATGATCTTTTGAGGTCCCTTCCAACCTGGACTGTCCTATGATTCCATGAATGGTAGACTACAAGAGGTAGCTGTAGACTTCAGGAAACTCCGGCCACGCTCAAAATGGACTCAACACCATCTGCTATATAATAATATATAATTGGGACCTAAAATCATGATATTATGAATATTATGTGTATGGTCACCTTGGGTGATCAAAGACTAGTGAACAATTTATGCTGCTCAAGTGTCCTAATATTCTTATTTGCTTTAATACAGAGTTGTCTGAACAGGAACAAGCATATATTCAGCTGCCTCAGTGAGGTACTTAAATAAAATCATACTTTTTGAGGGAAGTGGTTCAATGGTGTGGATCCTGCAGATACATTATACCAGTCATAGTGAAATCTGTGGAAGAGAACAGCCTGCCAAAAAAGTAAAACACTCTTCGAACACCAAGGCTTAAGTCCACTTGTGGTTCTTCAGCCTAGTATGTATATCCTGCCCAGAAATAAAGGGAAGAAAACCCAAGATGTTATTTTTTATTATTATTACTACTACTACTACTACTACTACTACTGTTGTTGTTATTATCATTTAACACAGTATCTTTCAGAGACCCAGAGCTGTACAACATACTGGCTTGTGATCTAAATAACAGGTAACAGAACTGTTGATAATACTTTTACAGAGGCCAGTAGGGCATATTGCAGCCTATCTTTTGAAGCCACATCCTAAAGAGCGTGCATACCCGCATACCCTCTCCAGGGCCAGATCCTTAGTCAAGCTGTGCAGACTGGGAGCTGCACTTGAACTATGAAAAGCACGGCAGTGGGTCCTCTGTGAGCTTCAAGGACTACCACTCTTTATTTGTGTGCTGGTTTTTTTTTTTTTTCCAATCTGAAATGTGCCAAACGATGCAAGGCCTCCGCTGTCTTCGGTAACAGCGGGGGTTTTATGTTGTGAACCTGAAGGGTGACCACCTGGCGGGTGCTGCAGAGGTGAGGCCTGGCACAGGAGCGCGCAGGACGGTGGGGATGCACAGCCTGGCTGGCATCGTGTGTGAGGACAGCGTGGGGCCACAGCAGCTGGACTTGAGTCGCTGTTTTCCAAATTGCTGACTGGAAGGTACCTCCTGAACGAACCTTGCCCAGGCTTTGTTTTGGTAGGAACTGTTCCTTCATTTCAAGAGAGCCTGGGGGTAAACTAATGCTCACATATCATGAATAATCTTGGAACCAGGACCCAAAAAAGAGCTGGAGAGCTAAATAACTTGTAGTACGAGTATGCATGAGTACTTTAGGCTGCTGGAAACAGTGGAGATGACGCAGAATGTGCCGTTTCTCACTGTTCATTGGTGTAAGCCACTGCTTAAAAATGCAGAGAGGGAACTATTGCAGTAATCTATTCTGCAGCAATACAAGGAAGCTTGAAAGAAGACCATGTCTCAGTTATCAGTCCCTCCAGAGTTCTTAGGCTCCGACATTGTACCAAAATATGCTATGCTTTATTTTAAAGTCTAATATTTAATACAAAGATTAATAAAAAATATACAGCCTCTATTCAGGCTGCAGATGAAAAAAGAACCTAGAAATACCTTCATGCAAAATTCTGGCATCTCCTGTTATGCTGCTAGCTGTACAGATAGGCCAAAACAGCATTTCTGCCTGTTCTTGCTGTTTTTGTTAAGTAGGAAGGTGTCTTGCAGAATATTGTCATTTCAAAATCTAAGATGAGATGACTTACAAAATTTTTAACTTGAAATATAAGAAAAAGTTGTTTTTAAAAACATGGATGTTAGCCTCCAGAGCCCAACCCAGGCTCACTGAAGTCCAGCTGACTCCAGTTGGTTTGGAACATGTTCTTCCATTACCTGGCGAGCTACTGACGTTCTGTAAACTGGAAAAGTTATATGTATATTTATTTTCATTACTACCATATGATTTCAAGCAAAAAGGAAGGTTGTACAAAGGACCAAAGACTCATCTGAGATCAGGTGGTCTCATATGAAACACTCCAAGGAGAAAAAAAAGATCAGAAAAAGACAAATAGGTGATGTGCAAATAAACAAAATGAGAAACATAGGGATAAAATGAGGTATGTGGCATATTATCAGTGCTTGTGGTTGCTTTTTGTGTGTGTGGACTATTGCTAGGTGACTGACTGATCATTATCCCTGCTCTTCATTCTATGGTATTTTCAACAGCACATTACTTTACGTCATCTTCTCTGACAGACTGGCTCTCATTCTTGATACATGGTAGGTACGGAAGCTTATTCATATTTCAGTTCTTCAGAGAGTGCTTTAATTCTGCTCTTTCCCCCATCCTTTCTACACACAAAAGCTCTTCTGCCTTTCCTGAATAGCACGACTTTGTGCTAAAATTAAGACCAATGACTCAACCTCTTTCCTGTTTGCTTACTTGTAGAAGGCAAATTTTCTAATCAATCTGTTTGCTTAGGACTATTTTCAGGGCATCTATTACCTTCATATCTAAAGATTTTTACCTGAGCATCTATACACAGCAATAGATCAGATCCATACTTGCCAAAGGAACTTCAGAATCCTCATGTGATAGAAATGCAAACTAGATATGTGAGAAGCATTCCTAAATGTGTCTGGAAAAAAGCACTGAGTTCCACAGCTTCAGCATTTTTGTTAATTTGATTGGAAGGCCATGATAAATGTGAGCTATTCACACTGTTAACAGACAGTAACATGGAATATTACACAGATGATCACAATGAAATTGAATTTTCCAACAGTTAGCACATAAAATACATCTCAGAATGCTACAAAAAAAGAAGAAAAAATCCATTGAGGAGACATTTTTATGGTATCACTATAACAATGGTTGGCAAGAATTCATATTCTAATGCCTTTGATACAAGGACAATCACTATAACGTTACCACACAGAGATATATAAGCTACCACAATTATTTACTTTTTTGCACATATAGGGGTTGTCCATGAAAGACCATGTGGTATTTCACACTCTATGGTACCTTCATTCTGGAAAACACTGACATTCCCTGTGCAACCCAGATGTTTTAGCTTAATAATATATCCCACCCCAGCATAACCTATCTTGCACAGGGACTCATTACCTTGACAGTTTAAAACTGCTAGAAAAATTACTGAATGGTGCTGAGAATGGGCCATAACCTAAACCACGTTCAGGTGCTGCCTTCTGCACCTCACTGTTGTCAGGATCGTTTTGTCTGTCTTTGTGAAAGCCAATACTAGCTTGAGACATATTCACCCTAGCCTCCTCAGCGAATGTGTGGACTCCCTGCTATAGAGGGGACCGTGGGCAGAAGCAGGATGAGAGCACCTGCATCCTGCAGACTGCATTCCACTCTGGCAGCCGCCAGCTCTACACTGAACACCCATTATCACCAGAGTAGCTGGTTTGCTGGAGTCAGACAGGTGTAGCCCGACACTCTGTTATGCCTTTTGTAGTCCTAATTGCTAGTTTCTGGAAAGAACAAACAAGACACTTATAGTTAAATAAATATGTATGGAACTCCCTTAATGGCTTTAGATGCCAAACTGAATAAAATTCTCTTCCACAGATTAGTAACATCCATAGATACGAGCTGGAATTTTGTTTTTCAGCATAACTGTCATGGGACTGAGTCTGGTTTTTGTAATATCTCAATGAACTGGTTTCTTATACTGGCGTGAGACTAACTGTGCATTCACAACCCTCTATTTTCATAGCTGTCAAGGGAAAAATAAAGAAGACCTGGTTTTGAATTCTCAGTCTTTTATTTTTACAAAGTGTCAGTTTATCAGACCACCTCAAATCACATCCCCATCACGGTCCAAAGTTTTTCAGATTTGAGACGGTACTTCAGTTCTAACAAAGCCCCTCAATATAGTCAGCCACCTCTCAATGAGGGTTACCCTCTGCAATGTGGGACATCACATCCATAGGCAACGTGAAAAATTAAGCTTTTTTCCTAGCTTTAGATTTTGGAAACACAGGAAAAATCTTTTCTGCTTAGCTTTAATTATATTCACTCATCCTTCCAAGGGGGGCATTCAAGGACTTTGTTTAAAAATGACTGTGTAATAAATGGATATGTTAAATAGTATAATAGTATGTTTATTTGTGTTCCCTTCTTAATATTAGCCCAGGCCAAAGAAATGGGAGGTGGGCTTCTATGGTCTGGTGGATAGTAATGCCATTTATAGTTGTGAAAACAGAGATCCAAATCTTGTGTAGAAAACAGTGAGTTACTCTTCCTGAAGTAATGAAGAAAATTGTTAACAGAGTCTACTGCTGAGCTATCTTGCTTTCAGAGTTAGGTATGTGAAATGCAACTGCAGTTGAAAGTAATCTGGCTTTTACTGTCAAGTAATTATCACTCAACCTTCTCACCACTTTTGAGAAATAATGCTATCTCCTACAATTTTAATAGGGTCATTTTGTTTGGGTCTTTTCTCCTCCCTAGGTATTAAAGTTCTTACTGGTCTTGCTATCAAACACTGTTATGGTCTGCTAGCTATGTATATGTGCAAAAATTTAAAAAGATGTTGGCAAGATGGATTGCTGTAGGGAACGTTTTTTCACATTGTAGGCACTTATGCATATTTAATCCAACTTTGTATAAGTATTTTGGGGTTTACTTCATGCCAGAAATTCCAGTGAGTAACTGTGAGATAATTATATTCTGCTTTGAAAGTGAACCATTTGGTACCTTAAACAAGACTCAATCTGATGGCAGTTTGCCATTTTTACTAGAAGCAAAGCAGCCATTGTAGTTCCAAATCCTACAGATCTTGGGGTTTGTTCTTACCTTAATGATGTAAACAACCATGGTTCAGAAATGGAGTCACATGTATTTAAAATTATGTCCGTTCACTAGGACTTGTAGGATTGTTTCTTTAAGTTCTTGGTAGGTCTTCATAAAAATCCAAAGGAGGAAGATCCTATGGGAAGGCATATCTTTTCATACCAAAGACAGTTATACTTTCCCATCCACCTCACTCCACTTGGTAGCTGGTATCTTGTCATTTCTTCCATCCTCATGCAAAGAAGCTTAGAGCCACTTATGACTAATGCCATCTACTTCTCTTTCGGCACGTATTGGTTATTCAGCATCTGCAGAAAAACTTAACTTCTTGTCTTGAAGTTGAATCCTTAATGACTCATTTATCTGACAGTTCTAGTGTTGGCTGTAATACAACGATTGACAAGTCCCCAAGGAAGAAACGTACTATTCATCTTCTTACTTCCACCACCATTTCCCCAGAGGCAATGGGTTCAAATCAAATCTTCCTTCTTCTCCCCTTACCTTTAATCTGAAATTCTTTCAAGCTGAGTATGACTGTACAGGGATCAGAATCAAGATACAGCAGTCATTTGCTGGATTCTAATTATTAACAATTTCCACCAGCTGTCATACAGTACAGTTTTAATTGGTTGTACTAATAAAAGCAGTATTTCTGTGCACTGAGATGCAGACTATCCTCATGTAATTTCAGCAGCCTGCTGTAAGCAGCCTTATGGGTAAATACTTAGGGACTGCTACTTACTACAAAAGGCTTTGCCTAAATTAAAGTAGTGCATTTGAAATTAAAATAGTGCATATGTTGCATTAATAAAGTCATAAACCATGCTCAGTCAAGCTGCTCTATGTCACTGGAGAAGTTTTAATCAATCAGATTGTGTTCCCTTTTTAATATTGTTCCATTTGGAATTGTTCAGTCCTGAAACAGCAGATCATTATTATTTTTTTTTAATTATTGAACATCAATGGTCACAGCAGTTGCAGATTTTGCATAACTAATAAACTAAGAAAAAGATCTCTTCTGGATTTAACATTTACTTTCATTTGACTATTTGATTTCTTAACAAAGATGGAACGAGGCAGTAGTGTGATAGCTTGAGACCCCTGTACATCAGTTATCAAATCAGGTCAAAGAAGACATTAAATATAGTAAATACTGTTTATAAAGATGTGGCCTAAATCTAGAAAAAATGTTGCACCAGTTGGGAGGTATTTTGACTTTCAAGGTTTAAGTACCTATCTAGACAGAAGCAACTTTATAAGTTCTGACCACAATCACATATATATTACTGGGCTCTGGAAGCTCTGAAAAGAAATTATTTTGGCAATTTTTAACACATTAAGCAATATTACAGACTATTGAGAGCACCTCTGTGATTAGAAATTAGATAAATTACTAATTTTCATTCAGGAATGAGTCTATCACCCACTCTGTTGGCTGTACGAAAATTAACATCCTGACAGTAAGAAAAAGTTTTTAATGGAACAAAATTCCATTTGAAATTTGCAATCTGGTGAAACTGAGATGTCTTCTGTGAGTATGACTGATATATTTCAAGTTTCTGCCTGGCTGTTTTTTCTGAGTCCAAGCTTTAGCTTGTTGTAAATGGTCAAGATCAAAAGACCTACGGAAATAACACAGAATTTAATATATATCACATAACGAGTACAGATCTTGGTTTTAAACCACTCTGACGACTCTCAGACCCTAAGGCAATCTGAGTACTTGTGGTTTAGCTTAAGTATACTTTTTGTCAGTTAAACATTGTTAGTGTTTTTCTTTTTATAACCTCTACTGTCATAGGCAGAATTCGAGATAGGTGTTTACTTGAAAAATTCCTTGACTTTAGTGGGCATTAGGAGAGTCTCCAAGACTATATTTGCACTGCAGGATCCCAGAGAATATCAGAGCCAGACCCAGAAGTGCACCATCACCTTATTCTCCTTCTCTCCCTCCCCCATGTCCTCATATCTATGGGTAAGAAAGTGGGTGACCAGGCCAGGGAGAGCAGCATCACACATCAGGGTGTCAGAAGATTGGGACCCCAGGCATGCCGGGGTGCTCATCTGCTGTGCCATCTAGATATAGCCTAAGTGCACTTGCTAGAGCACTCTGACAGTGGTACTGCAGAGACATTTTTCTTTCTTTAAAGAAATAGAAACAGTAAAACCCTGTAAATGCAACATCCATTTTACAAGGTTAAAACAGAAGGCAGTAAAAGCATGAGTCAAGGGGTTTGGTTCATCTCATTTTCTGTCAGTGTAACTTCAGGATAATTCAGACATCTAAGAATAATGGTAGGTGGAATATTTTTTTCAAGGACCAAAAAGGTTTTATACATGTGTAGGGTTAACAAGTAATTCACAGATTTTTTTGCATCTATGTGCATGAACATTATGTGTAGAGATACACCCATGTGTATGGCTATCTGTGCATGTATGTATGTGTGTATGTGCATCTTGACTGGCTTTTATAATGATAGAGATAAATGTTACTTGTTAGAAGAAGAATGTTTTCTGATAGCACACATATTGCTTAAAGCTGTGGGCAAAATGCATAATCAAAAAAAGCACATTTTTCTCCTGGTGATATTACTTATTTATTGCTCCTATTGCATCTACAGATACTGAATTATTTGTTTCATTATCTCTTTGTACTTTCCAATACACAAAATCCTTATCTACAGAGAAGCTTCAGTCATATTCAGACTCTTTCCAAAAAAGACTTGTAACATATTGGCTATTTTCTCATTTGTTGGACAACAGATATCAGTGATGACATCTGAATTAAAGTCACTCTTTTAGGCAAAACAGTAGGACAACTTTAACTTGCTTAATATTTTGAAGCAAGTAGATCAAGAGGTGAGAACATTTACAGTGTGTATTAAACAGAACATGAAAATATAATTCTAGAGTATTCTGCACATACAATTCCTTCATCTAAGGATGAACACTGACACTACCACTGTCTGACAGGTTTTGAAATTGAATAACAAGGCAGTTGTGACTCTCTTATTATCACAATGCTAGTAGCAATCTTCCAGTTTCCTGCTACAGCCATTTACGTTCCTTTCTCTGTGCCTGTCAAATATCAAATTAATAAATGCACAATGATCATCATTAACAAGGAATTAGTACTTACTATACTTTCCAGCGTGTCATCTGGGACTACCTTATCTTCTGAGTTTAAGGACTTGCTGCAGTGATTACATTATGTGCCAAAAATTAACAGGTAGTGTAACAGTCACATTCACCGTCACAGGTGACCCTGTTTATGTATGTTTGTACAGCTAAGACATACAAATGGTTTTCAGATCCTTAAGAATGAAAAGTGTTACAAAATGCTAGACATCTGTCAGTAGTTCCCCACAGTTACTCATCAGTTTTTCCCACACAGAAGTCAATAAGCTAGGCCAGTAAATTACAGGAATGGTTATAGTGGCTACCAACCTGGCTGGAAGATAACCAGTGCCATCCCATTCTGAAAGACGAAGGGTACTCCTGCCTTTCACAAGTACTTCCAGCGCAGAGCTGGCTAACCTATTGCTTTGCTTTACATTGTTTTCAGTAGATTTTTAGGAAACAATATTGCAAACTAGGAGATAGCAATGGTGCTTCCAGCTCTTCATGGTTTGCCACTAAAGACAGATACATTTTTATATACATTTTTAATACATTTTTCTATAAGAAAATAGATATTAACATATTATTTTCTCCCCCCCCCGCCTTGTTTTCCTTGTGTGTTTTTTCCTGTTATCTATTGACAGAGTATAGCACAGCTTGTTGTTAGAACTTGAGCAGTGATATTTTACTGTTGTAGCTACTAACTCAGTAGTCTGATCTAGGTCACTGATGCACAGGGCTTTCCACTTCCATTTTTGTCCTCTGCTCATGGGAGACACATAAAGAGATTAAAGGGATAATGGGTCTGATCCAAAGCCCTCTGTGGGTAATAGCAGAGCTGACAACAATTCTGTTTCACAGCAGCTTCTGAGATTTGGGGATTTGTTTTCATCCACTTTGGAACAAGTGGACATTTTTGCTAATTGAAATTCTTTTGAAATGTTCATTTTGACTATAAAATGTGATCTTCTTGAAACAGGAAGAAGTCTGTTGCTTGGTAATCAGAGAAATGGTATGAGAAGTGAGGGCTTCATGTTAATCCCCTCTTCCTGATAACATGGGACCAGGTTTTTCATCCCAGACTAAATAGATCGGTAAACTAATACTTTCCCCATCCACACCATCAGGCAATCATGTATAACTGGAGAATAATTTCCATTGACTCTAGTGGTCTTTGACTCAAAATCATAGAAACAAATATGGGCTTCCCTCTTAATTTTTAGTATGTGAAAAAATATTAATGCAGCAATTTCTACATTCTAATCCACACATAGTCATGGTGGATTACTTAGTTTCATTTCTTTACTCAGTCTTAAGTGCTGTACACACTGAGTATTGTTTCTTTTAGTACTGCTTTTACTATAGGAAACGCTCTAATAAACCTAATTGACTTTTCTGTAAAATTTCTAATTGATAAGTTTTTCATGGCACTGACTTGAAGGAACAGTAGCAGTTATGATTTTTTTAGGTTTTTTTTTCTTTGATGAACTTGGTGGGATTGATTTATGAACTACACAGTAATAATGTTGAGTGATAATGCAAAATGAATGTCCAGTTTGTCATCTGAAAGAATTAACTCTCATCTAAGACACACCTATACAGAACTACATCAGTGTCACGCATGATGAACAGACATTGCTTTCAAAAGCCATTTCATAAATACGAACAAGTTGTTAGAAACACTTAAGAAACTTCTAATTGAAAGTTTCAAAAGAAACAAATAACAAAAGAACAAATAATTTTTTCTCCTTTTTTTTTTTTTAGACTTTGCTAATTCTTAAATTAGAGAAGTCTCAATCCTGAGATTATGCAATAAGTGTATTCTTTACAGTTGCTGGGGGCTGCCCAACAGAGCCTGCAGGCAGGATTGCCATTGTTGGTAAAGAAGACGCCCATAAGAACCATCAGTCTAATATCTTTTATTTTTTTTAGACAACCTTTTTTATCACAGCTCCACATATACTCAACATTTCCAACTTGATTTGTTCTACATGGCATTCCAATTTTTTGAAAGATATTTGTGCATAGATTTACAATACATAGATTACATAACTTGGTGCTGGTGCTGTGATCATTGAAACACAAAATCTTTTCTTCAGATGTCTAATATGCTTTATGTTGTGTCCTTTCTTTTAAGTAATGATTTTATTTATTGTTTACATGTGAACTAAAGACTAAATTACACTACAATAATAGCGAGAATAACACTAAAAATTTAGCATTCAGTACTTCAGACTACAATACTTTGCTGTATTCAGAACAGTAGAGCCCTGATTGCTGATTTTCAGGGACTCATACTGTGTATGTGCATGCATGCACACAGCTCCGCATGACCCTCACCATCTGCCATTAAAAAATACTACCATTATTACTCCCAGTTCTGTGAAGAGTTCTCTGTTGTACTATTGCTCTTTCTTTCTTGGAGTCTCAGACATAGCTGGGTAGAACATATAAATGAATGTTCATGTTTTCACGGTCTGAATGAGCAACAGTGGACAGGAGAGATTCACTGACTATGATATCAAAAGAAATCAGACTGAAGAAAGCATCTGAGCTGTTACTATTCGAGCAGCATGCAGCTTAGTTATGCCTGTAACATGGGGATAGCTCAGGGTTGAAAGATCTCAGGGTTTCTTGAGACTTCAAGCCCCATTATCTAAGAGCTAGCGATATTAAGGAGGCTTGGGGGAATACAGTTTCATGAAAGATCTTGGATTATTGCCCAGACTAGAATATCAAGTTCAGGAGGGTCGATGGGAATAAATCTGATTTTGCCAGACAGATGTAAGAGGTTTTCTAAGATCCTTTTTAGCTCTACATGTCAGTCTTCGAGTCTCTCCACAGGATCTTCATGTCTGGGTTGTAGTTTTAATAGAGTACTTAATCACAAGAGACTGTGGAGTATGTCCTAAGTGATTCTTCTCTGTGATCCAGGCACATTAAACCATTTTGTGGCTAGAGAAAGCCACAAGCAAAAACTGTAATTTAGACAAGAGAACCATAAAAGCCAGATAGAGCCTTTTGCCTGATGTACCAGGAAGAATACAAAGAATACATTATGTATGTGGCAGTTCCTTGAACCCCTCTCTTTTTATCAGAAAGAAGCTTTATACCAAGAATTGCCATATTTCAGCTTTGACTTTTTTTTCTCAGTATTTCAGTTTGTCAGAATGTGTCTCTTTGTCCATGAAACGGCTTCAGGTTAATAGTCTTTTCTCTCAGCAGAGAGGGAGCCAGCATGCTAATGTAAAACCTCTAAGAAGTAGCCAGCACAGGTGTTGAAAGGAAATGATTTATCTATTGGCAGCTGTACTTCAACTTCTGTATGGGAGCTGCTGCAAGTCATTGTTCCAGCCTTCAGTTTGATTACAAGGGCACAAAGAAGCTTCGATATATATCAGCACCCATCAATACTAGCTTGGATTCAGATGCCCATCAGTCAAAACAGCTTGCATGAGCGGTACGTAGACAGGTACATAGACTTCCTCTCTTTTTTTTTATTTTGGCAGAATGCTTCCGTTGCAGAAAAGCCAATTTATCAAAAGCATTTTGGTGGGGAGCCACAGTGGCACCAAGTCAGCTTGACAGAACTGTGTTTTGAAGTAAGCATCAAAACAAACTGATATTATCAGAAGAGAAAATACATATTTTTTGTGGTTTGGAATTACTTCTATTTTCACTATACTGAATAAAAGAAGAAAGCATGATAAAGGTTTTCACTGATGTGAAAGGAGCTTTTCTGAATTTTTTATTTCTCTGGAAAATTCTGAGATATTTTACCAAGAACACAGCATTTCCTACCAAATAAAAACGAACTTTCTCCCCATTTCTGGTCTGATATAACTGATAAATTTCACAACTATTTAATTTCTAAAATGCATGTATTGCATATGTTTAAAACTCTGCTACCTTTTTATCAGGCTTTATGCAAATACCAGGGTTTTATGTTTGTTTCGTTTAAGAGCTACTAATCAACAATGGAAAACAAATGTTAGCTCAACCCCAAATGTTAACTCAATATTTTCTTTTTTAAAATTAAGCAAAATACAGAGTTAACATTTCTTTAAAGCATTCACAATAGTATTGGCATAAAATCTAACTCACTGGTTAGTGCCACTTGGAAAAAAAGCCAGGAATTCATATTCATTTCGTAGCCATGCAACTCTACCCGTGATGGGTTTTTGCTGAGGATTTCATAAGTTTGAGAGATCTGTGACCCATTTATACTTAGTCTCCCAGTAACATCTGCAGTGAAAAATAACATTGCTTTGAGATGCACATCTACCTTCTTTTTTTCTTAAAGCTGACACCCATGTTGAAGGCTAATTAACCTATAAAAACTACAGTGTCCAACTATTGCATAGTGACAAGTGGCTTGTTTTCATCATGAACAAGCTGCAATTAATATTTTACTACATATTAAACTATGGCTATTTTCATCACATCTGCAGATAATATCAGATCATTCTGGAGAGGTATTACTACAAGAGAAATAGAATCAGAATATACTCAAGAGTCAATTTATTCTTCTGAAAGCAATAAATAATTTAATTTTGTTTATATAAATAGTACTTCATTTTTTTTCTCAGTCAACCTTTCATTATGATAACACAAAGTCTACTAAAATAATTAAATACGTACAGAAGGGAATAAATGAATTATTTTTACACAACTAATTATAACAAAAGAAAGAGGGGTGTCTTTATGAGCTGATGAGCTAGTGGGCACAAAACAGGAAAATTTGCAAAAGTCAGCCAACTGAAATTCAGAGGAAAGCTGATCATCTGAACTCAACTTCCGAGTCATGAATGGAAGAAAATAGGATACATGTTTTTTCTAGAGAAAATGGAATATTAAATGCAGAATCAAGATTTTAAGTCTATAACTCTACAACACTTTTCTCGCTGTTATTTTTTCCCCACAGAAATAATTATTAAGCAATTGCTAAAATGATTGGTTAAATCATATATAAGACATTCATTTTGTTTCTTCCCTGTTTGTAAGTGTGGCTAAAGCTTTCCCTGGATGCCTGGGTCAGTGGAGTTCTCTCCAGGAAGGAGGAGGATGATGCAGGCAGCAAGACCAGAGTACTGATATGGGACTAGGATGATGCAGACATCATTCTTAGTTTTAGCAGATCTCATCTATAACTTGAAAAACACACCAGGTTTATTTCATCCTTCATTTTACTTCTGTGGAAAAATTATTTCAGAAATATATAATATTTATAGAGAGGTAATACATGGAAGACAGATTATTACTGTGAAATACAAGTAGAGGTGGATAGTCCAAATTCATTCCCAGGTTTCATTGCTGCTGATTGCATCTCAGCAGGAACACTTCAAAGGTACCATGTCAAAATGTTTTTCCTTGTATGTAAGTGAGAAACATTTTGTGCGAGTGTTTCTTATACTAATTAAAAAATACCCATTTCATGATTTCTGAATGAGATGCTGTGGGTGTCTTTTTATATCTGTGAGCAAAACAGTGCTGGAATTGCATGAGGACTTGCTTTGCCCTGGAATGAACAGCTCTTGGGAAATGCTGTTCAGAGCTGGAGCTTCAGCTCCGTACCTTCATGTTTTTGTAATGAGTGATAATCTGGTACACACATGCGCAGCACAGAAAATCTTTGCGGTAGGAATATCCTGGAGCAGTTTACTCAGAAAAGTGGCGGGCCCTGCTTCATGGCAGTTACAGGTGAACCATATTTTCTATTTGCATCAACGGCGAGGGCTGTGACTGTCCCCTCCCAGCCTCCCCTGGACCTCCACCCCTGCCCATGGGACCAGGACCACGTTTCAGCTCCACCTGGGCCCATCAGTCTCTGCTGTAGGACACAGGCGCACAGGGTAGGTTTGCCTGCATGCAGTCCTCTCACAACCATGCCCGTGCCTGGCCATGGACCTTGCTGAATTGGACCCTGGTCTGTGGGTTGTCTTCCCAGCTTGAGCTTGGGCCTGACTTTGTCACTATACCAGCCTGGTCCCCAGGGAGCCATCGAGCCTTGCAGCACCCTGACACCACCCAGGCAGGTGTATGTCCTACATACAGAGCCCACAGCAGCAACAGGCTCAGAAGAGCTGTTCTGGAGCAGCACCTCGAGGCAGAGCAGTCCCCAAGCGTGCTCCTTCCAAGATACGGCTAAGGGAGCCATATGAAGCTGTGCTAGTTATGTGATTTGTATCAGACTGAAACAAAGAAGTAGCAGACAACATTAGGTTTTGTGGGACATCGCCGGAAGGCTAGCTTAGTAGATAACACCATGTTTGTTGTGATCTAGAAGTAGTCTGTTTAAATAAGCAAACAACAAACCCCACCCCAAAAGCATGGTTTTAATTGCACTTCTGCTATTGTCCTTCATCTCCGTTTCGGTACCTGAGCAACCACGGAAAAACACCCAAGTGGCAAACAGTGCCTTTTCTGACAGACAGCTAACCAAGATGGCCTAAAGGCAGGCTGTGCTGAGAAGAAAGGGCTGTGCAACATCAGGTGGGGGCTGAGCAAAGACCAGAGTCACAGGGCTCTAGGGAACTAGAATGTTGGGAGCGGTGCACGAGAACCACGTTCATGTTCAGCAGATGGCACCGAAGTGTGGTGGGAGAAGCACACAGGGGTGTTGGGAACAATTTCACAGCCGTGAGCTGCTAATCCATGGCTAGCAGAGGAGGGAAAAACCCCCTAAACTTCAAGACCGTCTACATGATGGAAGAGCAATGCTGACTATTCAGTAGCTAAGGATCTGAAGTATTTGACTCATTAAAGCAGAAATGCAGTGAGTCACACAGTTCTGAGCTGGGGTCAGTTTCATCAAGAAACATCAGCAAATGATGCAGCTCCCACAGCCCAGGTGGTTTCCCCTAGGGTTAGGCCACGCATGCTAACTTCACGCATCGTGGAGGAAAACTACTTAGATTTTACAGGATAGTCAAACTAGGCCAGGTTCTTTCTTCTTCATGTTCACTGAGCATCAGCACAGTGTTCAGAGTACATACACCTATCGTTCCTCACACCAAAAGACACCTACATCCCCTTCTCTACAATGAAGCAGCCATTCTTTGCATTTACAGCAAACACTGAATTCATGCACGGAGCACCATATTGCTGTTGTGGAGCTGAGGAGGGAAATCTGAGCTAAAGCAGCTGCCCTTTCTACTGAAAGTTCAGAGGGATGCCATGACGGGTCCAGGTGGGAAGGCTTGCCTCATTCATCCATAGGCACAACCACGTCCCCAGTTTCTTTGTGAGCCACAAAAGCAGTTCCTTTTTATCCCCTCTCCCTGACTGGGAGCTACGAGTGTGAAAAAAACAATTGAGCCTTCTGAAAGCATTTGCTGATTAAATAGCCATTGCTCTCCTCATCCTCCCACAGTCAGACACTTGGGCCAGGCTGAAGATGCAGGGCAGGCCACGTCTTAATACCCATCTGTCAGGGATTATCTGTAACGGGCATAATTTTGTACCTAAGCCTTAATACCTCTTTGCAGAGTGGTTTCAACTTTGGGGCAAAACTGTGTCTTTTATTCCATTCCCAAAAATTGTCTCAAGTGTATACTAATGATCTTTAATGCTAGGGACATAGCAATCATTTTATAAACTATGGCTGTATCCGCATATATTTCAAAATGCTTTGATCAATTAAATTATTTGCAGATTACATGCCATATTTGAATTCCACTGTCTCATCTTTTAACTACCACTTCAAAAATTATGAAGGTAACAGAAATAAATTCTTTCGCATCCTTAGTAATCTTTCATCTTTTTAGTTTCCTTACAGAGACTTATAAATGCCACAGAGTATAAGTTAGTTATTTTCAAATGATACTTGTCTTTCATCAGTTATTTGGCTTCCAAAGGGAAGAAAACAGTTTTGAACTTTTCAATGTGTAAAATTGATTTTAAAATTTTTAAATTAAATTTTTAAATGCACAGAGGGCAATTTTATCTTCTTTTGGTGAAGAAATAGGATAATTGTGATAATGCAAAGATAGTTTTTTTTAATTGAGGATAATACAGAAAAAAGTAATTGATAATTTTCTTAGCTCCTACTATTTATAGCCTATGATTTGTTATGTGCCCTTTCTAATTTGTGATAATTTATTTTAATAAATTAATTACTAAGGCAGATAGCACAGATAATTTCCCTGAAACTAGTTAAAATACTTTGTTATAATTTTATCCGAATTCTCTTATAGGTTAAAAATACCCATTAATGAGATGCAAGCCAATTATAGACTCCATAAATAATAACAGTACGGAACATGATGTGCAGGCTACGTGTAAAATTTGGGATTAAGGAACGAATTTAAGACTATGAACTTCACAGTTTGGCTTCTCTGAGATTCTCTGCTGTTTGGTTTCAATGTATATGGGTTTAAATTCTCCAAGCTTTGAGATGATTTGAAAAGCTCGGAATTTCAAAGTAAAATTCACATAGAATTTATAGAATTGCTAATATCCTGTTTACGTGTGAAAAGAGGGATTTTAATGTATAAGCTTATTCGGTTCCAGTATGAGCAAACCCCTATGTCTCCCTTTGGGTCTACGCGAGCTTTAAGTGGATTGACAAGAGCTCTTGAGAAACAAATCATGGCAGCAAGGAATATTATGGAATATAGCTGCAGCTTTTTTGGCCACCCACAGACTGTAAAAGGCTATTTTGGTCTCCATCATTTCCCCAATCATATTTTCAGATTACAAGTCATGGTGACAAATGACACATTATTTTATATAAGTGTGCCAGATACTGGTAAAACAAGTATTTTTTTAGGCTTAGTTTAGACTAGTTGTGGGAAAAAAAGAGGGAATATGTTCATAGACTTTTCTGGACTTGGTTGTGTGGATTATTACCAGTCTGTGAATGGAAATTAAAAACAATACTAAGTCATCAGGAATTGGGAACGAGCTCTGCATTTGTAACTCAATACAGGCAGTATCAAGGTGCTTATAGATGACCTTGTGACCTACTTATTATAAAGCATGACACCTATCCTTGAGGGAGTTATATTTACTGTTCTGATTGCTATCTTTTCCAAAAGTGGATATTGAAAATAGATTCATTCTATTCTCACAGAGTCAATGAAAAGCCCATCAGTGCTATAGGTTTCACTTCAATTTGTTTGACATTCTGCTTAAAAAGATCTTCCTACAGACTGATAATGTCTTTTTATTGAGCGTTTTTGTGTGAATAAATAAGACCTGATACTTTGTAAGAATTAAAAACACATCTAGAGGTCTATTAAAGGCACTTTGTCATTGAAAGAAAGAGTGCTTATAAATGAACATCAACCACGCCTGGTTTCAGGTACAGATTTTCATATTCAAAATAGGAGTATACCTTGCTTCCACTTGCAGACTGAAGTGGGTTTCATATTGCTGATGGCTTAAAATCAATAAAGAGTAAGGTTCTGTCAAGGAAAGAATAGGTAACAGTGGAGAGCCATGATGTGCTCCCAGAGGTGCAACAACCTGCTACAGGAATGGAAAACCTGCTGTTGCAGTGATGCTGGATAAAAAGGCTCTCCCCTCGGCTCCCCAAAGCATCTGTAACATTTTTCTTATATATTCATCTTAATTGCCACTCCTACAGGTAGTTTCTTTCCCCATGCACTTTTTCATAGCCTTAAGTTCTCTGCTCTTCATTTCCCAGCACTTTCACAGTGAGGTTTATGTGTGACAGACACACGCACCAGCGTTTGGCTGCCAAACATCAGAATCGCTGCCCACAATCAAAGCAAACTATACTTTACTAGAGAAAAAGAGATTGGGTGCTGTAATAATTTTGCTAAGGGAAAAGAAGACAAATGACCTCTTGCAGATAGATAGTCAATACAGTTTTACAAAGGATATCACTTGCTTTCTTGTTGGGTGACATTCTTTCGTTCATCCCCATCTTTTTTAAACAATGCCATTTTATCTTCATGCTTAGCCTCTATTTATTCCACTTTTAACACTATTCCTCCTCTGTCACTTTATCCTTGTTGGTGACTTGTGTGGTGCCAGTCTGCTGCAGCTGCAGAACCTATGACAGAAGCCAACCTACCACCAGCTTATTATGTGAAATTTCTTAATTAGCATTGCCCATACTACACAAAACCAATTGTGGCTCTCCCACTCTGACTTCAGATGTTGATTCATGTTCTTGACTACATCCTAAGCTTACCTGAAATATGTTTTCTGTATATGTAAGAATCCTATGTTGCGTTTGTGCTGCCCAGAGATAAAATACAACACAACATTAACTTTCTAATCATGTGTAAAACTGGCAGTCACACTTACTTCCCACAATCATGTGGCATCAGTTTGATAATGATTAAAAAATATTGCACGCTGTTTTCACCTGGTTTGGTAGAGTTCATCTTCAGCATATTCTTACTGCTAATGAAACTTGTAACTAACACATATGTATCCTAAGAAAAGTAGGAATAGTTTGAAAGATCCTGCAATGAATTAATTATAACAACTTCATCTTGGGAAAATGAAACTTTCTTGCTTACATAAACTATCTTACTCTTCATGATCACATTAAAAAAACAAGAGAGAGATCTCCATGAAAGATGACAGAACTTCCTACGGGTAGCGGGAACACGGTATGTACCAGTTAGTCTATACACAGCTTTGAGAGTGGTATGTGAAGGTGGCTTCAATACTGGGAACAGAGGAGGTTGTCCCTGTTGGAACTTGAGTGTGGGATTGGCTCTAGCTAGGGTAGTTACAAGATCAGAAAAAATCTCTTGTTTCCACTTAGTTTAAAAACTGTGCTCTTAAGGGTCGGGTGTCATCCTCAGAGGGGCATGAGCAAGGGGGGTTACAGTTCTGCTTTACTTCTGTGTTTGAACAGGTTTTGGTCTGTTACATTTCACTTATTTCCGTTCTCAGACATGTATTTTAATCATCCTAGTCCTAATATATGTACAGTTGTAATAATTTATTTTTTCAATCCTGTCAGAAGGACTGTCAGTTCAAACCATTCAATCTTTCAGTAGAACCACAATAGGGTAGATAGCTACGAGCTAACCAAGTTATCAAGAACTCTGTTAACATCAATCAGTATTAAGAAACAGGGAAAAATAAGCAGCTGTATCTCTAGATGAGAACTGAAGTACAAATCTGTTCAATTAGGCATGAAACCTATCACTGCATATTCTCATGCATTTATCAACTCAACACTTAACTGTACTCTTCAGAGCAACTCCACTATCTTTGCATTTAGCTTGCGTGAAGCCGTCTTTTAAAATCCTTTTCCCCCTTAACGGCTCACTGCACATTATTGAAGTTAATATTTATAAGAGGAATTCATAAGGAACAGAAAAATTTCTGTTTGCACCAGGTTGGTGGAAGAAGACCCCTTAACTGTAAGATGCGTAGGAAAATTACTTTTCATTCCAAGAAGCCTAAACGAGTTGAGAGGAAAAGGGCTGGCAGAGGAGCTAGAGAAAGGCAAAGCTCCATCTCCTTCGACTGGCCTTTTAATTTTGACCACCCTCCCCGATACCCTCAGCTTAACTACAGAAAAACCATTTCCCAGAGCTAGAACAGGCCCCGGCCGGTGCGGAGGAGGCCAGGGCTGCTCCCCCCACCCCCAGCCCACCCAGAGCACCCCGACGGGCCGGCTCTGCCGCGGACCGAGCCGGCGCAGAGGCTCCGTGGGCGGCCGCGGGCTTTCCCTGCCCGCGGCCGCAGCTCCCCACAGCGCCGGCGGGCGGCGGCGAGGCCGCTCCGCGCCCGCTGCGGCCCAGCCCGCCGGCCGGTACCGCCGCGGGGGAGCCCGCCGGGCTCGCTGCTCCCCGCAGCCAGCGCGGGGGAGCGGGTTGCTGGGGGGCGGCTCCGTTGGCGGCTTGCCCCGGGCTCCCTCTTTCTCCCTCTTCCTCCTGCGTGAACTCTCCCTCCTCCTCCTCCTTCTTCTTCTCCTTCTCCTCCGCAGCCTTCGCGGAGGCGGGTCGGTGCCTGGCGGCCCCCGTCGCGGCGGGAGGTCCGGCTCCCCCGCGGCGGCCGCCCCTCACCGGCCTGTGCGTGTGGGCTGCGTGTACATACGTATCTATATGGATATGTGTATTATATATATGGGTGTGCGCGTGTATCTCCCTGCTCTGCTACGTTATGCCGTATCATTTCAGCACTCCCCGACGGGGCGGGCGATGCCTGCGGGGCGATGGCCCGCGGGGCGCCGTGTGCCGCCCTTAGAGGCACGGAGGAAGAGGAGGAGGAGGAGAGAGGGGACCGCGCAGGGGCTGTAGGGGGGAGCACCCCCGCACGCTTTGCGCCTTTTGGGCCCCCTTCTTTGCCCGAGGCTGCCCGGGAGAGCGGCGCTCGCTGTGCTCCGGGGCGGGGTAGGGGCTGGGAGAGAGACAGCGGGGGCGGAAGGTCGCGCCCGAGCCGGCAAAGGAATAAAACCGGCACCGAATTTCTTCCAAACGTGGGGGTCGGTGTTAGTTTCTCTCTGGCGAGCGGCCAGCCTAGACCTGCTCGCCCAGCCAGGAGAAACGGCAGCCGGGGAAAGTTGAGCAGCAACGGAGGCTCGCTGAGGCGGGAGGGGGGGGCGGACAACTTTCCCGCCCGGGCACGGGGGAGACCCCAGAGCCGCAGCTCCCCAGGACAGGGGAGGGCTCTGCGGGCTCCCCCGCCGCCTGGGGGGACACCGCCGCCCCCCGGCGGACCGGCAGCTCCAGCGGCGCCGAGGCCGGGAGCGCGCTGCCCCCCGCCCGCCGGGGGTCGCCGGCCGCCGCGGCGGGCCGGGCCGGGCCAGGGGCGGCGGGAGGTCGGCGTTCCCCCGGCGGGCCCGGCCAAGCCTCTCGCCGCCGGCCGGAGGCGCCCCCCCCCCCCCCGCTGCGGCGCGGCGCCCCGCCTAAGCGCCCGCTCGCCCCGCTCCGCCACGGGGGCCGGCCCGGGGGAGGGCTGCGCGTCACCGGATCTCGTGGCGCCGGCGGCGGGGCGGCGTTACGGAGCGCCCCGGGAGCGGCGGGAGGGAGGGGGGGGGGGGGGCCGGGCGGGGGTCCCGGGCGGGGCCGGCATCGCCGCGGCTGGCTGCGGCCGCGGTGGCGGCGGCGCGCCGCCTCGCCTCCCCTTGGCTCGCCTCGCCTCGCCTGGCCGCTCGCCGCCGCGGAGGGGCGGCGCTGCCTCCCCGCGCTCCCCCCGCCCGGCGCCCCCGCTCCGTCTCCGGGAAGGGCGCGGGGAGCCCCTCGCTCCCCCTCGGCGCGGCGGCGGCGGCGGCGGCGGCTTGGGTGCGATGCCGTGTTAGGCGGCGGCCCGCCCCCGAGGTAGCGCCGGCGGGAAGGGGCGCCAGTGGCCGGGGCTGTGGCTGGCACCATGGGCACCGGGCTGGGGGGCGCGGCGGGCGGGCTCCCTGCGCGCTCCGGCTGAGCCCGGAGATGTGCCGGCGCCCTGGGGACATATTTTGGAAATAGCGCGGAGCGGTCCGAGGCGGACGGGAGGCACGGCGCTCCACCGGCTGAGAGGAGGTCGCCCGGCGGTGCTGTATAGGCAAGTAAGTGCTCCTTCTCTGCTGTCTTTTCGCTGCGTTACCTTCGTCTGGAGTGACTTTCTTTTTTTTTTTGGTGCAGCTGTTGGTCGCCCGCTCCTGGTTCGGAGGCAGGGTGGTCGCCGGCGCCCGCGGCACTTTTCAGGCGTTTAGGCGCGGGCGGTTTGCGGCTGGGATTGCGGGGGAGCCCCGCTCCAACTCTGCCGGAGTCCGCCGCCGGCATCCCGCCGGTGCGGCGCTCCGGCGTGGTAGCCGCGAAGGGAACGCCGCGTCCCAGGGCTTCCCGTTTCTGCAACTCTGCGAGATGGTGCCTTCTCCTAGGCGTTAATACCGAATGCCGCCTTCTTTGTGCTGAGCTGTGATTAAATTGTAGGAGTCTCTTAATTGCTTTCCATCGGTGCTTCTTGTAGCAGAGAGGCAGTATGCGTGTTAACCTTTCAGACCCGCTTACGGATTGAGATAGTGAAGCCAGAGTTTTGGTTATTACACCTTTAACTTTCTTGTGCCCTACCTGGTGATTTTCTTTGAGGTGCTCTTGCTGTGAGGATATGGTTTGCCCAGCCGTGTTTGTTTGCTTACTTTTTAGCCTGTGGGCATTTATTGCTATACTTGACATTGCCATGAAACAAAAAGTTGACTGCAATTTTTTTTTAGTATGTGGAGCACAGGTTGCAGGCAGGGGACTAATTCTGCTCTCGGAGGAACTCCAGTTCAAAAGAGGAGGCCCATGGGGCTGTAATCTCTTGCAAAAAGAGAGCTCAGACCAGACCTGTCACCCTGCAAGGAATGAATTCTCCTGTTCACCTTTCAGCACTGATAGTGTATAAGCTAAGCAGCCTGCCTTCCCGTATCTGTGAAACACCTGGCTCTGAAACACAGGGGATAGAGATGTGAATTCTGGGCAGGTTTGGAAGAAGACAGAACTTCAGACAGTGTTTAATTAAGTTTGCTCTTATTGATTTCCTTGGTGTCTTCTCTACGAGCCTGAAAACTACAGTCTTTTACAGTGACCTTGATGTACGTTCTGTTCTACACATGAAAGCAGCACAGAATAAAAGCATTTACACAGATTTATAGCTAAGCTCTGATGTTTCACTGAGAGCTCAGTTCAGTTCCAGTGAACGTGGTAATTTCGGCAGAGGCACTGGGCATGGCATATGTGTAGGAAATAACTTGGGGAAATAACTCACTAATAGTGATGAAAGTATAAGTTGCAGTGTTGGAAGCATATGCTCCCACAGAAATGTCACTGTGTGTGAAACGTTTGTTGAGTTTTGGATATTTCGTTTTATCATCAGTGAGCTCTCTAGCGAAAGGGGTGTGTGGGTGTGCATAGCGATCTCGGAGCTTCTGGGGTTAATGCACTTTGATTTGTCCACAGCAACAGATCTTTTTATGCACTGAAATACACATTTTTACATAGAAACAATATTGACATAATAAGATTAAAAGATGTTGGGATGTCGGTATGGTGAACGTGTAACTAAGTTTATAGCAGAAAGATGAAGTAAGCCTTTCCCGTAATGGTGGATGGAGATCACTGTGGGTAAGCCGGCTGAGGGGAGTGTCATTTGTTTCAGTGCAGTTTACGGAGACCGTTCCTGTGGTTCCTATTTCTGACTCTCTGAAGATACCGTGAAACTCAATTAGAATAACTGTTGCTAACGGTGGGACGCAAACCTGTCCATTACTTAAAACACTCAGCTGCTTCGGTGTCATATCAAAAAAAGTATAGTTTTTAGCAAAGTCTGCCTGTGGTTTTATTGTAGTAATTCCTTCCTCTGTTGCAGAGTGGCAGGCTTTCACTAGGCATGTGCAAGGGAGATCGCAAAACACTGAAGCATGCACTGATCTGGAATTCATTTGGGCTATATATTACATTTGAGGTTTCCACAATTAACATAAGTAACTGCTTATACCTGATTATATAAATAAATGAGATTTAACAATTGTATCAGCTTTGTCACTTCTGATGCATATTACAGAGCCCTTTTCTTCCTTTTCTTTTTAGTCCTTCAAACTAATCTAATGCTATACTTGCTTTTTGCCTGGAGAGGAAGGAAACATAATTTAATGATGTATCATTTGGCTTTTGCAGTATCTTGTCCCATAGCTATGAGATAATCTAATGAAGGTCCCCATCACTGAATTAAAGAACATGGTGCTCTAGACTTTCACTTACAGCCAGGTTTTCACTCTGTTACGTGGCCAGAGAACTGAGTTTTCATAGGCTGTAATAGAAGAAAAGAAACATTTCTTTTTCTGTTAAAAACTTGAAAAGAAAGGGAAGGTAAGACCTGAGGTCTTTAAGGATATAATTAAAATCAACGACTTCTAAGATACAAATCAAAGGCCTTTATCTTCACATATTTTCTTTCTCTTTTACTTGGTACTTGTCAGAAAGCCTTTCTGCATATTTATATTTCAGTTTAAAATGTGTATAGTTCTTAATTTTAAAAATTCAGGAGGAACCATCATACAGTTCACTGTAGGGCTATTCTAGTATCCTCTTTAATGTTCTGTATCCCAGTTTGCTTGTATCTTTTGAATCTGAGCATTCCAAAGTATGGTATATTCAACTTTATAGCATGCATTTTTATTTTAATACTATGCAAATCGTTTTAACAGAGAAGATGTTGACTTGATTCAGAAATTCCAGGGCAAGCTCAGAGATTACGTTTCTTTCCTGATTTTTTTCATGTTTGCTCAGACATGCTGTTTGGCTTGTCAGGCATAACTTTCATGAACTGGCAGAAAGACCTGTAAGTGAAATTAAACATATCAACAGTTAAGCATGGTTTTTCTAGTCAGCCCAATCCAGTTGAGCATGTAATTTCTATTTATTCATCTTAAATCGAATATTAAGACAAACAAACAAGAGCTGTAGTCTGCTCTCAGTTCTTCCCTCTGAACTGCTCAGATAAGTACCATTTCTTTGTGCTCGTAATTTAGCACTGGTCCTTGTGCCTGAGCTACTAGGAAAACTGTGATACTGTCAGTATTTCTTACTGGTAGCCATCGCCAGGTCTGCTTGCATGCATTGTTAAAAGGGTAAGGAGTTGTAGTGAATGATTAGAAATGTCGAATGGATTTAATGTGTAGTCTTTCTTGGCTCTTCTCATGGCTGTGTTTTCAGTTCAGGTTTCCAGGGAGAAGATTGAATGTGGGTGGGTTGAATCCCAGTTTGAGTCTGCTGCATCAATATGTACCTCTGACAGTATGCTCTGACATTGGCTTAGCATGCTTACACAGCCAACCTTCTGTATTTGCCCTGAGTTTTACCTGCCATAACTGGAGAAGTCAGAAAGACTTACTGTCGTCGTGGCCAACCTAAGTTTTCTGCATTCCTGTCACAGATCAGAGGAAGGAGAGAAAGCATACATTAAAAAAAAACCCCAAAACCAAAACAGATCATGCCTCAAAGATACAGCCCTAATTGACACTGGGGAATGCAGTGGAGACGCAGCCAGTGAAATTCACATATATATTTAATTATCCAAGGGAGAAATTGTTATCCATCTTGAGAGATTGATTTAGTAGGTAATGTGTCTACTCCTTATGAAGAAGAGGAGCTACGTGATATGGAAACAAAGCTTTTTTTTTTTCACTGAGCACTTCAGATGTGGCTGTCGCTGTCATTTGGGACTCTGAGCCCTATCTTCAGTAATTAGCTTGAGTTGGCCAGAAGAGGTGGAACGCTCAGTTGTGTGATGTGTCTGGTGGTGCAGGAGCCAAGGGCTGGGTTGTTTCCTGGGGACTTGCTCTCTTCAATTATTAAAGTGATGAGTAGAAGGAAACTAATCAAGAAGAGTGTTTGGGATGAGATTAATTTCATGACTTGTTCTCCAGTTTGCTTTGGATAGTGTTGGACAAAACCCTAAAAGTTCTTCACCGTGATACTCATGTGAGAGTAACAGTAGATTCGAGTTACATACGTATAATTGTTCTAAAAGATGGGCTTGGGTTTTTACATGGGAAGCCAAAACATGGATAAATGATACTGCTGGATGAGGTTTGCTGTGCCACTCAGGTACTCAGAATGACTTTAACGATAAGGCATGGATGGTTTGTGGAAGGCTGTGCTGCTGTACCTTCTGCTGTGAAAAGCAGGAGGTCCCCCTGTGCCAGGAGCTGAGCACAGCTCGGCACAGTCTTGCCCTGAGGGTGGAAGCGGATGTTCCCGGAGTGGAACAAGTCCTGGAGCAGAGCAGAAGTCCCACACTGGTGTTCGCAGCGTGCTTTTCAACAGCCACCGAAATTCCCGAGTGTGATGTGGTTGAGGTAAAGGCACTGATGTTTTGCTGCTTTGATACTGGCACAGATAGTGAGTCTGTGAAAAAACTCATGGCTTCAGAGATGCCGTGAGTGCAATTGATTGTTGGCTCGGTTGATTATTCTGCAGATAGTTATCATCTAGATCTCATCTCAAGAGTGTCGGGTTTTTAATTTTTTTCCTATCAAGTATTTGTTAGTTGCTGTTAGATTTGGGTGTTCCTTCCCTGGTCGGGTGAGATTTTGGTTCAAAGGTGTGCTTTTAAAGCTGATGACATCAAGCACTTCTGAAGTGTTTGTTGCTTGGAGCTTCTGAGATTAACGTTATCAGAGGAGGAACAGTTTATTAATTGGATTATTCTAAAGTTTGGGTTTATTATATTTTTTTGTTCATTCTCAATGTATTTTTTCAAATAGTGGACAGTATACTGCATTTTTTGTTGAAGATATTAGAAATGACTCTTTAAGTAAATTTTATATTGCTTTTGGTCAGCTTATTTAAATAGACCTACATTTAACTGGGAGCAAAGGCTGTTTGAATAAAACAAAACATGCCTTTTTCCCTTCCACCTGTTGTATTAAATTTATTTAAAAGAATACGGCTATCCATAAAGAAGTAAGAATGGGAATGCTGTTGATGACATTCATTTTTTCTTCCCCTTTATGTCAAAAACTAAAGGGAGTTTGAAATCATCCTGTACAGATGACAGAATCTGATGAGTGATAGAAATCCTACACTCTGATTCTTTCTTGCTGTAAAGACTATTTTGCTATTTTTATTGAATTTAGTGTAAAAATGTCACTGATTTCAACAGATAAAATACTAAGATCTTGGAAATCTTTTCAAAATTTGATATTCATACATAATACAGTTGTTAATATTTGCCTTACTATAAAGCATGATTCTTAATTACAGAATTGTTTCTGAAATTCTTTTTATGAAATGCTTTGCTATTTCTAAATATAACTTCATTCAAAATTATATGAGATAGCTTTTTTCTAGTCGCTCTACATGGCAAAATGTTTTGATTGACTATTTTAACAGTTGTGAATAATGAACTGTATGTTTCAGCTTCTGCAACACAAATGGACATTGATTTTCTTTGGCTTGCTTTTGACCCCTAAAGAAGTAAAGCCATTAGAATTATTCTTGCAAGAGAACTGTCTGCTCTCTCTCCTATCATTTTATGTATTATAAACAGCCTTTGAGAAGTAATCTATGCTAATCAGAATTTTTTCAAGTGAAAAAGGAGGGGAAAATCATCAGCTCTACAGTTGTCTTCCAGCTCTAGGTTTCATCACACACAGCTGTCTGCCTGTATCCATTACTGTTTGGTATCACAGCTGTATGTTCCTGAATGCGGCAGAATTTACAAATAGTTCTTCACACAACTGTTTTAATCAGTTATTAAATAGCAAACATTTATGTGGCAATGTAAGGGTTTGGTCCATGCAGAGCAGTTGTCGTCATGTAACAAAACACACACTGATGTATGCGTAGAGCTCTTCACTGAAGATAGATTTTAAGTAAAAATCTGCGTCAGACCTGTGTCTCTATGGATTTTAACATTTGGAGTGCCTTAGTTCTCATTCTGTGAGTTATGCATTTTGCTTTTTTATGAAACAACTTTATGAACACAGAATGTAATATATAATAAATAGCAGTCTCTTCAAAATCAGTGTTAGGCTTTAATAACACAGAGGAAAAAAAAGCAAACTGGGGCTACAGTTCCGAGGAGCCGGAGTGGTTAACACGTTATGAATGGGGCATGACTGGCCACTGCCAGGGGTACAGTTAGTGGCAGGGCTCCCTGTCCGCAAACTAAGCAACTCTATTAATGTAAGTGCAAAAATAGCTACTCTATTGCTTTTTCAGCTGAAGCAACTTCTCAGTCAAATACAGTGACATTTGTGAAGGAATTTTACTGGAGGAAGCCTACTGTAACTGCGCTAGATGCTTCCAAGCGAAGTATACAGAAATCATGACGGCATCTGATGATTATTACCACTTGTTTTTCTTTAACTCACTTTGATTAGGAAGGACCTTCCTAGATAATTGAATGCACAAGTAGAGAATTTCTTTCTATACTGTGTCATTAGTCTTTCAGCTAGTTAATTCTTAAGCATTTGTAGTAATGATTCATCCTATACTTTTTTTCACAAGTTACTGTCTCAGGCAGTTGTGAGGTTGTCTGGGCTATTTTCTTGGGATGTCTTCATTAAAATTGTCTAAATTTCAGTTTATTAATCTGTTCTATACAGCAGCTTTCCTTTTAACTACATTAAATAGCCTCCTAGTAATCATCTGAGCTGATCTTACTGATCAGTGATTATACATTCTTTTTGTTGTGTTATTATCTATGTTCTCAATGCCATTTATATACCTATGTATGTTTGCAAAGTTTTCTTGTTAGTTTAAAAAAAACCCACCTTCCTATTTTTCGGAGATGGACTATATGATTACTCATTGCATGCTTTGATTAATAGAGAAATCGAGTTGTTAACAGTGATTTGATACTGCCACTTATCACTATGCTCCTACACAGCATGCCCTTTCATGTACCTCTTATTGCCTCTTTTTTAACCTCTTCATAATGATATTACAATACTTTTTCCTGAAATGAAAATCTCAAGGTTAATCTCAAGCATTATTTATTTTCCTCATGTTGTACATTTTGCATCCAATTGATTCTGTAGGTTTTTGTGCTCTGCTTCTGTGTGTCTATGTACAACTCTTCATTAAGATTAATATATTACCCTTTATATACTGTGTGTTTACAGAACTGAGTCCATTACTTTTCCTCTTTGAAATCAGACTTGATTTTTCCTTTTACGGTTAACTCTTTGCTATTGTATATTAGCTGCAGTTGTCTAACAACAGCAAAGACATGTTTTTTTGTGGAAAAGCATTTTGGGAAGTGGGAAGAGAAAATATTTGGGGACCAGTTCCCTTTTGGCAAATTACAAGAACATCATCCAGCATGTACTGAAATGACTTGGACTTTTTCTGTTAGCTTCATACATTGTATATGGACCCATTTTTTCCAGTGTTGAACAAGATTACTTAGGTCATTACTTTTAAGTATATTTTCAGGTTTCAACACTGAACTAGCTAATTCTTGCCTAAAAAATGATGATTTGGCTTGATACAACTTTACTGTTTTCTGCAAGGAAATAAGGGATTGAGGATATCATCAGAATATATAGAAAAATTAGATTTAGGGTAGAGACTATTACACTGTAGACCTTACTGTGTCACGTTTGGGGAGGAGCAGAAAACCTGCTTGGTCCAATCAGTTGCCCCATTGTGTTGTTGCTGTATTCAATGTTGTTTTTAAAAAAGCTGATAATGTGCCCAAGATCATAATCTTAAAATAATTGCTGTACAACTACTGCTTTTTATCAAAAAATAAGATGGGAAATTCTGCAAAGCAGGAGAGATACTAACATGTGGATTGGTTGATATATCTGGTTAAGGAAGAAGTCTGTTATTCTGAGAGAGCGATATCCTTCAGACTCCTGTTAGGCAGGTGAAGCAAGTTTGGGGATCATAGTAAAACTCAGGAGATGTTTTAAATATCAATCCTTGATCCTTGAATAAATGCTTTGTTAAAATGGAGTGAAAAGAGGAGTCATATCCAGTGTGGCTGAATGGCCAGTACACGGGGAGGACATCCAGTTCTGAGAGGGTCATCTGGCAACGGACCTGAGTCTCTGCTCCCTCAGCCTCCAGGCTTTGCAGCTGAGATGTTTGGAAGAAAGTATGGGATGTCAGTATTGGAGCAGTGGAGAAAGACTCTTGTGGCATTTTTTGTTAGCTTTTTATTTCAGCTGTGTGAAACCAGTTAGGTTCAGGATGGCCTGGTTTTGTGTAGGCAACAAATCCAATCAGAGTGACCTGGACAAGCTCCTGTGATGCTTTTGCACCTAGGAGAATGGATTTAATAAATTTGCAGACTGGTACAGCTTCCTGCTAAGCTTCTGACACCCAATGGGGTTTAGGGTTGCATGATGCTGTGTTTTAGGGGAAGAGTTTTTCTCCAGTCGATACAGACTTTTGCAAGAGGCAGTCTTCCGAATATGGCACCTGCCTCACTACATTACATTATTTTCTAACAAACTTTTATTACGAGAGTGTTTGCTACAGTAGATTCAAGCAGGAATGCCTTTTGGTGGTTTTATTCTGTGTTCAGTTTCGGGAGATGTTTATATTCTTATACATTATGAAGAAACGTGATGCCTACCTATCCTGAAAAAGTGTATCAGAGAAGAATCAAATGTGGTTTCTACTGGGCAGCAGTAGGGAAAGACTAAGACCTGATCTGAAGTGCCTATTTGAGAAATATCCCCTCTAGTACCGAAGGGGACAAGCTACAGTAACTTGTTGTCACAGGAAGTCACAGTCAGGAACCTGCATATGCAGGTGAACATATGTGCTTTCTTAGGAGAAGATGTGGGGCAGCTGCTGACCTTAGATATTATAACTCTTTATGCAGGGAGAGATGCTACCTTTAATGGGAATTCCTCACCCTAACTATGCATACTGTGATAGAGCCAGGAGATATTCTCTGAATCTCAACACTGAAACGTTAAAGAAACCTATAAGCATCTTTTCCCCACTTCTCTCTTAAATGAATTAATTTGAATAAAGCTTTTCTTATGTCCATGAAATGTTTACCAAGTAGAGCAGAAGCTTTTAATGGCATATGATGTGTTGTGAAGGGCAGTAGTAATGACCATTCAGCAGATAGATCTACAAGCTCTTTAAGTGTTATAAGATGCAGATAAGATGTCACATCCAGCTGTTCATTAGAAAGAATGAAAGTAGGTGTTTAAGGATACTGATAGGGAACTCTGCTGTTTTTCACTCTGGATTTTTTTTGCCACTTTCTACTCTCAGGAGCATCAAATGACATAACACTTTCCCTGCTAGCTACTGCATGGTAGTATTGACCACCATGTGTATACAGCAGTATGCCTTCTATATGGTTCTTTGATGGCTGCAGGACTGTAAGCCTGAGATCACCAGTAGCTGGGGTCATAAACATATGAATAGACTGTATGAAAGAAGGCAGAAGAATACAGTGGGTTTACTTTTGCATTCTTTATGCTGTGATAGAGGATATGCATGACCCTTGAAAAAAGGAAAAGGTGAATAGCTACATTTCTAGACAAAGCAGAGAGAGAACTGCAAGAAGGACAGAAGCAAAATGTTTGACGAGAGCTGCTGTCTGTGTTCTTGAGCGGAAAGTGGTGCTTCCCAAGACTGCAATTGATCAGTAATATTTAGAATTACATCCTTGAAATATGGACTTGCTACTCATGCAGAAGAGTTCTGCCAGAAGCATGTTCCCTGTCTATATGAAAAATGTCTGGTAAAGACAGTATCTGTGTCATTGTTCTCCAAAAGTCCCATAAGTTCCCCATAATTAAAGCCAGGACCTCATGCACAGGGATTCAGTTGCATCCTTAGGTGGACCACTCACTTCTGCGGGTCCATTTGGGGATGTAGTTGAGATGCTCTGGTTCTTTAGGCTATCTGAGATTGGCCTCTTAGTGCACAAGAAGCAAAATGGAAATTGGTGAGGTCCTCAGGTTGTCTCATGTTAGTAGAGATGCAAAAGTGGCATCATCAGGATTTCTCTTCCTTTTTGCCCTGCCATGCATGTATATACATATATCTCTGACTCAAGATAAATGCTGCAATAAATTGGGCTTCATACACATGCCTGTTCTTATAATAGACTCTACAGTGCTCAGAAGTCTGTGGAGACTAAGCAGAGTTATGGATCTCATTTTGCAATTCTAATTTCCTTAGGAAAATTATCTGGGCACCTTCCTTTCCAGCAAGTAGAGCTGGAACAAATAGCTGGGACCACCTCTAAAGGCAACTGTAAAAGTGTAAAATTAAGATTGTGAGCTTTCTAAATACTAATTCTGCTTTAGAGAAAGTAGATGAGAAGGAGGGTGCTTTTATGGATCAAGTGTCGATATTACTCCAGTTACAAAATGATACACAAGATATTAACTTACATTCCTTGTGTAAGCAGAATTGTCTTTTCTGGATGGCAAGAAGTATTTTTGATCTTCCTACATAGAGAATCTCTCTCTGCAGGCATTTAAAGTGCTGGAAAAAACCCTGCACAAAAGCTCACAAAAACCATGCAGTACTTTGAAGTTTTGCAATTACAGCTAACTGTCACTTTCTGCAGGTTTATGGCATGTAAATAGCTGGAGATTCTACTGCAGGGAAAGCTAGTCCTTTATTTTTAAAAATACACATCTTTAGTAGTAACCAATATTTATGATTGTATAAACTGTCCTGCTGTGTGTTCAAAACCTATGGTTTTGCCCAAAACACCCGTCTGTTTGTTCATCAAAGCTTTTTGTTAGCTTAAAAAGAAGGTATAATTACATAAATACATCTTTTATTTGAAAGGATTTTTTAAACACCATCCATCTGAAATACACTCTGGTATTTAGAAATTATTAGAAACAACCTGAAAACATGCGTTTAAGTACAACAGAGTAATGCTAGACATGAAAATTATGGTCTTTTATACAAGCCAATTGTTTTTACAGTACTGGGGCACATTTGGAATGCAGATTAGGGGCAGTGTTTGAGCTTTGATGTTTTGAGTATGCAAACAAATCCAGCATAGTAAGTGCACATGCGAGATGCTCTAGATTGGGAATAACTGTATATATCAATAACACCAATCTATGCACCCTTCGATTTAGGATGAGGGTCCCTCTAGAATCTGCAAGTCAAAACTCCAGAGTGATATTTAAAACTCTAAAATAAAGGGAAGTAAAAGACAATAAAGAATTAATCAATAAAAATAATTACTGCAGGCAAAATCACAGATCAGTGCAATATGCAGCCATAGGCTGGCTTGGGGAACTGACGTAGCTTGTTCCCAAGCATTCAGAGAGGCCTAGCCATGATATACTGATTAATGCTAATTGAGGAGGGACAGGTGCCTTCTCATTTGTCCTGCTGTTTTTCCTCCCCCTAATAGATCCATACCTCAGGCTGAATTTAAGCTCCGGATCTAGAGTCTCTGGATCTAGCCTTTAAATACTCATAGTAATGCTATATGACATTGGTTCCAGTGATGTCTTGTTTGTGTATACTGGGTGAATGGGAGGTTGAATGAAAAGTGGTCTTCCTCTCAACTCCAGTATCTTTTTTTTTTAGAGGTGGTTTCTCATGGTTATACTTCCTAGACTGTGAAAATTCATGTTTTAAGTAAATGATGATTCTAATTTTTCATCTGCTTCTGTATACTACATTATTGTGTAATGCTGATTCTGATTTTTCATCTGCTTGTGGATACTGCATTATTTGTGCAGTGTTGCCTAGCACAGTCAAGAAAAAAGCTGAAGAAAACTGAGAAGAGCCAGAGTTAGCTTTTGTGCCAAAGGCTGGGGGCCAGGAAAGAAGCCTGCATGTTTAACCAAAACAGTGGTTGTTGTTATGGGTCATAAAATAGAATTTTTTTTTTTTTTTTTATTTGAGGTGGAAACTTGCTCTGTTACATGCAACACATACCTAAAATGAAGGTACTGCTGCCCATAATAAGAAGGCTTCTCAGTCCTGTAGCTGCGGGAAAGGAGACACTGTGTGTTGTTCTCTGTATAGAGAAGTGTGGTTCTTGGGATAATCCTCATGGCAGTCGTGCTGATTTCCCTAGCGGCCTGCATGCGCTTGCTTGGAGCAAGAGTGCAGGTGTTTTGTAAGAGCATGACATGCATGATGTGTGACTGAATCAGCTCTGTCTTCCTCGACCATGGAGAGGATGTTCTTCTACCGCAAGCTCAGTTTTCATCATCTGGGAAGCCTTTGATTTACTGAAATATGCAGGGCAGCTTCTGAAGCGTGAAATGATTTACATGACAGTCCCTTCCATCTGAGTAGCTACCTGGTATCTGGGGCCTTGCCGGAGTGCTTGTGTTAAAAGAAGATAGAAGATGCATATTGGAGATTTCTGTGATGGCACCCGTTTTATTTACAAAGATTGGCCATGATATTTCTGTTACAGGTCAGGGAACATGCTGCCGATAGTTGCTTGTGGCAAAACCCACCTTTGGGTGGTGGTTGTACCCTAGAAAGCTTGGCCTCTGTCTTCTCACAACCATGACTGACACGATGTTTCTTCCTGTCTCCCACCTTGCATGTTGTGGCCCATCAAGCCTTTAGCTCCTGCATTTCCAGTCAGTCAGCACCAGGAAGGCCACACATTAGGTTCTTTCTGGCCATCCTCTTGGGTGGTAGCTTACAGGGGAGCGTACGATTAGCCATGGTTATTTATGAGGTTCATAGTTCTGAGACTTACTTGCTGGAAACCCCTGAGATCTTCAGCCTGATAATCCTATAATGGCATGATACAATGATGTCAAAGTAATTCATTCAAAGAAGAAATGATAAGTGGAGAACGTTTCTTTGTTGTTCACGTGTACAGCAGTGAGCGTTGATGGCACCTCTTTGAGGTAAAAGTTGCTGTCATGATAGAAGTAAAAGTGACTTGAGTTACAAGGACTGTTGTCAACTCATCTGTAAAACTTCAGGTATAATGTTTATTTCTCTTTCTGGTTATTGATACATATACACAGGGAATATATTTCCTCTTAAATTGCCATAAGGTTTAATTTTTGCTTTTCAGCCAACTTTTCCTGGAAGGGATGACAAAATTGGTAATTTGAAAGCATCTCATTTTAATATTTTTGAGGATGGTCCCTAGTTAGACCTTCACATCTATGATTTCCCTCCCCCCCCAGTATTTGTTTTGTATGCTTTACAGGCTTATCACTTAACAGTGTATATTTCTAACATACGTGTGTATACATGTGCTTGTAATAGCTAAATGTCTATATATGTGTGTTAAATATGATATACTAAGTGCTTGTCAGCCTTGAGTAGCTCTGGAATTTGGAAATCAATAATAAAACCATATTTGATCATGACAGTGGCCACATTATGTGGCTGGGTGTTCTTGTGGCTTCTTTTACACCTACATAAAGTACATGGATCCCTGTACTTGTACAGAGATTGACCCTCTTTCAGGTAATCTTTCTCATACTGTGTACCCTCCTCAAATTATTCAGAACCACAAGTAAGGATCATCTTCATGGCCTGTTAAATCTTCTCTTTACATGCCTCTGTTTGTTCCTCCTCCCTCACATCAAGCTGAAGCTCTCTCTTTGTTTTCAAGGGTTTTGCTTGGTAAAGCTGAGCATTAGGCACTGTGTTTAGCAGCTTACTGAGGTTTTTGTTCTTACCACCTGTCCACCACTGTCTGAATTGCCTGTTCTGTCCCTTGAAATTTCCATAACAGATATTTTTCTGCCCCATATGAAAGTAAAAATACTTTACTTGAAAATCTGCTTTTATAACTTTCAGTTGTCATCTTAACTTCTACTAGGATGCTTGCAGATGGTTTCCATCTGGAACTGGTTTCAAGCCTAAAAGAGAAGTTTTTTCAGTGGTTCATTTTGAATAGTTTTATATGAAGAGTTTTATATAATTCAGTGAGATCTTAATGCCTAATTTTTGAGTAACTGAAGTTTTACCTTTGTTTCATTTTTGTCCCACTAATCCAGTAATAGAATCTACTTAATGTCTACTGTTGTGTATTAAAACATCCTGGCACAGAGCATGAAAATAGTATTTCTTGTTTCAGTAACTATGCTTGACTATTTAACTTAAAACTATTTAATATACATTTATTCAGTGAAATTGCAGGTGCTTGATGTGAATGTTTTTAGACATCTGCCTTTAGGCGGTACGTACCAGACAAGGGCAGATTACCTGGAAATTTACTTTCAGCTTGATAAATCATCCCTGTTTTGTTTATGGATGAGTCGTCAGCATTTGACGGCAGTCGTGGCAGCAGTTGTTGTTAGATTCCTTCTACTTAAACTGGTTTCCATTTGTTCACCAACAGAAAATTCAAAGTGTCAAGAGTTTAGTTTAAAAGTACAGGAAAAGGGCTTAAGAACAAATAGGTTGATCGAGTGAAATGCCACGTATCAGTTTGAATGCACAGTGAATTAAAAAAAGCAGTGAATTAGTGAAGAGAACTTTTGAATCCAGACTGTGAAGATGTGAAGTGTGGGGAGACCCAAAAAGAAGACGTGGATCCCGGTGCATGCCGCCAAGGCTCCTGCCCAAGTCCCCATCATGCTTAGGAGATGTTGGTGGGGGCAGCGAGCACTGAAGCGGGCAGTCTGCACTGCTGACCTGCCTCCTCCCTTTGAAAACAGATCTTGGTCTTTTGTTATACTGCGTACTCTCTTCCTCAGCGTTTGTAGTCAAAAAATAACAGAGCATGCTGCTAGAAGAAAGGAGTGGTGAACCCTCCTTAACTGAAGAGAACCTGGGCTGGGAGATAGTTTGATGGGTGGGGTTTGTGGGCTGATCAGAAGCTGTGTGAACAACCGATAGTTAAACTAGTCTGTTAGGATTTTTTTTCAAATTGTCTTGCCTATAATTTAGTAGAATTTTACCCCAAAATTTTCTGTGTGTAATATTTTTTGTTACTGAAGTTTAAGAAAATTTCTGAACTGTAGGTTTTAATTTAAATCTACTTACTTCAGTTTGGCAATGTCAAGTGTACTGAGTAGAGCAAGGTCTCAACAGCAAACTGGAACTTCTGAATTGGATTTACTCTGTGATCACCACATAGACTTGAGCAAGTCGCATAAATTTCTTTTGGCTCATTTATCCCATTTAGCTTAAATTCATACTTCATGGACACGTAGGTTAGTACTTTGAGTCTTCATTAATGAATGGTTACATAAAGGCTTATTTCCAGTAGTTAGAGACAGTGGAGGCATATAGTGTGTTAGATATTGTTTTACATGCATTTCTGGTTTCTCAGTGTATTTTGCATGATTTAGTAGCAAATTTCTGTATACTTGAAGTCATCGCTTACTCTGATGCATTATTACCTTTTGGAAGAACATTACACAAACCTGGAAAATAATATGATTTGTTGCAAGAGCATTTAAAATGGATTTGTCTAGATCTATTCTTGCCATACATTAAATTTGATATGAAGTCATATTTGCTCATTTTCCAGTCTCTGTCTTAATTGATACATTGTAAGGAGGAAAATTTGGGCCTCTTAGAATTCATGTACTAAAATAAGCACTTGAAGGAATCTCTCTGCAAGTATTTTGTCTGTGAATAGAGCCACAACTGCTAAAGAAATTCATTTTTTTCTACTATAGCACTATAAAGGGAGAAAGTGGACTGTTATTTAGAGAGCTATAAATTCCCCAAATAAATTGCATTTTGTTTGTGTTTAAACAAACAGCTGAATATATGGGATAGTAACCTGTGTTTCTTCTTAAGTTCTGACTTAAAAATTTTTCCTTTTCCTGCGTTAGTATTTAGTTTCAAAACTACTATCATTCCATGAGCAAATCTGGATATGGATTTGATATGTTGTTACATTTTTTCCTGTTATAGAAAGAATTAAAATAAAACTGAAATATAAGAGTATTTTGAATGAATCTGGAAAGACAGCCTAGTATGAAGCCAGCTAGAAAACACTGTCAAGCAAACTAATAACACTTGCTTCAGCCTTGCTGTAGGCAGACTTACGCTAGCACAGGTGTCTGGCTTTAGCACTGGCCAACACATAAACTTCCCAATCACGCACCCTTGTGCAACATAAACTCTAGAATTCCTGGTTTGCTATTATTTACAGCTGTAGGTAGTTTTTTTGCTGAGGCATAAGATTTTGAGGGAATGATAAGAGCTTACAGAAATGAAATGGTTGTTAATAAGAATCAGATGCTTTGCTAAGAAACCAGAAGGGGGCTAGGATGACTTCACCATCTTACCAAATATTCAAGTTCTGTCAAGGTGTCTGATGTATTAGGCATGGGCATGTAGAATTGATGACAATTACTGTGTAAATAGCATAGTAGAAACAGTGTAAGAGAGTCATCCCCTTGAAAAAGAGAAGAACTGCCCATCGAGATCCCGCCTGTCCCACAGCACCTTGTCAGTGACTCGTTCTGTAGGGCGAGTCAGCAAGCAGGTGTATTAGCTGCTGATGTGAGACATTAAACCACTTACAACTTATGTTTTGCTATCCTTGCACACAATATATGCTCATTAGCAAAGATTTCTAGTGCCATTGCCTTTTTCTTCCACGGCTCTCTTGTTATCATATGGCAATGACTGTAGTTGATGCTCAGACTGCCTCACTGTTAGGGCCATGCCTTGCTTAATAAGAAGTTATTGTTTCAATACAGTATTTTGGCATAGCATTGGGGATTGTGAAATGTTTTCTCTTTAAATGGGATAATCTGCTGTGGTCTTGCATGTATTATATTTATGTAAATAGCTCTGTGGTCCCACCACGGTAGGACCTCGGTTCCTCCACAGTAATTTGTAGATCTTCAAGCGGTGCTTTCATTTGTCTTTACTTTTTTTGAGGTGGTATGTTATCTATCAAGAATAAAAGCTCACATCCCTGATGGATGGTTAATTGCCAGTAGGATTAATAATGGAGACTGTTTTATCCAGCTATGTGTTTGCACAAAATCTTTAGGAACTTTTATTGTCAGTACTGCTCCCTCTATGACCCATTTTGCTGAAATGGAGTATGAGGAAGAGACTGCAAATTCATAAAGGCTTTTGGAGATGTTCAGACATGCAGGTATTTCTCACCCGTTCATGCTTGTGTGGGCATATATGCAGCACAATAACGCAAGCTTCATTTTCTTAGGCAAGCTTCATTTTCTTAGGCAATCAAATTAAAAAATAATGACAACTATGTGAGCATGTCCTTTGATTTTCTGTTACTCTCTGGATGTTTTGCATACTATGTTGTATTTCATAGAGTATAACAATTGCATATTTATAGCAAATGTATTCTGAGTCCTAGTTAAAGCGTATTGTGTCCAAATTGGTAATTATGATACAACTGGGGAATAGAGTTTATTAGTATAGTTGGGGATATGAGACATAGTCTTCCATTAATTTGTCTAAGTACTTTTAAAATTATGTCTGGGGGACTGTGAAATTTAACTTTAGTGTTCAACAAGTGGGCTAAGAGAAGCTCTGATCAGTGGCAATAGGCATTTTGCAAAGAAGCTGGATGGATGAAAGGCTAAAAAGCTTCTGCCACGTAATTCTGGGCTCTGCAGTTCATCATTATGCAATCGCAAAGATTAAAGCAATTTAGAGCTTAGAAGCTGTACAAGGAGAGCTGCCCAACAAAATGTCCAAAGGCACAGGGGAGCCCTAAACCCTGATTCAAATGCACAGGGATAAACTTCCAGAACCCCTGTTTGTGTTGAAATATTTATTACCATTTTAACTTTTTATTTTCCTCTGGTATGTGTTCTCTCCCATGCCAGATTTCCAGTCTTTGAAAGAATAGTAAACACTTCTCTCTCACAGAAGGAAGAAGAGTCACTTTGTACTCTTTCATTCCTGTGGCAGTGATAGAGGATTATGTAGGGAAATTTTGTTACTTACTGATTGGAATTACAAATATTTCCACTTTTGAGTTTTACTGTTTTTTTTGGTAATATCTACCACACTGTAAGGAACTTTAGACAAATTATGAAGTTTATTGCTCCTGCATTTTCAGGGAGAAGTTGTTACTAGAGTTATTCAGATCCTCCAATATTCATGCAGTGCTCTTGACAATTAAATGTAGCATTCAGACTTGCATTTTTAAACCGTGTTACAAATTACCTCCAGAACTGAGGGAAAACATCTCACTGCTAGCAAAGTTGGCACAATTTGTAAATTGGCTTCATGCTTTCTGTTAGTTTCTGTTCAAATGAAAGGTGTAAAATGCTCTTGTCTAGCTGGGTGTATTTTCTGTAAAAAGACTAAAAATTCACAATGATAAATTCTAATAAAATTGTGCTACTGGCAAAATATTAGTTCATGTATGCTGTGGATCCCTGGGAAACTGAGAGCCTTATGCTGAATTGGACTTGGGAGTACTGAAAAACATTTGTTCACAGGAATTTTTGAAAGTGCAAAACCAAGTGTGTCAATATGGTATGTGCCTCAGAGGCTTTTCATATACCCTGCAAAGAAGTGCAATACCCAAGTATATCTTACAGGTCAGGGTAAAGAACAAAAAGAAATCTCAAAGATATGTAATTTACCTTGGCTGCTTGAGTGCTGTGTAAGAAGTGAGTGCAAATCTGTAGCAGAAAATGTGAAAGGTGAGGGATATGGTCACATGCAACCTTTTCATACATTGTAAGACTGCTGATCTTAAAGGCTAATTCTGAGCAAATAACAGGATCAGTACATAGAACATCTTGTAAGCACATTCACGTAATTTAAAAATTATTATTTTTTTTTTTTAGCAAGGAGACTTTTTTTGTCATGTGCAGTACTAAAACACACTGGTGGATTTACATTCTTTTTATGTTTTCACATATGAGTAACCTGTTTTGCTGAATATATTATTTGTCTTTCTTACGTTTTTCATCCTCTTCTAGCCACTCAGTGTGCTTCGTACTCAACTAGGAAAAATAATAATTTTGCTTTATCTGGTGGCATCAACCAAGCGAGTGAGAACTGTTATTCTATGCTTAAGTAACTTTGATTTATGAAAGGTTGACGAATCACTACTTTAGAGTTGGGAAACAAGTCAGACAAGTTTATATTACAAAGGAAAATAGTGAGGTGTGTCTAATAAATTTGTAGCTGAGTGAAAAAAGATAAACTTAAGTTCATTGGGTCTGAAGCCAAGAGCATTGCTATAGGCAATGCATAATGCACTGTGATATCATTTCCAGTGGTAGCTTTATGAATAAGAGGATAGAACATATTAACAATTATGCCGATGGCTAGGACTAAATTGAATTATAACTGCATTAACTAAAGTAACAGTTTTACCCTTTTCCTTTTCCTTGCAATTATTAGGAAATTATTTTCTTTGAAAAGAAAACAAAGCAGATTATTACAAAGCAAGCTTATTGTTCCATCTTTGACTATAATGAGCATTCACTGGTTGATGTGGGTAATTATCTTTTTGAAAGATACAGATTTATTCAGTGAAATCCAGCCTAGGGTGTAATGCTGAAATGCAAATATGAAGCTGAGCAATGGTGACATTGGTCATTTTAAAAAAATCCATGCTAAAACAGATTAAGGTTGATCAACCCCCTTCTGGTTTTTTTTTTTTTTTTTTTTTTTGTCCTCCACTGAAGGAATTTACTAGGATTCCTCTTAGGAGTTCCTATTCATTAATTAATATAGAAAGTGATGCCTTTATTAAGTGGCATTAAGGTATCACACTGGATCAGTAGTATTTAGCACTCACCTGCGCACAGCGTTTTGTGCCTATGATGTCAGATGTGCTGCTCTGCACTATGGACCATTGTGAACTGAGAACAATCAGAACTGCATCCAAGAGCAAAATACAATAGAATCATGGAACAGCCCAGGTTGGGAGGGACCTTGAAAGTTCATCTGGTCCAGCCTTTCAAGAAGTTGTAATCTGTTTTATCCCTGCTGTCAATTTCCATGGAGGGACTGCTAAAACATTCTTGTTAGATCTCATCAGTGATGAGGTTGATTAAGCTTCTGTAATTGAGGAATGAAGGCTTAACCATGAAAATGTCACCTAAAGCACTGGAACGAGAAGTATGGATGAGCCAAATTTGCTTCCTGTAGTGAAACTGTAACTCACACTGTTAGTGCTGAACTCTGAAAGGGTTCTTGCACCTGCCCATTACTTTCTGAAATGGAATCTTAGGAGTGCATGCAGTTATTCCTGAATAGTCAGATGTCCTGGAGTACTTACATTATCATTTCTTAAAGAAGATAAAAGGCTACTTTTTACTTCTAGTAATGCTTAAAGTGTCATAATTTTCTGAGTCTTGCAGTTTTCCTCTTGTGGTGATAATTTTATCAACAATACCTAGTTTATCTATACTTACCTGTTTTTACGTACGTTGTTTATATACAGTTTAAAGACTTTCTTTACCTCCTTACTTCTCTTTATTTTGCATGCTGTCAACACAATTTATGCTTTTCTCACCTCCCCCCGTCTTCCTGCCCAAGTATCTTACTATTTTTGTCCTAAATTTTCTTTGGTGTTACAGGTTTTACTTACCTCTTTTACTTCCTCTACCCATTTCTTGCAACTTACATTGTCTCTCTCCCTTCATCCAATTTTCTTTTTCTTCTTGGATGTTCGTGGTCATGGAGATGATCATGGCTGACAAAAGATTCTTTGGTACGTCATGGAATGGTAGTATTTCAGATGGTGTTTTCGCAGATGTAACTGAAATAGTGAACAACCAAGCTCATTAAAGAACTTCATCTCATCAAAGAATGTTAAAGGGCTGTTTTCAGCCTGACCACAGTGGAAAATAGAACCAGTCAGTCAGTAAAGAATTATGTTTAGTAGGTACTATGAATATGGGTAAAAGAAAAAATGAGACAGTGAACAGTAGGAGCTCATGCGTGATGGGCTTCCACCCTTGACAGAGCCCCTTGATCATAGTTTCTGTTTCTGCTCCTGTGTTGTGGTCCTCTGGTGATCTTTTGGAAGCTGGCTAGGGTGCTTCTGGCACACTGAGAAAATACTGCCATCCACGAAATTCTTCTTTTATTGCCTGCAGGCTTGGTAAGCTCTTCTCCACTTTTTTTATCCCAGAGATGGACTTCATTTTGCTTAATGAACAGTGAGACTGGAAGGGATGGGCCTTAATACACCTTGGACCACACTGTGGAAGAAAGCTTCCTTGCCACAGCTAGATCAGATGGTCTTCTCCGCAAATCTTCTGCTCTGGTAAACATTAAATCCCTCCTTATAAGGTGCTCGTGAGCTTTAAAACCTGATTTTTTTTTGTTTTTATTTTACTTTCTCTTGCAATATGTCCCCAAGAAGGGCTTCAGCCAGTCCCCTTAATTACAATAGTATTTTTTTGCTCATTTGACATGGATGACATGCATAGTCACTAAGGGTCAGAGCAAAGTATTGGCTGTCATAAGGGAAGCAGGGTATAAAGCTGACACTGGAAAGGCAGTGTTTTAGGTAGGAGCTGGTGCGTGGAGGGGGCGGTGGCTGTGTTACTCTGCGTTTGCAGGCGGCAGGAGCAGTGGTACCAGGAGAGCAGCGTGTGCTGCTGCTGTCCTTCTTCCCTCCGAGGGAAACCCTCTGGTGGGAGCCGGGGCTGGTTGTGCCTGCGGTGACTGTGCCAGCTGTGCGGCCCTCTGGTCCGGCCAGCTTGAGCGTGGCGTGGAGAGCGTCCCGGCACGCAGCTGGTCCCCACTTCACGGCTGTCTGCCCGGCTTCCTTCCTCACCGAGGCGGCTGTATGTAAGGACTGACTCCTGCGTATGTTCGCACGCGCCGTTCCTTACTTAAGTGACTGCGCTGGAGTATAAATCAGTGGCAGTCGTGTGGCCTTTTTGTACAGTAAGCTAATACTATCCATAACTCAAAATTAACAGTTCCTTTCTTGTGCTCTTATCTCATTATCCGGATTTCCTGGTGATACTGTAAGTGGTACTTTCAAAACCTCTTGCCAACCCTACTAAAACAAAGATGATAAATTGTCTAACATCTTTTTGTGTACTGCATGACATTCTGTTCTTCTAAATAATGTATTAGCGGACAAATTGCAATGAAAGTGTGACTCTGGCTTCTTTGAAATGTTCATCTTGACAATTTATGATCTTCCACAAAATATGTATCTTGTGTCCAAGAACAAAAATGAACCAAGAGACAGATTTTGATATTGCGTCACTGGGCTCATGCCACTTTTAGATGTTTCTCAGTAAAAAGATATTTGAATCCCAGCTAATCAAAGTTGAATCAGCTCAGGTGAAATGTTAGGATGCCTTCAGTTCTGAAGACAGCATAAAAGAGCTGGAGTGCGGAGTAGGTGAGGGAGGTTACCACTGAAGCTGTCTAGAAGCTTGATGTGTTACAAAGACTACACAGTGTAACCTGTTTCATGTTTGTCCCTGTTACTTCAGTGTGTAGATTAGAACTCTGTAGAGCCCATTTTAAATGTATTATGAATCTTTATCAGTTGCTTTGAACATTTTGACAGTGATTTTGGTTTCTACAAAGCAATGTAAATAGGGTAAGTTGTGATTTCTTTGAAAGATATTTTGGGATAATCAATTTATTTCCTTGTTGCAAATAGATATTCACATTCTGCTGGTTGTCAGAGGCAAGTTATCCTGCTAACCACATTCACATTACTCTGTCTTAATGTATAATATGCATCAATAACAGTCGTTGTCTTTTTTTTTTTTTTTTTTAAATCAGACTCTTAAACTTAATTTTCGGTCCATAGTTTGGCTTCATCAAAATCAGGAGCTTGCTTTTGGAATCACTGCCTTCCCTGGTTTTAGAGTTAAAGGTAAAAAACAGAAGGTGATTCTGAACATAATTCACACCCACTGAAATATGTGTTTTAACATTGCATTCGTTAAGCTGATGCAAAGTTCTCTGTTGTGTTAGCAGTAAACGTTGAGGCATGCGTTGAATGGCTCTTAAGCTGCTTTGTGTCTATGTAAGACTGTGCAGGAGTTAACGTTAGTCTTAAGACAGGTTTTAAACTAGTGCAACTTTGGTATTAGGTTGGTCATGATTCTCAGCTGCTCTGCTTTTGGGGTGCTAGTTTATGCCTTTGCTAAAAAGAGCATCATTTTCTGCCTTTTGGAGTGCCGTCATGCTGTACTGGTGGCAATGACTGTTCCCTTCAGCTAGGCACCATACGTTAAAATAGATTCTCTTCCCCGTATTAGCTAGTGAGTGAGTGCCTAAGTTAAATAAGATAACATAACTTTATCCTGGAAAATACTCTGAAATTCCAACATTCTATGGAATTATAACCTTGCCTGGATGCAGCGTAAGATCATGGATCATCTGATTGTTGCTGATAAGCTCAACAGTGAGTTGTTGAGTCAGGACACCAAGCTGTGTTAGTTAAGAGGGCTGCTTAGTAATACCAGTGCTGTTTTACTCGCAGGTACTGAGCAAATGCAGCATGGTAATTTGACCCAGACGGTTTCCACTGCTGTACCTTTCCAGATCTCCTTAGCGTGTTGTCTTCAGGCTTTCTTTCCTTTCTCCTCCTCCTTTTCTTCCACCCCCATGCTCTTGCTCTGCTCGCGCAGTGCAGGAGCAGGTTGGATTTTTGAATGCACTGCTAAACCAGAGGAAATGTGCCCAAGGCCTGTTCAAGGAATGTTGCTGCTTGTCCTCTGTGCTGGAGGGTTTTGTGATGTGTTAGTTTTCTAGCGCAGAAGATAAGGTAAAGCACCTTTAAAAAATGGAGCCTTTTAAAAAATGGAAACTATGTTAGTTTTAACAATGACTGAGCAAAACATAAGGAAATATTTGCAGCTTCTGGAAACTTAGATAACTTCAGGAATGAAATGAAACGTTGAAGTTATTTTTCCTGCACCTATGTTTTGGCATATCAAGAGATTTGTTTCTCAACAAAAACCCTGTACCTTGACACACTCTTTTGCCTTTTGTATTTCCATTTTTCCTCCTTTTAAGTTTATACCTATATCTTGGCAACCGAAGCCCCTTTTATTTTATTGTCATTCTCCAAAAAGTTTTACCCAGCTGTAGCCACTCATCAGCTCTCCTGTGCGTGCCTTGTCACAGGCTGCCCTCCCTCTCCTACAGAGAAACCACCTTCTGAGTTTTGTATTTCAGATAAACTTCATTCTTCCGTGATCAGTCTCTTGCTGGTTGCTCACTGAAGCTGATCCCCACACCTGTCCACTTAAAAGATTTTTCCTCAAACATTCAATGGTAATGTTGCAAAGAAGGAAGTGCGAAGAGTAACACTGAAGGAGGTACAACAGCTGTCAATGAAGTGGCCTTCAGGAAATCCTGCCAATGTTAATAAACCAAGCTCTTTATAAATCTCTGCTCTTCTGAGCAATTAATGCCAGCAGAAGATGTATCCTAAGGAAAAAAAAAAAGAAAAGAAAAAAAAAGTACAACTCCCCCCCTCCCCTTTATAGCTCCATAATCTTCCTCTGTTTCTGTTCCAGCTGACTGAATTTGACTATCTCAAATCCCAGAATTTTTCTTCTGGGAGAATTAGTTTATTAGTCCAGTTTACAGGTAGCATTGTTGAAATTCCTCATTCTGTTTCTATTCATAGCCAAGAATAAGTTCACAGGTTTTTTGTTCAGATATCCACATTTACACAGCACAGATCAGCACAGTTTGTGGTGTGGATCGAACCTCGGTTTGTCGCCAGGTTAGAAGCCCATGGAGCAAAGCTGTGTGTTTCTGGCATCTGGGGGACTTGTAAGACCACATTCCAGTAATCACGAGAGACAGATTCTTTGTGCACATAAATCATGTGTGTTCAACAAGAAACTGACTATTACATTTCAGTTGCCAAATAAGTCTCTCCTAATAATTTTAGAGCATACCTGTTGTTCCCACAGTGTTGTGTTTGTTTTTTTTTTTCAGCTTTGAAGTTATGCATTAAGAATAAACCTTGAAATTATATACCTTCCTTTTGGTTTCCAATAATGTTTCCAGGGAAAAGGGTGCAGAGTGCTTTATTTAAGCATTCAGTGCTTGATTTTTGTTCCTCTGCTCATAAATAATCAGTATTCAGCTGAATACAGCACCAGAAAGGGAGACAAATAGTAAAAAAAAAAACCAACAAACTTTATTTTCACTATAATACTTTGAAAAGAAATAAAAATAACCCCTCACACTCATTTCAAAACCTCAAGATATTTTTTGTATTTGTTGAAAGTTTCTTCAAATATATTGCATAATCAAAACTTACTTATGAATTTATTTTACTTGTCTTTAGTTTTTGAAAGATTGCAACTTTTAGAAACCTTGTATCTCTTTTGGGTGAAACGTAGCTGTACTGATGACAACAACATTTACATGTTTCTCCAACCATGAAATGTATATTGGTACTGTTTCTGACACCTGGGAACTCAGATTATGTTTTTTGGCTGGTAGGAAAAGCAGATAAAAATGATGGTTCTTGTTCACAAACCTCTCCCAGAAAGTGCAGTGACCCTTCCAATTTCTTTTGTCTATGTAGTGGGAAAGAACTGTGATGAAACAAAAGTTTTGGCTATCTTCCTTGTATTACCATTTGCCAGAAATAAGGATATGGGTGATTTTCTTTTCCTTTGTAGATGGACTTCTGTGGTACCCCTGTGTTTGTGTACCCTGTACTTTAGTTGTTGAAGGATTTGGGTAAGGGAAGAAGTGGTTTATCACCTTTTTTTTTTTATTTTTAAATACTCTCTCTCTTTTTTTTGTTTTAAATGAAAAGATAAGTTATTGAGATTGCAAATTCAAGTGTTAAAACTAGTAAATATATCTATTCCTCCACTTTGGCCCTGTATGTCATGAGACAATCCAGTAACATGACAACATACCTATATTCCACTGGGTGTGGCAGCATTCATTGAAGAGGATAAAGGGCACTAACGAATGAATTGGGATTCTCATATATTTGCAACATGTTGCAGCATCTCTTGTGGCTGGTAAAATAAAGCATGGAGCCACAGTGAATGGAAACAGTGAAATGAAATAGTGAACATCGGTTGTATACCCTGCAGAAATACTGATCTGAATGTCCCTTGGTGAAAAAGTAACATTTGACTTTTTGATTCTAAATTACATTTGAGCTAGCTTTTCTTGTGTGATATTTGCATACAAAATGTGGGTTTATCTTATAGACCTGTTTTATATACACCCGTTTTATTTGGTTTGATATGGGACTGTCCTGGTTTCGGCTGGGATAGAGTTAATTTTCTTTCTAGTAGCTGGTATAGTGTTATGTTTTGGGTTCAGTATAAGAAGAGTGGTGGTAACAGTGATGTTTTCAGTTGTTGCTAAGTAATGTTTATACTAAGTCAAGGATTTTTCAGCTTCTCATGCCCAGCCAGCAAGGAAGCTGGAGGGGCACAAGAAGTTGGGAGGGGACACAGCCAGGGCAGCTGACCCAAACTGGCCAAAGGGGTATTCCATACCATGGGACGTCATGCCCCATATATAAACTGGGGGGAATTGGCCTGGAGGGGGGGATCGCTGCTCGGGAGCTAACTGGGCATCCATCAGTGGGTGGTGAGCAACTACATTGTGCATCACTTGTTTTGTATATTCCAATTCTTTTATTGTTATTGTCATTTTATTATTGTTATTATTATCATTATTATTTTCTTCCTTTCTGTTCTGTTAAACTGTTCTTATCTCAACCCATGAACTTTCCCTTTTTTTTTCCCAATTCGCTCCCCCATTCCACTGAGTTTGGGGGGGGGAGTGAGTGAGCAACTGCATGGTGCTTAGTTACTGGCTGGGGTTAAATCATGACAGGGACGTAAAATTGACTTCTTTATAACTGGCTGACATTTGTATGCTTTTTGCACACTTTTTATAGGGAATGGACCAATTCAGATAAATACTTTTGTATTAAAGAAAATGAGTTTGACCTGGTACATACCAAAACCCCCTTATTTTGATAGTTTTATAATCTAGAAACTAAAAATACAACTTAGGATCTCTGAAATGAGCTAAACATTCTGGACTGCTGTTTTAATCCTGTATTGAACAGGTGGACAGTTTTGCTGATCTGTCCTCATTTTTACTAGGTTATGGACAAGTTTTCAGTGTGAGAGGAAAATGCCTTTTTTTTTCTTTTTCAGGTATTTTTAGAAAATACCTGATCGTATCTGGTACTAGGAAGCAGACAATTTAGGATTAAAGAACCGAAAATCAATCATGAACTCTATATATGCACTATTGCCTTATAAGTAAATGATAAGAAAATGTGCGGTAGGATTTCTGCTATGTAAAGATGCCTACTGTAGTAAACGCTGTCCTCTTTAAGGTATTGGAGCAAGCTGAAAGGGGAAAAAAAACCTGATCAGAAAATCTAATGTAATCTAAGGCAATAAATACTTATCTGGAGAGAAACAAACTTGTGAACTGGAGCATGGTTTAATGCACTACAAATCTGAAGTGTAACTCAAGAGTACACTGGAATCTTTCATTGTCTGAACAAGATGAGCTAAGTCTATGTCAGATTGTCTGACCAAGACAAACAGGAGAGCTGAAGCTGCTCTGAATAATCATTTATTACTACATGAACAGTTGTTGTTTTTTTTAAGTTACTATTTTTGATGGATGAATGAACGTGGTTCAGGAGGCCTTTTCCAGCATTCAGAGGTTGCTTCACTATTCTGAATATTGGAGCTAAATAGTTCTATTTGTCATGCTAGATTAATTTCAGGTATTCTTGTCCTCTCTCAGCTTCCCTGTCTCCTGTTTATGCAGAAAAAACACTGAAAGTGAGATCAACACTGAGGTTCAGTTGCTGGAGCCTAGCACGAATATTAGAGCAGGCTGCAGCTAGAGACAAAAGTGAAAAAAATCTAGACAGGGTGGGTCAGTATCTGGAGAATGAAAGACTAAGAGATACATGCAGCGAGGAAGGATCCTGTGGAGGGGCTGAGCCGGGCTGGGTGAGCTGGAGAGAGCCAGGACAGGTCTAGCAGAGTTCAGCAAACAGGAGGACGGAACTGGGAGCTGGCGTCTAAATACGCATCCACAGTAACAAGGGAGAAGAACTGGGTTTTTGTGATTAACTGGTCAATTTAATAGTTAATCTGTCTCAGCTCCCTCCACTCTAGAACATTGACAGGTACCTTTAATTACCTCACACAAGCAGTAACTAGTCTCAGTTTGTTTCAGTGACTGTTCGTGAGGTATTTACTGCACATGGCTGTATTGTAAAGTCAGGCGAATCAAAAATATGGATGCTCCGTTTTGCTGTGGTATAGATGGTTTTAGTATCTATATCTAGTTCAGTGTATGCTTTCTATTTTAAATATATTTCTGTACTTAAATTCTGATAATAAAAGCTGAAACCCAGATTTTTTTGAACTTAATGGTACTGCAAAGTTATAGTAGTGTTTCCCTGTATCATTCTGAAATGAGAACACTGCAATAACTAAAATAATTCCAGAATTGAGCTTTGTAGGGAACAATGGTTTAATATCCATTTAAAAGAGCTTTGAGTTACAGTAAATGACTAAAGCTGGAACTTGACTCATTTAAGGTCAGTACATGGAGACTAGCAAGCTCGTTCAGAGGTCCCTTGGAAAATAATGTGCCAATTCAGGAAATAGAAATCAAATACATGTATCCACCAATGGAGTTCTTCATAGTCATGAATTGATTTTAATGTCAGCTTCAATTTGTTGTTAGATTTTTGAGGCATTTCCCAACAGACAGGGCTTCAGTGATTTATATTTTGTTGTGAACTGAAGTGCTCAGTTTTTCATGGGTAACACTTATTCACTGCTCTTGAGATTTGTTTCCTACTGTTTTTTGAAGCATGTCTTGTCTTTTGCTTTGGCTAGAAATGTTGCTCAGTTGAGTGGTGATTTTCTCTGGGAAAAAATGAGAAGTATAGGATAGCCTTTCTGAAATCTTGCAAACCTGTTGCACAGAGGTCTGCATGGGGGCTGTGTCTGGTGAGAGGAAGCTTATCTGGAAATATTTTGAGGTACTTGTAGGTTTTACAATTGATTTTGCTATTTAGTCTTCAAAAGTTTCTTTCTAGAGTCACACTTGTTCCTTTTGCTTCCAGTAGACACTTCACCCACACATAAATAAGTACACTTTGTGATGTATTTGTAATATTTGATTAATTAAATGTTCAGAAACTATAATAAATACTTACATTTTTTCTGTGCTAGGTTATTTATTTTAATAGATAATTTCTTAAATATAACTTAGCCTTCACTGTTTAAAATTGAATATGTAGCTCTTTGCTTTTGCTATTTAGTATGTAGCCCTTAGCTTTTGCATCAGAGAATTATTTTCTCCCATCTCCTTAATTAAATAATTGTTGATAACCCTCAGTTTATAGAGATTCAATTAAGTCATTGGTTTCTCATAATTAAATAATGAACCACAGCAACTGACCAAGTAAACACCCTCAGAAATGATGTCTGAAATACTTTACCATGAGCCTGACATCAATTCAATGACTGTGTCTCAGGTAATCAAGCTAACTTACTATATTGGATAATTTGATCATAAATTTGATCAGTCCAACCCAGTCAAGGATGTCTCTGATTTGTTGCTAAAACAGCTTAATTGTGATGGCATATGTTGTCATCAAGGCTCTGTTGGTCAGCCATGGTTATCAAAGGCACCACTTTTCTTAAATCCATTAATTTCTTTTTTGCAATGATATTCCACAGAATGACAATACAATATACTGGCCTTCTCCTGCTTCCATGAGATGTAATAGAAACTTTATTTCAGGAAGGAAGGAAGGAAGAACAGGCTCGGTTCGCATCTAAATGACTTTGCGCTGCCTGCTGCCCATGTTTAGTTAAACCTGAATACGCTTCCAGGGAAGTAGCAAACATCTGATTTCAGCATTGTGTGACTGCATAAACGTCCTCGTGTCCATGAATTAATGCAATAAATTGGATATCTAAGGTTTCTGTGTGGGAATTAGCAGGGGAAGGGCAATTTCTTTCAGACTGAAAACTCTTACTCATCTTTGGAGTGCTCTGAGCATCCCTGTAATACAAAATGCTGTTGCCACCTCTCCTCCCAGATCTCAGCTGTTCTGCTCCGGCACAGCTGCACCGTGGTGGGGGTTGTCTTCCCTGTTACGAGAAAGTGCTCTTGTTGCTTCACCGCTGAATGACATTGCGCTTGCATTTTTTTATTTCGTGAGAAAGTTTGGAAGGGGCGAAGTGGAGCTATGACCTTCATTCTGCAGAGTGCCTCTGGGTAGGAAAGGAAATGGGACCTATACTGCATGAAAATAAGGTGCTGCCTTACAGGCTGGCCTGTGTTTGTCTATATTGTTTTGCCTGTTCCTGTCCCTAAGACAAGGACAGGGCCAGGCCCAATCTGGCCTTTTGCTATCTTTGTTTTTTCACATGCTTTGAAATAATTCTGTACATTACTATGTCTATTTGAAAGGCTCACATCTTCAAACCGTTTCACTTTTTTGGCTTTGCAGATAAGCTTCTAAACCTATGGAAACCAATTGCAGCTTGTATATAGTAAATGCTTCCTATCCCATTCTACCCTCCACAACAGCAGAATTACTGAAAGATAAGATGAGCATTACTTTCAAGCTTAGCTTTACTGGTTTGGCACACAGCTGTTATTATACTTCAAAGGAGCATAATATTATTTGAAATGTGCATTACAAAACAGAGATGAAACAAGACCTAATGTTTCCTGTGTTTTTAAGCAATATAGCACTTCTAACTACCAAAAAATATTAGGTCTACATTGTAATGTAGAAAGTATGGGGAGTCTTCAGGGAGATGTTTCGACTATTATGGAATGCGAGGACTATCCATTGAGGACAGTATTACAGAGGAACATTTACATTATTCAGCGTGTAGTTGAAAGGAAATGACACTGCAATTCAAGGGTGATGAAACACCCGTGAGACCACTGATGAGATTATGCTATGAAAAGAGATTTTTGCAATGCTTTCAGCTTATAACCGGATTATGTTGTGAGATTCAGTGGTACATAAATAAGATCTTGTAGGAAAGCTCTAACGTTCATGTCTTCTCCAAAAGGACAGACATAATGATCATAAAATACTGTTACTATAGGGTGAATGTGTTTTTATGTTTTATTTACTGTAACCTGTGCAATGATGCAACAGGTAAGTAAGATTTTTAAGTCACATGTGAAAGCTTTTACCTACAGTGTTTTATGAGAACTTTGGAAGAGAACACTTTGCTCCATTTTTGTGCAGGCAGTACTCTGGTTGAATAATGAATTAATTTAATGAGATTCATTTAGATATATGCTGAAGTGGAGTTGTATCAGTATCGGTTATTGCCTGTCATCTATGCTTTAGTAATGTTTTAAAATTCTCTGTTTCTGCTGATGAAAGATTATTTTGGGTTTTCATCAGATAAGAAAATCTCTCTGAAATTATTTGCTGACTCATGCACTCTGTGCAAAATTCTGCTGAAAATTGTTACGAAAAAAATATTTTGAAGCAAATCATACATAAAAAATGGCTTACAGACTGTATTAAAAAGCCTTAAAAGTGATTTTAAAATTACCCTGGTGGAGTAGTATTAGTCTTGTCATGTTTGTTGAGAATAAGGTGATAACTGATATTTATTATTCAGTAGGACTGACAACGATCAATCTGTGATTTCCTTTGAAACATTTTTATTGTGTTCAGAGCAAGAATCTTGCTCAGTGGTTGAAGCTACAATTTAATCAGTAAAGAATATAAATTTGTTGCTTTGACAGCCTAATGATATAGAAAACTGAGAAAGAAGTGGTCAATAAAGAGGTAAATACTTACTGATTATACCCTTTTTCAAAGGAAAATCTTATCTCTACTGTGTTAGGTAGGTTCTGATTTTACTGGTGCAACAGAGACTTTAAATGCTAAGTAGCACAACTTGTTCATTAAAAAAAAAAAAAAAGCAAGTTTAACCATGTAAACAAGGTTTTACTTTGTATAATATGTATAATCCAAGAGGTTGTCCATACCGCTTGAACTGTCAGTGGTGTAGGCCAAATGTTATATTACTTATTAGTCTAGTTTGTGTCATGAAAAATAAATGTATACTGTAAAGATACTTCTTTTTTTTTTTTCTCTTTTTTTTTCATTTAAATGAAAAAGTAGTTTCTCCTAGTCTTTCTCCATAAGGGCTGATATTCTTGCAGCTAACTTCAACTGCATCAGAGGCCTGCCATGTTTTGGAATAAAACTGGGTTACCGATTTTACTGAGTCCATTTAATATTTTGGTGTTTTGATATTAGGTTTTCTTGGATCTGAAAGTGGTTTTTTGGGGGTTTGGGGTTTTTTTTGGCATGTGCAATCTAAGTCCATTCAGTCTTTAATTACCAAAAGTTTTGTGTACTTCCTTCCAGTATTGACAAATAGGTAATTTGCCCATTCACTGTAAGAGGAGCGTGGTGAATACTTTATCTTTTGGTGGTGTTTTTAAGAAAGTGTGCCATTCTGCCCTGAACAGAACAGGGAGGACTTTGGCTTCCAGTTTCTCAGAGTCCTTTTGTCATCTGAGGATATATGGAAACAATGGAGTGTCATTTTAGGAATGACAATTTTACTTCTGGAATGGAGTCAAGCAGAAACAAACGAAAGGCCTGTGAGAGGTCAGTACTTCCTGGGAATAGAATAAGAACTTGAAAATTTCCGGGTGTTGTAAGTATCCGCCTAATAAATCTAACATAAAATGAGTTAGTGGTGGTGGCTTACAGACAGTGTAACAAAGACTAGGTCAAAGTGAAATTAGTATGCATAGTGCAAGAAAGGAGAGGGAATTGTAACAAATATCTAAGTATCTTCCTATATTTGAGGTCCTAAGAAGAAATCTTTGTTAGGATGGGAAATAGTTAACACCTTATATTGCAACAGTTGTTTCTAATAGGAATATATCTGAGAAGACTAAGTTGACAAAGTCCAGTTGGTTTATTGGTTGTAGCAATCTATGTAATGTATATGTTGTACCAGTCCTGGTAAGATCTGTGTACCACCACTCTTACCAGAGACCAGCTGAGAATACAGTCACATACACTACTCACTTTGCTGAAAGGGTAAATCAATGAACAGTATTGTCAATGCCCTTTTTGTTGGCTTGTCAAGAAACATGCACAATATATGCAGTTATTACATATACAAATACAAAACCAAAACATATTTGCAGGCATTTTGTGTTAGGCACCATCTGGACTGGATGTGATTTTACGATTGCATTAACACAGTACTTGGGATTTTACAACTGGATAATCATGGAAATCTAATTCACAATTTAAGATAAGGCAGGAAAGAGGCCTTTACTCTTTCAGAAGCAATGTAATTTATTAATTATCACTTAGCTAAATTTGTTTCTGATTCAGAAAGCATACAGTTTCCTACCACAAGTACTTTTGTATATAGTATTGAAGTTATAAACGGTAACATGATTTTTGTAACATTACTTATTGTGGGGGTATTTAGATGCCTAGATCAAGACCTCTTCTCAGACTTAGTGTACAGTAAGTATAGGCTTCAGTATTAGAGCAATTCAGAGCACCTAAATTAAACTCATCCTTAATAAGCTTTGCAAAAGTCTCTCTGTATCTGTTGCTTTTATAAAGAAGCTTGCAGAGTGTAGTTATCTTAAGTTTGCTTTGTGTTTGATGATGTGAATACTCTTGTATATGTTTTCTTCTGAGTATGCTGCTCAACTAATCCAACATAGCCAATTATGTTTTGATACCTGAAGATAAATTTGGAACTGGAATAGGCTAGAAACCTATCTGTTCACTTCGTTTGTAGAGGTTGTTCCATCATAAACACTTTTTCTTTAAAGCACACTGCAATTTCATGTACCACAATTCAGGTATTTTATATTAGGATAAAGTAAATGTCATTACAACTGTTATTTGACAAGAAATTGTCTGTAAAATAAATACACTCTCCCCACCCCCCCCACCCCCCGTATTAGAAAGGACATAATAGCAACATGGGTAAAACTGGAGGGAAAAAAAAAAAAAAAAAAAGATTAAAAACACAGAACAAAAAGAGGGAAAATCCAGCCATGTATATTTTGCTTCCTGTTTGAAAAGCAATGTACTGGTACTTACAACAAGCTTAAAAGTGTTTGGAACAAGTCTGTTTTTAATACAACCCAAGAAGAATGGCACTAGGAACAATGGGACATTTGAACTAGAAGGAAAGGAATAATGGAAACCTGTGAGAGTGGAGGACACACCCACATCGCTGGTTGAATAACCAAAAGCTGGGTATCATCATGTCAATCAAAACACACCAGGCAGTGTTCCAATATGTCAATCTATGAATAGGATCTCTGCAGGAATCATACAGAATAATTAAAATTTGGGAAAGATCATGTTTCAATCTGTGTCTCCTTCAATAGTGACAATTCTAATTTGGGAAGGTGCTCAACCCTCAAATTTGAACACATGTATTTTTTCAAGACAACAGTGCTAAACTGTAAGTCCAATTAAAAAAACACAAAACAAACAAAAAAACCCCAAACAATATTTTTTTACATTTTCATGAACAACTCCTATATGTTTGACAGATTCAATTTGCTTGTGCTGAATAAGTTAATGATAATATTGCTGCTACTATGACTACTACTGAGAAAAAGTTGATCTCTGGTCTGTCTATGTGTCTTGCAAATTGCTCAGTCCTTAATAATGCCGGTGACATTTCTGGCACTATGAAGAAATTAAATTTCCTGAAATATTTTGATGACAGAAACTCTAATTTCTTGGAACTCCATTAACTCCAAAAATCGGCTGCCCATTTTTTATACACAGTACCTCAAGGGCAGCAGAAGCACTTGCTGTGCATGCTCATGTTGATTGCTGGAAAGATATTATTGCAAACACCATGCTGAAGGACTTGCCATGCTTCCTCTTCGGTGTTTTACCTCTAGTGTGTATGGCAGAGTATCTTTAGAAACATCTGACAATTCGAAATGAAATATGCCTTACTTCCTGATAATGCATAACAGAAAACAGTTCACACCTGCTATTTCTTAACTCTTTGAACATATGATTGGCTTGGCAGAATCAGACTAGGCTATCTAAGCAAATTCAGTCTCCTTCCTGCTGGATATTGTTACTCTGGCAAAGTCCACGTGTGCCAAGTCCTTTTACGTTTTTGCAGTGGATAACTAATCAGTTTTATGTGCTCCCAATCTATGAGAACAAGATATATGATGTACCCTCTCATACCTGCCAACTCCCATTCAATTTTGTGAGCACAAGGGTTCTCAAATGTTTACACGGTTGATCACATTTCCATCCAGATTGCTGTGTGGGCCACCTGCCCCTTCTTTGCATATGTATTCCGGGAGAATTAGAGCGACTGACTCCTGAGGGATGTCTTTAGTTCATGGAGTTTTTAGTGAAGGTCAGCAGCTGGAAATAAGGAAGAGAAAGCAGAACAGCGTACACTTACCTGTCTGTGATCGCGTAGGCCTGACCCACCACGCAAGAAAACCTCTGACCATTTTCCAGCAGTGTAATTGCTTTGAATGTTCTGTTCTTCAAACATAAGTGAAAAAAGGAAAGCGGAGATGATGTGCTAATGCCTATCCAGAGGTTTGTTAACGAGTAGAAAGAGAAAGCTCGTATCTTTACTGCAGTTCAGGGCCAAGACTGGAGCAGCCAAGCTGGTGAGGTACTGCCCTTAGACTGACGACCCTGTCTGAGATATACACAGGGTCACTCTGCTTCCCCTGCTTCCACCACGAGTGCCAGCAATCGTCTGTATTTGATTGAATTGTCAGCTGACCAGCATTTTTGGTGACTAGTTGAAACTGCTTCTGGAGCTGGACCTGGTTTTGGATGGGTGACCATCCCTGTTCAGGAAGATGGACTATTCTTAACAGGAAGCTTTGCCAAATGTTCAAAAGTAAGACCTTTCTTACCAAATGTGCCTACAGGACACTTTTCTTTTAAGAAAATGTTCTGAATAATTTACTATTTGTTTTTCAGTGAGGATATTTCCGTAATGTATTTCCAAAGAAAGGACTGTTTGGAAGTCCTTTCATGCTCAGTTGGACATCGAGGCATGTACTTAGCTTTAAATGTGAAAACGCTTCTACTGAATTACTGATTGATAACTTTTGTTATTGAGATCTTAACAGAAGATAGGTTTGTGAAAATGCTGTGCTCCGACTCAGAGCAGGCCTGTACTTGCAACATACTTTTAATTAATATTAAATATTAAATTAATAAAATTAAATAGTAAGTTTTTAATACTAATCAATATTAAGTAATAGATTAAGAATCTCTCTTCCATAGTTACTTTTTGTCCTGCAAAGTTTGTTTTCATTTAATACACCTGAGGATTGCTTAGGTAGCTAAGTGTGGTTGCAGTGACTTGAAACAGTATCTCCTACAGATGCTCACTTGAGTTTGTGGGTTCCCTGTGGTGGTGGTTTAAATTAGACTTCTATGTTCATCAGTGTGATAGGAGGACATGGAAAAAGGAGACTGTTTTGCAAAGACTTATGAGATCAGTTCTGAGTGGCAGAATTGTTTTGTGGTTGGAGGACTCAAGGAAATGAGACTGGGAGAGGGGAGCATTTTTCCTTTCAATCAAGGAACCAAGAGTAAATTGCCTAAAACCCACCCACCCTACCAGCCAAGAAACAAAAAATGTCATACAGTCTCCCAGGTTTCCATAGGGGAAGCCATACATGAGGAGTCCATGCAGATTTGTTTATACTTATATACTGATTTTGTGGAATTCAATGAGTAGATAGGACCATTCTCTAGAAATTCTGATCAGTCAGTTATAGTATAGAGATCCTTGCATTTATAGTTTCTTCTCCTTGTGTTTATCTAGATTGATTTCCTATTGTGTTGACTAGTTTTCAGTGTAATTTTGTACAAGTGATTTGATACCCATGTTCCTCACTTTCTTGGCTGATTTCAAGTTAGAATAGTGTTATTTCCCTGTTTTACAAGTTATTCAGGGTTAAATACTTTAAAGAATGTGACAGATGCAAATCTTGTGGTTATAGCAGTCATGCACATACCTTGTTATAGCTATAGTATTTTGATATTTCCTCTATTTCTGGATTGAAAAATAATTTATTTAAGGTCAGAGTACTAGAAATTGGCATAATACTTAGTTTTACATTAGGCATCTTTACTTAATGTCTTTGCTTGCCTGTCTCAGAAAAACAGAATTTGAAGCAGAAGCCATAGAGATATTTCTGCAATGTTGACAGTGTCAAGTATTTTTATTCTACCCTATATTTGGTTAATAAACATGTATTATTTGTGCATGTACTTCTATATGTATAGATGCATATATAAACATAATTTTAAATATGTAGTGAAATATGTATTTACAAATAAACTTTTATATCAAAAAAAGTATTTAAACATATTTAACCTGTATTCCAGTCAGTGAAAATATAATAAATTGTACAGCAAGTACCAAATAGTATTCATTTTCAAATTACTATGCTATTTGCATATTAAGAAACAATTTTCAAGTTCCTTTCTAGGTTCTTTCATGTTTTAGAATTGTAGATCAGTGCTTATAGCTATGTTATATTTAGCATTCTTTGTTCTTGGTGCTCACTTTTATGTAGGAAAGCAACTGTGTCAACTTAGGTTCACTGAGCCTTACTCTTTATTAAATATTGCCATCAGTGAGGAACAGCTCGCTTTCCCATGGAAGTTTGAAATACGGTTTCAAGCTCTTCTTTACTTCTGTTTTACACTACTTCTAACTATCTGAAGGACTGAAGATATTTTAGCTTCACACTGTATTGTATTGTACTTTATTGTAATCCAAGATTAGATTCGGCAGAATAGGCTGTAAGTACCTTCCATATTTCTGATTTAATTGGCTCTTCTCTGAATGAATTTTACCTAGTTTTGTGGTGGTTTTGTTTTTTTTATTTTTTCCCCCTTTCTTCTGGCACCTTTTTGATCTTTGGTGCATGCTGCAGCCTGTAGCTTGTGGGCTTGGAGGCTTTTCACCAAAGTCCTTCATAGCTAACTCGTGGAAGCCTCATCACCTCAGGTTTGAAGTTCCCTGACTCTGGAGGATGATTGAAGCCTGGGAAAACTCCTTTAGTTTGCCATTTACTGGAGAAAAGTTTTCTTATTCCCTGGGATTCACTTCTACATTTTTAACAGAGAACCCATGTTTAGGGAGGTGCTATCTTTGGGCTAATGTCACGTGACCCATTCAAGTAGAGGAGTTTATTCCATGTTTGTTGTTAAGTATAGAGGAAACCTCTAGTGCAACACTGGTTGGTGGCTGTAACTCAAAATGGTAGATCAGGTCTTACTTGTCTGTTACTAACTCTGACTTGTTAGCAGTTCCATGGCTTCAGACTAGTCTCATCCACCTTGCATGTTGTACAGTCCTTAAGGGAAATGGGTAGTAGAATAAAAGTACCTGTTAAAAGAGAAAGTGTGTTTTAGACAGTGGTTTAATCTGGGAGCACAAGTACTAACATCCAATTCAAAATAATACTGTCACTGCCAGATGAAGCAGAGGTTAACATTAAAGTTGTTCATGTGCCTGGCTTGCACTCTTTTAAATCACTTTGAGTACCTATCTGCAATCATTGAGTGAGGTGTTATCATTGCCTATACAGAATACTTGCAAGGTTCTCAGCCATAACCATGATGGGTGTCATAAGAGACCGTGATGAGGCTTCTAGAGTTAAACTGGTAGATCTACCCTTGTTTTATTACCTTCTGTTTCAGATTCAAGTCTGCTCAGTTTGTTTTCACTAGGCATGCTCAGAGCTGTAACGGAGACATCAGTATATGTTCTCTCCCGTACTAATATTAAATAAATATTTGCAAAGTCACTCCTACGTTGGTAAGCTTCTTGTACAAGGTCCCTTCTGGTCTTTTGGCAGTGTTACAGCAGCTATTTATCACTCACCCTCTTTAGGATTTCCATTTTTATTCTACTGAAATGTATTAATGTTGTGCTATGACATCCAGTAATTTTAAGTGTTGACAGTGTTTCTAAATTTATATGTTCCTGTTTTCTTTGAGATATCTGGACTTGAAGAAACACCACACCATGTGCGGTGATTACCTAGCAGGTAGACAGGATGAAGACTTAATTTGTAGAGCTATCCGTTAAATTTATGTAATTCAATAATTGAAATATTCAGTTTATTATTAACAAACAATGCATTCATAAATAAAGAATACATAAGTGAACAAGAAATTAATACTAATAAAAATAAAAAATAACTATTGTTAATAGATAATATAGTTACATAATAATTTAAATATTTGTATTAAAATAATGTCTCCATTTAAGCATATTAGTATTTTTATTGATTCAGTAGCTTCAGTGCTTGTGGTGTATGTGGCATCTGGACTGACTTTATATCACAGCCAGCTATGCTTTGTTGACCAAAGTTGGCTAAATATTTTCCGGTAGAAGTGTTTTCACTGGCAATGTCATTTCAAAAGTGTAAAAATTGAAATATTATTTGAAAATTTCATCAAAACTGCTTTTGCAATCCCCAGAATATGCAAAAAGATTATATCCCGTAAGAGAAAAAAAATCACTAAAGGTTTTGACTATAATTTTTAGTATAATAATGTATGTAAGATATGTCTTATATAAAATTGTAGATACTGTTTTTTTACAGAAATGGCATGGTCTGTCAATGGAAACAGCTTCAAAATTATTTTCCTGTTTTTTTTCTGCTTGGCCTTTGAAATTTTTTGTTTGTTTGTTTTTAATACTAGCTGTAGTTAACAACTCTTTGTAGCCCTTGATCCAACCTCACTGCTGTGCATATTCACAAGGTGTGAAGCATTCAGTGACATCAACAGGAGTGATACATGCACATTGTTAAATTGTTTGGATGCAGGGAGTATCTTGCATGCATTTTGTAAAGTCCCAGTAACATGGCTCTAGTGCATGGCATGTGTTCATACATACTACAGCAATGTAAGTAAAAATGCATGAGAATTATGATTTTGTTTTCACTCTGATTCTTTAATTATTGGTCACATGGATAAATCCCCAGATAGTCAGTCCCTTGAAAGTTCGGAGATGTGTTTTTTGTGAGTAATCTCAGAAAAAATATCAGAATTTACAAAAATTAAAATTTTTTTTTCTTGAAACATAAATGAAGCAAATCATGGGCTAGGGACTAAAAAGAAAGAAGGGGCTTCAGAATCCCAATTCTTTTTAGGGTACATCAGGAATTCAGAAGTTGCAGGAGTTTTAGACTGTTGTGGAAAAAATGATCTATCTTGTGTAACAGACCTCGGATACTAATATTTGGCTTTCCGTTGAAGCTACATGGAACTTGGCAACACAAAAGCTAATATACAGCAAGTACGTTGTTGCTTAGGTAGTATCAACAAAACATCAATCAATTTCAGCCATCCATGGAGGGCAAAAATACAGGACTACTTTGTAGTTGCTGCCTTATGTTGACAGAGGACGCATTGGTTTCATAAGTAATGATCTAGCTAATTGAATGGAACAGCATCATAGCAGAATGAATACTTTTAGTTATTAATCAGTAGCCTCTTACACATGTTGTGCTAAAATATTCTGTAGTAAAAACAGTCTTCATTAGTGATGCCACAGTGAATTGAAATGTTACCATATTCTTTTGGGCACTGGTTGAACTGAGTGTTTGAATGCCTGTCTTTAACCTCATAATTAAGCCTATTTTTTGTTTGAAAAACATAAACCAATTCTCACTTTGCACAAGTTTAAATCCTGTTGCATTCCACAGCATTTCGGAGGGAACTTGTACTCCTTCAAACCCAGCAGTAGACCAGGTAGTAGTCTTTTCAGTAGTTGATTTCAAGACTAGAAAATAATACATAACTCTAAAGGCCATTTAATTTAAAATAAGTGAATGGAGTCTTGCTATTTTTCATACAGATTAATTGATCTGGGAACAAAGTGGAAAGCTAATGAGAATTTTGATCAGTAACTATTAAAGACAACTACATTTGAAAATAAAACTGAAGAAACCCCTGACATTTTATATAATTACTGTAATATCAAATTTATGTTAAGAAATAATTCCAAAGATTGGTAAAACTTCAGTGAATTACACGTACGATAGGCAATATATTTTTCCAGACATAAGCACCCTACATAACTTGCAAATTTGTGAGTTAGGTGCGCACGTATCACATTGTTTTATTAAACTGCTAACAAGAAGTTCTGTATGGAAATATACTGCCTGTATTACATGAATTAGATTCTTTGCTGTGTAAATCATCTTCATTAAGTGTTCATGGAGGGTCTAGTCAAAGAGCTTTAAGAGCAACGTTACAGGGTAGAGAGGGGTCTGTGATGAAGAAAAACATGTAACAAAATGGTGCTTCTTGTGGACTATCTCTGTTTCAAAAATCCAGTTTTAAATAATGGTTACAATTCAGGTGTATGGGTGAAATGCCACGTGTAATTAGTATTCTGAAATCAGATGCTTTTATAGTCACTGATTCAGTGTGTCTGCACAGTCATCTGGCTGAAGCTAGCCTACTACCAACTCTCTCTTTTTTTCATAGATCATATAGGAAGTCTTTACATATAGCCTTTCAGGACTGTGGACTTTAAGAATATGTTTGAGGGAAAAAAACTGTGTCTTTATTATGGGGAAAAAAAATTACTCAAGGTAGTTAGGTTCTGGAACTGAGTGAAAACAAACACTAATGCACATTTCTCAGAGAGAAGCAATATTAAGGAACAAAAGCACACAGAGCTTGAAAACCACAATAAAAACTTCTAGAGATTATTTGATAAATAAGGAAAGGATTACTCAAACATAATTGCTAATAAGTGATTAGTTAGTGGACTATGTACAGCCAATGTAGATAGATGTACACTGGAGAAAGACAGCCTGATAGACGGACTTTGATGTACTTACTCAGTATCTGTAGGAGTAAGTGATAATTAGAAGTACTCTGCATAAATAGAAAATATGGAAGGTGGCTTTTCACCGCCAGAATTTTGTCTGTCAACTGTTGCTGGATTTCTCAGAGCTAAATGTTGATTCTGTCATGTGAGATGTAATAAGTAAGATGATCCCACTCTGCAGGAACTCATGCAAACACCTCCTTCTTCAGATAGGAAAATATTGCCTTTACTGTGTTGTGATTTCTTTTACTGTATGATGGGTTTTATTGACATGTAATAGGAAAAAACCATAAATAAAAGTATATTAAGACATATCAAAGGACAATTTAAAAGGGCTATTGAACAGGAAACAAAGAGTAAAGACATTGATGGAGATTAGTTCTTATTTATCCATTACTGAGAAGTCATCTTAAAAAATATATATATATATATACACAAATATATTTTGAAATGTTGTTACTTGCATTGAATTACAAACATATATAAAAGTAGCTATTATACATCTACCAAGGTATTGCAGCAACATTCATTAAATTTATATAGTTGTTCATGTCTATAAATTTAAATGATCAGCTGCTATAGAAAATCACTATTAAGACATGCATGCAATACAATACCCATCCAACCTTGAGAGGCTATGAAGTCCCCATCAGATACATCTGAGAACATTTGCATATTTTGGAAAGGTTCATAGTTTCTTCCAGTAAAGCTTGATAATATTTAATGAATGTCTTTCTTTTAAAAATGTAAATGACATTAATTTCTGGGTAACAGACTTTATATTCAATTCTATTTGATCTTTTAAAATAGTTTTTCTTTTCCTGTGTATTTTCCCTTGTGGTAATTACTAGCTAATTCATTCGCTCAACTGTAAATTTCTTTCATGATTCGTTTTCAACCAGGCTTGCCTTGCACGTCTTACTAATACATGGATTTAAAAAAAAAAATAAAAATTTCTGAGCTGCAAATCTAAACAGCACATAAGAACACTTCCAATTACTTTGCAAACAGGTTCAGTTTCTGTAAATATGTTTACCAAGCTGTACTGACATACAGTGAGAACTGCCTATTCTGAGTTGTTATAACGGGAATACTGCTTGAAGCTGAAAATGTCTGTTTTATGTCTGTGTGTATGTGTGGGAAAAAGAAGGGCTTGTTTTTCCCTTTGCGCTCTTACAAAGTCATGTATGTTTCTGGATCAAGCGAGAGGGATTGGTTTGGGGTTTTTATCTGGAAAATTGTCAGATTACAGCAAGTCATTGCTTTGTCAGATCCAGTATTGTGTTTATGAAGGTCATCGGTGCTGCAAACTTGAGGTACAGTTGCAAAACATTACAGTCACATACTCATGGTTCAACTTTCCCAATCTGAGTGTCATTCTTCATTTTCTAGTTTGATTGGTTTTTAAACTTTTTTTTTATATTTAGCCAATAAAACCTTTATTTAGAATCATAGAAATATGTCACTGTATTTGCACTTCTTTTAAAAAAGTTTGTAAAGAGATTATTATAGGTGTGTTTTAAACTAGTGAATGCCTCAGAAAAGGTTGGTTTTGCAGGTACTTTGTAATATCATAGGGCATTTCTGAGAATAATTGTTTCTTTCTGCTTCTTACTTCCTTTGTGAGTGGACAAATTTCACTCTCCTTTGAGAATTACACAAATCCTGTAAAAGCTGTTGTTATGGAACACAATGTTGAAAGGATTAATATAAAACGACAATACTAGGTTGTGCAGTTGACATGCAGTTTGATGGCTGTTATGCTGGGAATGGCAGCAGGTTCTCTGATGTCTGTTTGTGAAGTAATAGGGCAGGAGCTGGGTGAGGATCTAGTTGTGGAGCCTCAACTTTGCCTGGAGTCCTCATACTGTCCTTGACAAGCACTGACAGATGGGATAGCTGGCTCTGAACTCCCATCATAGCCCTTAGGCTATATCTCCCCCTTCTTTTCTCCTCTGATGCTCATCATCCACTCTCCTCTTGTGTGCATACCAGAAGACATTCACTATTCAAAGTCTGAGAAGAGATAGAGAAACTTCCATTGCTGGTCCTGTGCTTGGTGGGGCTTCTCCTTGCAGGTCTGTCCCCAGCACCACAAACGAAACAGAGCATGCAGGGGACAGCTGCTACATCTGATCAAAGCAACACGGTGAAGGTGCTGGTGCCCAGTAAGAGACCCATGATGAGTTGTTCAGGAAACTTGGACACAGTGGGAAGTCCCTTAGAGACAATGTGTTTTCCTTTAGCAGCAAATTCATATGTAAGTATGCATGTGTATAACAAGTATGTATTTCTATTTCATGTAGTCTAATATTTATGGCTCCTCCACTCAAGAGTGGCCAACAGATTTCGGTGGAATGTAGACAGAAGAAAAACAGGTTAAGGAGTATGACAGCTTTCTTGGAGTCAGTTTTTTAGTGGAGAATCATGCATCATAAAATTCAGTGTTTTAGTTGCATGGAATAATGAAAAAGTCTAGGTTGGAAGACAGCTCTGAAGCACATCTGGTCCAACTGTTGAAAGCAGGACTGTAGATTAGTTTATCAAAGGCCCTGTCAAGCTGAGTCTTGAATATTTCCAGTGAGGGAGATTGCACCACTTTTCTGGCAAACTGTTTCCAATGTTCAGCAGTCCTCACAGTGGGGATTTTTTTTTCATATATCAAGTTGGTATTTACACTGATTCAGTTTCTACCTGTCACTTCTGGTTGTGTCATTGTGCATCCTTATATAGAGTGTACCTCCATCTTCTCTATCGACTACCTTTTAAGTATTATATGCCATCTTTTCTGTAGGCTGAACAAACCCAACTAATTCAACTCTCTTTATTATGTCATGTTCTTCAATGCTTTACTCATCTTGGAGACCTTCCACTTTTGTGGGGGACACTTGGTGGCCTCTCTGATTTTTTCATTGTCTCTTTTGAACTGGGGTACCAAAGTAAAGCCAATGGAACATACTGAAAACATGGACTACTAAATACTGAAGAAAAGCTGGGGAGTCAAATGGGGTAGGATGAGGACCACTTACAATGTGGTATTAATGATACTGCAAAATATGTACTACTTCTCTGTTGCGTCTTTGTGTTTTGGACACACTGCCCCTTGTTCCCTTTCAGCTGATATGTAAATTACTGTTTTTTTCTATGCTTTTTAAGGATTCCAGTTAGGAAGGGATTTTCTTAGCATTTCATGAAACCAGTATTAGCAGATGCATTCCTACAGAGGATGGTGATCTTTCTGTCCTTAAAACTGTATGAGTCATGGTGTTTTATTAAACTAGCAATCATGCATAATTCAAAGAAGCATGGCCCTATGTCACCAGAACGTATGATTCATCATACTGATACTGCCTGAGCAACCGTGAAGGACAATGCGTTGGAAGTTCAGTCCTTTCTGTTGTTCTTGGAGGACTCTGCCCTTGGAGTTCTTGATACACATGAACCCATACTCCTTCAGACAAAATAAATGAAATGTCTTTTGAACAGGACAGAAGGCAGTATCTACAACCAATTTTGCCTAATATGATGTGGAACAAGGTGCAAACATGACTAACATGGCAGTAGGATGAAGTATAGGTATGCCAAGAAGCCATAGAAATGGGAATTAAAAAAATGAAGACACTAATTAGTCCTGCTGAGATGGGAATTAGTAGACCATACGTTACGCATGAGGCTGTATTGCTTCCCATTCCAATGCTTGTATTTCCCCTTTGTGGCACTCTGTGTTCTCAGGATGTACCAGCTTGCTTTGTAGTAGCCTTTTTGCACAATTTTGATGGTACTAACACCTGGAAAACTACCAGAAAGTAACACACCTATCATTCTAAGATCATCACCTGCCATTGCTCTAGATATCTATGCTTTGGTGATCTATTGACAGTCAAGTACATCCTCCTAAACTTTTCCTCTCTTCTGGGGAGAAATGTGCAGTTCTGCATTGGGGCTGCAGTATTGTGTGTGCTCTTTTGAATCTGCAGCCTACGTTTGGATGATGATGCTTTTTCAATTGCTACTGGTTTATGACCCATATTCTATGGCACACTTAAAATGCAGCCAGCTCATAGTCTTTAATAATGGGTTACTTTTCAGAGGGAAAGGATTATAACAAAATAGTCTAAATATTTTTATTAGCATCCTGCTAATAAAAGTAATCGTGGTGACTTTTTTCCTTTAGAAATCTTAGTCTCTGTATGCTGTCATCTCATCTTCTTTTGCTTGAAATGCTCTCAGTGTCTTTGTCAGCTTTATTGTTTGTGGGTAGTCCTTAAGAAAAAAAACAACACTTTGTTCGTTAAACACTGTCTTTGGTCTGTGTACTATTCCTTGTTCATGGGACATGACAGATATTAGGTGAACCTCTAATGGTCAAAAACAAAACAAAAAGCTCAATCCCCTTATACAAGCAGGGAAACCAACAGAAGAGAAGAACTGAAATAATAAATGAACAGCCAGAGTTCTAATTTTTCAGTCTGCTCTACATTACTGTAGTGTTTTCTTCTAAATGAAAACCACTGTAGAAATAGTACACTAGCTCTTGTTTCTTTATTTTTCACACCCACCCCCAATATCTAGGCAGTACTTGGTTTCTTAATTGGTTTGTTTTCTTTGTTTATAATGATAGGTGAAAAAGACTGAGCTACATCAGCAATATGAGACTTCAGGTCCAGGTGATAAGGCTCTCTGGAACAGAAGGCCTGTGTTGCCTCTTCAGTTGGGAACTTTGCAAAGCTTGCCTTCCAGAAACACACATCTTCACGCTGAGCTAATTCAGCAGTAAACATTTTTGTATAAGTAAGAAAAATGGAGAGAGTATTTTCAGGGCTACCTCTGAATCCATCATATTATAGCAGAACATTCAATTATTAAATATCTTCCCTATTCAATATGCTTGCTTGTTTGTTTAGATAAGTATACCTGCCATCAAGACACAGTACTGTGTGGGGAAAAAACCCACCCCAAACAAGCCTTCTGTCATCTTAATATCCTTGGAAATTCCCAAAACACTAAGGGATATGCTGAACAGCAGCTTAGTCTTGGAAGAGATCAGACAAGAAAGCAGAGGGTAGGAATAATCCCTGGTCCTTCAGGCTAGGGGAGGAGCAGTTGGTTAACTTATTTGTTCTGTGCTTCCTAGTCCAAGAAAGCACTTAGTCCTAGAAAATTCATTGTAAAGTTAGATGTGCACATAAACCCACCAGCATTTCATTGTTCCCACATCTAAATTGTTGTACCTAGAATCACAGAATCATAGAATCATTTAGGTTGGAAAAGACCTTCAAGATCATTGAGTCCAACCATTAACCATGCCCACTAAACCACGTCCTGAAGTACCCTGTCCACTCGCTTTTTGAATATCTCCAGGGATAGTGACTCAGCCACTTCCCTGGGCAGCCCATTCCAATGTTTGACAACCCTCTCAGTAAAAAAATTTTTCCTAGTATGTAACCTAAATCTCCCTTGCCTCAACTTGAGGCCATTTCCTCTTATCCTATCTCCAGCCACCTGACAGAAGAGACCAGCACCCACCTCACTACAACGCCCTTTCAGGTAATTGTAGAGAGCAATAAGGTCTCCCCTCAGCCTCCTCTTTTCTAGACTGAACGGCCCCAGTTCCCTCAGCCGCTCCTCACAAGACTTGTGCTCCAGGCCCCTCACCAACTTGGTTGACCGTCTCTGGACACGCTCCAGCACCTCAATGTCTTTCCTGCAGTGAGGGGCCCAAAACTGAACACAGCACTCGAGGTGCGGCCTCACCAGTGCCCAGTACAGGGGGATGATCACTTCCCTGCTCCTGCTGGCCACACTATTTCTGATACAGGCCAGGATGCCGTTGGCCTTCTTGGCCACCTGGGCACACGGCTGGCTCATATTCAGCCGGCTGTCAGCCAGCACCCCCAGGTTCTTTTCCACCGGGCAGCTTTCCAGCCACTCTTTCCCAAGCCCGTGGCACTGCATGAGGTTGCTGTGACCGAAGCGCAGGACCCAGCACTTGGCCTTGTTGAACCTCATACAGTTGGCCTCAGCCCATCGATCCAGCCTGTCCAGATCTCTCTGTAGAGCCTTCCTGCCCTCAAGCAGATCGATTCTGCCTCCCAACTTGGTGTCATCTGCAAACTTGCTGAGGGTGCACTCAATCCCCTCGTCCAAATCATCAATAAAGATATTATACAGAACAGGGCCCAGCACCGAGCCCTGGGGAACACCACTTGTGACCTGCCGCCAACTGGATTTCACCCCATTCACCACAACTCTCTGGGCTCGTCCATCCAGCCAGTTTTTGACCCAGCAAAGAGTACAGTTATCCAAGCCACGAGATGCCAGCTTCTCAAGGCGTATGCCACGAGAGACAGTGTCAAAGGCCTTGCTGAAGTCAAGGAAAATAACATCCACAGCCTTTCCCTCATCCACTAGGCGGGTCACCTGGTCATAGAAGGAGATCAGGTTGGTCAAGCAGGACCTGCCTTTCGTAAACCCATGCTGACTGGGCCTGATCCCCTTCTTATCCTGGACTTGCCATGTGAGTGCTCTCAAGATAAACCGTTCCATAATCTTCCCTGGGACCGAGGTCAGGCTGACAGGCCCGTAGTTCCCCGGATCCTCCCTCCGACCCTTCTTATAAATGGGAGCCACATTGGCAAGCCTCCAGTCCTCTGGGACCTCCCCTGTTGACCAGGAATGCTGATAGATGATAGAGAGTGGTTTTTCTTGTGTGCTATGATTCCCTTTGAAGACTAGCATGCATGAAGCAGGGAGGAAGCTAACAGGTGTAATGCAGGTACCAGGGCTATCTAGTACTCTGTAGAGTGCTTTTGCACCACAGTTTATGTGTACATAGTATTTCAAATCCATCTGTAATGGTGTAATAAGGTTGTTGTGGAACACACAGCGATTACGTGGGACCCCAAGGAACTAGGCATCTTTGAAATTCATTTGTGCTCTTGGCAAGGTCACACAGTAGATGAAGGATACAGATTCAGAAAGGAAAGAGGCAGTTTGTGATGGGCAGGAAAGACATAATCTGACAATGTTTAGAACTAGAAGCAGCCCCCCTGTGAAAAAACTAGACTAAGATTAAGATAAACTTTTGGAGCATTTTCATCTCCTGCTGTTGTCAGGCAAGTCAGTGGAGCTAAGGTGAACGAGGTTTTCGTGTAATGAGCACTGTGCTCTTGTTGAGAGCTCCCTAGACACTTTGGTGTTGGTCCCACTGCTCTGAATACATATGCAGATAAATGTTCTGCAATCTGAATAGGGTGCAGCAGTAACTTTTCTCTGTACCTTTTGACTGGCATTTGAGTCTGTGGTTTCCTTTTGTTTCCACTTTCACCAAAGGCTAGGTCCGGCAGTGCAGCTGTCCTATGCCTTTAAGACAAGGACTAGCACTCTGGTTCCCCAGAGGCAGAGATGTACCCTTATCAAAACTCCATCTTTGAAAGAGGTGGATAGTTGAAAGCAAAGTTATTTCTATTCTGTTAAATCAGTTTGATAATTGGTCTGTAGTCTGTGTGGCATCTAGTGTTGATTATTACTACAACTGCTACAGAACAGCAATCACCGTTGGGCACAAAATTGAAACAGGATTATCACTCACTATGTAGCAAGCAAAAGTGCCAGAAATGGACTAGAACATTTAAGTTTCCAGACTATAAATACTGAGTGTGGTGATTTTAATCCTTTACTATTTAGTTGTTAATTCTTGAGAACTGAAAAAAATTGCAATCAAAACAGGTACAACTGCCTTACCTGAGCTCTGTTTCTCTAGCTGTTTAAGTCCCTATGTTCCATATGGATTTCAGTGATGGATTTATTTATTATGTACTTATTTAGATTTCTGGTTTACACATGAGGTAGGCCTTTATTGCATAGTTTTCATACTCAGTGATGATAACTTCACGCCATGTTGCTTTTCCAATTAGTTTTCTGTGATACTTGAGTTGCACAGTGAGCCTATTTATTTTATGAAGTTTGGGAAATCAACCCACAACATTTTCAGAATTTATCTGTTCCATTTTTTGACAGTCACCAGTAATCTTGTGGATAGCTATGATTGCTGTCCATGGTGTGTAGCAAGATCTTGCTGAGTATAATGCCCAGAGACTTTTTCATTTTACCTGAGCTTTGTAAGTATATAAAAGAAATAAAAGGGGGGTTGAGAGCAATTCTATATATTAAAAAAAAAAACCAAACCAAACAGAGATTGCTTTATAATGTCAGTGTATTTTAAAATGATCTACAGGTGGTGCCTTGGATAAAGATACATGATTATTCAGAGACCTGCTATCTCACTGTGCTTGGTACAGCTGTATTCACCTTTTTCTGTATATTTAGGAAAAAAAACCAGTGTTACTTTTCCAGAACTACTGTCTCTAAATCAAAATTGCTGGAAGTAATATATAATAATTCACTCTTAGACAGGCATAATCAGGCATTGAAATGCATGCACTGGGTAAAATAATTCAAAGTCATGGACTCCATCTCAAAATCATTGAGTAAACTAATGAAGCTACACAACTCTCTCTTAGACTGTCCTCTTTATCTGAACTCTAACAAGGCAAGAGTGAATATAAATATGAAGATAAGTCATTGCAGTAGGACTTCTGAAGGAGTTGGTATCAGATTCATATGAGATGAGGGAGTATCTATGCTATACTGAATTATCAATCTGTATTGTGCTTCAAGAATCACATCTCTTCAGTCTATATGCAGGAAACATTGCTCCTGAATGAAGGTGTCAGTGTGCATGTGACAAACAGCTGAATGTATATGCTTCCCTATAGCTGAATTGGGAAGTACTGCCATATTAAAAAACAAAAAGAGTCCACATTTTGTCCGTATTTGAAAGAGATGCAGAATAACTTTTGTAGTAAAGATCTTCATCGTGCTGAACTGACACTTTCTCAATTATAGAGTTTTTGGAAAAAAAAACAACCACCCACAAACCCAGGAAAAGTTTACACATGGTTTCAGGACTTATTAAATGAGATATTGAAATGTAATTTACACACTTAAAAACTGAAGGAATAAAAAAACACAGTTCTTACTAGTTATATAGACCATAGCACTATGTGGTATATGCCTTTACGTGATCAAATTCCTAATTAATTGATCACTGAATATAATCACTTATTTGATCATTTTTTGTTGCAAGAATGTTAGTGCCAAGGTTCCATTTAGAACAATGTCCTCTCTCTGACTGCAGCTAATCGTAGATATTGAAATGGAAAATGCAGGAAAATCTCTAATAGGCTTCTATGGCATAAAAAATCCAGAGGTAAAATACCAAATAGAAACCCTAACTTTGTAAGTTATTGACTTAAGTCCTAAGGCTTAAGGGGTGTTTAGAGGGTTATGAGGATTTAGAGATCTCTGCTATTATGTCTTCATTTTACCTACTGTCGCTGTAATTCATGAAATCTTGGGAGTTAACAAGAACATACCTTTAATTCCATTTAGTTACTTTTCTTTATATTCCTTCCAACATAACGATATTCCTTTGGTGCTGGAATACCTGTTATTTACTGATACAATTTATTTTTATCAGCCCTGGTTCTGTTATACAGTAGCTATAGCCATGGATCCTTAATTGATACCATACTGCACTTAAAAGGCCTGACTAATTTAATAAACTGTTTTCCTTTCCATACAATAGTGCTATGCATGAGTAGTCTGAAGATGGTTTTCTTTACTTTTTTCCAAGCATGAAGCTGTGTCATTTTTCTTCTTTTGCTTTCCTTTTGATTTTTAAGGATGTTTTAGTTTACAAGTGACCAGTGTTAAAGATATGTTGGATTTATCCTGGCAGAAAGGCAATCTACAGAAGTGAGAAAAATAATTAGCATGTGTATGCAATCCCATCGTATAGGATAGGCATCAGGACAATATTGGTTAAAATTGGTCCATTACCTTCTCTGAGAAAGATTGGATAAAAGCACCCTTGTGTCTCATTGTCTCTGCTTATGGTCATGCTTGCATTGGTGCTTTAATATTTCATTAGTTGCTTTGTTTTTGTAGTGTGTTGTTTTTAACTGTAAGGCATATCAATCGTTCAGGCCGCTGAGCACCTCATGGGAAAGTGTGGGACAAACTCAGTTGTTTACTGTTATCATGATGTACTCAAACAAAGCGAGTTAAACACATTGTGGCATAGGAATTACACAGCAGAAACTAATATGTAATGAGTACAAGACATTTAGAGCTGTGCTTTGGCTACCTTGTTACTCCTTTAGGCATCTTGGTACTAAATCTAGCTGCCCTTAAGTTTTATAACATCATTACTTTGGTAACCAACTTCAAGTCATGAACAGTCACCCATTTTCAGTGGCCTTTGCATAACTTTTCCTTTAGCAAATCAGATTGTCCTCCTGGAATCTGAGACAGGTATCTGTTTTTCTGGGGTTTCACCTGGGTTAAGTACTCCACAAGTTTGCTGTCATAGGTCACAGCCAGGCATTTCAGGGGAAAAAGACTTGATCCTTTGCACCTTTCTTGGAATTTCTTAGTGGTCAGGTGTAGTCTCCTGTTGTGACAAGCACTTTTCTATCACTGTGTGTTTAACAAATAACTTCTCTGTGTGTAGCTGATTTCTGTTATATTGTAGGAAAATGTAGGCTAAAACATCCATTGTTTCGTGCTATTCAGTATTCATTTGAGAGACATAACAAAAAAACCCACCCTATCCCAAAACCATTCCTAGCTATGACCAGAGTTCCTGAAGTGACCTTGCCCTACCATTTTTGCTGGTAGTGGCAGCTGCTGCCTCTATCTACCATCTGCCCTTTCCTGCCATCACCTGCTTGTAATCCACTCAAGCATCATTTCTTCTTAAAAAGAAGAGCTTGTGCTAGAGGGTGCGTGCTGGAACCAGAGTTAGTTTATTCTAGGCAGGAAAGTAGGGCTGAGGAAGGGATAGAGTGTCCATATTCAGGATGACGAGGGCAGTGTAGCTTAGGCATGAAAATAGGCTTAGCCAGCTCTTGTCCCTGATGTCAGACAGAGAAGAGGCAGGTCACCAGATTTTCCTGCCAGCCCACTAAGGGGTTTGATGATGGGAGGAGGAGGCAATTTATCAAACTTTTCCAGTTTCTTTTTTCTCTTCTAATAGCTTGGAGAGGTTTTGTGGGGTTTTTTGTTTGTTTGTTTTTGTTGTTGTTGTTAGGGTTTTTTTGTTTCTTTTATCCTGAATCCTTTGTGTTTTCTTGAATATATCTGCCTGTAGAAAATGAAGATTCTTCACTTTATTGACAGGGCCTGAATGAGGCTGCAGAGTCTCCATAAGATGTGGCAAAACATTATCTAATTACAGATCAATATGACCCCAGTAACTAATGAAATTTTATGGAACAAAATTGTACTAAAGTCTCATTATCCTTGGACTTGGCTTAAGTAATTGAATATCCTGATCTGCTCTTGTGATGGTCATACGCTGCAGGTAGGAGAAACTGTCAGTATACTCTAGAAGGGAATACCTGTAAATGGAAATGTTCATAACGTGGTTTAACTAGACTTACATCATCTGCACTTCCATTTCCCATTCTGTGAACTTAAAGAGAACTAGGCTGCTGCTTTAAAAACTTTTTAAAGTTATGTATTAACCTATTTGCTTTTATTTGTTGTGACCTGGCTTCAAACAATTATTGTTCTGCCTTGTCAAGTTTCTTGTCTGCCTTTGTAAACATCTTGAAATTATAAGGCATGTTAGGCCATCTTTAGAGTAGACCCACAGATGGCACGTTGCTCAGGGCTATAGGGAGATTGTCAAAGGGACATATGTATTTATTGATAAGGAAGATTAAGCTGTCTAGGAGGTACAAAAAATGCCTGTTAGTTCGCATTTTCTGAACAGACAAGCTTTATCAATAGCTGTTCCCACTTCAGGTAATTCAAGAAGGTGAAAAAAGTTTGGAGAATGGCTTAAGAAAAGTTGTAGTCTTTGGGGTTTTGCAGCTGCATATGCTTCTTAAACCCTAGGTTCTTTATCCAGCAGATATTTAACACAGGAAAGTGTTTATGGCTACTCCAGTTTTTATCTCAACTATTTTGCCATATGCCTAGCAGTACTTACAGCCCTACCCCAACAGGATTGCATGACTGTGTTATATTCATCCTCTTTCACATTCTCTACTGTCAGTGATGGTAATGCAAGATAAAAATAGGCTGCAAAATCCATGCTGAAACCAAAGATGCCTGAAAATGAATGTCTTGGCAGAAGGGTCTGTCCCTTCCTTGGTCTACAAATGAAGAGAAAAATCGCTAAGGTGTATCAACCAGTGTGTTAACTTGCAGTAGACAAGGTGGCAGAGTTTACAGATTAACTTCTGTCTGAATTGCCTCAAAAGCTTAATTCTCTTTCCACAGAGGAGCTAGTAAAGGCGAAAGCATCCCTCCAGGTGGTGTTGTCTTGGGGTTTATGAAAGATTTGCTGGTACTGAAGGGAAGGTGTTTCATACTAAAATAGACGTGATTTTACATTCACTGTGAAACTTTACATTTATCCTTAGACCTAAGGGTCTTCACATTAATGAGTAAAGTTTGGACACCTTTGACCTCCCGTATTTTGTCTCAGATTTATTAGAATACACACAGGCCTTCAGAGGAATCCCATAAGGAGGGCAGTTTCCAGAAAAGAGGACAAGTACATCTTTCTGAGATGCTTGCAACTTGCTGGCATCCTTGTTGAGAATCTAGAGCTGATCCTTTTTTGCTTCCTTTTTTTCCAAGGTATGGCTTGAAATTACACTATGTTAGTGGGTCTTGTGGATGGATCACAAAGGAGAGTTACTTTGTGCTTCATTGTTCATAGGCCCCTTTGGAGGACACTCACCTCAGCTGAGTCATTGCAGTTGCATGAATGTGGCCAGTGGAAAACGCTATGCTGGTCTATGTTAAGGGCACATGTTGGAAGATTCTTAAAGAAGCATAGCTAATATATGATAAGTGGCTGTCTTGGTTCAATAGCAATAGCAGCCTGCATGTTGTTTACTATAGTATCTTTTCCTTTTTTTTTTCCCCACAATCATATAAATCTAGGCTTTTTAACTTGGGAAAGGAAAAAATCTCATAGTTTTTTCTTGATTTGGCTCCTGTTGAATATAAAGACACTTCAGATTAACTTCTTCCTTTTTCACTTTGTATTTTCTGGAGTGTATTATTTGTTAGGCAGACAGGTTTTCTGTAAGAAGTTGTAATTTTTGTTATCTCATTCCTTAGTTTAAAACTAGTATTTCTACAATGGAGGACATTTTCTGGCGTCATTTGTCTTAATTTTTTGCCATATAGCTAAGGTCCATTTACCTCTTTTCACTTATTAAATATACCAGGCATGGCCAAACTTTTGTGATACCTCAAATACATTGTTAGATACCTGAGAGCTATCTCATACATCCCACAAGTAGGTTTCTCTGACTGCTGACCTCTTGGGAGATCCTGATGCCCATGATATAGGTCACAACTTGATCATGCTGATTTTTGTATTCTCCCATCATGTAAAACGTTTCCCTAATCCAGTGCTTTGAGTCTCCCAATGATGCCCTTTTTCTCTGTTCTTGGTTGGAAGGAAAACCCTTGGTAGGGAGTTGGAGGTAGTGCAAATCAGAGTAGAGCAGGAGAAGCTGGTGCCTCGTATGAAATTATCATGTTTTTATAATGCTTCTTTCAAAGAACTTGTGGAGTTCATTTAGCGATATATGTTGGCAGCTTAAGTACATACAAGCAAAGTTCTTGCTTCATCTACCTGACTTTTGTTTCATCTTCTGTATGTGCCTGAAGTTTTTTATAGGTACTGTCCAAATTCTTTTGCATTTTAAAGTACACTATAACATGCATTTCAGTGTTCAGATCTCCTCTTCCTTCCTTTTCTCTGTTGCATTTATCATATTATGTCAAAAAGACATTACTGGTAAGCACTAAACAAACACTGAAGAAAAGATGATACTGTGGCTGTTTTTTCCAAGCAATGCGGTAAATCTGGTTTATAGTAGCTGCATTTGTGATCCAAGCCATCAATTAGTATAAAAATTGTCAACTTAAACCCCATTTTTGCTCTAAAACTCTTAATCCTATTTCTGGGATTTTGCCTCTGTCTTAGGCTTTAAATAAAGGTGACACAGAGCTAGTGAAAAGCATGCTGCTCACTGCCTATCCGGTTATCCTTACCTTGAAGTGCTGCTGAACCTCTCATAATACAGGACGATGAAGATGTATTTTGAAGGCTCTCATTCTGAGTGTCAAGATGCGAGATACTTTTCAGTACCTCAGGTCAATTTGCTCTTGGCTTCATTTTCAGCTTTTGCAGGCCTTCTTTAATGCACTGGTGCTGCCAGTTCCATAACTGTTTAATATTTCAATTTATATCAGTATGTCAAAGTAGAATTTATCCTTTCATTATTCAGCACTTGTAGATGTGATGACATGCTTTATTTCCATAAGAAGGGAAAACAGTTTGCTGAAACTGTTCTTTTGGTGGTGACAGAAATGTACAGGTCTTCCTGCATCAGTGAAAAATGATTCTGTATATGCTTTAAAATGTGCAAGCATTCTTGAATTTTGTTCTGTGTGCAAACTGTGTCACTTCACAGTCCAGTTTGTTTTCATTTCAGGTAAATAATTTTTTGTTTAGTGATAACACATTCTTATGGTACTGATCATTCCACACTGATGTTGGATTCCAAGGATAAAATGCTCTGTGATTTCTCAGCTGAAAATGCTAAACAGTGATGGGCTGTTCCAAGATTATTCACACAATGGGAAGTTCTTGTGATGTTAAACTTTTGCTTCATCACCTTCTGTTGTCTGTGTTTTTCAGAACTGTGTTTCAAAGTACAGGAATATTTTTCTGTCCAAGGACTCCCATTCACCTTCATAGGGATAGTGGACATTCAGTTTTCTTAGGGCAGTGATGGACTTTCAGTGTTCAGATCCTTTGTGATAAAGGAGTGTTGCTGAATGCAAGTGGTTACACTTCTGCTTTTAATAGTTTTTATAGTTAGGACATTAAACATTTTATCTATATTACAGATTATATGAGGTGGAGCAAACTCATTAATTCCTTAAATATGTGTTTATAGAAGAGGATAATTTTAAAAAATATTTTCAGAGTAGGTATTCTATATAGAGAAATCCTGGTCCAGCTATTAATAGGAGTTTGTTTTTTATTGAATTCCGAGGGTGAAATACTCCTTGCTAAATATTTGTGCAGTTTCCTAAACAAGTATTTTCTCAGTTGGGTAGTTCCTGACTACCAACAAAATAAAGTATGGATGAAGAGAAAATATATTTTTATCTGTTTGGTTAAAAAATCTGTCTCATAAAATGTGTGTTATGGGGAGAGAAGGGAAGAGAGGGCAGGAATGCAGATTCTAAATGCATATGCTGAGGTCTTGCGCACAGGGTGGGGACAGTGACAGTTTGTAGGGTCTGACAGGTTTTATATAATCCAGGTCAATTAGTTTGTTGTTTGCTTAGAAACTTTCTATGATAAAATAGGAGCAAACCTTTTATTTTGGTCTTTTTTGTTTTTTGTTGTTGTTTTTTTTTACGTTCCTAATGTGTGTATAATGTTATCTTTGAACCAGTTTTCTTAGGCAGATTAATAGTGCTTTTGTGTAGCAATTGTCTATAATTGTCTTGCCAGCATTTGCCGGTGTATAAATAATGACATAGAAATCTATGTATTTAAGAAAACTTTCATTTTTATGAATTTATCCTGTTTCTGCTTTGTGGTTGTTGTTGTAATATCGACTGTATCAAAATGCAACTATTAACTACATTTCAGGCAAGATTCCTTGATTGTCATTTGTTAAACAAAATGACAATATTGTGTAACATTCCTTTTTCTTGGAACTGATATTTTTGCCAAAAGGTAATGATGAGCCACTGTTGTGGCTCCTTCAATTAGAGGTTTGCCTGGGATTGCAAGCCCAAACACTTGGGATAAGCTAACTATATCATCAGAATGTGATCCAGGATCTGTGACAGAGTTCAGTCCTTTGAACCACCCTTCATTCTTGTTGGCTTTAGTGAAAATTTTGGGCAAGCTACACTTTTTTTGCTAGTCTGAAACTAGCAGTAGGAATAGAAAAGTGAGGCATGAAACAAAAACATCTGTTCAGTCTTCGAAGGATTAATTTACATTATGTAATATGTACTTAAAGGAAGAATGTCTATAGGTACTTAAGTGTCCATAGGCCAGTGTAAAGAAGAGTCTACGTTTGAAGAATAAAGAATTAATATCAGGAATTCCCCATTAAATACAGATTTTCATAATACTGCCATTTCCATATGACATAGTTAGTGATGCTATTTTCAGAAGTTTTAAAAACTGCAGGGATCATCATTGGTGACCATTGGTGACAGTGAATGACAGTGGATGACATTTTTAGCCAATAATTTCTGCATCAAACAAGTAATGGCAGGTCAGTAAGGAGTGCTCATTTCAGAAAGACATCAAATCTTGCTTCCAAGACTTAGAGTGGAGACCGTATTATTGGACTCTTGATAAGATGATAGTTACTTTCACAGTTCAACATATACAGCCTCATTATTTGTTTGAATTTGTTTGACTTCAGTGTCTTGGCATTGGATCTTACAACTTTATTGGTTATCAGATAATGATTATTTTACCTTTAGAAAGTAAATTAATCTCAATTGTATAGTTACTGGATGCACCTTACCTGCCTTCAGATGGTTCAGTATTGCTTTATGAAAGGGAGATAAAGATTGTTATCCACAAATCACAGTTCTGTAGTTTGCATGTTGTGACCTTAAAATGTGCAATCACATTGTGTGGCTGCTGTTCAGGAACAGCTGTTTGCAACCAATTCAATTTCTTTAAGTGAGATAGATTACAGAAACAGCTGGCTATCACATTATTAGAGATTAAGTCTTAAAGACACTGCAATTAAAATAATTGTGTTATTGTTTTTTTCTGGTTACAGAAACGCTGCTGGGGCTGTGGAGATTAGTCTTGTCCACAGTGACTCTATATTCAGAAATGACTGACTTTTTAAAAAGGAAAAAATAAAATATGTGACTCCAGTGTAGCTTTTATAATAGAATCATTACTTTAAATTTTTTTTTGTTCTTTGTTTGCCATTCCACTGAGGAGGCTTCCCACCCCTGGGAGCACCTGTAAACATCTGTGCTGTGGGGAGGTGTAGAGCCATTGAGAACTGCTGTTCGGGAAGCTTCGACTCCTCTCTGCTGCTGCTCAAATGAGTAGAATGAAGAGCCTTGTCTTCAGTGCTACCTCTTGTTTTATTTTTGGTACAGCCCAGGACAGTCTGGAGTGTGTTTTGGAGAGAGAAGGTGCAGGAAGAGTGTTTTCTTTCTGGTTCCAGGTAGCGAATAAATTATTTGATTGTTCCCTGGAGAGCAAAGCCGCACGGCCTGCCAGTGAGCCCGAAAGCGAGCCAGCGTTCGAACCTGTTTCTAAGAGGCTAACTAGGCCCTTGGGTCTTAGGGCCATACCTGGCGCTTTCTGGAGGGTAGGAGAGCAATGAACAATTCATAGAGGTGAAAACCGCTGCTTCTCTAGGCTGAGAGGAGAGGCTGGTTCTGAACTCAGTACGGCAGGCTCTCTTCAGTTACGAACGGTGCTGAAAAGAGCTAAAGTGGATTTCCAGTCGTTCTGAATTCTGGTGTGGGGATCTTATTGCTAGTCTGGGCTGGGGGGTGGACGGGGAAGTACCAAGGACAAAAAAATTAATATTGCCTATAAAAGAGATGACAAAGGCATTCAGAACAACCATCATATGATTTTTCAGGTGCAGAATGTTAGCCTTCATCATGGCTATGTTACCAGAAATACTTCAGCAGAGCTTCAGCTTGACTGTTTAGATTAGAGAACATTTGTTTGTAACTCTGAACCGTGGCAGAAAGAATGTGACCGGTATTTAGCTAGTGGAACTGTAATTTCTCATCTGATGACAGGTAAGGAAAAGTATTTTACTACCTGAAACTATTTTTCCTTGCAATGCTAAAAATCAGTCTTCTCCTAAGGCCCTTCTCAAAGGAGTCCCTGACGTGACCTCTGGCTGCACCTGAATTATCTAATTGCTTTTGTTAAGATAGTGATGTTGGCTTGTACAGCGATGAATATGCAGAGAACAGTGAGAAACGTACCTTTCCCAGAACAGGGCCGTGGACGGTGATGGTGGACTGGAGATGCATATCATGTAGTCTGGCTACTCATGTCACACTACCCAGGTATTTCGTTCCCACAGCAAACAAACTTTTGAAGATGGTCTATGAAAAATAGATAAAACAACAACTTAAATAGCTGTGACACCAAGTCAAATGATAGAACAGCCAAAATTTCAGGAAGTGCAGTCAAGAAGAGTAGAGGCAGTATTTAATGATGGAGTCAAAGCACGTGGGATAGAAATGCATGTTCCAGGAGTCAAAACAAAGTTATATGGGGATGCAGTGGTAGAGCTGTTCTTAAATTTCTGCTGCTGTTTCTGCAGATGGGGAACAGTTTTGCTCCATTTAGGCCTAAATGAGGTAGATGCCGAAGACAGTATGGTGAAAACTGTGGGTATGTTCTGTGATTATCCAAGGATAGTCATGTTTAATAATTATTGAAATAAACTGTGGAAAATATTTGGAGTGATCTCGTGCAAGAAGCCACATAACATATGGCAGTCATCACGAAAGCACACTTGAGTGACTGTAGGAGGGCTGTGAACGACACATTTTGTGTCCTTCTAGGATATTATATTTTCTTTATATGTACTCAGTCCTTTTGATTTTTATGGGACTTGAAGCCTGAATATCAAATATGGAGTGAGCAGTGAAAAGTCTTAGAGGGAGAAGGTACAGGCAAATCATTTGCCATGACATGTTCAAAGGATTGTTGGTAGCACCAACATGGATAAGCTCAAATATAGCACATCTGTGCTGTACAGTGGGTTCATAGTGGAGAAACCTTGGGGTTACTGCAGCCCCCAACTCATATATCTGCGTGTTACAACACAGAAAGAATTAGCATGAGCTAATTCTGAGCATGGCATTGCCCTGCTGTGGCCAAGGACACCATAAGTTCGTTGTGTGTCTTTTCCATTGTACTACACTATGTGGTAGCATGGAGAAGCACTCTGTAGGCTGTAAGAAAATTAGACCTGGCAGGATCCTCAAAGGAGCATGGGTATCCATCTAATAAACTAGATGGATGTTCATTGCTTCAGTATTACTGCATTTATTGCACTGAAATTTCTCCTTGCTGGTATGTTTTTCCTAAGCTAATAAGTGTTTGATATTTACCTGAATACAGAAGTGACTTTGAGTATAAACAGATTATCCACAACAATTGTATCAAGATTGATGTTAAATATTATAAGGCTTTATGACATCTGTCTTTCCACCAGTCTACCTCCTTCTCCAGTGCTCTCAGTAGATTTACAGTCATATGTCATCCACTATTTACCCATCTCACCCACTCACCCGCCTCTGTAATCCTGCTTCAAATCCTGACCTGCTGTGACCTCATTCCCTCTCCAGGCAGGTACCTGGCTCCTGCTGAGGTGTTGTGTGTACTGAACAGCCTGCTGGCCCTGGTGGGGACCTCAGGAGTGATGTCTTGTCTCTGTGAGCAGCATCTCCTGTCTGGTTTTCTGTTTCTGAATAAACCAGAGCTCAGATATGAACCTGAGCTTGTTTTTGGGCCAAAAAAATCTCATGACAAAAATTTCCATTTTGTCATATATGTAGATACTTTTTGAAAAGAGATTATGTCACTGCTGTTAAACACAGCCTGTTCTGCAGGGAACATAGATGCAGGGGTCTGAAAAAAGCTCTTTTTGATTATTTGGTAGTCTTTTGTGACACCTGGAGGACTCAGTTTCAAAATGGGAATCATATCCCATCAAAAGGAAAAAAAAAAAAGCATGAATGAGAGAGCAGCACTGCAGTTAACCTAAAAATGTGCGTATGTCCTCTCTTGTTGTGTTCACCTATTTACAGACTTGGAGTTTATAGTCACTTTCATTTGTATTAGTTACTTTGGAAATACACCTTTTATCTATTACCTTCCTTTTAGACAGAAGTCTTTTCTCCACTATGTAAAACTTGAATTCTCTTTTTCTGCAAATACTGACAAGATAGGAAGTAGTTCATACTCAGGTGAGCAATTTAGCTGAGGATATATGTCTTTATCTGTGACTTCATGGTGTTCTTGCAAACCTGGAATATTATTCTAGAGTATGTTTTTGTTAAAGGAAGGATTGCTCAGAACCATTCCTGCAATGACCTGTTGTCTTTGCCAAGCCTCAGTGAAAAAGGCTGTGAATGCCTTTTGTTGAGAGACTCTGTCTTCTTTCAAATAAACATGTTAATCACTTGGTACTGCAAGATGTGATACTATTCATTTTTTGGCAGAACTCTCATTAGATGGTCTTGGGGTTGAAAGGGTTTTTCTGCTTTAATACTTTGAAGGTTTTGAAGGTTTTTCTCATCTCAGTTAGATGGAATGTCAGACAAATTTTTTTTACAAAGTGGTTGAAAATAGATGAGATTAGATTAAAAACATTTCATTTTGTTTTCAAACTTTAATTTTTAACTGTTGTATAAACTGAAATAGGTAAATCAAACTGTTTTCAAATTAATGTTAATCTTTTTGGTTTAACTGTTTAAACAGAACATTTTAACAAAACTGTTCCCCTTCCCTTGAAGTCTAAAGGTTGATCGTAACAGACAGAACAGAAGATTCTCAAGAAGAGTTTTAGTTTAGACTGTCTGATTTTCAGTTAGAGTAGTTTATGCAGAAAATTACTGGTGATGTGGTACTAAGCAAGGCATAAGTAATTCTAGGTCACCAGGTTTGGTGGTATGACTCATGATGTGTGGCAGTGATTTCAGAGAAGCCTTCTCAAGACGTGTCTCTGGAACTGTAGCACAAGCCATGTACTTACTTATTGCTTGCTTAGGAATAACGCTTAGGATACTGGGCAAGGAATAAAGGATAATTGAACTCTCAGATACATTACAGCTAGAAAGCTTGTTTCAGTTCCATGTTGTAGGTTTACTTTTTACAACTTAAGGGAGAATAGGGTCAAGTAAAAATAAATAAAAAACCCCAAAGACTTTTAAAAAATAGACTTTAGTAATTATCGCTCAGCAGTCTTTGAACCACTATGGCTAATTTAACAATATGAACACAAAAGTAGATTCTATTAAAATCTTTCTACTGTAGCATTTAGTAACCATAGTAATGATCAGAGTGTAAATTCCCTCATCATCATGATACACTATACTGGCAGATCCTTGACAGTAGATGTTGACAGCTGCTGTTCAAACACATGAAGATAAGCAGGGAGCTGGTGAAGGTCAGTTGTTCTATAGCTAATAAAATTGCCAAGTCACCAATTTTTGCAGTATGAATTACGATGGCAAGGATTTCAGAGAATTTTCAGCCTCCTGAAGATGTTTCTCTGGAGCCGTAGCACAAGCTGTGTAGGTACAGAAGCAGCACACGTCCAAGAGGGAGGCAGTGAGTTGCTATAGTGAATGTAAATGTTGAACTGGTGTTTATCTACCATCTACCCCAGAGCTGCTTTGATGTTTTTATTCACTATGGAAGTTCTAAATGTCTTTCTATAAACAATTGCAACACAGTTGTTCTTTGTCGTCTTATTAAATCAAATTTTAAGTACTCTATATTCGGTGGTTTTTGACTATGCTTTTGTATCGGAATGAGTTATTGGTGTATTTTTTTTTTCACTGACTGGGCTGTATGATTTCCAGTGTAGTTAATGATGCAGATTTTTAGCCTTGATGGAAGAGAACATGGAACAGCTGTCAGCACATAGCTGGATCTACGCTCCCTGGTCCCTGGCAACAGCAGAAGAACAAAACTGCTGAACTTACGCCTGTTACTCATGACCCAGAGGAGGTTGAAAGTGCTGCCAGTTACTGTGCTAGTAGCAGGGAGCGAGGGTGATAAAGGAGTTGTCATAGAAACTACAAGGGATGAAATTTTTAACTTTGTTTTTCACACTCAAATTTAAATTTCTCAATTGGGTTCCTGTTTTGATGTGGCCTTTGGAACAAACTCTCTCTCCATTTTACTGTACAGGGGAGCTATAGCTATAGGTTTTTCATATCCTGTAAACATGTTTCACCTTTGAATTTTGGGTAGTCTGATGTGTACTGCTTTCAAGGTTCTCTGAAATCTTCACAAACAAAAGGAAGAAAAATGTCTTGACTAATCACTGATGCCTGCACATGCTGCCTTCTTACCTTTTCATCGTCTTTGTGTCTCAATGACTATAGAGGTGTTTTACATAAAAATATTTCTGAAAATTCTTAGCTATTGGACTCGGATGAGAGTAAGACACCACCTTCTTTGTATAGTTTTCTAAATCTAGTCATTTGTGTCTGCTGCTTTTCTAATGTGAAGGGTTGAGTTTTAGGGGAAAAGAATATTACAGCAAAAGAAACAGAAATACCACTTCGGCTCTGAGATATTTGGTGTGGCTCGGCTTCAGTTGCTTTCACAGCCTCATATCCATCTGCATGGAAACGAATAACCATTCAATTTAAACACAAATACAGATTCTATTCTTTAATATCCTTCATTAAGTGTCTCCTCTTTTTCAGTGGTTCTGTTTTGAGGTGTTTTTTTGTTGTTTTTGTTTTCTTGGGTTTTTTTTTTTTAATATTTAACCTTCTTTGTTTGTTCTTTGTTTCAAGAGCAAATCTAAATAATTTCATCCTAAGGCACTTGTTTGACAAGGCATTCATGTCCTACTTTTTACTGGGCTGTCTTAAAATCTTAACCCAAAGAATCCAAATAATAACTACAGTTAGACTTTCTTTGTTTTGTTCTGGTGTGGTCCTGAAGGCTTTCTGGCTTTGAGGGATTTGTTAGGTTAATTATAGGAAGAGTGTTTCTTTTTCAGGCGCCATCTTGCACTACTTCTGAAGACACTGTATGGATGTTTTTGTTTGTCAGCTTTGTAACTGCTTTTGAAATCTCTCTTTACATTGACCTTGAGCAGCTACAGTAATAGGATGGGATGCAGTAAACCACATTAAGATGAGACATTGGAGAGGTAGCATATTGGAAGCAAGAATAAATTTAAAGAAAAATCTCGATGTCTTTTGGGATAATGTTCATCTTTTAAAATTTTACTTCAGTTTTGTCACTTAAAACTGGTTGAATGTGCTGGCCACAAAAACTTCCTTAAACTTCCAAACCTGGTGAAGTCATCTGAGAGTGCTAGCTTAAAGAACTTGATTAAGAAAATGAATGACTATCTGCAGATGGTCAAAGAGATTTTTTGATGCAGGTGTTCTTTTTTCACTGCCTTTCACTGTTGTCTTTGCTGTATTTTAAGGGAGCTACACAGATGATAAAGAAGTTTTGCTCTTTAGTGAACATCACTGGGCTATCTTCAGTCTTTTGGGGAAATGGAAATCTACTCTTAGTAGAAGGATGGTTGATGCTGTGAATGCAAGTGGGAGTCTTCAACATCACTAACGTGAATCTTTTGTGAATTACCCATATTTTATGTAGATAACCTAGACATGAGCTAAATCAGATATCCTTAAAACTGGAACTTGACAGAGATTCTCAGATGAATGTGCACGTAACTGCATGAAGTAAGTGGAAGAGAAAGACTATACTAGGGAGGAAAAAGCAGACTACAGTGGAAGTAGATGTGTTGGAATGGTTAAACTCACCTCAGCACTTTATATCCTTCAGGCTCCTAATAAATACAGTAGCAAAAGAGTAGTAGCAAAAATCTTAATACTACAGATGCCATTATATAGGTGAAAACTGGAAATCGTTTTCAATTTAGTCTCCAATAAATTGTGAAATCTCCTGTATTAATCCAAAGCGACAAAATATTGTGAGTTAGCCAACCTCTGCTGAAGACCTCTCTACAGCAATCTGTCTCACAAGCCTTTTGTTTTCTCTTGATCCCACTGAAGCTGAAAATGGGATGAGAACAGCTGTTATTTGTACTCGCTAAGTGCAAAGGAAGATATGAATTAAAAAAAGGAAGAGACTGAGACTTCCCAGGAGATTTGTTTGAGCTTTGGGATTTGCTGATTCATAGATGCAAACATAGCTGAAGTTGTCAGCTGTGTCAGCTAATATTTTTAATATCTATTACGAGGCCCTTAAATTAACACTTTACATTTTTCATATGAGCAGCTTTGTACATAAACCTATCTGCTCATATTTACAGTATAATTTTTCATAGTGCTATTTGAGCCTCACGGTCCAGACTAAAAAAATTTGCTTTTTCTTTTCTCCTCCATTGAATAGTTGTTCTGCTAACATCTTGCAATTAGATGAGTCCATGGCTTTTTTTTTCAGAAGGAACTGATCTGCAGAATCTGTCACCGCTGTGTTTTATTCATAGATTTTATCCTTATTTTTTAATTAAAATTTTTTCTCTGTCTCACTGGTCCCAATTCCTTTCAAAACAAAGAGACCAAAGTCTGTTCGAGTTCTGAGCAAGGTTCTTTCCATTTTTCAAACTTGCTTTTCTTTGGAAACTCTAGCAGTATGGATAAAACTTGTATCAGGGTCATCATAAATACAATGTTTGCATTTCTCCTACTCTTTATGAATTCCTTCTTGGAATAGCTTTGCCATGATGATATATGCATTTTTGGTAGCAAATTCAGGGTTTGTAGAATTTTCTTTTTCTAGTCCAGAAGGAAACCAGCTCTGTTCTGTTCTTTTCAGTGTTAGGGAAAGGTAGAATTGATCAAAAGTCAGTGTGTAGAGTATTTCAATTCTGTTAAAAGGTTGAAAATTTAAAATATAATTCAATTTGGTTTTTAGCAATTGTTTTAAGTTCCATGTCATGAATTTATGTCATGCCTAGAACTCTCCTTGAATTTTTTCATTGTAATTAGCTTGCATTTCTGGCCAGCCCTGAAAAAATAAATGAGTCAGATGAGTGTGCCTGTGCTGATGAGTCAAGATTACTGTCTGGAACGCAGGCCCAAGAGAACAAGAATAGTGGTGATTTCAAAATGGCTATTAATGTGTTAGTGAGTGAGCAAAACTCACAACTCATTTCACCTAAATCAAGAAAGAGCTGTCAGATAGTGATGTATTTTTGTTTTTATGTGACTTTGGCAGAATTTACTTGAACATGTTAGTAGCAGTGTCCTCTTTATGTCTCCGCTATTTCTTTTATGATATTTCATTCTTTACAGACAAGTGAAAATTGAAACCAAAAACATTACATGTTGCTACAGATGATTGATTTCTCTGTCTTGACAACCTAGAAATGATCATTTTTCAAATTCTATGACTCAAAGTGCAAAAGTAGCTGAATTTGCAAGGTATATTTCAATATAGCTGCCATTTTGTATGGAGCTCAGGTCACTTTAGATAATGCCTTTCCTTTTGGTTTTGAGTGCAAAATTCTGGTAAATTCTGTATTTACAAGGTATCCTGATGAAAAACAAGTAAGTGAATATATACACGTGAACATATGAGTGAATATAATTGTAAATGAGCTTCAGTTACCTACATGAAACATCCCATGTAATATGCATAACAGGGTATTCTTTAATAAGCAAATAAGAATGCAGATGGATTTCTGTTATTTTTTATCAATCCTTTGAAAGGGACAATTTTGAAATTTCAGATTGTATGAACAGATAGCTTTTCTCCTGTATTCATACAAGGTCCGCAATTAACCCACACACACTGAATTTCACTTAGCAGTAGTTAATTTTTTCAGTGAAGACTGATGCATCTAAATGTAATGAATATTTTCTTCTTCCTAAAGGTGGTTCAGGAAAGCAAATTCTCTTTTTTAAAAAAAGATAATTTAGAGAGACACATATCTTTTTCTGTATTGGGAAACTCAATATGAAACTATTTCCTAACAGCTCTGTATGTTTTGATAAGTAAAAGTGTTTAAAAGCTTTTACTTGCTTGAATGGAGGTGTGGAATCTCCATGCTTAGAGATATTCAAAACCTGACTGAAGAAGACTGAGCAAATTGGTTTAATGTTGAAGCTGTATCTGACATCATATTTGTCCCAGCTTTGAGTGAGGGTTTACTAGACCTCCAGAGTCTCCCTTCCAACCTACATCTTTCTATGATCCTGTTAAAAAAAAAAAAAAAAAAAAAAAAAAAAAAAAAAAAAAAAAAAGGCAAAATCTTACAAAAAGCTTGAGAGGTTCCCCTATGTTTACATACAAGAGAATTTTGCTTCTTTCATGCTTTTTTTAGCCAATTAAACAAATCCTTGAATTTAAAATGTACTGCAGAAGGAACTGAGTTTTACATTTTTAAAAGTCAGTTATTTTGTGATAGTTTTCTAAGAAAGTAAGCCTTACCTTTGACACTTAATCTCTTTGTAGCAAATTTAATTCTTGAAATTAAATCATTCTTGATTTCCATCTATGCAGCCATCCAAGATATCATGTAGCAACTTGTGTTGCACTGTCTCAGTATTTGATTTATCCTTAGTTCTGTGATAATATGCTAGAAATAAAACTCTGAAAGAATGTAATTTGTCCAGGTAATATAGGAAGGCTCTGAAGAACAACTGTAAATTATATCTCAATAAAATATTCTTTGTGGAGAATTAGTGACCAAACATGCTACATAGAAACATAGAATACATTGACAAAGTTTTCTGATATTTTTGTGGTTAGAACGAACATATAATACAGTCCCAACATATAACTGAGACTGTATAAGACATTTTTGGAGCTCAGCATTGCAACAACTTCAAAAGATGTGACCTCAGGTGGCTGTGGACAAGTGGTGGGAGACATACAACATGATTTTATTCTTTAAAAGCTGTAGGAGAGCAGGAAAGTACCTTGATAGGGAGAGCTTTAAAAAAAAAAAAAAACAAAAAAACAAAAAAGAGGGGATAACAAAGCCAAAACTCCTTTGTTGAAACAAGTGGTGAAGGAAGCTGACTCTGTGGGAAAGTGTCATCTGAGTGTTTATTGGCGTGGACAACCTGTGTATATTTTGAATCTGAATCTTGGAGAACTAAACAGGTCTAAATTTCTCTTCTGTATCATTTGAAGCAGAGAAGTGAGTCTCTGATGCCAGGAAGTAAGTGCCCATGAGAGACGGGAGCCCTGGAGGCAGAGATCCTGCAGAGGGTCATCTTCAGCTGACCCTGCTGGAAGCTGCTGTTATGACAAAGGAAGACAGCAGTTATATTGGAGATATTCTGTGGAAGTGGAAAACTGAGTTACTAGATGCAGAAACTCGTTTTTCTGCAGCTTGAGTCGGAGGCATGAATTTATATATAGTGTCACAATTTCCAAGCTCACTTGAACTGTCAGCAAAGGTCAGCAGATAGCTACATATGCTTTCAACTGTGATGCTATTAGTAGTGCTTCTGTAAAACTGATTCCAGCTGATAGGAGGAGGTGGACTGAAGAGGTAGGACTGTTCTTTCAAGGTGTATGTCTAGCCAGTGCTATAAGAAAACTAAAGTGACTTGGACCCTGTGTACCAGTAGTACCAGATAGTATAAGACAGAAAGAAATGAAATCTGAGTGAAAAGGACACAAGGACAAGACACATACCTCAAACCGAGTGTAGAGTGCTTCTATACAGATTGTAGAAATGCATGTACTGAAATGAGGATTCCCTGTATGCCCAGGGTACACATGGTATAGAAGAGTCCGACTCTGTGTTTTAGACAAGAAAAGATGGAGCAAAATGTGTTGATTACAAATGGCTAACTACATCAGCACATGCCACTGAATCTCTGTGGGTGAAATTCCAGGCATAAAGAAAAAGGAAAAAATACTAACATAAAAGAAAAGTGCAAAGCAGCCAGCTAAGATGCTTACAGGAACTGAGAAACACTAAAGGAGAGAAACTTTGGGATAGACAATACAGCAATAATAGTCAGTTTGATTGCCCCTGTGTGAACTAGGTGAATGTCATGATGTGGAATGAGATAGAGACAGAACTGTTGTACTCTGGAAATGACTGAAGTAATATTCAAAGAGCTCACAAAAGAATACTCTTGCTTTAGTACTGAATAGGTCCATGTAAATTTTAAGATGTAAAAGTTGAAGAATCACTTTGAAGCAGTGACAGTAACGAAAAGTTGTTATACCTCGGTGCCAAAATGTTTTTGACAAATTTCCTTAACAAATACTTTTAATTAAACTGAAATAAATGGGAATTCGAAAGAAAAGCTTCTTATGCTTCTTACAGATTAATAACTAGTTAAAAGATAGCAATTGAAGGTGAGGAATAATGGGTATTTTTCCCCAGTGGAAGAAAACAGACAATCCTCCAAGCTCTATCTCCCAGGCTGTGGAGGTGATCATGTTATCTGCAGTGGAACTGGGTAGTATAATAGGACAGTACTATATGCTGTTTCTTGTGTGAGTTTAGAACTAAACGGCATATTTTATTTCATTGGGTGCATAATACCATTGCAGATGTTATGGTTATGTCGCATAAGTGAGTTCAAAAACGATAAGACATGGCAGAAATTTCCATATGGGAATATTAAATGCAAAGACCCTCATATACAAACACAGGTATTTCTGACTCAGTGCTCAATAAACTGCCAAACTGCAGGTAGCTGGGGCATAAATCAAGGATAGCCTTGTCTGTATTTTATATGCTTTTCTGTATGCACTACAGGTTGTTCATTATGTATATTATATGCTGCATGTTTATGCTTTTTTAGCATATCTGATTGTCGCAGACTTGGAAAGTCTAGAGTTATAGGAACTGCAATATTTGCAATTGATGTCTGCATAATATTTTTTCTTTTTTGCAATTCATGCATTTATTTACATTTGTGCAGTTATTTACCATAGTATAAAACGGAAACGAAAGAATCTATTCTAATTTTGTTGTATTTTAACCCTAATATACACTAATTCAAATAACTGTAGTAAGTGAGGGGTGAGAGGAAATCAGAGCCAATAAATCCAATAAATTCAGCTTGGCTGTTGGTCAGTGGAAATTGTGAACAGAAATCTTAGACTATTAAGGAGTTGTATTTACCATTGGTAATCCTAACAGCACACATAATGCAGTTTGAGTAGAAAATTCTTAGAACCACAGAAAGTATGTGCACAAAGACAATTCTGGGGTTTGTCATTGATGTGTCCACAGTTTTCAGTTATCTATGATAATTATGAGATGCCATTAGTATCAACAAAATTATGATTCAAGATACGGTATTCTTTCTGTGAGTCAGGTGTTTCTGAACAGAACAAACAAGGTCTGCAGTCTGCTGGGAAGAACATGTTTTTAGCTAGATAAAGAACCATGACCGTAATCATTTAAGGTTATTAAAATGGCCATTAGTAAGGATATGAATATAGGTTCAAAGCAAAACTGAAACCAAGTCATTGCATTCCAATGAAGCATCTCTATGTTAACCCAAACCTTTGCTTTTAAGGAGAGAATTCATGATCAGAACCAATGACCTTTGATTGCTGTGCTGTCTTTCATCCTAAAATTGCCATCAATGTAGTTGTGGTTAATATCACTGCCACATAACTTCAAAATTCTCCTCTTCTCAGTAGGTGTCAGCCAATTTTAAAGTGTGATATCTGAGTTTGGATAGTGAAGTTGATGAGGTTTCCATATACCTGCGCTTCTTGTTTAGACTTTCTCTAAGTTTTGTGGAGAAGTCGCTTTATGCCTTTTTAGCAGTGTTGCCAGTGATGCTGTGGGAATTATGTGTATGCCTGCGGGGGGTGCAGAACCAACCCCTGGTGGGAGGGGGACACGGTTTTGTCTCCCTCCAGCGCAGCAGTGGTAGATTCAGGATGGTTGAGCTGCAACCTGCAGAAATCCCTGGGGAACAGGGATTTCCCATGGAGGAGAAACAGGTCTAGCTTTAACAGGTCAGATAATCTGAAGAACACAATCTTGTTTTACCACTAGTTACATACTGTAACATTGTTTTCAAGATGGACCGGCTTTAAAAGCAGAAGTGGTAAAGGTAAATGTAGCTTAGGCTTGGTTGTGTAGTTTGGCTGCCCAAAAAGTAAGAAGGGATGAGGGTTGGCAAGGAGTTGTTTTTGTATGTAGGCTGCTGAGGCTTGCTTCAGGTCAGGTCTCTCTCACGCTTTCTCTCCGTCTCTGCTTCTGCTACTTACCAACAAGTGTTTCAGCTTGGAAGCCATGGGCAGGTGGTGGTACCAGCTGCAAAGGGCTGAAGCAGACTCCTAGATCATGAGCAAGGTTAGGAGGTGTTTGTCTGAGATGTTTCTTAGTTTCTCAACGTAGATCAAACAGTCCAGCTGTCCTTTTGTCCTTCACCCTTTTCTTCTGACTTGGTAAGTGAGAGAATAATTATTATGTCATTTGGGGGTAGTATGCGTGCATAATTACTGTCCGTACATCCAACTGAACTATGATGTGAATTATATATTTTAGAGTAATTTATATTAAACTGACATGTAATGCTAGTGTCACGAGGCCATCTTGTAGCATTAGATTTAAAATTATCAATATTTTGTGGTGGACATATTAGATATGTCTAATACAGATTTTTAGTAGAGATTCATGCAAAAATACAAGCAAGTGTACTAATACCAACAATTCAATGTTTATAAATGGTTTATATTAAAAATGTAGAAGGTGTTGTTTGGGAAGCTTTTAGCATTTCAGTGATGAAGGGAAACGAGTTGCACACTGCATTTAGGCAAAATGAATAGTCAGCACAAGGTCTGATTGGATTGAAGCCACTTTTCTTCTGTCAGTGCCCACATTTAAGGCTACGGTACAAGGTAGCTGTCTGTGCATATTGTCTCTGTGGTACCATTCTTAAAAAAGCTTTCTGTTAATGAAAACTTGAAGCTTCTGATTCAGCATTTCACTTTCCCCTTAAAAAGTCAGTTATATTAATATATTAATGATAGAAAAGAATAATTAGTGGAAATGTCTTTGTAAACACTGAGAAATGAAGAACTCAAGAGTCCATTTGTTACTGTCTATGTACTTCTTGGTGAAGAGATATGGGCTCAAGTTCTTTCTTTTACAAGGAGAATCCCTAAAATGCAAGAAAAGCAATGGTGCAACACAGATACAGTGAATATATGTAATGGAAATGCCAAAACTGTATTCAGGAGATGTTGTCTTTAATGTAAAACTCTATTAATTCAGTAAATGAATACAGTGGGTTGTACCCGCTTCATTGAGCAGGAGGCAAAATTACAGAAAAAAGTCATTGTGAAACTGGGTCAATGGAGCCTTATGAAGCTTAAAAACGAACAATAGAGCTGAATTTAAAAGAGCCTTAGTGCTTAGTTTCAGATTCTGGTATTTGCATCCTAATTTCAAATTCAGCTCCTCATTTCTGATTATCTGACAACAGGAATGAAGAGATGCAAAGATACCTTGAAAAGAAAGATTTCTGAAATAACTTAAGAGTTCCCTGGAAACCAGGGAGGGCACGATTAAAAAAATTACTATCTTGAGACAACTGAGATTTTAATGGTGTTTTTAATGTTAGAAGCTGTTAATCATAGTGGACTAAAAGCTGGAATGGGAGAAGTAACTTGAAGGTATTTCAGCGGTGGAGGTAATTAGGAGGGGAATTGCAGAAACAACAAAGCCAGTGAGTTACCTGCTGCTTTCTCTGCAGTCACATTTTGTGCCAGAATGCGGCTACACATTTGTCCAGCACAGAGGTCTCGTTTTACCAGTTCTCCTCTTCAGAGATATTTGGGAAACCAGATACAGGCAGATGAAGCTAGGTAAGAGAAAAGACTTCCAGAATAACGAAAGAGGGTGTTTATTAGAGGAGACCCGAGAAGCCGTTTCTGCCATGAGTCAGGGTGCTCTGTGGGGGCCCGAGTCAGAGGTGCCCGAGTCAGAGGTGCCCACGTGGAGCCGTTCGGAGTCGGGCGGCTCTGCCCACTCCTACCTGGCAGCACCCGCACAGTGCCCAGGGGCTCTGCTGGGTCCGGTCAGCTCTGTAGCACAGGCACTGAACTTTTTGGGGCGTATCTGTATCAAGTACAGCTCTGAGGTTAGTGAGGGTGCCTGCTCAGGTCTCTGGGTGTAGATGGGTCAGGAGCTGCTTACCGGGCTTGCTATTCTGCACTTGAGTAGAATCTCTAAAAATACATCAGATAACTCCAGAGAAGCAGGATTTGAACAAGCCAGTTTTGGCACACGAAAAAAAATGACTGAAAACTTAGGAGGAAAAAAAGTGGAAGAGTGCAGTTCTGAAACAATATTTTAATGAGGGAAGGAACAAAAGCTCCAGCTTTTGAGGTCATGCTGAGATAATAAGAAACTGGACTTGATCTTACAGTGGCTCCCTTCCAGCCCTGTGACCTTCGCAACTTATGTGTGACAACGCGTTGCGCACAATGAATCCTAGAGCTACCAAGCTCATAAAATAAGTCATTAGTATTTCACTGCCTCCGCGGTGGCTGGAGAACGTTTGTGCCAGAGGAGAGCCGAGGTGCAGGAGTGCAGTGGTACTTCTCTGTGATCCTGCCCACTGGTGGTCCTGGAGGCACCCGGAAGTGGTCTGTGAAAGGACAGGTAGTTTTTACTTGAGAATTTTTCTGTGCCAGGAGGTGTAACCCTGACCCCAGAAGTAAGAGGCCTTTTTAAAATCATGCTGATTTTAAAAACTTCTGATTGAAACAATAGATTATGATTTTGTAAAAGAATCATATTTTGTTTGCCTAAATGCTAAATATTTTACCTGTTTGCTGTCTCTTGCACCTAGCTGCCAGACAAGATGCTCAGTGGGTTGTGGGTTTTCATTGTTGTTTTTCCTCCAAAAGGTGGAGAAGTGCTGGTTTATAGGGAGGTAGATGTTGGAGCCATTGGAACTGCCATCTGCAGAGTTTATGGAAGCAGTACTAAAGCTGAGTACATGAGAAATAAAGATCCTTTCCTGGGATATTTTTCTTCCTTAGAGAAAGAGATTGTAAGGCATGCCTGGTTTGTTTTCTATTAATAAAGCTATGGTTTAGCTTCTCATATTCTGCTGTGCCTATTGTCCTGGACAACAGTACCCATTTTTCACTTTAATGAGCACTAAAGCTCCTGCCAGTTTTGTTTAAAAGAAAGAAAATCTTGAAAATACATTTCATGTAAGAAGTGCAGATTCAATATGAGTAATTTTATATTTACAAACTTTTCTCTTTCAGTGAGGATAGGTAAATATTGTATGCATGTTGCATATGTATGCATGTATGAATGTTAACTCTTCACTATTTTAATATAAGTTTCTTCTTAAGTATTCTTAAGTTCTCTCTTTTTCTCTTATTTTTTTTTTCCATACTAGATGGATGATGTGTACAGTAACTTTATAAATTAATTATTTGGACTTTCTGCTTACAGTTCCACTATACTTTCAGACACACATAGCCATAAGTAGATATTATACCTTCTTCTAGATTTCAAGAGAAGAAAAATGAATCCTGAGGATATTATGATGTTCCTTATATACAAAGTAGGTAGCTCTCCTCAACCTGTTTCCATAATGCTGTTATGATAATCTGATCATCAGGCTGCCAAGGGAAAAGAATCTTACAGAACTGTGTTATATGGCAACTAATGAGTGAGAAACTTCAGGGGATTGAGTTGCTTTTACAATTACAGGTAATTACAATGAATTAATTAATTACAGTTAATTAGCTGTGTAATTGAGATTCACGGACATGACAGTAATCCAGCTATTTGTAAAACAAGCACACAAAGCAATCTTCTCTCAGAATCCATTTTGGATTCTGGAAATTACTTAGTTGGTATTACTAGCATTACAGCTGGGCTTGATTTCTAACTTTAATCTCCAGTGTCCTCGAAGTATTGGAGGCTTGTTGAGACATTGCAATCTCCTGCAATGTAAGATTAGAAGAAGCCATCATGCTAATTTAGTATCTATATAAGGCCACAGATGCTCATTAGCTGAATATTTCCTTGTTTGTAGAAATTCTTTGATGAAGGTAGATGATAAACTCTGGGGATACATGGGGGGGTCTCTCTGTACCACCAATAATAGATTTTAACTGGCTAGAATAATCACAGTGGAATAATTTGTTGGGTTTTTAATTGTCAAAAGATTAAAGCTAAAGTATTCAAACTGAGGTCATTAGATTTCAGACCTGCTATATGTAAACTTAAACCTCACAGAGCTCAGTTACAAAGGTGTTCAATTTGCTATGTCTTAATGAGTTCACTGGAAGATGTCACAAGAGGGGAGTCATCCCTCGGTTTGTTGAGTTTGTATGAAATCTTTCAGAATAGCAGGAAATTAAAATACCAGAGAAGTTGAGAGAGGTTTGGATCGACTGATTTGGACAATAATAGATGAGAAGTCTCAAAAAAACCTTTTTTCTGTTCGATATCTGTTTTCTAAATAGTTTGTCATCTTAAAACACTGACTGCTTTCTACTTTAATTTTCATAAATGTGTCTCCTAAGACTCAGTATTTACAACACTCTCCATAGCTATCAGTGAGGAACTGTCATGTTTTTGCAGTGTAGTACAGAATTCTATAGTGACTTGCCAAACCTAAACCCAATTCCTACTGGAATAATTCTGCAGTTTCCAGTTACAGTATCAATAGCATTTAATGCCTGCTGCTATTGCTAAGTAGTTACACCAAGGTAATAACTAAATACTAAACGAGAGTTTCAACATACTGAATGTACCTATTGATCCTATTAACAGGATATCAAACTTTACTGCAAAATAAAAATACAGTGTTGACTAAGTAACTTTTTGAACAAATTCCTATCTTATCCTGTTAGTGAATCCGATGGTCTTTTAATAGTAGATTACTGGATTATTAAAGACAAGTCATTTTTTTCCTCTTGATTTTTTTCGTTGTCATAGAATCATGGAACCATAGAATGGTTAGGGTTGGAAGGGATCTTAAAGATCATCTTGTTCCAACCCCCCTGCCATGGGCAGGGACACCTTCCACTAAACTAGGTTGCTGAAAGCCCCATCCAACCTGGCGTTGAACATTTCCAGGGATGGGGCATCCACAGCCTCTCTGGGCAACCTGTTTGTCCTGGTTTCAGCTGGGATAGAGTTAACTGTCTTCCCAGTAGCTGGTGCAGTGCTATGTTTTGAGTTCAGTATGAGAAGAATGTTGATAACACACTGATGTTTTCAGTTGTTGCTCAGTAGTGTTTAGACTAAAGTCAAGGATTTTTCAGCTTCTCATGCCCAGCCAGCGAGAAAGCTGGAGGGGCACAAGAAGTTGCGAGGGGACACAGCCAGGGCAGCTGACCCAAACTGGCCAATGGTGTATTCCATACCATGGGACGTCCCATCTAGTTTAGGAACTGGGGAGTGGGGGCAGGGAATTGCCGCTCGGGGACTGGTGGGGTGTCGGTCGGCGGGTGGTGAGCAATTGCCCTGTGCATTATTTGTACATTCCAATCCTTTTATTATTGCTGTTGTCATTTTATTAGTTTTACCATTATCATTATTAGTTTCTTCTTTTCTGTTCTATTAAACCGTTCTTATCTCAACCCATGAGTTGTACTTCTTTTCCCAATTTTCTCCCCCATCCCACTGAGTGGGGGAGAAGTGAGTGAGCGGCTGCGTGGTGCTTAGTTGCTGGCTGGGGTTAAACCACGACACTGTTCCAGTTTCCCACCACCCTCACTGCAAAAAATGTCTTTCTTACATCCCTCTTGTGAGACCTGCCGGCCGCTCCCTCCACGCACATAGTCCATGGGTGCCAGGGGCCAGAAAGCCCCTCGGCATCCCACCCCAGGGACCTTGCAAGCCTCGCACTCCGCGCAGCACGTGGCAACTGGTGGTGGTGGTGCTACTGCTGCTGGTGTCAGCTTCATGCCGCTTGTCAAACTAGTGCTTTTCTCTGCTAACTGTATTGAACAGTGGGAAGTTTATAATAAGATCCAGGTGGAAGAATGTAACTTCTAAAGTCAGCAATAATGTGACATTGTTATTAGTAACAACTCATTCCCGTAGGTGTTCCTGCCCCTTTTGCAATTACTTAAGCCAAGTGTTTTACAAAGAAAGAGAACTCTCAAAATACATATTTATTTCCAGATTTATCAGGAAAAATCTTAATCATAGCTGCATTTTATTCTCATTTGTTTATAAGAAGAAAAATAAAAATTCTGAATCCTTGTAGGAAAGAAGAAATGAGTATAAATAATAGTCACTTTTCTAATGAAGGATATCAGGTATTTTGTGCTTTTATATTTGCTGGCCCTCATCCTCATAGATAATGAGTCCTTTCTAGAGGGAAATAGTTGTGTTAAGGATATTCTATTGTGATTATTTTAAAGGAATTTATTTCTCTCTTTTATTGTAAGTATACAATGTGAAGGTTGTTAAGAAGCAACCAGTTTCTCAAGAGTCTGTAATCTGAAACTCTAATATAATGTTGCCATATGTCAGCTGAGGGTCTGTAATCTTTGTATACATCAGAGTGCATTTTTGTGTGTGTATATTACATTTTTTCCTTCCTTTAAAACAAGTTCCCTAGGCTGAGATGGATGTGGTAAACCTTACAAGGTGAAGATCATGCATCTATACTAAGCATACAGTTTCTGAAAAAATTGAAATGTCTGTGTTTACATCTATACTGAGTACTCTATGATATGCCACAAGAAACTCATTTCAATACTTAGTTATTTTATCTTGCCTCTGGGAGCTTGGATTGTGGTCCACTGTGCTCATTAATTTCTGATACTTGCACAGTTCGTTCAGCTCAGTGGAGCTTAGCAGTTGAGAAGTGCTTTATGAAATACTGTTTTTGTTGTTTAATAGCCAAACTTCTGATTGTGTATTAAAAAAAAATAATGAAGCAGAGTAGTAAAAGAAACAGGATATGAAAATAAGGCTGTATCTTGAGCTATGATATTGTTATTTGTATAAAAATATTTTTTAGCATTTATATCTGAAAAAAAGAAAACAAAACTTGGAAGTTAAATATAAACAGATGTCTCACAATTGAAGTCATAGCATCAGTTTATCACAGTTTTAGATTTTGAATTATGGACTTTTCATTTTTTCTTGCTTAGATTTGTTTATGTAGAGAAAATTGCTGTAAGTTCATCCAGCTGTTACTCCATAAATGGATAAATGAATTCCTTCCCATTTGTTGAGCAGATGTCAAATTTACAGAGATCTGGGCTTGTTTAACAGTATATGTAAATCTGCAAAGAACTATTTTGATTTCTACTATCTAAGAAATCTTTTTTACTAATATAAACAGAGATTTCTTCTGTTCATATAACAATACTTTGGCAATCCTATCTTTAGTATACTTATCCTAAGTTGTAGTTCACAGGTGTTGTCTTACTGGGAAGAGATAAAAAGGGATTTGCTGAAGATCACATAGGAAGCTTGTCGTGCAGTAAGAAACGGAACGCAGTTCTCTGGAATGAAACTTCTTGAGCCACGGGGTAACCCTTTCTCTCTTCATAAGAATGTAGGATAGCAGAACAGATCTAGTGCCTACAGAAAAAGCAAATTAATTGGCGTGTTAAAGAAAACACTGGTTCCAGGAAACAAGACATAGCATTTCTCTCTGCAAAGTTTATCTCGGGTATTTTGCCCCCATTGTGAGACACTCATTTACCCTCTGGCATCCAGTAATATCTACTGAAGATTTTATCCCAAGATCTCAGCAGTACTTGTCTCATGTTTTAAAGATTAACCAGCTCAAATTCCTGAATATACTGGGCTTGTTAATTTTTTTGAGCCATGTAAAATTGCTAAGTTTTGCTCCAGGTATTTTTTCAAAGAATTTTGTCAAAATGTAGGAAGACATGAATTCTTTTTTCCTTCAAAGAGAGGCCATTTTCTTATATTGTAATTCTAAGCTCATGTTGTATGAATAGGATTGTTTAAAAAGAAAATTAGACTGTAACCGTCTTTTAGATGTTAATCCTATAAAAGCTGCTGCTTTTGAAGTTTTCCCCGAGTGAAATCTCACTTCTTCCTAACATGCTATTTCTTCTAAGAGAGAAGTTATTTCATATCAAGCAGGCTAACTGTGAAATTCTTTGTTCTTTTTAACTGCCAAGTTTGTCTAGGTCCTTTTCCGTACCAGAAAAGTTTCTAACCTTAAGGCGATACAGGGGCAGATACCTTTGAATAAGTAGGGACAAGGAGTTAAATGCGCTTGTATGATCGTGGCAAGTGTATAACGATAAGCAGTTAGGTAGGTTTGGGGGCTTTGAGGAAACATGAGTTGACAGTAAACGTTAAGCTGATGCTGTAGCTCCAAAGCGTCTCCCTAGGCGAGGTGCCCAAAGGAGGGCTTCGCAGAGGGAGCCCTGTGCTCACCCCGCTGCGGGCTGTGGGCTCCTGCCTCAAGCCACTGCACGTAGGGTTTTAGCAGGGCTCTCGGGAAGCCGGCTGGGTTTGGCTTCACAGCTGAAGAGCCTCTCGCTCATCAGGTAATGCTGATAGACAGTCTGACGAGATCTTGCTTCTGTGAGTGAAGGGGACTCTTGCTCTTGCTGAGCTCAGGCTCAGCAGGAGCTGCTCTGTTCAAGGGTCTAGCGGGGAGCGAGGCTCTTCGCTTTTTCAATGATAGGTGTGTTTTTCATGTGTAAGAGGCAGCGGTTAGGAGATCCTAATGAGCTGGGAGCTCAGCAAGAGAATGTGCGAATCAAGAGCTCTCGTTTGTCGCAGCGGCAGATGTTGCTTCTGCGAGCAGCAGGCATGATTGCTGTCTAGATGGTCTTAAGATGTGACAAGTGTTATCTGGCTGGAAATTTGTCATGCTTGACCCCAAGCAAAGACAGAATAAAGCTTGTCAACATAGAGATAGCCTACAGATACATTGGCCTGCTTACCATCAAAAATCACTTTGAGTTTTTTATTAAAACAGAGAAGAATGAGAAGCAGTTCAGTCGCTTTGAATCTAGAATGCTCAGTCAGGCTTAATTGCCTTAGTTGTAATAGCCCTGTGGAAGAAATGGGAGTTTTAGGAATATACTTGCATGTTTATTTATGAGAGAGGGATTTTTATTAGTTGGTTTGGCAAAATGAAGAAATTTACAAATTCATCAAAGTTCACCTGACTGTTTAGTTGAGGTTTACATTGTTCATCACTTTTCCTACTCCTTCCCTTTTTTTAGAGTCTGCTGAGAACTATATTTTTCAACATATTAGTGGGGAAAAAAACATATCTAGCTCTAACTGCAATTACTTTAATAAGGGAAACTCCATATTTTCCAAGTGGTGTTGAAGAGGTTAGGCACACATTTGAAGAAGCTGTTTGCAATACGGTGCACCTGTTGTTTCTGGTTATGTACCTGTACCTGGAAGACAAAAATAGTGGAAAAGTACAGCAAAGAGAATATACTGTTCCTGTTATTCCTTCTAACTCTCAGTGATAACTTTACTCCAGGAGAATTTCAGGGGTGGCCCGCCATTTTGTCAACTACTCTGACAGCTGGTGGACTTTCATGGACAATCAGATGTTCAGTTCTGTTCAGTTCCTGTGGTCCTGAGCTCCTAGTCAAGTAAGCTCTGTTTCTTTTAAACAAAAAAAAAGGAAAAAAAAAGGCAGAGAGAGGGAGAAGGGAGCCAGGTTAATCAAAAAAAGATGAGGAACCTGCCCAGTAAAAGGAGGAGTGATGCATTTCAAATCCTGCAGTTGAAAACTGGTAAAATGATAATGCTCTTTCAGTCCTCCTCTTCAGCCTGTAATAGCCACACTGGGATGAAGGTCCCATGTTTCCAGGCAAGGAGTAGATGCTGTGTTTTCAAGGCAGATTGCTCTGCTCCACCATGTCACACTATTACATTTTCTGTGTCACCTCAAAATCTTCTTTTAAAGTTTCCAACAGCTCTAATGAAGGGAATACGCTCTATGTTAGGAGTCAGTTAGGGCTAGTGTAGTTCCCTGTACTTCTGAGTTTGTTCTGTTGTTTTCAAAGATTATTTTAACATATCTCTTCGGTGGCAATATCAGAACTTTTATTTGGCTACTTCAATTTGTTTGCCCTCTAGATAGACTTTTCATTCTGGACCTGTTTTACCTTTGTACAACATATGTTATTGGCACAGGACATCTGTCCTAGTGATCTGAGGATTAAGGAGGAAAACTGACAAACTCTTGTCATTAGAATAACAAATCTCAACATAGTTTCTGCAGTATTTAGATTTTCATGTGCTTACATGTGGCTGTCATGAAATGGATATAGAAAAGTACTACCTATCAGTATTTACTTCCATCATAATTATTTATTGCTAGTGAGGGAGACTGACATTCCATTGGAAAATTGAAGCTTGAGAAAATGAATAACTGAAAGCTAGATAATAACAGAAATGCTTTTGTTGTCCTATGTACCCAACACATTAAATCATACTTAACTTGGTGATCTCTGTCACTTTTAAACTAACATGTATGTTGAAGAAGTTTGGTTTACATTGAATAAAACAATGTAATGTAGACTTATGTTAGAGAGAGATTTGAATGCCTTCCAAAACTGATGTAAGAATGTGAAGAATCCTTTTTTTTTGGTTGTACAGACAATTTCACGTCATTTTACATATTCATCTGGATGTATATATACATATGTGTGTATCGTGTTGATGTACATCTACATGATGAAAGCAGATGAAAGAATATCAGTGACTTACCTTACTGCCTATTGCTCACATTAGCAGTAAGTTAAAAAGTCTCCTGAAATTAATCTCAAAATACCTATTTAAAGATTGATTTTTAAAAATTAACAAGCTACTGGAAAATACATGAAAGACATGAGTCATTAGAGTTAATACTGCTGTACATATTGAAGCCGACATCTTGTGTGGCTACTGCCTTTTATATATGAAGGAAAGAAAATACATTTTCTTCATATATCACAGTGGGAATAACGAGACCAGCTGTCCAGTGATGCCACTGCTAGAGGAAATAAGTTAATTATTTTGTGATGCTTGTCATAGCTAACAGCAAGTGGATTACAGTGCACAAAAGCTAAAAATAACTTCTTCAGGTGTAATAAAGATGAAAGAAATGTCAGGCGCTCTGATTTTAGTGATGGTTGAATCTCAAAAGACTCAGAGTATTAGGTTTGGTTTGTCGTTTGTTTGTTTGTTTTTTAAATCCTGTTAATTATTGTTGATCTTCCCTGAACTTACCTGTATGTGTCAAATGAATATTTATTTCACACACAAATATATATATATTGGATTGATGAAAAAAAGTACAACTGAAGAAACAGAGAATGAAGAAAAAAAAAAGGACTTGTCATAGACAACGTGGGAGGAAAGATCTGGGAAGGAAAGAAGAGGATTCTTATTGAATATGTTTGCCTATAATTATGTCAGCCACAGAGGCAGTAATAATAAATTGTTGTATCACGTATTAAAAGGGAAGGTGACGGGTCTGTGTGGAACAGAACCATCTAGGACAACAGCAGGACAAATTCTCTCTATTTCTGGTTTGAGAGCTCTAGGCAGAGCGGTGGGATGTGCAGTACTGTGAAGTGCAGTACAACCTCGTTTTATGTAACAAAAGTAATTTTTCCCCATCTATTTGTTTAATATATCATCAGAATCTTGGAGAGATACAGACATGTATGGCTCCCATACTCCATTCAGCCTTATATAGAACAATGAAGTTAAGTAATTATGCTGCATTAAATGCCATGGTATTACAGTCTCAAGTAATTTCTCGATGTGTCTGTAGGTTATGAGAGTGGAGTGTATAATTAAGCAACTGCCTAGGAGACTGAAAAATTAGAAGGTATGGAGTTTTTTGTAAAAGCTTTTTGTAATGGAGCTTCTATAATACAATTTTCACCCTTAACATAAGACACATACACAAAAAATAATAAAGGGCTGGGCTTAGAAAAAAGAAGATAATACAATGAGTCAAGACTGGACTATAGGTTAACACTTTCAAATGTCTCTCGAGCACTGTCCCTGGATTTCAGTGTGGCACATACACTTAACCAGTGTGATTTCCTTCTGCAAGCCCCACCAGAGATGCTATAATTTGTTCAAAGAACATTGCTGACCAAAAAGAAGAGAGGGCTCAGAAACTGATGTCTTAGAAGAGCAGTGTTTTAGAGCGAATTGAAGCTTCTTGACAAGAGCCTTAGGCTTTCTATTTTGGAGATATACAAAGTCTGTAAACAACTTACATATGCCACTTGCTTGGTGCCAGATGCTTGCAGCCAGGTTAGTTGAGTCTTCAGAAGCTGCAGGGAAGAAAATGTATCCTGATTTTTTTAATGTCTTTTTTTTTTTTTTTTTGTGGATTGTTATTTTTCACAATGCTGTTGGAAAGCTGAAAAAAGGATTGGTCTATGTGAAGGTTATGAAAGAACATCAGCATGATCCATTAGACCTTTTTTCATTCTGCTGTTTTCCATAATGAAGAAGCACATTCTGAAAAAAGTTGTAGCCTGCCTTAAAAATTGGGAAAAGCACCCATTATGATGAATGTGGTAGGCTTTGAAAAATAAACATATACATTTGTAGTTTGTTGTGATTCTCTTCACAGCCTAGTGATAGGGCACGAACTGATGATGGTACTGTTTGTCAGAATTTGATCTACAACATTAACATTAACCCATAGTTATCTTTTGAAAAACCTCGCTTTTTTCCTGAAATGCTCTAACCAGTGTATCCCATGACTACTCAATGGTGCTTTCATATGTTCACTTATACCAACAAAATAGACTCTGCTGTAGACTGCATAGAAGAGTGCATAAAAGGTTGTACCTGGAAAGCTCATATTGCATGTTTTTGTAAGGCAATACTTGTCATCTTATCAACATGAAATATACTTATTTCCATGCAGCCTTTTCATTTTAAGTTTTAGAAATTCACTTTGATGTAAGAAATGTTAGTTAACAGGAGTAAGGTTTAGAAGAGTTATTGATAAATAAACAACTTCTAGCCTTAAATCCAGATTGTGCTTAGCACTTGCATCACTATAAAGAAATAAGCAACTGTCTTCCTCCTGTGCCTTATGACAGCCTTGTGAGCCATCTGTGAAATCTGCTGGAAGATAACTTAGACATGTCTTCCCTTGTATCAGTCCTGAAGATAGTCACTTATAAGAAGTGGTTGTCTTTAAAGATCATTTATGTAATACAACTCAGCTTACTAAAATGTGTTCGAAATATGAACCAGTCTGATGCATCATAGATTTGTAAGTAAAATGCTGTCCAAATTAAGCCTCATGTAAGCTAATTAGACACCTTCTATGTAGTGAGACTGCATGTTTGACAACTTACAAAATTATGAACAAATACCAGTCTCACAAAGTTAAGAATGTAAATGAAACTTATAAGTTGGGGAGTGGGGGCAAGGGAGGCCCCTAAGAGATTATAGATCTTTCTTAATTAAAATATTACAATGGCATCACAACTTTTTAAAGCTCAGTTTCTTATATGTTTTCCTTCTAATATATGGTTGATCTACCAACTCTGTAAATTACTATGGCTGATGACAGATCTGATGTGGATCTGGTGTATGGTATTGCATTGGTTCTGGGTTACGATATCATGTATGAATGGGAGAAAGGGCACAACTCTGATACTCTTGCTCTTGAACCCTCTCATACTTGGAACATCTCTGGCCTGTTTGTTTTATCTGAAAAGATTTCTTTTACTGCAAAAGCAAAATATTATCCTCATTTTACCTGCAGGGTGGTGTGAAAGAGTGAGTGCTGATGTCAGCATGACCTGGTGAATCAAGTCTTACTCTCACCTCCATCTTCCATTTTGTTGACTGAATCCTCACTTTGTCTGCTTACACTATGATAGGAATTATTTCTGAAACAGTTAAGAATTACAGCTTGAAAGGCAAAAATTTGAAGTAATTTTTTTTTTCCCTGGTTAAAATTTTATATTTTGGCTTTCATTAATTTAGTACATTATCCCATTGAATATGAAATTCAAGAAATATCTAGGATTCTTTAGGGTCTTATGAGTCAGTAAAGAGTAAGGCATATTTTTCAAAGAAAGATAAATAGATTGCTTAATGCTGTTGGAGAGGAGCTAGTGATCCCACACCCAATGGCCCTCTGCACTGCCGGAGTAGACCTGTCATGGTCTGCTTTCCGGGTTCATCCTAACTTTTTTGCCAGAAGATTACCTTAGTATTGAAGAGGGTCAGTTATGTTATTGGGAACTTATCGTGGGTCTTAGTGGACTGTAGGATTTTGGGAAGTATTTTGTGGCATGTGGTGTGCCAGTGGAGATGGAGTAATGCAGTTGGGGCTTAGGGGTGCGCCTCTGTATGTATGTACTGAAATCTTTCAAATGTATGCCATTCACATAGTTTTATCTGTGGGGAAACTGAACAGTTTTATTTAGTAAGATGAAAAAAAGTTGTCAATAACAAACTGGGCAGCTGTTCTTATTTTCTGTTTTAAATTGAGTGGAATGTCTTCTCCCAGGTCTAGCATAGCAAAGGTGTGCATGAGGCGTGGCTGGTGCCACCTGCAACTCTGTGCCGTTCTTAGTGTCCTTGTTTCAGCTGGGATGGAGTTAACTGTCTTCCTAGTAGCTGGTACAGTGCTATGTTTTGAGTTCAGTATGAGAAGAATGTTGATAACACACTGATGTTTTCAGTTGTTGCTCAGTAGTGTTTAGACTAAAGTCAAGGATTTTTCAGCTTCTCATGCCCAGCCAGCGAGAAAGCTGGAGGGGCACAAGAAGCTGGGAGGGGACACAGCCAGGGCACCTGACCCAAACTGGCCAACGGTGTATTCCATACCATGGGATGTCACATCTAGTTTAGGAACTGGGGAGTGGGGGCAGGGAATCGCCGCTTGGGGACTGCCTGGGTGTCGGTTGGCAGGTGGTGAGCAATTGCCCTGCACATCATTTGTACATTCCTATCCTTTTATTATTGCTGTTGTCATTTTATTAGTGTTATCATTATCATTATTAGTTTCTTCTTTTCTGTTCTATTAAACCGTTCTTATCTCAACCCACGAGTTTTACTTCTTTTCCCGATTTTCTCCCCATCCCACTGAGTGTGGGGGAGTGAGTGAGCGGCTGCGTGGTGCTTAGTTGCCGGCTGGGGTTAAACCACGACACTTAGGAAGTTCCTTGCATTTGAGGACAAAGGGACAAAGTGTGTCAGGTACTGAACTGCTCTGATTCAGGAGGGCTACAGACAGGGAGAACTAAGACTGACATTGGAAGTCAAGGAACATGTAAAGCTTCACCTTTAACTTAGAGGTAATTAATTTAGAAAATTACCACACTGTCTTGTGTAGTTTGAGTTTGCCTGGTGGTTGTACTAATGTATGGATTTATTGTTCACGTGTTCACATAAATCTTTCTCAGGTGCTGATGCTAGTTAACTTATATTGATTCTCCAGTCTTTATTTGTAAGAGTAAAACACCTTAAAGTAAAACGACTTTTTTGTAGATTTTCTCACAGTATCACCTGTGAAGATAAAAAATTGTTACAGGGTAAAAATAATAAATAATCTATTGGTAGCATTCTCTTTGAACAAACCATTTGAGTGTATTCACTGTATTCACTACTTTCAAAATTATTTAGTTACCCATTCCAAACTATGAATATTCACGATTCAGTTATTTGTTTCATAGATTATTTTCTGTGCATTTTAATATTAGAGAAATTCATGATATGAATTAATTTTTGCCATTGTCACCATTCTTCTCATTGTTTTTGCAAACTGCAGATTGTAATGTTTCAAAAGAGTCATGGCAATGGAAGCAATGAAGACAAGGAGTTTGGTTACTCATACAATGAAGCTTGATACATTTACAGACAATATTACATGCTGAGGCTGCTTGCAGTTTCTGGAATTTATACTCAGTAGCTGAGGAGAGCTCTTTCAGCCTTGTATCCTATAATCTGGGGAGGCCAATACACAGTTCTGGATACCCCACTGCTTGAAAGGCAGACTGCTTGTTTATGTGATAAATCATAACACTGGTTTTGGGGGAGGTTTCTTTTCTTTCTTAATCCTTCCTGAAAATGTAAGCCACAGAGGCCTCAGAGATGTGTAGTAGGCTACAGTAAAATTTCAGTAATGATAGACTCTGTCAAGTACCTGGCTTCTGTGCCTTGCCCATTGCTAAGTGCCATTCTATGGTTCAGAAGGGTTCCTCCCCAAACTTTCATTGTTAGCCATTGCTGTCATCTTCTTCTAATTTCCTTTATTGTTTGAGCCATAGTCTGCTGTCAGGAATCATGTTTTTTTTAAAAAAAAAAACAAACAAAGAAAATCCCTGAGGTACATATTAATACTGAAGGGAAGTAGTTGTGATTTGGGGACCCTGGGTCATAGTGGACAGTGGAGTTTGAAAAATATTTTGTGTCAATTGTTGTGTGAGAATACATACCGTATATGTTCACTTGACCCTTTTGGACTAAACAGCTTTTGCAAAATTGATTGGCATTGCAAGAGGCTTGAGGTAGATGATCAAGACTGCCAGTGCCAATCCTTTGTTCCTAAATTTGGGATTTGAAAACCTGCAGCTTTGGTGTAATGTCTGGTGTCCATATGGAACAGGATGTTATTTTCAATAGATTGCCCTTGGAAAGTGTTTTAACCAGCCTACATTTTGCAGTGTTGTCACTTAAGTAAGAAATTAGGAACATGAATCAAAAACTTTCTTAGATTTCTGGGTACTGGATGCAAGTGATCTTGGATACATCATCATATTCCTACACATGGAAACCTAAAGAAGAACTTAATTTAAGGTTGTCACTGTATTACAAGATACACTATTTTATAAAGGAACCACTGCTGCTTGAAACTATCATTTTTTGAAGGACAGAGAAAATACCCTCCATTAGACTTCAGCAGACGCTTAGAGTATTAAGGCACGAATTAAGCTGAACAAAGCTTTTGTGACCTTTTTGTAATAGTGGTTTTAATTCAAAATTTCTGAACATTCCTGAAAGTGTATAATATTTTATTACTTATAATCCTTCTAATCACTCCATTACTGCATCAAGTTATCTGAAAAAAATAAAGGATGATGCTTTTACACTCCTTTCCTGTCAACATTAGTAAATCAACCTGAAAGCAAAATAATTATAGTTCACCATATGTACAAATTATTAGGCTAATTAAAATGCATGAATTCTATAGGAGAACTGTGGAAAAAAAATCCGGCTGACACTCAGAACTTTGATGGTTGTCAGATTTACATTTGTTATATTTTTAACACTCCTGTGCAATTTCAGCTTGCTTTGGTTTCAGTGACCTAGAGGTGAGACCTCCATAACCTTGGATTCAGGTATCTCCCAGATAAATTTCAAGTGCTGTATTTCACTTGTCATTGCAATCAAAAGAGAAGGGTTTTCCTAATGTTAGAGCAAGAGTTCACAAACCCTGCCTCAATACGTTCCTTGCTTCTCTGTATGCCAGAGATGTTCTATCAAGTTTTGCCATGCTTCTAGCGTACGTCTGTAGAGGTATACACTGGTAGCTGATAAGAAAAGGGAGCTCTTTTTATTCCTTGTACTTTGGTGCCCTCCACCAAAAAAAGGCTAAGTGAAAGCTTGAACTTGATTTCCAGTTTAAAAAAAGAAAGAAAAAAAAAAAGGGCAACTACATATTTACATCCAAATTCAACAGTCCTGTGTGAAGAAATCTCAGATATAATGCTAACCAAGGAAGTATAAGTATTTAAAGCATTTTTTTGTGTCATATGTTACCATTTATTATATGTAAAATCCAAGCTCTTTTCCTCTTTTTAAGAGGCAATGGTCTGCTTTTTTAGAGTTGAGATAGCAACAAATGAGAGAAAATAAAATAATAGCTTGTTTTCTTCACTGGCATTCTCTAGGTTGTGAAGTCCACCTTACGTTTCCCAACTGCTTGTCTTTGGTCGCATGTGTTCTCTTTCTCTAATAGGCTAGACTGTGTACTTTGGTCTCGCACCCAAAGGAGCAAGTACGTCCTTGCCATAGGGTTGTTGGCAGTGCCATAGTCCACAGAGGTGTGCAGAACAGCTGATCAGTGGACTCTTCTGGATCCATCAGCTGTTGTGCTGTTGTCAAGGTCTGACCCTACTGATGCATGTGGTCTTTTCTGTCTTATATTCCTCCATTGTATTTTCTAATCTGATCAGTCTTTCTTCTTCACACCAAGGCTTCAAGGCAGACTCTCGTTTTCTTTATTGTGTATTTTAACATGACTCATGACTGCAGAATTCACCAGTAACACATTTTAAAAGCATTTTATTGTGATAGGAGAATGGACAATCCAGAGGTTAATCTATGTGATAAGCTTTAATCTAGAATTTTCTTGCATTAAAATGTAAGATAATTTAGCAAAATGGAGTGTCATAATGTGACAGTCTTTTCAATTCTATATGTAACATTGCTTTTATAATTGCATACCTGCTGCAAGTAAGACTGTTGTTGCTGAAATTCTGCTTCAGATAGCTAAATGAAAACATAAAGTTAAACCTATGTTTCAGGAGTGGACCTTAGAAAGCAATGTGGTTGCAATCTCCTAGAACGTTTATACTGAACTGTTCTTACCAGTTTTGCAAAGATTTATGTGTTATCTGCCCTAAGTTGCTACATATTTTGTGTCACCACAGGCAAAATCTCCTTTTCCAGATTTTCAAGTCATTGTATGTTTACTTACTGCTGGAAAGACATTGTCACTTGGAATCCAGCAATCATACAAAGGTAGGATAAAAAACTTAGTTCTCTAAGTGAATGGGTGAAAGAAGCATTTATAACATTTGATCTTTATTTGTCAGAAATCAATCTGTGAGATTTGACATATGTATATTCAGTTTGTAATGGTCTTATGTGCCAGGAGTTAGGGTCAGTGTGCCATTTACATTGTTGGAATGAGGCTTCAAATGTGAGCTTGTGATAGGAAGCTGAAACAAAGCATTGGTTTTCATGGTGTAGAGATTACACATGCTGAGTATAACATACAGAAATAGGTAAGTGCAGCAGAAGCTTTAGCCTGACAGAGCTAATAATGACAGAGGAAAATTTGTGAGCTAAATGTACTGTGAAATATTGTGTATTTCACATTTTAACAGCCTGAAGAATTCCGTTTACTCCATATATTAATGTGAATGAATATTTTTATTAGAACAGTAAGTACTGTTGGAAAAACAGCATACCTTCAGGCACATGGTCTTGCTCACTAAGAAAGATGCAGCAAATTTCTAGCAAAAACATGTTAAAACCAATGGTTGTTATTTTAGTCCAACTATGTTAGTAGTTGGATAGCTTAGAGGACGTAGCAGTTGTGATCTAGAGATGTGTTAGCTGGAGATGGAGGTAACTGTGCCTTTGACTCACTGGGACAGAAATGGAAATAGTAGGATCAGCAGGGATATGAGACATGAAAAATCCACTCTGCTGCAGAATTAATCTCTAGACTTTTGTCAACAGCAAAAATAACACCCTACAAACCCTAGCAGAGACTAAATCAAGGCCACCATAGCCTTCCATCCTATGTTGAAATCTAGGTAGAGAAATCATTAAACAAATACAGTTTATAGGAAAGATAAGCACACCTTCAAATAAAATTTCCTAGTTCCATTTAATGTATATTTCATATAAACATAGAGTGTTCAGTACTTTACTTCACAAAAGGTGACTTATTAGTTGTGAATTATTTTTCAAAGTTCTTTTATTTAGCTGCCATACAAATTGCTCCATGGAAGACTGGACTGTATCAAATTTTAAGAGACTGTAGATTAATATAGACTACTGAACCAACTGGTGCTGTACTGCACTGAATAAGGATACAGAATCCTTCCTTGTTTCTGTTCCCTCTTCTTTGTATTATTACATGCATATACTTCTTGAATAGATGGTACCTGAAACGCATACTGAAGTATCTAGAGAGAGCAATCCAATTTCCCAGTATTATTCCAGAATTTGGTAGTAGCTAGAAATAATTTGATCATCTATTATATTTGACTTTGTGGTGCCAGAATTACTATTCTCCTGTATCTGTGGTTAAAAAGATACAAAGATCCTTAGCCAACTGCTAGTACGCTCATCTATGTTACTACAACAGCAATCAAGTGATGGCAAATACAAACAACATATGCCTTCAGGATGTCATTATTTTCACTAGGCTACTGTTTATTTTCCAAATGATGCCTTTTGTTTTATTAATAGCACGTGTAAAATTATTTTGTTCCTTTGATTTTGGTAAACTATATTTAGCGTAAAACAGGTGTGAGCAAAAGGGAGAAAATAAATCAATGTTGAAATTGAGTTCACAGAAGTACTGGTATAAAATGCAAGTTTCAGGTTTTTAAATGTTTTGTGTTGACTTAATTATTTTAATATCACAGTAGTTATATTAATTGCTATATTTTGCTATATAGTAATTGCTTTAAAATATAGTAATTACAAAATCTTTAAATGCAAGGATATCTTTGCCAAAAGGTCATAGCACTACTTGCAGTTCCCAAGCACAGAAGAAACTGTCAAATTTCCAGCTGATATTTTAGATTTAATAACGAGTGATTTTTATGATGAGAGCAATGTATTATATCCCAAGGTGTTCCAGGGGCTATTGCTTTGTACTTCAGAAGATGCTGGACTTGCAAGCTATGTATAGTAGCAAACAGGGCTAGAGTGGTTTAGTTGTTGGCATGTTTCCTAAAATGCTTTGGCTTATGAAATTAACACTTTCTCAAACAGTATTTAGGGACAGTTTAAGGGCTAGCATAGGTCAATGGCAGTTCCTGATAACTAGTATAGATAAGGCCTCTCTGTTCTGAAACAGAAGAGATTTTAACATTTTGCATGCAAGCCACACCACTTGCTCTCAGTGCCACAGAACAGGCTTTGGCACATCTAATTTACCAGAATTCATGTAACCACAGAGTCCTAAACTGAAATGCTTCCAGAATTACTTGCGTGGTCTTAGAAGAGGTTGAAAATAGCAATGAATATAGAAGTTCACCATACCACTACTTCTCCAGATTTACCTGGTAAATTGTAATGAGCTACAAAGTGAATACTTGGTGAAAGAAAAATGTTAAAGTAAAAAAAAAATTATAATTACTTGAACTACTTTTTTTTCTGTCATTACCATAAAACAGAGAATTTCAAAGAAGTAACTACACCTGGTTTCAGAAGTCTAAGCAGTTTAATTAGTGGAAGTCTGCAGCAGGTGAGCCATTATAGGAATTTAGTTTTTATTTTTAAGAATCTTCATTGTTTTTCGTAAGACCATACACTTTAAAGATAAGATTGCTTACATGACTTTCCATGTACAGCGGGGTATTCCAGTTCAAAGGAATATGAGGGTTAGTAGGAAGAAAGAATAATAAAGAACAAAGCAGTAAAGCTCTGGAAGGGAGGAAGAAAAAGATTAAATGAAACAGGATAGCCTGAGGACATTGCTTTGTTGCTTTTCTTTTTCTGTGCCCAGAAAAGTTTTAATCATTATAAATTAAGTATTGGTTTTTGTCCTTATTATTAATGGGAAAAAAAGTGCTATTTGAGTTGAAGCTCTGCAAAGGTAAAAAACCTGAAGACTTCCTAGCGTTTGATGTATCTTAGCCAGGTTGCCTTTTTTCATGCCGGGTTTGAATTTGGACTGTCAGTTGGTTTTTTCTACCGTATAATATAAAGTCTTCATTTGACTGATTGAATTTTTTGGTAAATCACAGTAGATTGTTTAAATAAAGGAGTGTGACCTAAGCTCTGAAACTTGAATAGTTTTTCCAACAATATCTTCAGGGAAGGGAGAGTTGGAAACTGGTGATAGTATTTCATAATTCCATTACTTCTGGGATAAACTAACATTCAAATAAAAATAAGTAGTAAAGTTGCAAGATGAACAAATAAAATCTGTGAATATAAATAAAACCCCCAATTTATTTTTGCACCCATTGCTGTTCCCTGGCAGGATTGCAGAGTTTAAAACCCTCATCAATTACAGTTCACAATTCACAAAGTAGGATTCAGTGGAGTTAGAGTTTAATCCAGTGACAAAATTCCCATTAACCTTACACATACGATAGCTAACGTCATCAGCTAAGCAGAGATAGGAGCTACTCTCATCTGAAGAACATCATGAGATTTCCTCTCATTTCTCTCTTTCACACCTGAGCCTATGCTAGGAGAGATTTACAGTGAGCATGAGAGCTGGCTTGAAGGGGAGACCCAGCTCATGTTTATGTTTCTTCAGGGTCTCATCTGTCGGGGCGTAAGTAGGTTTGCATACGTTCACTCGCAGCCCACATCCAGTGGTCCTAGAAAATAGTTATCCCAGCCACACCAACCAGCGATACAGACAGAAAACTCACGACTTCCAAAATTAATTTTGCTTAATCCATTTTTACTCTTGCAACATAATTTAGGATCTAACCTGACATCACTGATCAAACCCATTCATTGAATAATTAGAAAGAAGAAACAAGGGTTTGTTTGGGGGATTTTTTGTTGGTTTGGTTTTTTTCCCCAGAAAGCCTGATTCAATAATCTGTATTCATCACAAATTAACTGGTTAAATATAGAGACAGTGATGCTTAAAATAAAGAACATGTTAAACTGATTGAATACTTTGTGAAGGAAAAATGATAAATATTTGTTTATGCTGAATTGGATTGAACGTAAGCTCCAAACATTAATTAAAGTTGTTTAATGAATTAATGATTTCTTGTGGAGTAAGTTAATCATTTAAGAATTCAGCTTTATTCTATTCCAGAGTGCCAAAGTGAAGGAAAAAATCTTTTGTAACAATTACTAGCAGAATTTTTTTGTAGTGAAATGTTTGGAAACCATCCGTGAGCTGTGTTAAATTTCTCAATTCTGTGAATGTCTTTTAACTCAATTAAAAAAAGGTATCTGTAATAAAAATTGAAAAAATAATGGCCACTTAAGGACAGGAAACTGACATGTCAAGATCTACACGGTATACTTACTATCTCTACATTGAAACTAAGGTATACACAGCTAAAGTACTTACATTCTATTTGTGGGGCCTGATTGATTTAAAAAAATCGTAACCAAATATACTAGACTTCTGAGAAGGAAATCACCTAGTCTTTAAGTTAAACAAATAAAGTAAATTATGATAGTGCCAGGCGATAAAACTGCAATAAAAATCTTGAAAATTATGTTTTCCTTTTCTTCTTCTCCATAATGATGCTAGAGTGGAAAATCTTTTTTCTTTGTCCTTCTCTGTTCACACAAACAAGCACAAAAACGATGCAAAGATGTGAGTAGAGATATTACAGAAGAGACATTCCTACTTTTTGTATCCTCAACCCTCAACTCTAGATGTGCAAGATCTGAGTTCTATCCAGTTTCATTTAGGGAACAAATAAAAAAGAGAAAAAAAGGGGGAATTCTAATTTCACACAAGGAAGAAAGCTTAATTTGTGAAAACGGGAAACTATCTTCTGCTATTCGAGTCAAAATGATAACTTGTCAGGGAAATGAGCTACCCAGTAATTACCAAAGTGTAATTTTTTTTCAGTTCAAGAGTAACAATTGTTGACTGTATACAACATGAATCTCGGTGTTGAACAACTTGTTAGACCTTCCTAGTCTCTCATTGTCCATTACCTACTGCACTTGTTATTTTCTTTATGTCTTGATGTATCAGATAAAACACTCAGCCATTACAAGATATTGCCTCTTGATTGATATCTGTGAATGTCCAGTAAGCTGGACACAAATGAATATACAGAATAATCAACAAGTATTTTTTCCTTTTTGCTCCAAAATATTTTAGCAGAGGAGGGGAGCAACTTAGATTTTTTTTCTGTTAGCTTCTTCACTTACTATCTTTAAGATTAAGCCTTAAAAATAAGCTTTTAAGAATCTAACACTGGAAAATCAAATTATTAGTACTGCAAGAAGTACAAGCATAATGCAAGTCTGATCTTTTTTAGGCTGAGAAAGAAGTAAGCCAGCACTGTGAACAAAGCAAGCACTATCTGCTAGCTTTGTTTATTATGATCTATTTAGATGCCTAAGCATTTTTAACTGTGTTTGTAGCTCTTAAAGTATATAACTTAAATGTCTTCCTCTTGTGTTACCAGAATCTTAACTTGATTAGCACCTTGTACACAGTAGGAATCGCAGGGTCTGAGACATCAAATAAAGAGTTTAGCCATTAAAGGCATCTGTTCCCACAGAAGAAGCATTTCTGGTACACTTAAAATGAATTGCCTGATGAACAATTCACAGTGTGAAGATTCAGATACAAAGGGCTGCTGCTCCAGGGCTTCACCATTATTAGAATGTTTTACCATATGCCGTGCATTATATGATATGTGAAAAGACAAGACTAAACCACTGATCTTGCAAACGTACGTGTACTTAAAATTAAGCATTTGAGTAATTCTGTTGAGCTTCAGGAAACTACCACGTTCTTAAAGCTAAGCATGCAAGCATTGGAAGAGGAAAACAGACTCTTAGAAAAGAATAAATAAATAAGATAGATAAACTAGCTATCTGGAAAGTATTGGATTTGAATTGTGAAATTGTTTCATATGTGTGTTTCACTACATAAAACTTGAGTGATCAGTGGTTTTTCCTGAAAGTTTCCTGATTATGCTGAAATTGCATAAGCAAAATAATGGGATACTGTAAATCAAGTTGAAATAAATGGTTTGGCCTTTCTGTTTGCCATTGATAAATGTCTGGTTTGCATTTGCTACGAAAATCATAGACTGTAACCCAGGGCACAAAAAGAATTAATGGAATCAAAACTTTCTTGTGTTGTGGCGTCTTGCTATCGTATTCCTTGTCTCAGTTCTACTTACTGCTGGGTGCCGCATGCTTTTTCTCAGGAGGTGGAAAGAGTCTTGCCCTGCAAGTGACACTATTAATGAGCAGATGGAATTTTAGGTAGAGCATGAATGTAGGGAAGGTTTAGAAATTCAGCTGTTCAACTGTGCCACCTCTGAAATTGTCACAGTGAAAGGAAGGTGCATTATTTTTAAGAAGAAGATGAATTAGAATTTACATATAATTTTCCTTGTGTTGAGAAAGTTAGACAATAAGTAGAAACATTTAAGTGAGTACAACTAATGTGTGATCTAAACTACACAGTTGTCCTTTAGGGACAACTGGAGCCTGGTTGCTCAGTGCGATAGTGTGCGTCCATCTTGCTTTTGTGGATTTTCAGAATTTATTTCTCTGAGCAAAACCTTGGTTTACAAAGCCCAGCATTAGATTTTGGTTGCTATGATAAAGGCCACAATATAAAGATCTAAACGAATCATGGAAATTGTACTTCTGTAGAACAAAGGAGAAGAATGAAGTTTATGACTGCTGATGTTTTATGTAGGAAGGGAATGAATTGGAAGTAACGTGTTACCGCTGTTTGTGTCACTACTCTTCTCACCTGATCCCTACTGAGCAGAATTCTTTGCGTAACATTTACAGTTTGCTCCAAGGATTCATTCACTTGATTATCTAAAGACTATAACTAGCATTTCTTTTACATCACCTTACCATTTTAAATTCTTGCACCTGCCCAAAACCTTCTCAGGGTTTGCTGGCAATGTCCTAGTACAACAGACATGGCTACAGGTGAGGGTAAGATAACTAAACAGTCATGGGGTAGAGGTGCCATTATGGGCTCTCCAGAGTCATCAGAAGCTCTTCAGGAAAAACCACCACAAATCACAAATAGTGTAGTAAGTCTTGATTCAGAGGTGGGTGCAGAATCTCCCAGTATTTTCATCTTGCAGTTGCTGTTTATTATCTTGTGGTGTTGCCTGCCCAGCTTCTGCAAGTGAGAGTATGCAGTTTATCTTACTCCCATGTGAAACAGAGCATTTGGATTCCAGTACACCGATTCCCGTGTTTAACTCATGTCAGCACTATGTTTTGCTTGGGATTGCAGGAAGCACTGTGACTTGAGCACTTTGACTGTGATCATGTACTTGACAGTGCTCCTCTTTCGCACTCATCAACTGTGATCAGAATCGGTGTATGCAACTTGCTGTTTGTACTGCAGTCAGAGTTTCTTCTGCTAAGCTTTCTTCTGTTCTGAAATTGTAATCCCTCTGGACATCCTATGAAGCATAAGTCTAATTCATCTGCTGGAGAGTTGTCTCTTGATTTTACAATTTGTACTGGACAGCTGCATTTTTGAAGTTGAGTGAAAATACACATGCCACATTTGCTCATCTTAATCTTAGTTTGAGATTCATTTGGCTTGAAGTCATGTGTCTTTCAGAAGGAAAAAACCAACATCATTGATGTTTAGTTTACAGTGTGGAAGCTTGGAATGTGGAACTCCTTGTAAAGTGGCTTTTTAATTCCTGTGATGATTTCAAAGATAATTATCTTGGTTTTACAATGAAATAACATCCTGTAGGAATTTTGGCCTAAGCCTTAGGACTTAAGGAAAATCATATATTTCCAGTCTAGATAATGAGAATGATCAAACATTGATCTCAGAAATACAAAGGTTGCTTGTCAAATGCTACAGAAAGATCTGAACTCCTTAAGTTCAAATAATTTTAAGAACCTATTGACTCCCCAAGTTTTATTACGTAAGTAACTCAGCATAGTCTTTTCAGTAAAATAAAGAGAGAGCAAATGCCTGAAAACTGAAATAATGTGAAAGGAAATTTCTGATTGTGGAAATATCAAAAAAATACTGTTTTCTGAAATACCAGCATCTGTGTGAGTTTGATTATGCTACTTGTACAAATTTTGTAAGAGAAATATGTCAAGTAATGACAGGATTGGTTCTTCTGACTTTATTAAATGAAGTTTTAGACAGTTTTGTCACTTAACAAATGTTGCCAGTTTTAACAGTGAAGTTGATGAGAGTATCTGAACTATATCTGGAAATTTTTCTGGATCTACAGAACTCAATGGCAATACTTAAATCAATCTAGCAAGAATTCAGAATTTCATTTTGCAATTAGAATAAAATAAATGTACATAAATCCCTTATTCAAATTATGCTTTCTCCACTTCACATGGAGTTCAGTTGTTTTCAAGAACATTTTAATTTTGGACTAACTTGTGTGAAGTGTAAGATGTATCCCTGCAAGTACCTCCAAGATGTATTTTTGTTTCTTTGACTCATATCCCTTTGTTTCTTGCCCTAGTTAACCTCATTCCCTTCACCAGTGCTGTCAGTTGTCATGTTTTCTTCCCCCCTGTCCTTGCAGAAAGGCCAAGTTATAACAATATGTATGCTAAGGTTTTCCACAAAATCATTTTCTCCTTTAAAATGCTCATGGACATTAATTGTAATGAGAATGTGAAGTACACCTCACTGAACTCCTGTCGGGTATGTCATCTTCAAAATCACTGCTTGAAATACTGGTTTTGTAAGAGACCACTTGTTCTTAGTGGAGGAAGAAATGCTAATGGTGTGAAGGAAACAGAATGATACAAACAAAAACTGGGACAAGGATTGCTTTGTGACAGATGGAGGTGAAAATAATGTGTTTAATTCAAAGCCAAAATAAATAAATAAGGGAAAGCAACATGACCAAATGTTAAATCAGTCTGTGCTACTGGAAGCTCTTCTATGGTTCTAAACTTTTTTTTTGTTCTTTCAACTACTTCTTTATATCATATCTATACATTTATATCTTTATATTTTGCACTAAGAATCATCTTTTTATAGGTTTAGAAATTACATGTTAGATATTAGATACTGTCATAATCTAGATGATACATCTTAGTTGTGTTTTTAACTTTTCTTTAAATGCAGTTAAGAATTGACAAGTGGAGTTAGAACCTCTACACAGCTTTTAAGTAAATTAGTTTAATAATCTGGAAAATATTTTCATGTTTGATGAATCACATCTCAAATTGTGGGATAAATGCTGTAAATTATCAAAAATGGTATAAATTACAGCCTAGGTCAGCACACAGTAAAATGTGGTGGACATTATTAAAATTCTTTTCTTAAAAAAACAAACACATTTTTACTAGAAGTTTGAGAGAACCTAAATTATACTCTGATTCTGTTCCAGAATGTTCTTCAAATGCTTCTTTTTGCAATAAGCTATTGTTTCGTATTCTTAATTTGGTTTTGCTTTGCCTCTTTGTATGCTGTTCTCATTTGCCTTGATACTTTATTCTTTTTGTTCTGTGTTTGCTTTTCATTCTTCTCTATAAAGCAAACAGCATGGGATACAGAAAACAAACTGGAGAAAAATGAATACTCTGAGCATTTGTCTTGAATTATTGAGGAATATGAAATTATATTGTCATTCATGTACTTATTAACTGAACAGAGAAGTGTCTCATGTTCTCACATTTCCGATCAGCCCCAGACTGTGCACCAGCATTGCAGGTTATACGCAGCACGAAATCATTCACAACTTCTGTGCACAGACTTTTCTCCTTTTATGTTATTTCGGTCCCTTGATCTTTTATGTCTTTTAGATTCATGTTATGGCAACAGTTTCCCCCAGGGGCTTGAATATACATGTGGATGATAAGGTTGTATTACAGAATGTAATCCTTACTTGTGGCTATTTAGATCAGATACAAGATCTAGCTTTCATTAGGGTACTAACATGTCAGCTTTATAGGACCCTTGGGATCACTAGAAAATGATAAAGCCGAAATTTATGTTGTCAAGATAGGAAATGTCATGTCATAACTGCCATTGCTGAATGTGAAATATTTGTGAAACATTGTGGAAACCTTTCCAAGACTTTACTGTCATTAAAAAAAAAAAAACACAGCACCAAACACCAAAGAAAACAAAACAAAACAAAAAAGGCAAAACAAAAGAAATCAAAAAAATAAATCCCCGCCCCCCCCATAAAAGCAGGATCTTCAAGTACTTGAGGGTTATAAGAAGTGACTGCCATGACTATATTATGCCATTAGGTTAAGACTTAGTGTCTTCTTCCAGATTATTTTACTAATTAAAATCGTAATAGTAGTCCACAAACCAAACTGAAACAAAAGTTTGGATTTCTGTCCTTCTGCTCCCAAACATTTCACTTTTGTAAATCTTTTTGTATGTATATATTCATAGTACATATGAATAGCTGCATATACATATATATACACACATCTATGTATGTTTATACACACAGACCCAAACAGCAATTGCTGTACAGCTATTTAGTAATCAGCACCCATTCGTGTATGAAGAATTTGCTGTTGCATGCTGTATAATAGTACTACACTGCTCACTTTCTGATGCAACTTAAATGGCATTGGTCTAAGTCATACCCGAAAGATGTTGTCAAAGAAGATTAATTTCCTTATAAAGAAGGTATCTAAGCTAGGTAGAATGCATTGCCCTTGGAGATGTTGACACTTTTTTCTCAAGTAAAGCAGAAACTGAGGCTAGATGTCTACCTTTTAGGTGGTTGAATCACACTCAGTAAATTCCACCATAAGTGCCCTGCATTGGTTTTCTTGCTATCAGTCTGCTGACTATCTTCTGATTAAAGACTAATTGTGCATTTGTGTGTTTTGATCACTGAAATATAAAAATACCACTTCATCTTTCAAGGAGGAAGCGTGACTTATTTGTTAAGCAGGAGAGACAGCACTGTCACAGAAATGACTGAAATCTTCACAAGGGAACCTGCTGATGAAGAGTAAAACAGCTGAGATGGCAGTTGGGTGTTTTGTCCTTCTGACTGAAGGGAAAGAGTGGAAGATCATGGGAATGAATGACAGATCACTGTCAGTAGCAAATTGTGCTGAAAGAGCAGAAGAGACATATTCTCACCTATTTATCATGATTTCCATGACTAGAAAGAATATGTCATGAAAGAAAGTCCTTAAAACTATGAACATTTCTCTGTTCCTTGATTATGTCAGTGTTTTATTTAAATACGATATTTTGGAGTAGAGAAGTTTTGTGATAGGAAAGGATCATTCCTTCTTTGAGAAATAAACTTTGGCCTTTTAAAAAGTCTGTATTTTTCTCCTTCAGATTGTCACTGGAGAACCTTTTGCTGTAGCTATGAATGATGGGTAGAATTTGATATATTACTTGATATATTTAGATAATTTTGGATGAGTAAAGACATTATTTCTTTTTAGAAATCATTTGCTAGTTATTTTCATTGCTTGATGTGGATGATAGAAGGTATGTATAATACAAAGAAATCATTCAGTGATATAGATAACAGTTGTTCCTTGAAAAGAATCTCAAAACTTCACAATTTAACACAGTTTGCTTAACTTCCTTGGGAAGAAAAACAGCTTCCTTAAGTCTTTGCTGAGCATATTTCTTAACATTTCCATTTGACGATAGTTATTCTAATACTCTGAAAATGCTGAGTGTACTTTATTTATCTTGCAGTAGTCTCGTTCATCTGCAGTAAGTCATCTAGTGTCCTTCTGCCTCTGATGTAGGATTATGATGAAAATCTACTCTCCTTGCTGTAAATCCAATAACAAACCCGCTGTTGATTATATTCTGTTTGTATTTATGCCTTCTGGGAACCATCCATACTGTACTACCTATCAAATAATGCATATGGTTGTATTTTCATCTGAGTTATTAATTAATTCCAAACTACATGTTTTTCCTTTTGGCTTTAACAGTCTAGTTATCTATGTTTTACAGCCATGGTCAAGATAATTATTTTGAGTCCCTGCCACAAAGAGAAAGAGCCCTGTGCACTGAGGTGACTGTGCTTGTACTCATGCATAAAGAGAGGGCGCAGACTTTTCTGATATATTTGCTGACAATGTGACATCTAAAGACATTTCAGTGTATTGCTGTTATAAGGAGAGGTTCTCCCCTCTCTTTCTTACTAGAATGTGCCTATTCAGAGAAGAAACAATTCAGCATCCATTTTCTTTCACCTTTAAGCACTGTGTAGGAAATCACAGGACCTTTTCTTGGGCAGATCCATCCACTGTGTTATACTCATTAACCGTGATACAGTTAAAACAAGAATTCTAATGCAGAGTGAATGACAGAGAATAGCAAAACACTGAGGCCTGGATTAATCCTGTCTAATGCTAGATGTTTGAGTGTGGTGTGTCTGATGTGCAGCCAACTGTTCTAGTCTTCCCCGCAGTGGATGGAGAGAGAGCATCCTCTGGGGCAGTGAAGGTTTGGATGGGCTTGACTTTGCTGCAGAAGTTCCTGTCTCTCCACCAACTGTAAAGGAAGCAGAAGACAACATTCCTGTTATGCTGTAAGAATGTGCGCCCACTAGGTTTTACTTGTATAACCCTTACAATCAGAATTCATTGCAATCAGAACTCATGCAAATCATAGTTTTAGTGGCCTTCTATTGAGTCCGTCTTCAAAACATATTTGCTATTCCTTTTCCATAACTAATACGTGACTCTGGGTTCCCAGGTCAAGATAGCATTAATCGTCAGTTGCTTTATCATAAGAGATATCAGTGCCATCAAGTTAGTGGTGACACAGGTTATGTGAACCAAATCTGTCTTGTGGGAGCCAAGCTCATATGAAGGCCAGCAGTACTGTGTTCACGGTGATCAATAGTGTTAGTGGAGTAATCTGCATTCCTAACAACAAAGTATTCTTTAAATAAAGAACATCCATCTACACACTTAACATAATGAGTCAGTTATGGTCATTCCATCTTGGTAATGAAATCCAAAATAGCACAGAAAATAGTGTTCTACACTCAACTACTTAGCCATGCACAAAGTTCTCATCATTGTTAACCTGTATTTACCCTATGTTTAGTGTAGATGTGTATTAACCTGGTCTTATTATTGGCTGCCTTAATAGCTACAGAGACATCAATGCTGGCCTTGTAAAATCATTAAAAACCAGTGTAAAATAGACCTTTAAAATAATGCAAGATATTTTTTTCTTTTTCCCTTAACAAGTATCTTACTGAATGAGGGAATTCCTGCTCACCAGAGTAAATCAGGTGTTATTCGTCTCTGTAGATCTGGAAGAAAGCATTAGTTGTGCTACCAGTCCATGGCAGAAGCATGTTAACCTTGGGCACTAGTTGAGAGTTATCTTGAAGGAAAATGCAACATATGGGAAGACAGAAGAAAATGTGTGTTGTGGGAGGTTCTTTTTATGAAATACGGAGTCTTTTTGAAAGCTGCCCAGAAGACTAGAAAATTGGAATTGATCCAAACACAAATAGATTAATAGCCACACTTCAACTAGCAAGAGAGTTGACAGACAAATTACCACATAGTTGCTACAATAAAGGATACAGCGCCCGCATCTCATCTTGTACATTGCAACTGGCATATAGTTGTTTGAAAAATTGCTTCATAAAATTAAATTGGGCTGTACAGGTCTTGTATCTAGTTTAAATTCATTTTGATGGCTGCATGAATCCAAGTAGAAAGTCAGTGCATGCTTTCTTTTCTGCTTAAACCTTAAAAATTATGCCTGTTGCTATGGTGTCTTCCTTTATTTGTACATCTATTCCCTAGGTATTTTTCTGATATCCCACATATCCTATAGCTATCTAGCTGCTAATTTGTTTAAAATAGATTTAAATTAGTAACAGGATTTAAAATTCTGAAACTATTATCTAGCAATCTCTTCTGAAATGTAGAAGGTAAAATCTTGTTTGTCTTGAGTTGGTAAACTTGCTAAACAAGTTGAAGGGACGTGTGTAGGTAGAGTTGCCTTGTGTTCACATGGCCCTGGGTATAGGATGCTACAAAACTTACTCTTTTGGGACCACAGTTACAGACCAAAATGGATGCTAAAATATGGTTTGTAAAATTTAATGAATGTAAGGAGACTTTTTCAGATGGAGTATCTTCACTTTGAGGAAGACTACATTGTATGAGAAGAGTTTGAGTTGGTGTGAGTGAAGATCTTTCACCCTGGAACATTTAGATGAAAGAAAAGTACTTTGGTGAAATCAGACTCGGAGTTCAGGCCCAATATTAAAGGACTAATACAGGTATTATGGAAAGTCATGTCTGTTTTATGAAACCAATATAATTTACAAAAGAATATCACAATTCAAAATGAAAAGTGCAAAGCATTACTAGTAAGCAAAAAATTATGTATCAATTTATGTATCACAATCAATTTATGTATCACACAACTTCTTCTGTTGTGAAGTCAAATGCAATGAGATGTATGCAGAGATACAAGACATCATTTTCTCCACCCCTCTCTGGGTATGTTTTTTCAAAAATCTCTTGTGTACTGGGCCTGGCTGGCATAGAGTTAATGTTCTTCTCTGCAGCTGGTATGGCACTGTGTTTTAGTTTTGTGACCAAAACAGTATTGATAACATACTGATGTTTTAGCTATTGCTGAACAGTGTCAAGGCCTTCTCTTTTTCTCATTGTGCCCCCACAGATTGGGGGTGGGCAAGAGGTTGGGAGGGCACACAAGCAGTCAGATGACCTGAGCTAATTGATGAGATATTCCATGCCATATAGAGTCATATTCAGCAAGAGCAAGGGAAATGAGGGGGGTTTAGGTTAGCCCTCTTTGCTCAGGAACTGGCTGGGCATCATTCTACCCGTGGGAGGAGGTGAGTGATTGACTTGCATTGCTTATTTTGTTTTCTTTCTCTCTTCTTCAACTTCTGCTTCACTTGCTAAACAGTTTTTACCTCGACCCCCAAGTTTTCTTACTTTTACTCTGCCTTTCTTCTTCCTCCGTCCCACTGGGGGTGGGAGTGAGCAAGTGGCTGTGTGGTGGTTAGCTCACAACATCTTGCTAGTGTAATGATTTGCTTGCCTCTCCCCTGTCCCACATGCTATTAAGACCTAGGAACTGTAGGGTTCAAAAGTACTGTATGATATGTATAATATTCATTACAAGTTGGGAAAACGTCTATCTTATTTCTTACTCAGATTATGCATTATGTATCACTTGATTTTACTGTTTACTACCTGCTTGAAGTCAAAGGGCTAAGCTGGGAATTGGCATGTGCAATAGCTGAAAGAAGGTTAAGATTTAAGAAAGCATTAGTTTTTTCTTTTCAAGATAGCTTTTTTGCACTGGCTGGAGCTGGGGGTGTTCAGAGCATTGAAAACAGGTTACTGGCAAAATGAGGGGAGAAGGTCCACAAACAGCAGAGGACCTTTATGTGCATTGCCTGCAACAACCGACAAGGCTGTAAGTTCCCTGCGCAGCGGTTCCCTTCTGGGAGGTGGTGGGGGAATGTCAGTGCACCAGTAACTGTTCTGCCTGTCCATTTCTTTGTAAGAGAAACTCATTTTGCTTAGCGCAGACTGTGTGCACTGGGTTCAGAAATAAATGGTACTTGTGTGGAAAGTGCTGTTTCCATACATTTACCACCAGCAGTTACCTACTGGAAGACTTGGCAGAGGCCAGGTTACTTAGATCAGATGGTAATCCTTGGATTAAAACCTAGGAGACTGAATTAAGTTCAGGATCTGATAAAAAGAAGAATAGGCAAAGGCCTAGGAAGAGGTCTGGGGAAGTCAGAAGAGCATCTTGCAAAACACTACTCACGTATGGATATTGACAATGTACATGACCGTGTGGAGCAACTATCAGCTCCTGTTCTAGAGGAAGTCAGGTAAACTGGTGAGAGTTTGCAATACTTGTCTCTGTATTGACATTTCAAGTAATACATCCAGACAACAAAAAGCTTTGAGCCATTTTCTCATGGGACCTAACATTTGTAGTTAAGATTGGGAACTGATTTAATATTCCTGCTTTAGGGGAATACCTACGGAATAGTAAGTATTACAGTGTTCAGCATAAAGAAATGCTAATTTTTGAATGTGTGGTGTGCTGTGTCATTTTATATCTTCTAAGAAAATAACAAATTAAATACTTATACCCTCATATTTTGAAAATACCTTTATTTCATCATTAACAAGTTCACCAATTTCATATAGATATTTGCAAACTTATCTCACTTTCATCTGTGTACTTCATAGGCTGTGAGGGGGGACAGGCCCATATAGAACCTCTGTAGATGGATCTTCAATATTTAATGCTTCTGCTTGTTGCATACAGTAGTGCTGGTGGCAAGGTGTTTGGCCCTTTTTGTGTCCGCCTGCCACCAGCTCAATAAATAGGCATTTGGCTGGTTCTGCAGTCTCCGAATGTTATTTGAATCAAAGCTTTGGCTGAAAACTTTTGTTGGATTTACTGTACATATTAGGATATTATGTTCCATATACTCCAAAAGGGCTAAATGTCTTTACAAATCTCGCCTTACCTCACCTTCTGTCAGTGGTGACATTTAAGCATGTAATTGTTTTGCTTATTTTTAAAATATGCAATGGATATGAAGAGATGCATGTACACAAAATCAGTTTTCTGAGAAGTTTTGCTGTTTCAGAAAAATGAAAGCAGTAATGTGTTTTCTCAACATTAGTTTGAAATTATATTAAAGAACAAAACATGCTATATCTAACTACCTGCAGTTAATTGCTTACTAACAATGCTACTAACAATCCTCAGAAATTTTCTGAGGCTGATGTTCAGATTTATCAGCGGTGTTTCATTATAATTTGTTACACCTTAGCACAGGTGTTCCTTTAAAAGAAAGGAAGGAACAATTAATTTTATAATGTATTTCCTTAGCAGTTTTGTTTGTTTTGTTTTTTTTTTGCTTACTTCTTATTAATCTGTTGTAAGATACTTGTATAATAGTTTTCTTAATAGTCGTTGTATTAGTGAAGGCACCTGCAGGTTAATCCCTGAATGCTATCTTAGTTTATATACTGCTAGCAGTCATGTTCATTTCCTAAATCTCTTTTTCCTCTTCTGTATTTCCTCTGTTACACTGACAGACACCTTCTGTGATTTCACAATGCTGTGTTTCTTTGACTACATAACTGCCTTGTCCATCAAGGCATCTCTAAAATCAAACAAAAACTGAAACGGCCCTCGACTTTCCTGGGATTTTCTTGCTTCGACATGTGGGTGTGCTGGACCTCACAGCATCTTGTGATTAAGAAACAGAATGAAAGCTAGAAATTGTTCGCGGAAAGAATATGAAAAACAGTTACCTATTTCTCTTCTTTTGCTTTCCTTAACAAATGCTAAATGCATGAAAAAGTGACAGGTTCAGCATATGTGGACGTCTTTTAAGGCAACTTCTAAGCTTCTGGGCCAAAAGATGAGTACTATGGGAGGAAAATAATTTTATATTTCTACTATTTATGAAACTTCAGGATTTTCCTCTGTTATTTCCAGCATCTTTGGATCCCAAGAACCTGAGGGTTGTCCAGCTTTTGGACATTTACATCTGTCTGTCTCTTGCTCTGCTCCCTCCTGGATCTCCTCTTCAGCATGAGTAGTTCTGGACTTTTGTCTGAAGGTGAAGTCTTTGAAAAACTTTTACAGGTCAAAGAGTTTTTTAATTATTTGCTTACTGGTAATGCAAATTTCATCTAAGACTACACTGGATGAAAACAAGTTGTGAGTTAGCATTAGGTTTTCCCCAAGGGCTTTGAAATGATCATGCTTTTGCTTTCTTTATATGATTAAGATCATGGAGTTTACGTCATGGACAGGTATCTGGCTAGTAGGGCATGAGCAGCGCGTACTATACATTCTTTTGTGTTCTGCCTTCATTTGTGTTGCATGCCATTGCTTTTTTGTCCTTGTGAAATAGACACGTATTGTCTCAGAATTGAGAGAGGGGTCAGTCCAAACTGTAGATAGATATACACATAAATAGCACAGGAGAAAAAAAAGCTTTGAAGATGAAATTCAGAAATCCTTTTTGGTGTGTGACAGATACGAGACGTACACCAGTCCTTCTCTCTGCTAGTTTGCTATTTGTACACAAAGAGCAAATGTTTAGTTATCTCAAAGGTCCAGAGAAGGAACCAGGATGCTTATGATAAGTAAAACTGGATTTGGTGTAAAGATTAATAACACAAGAGACATGCAGTGGAACTTATTAGCCCAGAAGCTTAGCCAGACAGATGGATTCTGGGTTTCTACTAAAAGGATACAAAAGATATAAAACTCAAGTGATTTACTGAGAAAAAAATAGTACTCTAGATCTCAAATATCACCACGTCAGGAGCTCTGTTAAGGTTTCATGTAGCATTCGCTACATATCAAGGTGCCACGCTTAGATCACTGGTCGGCCCGGACCAGGGAAAGAGACAGACAACACACGCAGTGTGAGCGCCAACTTCCGCCTTTTATTGCGCAGTTAATTCCTTTTATACTAACAAGGGGAGGTGGGGTTACAGGTACATCACAAGGCTGCGACTAACCCTCTAACTTTCCGTGACATCGCGAGATCTTCCGAACGTCGAACCCTACATCTCTCCCCTCCCCATGATGAGTTGGCTTCTATTGTTATGAACAATTCCACACAAAGAAATAACTATATAAAGTGCCATGAGTAGAAGCATATCTCTACAACTACTTTAAAACACTCTATCTTAAACACCCATAAATGTCTCATTTACCCTGCAGAGCAAAGAGCTCCTTTATAGAAATTCACACAAGAGGTAGATTGAAAGTTAAGACTTGGAAAGAGTTACTTCTATTACTCTATAAGGCTTATCGTTGGTGCGCTGATGTTAAGGCTTAATGTCCGAGGCACCTAGATTCCTGGCCACGAGTTCCGACAGTCGGATCCCATAAAGGCACGTACTGATGGACTCTGAGAGGGATGTCATCCGGATACCCAAGGTGTCACAAGCCAGGACAGGATGACAGCAATCTGTAAGAAAACTCAAACACTACGAGGTTAAGGCAGGACGAATCATACGACTAGGAACCCATTTCAGTAGCCCTTCAGGTGTCTGTACACAGGCATACCCTCGCTCACGCTATGTTTAATCAAAGTATGCTTAACACACTTTTTACCTAAAGCAAGTTCTACATACAACTACTGGCTTTATCAATAAGTGGATTCCGCACTGACTCACAGCATTCTTTAAGTTCTCAAGGACTTTCCAGTGAAACGCCTCCTTTTTTTTTTTTTTTTTTTTTTTACTCCCCTCCAATGCCTCTCCCTCTCGTCTGCAGAGGCTATAGCGCCGCAGGCAATGGCTCAGCCAGCATGGGCTCAGCAGCCACAGGCAAAGGCTCAGCTGTCACAGGCTCAACAGGCAAAGGCCCAGGAGGCAAAGGCACAGCCTGCACAGGCTCGGCAGGCAAAAACTCAGCCTGCATAGGCTCGGCAGGCAAAAACTCAGCCTGCTCTCCCAGCAAAGGTGCCCGATTTCCCTCGCCAGGGGGTGGTTCCCCCTCTACCACAGTTTTTAACCCTCGCAGCTTCCCGATTTCCCCCTCCGAGTGTGTTCTTTCCTCCCATTCCTTCACCTGACGGTATAAATCTCCCTTAACATCCCTGCCTGGAACCCAGTCCAGGAGGCACTCCTCAAGTCCTTCCGAACCAGCCGCCGCAACCCCCCCTGGACACTGCGGAGGGGGCACATCCGTCCCCGCTGGTGCCGTCCCTCCAGGAAACCCCTCCGTCTCTGCCGCACCCTCCGTGCCCACGCCCTCGGTCAGAGACGGCCCGCTCTGTGAGCCCCGCTCCACGGCCGCCCCCCCCGTCTGAGCGTGACTCCCTGTCCCCGGGCACTGCCTCCCGCTGCTCCTGAGGCGGCGCTCCATCCGCGAACAGAGCAGCTCGCGCCGCCGACCAGCACTCCCCAGCCTTCCGTCCTGCCGCGACCACCCCCACACACACACACTTTTCCCCAACTTCGCGATCGTTCAGCAACTCCGCGCTCACCTGCGAGCGCCGACTGGAGCAACAGCTCCCGAATCTCTCCCCAGTTTGGGGGACTTCATACTTCTGTGGGAGAACTCATCCCTCCCCGGCGCCACAGCCATAGGATGCATTCGCCCGTGGGGCCCCTCCTAATCGTTCCGCGGGCACCCACCTCATTAGCCAACTCTTTTAACCCCTTAATCACTTGCGCAAGTTCCATCGTCGCCATGGCAACCGATCACGTCGGGGTCACCACTATGTAGCGTTCGCTACATATCAAGGTGCCACGCTTAGATCACTGGTCGGCCCGGACCAGGGAAAGAGACAGATAACACACACAGTGTGAGCGCCAACTTCCGCCTTTTATTGCGCAGTTAATTCCTTTTATACTAACAAGGGGAGGCGGGATTACAGGTACATCACAAGGCTGCGACTAACCCTCTAACTTTCAGTGACATCGCGAGATCTTCCAAACATCGAACCCTACAGTTTCATTGCTTTCATTTATTAAAAGTGAAAAGTTAGAACCTCAGTGTAACTTTCACCATTTATTTATTTAACATTAGACCCCTGATTTGTTGGACATTCTGTGTAGAGACATTTTTTAGTACTCTAGAAAGATTTTTGATAATTTATTTTAATGAGGAACATAAATTTTCTGAAGTATTGTAAGGACAGAACATTTTGTTGGTCTAACTCTAATTTATAATTGTCTAGATTTTATTTTGAGTGCTTTTATCTTTTTTTTTTTTTTTAAACGTGGATAAAATGCTGACTACAGATCAGGAACATTTTGAGAATGCTTATTTTCAAGAAAGACTGGGGCAACTGTGTTGAGATTCACACAGGTGAAATTAGTTCCATGTATTGCAGTTAAAAGAATGATAAAGACCCATGGACCTTGAAATACTGTCACAGCTTTAATAGAGGGCTGCTGTCCAATCCAGAATATGCTGTTATGGTAAAGGAACAAGAGGAAGTTCACTTTGGTTTTTATTGTCTTTTAATTGCTTTCTGGGAATGTGAAGAGCATTTTGCCATACTTTTTCAATTCCACTGTTCTAAATAATTTTATATAGTAAATATATTCACCATTACACTGTTGGAACTGAACAGACCTGTTTTAAAAGATGGATGAACACACAAGCAAATTGGATTCTATATTTGTTCTTGCTAAATTGTCAATGATAATTAAGGAAGTACACTAATATGTCACTTTTTTTATAAAGAAATCTCTTTTGGCTGCTGTGGAGGACTTAGTATTTTTTTTTTTTTTTTACCAAAAAAAGTGTCAATGTACACATTGGAGTATTCAGTATAAAGAATATTTTCCTGTAAAAAAGATTTAACAGCTATTAACTATATTATGTTCACTACCAGGTCAAAGGTATATGTTGACAGTTCTGTGTCAAACTTGCTTGCCACTGAAAAGTGATGCAATTCCCACCTAAATAAGTACAAATTTCACTGATTTTTGAAAATTCATTACTTATTTTTTCTACAATTCTTGAGCAAAATTCTAGATTTGAGTACTGACATAATTCCTTTTAAATAGATACAGGTAATGTTTTTTGTTCTGTGTGCACCAACAAGTTCTAAAAGCCTGCTCCCACCCACTGATTATTCTAAAGGTTTGTTTTATTGTATTCTGTGGTTTTGTATTGTACTGTATTTTATTAGTGGTTTTGCAGCACTGCTTTTACTATGAGTACATGAGGTAAAGTAAATTGAAGTTTTTGTCTTGATAGAAAAATATAGCCAATAATTAAGTACACAAGCTTTTCATTGTTGCTGTTGCTGTGACAGTGGGAAGAACACCGTTTTCTATCATGCAAACAAGCTCATCAAACACCTTTCATTTTTCCTGCAGTCTTTATGGCCTTTCCTATTAGTAGAGGTGGCTTATTTATTCTATAGCTATGTTACTGTAATACTATATTAATTATAGTGAGGAAGGTAAGTGCCTGTTCTGATTCATCATGACTCCTATCAAACTCTGACATCTGAATTTGTTTGAAATTACTGATAGTCCACAGGCTTAAAAAGATTCATTAATATTACCAATTTTAGAAGTATCTGCTATGCCTAGATACTTTAAGGTCAGTCATTTATTCAGAAAGCTACAGACCAATACTTAAGTCTGTTGAAGAAATTTTAATATGTCTGTAACATCAGGTAGGTATCTGCCACTTGTGCTTAGCTTGTACAGTTCACATTTGTCAAACATACAGCATTATAGTTCTTAATTATTTTCCTCAAAGGTCTGTTCAGCACTTTCTTTTACTGCTTTTTTAATGCATATTCTACTGTCATGTCTTCACTCTCCCGTTAAATTAATGTTTGGCTCTTATTCAACAGCACAACCATTTTCTGATGACAGATCAGGATTGTTAGCAGTGTCTTAGAGCTTAGAGGTGGAATCATAGAATCATAGAATGGTTTGGGTTGGAAGGAACATTTAAAGATCATCTACTCCATCGCCCTGCCATGGGCAGGGACACTTTCCACTAGACCAGGTTGCTCAAAGCCCCATCCTTCAGTGTGGTTTCTTCATACAAATGTGGTTTCTTCATGTAAATAATCTTTTACAATTTTGCAGTTTAAATTTGATACTCAGAAAGATTCTTACCTCCTCACCTGCCTTTTATTACCTCCCCTAGCCTTTAATTTCATGTTTTCTGTCAACCTGTCTTCACAATCTCTCAGTCTATACCATTCCTTGTTCTCACTTCCTTTCTTACTCTCTTTCCTTCACTTCACAACTTGTATCCTTTTTATTTATATTAAGAATTTATCTTTCATATATTCTTTTATATACTTTCTGGCTTTTTTTCCTATATTATCCACAGTCTTCACCTAATTAAAAAAAAAATAATCTTTCTTCTTTTTTTCTTTTTCTGTTCACATACTGACTTCATCCTCCCTCTTTGCCTTTTAATTTTTTTTTTTGGTGTAAATAAAGGGCGCCTACACTGTTCCTCCAACAGCCATGTTCTAGGATGTCTGCAATCTGGCCTCCCTGTATTTTGCTCTGTAAAAAACAGTCTTGCTGTTAAGCATAGATTTCTCTCTTATTTCCTTATGCCTTTTCTGCTGCCTCTCAGGGATCTTTGTCACAGTACATCATTCTCATTCTTCATCTAGTTTCTCCCTTCCTGACCTTAACAACTCTCCACTTCTTTCCTGGTTATAGTTCTCCCCCCCCCGCCCCCCAACTCCTTTTTCAGTTAGTCCCTTTATATCTTTCCCTCCTCTCTTTCTTCCCTACTCATATATCTATTCTGAGAGTTTCAGCTCTCCAGTCTAACAAAAATATTGCTATTGAAAATCATGTTCTTCTAACCACGTTATTTCTCTCATTAAATCCTTTTGTGTTCTTTTATGTTCAGAGTCGAGTTTCTTCTCTTTCCCTTCCAAACCATGGTGTACTTCCTGATCTGATGACCCCAGTGTCATGCTCCATATACCTCCTAATTATATGTTGCTTCACTGTTGTTTTAGCTCTCTCTGTTAGCCTAAGGTTTAGTCTCCAGCAGTTCTGCCTTTCATAACACTGCCCCATTTCCCCCCAGCTAAGGGCTTTCCTCTTTTCTGAGCACCTATTTTCAATCTCAGAAAAACGTCTCTCCTTAAATCCCACTGCATCACAGAATACTAAGTTGCTCGTCTCCCCAGTGATAACTGTGTGCTGTCTTTACTGAAGCTTTACGCCACACCTGATCTTGTGAAAGATGCTCTGAAGAGCTGATTGTAAAGTGCCATGTAAAAATGCAGTGTTATAGAAAGAATGAGTAATATTATTATTATGAATTAATATTGTTTCAGACAAATTTAGAAATCCTTCTCAGATACTTATGCTTTGTGCTTTTCATCTCATCATTTTTGGCTCTCACCTTGTAATGTACTTTCCGCTTCACTAAAAGTATGATAATGAGGCATGCATAATTGAAATGAAAATCTCTTCAGAACCCCTTCTGATTGAATATGTTGAGAATCATAATCAAGCGCTCCTGAAGTTACAGAAAACTATGCATATTGATGCACAGCAAAAGTCTGGGCTCTGCATGAGTTGCTTAGTTGGCTGACGTACTGTCCTTTGAATTATTCTAATTACAGAAAAGTATCAGGGAAACACTAATGGGCAATAAAAGAAATCAATAATCTTGCATATGCACAACAAAAGAGCTCTATATATGAAGTAATTAAATGGCAGTGGTAGTTATTGGATGCATCTTGTGTACAGAAATGGTCTCCAAAGGAGCAGAAAATCCACAAGAACAAGAAATCCTTATGTCTTTGATACCCCCACAATTTTCTCTACAGATGCATTTTTCCCTGTTGTTGTAAATACTTAGGCACTTAGCTTGCATTTTGAAGCAATTCTTTCCTGACTTTTGGGATAGTGATGCATGATCCCAAACATTTCAGTTCTGATTACGAATCTTTCTTCTGACACATTTCTTTTGTTTAGGAGGATTCTCTTGGAACAGCTGATTTCTTTCTCTGAATTATGGATATTGCTGAGTTCTATAATATATGCTGTGCTTTGAATGAATAATTACATATGTAGATAATGTGAAATAGAAATGTGTTTAAAATATTAATGCAAGAAAGCCAGGGCCTGAGAAGTTAAGAAATGGCAGCAGTAAGATTCTCTGTGCAACCTTAATGCAATTTCAAATACACAGTTGGGTGGATAAAATTTGTAATTGCACGATGATCTATTAAAAAACCAAAGTGCCTCATTGAATGCATAAGGTAGACAGTACTGACAAAAGGTGTAGTAATGCAACATATCCTTTTCATATAGTGTCAGTGTGCCATATCTATTTTGAACCAGCAAGATTCCTTTTTATGGAATATTGTCATTAGCTGTTTTCTTGGACTCCTGCAATAGTTTCAGGATGCTTTATTATGTTAACAAGTTTCTTTTTATAACATACCTATTATATTTGCCCCTTTACATACATGTAAAAGTCACACAGAAAATGATTACGGACAAAATTATCAAAGCTGTCAGCTCATTCGTGCAGACTATTTTGCATGCTGTAATACATTATTTGTTCAAAACAGGCCTCTGTTACTAGTTAAATAAACAAAGCACTTGCAGGATCCCAGGGGTTGAATCATATTATGAGAATATTATAATAACACTAGAAACATACCAAAGCTGCAGGTGACACCTGTGGTTTATGTTTCTTGTCCATCACTGTGCAGGGACTGCATGGTCGTGTCAAGAAAAGAATCCAGTGTTTCAAAGTAGCGTATAACTGACTTAATTACAGCACTGCCCATTGCTGCCTTGTGATGCTGAGCTGTGACTGAGAAATTAATGCTGAGGGCACAGTCTGGCCAGTCGAACAAGTGAAGCAGAAGTTCTGTGGGGAGAAAAATGGTATATGAAAACACACAATTAAACACATGTTAACATATGTATACCAGGAACTTGAAGTAATGTGTCGTGGGTGACTTAGTGTTACTGTTCACTGACTCTGGAGTACTTGACTGCAGTTGTAATTTATGTGCTTCTTACGTGTTTGGGGTTTTGGGTTTTGGTTTGGTTTGGTTTGGTTTTGGTTTTGGTGTGTTGTTTTTTTTTTAATGTGCATTTAATTTGCTTTATTTCTAATGTGTTTTGTTTTTTTGTGTTTTTTTTTTTTTCCTCTGGAGAAGGAATGTTCCTATTCCCAGTTTGGTTTAGGTATTTTCATTTAGACACTTGAAATGTTTCACAGCACAACCCTCAGTGGCTGAAGATAGTAGTGTAAGTGGAAGAGGTGAAAGCCTTTTTTCTCGATAGAGACTTGCCTCTCGTCAAGAACAGAGGCATACTTTTCCCATTGATTTTGCAGGTTTTTGCTAGATAGCATAGGACTATGAAGACTCCACTGGTTGATTTTAAGCCTGCCAAGGCATATCCTCAATTGGTTAGAGTCTTTTTTTGCCTATTCTTCACTGCTATTTTGTTCCATCTTTTCCTATTACCACCTACCTAGATCACATCTTTTCATCCAAGCATTTTGGGCAGCAGCAGAATGAATATGAGAAGGAAGAACTTTTAAATAGCTACCTATCTATAGCACTGCAGTGGATTAAGAAGCCTTAAGAAATAATTCTAGAGACAAACCTAACAACTCCTACAGCCATAAGGTGCCATTCTCAGATACATTAAAAGTCTAGCAAAATGAAAAAGCTGTAATGGATTTACCATGCACTGTAAAGCTGCAATTTTCAAAGATCAGAAGAGCAATGAAGCTGGTGGAGGGTCTAGAGTGCAAGTCTTATGAGGAACAGCTGAAGGAACTGGGGTTGTTTAGCCTGGAGAAAAGAAGGCTGAGAGGAGAGCTTATTGCTCTCTACAACTACCTGAAAGGTGGTTGCAGTGAGGTGGGCATTGGTCTCCTCTCCCAAGTAGCAAGTGATAGGACAAGAGGAAATGGCCTCAAGTTGCGCCAGGGGAGATTTAGATTGGATATTAGGAAAAACTTCTTCACCAGAATGGTTGTCAAGCACTGGAACAGGCTGCCCAGGGAAGTGGTTGAGTCCCTGTCCCTGGGGGTGTTTAAAAGCTGTGTAGGCGTGGTGCTTAGGGACACGTCTTAGTGATGGACTTGGCAGTGCTAGGTTAATGGTTGGACTCGATGATCTTAAGGGTCTATTCCAACCTGAATGGTTGTATGATTCTATGATTCTAAGTCAAAGTCTTACAAGTCTGTGTGCAATGTCTGTCTGCTAAAATAAACTGAAGGGCTGTATGCTGCCTAATTAGGTCTATTTTCTATGGAAATGTCTGAAGAAGTATTTCTGACGTAAAAGCCAATTTCCTGCATAATTCCCCGTCTTCTTGGATGTTATGATGGAAGATCTCAATTTCTAAGAAAGTACTTTTAACATGGGGGAAATAATTTTCTTTCCTCAGTTTCACTGTTAGAAAGAATGAAATTTTTTATAGGTGAAACTTTCCACGAGAAAAGAAACAAGGCATATCAGAAAAACCCCCACTACATCTTTTGTCAGCATTATTCTTTGTGTTAAAATGAGTGCAGAATAGTCTGCATTAAAATGGTATTCTGGGTTAACTTGGATTTAATATAGATCCTTCTGTTATAGGCAGACTTCTAAGCTAAGGACTGCAGCTCTGGACATCATCCAACTTTTGCAGTTAATTATGGCTGTAGACAGTGTTCTAAATTTTGAATCTCAGTCGTATCTGTGGTGCTGCTTCTTCAGTGTCTAAAAGAGGTTTGGCTATTAATGGAAGTCAGTTGGCTGAGATTCTATCCAGAAAGCCTGAAATTATATCCATGAACTGAAGGATGAATTTAAAGAAATAGAGGACTATAGGGTCTGTTTCTCCAGCATAGCATTGTGTACTGTCTTTTCTCCAGGAAAGGATTTTTCTTGTATTTCTCATCACTACAAGAAAAGCCCGTTGGTATCTTTTCCATGTAAGGCCATCCTAAGACTGTCAGCTTTCCCTAATCTACAGTTCTTGTGCTGTTAATTTACACTTTTGTCATGTTTATTAATGTTTTCTGGATATTTTAATTTTAAAGGTTGTAATGGTTATGACCTGAGGTAGTTGTAAAAATGAACAAAAGATGCATGCCATACATTTTTTGGCTTTGTTTTCAGTTCTGTTACCAGTCCTTAAGCATAATTCTTACTATACCACCCGTTGTAGGAGCTGTTTTTCCTTTTTGACTTCTCACATTTAGGCACACCATATTGTTTTCCGTGTCAGACCATGGGGCGTTCTTAGCTCTCCCTCTCAGCCTTTGAGCATCTTTCAGTCGTCATGAGAGTCCTAGTCCAAGCATTTAATGTTCAATTATGCTTTTAAATTAACAGTAATGTGACTTTTTTTTGTCCAAGCTTTTTTTATATAGATGGCATAACACTGTGTAATATTTGGTAGTATAGTAAGGCATTTGCTAACCTTTGTAGTTAGGTTTTATATAAAGGAATATTCATTATGAAGAAATACTTAAAAATCATAAAATCAATTGTGGAAAAAATCATGAAAGGAGTACTATAAAATAGTCATATGAGGAGACGTGCAATATCACCAATATGCCTTCATAAGTGCATCTGATACAGAAAATGGAGAGTTTAAGTTCAAAAGCATGTCTTTTAAAATAACTGTTAGAAACTTTTAACCACTAAAATGTAAAATACTTGACTATTCCACCTGCAGTACAATGCTCTATTTATTAAATATTAAAGCATGGTAGTGTTTTGCTATACTCAATACTTACTAGTAGTGCCCAATTACCTATGCAATTCACTCCTACCAGCAAATTACTATTGTTTCCAGCTGAGGCAAAGGATCTTGCCTTTCAGGTTGGACTCCTCTCCAGCCTTAGAAATGTTCACGTACAGTGACTGCAGGACTGGTCTTCTAGTTTCCATTGGTCTTTATTGTGTATTTAGTAGTAGGGTTTTTTTAGTTATGATTATCTAAGTTACAATAGACACAATTTTCTAAGGAGAAATACTATAAACTATGGTGTTATTTGAAAAAGAATGTAAAAGGTCAGCAGATGACTAAGGAGCAAATCAAGAATTCCCATTTTCCTCTCAAATATATTTCAACACTAAGACTACTGTAGTTTTCAGCTCCAGATTCTGATTAATTTAATTAAAATGAATTGTTAGGAGGTAGAGGGAGAATGGGAGCCATAATCACAGCAGAGAAGCAGAACTTGGGAAGATTAGTTGCAAGGCAAATGGGTTAAATTAAAGCATTACATTTTGTGTGAAAGGAAAAGATGTTGGAAGTGAATAGACATATCTGATGGAGTTTGAAGACTGGCAGTTCTTGGGGTAGAATACTACAAAAGCTGAAAGCAAAAGGCTGAAATGTGAGCATTCAGATAATGAAAGATATTAAGGATAAGGTATATGGATAAAGGATAAAATAAGCATACTTTTAGTATTATCGATAAGGAAGAAAGATGAAATATTTCTTTTATATTGGGAGGTTTTATAGATCTCAGCTTCTTGCTTCAGGAAGCCTTATGTTAGTAAAGTATAAGGAAGAAGAATGTTGTTAGTAATTGTTACCTTGAAAAAATAAAGTGCTTTGAGGAAAGTGAAAATGTAAAGCCCTCTGGGTCCATTATGTTTCTGCCCTGCTGTAATGGATCTGCTGAACTAACAGCTTCCAATGTGTGTCTGTCTCCCCAGTCAAGGCAAGAAAAAATGTATGAGAAATGGTTATATATAAAACTGTTCAGACATAGTGGCAAAGACAGAGGAATAAATATTGTGCCTGTAATTTAAGTTACGCAAATCTTTCAGGGAGTTGTCTATACTAGGAAAATCAGAGCCATACGTTTTGTGGCAAATTCATAAGTTTTGTTGCAAGTTTAGTCATAATGATTTTTTCAACATTTAATTAAGCTACTGGATCCCAAGAGTAGACTGTAAGAAGCTACAGTCCTCAGTGCTGTTGGACCTCATCTTTATGCCAACATGAGCCTTTGCCATGTTGGTCTGGAAGATGTATGTGATCAGCTAAAAAGGCCATTCCTGCACTATAAGACTTAGTGTGGAAAGGCCCTGATGGCTATGCTTATTTCCATGCCATCCATCTTTAGTCTTAGGAAAGACTAACAAAATAAATCAAAACAGTACACTGGAAACCTGTATGTGGTTGGAGCTTATATGGAAAAAAGGGCTGGTCCAGTAAGTGACTGCCTGCCAGGCATGGAATCCTAATGTGCCTATACAGTGTTTTATTTATGGTTGGTTGGTTTGTTTGTTTTGTGGAGTTTTGCTTTGTGGTTTTTGTTTGGCTTTGTTTGGTTTGCCTTGGTTTGGTTTTGTTTTTAACTCTAATGGGTTAGAAAGGACTTGGTGGCTAAGTACTTGGACTCTGCATTTCTTTTATGGCTGTGAAGTAACTGATGTTGTGTAGGTATGTGGGATGTACAGAAGGACAAAAATAAAAGGTGACCTTTTGGGGTACAGGGGTAAAAAAAAAGTAAAAAGGTTGTTTTTATCAGTCAATGATGCCAGCCAAGTAAATGACAGCTATCCTGAGGTAAATAATAATTTCTGTTCTTAGAAAAGACCACTGCCAGTGCGTAGTAACTGATTCTTTCCACGTACTCTGTAGCAGGAAGTGCCCAATGACAGAGAAAACTGCAAACTAAATATCATATTACAAGGTAATATGGTTTCCTTTGAATCAATAACAATTGAAACCACTGGGGTTAAATTTTTCTGAAGCAAAGTTCATAGAATCCTTTCTGAGCTATTTAAGCAGCAAATCATTCTACTGACATCTTGGCCCTTCCCTGTTCCTCTGGGGTCTCATGCTTTGTTCCACTTTATCTCCTTAATGCTGCTGTCTTTGTCTGCATTTCCCACTTAGTTCATTCCTTTTGGTTTGCCTCTTATGTCTTTAGCAGAACTCTCTTCTTATATACTAAGTTTTCATCTAAAATCTCCTTCAAAACTCACAGCTTTTGGGCTTATGCTAAGCTCCTGAGTTGACTGGACTGAGAAAAAGAACCTCTGGTGTGTAAGCCAGAAATTGCTTGGAGGACAATGGTGCCTCTATCCAATAGCTGCCCAACTGAAAAGAATACACAAACCTAAAAATTTTCATAAAGCAGCAGCCTTGGAAGAAATTCAGATTGAAAGGCAGGAGCCAAGCAAAGATACAGTGCTGTAACAAGACAGTGAGTTGGAGGGAAATGATTCCCAGGATTAACAAGCTGCAGGATTTATGCTTACTGAACTGTTAAAAACCAGTGAAGGAGGAAAATGACAGCTATCAACAGCTGCAGAGCATGAGAAGTGTGAGAAAATGAGAACTACAAGCAAATAGGATGGCTAAAACAATGACATCTTGGAGTGGGAAAGGTTGGAAACATTCTTTTACATTTTTTAATTAGACAAACTCTGATTTGAAAATTGAAATAAAGCAGTCAAGAACAACTATGAGAGTCTGGTGTCTTCTGAAAAGTCAGTTAAAGATTCCTGTAGCTAATGTGCCAAACTTGTCATATTCCTTGCTAAAATGGTAGAAAAAAAAAGACACTGAAATTATTACCTAGATGATTAGCTTTATCATGATCCATACGCCTAGACCAGGACAACAAGTTTGGCAAGGGAAGAAGTGCTTATGTGTGAAATGGGGCAGTTAATTTATAGTCCACCTCAAATTCATTTGCAATTAAAACGAAATCCTGTTCAAGAAGTGAAGTGAAAATGAGCTGCATTAGCAAATGGTGACCTACGTAGCACTTTGGTGGGCTTTACAAATCTCATCAAGGGGTACTTTCATGCTTGTGTTAACTCTTAAAAGCCAAGCAATTATAAATATGCAATCTGTGATATTCTCTTGCCACACATTAATAGTTGGAGCAAGTGATTGTGGACGTGTTGGTGAATACTTTGTATTTTGATCCTATTTCTTGTTTTCAAGTAGTTTAATTAGCAAAAGAAGGTATATCTTCTGAAAAAATGTATTATGAATGTTATATTGATGAAAGCATTTTGAACTCATTAAATATTTTGATCGTTTTGATTGTTATTTCCTTTCCTATCACGTTGTCTTTAAAAAATTGAAAGTCGTTACAACAGTGCAGCAGTTACCACTTTCTACGTATGTTAATTTTAATACTGAAAAATCAGTGGAAGTTTGGAAATGATATCAACACTACTTAACTCGTTTTTCCCACTGTTGGTTTACCACATTACCAACCAAGGTTTTTTGACAGAAATGTGTTCATGTATGCTAGACAGTGAATATGTTCTAATTTGATTCATTTGGAACATTTTGTTCCCAGTATACATATACTGTACAGAAAACCATGAGACTATGAATTCACTGGAATAAACTGTAGTTTTTAGGACCTTGCATGTTAGTCTTTGAGAATGAGCACATTTTGTTGCTATTTGAACTAGCTGTCCAGAAACCCCAGAAAGATGACCTGAATTTTCCAGCTTCTAGGAAGAAAAAAGAATATGCAAAACAATTTTAAATGCTTTACTGGAAACAGAAAGTGCTGCAAAGAATTAGTGACTCCAAGAGGAAAAGCTGCAACCTGTGCTTCTCAAAAGCTTCATAAAACTTTGAAAACTTTGAAAATGGAACATCATAGAGAAAAGACAGAAATGACGATGAGAGTGAGTGAATGAGCATCATCTGTGAGGCAAGGCAAAATGAATCTCTCTGGCAGCATATCCTGCTAGTGCAACCAATTTGAAGTGGATTCAGGTATTGATGCGTAGCTGCTAATGAAATGGACATAGTCTTTGAAGAACCACAGCCAAAATGTAGAAGGCAATCTATAAAAAGACTTAACTATAAATCCAATGGTTTCAGATCTATAAAATGAATATTAGGGAAGTTTTTACTGCAAATGTTGTAATTATCCATTGCTTTGTAGGTAGACAATTAAATTGCACTGTATAGTACTCAGCTATACAGTTATTGGTACAATTTGTACAGTAGTCTGTCTAAATCTTTCACAGTGCAGAAAAGTTGAGATAGTGTCTGAGACCCAATTTAAGTATCTGCTTTGAGCTTAGGATTCTAAAGTTCTGCAAGGTTAAACAAGATTCAGGAGTACCATAACAAGCAAATTGTTAGAATAAAGGCAGAAATTAACTTGAAGCATGAATGAAAATTCAGACATAAGAAAGGTAAAAGTGAAAACAAACTCTGCACTTAAAAATTAGTCAGGGTTGGATAAAGGAGAGGTTAGAAGAGAATATATCCAAGCCTGATTTAAGTAGAATTATTGCAATTTACACTGAAAAAACCTTGTGTAACTCTTTCTGCTTGTTACAGTCTTTGCAAAAATACTTGTAGTCTAAATTAAAGTCATTAACCAAAGATTAATTATGTATTATCAGATAGTCTGCTGCTGGAAGTGTATGAATTTATTGTTCAGCATGGGTTCTTGCCAAAACATCTTTCCTTTCTAGCATTATACCATAGCTTAAAAGTTGTGGTTTGCTGATGGAGATTTCCTGCAATTTAAATATTTTTTATTTTACCGCCTAGACAAACATTTTTAATTGTTTAACAATCTAATACATATGTAAGTGTGAGAATTAGAATATATTCTACAATTTTTTAAACACATTTACGGTTTTGCTTGGGTTTGAATTTTTTTTGGGGGGGATGTTTGTTGAAAAAAGGACACAACCAGTAATTGAAGGTTTGGATATTATTTTTTATTTGTATTTCATTTACTATAATTTGAATTTTCTGTTTGTCCATTCAATCTTCTGAGTCTTTGCAAGTGAGTGGAAAGAAGCATACATTAAAATTCACCAGTAGGCTACTCATTCCTAGTTATGTATTCTGCTGAATTTTAATCTTCTTTTATTTATAAGCAAGGCTAGCAACATCACTGGTTGACTGGAAGACTGACATTTCCTACATTAAGACTTTGTCTTCTGTTCCTCAGAAACTTATTTTGCAAAACTATGTAACTATATAATTGAAAGCTGTATCACAAAGCACTGGCAAAAGACTGCGTTGTGATAAAGCAGGCAGTCAGCTCTAACACTTCTGTGTTGTTGAGGAATGGTTCTGAAATCTTAACAGCATTCTTCTTGTAGTTTTGTTAAGCTGCGTAACTATAAAATATGTGTTGGCCATCAATATTAATTTAGCACAAAGGCTCCAAGTTGGCATCCTATCCTTTATTTAAAAAGAAAAAAAAATGGATCACTTGCAGAGAGAGGATGAGTGACTGTTCTTTCCCATTCCTCCACTTGAGCTCACACATATGCATAAATTCATAAAATAAAAAAATAATTGTGTGTAGAGATGAATGTGCATGTCTGAATGCATTCACCTTTTTTTTTCTTCTTTTTTAAAGGTTAAGAATGCTTCTGTTTTCTTACCCTGTTCTCATTATTTTTAACAGTGGGCCATTTGTACCATATACTCTCTTACGTAATGTTTACAATTTTAGTGATCAATATCTATGCAGATATGTTACATGACTGTGAGAAAATGTTCTTCATATTGCCTCCCATCAGCATACTGTAACCACTTGAACTGCTCTGGCAGACATGATGAACATTATATGTGTCTTTGAGTGTATTTTCCTTGTAGTATTAAGTGATGTTCCATTTTTTTTAGGAGGCTAGTCAGTGTTTCTTTTTTGGAATTAGCATATCAGCACCATTAATGTGCTGCTATTGAATACCACTAAAAATGCATTATTATATCTATTATCATTTTAATCTTCACTTAGAGTCTCAGTCATGTACTGTAAAATCATTGGCATTGAGTTTCCTCATGGTTAGCCTCTGCTGTAGGAAGAATTTCCTATCTTCATTTAAGGTATGTTGATCAGTAGGAACTACATTATTTCATTGACTCAATGGGTTTTGGGTCAAGTTCTAAACATTATTCCTTAAAGGTATACAGGACTGAAGTAAAGCACCTGCTGCTTCAAAAAGAGAACAGTGTATCCCCTGTAGAATGCATTGCTGATAACAATAATAACAACAACAATAACAACAACAATAATAATAATAATAATAGCATTCCTATCAAACCCTTAAATCATCTGAAGCCAAATGAAGTCAAAGGAACTGACAAAGATCTATTTATTCAGTGTTTGAAATAGAAGAGCTCAGCTGTGCATAAACAATGTAAACTAACATTCAGGAAAAAATACAGATAACAGTTTTCCATCTTGATAGCTTTTGCAAACCTATCAGCAAGGTCAAATATGTTCATTTATCATGTGAAAAGCCCAAGGTTTCCTTCGTGGCACCATATCAGGACCAGCTGCCCTGGGCCACAGCCAGCCTGAGCTTCCTAGCTCTGCTGAAATGGCTTCTCAGCAGCTCTCCGTTTTGGAGGATTTGGTGAAATTGTTGACAGTCCATTTGCATTATGAAGTTCTGTCTCTTGAAGATGCCAAAAACTTAGCAATGCAGGGTTATTTTGGTAATACAATGTTAGTAACTTAAAAAGGGGGGGAGGGGAAAGTGAAGTGGTCTAGGTCTTCCTCATTGAGGGTGAAGTAGGCTCAGTGGCTAGGATCTAAATTTGGCGTTTGTTCTTCTGCAAGTTTCCTGTATGGCAAAAGAGAAGTCACAGTGCCTATCTAGTTATTCTTTGTATGTCTGTGTTTTTATGTTTTATAGTGTATTTATATTTTGTATTTCAAATTCAAGCATTAGTCGATGTTAAATCCCATTCTACATTCAGTCATTCAGTAGATGTGAAGGAAACTCTGGGTAGTAAAAAAAGGCAAGTTTAAAGGTGGAGTCCACATTATTCCTTAGTGCAGGCTGAAGTATAGTATCACAGAGCCATAGAATGGTTTGGGCTGGAAGGGACCTTAAAGATCATTTAGTCTCACCCGCCCTGCTATGGGCAGGGACACCTTCCACTAGACCAGGTTGCTCAAAGTCCCATCCAGCCTGACCTTGAACACTCCCAGGGATGGGGCATCCACAACTTCTCTGGGCAACCTGTTCCCCTGTCTCACCACCCTCATGGCAAAGAATTTCTTCCTTATATGTAATCTAAATCTACACTAATTTTAAAACCGTTACCCCTTGCCCAGTCACTACAGGCCCTTGTAAAAAGTGTCTGTCTATCTCTATAGCACTCACTCCACTGTAGAGGAGCTAAACCTAAGACGTTTTATACCATACTCTCTTGGAGACACATCCCATGGTTTACAAGAGGACAGTTTATTGGACTACTTCCTAGAGCCACCCAACACCATGTACACTGTAGAAGATGAAATGTGCCCAGGCTTCAGGCATCCTGAAGGTATCCAGTCATCCTGTGGATTCACTGTTATCCTTTAAGCATGTTTAAGGCTGAATCTTCACTAAACATTAGCAGAGAACTGCTGATGTTCTTCACTGTTGCTCTTCAGTAGTGTTTTTTCAATACTCCCTTATTTTAAAATGTGTTGTAAAATGCAAAATACTTACCTTTGGTGATGTTGGAGAACATCAGTAACTAATGTGCATGTGGAGCAAGAATGAACTTTCTTGTACCCACCTACTGTAGGTTGTGTATTTGTTTTCATTTATTCTGAAATGTCTTATACCAGTCATTGTTAGGAGCACTGTACTGATCTAATGTGGCAATTTCTGTTTCTAATTTCCTAATGTTTCCCTATATCCAATGATAGACATTTGTGGAAGGGAAGATTACTTAGGAAGAAGGGAGCTTAAAAAAGACTCTTGAAACCTCTGGTGTGATCTTCATGGATTCTAAATAGCTGATTTCTTGAGTCATTTCATAATGGTTGTGAATGCTTCTGACTATGCTGTTGGGTTAAGGGAATGCATCAGACAGCTTTCTCTCGCAATATATAAAAAGCTAACATCCAAACAAAAATTCTTCCTGACAAAAGCTGTGGCTTGTGTCAGGAGTGAAAATTAAATGCAAGATGGATGATTCAATCCAAAATGGCACTTTAGCCTTGAGGACACACTACAATTTTTGTATTGTGCAATCTGTAATTAAAAGCCAGACAATATCTCAATGTCCCAACAGACAAATGAAAATACAAAATATATGGGTTTTACAAGCAAGTAGTAATTTCGTTTTTAGATCACAATTTTTTGGTAAGGTCAGGAAAAGGGAAAAGATGACAGTCACAAGCCCTGATTATCAGAATTGTAACTGGTCATTATGTTCATTCTTGAATTTACTTAATAATTCATTAAGTAGGACAAGTAGGAAAGTAGGGCAGTAGAGAAAGCAGAGAGATACTACTGTCTGTGAAATAAGGACATGATGAGAAATAGTTAACTGATGAGTTCAAAAGTTTCATTAATTTTGTTAGATTAACAACAGGTGTAGTAAAGTTAAAGAAAAAAGAAAACTGGCTCTTTGGGTGAAAGTTTTAAATGAACATTTCTTTAAAACATACATATAAAAAATTTTTTATATGTTTTATGAATCTGTAATAACAAAATGGATAATCAGAAGCTGTATTTCCTGCTTATTTTTATTGCTCACTTTTCTTTCTCATGTAAAGTAAGATGGATTTTCATGCTTGTTCCACTTTAACTGAATGCAATTTAAAGAAAAGATCAAACAGAAGTTAGTTAGTCTCAGATGTTACACCTAGGGGCATCTTAATACAAATAAATATTCTCCTTCATGTGAAAATAGGTATTAAATGTTTTAACTTTCTGTTAAAAATTAAGCAGTACTATACTCCTTTCCAGAGTGGGGTTAGCAAAAGAAGGGAAGAAGGAATTCATCTAACATAAGCAAAAACAGGTAGTTCATGGTAAGATATATAAATATACGTAGGAATTTTTTTATTTTTCCTTTCTGAAGAAACAACCTTTTAAAAATCACCAACAATTCTCTAATTGAGATTCACCACCAATCTCTGACAATTCTAGTACCTAATACTCTATTCACGTATCTATTTATTTACATAAAATGTCCATATGTAAAAACATTTATCAGAACAGCACACAAAATGTTTTGGGTTTTTTTTTTTTTATTTATTTTTTTTTTAAGGCTACCATGCCTGAATCATTATGATTCTCAGCTTTGTGTGAAAACTCAGATGCTGGGCTTTTAATCATACAGTCTTGAGCTGTAATGCAGCTGTAAACCATCCACAAAGGCGGCTGCTGTAACAGTTCTAGACTGAAGCAATATCAGGGTTATGCAGCAGTCTTTTCCCATGAGTACAGTCATTCTATATACCCCATTTAAAGAAATCTCCAAGTGCTTTTATTAAGGAATTGTAAGTCTAAATCTTACGTAAGATCATAAAAATCTGTCTCATGTGAGAACATCAACTGTTAGTGTGGTAACAAGCTATTACAGTTAATGGTACAGCAAAACTGTATGTGCTAACCTATTTGTACAAGAAATACCAAATCTATTACATTTCCAATTCTCCATGTAACAATATACTCAGTTCTCAGTAAAACATAGAACAAGTAAAGTAAATTATTGTTCACAAGGATAATGTTAAACTTGGTACATTACTGGACACAAAAATCTTATCTTTTGGTAGGAAGAAAGGAGAGAAAGAAACATGAAAATGGGGTAATTTTAACCATTCCTTTATCTGTCTCTGTGTATGGAGTTTAATAATGTTTATTTTTTGCATGTGTGGGAGGCCTTAGTCATTAAAAACAGACTAACACATTTTCATTTTTGATTGTAGTGGTGCAGAGGCAAGCATAATGAAAAGGATGACTGGCATGTTAAGGGTGATGGGACTAGGTTGGACCCACATTTTCCAGGTTTTTATTTAGGCTGGATTTGCAAAAATGATCAGAAGTTAATTCTGCCCCACTGTGGACAATAGTAACAGTGACTCATGGGGATTTCAGAGATTTAAAAATTCCACAGCTAAAACTGTGTATGTTCAGTGTGTCCTACTCCTAATCAAATAACTGAGAAAGCAGTGTTCTATGCTGTTTTGAGTTTCCCAGAGCTTTCCTAGCATAGCATTTTTTCAGTCTTCTGCTCTTTCTCAAAAATATCTTATAATCCACACATATACATAGTCTGTATAAACATTGACTGTAGAATAGTTTTGATTGGAATGTCCCTTCCCTATTAATTATTTTCATTATTTGTAGCTGTATATGTGGAAAGTACAATGAACTGTGTCATATCCAAAGTAGTACATAGTTTTGTCTGTTGTCTTTTTGGCTATTCTGGCTCAGTAACTGCAGTTTTTATTTTCTGTGCACAAATCCGTCAAGTATTAAGTAGCTAAATTTAATAATTATTAAATGCTGAATTGTGCAAGCCATGCAAGTTTGGGTTGCAGATGTTGACAGTGGGCCAAATCTAAAGCTGGAACAGAAGGCTGGCTTCGGGCCAAATTCTCTGCCATAGCTTAATGGAAGCTGAACTGAAGACTTCCTGCTACTTGTTTGGAGCTTCATTGCAGGTGGCCAAACAATCCTATGTGAACAACAGCCTGCTACCAAGTAGAATGGAATCTAGTAAAATATGTATTTAGGTCATAAAGAAGTAGTAATCAGTACAGCTTAATTAGCCTCACACCTACTTTATATGATTAGTGTTATTAGCTCAGTGTTTGCCACCGGTTTTCTCAGTGATTAAAATGCTGTATGCTGTGTTACAGGATATTTGGCTCAAGCTTCTCTAGTGCTGGCCTTCTTGTGGCAACTAGTGGTCACCATCTTAAAATGGGACAAGCAAAACTTCCTTACTTCCTAGATATATTGTCAAGATGATAAACACACCTAAACACACACAGCTTCAAAATGCTGTGGTAAGATAGAGATAGAGCTCCCTCATCCCAAAAGTAATATGTGGATTTTGTTGTTATGACTTTCAGTGATTTTACCACTGAAAAGGACTTCTGAGTCCATCGGACATATAAAATGGTGCAAAGCTTTCAATTTCATGTAGCAGAGATTTTGCACAGAGTCTGGGAGTGGTCATAGATGAATGTCAAGGGTTCTTTAGTTCATCGTCTTCTGGCATCATCTGAAAGACCCCCATCGCAAATAAAGTCCATGTTGGACTTTTTTAAAAAATTGACATTGTTGTTTTGTTGGGATTTTTTTCCCCTTAAGTGATCATGTTCTTTAAAAATTATAAACATTTTGAATAGACAAATGAAAATCACGATTATTTCTTCTCTTACAAGTAAAGTGCATTGAATGAAATTTTATCCAAGGGCAAAGTGATGAAGAGTGCCGTGCTGGAGCTATAGTTACTGTTGTTCAGTTTGTGGTTTCATTTTCATATTTGGTATTCACATTTCCAAAAATCACAAGTTTAGTCATAGTATTTGGTAATGTTTTTCTTCAAACTTATAGTCACTGTATGCCGGCTGCATTTGCAGTATGCCTTCTGTGAATTAGATACAGAGAGATGCATTTAAATTTGGGAAAATTTATATATTCTAACATTAGGGAAATGGTTTTGTCAAGGTTCTGGTTTTATTTCTATCCATGTGTCTTATTTATTGCTATTACACAAGGCAGTGTTTTCTATACTAACTAGTATTTGTGGATTCCTTAATAAACAATATGGACAGAGGCAACACACTGTATTCCTTTGTCTCTCTTTATTCTTTCTCAGTTTTTCACAGATTACAATTTATTATAGCTAGTACTCTCATTTTTATCTATCTGGATGTATTTAAAGTGTAGAAGATAAACTCACAAGAGATACCAATTATGTATAGGCATCCATGCTTTGATTTTTATTCCTGTGCTTAGATTTTAGACGTATCTTGTACATCAAAAGGAATTTGGGAATGGTAGAAATTCTCATTGGCTTTTACTTCAGTACTTTATCTTCCTCATAAAACAGTGGTGGTGAGAATTATGCTGTTACTAAAAAAAATATAAGAAGATACAATGGCCTAGCCTCCCTGCAATTGTATGCTCTGTATCACAGATTTTCATGTAACTTTAACTATGTTACAAAAGCAAAAGCCCCAGAGCTTGTATCTCTCAGCTGTAGCTTTCCCACTTGGCAATTCACAGACCTGCTGCAAAAGTTGTATGAGTTTTCATGTCATGATATGTAGTGCCGTGATGCTCAGTGGTTAGGTGGCCAGCTAACAGAGTGAGCTTCAAGATGCTTAAGGCATCCAAAGGATAGCTAGCCTGAGATAGTCATGCATGAGAAAGCTACTTCAGTGTGTAAGTCCCTTTTATGAAAACTTGAATGCCTAAGCAGTTAGGAAGGAATTTGGTGCCTGAGAAGATCTTTGTAAGCATAACCAAAAATGCAAAACTTTACAGGTCATGCCTGTAAAGACTTGGGGTTCTTTGTTTTATATTCTGGTTTTCACTAAGAAACAAATGAATGAGTTTCTATTGCACTGCTTCCTTTTGTTTCTCTTATTTAAACAAAGTACCTTAAAATCCTTATCTGGGAGTAGAATTTATACCCTTCATCAGTGGAACTATTCATCCAGAAAGGTACTAGTGAATGAAGAAGTACCTCCTCTACTGGATGGTAGAGGAAAGACAGCAGAAATAGGCCCAATAGAAGTAGCAATAATAGATTCAAAGCAAAGCATCTGAGTGGATTCAGGCAGCTTCAGTGTGTATATATAAAGCTACATTACAAATTAGATCTACATGTTTCAATATTATTATGTCACATATTGTGAGGAAAATGATTGCACTGCCTTTATTAGTATAACTTTTGATTATTTAAACCGAAGGGATTCCAAAAATCCAATTTTCTTCTCACTGTTTTGTAGTTTGATTTTTACACTTGCTTGTTTTAATAGATGAAAGTCTCTGTAGTTGGTTTCACAATCAGACTGAGATTATTAAATGACATTGTGCAGTGGAATGAGAGTACAGGACCTAAGCCTCTCATATCCCCAAAGAAAATTTTAAATGAGTTCAATATTACATGTGAATGTTTGAATTTTCAATGTTGCAGGAGAATGCTTGTTTATTTAAGTACAGTTTTAATAAGATTTTAAAAATGCTACAATTACATGGTGATTTATTTGGAAAAAATCCACATTTTGGGCCAATTCAAAATTCAGAGAGTTTCTTCAGTGTAATCTCTTCTATTTCTATAAAATTAAGTTATCATTATGCTGAATACTTACTGGCCTTGGTTATCTCAACTACATTTCAAACTAACATAGCCCAGACAGTCTTTTAAGTCACAAAGGATTTATATCATTCCATTTATAGGAAAATACCTAATGAACCATGCACTGGTTTGCTCTTTACTCAGGATTGGCTATGGCTGCCAGTCATTCTTTGCAATTACTTCCCAGTGATACATTTCATTATTACGTGATAAATGGCTTGAGAAGATGTCTCAAAAGTGTTAATGGACACATTTTGCAAGTTTCTGAATTTCACTGTGAATTAATGCCAAATAATGCTGAACTTTTTTGGAAGTAGATGTAGGTAAAGGTACATTGTGAGAAGCTTTACTGTATAGTGTTTCAGCAGGAGACAGAAAGCTCCTTGAAAGCTTACTCTATGCTCTACAAGGAAAGCTTAGTGAAGAAAAACTAAGCATTTTGTTCAAAACCCTATCTGAGCAACATGCATGTAAAATTACTATTCCAGATACTGCAGTTTTATTGTGCATTGTAGTAGTCCCAAATACACTGTAGGTAGAAGAGAGTGCAGTGTTAATGTTTGTTGTACAAGCTGAGCAGCCACAGGCTGTTGAGTTAATGCTGGATGCTGTTTTGGTAGTCTCTGTAGTTCCTCAAAATGTTTACCTTTAATACTTCAGAGGTTAAATCTCCATTTACTGGTTGTGATTGCTATGTCTGGAGAGCTATCCTACAAGTAAATATGACTTTTGATATACCTTCTGTAATCTGCTCAGTTCTCTGCTGTGCTTACACTGATACCGGGCCAAGTATCACTAAATAAGCAAACACTAGAAGGTGTGCTTTAACAATTGAATTACTTGGCTGTGTTAATCAATAATGTAGTTACTAAGTACTAGGATAACAGAAAGTTATTATTATATTAAAATAATGACTGCAATAAAATAGGACTATGTAATTTTGTAATATTCATGCTGGACAACAGGGGATGTTGCTCAGATCTAAAGAGGAGATCAAAGATTTTCATGAATGGGTTGCCTTCCCTTTGAGTGTTTAGCTCTGAATTCTCCCCACATTCCGTAGGCTATTTGCCATTGCTATGCTGTGCCACTCTCATTCTTTCGTATCTCTGGATAAATACCTTAAAACCTGTATTCACCATTTCTGCTGGTGTGTGTAACAATCTTCTGGTCTTTCTCTTCGTACTTTAAATCCCCAAGGAAACTTTTTCTTTGGTTCTTGTGTTAGCAGTTTCACATAACCACAGTTAAACTCGCCCTTCTCATTTGGAAATGCTTTAAGCCCACTCCCTGGGCCAGGGCACTTTGACTCCAGGTGGATTCCAGCAGCTATCTCTGGCACCAGTTTCTCTGGCAAAACTCAGGGCACAAAGCAATATTAAAATGGAGTTCTGATTTGGAAAGAAATGTTTCGCTCAAAATCAGAGTCTAGGAAAATAAAAATTAAACAAAAGAATCACTATGTGGAGCTGCTCATGCTGTGGTGAGCGCAAGCCAAGGTAATGTGTTTGAAAGCCAAAGCATTTGGAAGAAGCAGCAGGAACCCTAGTGGCCTATGTGACTTCCCGAGAGCTTGTAACTGGTAGCAGAATGTGCACGGCATGGGCAAGCAGGAGGACTGGTTCAGGAGAATTAGTCTGGGAAGGAATGAACGACTTTGCAGGAGACAAGTGCTTATAAGCAGCTTGGGAGGTTTGTTCATTCGACTTCTGAAACAGGTGCATAAAACAATGTGGTGCCAGCAACAGTGGTATTAGTGTCAAAAAATTAGTAACATCAGCAGTTAGGTAAAGGCAGGACTTGCAGGGACAATCTCATTCACGCTGACTGTTCAGATAAACTAAACATTTTTGTCTGTCAGTGTCCAGTGAGCTGTCTAGCTATCCATTCCTACTGTGCAACAGAAAGGTGCCATGTGTTGTATAGGGGGAGAATATCCATTGTTTGATTAAATGAAATCACTTCAACTATGTTACCTGTGTTCTCCTGCTAAGGGGAAGTGGTCATTGGAAGGACTAGGAGTGAACACGTTAGTATGTGAAAACACCATCCTTCAAGAGAAGGGAAAGCTGTTAAGACACCAGTGAACAGAAATCTGAAATTATCTGGTTCTTTGAGGGTCAGGATCCAAGAAATGTTCCATGGCCCTAAGAGGTTAAAAAAGGGATGAATTTACTAACTGCTCTGGGAAATATGAAGAGACCAGAAGAACTCAGCACTTAGTATTCTATAGGAATTACGTTGCTGTGTAAAGGAGAACCATTTCATTATTTGTGTGGAACTGAAATGTTTTCAGAAACAGCAGGTGATATTTTTCTATACTTGGTAAGTAGGATTCTGGCAGTCAGTCATAGAAAACCAGGGCAGAGGTTTATGATCATTGATGACTCCTTGTGGGAGTGATATTTGGGCTATGTTTTTCATCTTAGGTGTTTCACTGAAAAAATGCATCAATGTTGTTGTGACTCTGGTGGTAGGGAAGTTCATCTAGATGGTGTTTTGGTCTGGGGAGAAATAGGAAAAGACTAGTACTGGTGACCCTAACCAGCTTTAGAAAGAGCCAGAACCTGCAAAAGAACATGTTGTTGAGGAAACTTAAGTTTCTAAAAAACCCAGAGAAGAAGCAGGCTTTCTTTTGGTGTCTGCTGTTGTCCTTTCTCTCAAAATGCAGATAGAAGAGGTGGAAATGAAAATAAGGATGGGTTAAATGGAATTGACGAGTCCGTGACTGGCTTTTCCACACTATGTAGGTCTGAATTACTGTCTCAATCAGATGCTTATTAAACATCCAATTCATTCTGCATTCACCCCTTCAAGCTAAGTCCAGCTCTCATAGATCAGGATCTGCTTTGCATCCAGATAGACAATCTAAACCATCCATGGATCAGGACAGTATGGCCTAGACTCTTAATCCTTTTCTCCTCTATGCCTAGGATATAATTCCTTACTGTCTAACTTTGAAGTTCCTCAAAGAACTAACTTTGACCAGATCCTCTGTAAGGTCTTTCTATTACTGTGTCTGAAGGAGAGGCAGACAAGACTGTGTGAGCTCTTAGTCCCTAAAACTTTATTTTCCTGTCCTTCCCTTTAATCTTCAGAATGTTTTAATTATAGAGACATTAGGATCTGAAAAGTGTAGAGTCATGTGCAAACAGCCCTATATATTGCCTGAGTGTATATAACTTTTCCTGTGACTCTTGCCCTTGTGTGATGGGTTGGTGTATATGACAGCCAGTGGAGATTTTATGTGTCAGCAAGATACCCGAGTGCAGAATGCAGCAAATCACCCTTCATTGTTCATCAACCATCTTGTACTTCATCTGTACAGTAACTGACAGCTGTGGTGTTCTTACTGCAGCCTAACCTCACAAATCCCCCCAAACTAGCTAGACCCTGTCTCAACAGAAGTTGTTTAGGCAGAGAAGACCATTCTCTTTTATAGCTTTTGTTTGTTTATGCTTTAATTCATACCTGCCTTTCATGTTATTAGCCTGGTAATGACCTTTTCTTGTATTTGCATTTGCAGTTCCCTTGACCTGTGTTCCAGCCCGGAGATTGTTTTTCAATATAGGGAGAAGTGCTCTTCTGTTTGCTAATGCACGGTCACAGACTAGTAGTAGTAGTAGTTTATCTAAGCAATACTTAAGTAAAGCAGACCTATTGGAAACAGTGGAATTTGTCATGGCATGAGATGACAGTGAAGCCTTCATATTATGTTGGTTTACCTTGTATCTGTATCTGCAAATTGCTTGGTTGGATTTCATAAAACTTTTATGAACTTTTTAAGTAAAATACAGCAAATTGCAATACATTTCCTTTTTAAGTAAGGGCTGTAAATTATGGAAATTATACATAGTTTCTTAGCCTGCCTTCTAATTATTGAAGACACATAGCCTTCTTAGTTCACATTTTGTTCCTTCTTCAACTTCCTGCAAAGTCATGAATGTTGGTTTAGTCACTTCCTTGCCTTTCCATCTGTTATGATGTAATAAGCGGAATATGATTGCAGTTTGAGCAAGAGCACATTTTTGCTGAGTATCTAAGGACGTAGACAGGACGAGGGTAGTAAGTAATATCCATAGTTAAAGTAACTAGGTGAATTCTTAGGTATACAATCCCCTTTTCATTTTAAGCTGAAAAAGCAGAAATATGGCTGAAGGCAGGGGGGGAAAATGAAACGAAATGAAATGAAATGAAATGAAATGAAATGAAATGAAATAAAATAAAATAACCCTGGTTATCTTCAACCATGAAGTACATGTATCAGATATGGGAATTGGTGGAAGTGGTTAGCCCTTTCTAAAATTTTTTTATTGCATCATGGTAGCATCAGAATACCTTTTTGTTGTGTGTCAAATCATATATTGTTTGTTCTGTCTTCTCTCCAGGAGGAGAAATACATGCAGTGGAGTAGGAGTTTTCTGCTTGAAGCAATATGCGTATTGCTGTACACACATCAGAAAAAGACTAAAACCCATTGTCCTTAGTTCCCCAATATTCTGGGGCATGCTGGTGATCTCAAAAGCTTTATATAGGCATCATGGGCAAAGAATACAGTTCTCTAAAGAGAATTATTGTGTCTTAGAAGGTGAAGTAATCAATTTCAGTCCATATCTGGTGCTTTAGGAAACTTCAGTTGTCCTGAATCCCAGTGTGGAGATCCCAACATAAAGATGAGAGCAAAGAACTTGAGTTTCATAGTATACACTGGAAAATCAGTGTATAGAACTTAATGTTTGATGAGGTAGATTAGTCAAGCTTCATGTGTAATTCTATTGTAGCTTTCTATATTTATTAGGGAGTTCCGAGATACTCAAATACCTCCAATATCTCCAGGTTTACTGCAATTCTGTAACTGAACCATGGGAAGATAAAGAGGTGAATGGCATATAAGATCCTTATAAATGGGAAAAACATCTCTTTGTTGAGAGGGAGTACAAATCACCCTAAAAGTAATACGTGAAAGCTGAGCTCTAGCAAAAAATTCAAAGGTACATTTGAACTAAGGACCAAATACAATTTGTCATTCTGATCTTTTAACTCAAGGAAATTTTACTATGGGGTGGGTTGTTGGGGTTTTTTGGGGGAGGGGGGAGGAGTTAATTTTTGTTTTCAGTTTTGCATGCTTATTCTTCACCAGTGGCCTGATTTTCTTCAAAGCACATTGACCAATTTGGTGGCACCATGTATTGAGCATGTAGGAGAGTGTTATTTGCATGTTATTAGTATGTTATTAGCACTTATTTGCATGTTATTAGTATGTTATTAGCACTTAAGTCGGTGCTATTATGGCACTTCTTCTGGAATCAGCCTTCAATTTTTGAAAAGGATGAAAAAACAGTTGCATATGAGAGAGATCACAAATAAGAGGCCTTTTAAGCAATTCCCCTGGAACCTGGCCGTACCCATCACACAGTACAACTTTACCTTATGGTCAACTTCACTGAAGCCTGCAGAGAGGAATGGAACAGGAGGATGGACATTTGCCCTTTATTCACTAAAAGGAGAATGTCCCTGAAGAATCTGAAATTCACTTTTAGCTACCTCTGACCTAATGTACGATCTCTATCATATAAAATTTTCTGCCAGCCCCAGGTATGTGCATGTCTCCAAATGATTCTTCATCAGCTGTGCACACATGCTGAACTTTTACCCTGCACGGCCTTTCTAAAAACTTTTGAAATCTTTCATTGCAAGTGAATGTGAAAATATATCTTGCCATTAGCAGTTTAAGATTTCAAACTGTGCCTGCCACAAGCACTTGTGTCTGACTTTTGAAGACTGTAATTTGTTTCAATGAAACTTTTCCTATTTACAGAAACTCTAAAATAAAGTTGCACTTTCTCATTTAAAACCTCAACAAAACAACAGAGAATTTATAACATAAATTGCTACTTTCCAAAGGTTCCATTTAATACTAATGTCATTCTAAAGCCTGTCCAACTCAGCTAAAGAGAAGCTATTTACTGCATACTGCTGTGATCATGGTGACAAGATCCCACTGAGAGATGTGTTTGCACATTTTCCAAAGTCCCAGTTTTGTTCTGTTTCCACAACGCAATTTTTTTCCAGTCCTCAATTGTTTCTAACAAAAAGAATGATATAGTGTAAAAGTAATAAATTACATGGTAGAAAATAATGCTCTGCAGTAAGGTTAAAGAGTGAGTCTGACCATATACACCATCTCTGTACCACAAATTGGAGTTTTTATTGAATGGAATGATGTGATCTGGAGAGATAAGAGTTGACTTACATTTGCTGGAAATTTAGCAGAGTCTGTGTTTAAATGTATTTAATTTATAATTACATAAAAACTTAGGTGAGTTACAGAGATTCATAGTGTGTTTATGTGATCTTGAAACTGTTCAGTTAATATATCTACCAAGAGCTTCTTCCCCTGCCTCAAGTACAACTGGGTCTTTCTTGAATTTGAAACAAGGGCTAATGGTACTCAGCTGTACGTGTAGTAGGATCCACTTCTGCAGTTCTTGTGCACGTTACCCCAGAGGGAAGACACCCATTGCCTTCCACAAGCTGTAGGAAGGGCTGCTAAATGAGCAGACTTAATGGTCACATGGTTCAAAAAGACGAGGGTTGTTTTGGGAATCAGTGTTTTCTTGACTGCTTGAGGTGCTTTGCACTGCTGTATTTGAGAAATGTGCGGTTGGGTCAGCAATCTGACATCTTCACTATGTTGGGAAACAGTAAGTAGTAATCTTCCTTGAAAATTTTTGAATTTTGAGTGAATTAAAAAGGAATTTTATGTTTTGGGTTGTTGGGGATTTTGGGGGGTTTTTTGTTTTTTTTTTTCATCATGGCATATTGTTTTGTATCTGTCTTGAAAAAGGCCAAAGCCATAAAATAAATACTGTCCAATAATAGACAGTAAAAGTCTTAGCTGGAGGTAAGACAGCAACGACGCTGAATACCAGTTCCCAGATATACGTATGTATACACGTATGATACATCTTAAAAGATGGGAACAATTTTATTTTGCATAGTTGGTAGTAAAGTGGCTTAAAGAAAAACAATCAGCTTCTGCCACTTGTCCTTTCTGTAGGATGTGCCTTTCTCTGAAGACTGTGGCCCCTTGCCCCTGTCTTGTCATGCTCTGTTAGTCCCATTGGCCCTGCTAGCACTTCATCTTCAGGGGGCTGAAGATCACGTGTCCCCACGGCAGTAGAGGGGACTGAGAAATGCATCACTGCATGAGAAACCCTCCAGAAAAAGGCAGCCTTGCTCTGTAAAGGGAAACCTACATCTAATGAGTTACTCAAATTCCAGTCATGGTGCTTTCAGGTCACACCAGTCCTCCTTCTCGGGACTGTTGCCTATGTCTGCTGAGACCCCAGAGCTGCCTGCTGGGGTCGGCAATAGCGATTCCTCCCAGAAAAAGGAGGGTAGAGCTGCAGCTATCGGGGTACCCTGGGCAGAGCGAACGGTTTCTCCTTGAAGGGTTCTTCAGCTGCATGGACTGTGCATGTGAGCCATCCGCATGCCTGTGGCTGTGGTCTGTCCTCCCGCATACCCACTGCACAGCTGGGGGGTGAGGGAGAGCCGCAGGGAGGTAACCTCAGGTACAAGGTAGGTGTGAGGACAGTAGCAGGTAGCTAGGAAAGACAAAAAGAAGCCTGGAGCTATGTGATAAAGGGTGATGAGGAGGGTTTTTGGATGTTTTAAAACCTACCTAGAAACGGGTTTCTAACAAGTGACTTGCATTTTAAAGACTGTAGCTGTAAGGTGAAGGACTGGACATTTAAGTGGACACTTGCGTTACGGAAGGGCTAATATTACTGAGAGGTTCCTGTGCATAGATTTCATTGATCCCTCTTCTTTTAAGAAATAGGCATAAGCTAATGAGAAAGAAAAAAAACAAATCTCAAGTTACAAACAGGGATATTTATTTGATTCCTATTATGAGATGTTTCAAAGGTTTGATTGTATACTGATCTTCATTTTATTTTAAGTCTGATCATTCTTTGACATTGAATAAAGTGCAAATATTTGTTAAAAATAACAAGGAAAATGCTTAACATTTGGAAACCCATATTTTATCACACTGATAAAAAGGATGTGTCTATGAGTAGGCATAATATACCAGAAGAAATAGTGGCCTATTTTATTTATATGCTGCTGTATATGTTTGTGTTGCTATTTAATTGCTTGGATGGGAAGACAATGAATTCTTGTGCATACACAATGTTTCTGTTGTAATCATTTGTAATTTACATTAGAATAAGGTAGTAGAGAGGGACATAGGAAGCCCTGAAAATATTTACATATCTGTCACTTTAAATGTTTTAAATCAAGCAGAATATTTGCAGTTAATTAACAGCCTTAATAACAGGATCAGTCAATACCTCCAAAGAGATTCTAGAATTAATGTTTTCTTGAATCCAGCATGATCATCTCATCTGGCTTTTGTTTTCTGACTAGTCCATCCTTTATAAACTAAATTATGTTTTAAGAAAAATAATTTATGAAGGCAGATGTTATCCCTTACAGAGAATAATTCACCTATATTAACTGCATCATCTGAACTGACCAAAAAAAGCTTGTTTCTGTCCTCTGATAGCAAAGATACCTTAGAGAACAGAGTCTGTTCAGGACTGCTCAAGTTAAAGGTAACCTTTGTGTAGATGTCAGCTCTGGAAGGAATGGAATATATCACATGTAAAGGAAAAATCCAAAGGATGAGATGATGAATGGTATTTCTGTAATCAACTGTTAGGACCACAGAGTGTGTTTAGAAGTTTTCAGTTAATTTCCCTGTCTTGTGCCCTAAAATATTTTGTAATTTTCAAAATTAATTCTGAAGGGATTAGGAGCTATTTTGTGGTTTGTCTAAATTAAAGCTAAGGTGATAGTGAAAAAATGCATATCGCCTACTATTCTCCAGGATCTGAAAGACAAACATTCCTTTTTTATTTTCTTTAAGTTACAGTTTTCAGCAAGACTGATAGTCATAAAGAAAATGATCAATTAGACCAAATATGGCTTTCCTAAGACAAAACAGACTTAAGTTGTATCAGGACTATACTTGGGTGGAGTTTTTTTAGCTTGGCCATTTTCTTAATGTGCATCTGTGTGCTCACCTGGCTTTGCAATGAGAGTGTGACTGTGTTTAACAGTTTTTTTAACTGAGTTCAAGATAGGGATGTGCCCAGCTTGATAACAGTTTGTTAGCTATGCTCTTGGGGTGACTACATAGTTTGGTATATACCATGCTTTGGGCAGGGAAGGTGTGTGTGTGTGGTGGGGAGTAGAATTAGATACAGCTATTTGTGTGTATGTGTGTGTATATATATATAACCTAGGGTAGACATATGGGTTGATTCATTGTTTTGTCAATTACCATCACAAGTGCAAGGCTGCTGAAGGGTGGAAGTAAGACATATGTTTGCACGAATACTATATTTAAAGGCCAACAGCACCATTTATGTGGAGAATAAGAATTAATATTTATGCAATGACATGCCTGTCAAATAAAATATAGATGGAGTATCTCTTTCACCATCTATAGGTATAAGTTTAAAATTTAAATCATACCTGTAGGAAAATAAAATTTATTTACATTTAGTCTGGACATTGCAAAGTCTGTAGAGGAAGGGTGAGAAATGTCAGTACATATTTGTAATGTTTGTAATTACCCGTTTGGGTTAATTTATTCTGTTCAATTTAAATGTCTCATTTTCCTGCTGCATTGTCTGGTTTCCATATATCCTGATTATTTTCTTCTTTGTGATGGAGAATAACAGTGTAGTAAAGGGTCATCTAATTTTGCCTATGCTTGTTAGTTGAAGACTTTCATGAAAATCTGCTAATAAAAACCCTGAAGATGCTGGAATAAAGCTGATGCTTTTCTTCTGATTGGCTATATGTATGTATTAGCATTCTAGATACTCATATTGATTGTGCATGAACAAAGTGTAGGATTGAATTTTTGTTGGTCGTGTACGTCTACCAGCTAACTGACAGCAGAGCTTTCTGTGGTTAATAGTAATACCGCTAGAGAATATTCTTCCAGAGAAGTTTATCTACATTGCACAATATTGCTGTAATTCCAAAACATGGAACCAGGGACTTTTTCTGCTATAGGGGAAAAAAATATGTAATGCTGAAGAAATAAAGCATTTTACTTGTTCTGTACTTCTGGATTGCATCTCTGCTTAGTAATCTGCTATTTTGCATTAACATATTATCAGCAGGGCATAATGACTGTACTGGCAGGGTTTATCTGAGGATCTTTCCCAACTTCCTCTCCAGAGTGGTTTGACATCCACTATTGAATTAACAGGTAAAAGTAAAGAAACAGTAGACCACTGTGAAAACCATTTCATTTTTGATCAATCTCATTTATTCAAAACAGTCCCTGGACCAATACTGAAGAGTAGACATAGCTTCCATCTTGTAGCTGCCTACATGACGTGGGCACCCTGTAGAGCTGGGTACTTATGAAATGGAGAGGAGCAGCCAGGCGAAAGTGGTTAGGCCTACCCCATTTGCAGACTAATTGCAATCTTTGTGGGGTGCCTTGGGTTCTTTCCAGATGATTAAACCCACAGCTGGGTATTGTAGGAATCTTCTCTATATTTTCAGGAGAAATAAGAATTAGATTCTTTTTTTTTTTTTTTTTGAAAAGTATATTCGCATCACTACTGTTACTGATATTCTCCATATGCAGCACTGCTGATGCTACAGTCTAACTGCAGACTTCATCATTCAGAAATTTCTTAGCAGACAGGCAGCGATCTGCCACATTCAGTATCTAAAGTCTAAGGTCTCAGCTCTGTGTATCATAGCTTTCTATATGTCCTAGTGGTGAGCTCCTACTGTATTTTTTTAAGATTTTTTTTTTTACTTTTTCAGTATACCATAAAAAATACAGCAGTTAACAATCCCATTTAAAATATAGATACAGGATTTTGAAAACAGGGAACCAGCCTACATTTCACCTCAGTTCTGTCACTATTTGAGGCTCCTTTTTGAATTGCCTTCTGATGTGTGCTGTGCTGACATGTACATTGCTCCTCTAGTCCTTGGATAGCAGCACCTGTTTAGACTGTCATACAGTCAAATGTCCTTTGCATGAAAACATAGGTTTAGGGTGAAGGGGGAAAGATGGGAGGAGAGGAGCACCTACCTCTACTGAGCTGGTCAGGATGCATGTCTGGGATCACCCATTGCCTCAAGCAGGACTCACTGGCTGTGAAATCTCAAGCAGGAGAGATTGTTGCCAGCCTGTGGCCTTATAAACAAGGTGAAGAATAGGCTGAGTGATCAGAATCCATGTTTTGTACAATGGTAAGTTGTTGATCATCAGTGATTTTAAAAAGGTTGGCATGTACATCATGTATCTTTAGAGTGTCAGGCATTTTAACATGCATGTCTGCAACCAATTAGCCTATATTAACATTCCGTTATGAGAAATCTTTTCTGGCTGAAGACAAAAATCTTTCTTGATTTGATTAACTGAAGCAAACATTTATCTTCCCTAAATAAAAGCACGAAAAAATTTACACCAGATAACTGAGGTTAAAGCTTTATTCTGCTTTAAATTTTTAAGTGCTTAGGGTCTTCAGTTTTGATTCTGCTGTTGCCAGAGGACTGTGACAATAATTTCCTAGAAAGTATCTGTGAATAATACAAGTCTATCATTGTAGTTTGAGGCAGGAAAATTTTTAAGTATTTATTACTTTGGACGGAGAATATATCGAAGAAATGGCATGCTTAAGGTATGTGTTTAGGTGAAAGAAGCAGTTGAGTCAAGAGTTATTTTTGTAAGATTGGCTCCCCTCTATCCCTCCTCTCATAATACATGCTAATAGAATTCAACCTCCACTTTATTACATTTTCCTGTTTCAGTCTGGACTTGTAAACACCTGAGTCTGTGTTTGTTGCAGATCAGACAGTTCTGTAGCTTCAGTCCTTTCTTAATTGTGTTCATGTTAGTAAGATCGCCTCAGCTAGAAACGTGAATGTTTTCTTTAACCATTTTCAGGAGCTAAGATCCGTAACTTTCTTTATTATACTAATGACCTTCTGTACCATTTAATAGAATCATAGAATCATTTAGGTTGGGAAAGACCTTTAAGATCATCAAGTCCAACCGTTAACGTAACACTACCAAGTCCATCACTAAACCGTGTCCCTAAGCACCACGCCTACACGGCTTTTAAATACCTCCAGGGATGGGGACTCAACCACTTCCCTGGACAGTCTGTTCCAATGCTTTACAACCCTTTTGGTGAAGAAGTTTTTCCTAATATCCAATGTAAGCCTCCCCCGGCGCAACTTAAGGTCGTGTCCTCTCATCCTATCACTTGTTACTTGGGAGAAGAGACTGACACCCACCTCACTACAACCTCCTTTTGGGTAGTTGTAGAGAGCGATAAGGTCTCCCCTCAGCCTCCTTTTCTCCAGGCTAAACAACCCCAGTTGCCTCAGCCGCTCCTCATGAGACTTGTGCTCCATGCCCTTCACCAACTTCGTTGCCCTTCTCTAGACACTCCAGCACCTCAATGTCTTTCCTGTAGTGAGGGGCCCAAAACTGAACACAATACTCAAGGTGCAGCCTCACCAGTGCCGCATACAGGGGAACAATCACTTCCCTGCTCCTGCTGGCCACACTATTTCTGATGCAGGCCAGGATGACATTGGCCTTCTTGGCCACCTGGGCACACTGCTGGCTCATATTCAGCCGACTGTCAGCCAGCACCCCCAGGTCTTTTTCCGCCAGGCAGCTTTCCAGCTGCTCTTCCCCAAGCCTGTAGCGCTGCGTGGGGTTGCTGTGATCCAAGCGCAGGACCCGGCACTTGGCCTTGTTGAACCTCATACAGTTGGCCTCGGCCCATCAATCCCGCCTGTCCAGATCCTTCTGTAGAGCCTTTCTTCCTACCTATATTAGCCTTTTTCACTATGAAATGACAAAGATCATGTGTGGTGTTTCAAAGCAACCTGGATAATCCTCTTTAAAGTATGAGCATTATTACCTCTGAGACAGAATATTGTCAGAATGTCAAGAGAGTAGTGTTCTTTTACTATAGTCTACTTTATAATGTATTTCATTCATAACCAGGTCCAGATTTTTTACTAACTGTATTTACTACTTCTGCAACATATAAATGCTGGGCATTTACTACATTTTAAAGAATATTATACTTACAGTATTAGCATGTGATACATTTCTGCACATTATGCATGTGTCTTCCTTGGGAATTCATATCTACTGATGTTTACTGTTAAGTAATTTTATTATTTACTTGATATTACTGTTAGGTTATTATGCAAGGGGATTATTTATTTTCTATTAATTTGCCACTATCTTCAAAGGGAGCATAATAATTTCCAAAGCAAGGAAAACACTCACTCATCCTAGACATACTTAGTCCCCTCGCATCTGAACAGAGATGTACAGATTCCCTACACATCATATCTCAAGCATACTGTTTCCAAACTAAAAGTGGTTCTAAATACTGTGATACTTTAAGTCCTCAGAGAGACACATATTGAAATTGCTTGTGTATACTTAGTGTGTTGTTCTTTCCTGTCCTCTGCTTCTCTAAATGGAAGTAAGTATGTATAGTTTCATATACCTTTTTTTGAAAACTCATCTATTTTATTTACATTGTTTTATTTAGCCAGTATACCCTTCCATTAATAAACAGTTGTGTTCCTGATGATGGAAAGAAGCATCTCTAGAAGGTATTTCAGAGGGTCTAAATCTGAGTGACTGCCTGCTAATGTCTTTTTTGCTGACAACAGAGGGAGCGGAGCCTACCATGATTAGGTACCTGATCTAAAGTTAAGAATACTGAAGCCAAGCATTATTGCCAAGAATTTACATTGAAAGAACACACATAAATTCATTCATATGCTTCTGTTTTCCTTCAGAATTGCATGCCTACATGAAAACGGGTATATTGTGCATGTTTCCCAAATTTATTGGGATGTAGTTTAGCACTTTTTGTTTCCCAATGTTGTTTTATTTTCTTTAAATGTCTTCTTATGTCCAAGTAGGTCATGATGCTTGATTTTACAGCTCTTTTCATTGCAAAGTTACTTAGTTACAGACTTTTTCATTGCAAAGTTACTCAAGATTTTATTTTTGCCTTTTTATTAGCATGTTACATTACTTAGAGTTTCTTGTACTGCATTTTTATATGAATTCACTTGATGTTCTGTTCTGGTTTATATTTAATGCATATAAATATATTCCAATGTGACGTTAATTCTTCCATATTATGTTAATAATTTTTTTAATTATTTGGATCTTCCATAATATTTTCCTATCATCTTTTTTCTTGATTATCAAGCTATTGTAATTCTCCATTATTTGTATTTCTCTCACATTCCCTATCAAAATTACTTTCTCGATATATTTCAAGATAATAGTGAAGCATTTTTTTTCATGCTTTGTTCTTTCTGATCTTTCTGAATTACTGGTGCCCCACAGTATTCAGATCTCATTTTATCTCTCTTGTTCGCATGCAACTGTCACGATACTTAAAAACCGCCTTTAGTTTCACATACTGATGGTTTTTACCTTAAAAGTGATTCTTGTTCTCAAGAATGCCCATTGTCCTTCAGTTGATTACATCAGAAAATATTTTCCTAGGCTAGCTAGTTTTTTTTATCCCTTATCACTCTTGTTACTGACACCTAATGTATGTTTCTTTTACCATTTTTAAATGTCCACAGTAATTTTAAAGTCTTCCTACAATCTCTCTATAGTGTACACGAAACTAAGACTACTAAGGCTTAGCTGCAGTCCATTGTATCTATTCTAAAACCTCATTCTTTCCATATGAACCAAGCTTAAATGACCCTTGCAAGCTTAGCTTGAAATCTCCCAAATTTGGAATAAATGTAATCATTTTTTCTACCAAGGAAGTATGTTACAGTTTTGAAATGACAATAGCTTTCTATAATAAACTCTGCTTTTTATGAGTAAAGGAAAAAGAGCTTCTCACAATGCAGGGTAAATTTTGCAGCTCAGTCATATCTGTGTAGGTAGTATTACCTGACTTACGGAGTCCGCACAGGTAGCTGTCATCTGAGAACTGCTCTCTGCCTGGATCTTGCAAGCAATCCTACTTGCTGGATTTGAAGGGGTCATGGTTATGAGCTTGGAGACTATTTGCTCATCCTGGTTGAAGTAGGGCTACCTGAGCACAGAACTTGAGCAAACATTTAGGCACTGAAAGAACTGCCTGGACAGAAGGTTGAGCATTTTCTACCAGCTTCTGCTGGCAGAGTTTGGAGTTAGCTGAAGATGCATTTTGGATATCTTGTTATAAACTTAGATCTAAATTTTTCATTTAAAGCACAATATAAGTTTGTATTAAGTAGGAAACTGAAAGTGGCTCTTCTAAGCCTATATCCAATTCTAAACCCAGTGGCCTATCTTTTATGTGCTTTATTAGTGGAATAAAAGTAAATAATCAGATAACTTAAGTGTAACACATGGACAAGCGCATGTCCATGTGATCTTTTGCAAGAAGACCCAGTGTAAGACTGGCAAGCTGATTGGCACGAGCCATCGTTAGGCTGAAAACTGTGCCTCTCTGCTCATGAAGTTGTGCTGCAAAGCACAGCTACAGGCCCTCCTGTCAGTAGCCGGGCCATGTCTGGCTGCCTCGGATTACAGATGCACTGCTGTCCTGTCCGGCCAAATTGCAGACACAACCCCTCAAACAGGCATACCCTAAGACACAATTTCCTTCCCAGTGACATTATTTTGTACTTCTCAAGAGCTGGTGGTTTGGCCTGGTATTTGTCTTTACCTGTTTCAACAAAAACACACTCACGCTTTTCATCTCCCTTACATATCATTCCTGAGATTAAATTTCAGGAAAGAACGTTGTAGAGCGTATCAATACACAAAACACTTGCACCACTATCAAAATCTATGGTCCATTGGTCTAGACTGAAGCTGATCTGGCTGTAAATGTTAGAGCTGCCTCACAAATGCCTGACCAATATAACCGAGAGCTGTGAAGAGAGAGAAATCAGAGGGAACAGCAGTACTTGGCACCTGCTGGACCAGGTAAACAATTCAGTTATTTGTTCCACTATGGAACAATATTTATCCACAATTTATTTAGACATGCTTCATTCTTTAGAGATTAATGGACCTTCACTGTCAGCACCACAGTCCCTCTTTAAGACTATTTCTCACTCCATCCCCACTTTACAGGAAATAGATGGGCTGTTCATTTTATCCAGATTACACAAACAAGAAGACAATAAATGGCTTTGTTTTAGCATCCTTCAGAAATGCTGCTATTCTACTCCTCTCCTTTCATTCCTTTATGTTGGGAAGCAGCAGTATAGTGCAACCATTCTCTTTGTGAGCAATTTTCTGTTCTTTTGTGCTTTGAGAATTCACTAGATTTTATTTCTGTGGCTGAACTTTGATGATCTCAGATAACAAAAGAAAAAGAAGGTGGTCTTTGTCTGGTCTGATGATGACACTGTGCAGTGCTCATGAGCAGCAAACTTCATTACCCAAATGCCTGTTTTTGAAAGGTGCATCTTTCCTGGCATGTGAAAGCAGCAGTCCCCATTTTCTGTTCTTGCAGTTTGCACTTCAATAGTCTGCTCTTAACGGTGTTTTATTTCATTTGGGATCTCCTGTTACATAAAATTTGGAACTGCTCATAGGTTCCCCTCTTTCGCTTTTACATGTAAACAGGATCAAAGAAAGAACCAGTAATATTTGCCTGGCCAAAGCAGTCCTTTCCTCTGGCACACTTGCATGTTTCTGGATACAGATCACCGTGGATCTTTTTTTGTATACCCTTAAATGCCTACCTACAAGATTCTTCAGCAAATCTGTATAGACTTCTTCCCTTTAACTGCTGCTATGAAAAAACAGAAAAGGCTTGTCTACTAAGTCAGAAGCAACTGCTCTACTACTACTACTACTACTACTACTACTACTACTACTACTAATTCAGCTACAGAACTGAAATGTTTGTAATATTCAGCCTGCCAGAGAGAGAGGATTCCTCTTTATTTTCTTCTATATGCTGTTTTCTTTTTCTCTTTTTAAATATATGGAAATTCCTAGTTATAAGGGGTGAGCCAAAGCTTCCCATTGCATGGAGGCAACAGGACAAAAAGCAAGTATCCCTGAAGATGTACAGCAAATGATCTGGTCTACTTTAGTGGACTTAACTATTCCAGAATTAAGCTCTATTAAGTATACAGGAAGTGAAGACTGGCAGGATTTAGGTAGATTGGGTTGTGTCCTCAAGGGTTTTATGGACAGACAGGTAGTGGGATTCAGACCTGTCCGTATTAAGCTCCCTGTCATTCTTCCTGAGAGTCAACAGCAGAATTGCTTGGGAACAACCAAGAGTTATCTGAATGGGGGAGCTGTATGGAGTAAAGCAGATTAATATTAAAATGCCTGCAATTCAATTTGCTTTCAGACTAATGTTTTCCTTGAGGATATTTTCAACTTTAAGGGCAATAAAATCATAAGCTTAGATTTGACAGCTTGAAAATTACATAGAACATAAGATGATTCCGTGTAGAGGAGTCTTTTTTTTCAACTAACAAATCACACCAGTTTGCCTGTAGGTTACTATCTAGGTCTAGAAACTCAGAATTTGCCATTTCTTTTACCTGCATGATTTTGTTCTTTAACTCATTGGTATGAATTCACCTCACTCCCTGATAGTGTGCTCACCATTTGGTCTGCCTTGCCTGCAAAAATCCTGTTCACCCTCCAACTTCTGAACATGGAATCTCAGAACCAGGCACCTGCTCAAAAGGGTGATCATGAAATAGTGTCAGACTCCTTTTCTTCTTTATTTCCTTTTCTTAATCCTACTTTTGATTCTTTGTGCTGTACTTAAAAAAAAGGGAGATAGTAGGGAGAGATGGGTGAGTTCAAAGAATAAAATTTGTGTATGAGTGATAGAATAGCAAAATAAGTTGGCAGTTGCCCCAATGGGAGACACTTAGGAGATACTACTGCCAAGATCTTAGAGTGCTACTTGACAACAAAATGACTCATTAATGATAACCGAAGTATAGCTTTAAATGTCACTGATTATTTTTGTACTGTAAGGGTATTCATATATCTGAATTCCCAAATCTTGTCCAAGATGGTCTGATAATACTGGATATTAGTACAGATTATAAGTAGGGGAGATATGTCCTTGTTTGCTTGAAAGATGTAGTGGAGACTGTTGGTCACAGTCCCAGTTACAGTACAAATCTAGTGGAGTCTGCGTATCTGGATCGCTTTGTCTGCTGTATTTTGTAAGCTCTCAGTCAGGAACATACACCTCTAGTTCCTTCTCTGTCAAGAGAATTTCTGTGCCCTTTTTTTGTTGTGTATGAATTATTGCACATGCTGGGTAGGGACGCACGATGGATTTTTATACGCACTGTGTTGAAAATAGTCCTAACTTTTTCATTTCCTTGAGTTTGTGAAACATGCCCACTTCAAAGTGCTTTCCTAATTCATATTTCTTTCTTGTTTTACATCTGTCTCTGCACACCAATACAGCCTCAGATCAGACCACTTACTTCCGACTATTGATTTAGATACATTTATGGGTAAAGAAACTACCCAAAACTTTCTACTCTCATGGAATGGAGAGAAACAGCTTTCTGCTTCAGCAACTGCTTATGCATATTTATTGAATAGCTTCTTTGAGGATGTTGTGATGAGCTTGCTTATCAGTGAAAATGACTTGAAGTATTCTCAGATCTCAATATCTGTGATTCCAATTAGGAATTTAATAAATGCTGAAACCTTTTAAATCTTTCATTTATTCATAATGTAGCATGACAATAAACAGCTGATGACAGTGGAGAAATTCAACAGCAATCTACTGTCTAGATTAATTTCTTTTTTTTTTTTGTTAGCTTGCAGAGCCTGCATCTGTGACCATGACATGCTTAACTTCAGAGAACTCATTAATAGTTCCATTGTGCTCTAGCAGTTTTCATTCTTCACAGTCAGAGGTGGGCAACTGATTTTAAAGAATGCTCAAAGGAGGGATAAACACTCTTTTATTGTTTCATGCCCCAATAGGACATTTTCTTAAACAGAAAAATAAAAATATGACAGCATTAGACATACACATTTACCAGTGTTTTATTTTACCTTGCTAGAGAAAGAGAAAAAAAAGTGTTTTCTTACTTTGAAGACAAAATACATGACTGACTAACCTTGGAAATTTATGTTATTAAAAAGTTTGGTATTGAATTGTAAGAAATATGGACTTTAGTGTTATATCTGCACTTCTCAAAATGGTTTGGTAACTAGATTCTTTCACTTTTCTATACGGCTTTGCTGGCTCCTGTTACTGATCAGTGTTAGCCTGTGACAAGCATGAAAGGAATTGGTTGCTCCAAGCCAGCTGGTATCTGAGAGACAGTTGATAGATATTTTTTATAGCTTATTCTTGAGAAATATCTATAGCATACCAGCTGTCACTGATGTAGTATGTGTAATATGGTTTCTGGTGTTCTAAGTAAAAAGGCAGACATTCAAAGGTATTAAGAGTAAACAAGCTTCTCACTGTAAATACAGTCCAATGTATTTGTGAGTGTAGAAGAGGATATTCTTACCTTTTCATCATATGACTCGTACAGATTCACATCTGATACAATCTTTAAGTACTTTGTATGTTCATACAGCTGCCATTCCTGGGAGATTCCTCACCCTTCTTGCAATATCTAAGGAGTTTCTCTGGGTGAGTTTTGCAGATCTATCACAACTTCTGAGACCTACATGTAGTACTATTCGAAGGACTGCGGAGTATCAGAAAATTGCAGCCATTCCTGCACTGTGTGCTTCCTGGGCTTGCACTATCCAGTTATAGCATTCAAGGCAGCACTTCGGACATTTCAAGGAGGTACAGACTTGCAGAACAAACAGGTATCACTATTGTATGCATATATGCTGCTGAGCTTGAGGCTTCCAGATCATCCAGTTGCTGGGTGTGTTTAATAGATTCCAGAGACACTGAATTTACCATACATGAAGAAAATGTCTTTGCAGGAAATGTGGAATTTAGGTAATCCAGCTGTTACACAGTTTATTTGCATATAATTCTGTCTGAGGAAAGATGGTGATTGTTGACACTCAAGTTAACCAAAACTGCTTATGTAACTATATACCATCTCCAGTAACTGTCTCCTCAATAAAATAATTCATTTCTGTTTTGCAGTCTATTTTGCCATAGGAAACAAACAGGAAATTGTAACTTTTTTTTTATTTTTCCCCAATACGTGGGAACTGAAAGCAAACTAGATCTTTATCAGAACTATAGATATTGTTAGATGGATGTTTACAGTATTGCTTTTTTATGGGCGTGGGAGAATAAGTAGAAATTATCTTTATCTGAAAAGTGCAAAAAATGACATCAAATTTTGGTCCTGGTGACAAAAGATTTACTTTTTTGTCAGTGACAGAAGAAGTGAACTTTGGACATGGCATATGAGGACTGGGACTAACTTATAAATAAAGGTACAGATGGAACCACACATCATGCTGCATTGTCTTTTAAACTTCTGCACCATGGGTCCTGTCTTTTCAGGCTTGTTAATTGCCAGGCATAAGTTTTTCTTTCTTATCTTGAGATTTGCTTCATGAAAAGATCAGATTCCAGACAGTTGTAGACTTAATAGAATCATAGAATGGTTTGGGTTGCAATGGACCTTAAAGATCCTCTAGTTCCAACCCCCCTGCCATGGGCAGGGACACCTTCCACTAGACCTGGTTGCTCAAAGCCCCATCCAACCTGGCCTGGAACACTTCCAGGGATGGGGCATCCACAACCTCTCTGGGCAACCTGTTCCAGTGCCTCACCACGCTCACAGTGAAGAACTTCTTCCTTGCATCTAATCTAAATCTGCCCTGTTGCAGTTTAAAGCCATTACCTCTTGTCCTATCACTACACGCCCTTGTAAAAAGTCCCTCTCCAGTTTTCTTGTAGGCCCCCTTTAGGTACCGAAAGGCTGCTATAGCTTTGAAGTACTCCATCCATCATATAGGCCAAAAATATTACAGTGCTTGGCTTGATGCATATTTAAAAAAAAGTGTGTTATTGATGCTTAGAGCATCAATGGATTTCTGCACTCCAGTTTTCTCAATTAAAATGTTGTCTTCAGAGTATAAGATTTAATGTACTTGTAATTATTTGGCCAATGATTATAGACTTTTCCTTACTGGACTTCTGCCATTCATTTAAAAAAAAAAAAAGGTTACTTTTTAATGGAGTAAATGTGTTATTTTTCATGATCTTTTTCTATAGATGCAATTTTCCAAGAAAAGATCATGACTGGAAATAATCCAGGCGTGCTGTTTTTGAAGGTTAAATGTTTTCAGGGGAGATCATAATTAGAGATACCAGATTCATAATTTTATGGTTTTGATTTACTTTCCCTTTGAGCACTTCTGTCTTTTTCAGGCTATGGGAACTTTCTGTCTAAATCAGTAAATTAGAGAAATTTATGATGGTGAATGTGAATTGAGTTTCCTATATATAGCAAACCAAAAATCTGCTGTGTCATCACCACTAATGAAACACTGGTGATGAAACAAATAATTTGTACATTTGGGATGTCTCATGTAGCAATTTTTTTCTGACATAATACACATTTTCCCTTCAGTGCTTTTTTTACCAGTGAATGATTGCCAGCTCCCCAGCAAAACTTCTGCAGTTCCAGTAATAGAATTTTTTCTGAATCACAGTAAGAATTACCTCTGCTGGAGTTCAGCACTGATACAATCTGCCAGCATGAAGTCTATGCCCCATGAAAATCCAGTTTCAAGGGTGAATTTTACTCTTCTAGATAACGTTTACATCTTGCAGCTAGCAAACTACTTGTACTTGAGTACCCTTGCACATCTGAATTGTGGCACTGAGTTTTTGATGAAAACCTGCCAATTTTATGAAGAGTAAGGATTTTGCTAAATGTACATTTTTATAATGCCACTTAAGCAAAAGACGAGAGGCAGGGGTTTAGTAAAATGGTTTATCACTGCAAAAATAATTAAAAAGTATTTCCTGCAAGACGAGTAGGACCTTACAAATGCACTCAAGACTTTGCTTTTTGTAGGTGTCTCACCTTATTTATATGAACGAAGCAACAGAAATGTAATCAACACCATTTATAAATTGTACATAACAGTCACTCATCACTGTTCTGTGCTTTCTTGTTCTTTGTCAGAACAATGGACACAAAATGGACACAAATGGAACAAAAAACCAACAAAGCTATCAGATCCCCACCAAAAAGAAACACAAAACACATACTGAAGGTCTGATGTTTGGTGTGAACAATTTTATGTTTTCTTTAAAGAGATGGTCAGTGTGAACTTTAAATACTGTCTATAATATCAGTAGTAATAAATAGCAAAAATAAATGACAGCAAATCACCTGACTAGAAATTAAAGTAAAGCCTGGTTTTGTCCTTTTCACACATTCCTGTTTGCTTATAGTGAATGAAACTGTTCTGAAGTTGGTATCTATGCTGCACCCAATTTTGGCAGCTTTAATGAACAGAGTATAAATATTTTCAAATTGCTTTTCAAAGTGCTCTGTAACTCCCTAGTTCATTTTTCTTTTTAATTTTCTGTATAAAAGCAACACTTGGGAACATGACTGATTTTTTTTTTTTTTTCTTATGTGGTGCTGGTTTAAAATAAAATAAAAACTTTAAATTTGTATGCACAACCTGTATACAGAATGCATTAATATTTGACATGTAATGAATATATTGCATAGTCATATTTTTAGGGACTGTAATGCTGAGTTTGTTTTTTGTTGCTGCAGATAAAAACCATATAAGTTGAAATTTAATTTACCTAAAATTTAGCTTTTAAAAATGGTAATATTCAAGAAAAGAGGGTTGGAATGAACTCAGAGATGATCATCGTGTCCAGTTCTTCCCTAGAGCATGAGATCAGCTATACTTGAACTATTCCTGGAATATTTTTATTTAATTAGTTCTTAGAAAAAGAAGAACAAAACACCTCTAGTGACAGAAGTTTACAGCTTCCTTAAGCAGTTGATTTCTGTGAACTGCTTAAGGGTTTCTACTACTGGAAAATTCTTCTTGGTGTGTAACCTACATCTTCCTCACTGTGAATTAATCCCATTACTTCTTGGCCTATGCACATTAAACACGGACAGCAGTCTGTTCCCATTCTCTCTGTTGTTTTTTTTTATATGTGCATATATGTGTATATATATTTATGTGTGTAATATATAAAAGTATATGGCTGCATGTGTTGCCTTCTCTCAGGCTTCTCTATTCTGGGCTATAATGACTTAAATTCTCACAGTCTGTCTTTATAGGCCGTATTTTTTGGATGTGTGATCATTCTTATTGCTGTCCCCTGAACTGCCTCCATCTGCTCCATGTTTGTTTTTTTGATGTATTGTACCCAAAACTATAAACAGTAGACCACAGGAGGCTTTTGTAGTTCTTGAGCAGATTGGATGGAATAAGTGCTCCTTTATTGTAGTTATCTCAAGCCATCCTCCATTGGCAATGTAAGTTTGGGAAACGTTATTTCAGCTGCTGACAGAGGCTTCTGTTTCTGAAATTAAAATGAAAACTTTACTAGTAACTTGTGTTAAGGAACATTAGAATTGCACTTCATACTTTGGAGTAAAGAAGATCCATACATAGTAACTAACATTAGTGTCAATGATATTTCAGGTATTGCAGAGTTCTAAAGATTACAATGCCAAAGGAAAAAAAAAAACCACAACAGTTTGGTACAGCACAGCAGGAACAGCTGTTTTTCTGTAAAGTACATTGTCTGTGTTCTCCAAACTGGTGTACTAATCTGGCCAAACCTACTCTTCATACGTTCTTACAAATTACTAAGTGGAAAATACAGTGAGGTGCTTTTGAAGGTAGGTTGTAAGGTAATGGAGATGTGTCATCAGCTTCTGACCTTTCCTACTATCTCTTTAGATCAGTTCACCATTGTGGTTGATACTGTCCATTTATTAAGATATTGATATATATAAAACAATAAGAAATACTTATTCTCCTTTCAGTGAATGGATGGCTTAATCATGGATACGATTGTGTGACTGGGAGTGCACCCTTAGTAACTTTAACACATAAAATGTACTTCTGTTTGGCTTTACCTTACATTTTAATTTCTTTGGCAGGCTTTCTCATATGGATAGATATACTCTGCTGTAAGGGCAAACTTCTTTCTGGTATATCCTGCTTATATTGCTCAAAGACAAATTATATAATTGAGGAATATACAACCTCAATGAGATTTTCAGTAAGGTTAAGTTAAAGTCCAGCTTTAAAATTGTGATTTCAAGTCTGTGTTTTTGCTCTGAGTATTGGAATTTAGAAGCCCAGAGCACTAAGCTAAGCTGCAAAAATACACTCTGTTTCACGTTGCCTACTTATTAAAAAATCTAGATTGCTTTTGTAGGCCAAGTATATTCCAAAATAGGCACATATAATCAAGGTAATGCACATAATGTTTTTTCAGTTGTGGATTTTTTTTCATCAGGTCTCTCAAACCTTTAAAAGCTTGCTCCTGAAAAAAAAAAAACTAAAAAATTGTCAGTTCCATTCTCTTTCAGTTTTTGCAGAATATCTTGTCTTTCGTGTCTGTCTTTTAGGCACTCATTTAGCAGTTTCTTACACATTGCCAGATTGCTGTTCCTATTTGATACCCCACTGATTTTGGTGGGACACCATGCAAACACAGCAGCCTACCAAATATGTGACCAGTGCTGTGGGGTGTTCTAGCTCCCCGAGGCAAGGACTGCCTTGATAGTACATTAGAGAAGACGTAGAGATATTACTGAAGTTCAGCATGTTGCATTATCACAATAGAACCTTCGCTATACTTTATTTAAAGACTAGCTCAGTCTTAAAAGTTGATTGCTTATCTTCATACTTATGCTGTGTAATTTTTTATTACAGTGGATAATGTGATATATGGTATGTTCTGTTCTAAAGCTAGTATTGAGAAAGACTACAGAATTACCATCCTCTGCTTGGTAGTGATGGCACAAATAGGTATAGTATGTAGTGGCAGACAGCTGTGTTCAAAAACTGAAACATGTAGGAAAGATAAAACAAAACAAAAAAGAGGACAATTTCATTTAATTTTTAGTTCAGAGCTTTAAAAATGACAGGGAATTGTATGAAAGCACAGATTGATACTAGCTTAATGCTAGTATTTCATAAGTCCTGTCAAAAGCTGCTGCCCAGTTTGTCAATTGCTTTTATATAATGTGAATCAGGTTTGAAGCACTTTGCAAAAACAAAAGGCTGACAGGAAATTAAATTCTGAGTGAGAAGTAAATTAAATATTGAGACTATATGTTGGTTTCTTTGTTCATTGAGGAAAACCTAGATGAATTCTCCTGATATTACTAACATTTGAATGCAGTGAATAGTGACATTCTACATTTTGGGATTGCATATCTCTTGCTTAACTATTCTTATACCTGCTAAAAGATAAACATAATAAAATAGAGTTGATAAAGTTTTCATATTTACAATATTTTAGAGCTTTGCCCTGGTAAAAGCTTTCTCCATCAGAAGTGGCTGCAGGACTGCCATGTGAAGAGATGTCAGATATTGCTCCCATACTGAGAATTTTAGAAAAGACTCTAGAAGTTCAACCATGAGCTTGTCCTTATTACTTGGAGAAAGAAGTTCCCACGGGAGACATCAGAAGGAATTTAATAACCATCTTACTTGCAAGTGGGAAATGTGGTTGATAGTGCCTTCACTAATAATTTCCTGATAAACAAAACACACCAGGAGTGGGGGATCCTTTCCTTACTGAAAAATAAAATATGAGAGAAAGCCTTAGGGAGTATTCAAAAAGGATACTGCTCAGAAAAAAATGGAGGAATTATTCATGTAGATTTGGAGAGAATATGGTCCCAGCTAACAAGAACTTTTCTGTAAATAAGAGTGAGATCATGAGATTTTTTTAGGGGGCTAGGGCCAGAATATATGCCCTTTAGCAATTAAAACATTGGGCAGCTCGTGTCATAAAAGTGCCTGTATTGACTTTACAAAGTCTTTGAAAACACAATGAACAGGAGAGGCCCTCATGCAACTGGAAAAAGCAGATTATGGCCCAGAACTGAAAAGAAAAGGTAGTGCTTTGGTGCTCTTGGACTGTGATAATCATAGGCTGAATGTAATCTGGGATAGTGATGATATGACTGATGGAACTTGATAAAATTACTCTTTTATCTTTAAGACTTTTAGCATGTTTTCTATCAACCTCCACAACAATTTCTTTGTCCTCTATGACTGAGACAGACTGACCTTCTATGCCACATCTCTGCTAATGAGTTTATTGCTTACTTATTACTGAAGTAAAGAGAGTGACTAAGATGCAAATATCACAAAGGATTAAGAGAGTTAGTTCTAAAGCATTGTTTGCTGATCCAAAGCTTGCTTGAACTAATGTAACTATTTGGTCTTCAGAACTGAAATGGAAAGACGGGTAGAAAGAATTTGTTCTTTCATTGACATTAACATTAACATAAACATATAAATATAGTTTCCTACACGTCTGAGAGATTTCCCTTGTTTTGGTCCCAGGATGAACTTTGTAGTACAGATGATAAAACATAGCTGATAAAGGTCACTTGAACATTTTTTCAATTCACATTTATTTAAAAAAAATGGGGATGATCTCCTTTTAATGAGTTTAGTTTAGTAGTAAATTTGGGGCTGAAGTAGGCTCCATGAATTTAAAAAATAAATAGAAATCATTCAGTCTCCAAAGAGAAGCATATGTAAGATTATAAATTAAAATAAAACCCAATAAACAACATTGTAGTGAAGTTGAGTCATCATTAGTGGCCATAAAAATGCAAAATATTGGTTTTTCTTCACATGAGATACTATGTTCATATGTGCTGTTTCTTCATTTCATGATCTTGATTTGTGGCTATTTAATCTAAAAAAATATTGATAATTTTTGGAGAATTTTGTTTTAATATTGTTATATTTTATCATTACATGAGTCATAATGAATGACATTTTCTTTTGAAAATCAGAACTTGTTATTTCTGCTTAAGCATTTTGGCGAGCAAGGCTCTTTTGATGGGTTGTAACAGATGCCCATTCAATTACTATGAAAAGAAGCGTTGTTACTGTCAATTATACAAGTGAAAACATTAGTTATATTTACTGTGATATGCTTTGTATGAAGGTTGTGGGGGTAGTGGAATGTTGCTCTCCCAGTGAAGGGCAAATGCAGAAGACTTCTCACAACAGTGGTCCCTGTAACATGTTCTTACAACTGTTGGTGTAAATGAAACTGTGGGGCTTTAGTATGACTGTACCATTGTGTAAAATGCCAATCTGTCAGTTACAGAACCAGAGGTTTGGGAGTGATTCCTTAGTTCTGTCAGTTACTATAGCTTTAGAGATTCCAATGGGTGTGTGAAAATATAGCGAGACTCAACACCTTCTTGTTAGCCAAGAATAACCTGCCGAGAAATGTGAAGTCCTTATTGTCTTTGAAGATAATGGCAAAATTTCCACTGAGGTCATCAGAGAAAAATTTCATCTGCAAAACTCTGAACAAATAAGGCATAACTAGTGATAGTGAAATATCCTTGGTGTTTGGTTGTTTTGGGTTTGTGTGGCGGGGTTGTGGTAGCGGGGGAGGGGCTGCAGGGGTGGCTCCTGTGAGAAGCTGCTTGAACTTCCCCCGGCCCCAAGTCGGACCCACCTCTGGCCCAGGCCGACCCCATCAGTGACGGTGGTAGCGCCTCTGGGAGAACAGATTTAAGACGGGGAACCTGCAGTGGAGAGGGGAGTGGGATGTGAGAGGAAGGAACCCCTCTGTAGACACCGAGGTCAGTGCGGAAGGAGGGGAGGAGGTGCGCCGGAGCAGGGGGATGCCCCCGAAGATGGCCGTGACTCCATGGGAAAGCCCGCGCTGGAGCAGTTCGTGAAGGACTGTCTCCCGTGGGAGGGACCCCACGGTGGAGCAGGGGAAGAGTATGAGGAGTCCTCGCCCTGAGGAGGAGGGAGCAGCAGAGACAACGTGTGATGAACTGACCCCAACCCCCATTCCCTGTCCCCCCACACCACTGCGGGGCAGGGGGTAGAGAATTTGGGAGTGAAGTTGATCCTGGGAAGGAGGAAGGGGTGGGGAGAAGGTGTTCTAAGGTGTGGGTTTACTTCTCAGTATCCTGTTTTGATTTGATTTGTAGTAAATGAAACTGATTTTGTTTCTTCCCCACGTTGAGCCTGTCTTTTGCCGGTGACCATAAGTGGTGAGTGATCCCTCCCTGTCCTTGTCTCGACCCACGAGCTTTTCTTTATATTTTCTCTTCCTCATCCCACCAGGGCTGAAGAGGAGGGGTAAGCGAGCAGCTTCATGGTGCTTTGTTGCCGGTCGGGCTTAAACAACGACACTGCTAGATTTGTGCAGAATTCATAAAATGACAAATGTGAGAACAAATGAAATATAGGACAAGGTAATTAACAGTTACCACTTGTAAGTTACCTGAGTTTTCTCTTAGATATCTGATACGTTGCTATAGACTTTTTCTTCATTGTTTAACTTAATCTGATTTTACAAAATGGACAGAAAATTATAACACGGTCATTACCAAAATAACATTCTTCTGAAGCATTAAATAGCCTATAATGTATAAGATGTATCTAATTCATTTCGTATTCAGAATAAATCTTATTACTTACAAAGATTTGACTATATGAAAATAAATGCCTTCCTAGTCCTTTGAAAATTAGTGTTAGACATTGCAATATAAAAGTTTAAAACAGGCCATGCTTTCAGCTACATTGCTATAAAGACAGAGTGACTTTATTCTTCATACTGAATGCTGTATTTTATACTAAACTTTAATATACAGCATGCATTTATAAAACAATATTAGCACTGAGGTTTGGTTTTACTATGCTCAGCCATTATTTTCCCTTACCCAGTGAAATTGGTCACTGTTATTGTAGTTGTCTCACATGTAGCTTTTCATTTGTGAAAACATTTTTCTTCATGTTGCTGATGCAAAGTTTTTTAAACAGCGGTCGTAGAAGTCAACTTTTTCATAGAAACAACTTTTCATCCAGTCACTTGTGCAACAGTTGGCTGTACAATCATAGCATTTCAATGAGGAAGTCTCACCCCATTCAGTTGCACAACACTGCGTCTAAAGAGCGATTATCTCTTACTCTGGGGCAACTGTTTCTGTGGCATGTGAGGAAAAGGGCAATGTACTTGTGTAAATTAATATGACTGAACATTTGGAGGGGAAATGAAATTATTATGTAGCATTTATATTATGCTATTGCTGAAGGCACTGAGCAATCCTCCATAATTGTAGCCATAATTCCAGCTGCAGCAATATTTTAAAGTTTATGACATATATGATACCCTCGATGAAAAGGAGAACTACTAAAAATATGTTTTTGGAGCAAGCTGTATGATGTATAGCATAGTAAAAAAAAGTACATGAAGTATGTAATTTCTAAATACAGTTTAAATACTATTTATTTTTTTATTGAGTAAGGAAGGAGTAGCTAACCATTTACAGTTTCTTACAGGCAGCATAAAGAAAAATTCATTCAGTAAGAAGACTGTGTACAAACACATTGTTATGTGGTCTGCTTGAGTCCTACTACCCGAAATAAAATGGATCCATCTGTTGAGTCTTTCTAGCTCATGCTTACTCTTTGTGCACCAACTTAGTAGTGTTAATGTGTCCTTCACAGCCAAGAGGAAAGGGATGGCCTCAGTGGGACACATGAGCAGTCCTCCCATCCTGTGCGTTGGTGTGGCCCTCCGTCATCCCTCTTTAAATACCTTCTTCCGCCCCCTTACTTCGAACATCCACTATTTGAATTTGAGTGTGTGGAAAGGAGGTGATTGTTGGGGTGGTGCACAACTTGGTGTTAAGCTCTGGATCGCCAGGTATCCTGTGTTGTCTGTGTGCTGACGAGTTAGAGGACAGTGAGAGCCAAATGAGGGCCACCACGCTTGTGGTTTGTGGCCATGTTCTCACCCCAAGTTTACTATTAAAACCCAACTGAATTAATGGATTGTCATTAATAAAGACGTGGGCTGAACCTGAACCAAATCCTGCTGTTTAATTTCCTTTACTGAGTCCCTTTTATCTACAGCAGATGAAAGTGAATAGATTATTGTTAATCTTAAATGAGCTATTTGACTGACAGTTGCAGAACCGGTGGCCTTTTGCTTTTGGTTAGGTGACTGTGAGTTAACATTAGGACACTGAAAGCAACAGTAAATTATCTGCGTTATCTGTTTCTGACACGCATCAAAATGTATTGCTCATTCTAACGTTATTCAGTGCAACTATGTCCTGAGATACTTCTACCCCTTTTCATGCCTTTTGGCATTTGGATTTTGAAGCTAAATGTTACATGCAGATAGGAGTTTCTATTTATTGATTTGGAATTTATTTAGTGAAGGAATAGCAGACAGAAAAAGGAAGATATTCTTCTATAGCATATTAACTGAGATTAGAGCTCTTCACTCACTGAACTCCACAGCAGAAACTTCAAAAATGTTTTAAATAATACATTAATTTCCATGTTAAACTGTATATACTGACCTTTTCTCTTAAGTTTCTTTCCATAATCGGCTTTATTATCAAGAGAATCCTTAAGAAAACTCTGTGATGTTTCTTACTGGCTTTTGCAAAATGCTTTTAATACACAGGAGCTATACGTATTTTGTTGAGTTTGTATACCACACCTACCTTTAGGAGGCAGTTTCAGAGTCTCTGAATGGTCTTGCAGCACTTAATTTCAGCCTGGATTGCCAGGGTAAGACACAGTAAGTAGATGCCTGCTCAATGTGACTGACATCGATTGTTCTTTTCACCTGAGGATCAGGAAGAGGCAGTTAGACCTTGTACTACTTATTGCTGTAGAGCAGAAGTGTGGATCTGTAACACACTGACATGTTTAACATTTCAGCAGTTCAAATCTTCTCTCTGGAATTCTAATTCTGCTTCAGCAGACTAGCCCTGACATGGTTTCGTGAAATGTGAAAGGAGAGGTGGTAGAGAAAAAAGGAAGGAGTATTAGTCAGTGCTCTAATTTAATGGCCCTCTGAATTTTAATCTCGAAGTAGCACATGTTTCTAAGATGCTTTGTTCCATATTTTAGAACAGTATCTCTGAAGGTTTCTACCTAGGGGATTACAGAGCACGGAGAATGGGGCAAGGGGGAGAGGGGGGAAGCCTCGCTTTATTCGTAACTTAACAAGATGAGAGTAATTTCTCAAACCTGTCGCATTGTTTAAACCACAGTCAGCTTACTGCGTCATTTGTCAGTGTAATAGGTGAAGGGCAGTTAGCTGCTAAGCATTACCAGGTGTATTACGCATTCTTTTCAAAGAAAGGTTGTAGAAAATGAAGAATTTGGCAAAGTGCCTGAGTTCAAAGAGAGCTAATACAAGCTGATTGCACGTTTATTTAAGCAATGTTGTCATATTAAAGAAAATGTATCTATGAGCAATAGGTTTCATCCTGGACACAGTTCGTCCATCGAATGAGCTGCATATTGAGAAATGTGTTCTTTTAATGACTTTGCACAGCACACTGCAATGTATCACATCTTGCAGTTTTTCTTCCTTTTCTGATACAGAACTTTTCAGCATTTTACAGGGCAGTTTTCAAACTTCTTCCCACTTATATTTGGTCAAACTTAGGTTGCATCACTCTGTAAGTGTATAAATTAAATATGCTTAATTTTTTTTCTTTCTTTAGGATGTGAGAAACACACTCAGCTATACTCTTTCAGTGTCATTTTGTTTTCTGGTTTTGAACTGCCTTCTGATATTGGGAGATGATTCTTTTATCTGGAAGATTAAAAGGGAGAAGAAAAAAAAATGTTTAGGCAGCTCTTTGGGTATATTAGATTAAATGACCTACAATTGTCCAAAAGGTGATAAATGTGATACCTGATCTTCAGAATTTAGAAATGAGAAAACTATAGGACTTAAAGCTAGAGTATTAGAGCAAATTCTTTCAGTCCAAGCTTTTGAATATTTGTGTACTGTAGGATATTTCTAATAATGTAATTTAAGAATGGATGCTTTTAAACCTTATCATACACCACATGCAGCTTTTTTACATAATTTTCAGTCATAAAGAGTAGGAATTTGAGTTCAGGAGGAACTCCAGCAGAAACTGAAACCAAGTCTTCATATAACTTGTAAAAAGATAAGGAGTGAGACGTAAAAATTTAAAAAGAATAATAAGGATAATATCAGCAGGTTGTGGGGGTGGTAAGATGGCACAAGCAAAATAATTAGAAGTGAAAAGGATACGTGAGTGCAAATTTTATGTATTTATTATTATTTCTCAGCTTCTTAGTATTCTTAGCTGTATGCAAATCAGTGCAATTCATGACTGCTTCCCCAAGGAACTTAAGATCAAACTTAACATAGAAAACATGGTTCAGTCACACATAATACACAGATTAGAATTTCAGTTTCATCATGGTCCAAATATATTGGATGAAAAAATAATCAAATAAAGTGGTATGTTTGAATTTTTTGTTGTTCTTATTGCTTGTTTTTTTAAATGGCCATTGCTGAAAATGGAAGTCAAGGAAAGGAGACATAAAATATATGCCACATGATTAACTTCAGTAAAGCCCAAAGGAATTACAGTTTTGAAGCATGTGGTCTTTTATAAAGCCTGAAAATTACAGCAATCACTGCAAGTGATCTCACCCTCAGCAGTAGAGGCTAGTAAAGTATCTCATGACCTGGAATTAATCTTTATTTTGTTGTTCTATATCCCTTAAAACAAAGGATAAAAGAAGAAAACAACAAAAAAAACCAACAAAAAAGGAAAGCATAAAATGTAGTTTCTAGATAACTACTTTTAAAGCTGTTAAATGTTAGATTTTGAAATATAATTTCTCTTTTATCAGTGTGGTTCAGGACCAACTGAGTGACAGCTAAAGCAGTTAGACTAGTTTATATTGCTTTTAAATTACTTTGTGCCATATTTATGGACTATGTATTGTATCATACAACCTTGTAAATATGGAAGTTCCCTTCCTGAGACTTTCCAATAATTGCTATAATAGTGTGTCAGGGATTTTACTTGATATTGCTCACGTGAACTATTTCAGATTCCTTAAGTTACAAGGATTTGTTGTTCCTCTACAAAGATGTCATCTGATATCTTTATATCATGCACTGGTAACACTTATTTTTTATGATATGATCAAAATTGTAATTCATATATTTCCATCAAGTTATTGAATTTATTACTTCTGGAAGTTAGCTAATCCCAAAATAATTTTAGCATCATAATATTTTTACATGTAGGGAGAATAAAATTCAACTTCAGTCTTAGTAGATATGAAGGCTTAGTTCAGCAAGATATTTAAATGTGTTTCTAACTTTAAACATGAGTACTTCTAAGTGCTAGTTTCACAAAGCTGTTTCTTGGCAAAGAAAGGAAGAAAGAAAAAAGGAAAGGAAGAAAGAAAGGAAGAAACCCCTTTGCTAAATCCTTGACTTAAAAAATGAACAGAATGTAATAAAATGTCCCTTTATCTACTTCGTCAGATAATATTGTGAAGCATTGAAATATTGCAGCAAATACTAAGTGATAGTTAAATAAAGATGTATTGATTTGTATTACTGTATCTTCAAACTTTTAAGTATTGATTTTGAGACCTTATTTTGATCTCATCACAGCTTCATCGTAGTGTGATTCTATCAGTAATATAGAATTATCCCTGACTCTGAAAGTATAGATCACTCTTTTGAAAGCCATCATGATTTATTAGGCAGTTTTGGAATATAAACCCATATGCTAAGCAGCGGAAGGGACATTATGAATCCTGTGTTGTCAATTACAGTGGAAAGGAGATTTTGAAGTGGAAGACCACAGCTCTGGAAAGACATATGAGGAAGATCCATATGTTCAGCTCACTCCTGCTTGTTTTACAATAGGCATTGCACAAACTGTTACCCCTATTTCCCCTAATGGCAGAGTTATATAGTTAAAGAGTTATAGGTCCCCAATGATGAATATCAGAAAATGGGAGCAAAAGCTACAGTCATGGCCTGGTAAGTCTTCCAAATCTGAGAGGTTTTTACTCTGGAGTATAGAACTAGGAATGGGCCTATACCATAGAGTTTCTGTGAAAGTATCTAAATGAACAGATAGATTACACTTTTACTGGTTATTTCAGTCTCTAACTTTCTGAACAAAAGACTTGAAATTTGTGGGGCAAATGGAACAGTTGGTTACAGGTTTTGATGAAAAAGTAAAAAAACCCCAATGTTTCCATTAAACCTTTTGAAAGTCCAAGTGGTCTGTGAATGACTACCTCATGTTCTTACTCTCTAGACCCTGAATCCTAGGCCCCCATTAAAAGCACTACAAACTTTTTTACATGGAAAGAGATCTTGGAATGGAAGCTGTTTGTTTGCCTTCTGTGGTTTTGCCCAAGCATGACCTACCTGGCATACTGCTGTGTGGAAGTGGTGTTAGGTGAACACATCTGGGGGACACCACAGCTGCTTCCCCAGGGAATGCAGGAAGTCGATCAGAAGCCGTGGCAGAACAGGCTTCTAGATGGAGTGGTGGGAGATAGGCACAGGTGGTGAAGGTGTTATGATAAGCTTGACAGCATAATGCATTTTAGTATTGGCTGTTGCAAGGTTGGTATCTTGAGGGTTTACAGGCAACTAGTCCAGGGACAGAGGAAATCCTAAGGTAGCTGAGTGTTGTCATATACACTGAAAGAGACTGAAAAATCCCATGATGCTGGAACTCTGGGAAAAGACTTCTTTTTAGCCTGTTATATAGACTTTGTAATGATGGGATAGGCAACTGAGTTCTTTGACCAAACATGGCACTGTGCAGTGTACAATGATGCTATTATTTTTATTATTAGAGAAGTATTTTTTACATTATTATTTGTGCCATATAGAAACATCCCACAAAAACAGGCCAGAGGCATTGTCTGCATCCCTTTTGAAAACAAGCAGTACAGTCTAGATAAGTGTAATTTGGGAACCTAAGAGAGCACATACACTCCAGTGTTCTGTTGGGGAAGGTCTGAAGATACAAGCTTTGTCTTGCTGCCTTGTTCCCATGAAGGAGAACAAAAAAGTTCATTGGATTGGCAAATATAAACCATTTTTGAGGAGTTCACTGCTGCTCTAGGGTCCTCTTAAAAATCTTATACATAACACTACTCTCAAGGCTGGAGCAGGACTACTCTGTTCACAAGTGAGTAAGAAGAACTCCCAATTCTATATATAAAACAAACTATTGAAGAAAAGTTGATAAATGTTGTGTCTATTTATTAAATAGAAGGGTTTAGTAGTAGAATGTAATGATTGTCAAACCGTAGCCTATATCCTTTGATAAACCCTCGTGTACAGAAAGAGATGTTCCTGTGTGTTCATATGACCTCACCTCACCATAACTTGTCATGTGTAATAGGAATAAAGGGAGAATCCACTAAGGGAGAAACCCAGCTCAGTTGAAGTGAAAGTTAGAAGGAGCATACACTTCAGATCCCAGATGATGAAAGGTGGGATTGCAAGGTTTAGTCTTTAAAAAGAAGCTAGTTAGTTATAGGCTATTCTGGTATTTTTACTAGAGGATACTGAGCAGAACTGAAGTTCGCTCAAAACTTCAGACTGAGGAGAGACTGGTTTGGAGTTTACTTTCCTTCCTCTTTTAATTTTTTTAAGCTGAACTTAAAGATGGACTGTAAAGGAAAAACTCAGGTACTTGGCTGTTTCAGACTTTGTGAAGACAGTGATCCCAGTCCCTGCAAGGACTGGCATGATCAGTTTCATGACCCTACCACACTATAAGGGATTTGGTTTTGAAAGTGGAAAAAACACAGTTTTGCAATAATTGTAGTTATCAAGTTATCTGTACCAAGATCAAGAAGGTAGTGCCTATTGTTTTCTCAAACATTATACTGCAGTTATGGCAGCAGATTGTTTGTCAATCGTTTTTCTCTAAGACAGTCTCCTTTAAAAGTTAGAGGAGGTAGCAGAAGACCATGTGACTGCATATGTTAAGGACATTTCTTTTTTATCTTTTGAACTATTAACATGTCATCTCTAAAGAAATAAAATTCAGTAATGAAAGATTTTTTCCCTGTGTTTTTAACAGATGTGTCCTCTATCTTCTGTTTCTTCCACCACCTGATTCTAAGAATCCAGAAGAACTGTGAATGAAAAACTTAGTGGATATTTACTAGTTATCTGTCCTTATGATCTCTCCCAAATCATGCTCATGTTCAAGCTGCAGGTTACATATTTTCATAGCAATACTTCTGGACTCTCACAATATTTTCTAGGTTGACTGTTAATGATTGTTAAAACTGCTGCCTGAAAACTGCTGCTATTTTTACAGCAGGAATGCAATACTCAGAAAAAAAAGAAACATAAGCTTTGGACTGGTCTAAACAGCAAGAAACTTAAATATTTCTCATTGAGTGAACCATTTTTTTAAACAGAGGCTGATGGCTGTTAAAACCATGAAGAAATACAAGAACCTGGAAGCTGTGCTGTTGCCAGGAGAGGTAATATCAGCAGCTCACAAAAGAAATCTCAATTTTCAAAGGAGAAGCATTTCCCAAAGAGTGAAGCACCCTCTAATATCTTCTTTAGCATTGTAGTTTCCACTTCTTTTTAAATCAGGCTCAGTCAGTTATGCGTTGTGAAGAATTCTTTTAAAATATGATCAAGTATCACAGACGCAAGTCTAGAACAACACTTCTGAAGCTAGAACCATCCCAAAGGAATCCCACTCAATATCAGTATTTATACTTCACAAATTGTTTTTTTCTTATATAGTTTCAAGCTTAGATAAAGCTGCTTGATACCAGGATTTCCTAGACTAACTTGCAGTTTGGCATGTTTGTTGACTGGCAAAAGACCTTTTATTTTGGGGACTCTGGGCAGCCAAGTCCTTGACATTAAGTTTACAGAACTTCTGCTAAGCCATCATTTCACATTGTCCTGTATATGTCTCAGATTTAACTTGTCTGCCATTTACTCTCAGTATGTCCTTGTAGCTTACCCTGATGGCACTGCTGTCACTTACACTGAAAGTAAGAGGCCAGTCTTTTCCCTGGGCTATGTGGACGTCAACAGTTTCTAAAAATAGTCATGTATTTTGTTCTGCTGCATGATCTTAATTTAGCTGAGCTTCCTGCCTTAATCATTCCTTTGTGACAGGTTTGCCAAATCCCACATCCTCAGACATGCCGTAGAGCCCCACAACACCCATATTCATTTCCTGCATCAGTGTGTTGTGCTAACATTGACTTAATTGGCTTTAATTCAGTGTGTCACTGGACTTCTGTACAAAGCTTGTTCTCTTCATGTATCTCTCTTTCACTTGAGTATTTCTAAACTGATAAAGAATGCTTTTAAGCAATTGTGATTCAGGTTGTACCCAAAACTGCACTTAAGTAATTTGTTTTCATTAGGCATGTCACAAGCAATGAACTTTGATAGTTCTAGTAATCTTGTGAAAAGATTTTAATGTACAGCACAGTTACATAACCATGTGACTGAAGATGTAAGGAAAGTATCTCTTAATGCATCTCTGACCCTCTCTTTTCAACACTACTGCTTATAGTCAGCTTATCCCTAACGTTTACATCTCTTTCTCCAAGTTTAATCTATTGTTTCCCAGGTCTGCTGGGGGGGGGGGGGGACCAACAAAATGTTGATATTGATGAAAAAAAAAAGATTATCTTAGTACATATGGATTTGATCAAGCTGACTTTTATAAAAGAACAGTTTTGAAAAATAGTATGTAATAGGGAAATGCAAATGATTTTTTAAAAAACATGTTTCTATCTTCCCCTCCTTCACATCTTTTTCTTTCCTTGCCCTTCTTCTCAACAATCTCTTCCCTCTTCTCTCATGTTTCTCTCTCCCCTTTTAATGCTTTTTCCTCTTTCATCAGTCTTCTTGGACTGGCACTGTGTTACATTTATTGACACACACACATTGTGGATAGTTTGGAGAATTTTCTTTCCTACTTCTATTACCTTGGGGGAACAGTATACTAAAAAAGAACCCTATACCTCCCTCTAGTTCCATATCCCCACAGGGTGAGGGGATGGAGTCTTTAAACTATAACCTTTCTATTCCCTGAAATAGATTTTAAAGTGACTAAAGAAATTGTGACGTGAACTCTGTCCTCTCCCTACTCTCTTCACTGAGAGTCTTGGAAAGTAAAAAGGAAGAGCAAAACTCCTGCTTTGCTTTAGTGACTGTGTCTGAAGTGCAGAAGTGCTTTGGTACTGTTTAGTCTACCAATATAGATGTACACCTACTATGCCTGTGAGTTTTGGAGATATCAATGGAATTTTTTAAACTTGAGTCCCATTTGATTTCAAGACTCATGTTTAAAATCTTCCAAGTAAGTTAAAAGTTACAAAATACTTGAATTAAGCATAGCTATGCAAACTGAAGCCATCATGTTTTCATGTATAAACTATGACTCAGTTTCAATTACACAATCACAATCTAAATTTTCCACTGGAATCCACTTTAAAAAAAAATTCACATAAAAAGTAACCCATAATGAGGTATCTTCTGATACTCTCACGGATAGCCTTGGAAGCTTTAGAGCTGTCATTTGAGCTAGTGTACCAGCTGTAATGTTCTGCCACTTCTTGTGAGTTTCCAAACAACAAAGCTCCTAGTTTATGTTTATCATTATCAGTGAAACTGGCTTCTGGCATTGAAGGTAGTTGCATAAGACAGGCTACATCCATGGTATTTAACTGCTTTATCCTCGGAAGTAGGGTGGCTGTGGGAAAATTGCCTATTGAGAATGGTCCTTATACTAACTCCTGAATCATGTAGCCTGTTGTTTTGGAGAGTACTATCTGGCATGGGCTAAACCCATATGAGGGTCCATACTAACAGCTTAACGATATATACAATAAATTTGCTGATGTTGCTTAATTTTAGTATTCTGTACAGTAAAACAGGTGTAACGCTACCACGCCTATGGAATTTTGATCTGATTTTGGGGTACATTTCCCTAGAGGCAAGTACTCTATGGAGGTTGCAAACTTTCATTTTCACTCTCCTGAAGGTTGTCTCCTTCTTCCTCATCCCTCAACTTGCCCATGGCCCAAAAGCTTCCTCAGTTTGGCCTACCCTATCTCCTTTCTGCTGATCTACCAAGTTTCAGATTCCCTTCCACATTCTTCTCATTCTATTCCTGGTAACACTTTTTCAACATGACTTCAGCATCTTCCAGTCTGCTTGACTGTACAGTTCAAATTTTCATCATCTTGTCTCATCTGCATTTAGTGGCTCTCATCTGCATTTAGTGGAGCGTGAAAGACAATCATAGAAGTCCCATCCCTATTATAATCAGATTGCATCATGAGTGTGTCCAAGACTTTACAAAGAAAAATTCTTAAAACTTTCACTTTGAGGCATCCTGGCTCTCAATGAGCTCAAGAACACATTGAGTAAAATCTAAATTGAATAGTAGTCAATTAGGTAGAAAATGAGATAACTGAAATGAGTAATTCCCATAAGGTCACTGATTATATAGGGATGGCACTTATAGCTGTCCACCCATGTCTGCCCTGCCCAGGTATCATTGTGTGGCAGCTCAGTGTTCCTGGACCAGCACATTTTACCACTAGCCAGTGTTTGTCTGAATCAGCCACGGTTTTTAGAAGTGGAGCAGGCTGTAGTTGGTGTTTCTTTGCAACTTACTGCTATATCCCTATGGCAGGATTAACAACCTGCAGGAGAGGGCTGTATGGACAGCTGGGATGACCATTTCAGCATCCCAGTCCAATCCAGTCCCATACAGAAAGATTTTCGGTGAGGGGTGCTGCTTTCAGAGGGATATTTTCTGATTAGCTCTAAGTGTTTCTCACTGGCTACTTAACGTTGTTTATTTTAATTTTACAGTACTTTAAAGTGCTGTGTTTTCCTATGTGACATATTTTGCGTATCTCAAGTTCTCTTTTTATACATTTTGACAATGTACTACTGCAGAAACATTCTGACAATAAATAAACTTGACTTGATGATATTACAACAGTACTGCTACAAATTCCTGCTTTCTGGATTCGAGAGGAGTTAAAGAGGCTTTTGCTGCAATCATATAAAAACTCAAGTGGAAGATCTAATTATGTTGATTAATTTTGAGCCCAGTTATTGGTGTTTGTTTTCCATAAGTCCTGAATTCTTCTGTATCTGCTCTGAAAAAAGAGAAATGTGGTGAAGACTATGCAAGCCATGACCACGATACCTCTGATGACTAGAATTTCCTGGTTCATGCACAGTATTATTCTGCCTTCCTTCACTGGCAACTATTTGAAGTAGGTTACCTTTTTTTACCTTAACCTGAGGAAAATTAATGTTTAAGGGTAGTCTTTATAAGTGACTTTGCAGATAAGGCAACACTGTAGCAGCAACTGCAATGAACCTTGGGGCTCTCTATGCTGTCCCAGAGATGACAAATGCAGTTTTTAATGGTGACCACTGGAAGTGTGTGCATGCTTGTTGTCACAGGAATTCTTCTTAGATGGGAAGGCCACTGTTGATTACAGGACCTGGTAGCAGAAGCTGAGTTGCAGTTCAGACTTCAGTCTAAAGCTGTCAAATGGTCACTTAATCACGTTAATTTAAATCAATCAATTTTTCAAATTATTCCTTGCATTTTTTGTGATTAACTTGGTTATTTATGGAAAATCTGTAAGTTCATACTTTAGGTGAGGAAGAAGAAAAAAGCCTGTGAAAAATCAGTGACGTTCAGGGACCTGACACAGTAAACATCACAGTTTGTCTAAGCTGCAGTACAACACAGAGATTCCTTAGTCCACTTTAAATAAGAAATCTGGAGTCTTGCTGCTATAATCTCCAATTTGTCTTGTTCTCTGGTGTTTCACCGAGGTGATTCAGGTACCAGAGTTTAGTCATTTAAGTTCTGTGTCTCAGCAAAGAGTGTTGATTTAACAAAAATAAGTATACCTGGTTTCTTCTGTTCTGCCAGCTTGCACTGACTCAGTGTTATCTCACAGCTTCTCAAGCTGCTTCTCTGCCCATCTTCCTAGGTAGCTTCCAGGCATATTCCCCAAACCTTTTTACTCCTGATAGTCCAATTCCATTTCCAAGTTATCAGTGAGAAAACTGGCTAGCAGTTGCAAAACCAGTGATGATGGTAATTACTAAGTAGAAAGCAAGCTCCAATTCAAATATCAGTATGAAAACAAACACTGAAAGTTAAATGATGCCAGTTTTTTTCTTTGGACTGTTGTGATTTTTGTTACCATAAAGTCTAGTGTCTTTCACTGTTGCATTTGATACCCCATCCCAACAAGGTATCCAATTCTATCTGAAGCGGTTGGGAGCTTCTGCTACAAATCCAGAACAAGACTTGTATTCACACCAATGGACCTAACAGGAAGGCATCTTAAAACACTGACACTGCTCTATCTCAAAGCAATTACAAATTTATTACATTGTGATATATAACCTGCTAATTTAAAATATAACAGACAGTGTTTTGATTTTGTGAGTATAAAACAGGAATATTCTTTTTAATAATATGAATCATTTCATAAAAACGAAATATAAAATAGAATGAAAATGTTTTGACCTTACTCAACTAATTTCAATCCCATCAAAATAAGGAAAGGTCAAAATCAAATATCGTTTTGGTTATGAATTTCCAAACAAAACTTGGATTATTTTTTTTTGTCCTGTAACCATTTAAAATTACTTGTCTTTTTTTTTTCATTGAGGTTAATGAAACTTCTGAATTTCTCTGAGATTAGATTTTGTCATTTCTTTCAGTTATGCTTATCTTGTTAGTTCAAGCTCTATTAAGACATGCTAGAGTTTTTGATTCACAATGTAGCATATGAGCAGAAATGGTGTCATATCTGTTGAGAAATTCTGGTTTGCGTTTTCCTTGGTATATGGGAAACATTTCAGTCAATTAACAAAGTGGAATTATGTGCTAGTTTATACACTTGTAAACTGGAAGTAAACCATATTTGTATTCAGTTGATTCAATGGACGACTTCTGTACTAAGCCTGGTATCATGCCCCTTCTTCATTTAATCTGGTTTTAATTTTCATTATTCATTGTACACTATTATTTTGATTTTTTTTAAGCAGGATTTTTACACTGTGTCATCTGTGGGAAATACAGATTTTTCAAATTTCACTGTGAATGATTATTTTTCATTAAGACCTTCTGCAGTTAATTTTGGATCTGACACGTGCATATATACAGATATAAATATATATATCAGTTATTTGTACAGGATCTGAAAATCTCAAATAAATATGTGGTATTATACTATTCCCATTTACTGATAGTCAAAGCATACCAGAAAAAAATTAGCTTTTTTTAAAATGGTATGCCATGTTGTTGTACTTAGGACTTAAAACACTTTTTGTCTTTTAAATGACATTATAATACTATTCCATTTTGGGGAATTAAAGGGAAAATCATTAATGGATTACACTGTCCACACTCATGTAATCATTAGCATGTAAAAATGTCCTTTTATGCCAAGTGGATACAGGTACTAAAAGAATTTCTGAAAGGATGAGACCTTCTAAGAATTCCATTGGTTTTATTCATTGTATTCCATTTCATTCCATTCATTGTATTCCACTGTTTTTTTTCCATATTTTTTGCTAAAATCATAAATGCTTTTATACAACTGTCCTGTAATACACACATCCAAAACACTGCCCAAAGAATATGGCAGGCTAGAGTCTAAACAGCAGTTAATTTTAAACAATATTTTTAAGTCTACAATATTTTCTGTCTACAGAAATGGAGAGGTAGTCATGTTATCAGTGAGGAAATATAAATTACGTGCTGGTATTGCATTCATGGTTTTTTAGTCTGAAACTGAAATGGCAGAGCTAGGATTAGCGGGGATTTTGTGACTGAGTTTTGTGAAAACAGAATCCAGTTCGTAAAGAAGTATATTTAGCCCAAACAATTTCACTAACTATATTTTACCACTTTGGTCTGTAGATATATAAAACTCAAAAATATTTTGTACACTTATTTCAATTTGTGGTCATACTGATTTTTGCACTTCCCTATTTGTGAATCCATTTATCTTAGTTTGCATCAATCCAACTTGTTTTGCTCACATAGGAAAATTTTTAAAACTTTTATGATTGTTTAAATATATATAAATGTAGTTATTACCACATGATTCTGAAGTCTAGTTTCTCTGGACCTCACAGGACTAAATGTGTGGGTTTTTATATTAACTTTTGAATAAATGTCCTAAACTGAGGGTAAAGGAAAGAGAAAACTTACATTAAACTGTGACCTTGTCATTAAGTATTAACTTACCTGCTTGTTAATTTGAAAAAGCATGCTCAGTATTTGAAGAAGTGGAAGCATTCCTGTCTTTAGCTTACTTAGGTATCCACGCAATTCCCCAAAACCTTGCAAATCAAAATCTCCTGAGTGTTTATAACCATTAATGTATTTCCTTACCTCCTTTAGGAAGATTGGTACATTGGTTTGTTTTTTTGTTTTTTTTTTTCTTAAGTGAAATCAAAAGATGCAATATGATGTGGGAATTCACATCCCAAACTATTAGCAGTAGGCATAATGCTAGAAGCATGAAATTTATATTTAAATGGGAAACAATTGCCTTGGCAGAGAAATCCCAGTATCTTTTTTGTAAGGAAATTCTGCGTTGAGAGCTAATGGCGAGAAAAATGAGACTGCAGTGCCAGATAGTCAGAGGAGAACTTCTGTTCGTCTTTGATACAAGGCACTGTTATTTAGGCAAAACTGAGAAATGGTCTAAATCATTAAACCGTTCATGCAGCCCCCAGAGCAGTTAAGAATAAGGAGACATTTAATCCCTGCTTGGGCTCTGACATCTGCACTCTCTCTCTTTGAAATTAAATACGTAATTATATTCAAACACTTCTAGGGAATCACCAAAAGGTATCATTGGAAAAGCAAGAGATCAGACACAGATTTTTTTTTCTAGCAACATTCCAGGCTTTAACCCAAAGCCAAACTTTTCTGTTCCAGTTTTCCATAGAGCATTTCATATAAAGGCATGCAGTAGCAGCCCATTGGTATTTAACCTTACCATTTTCAGATGATTCTCCTGTAATACTGCTTTTTCCCTCTGAAAGATTATATGTTGTGTTGTTTTTTTATTTTGCCATTTCCATCAGTTTGCTTTTGCCAAGCCAGAACAGACTGGGTTACTCGTTAAGTCATTTTGTGGGTGTTTGTTCTGGGGGCACTAGATAATTGTTAGTGCAAACAATACTGGATAAACAAACAGGAGTCCAAGATACATTCATTCCTTTAATGCTGCCTTGTGGCTCACTGATTCTTGAAAAAATTGATGTTTATACAGTGAATCCTTAATTGAGCTTTCTGATTACAAATGCTTGCAACTAAAATAATAAATTTTGACTGGCAGGTAAATATTCTTGTATTAACCAAGGTAAAATGTTTTAACCAACGTTAAAAACCTTGTTAGCTACTAATTGCCAACTTCAATTCTTTTGAAGCATAGCTCTGCTAAGAGCTGGACATTTTTTTAAAAAGCTTTGTCAGGCGATTATTTTCCTCACTGCCAAAGAAGTGCACAGCTTTGCTCAGTTCAAAGTTCATCTCGGTCCTTGAACTATCAGGTAGATTGAAGGATGTGCAGCGTAGGGCCCTCCAGCTTTATGAGTGTCTTTCAACTTAATTTCTTATTTATTATAAATTATGTAATTCTGTGCAAGGGATATGCGGATTCCCTGTTGATGTATTGAACTCTGTGAGGGAAGTATGAGGCTGTGTTTGGATCTAGAGACTATCTGTTCCCAACTCATTGAGAAATTTTTCACCAGATGAGTCCAATATGTTACTATCGTAAATTATTAAAAATCATTATGTTAACTGAACATAAGTAACTCAGTGTTCAAATGAAATATAATTCAAGTGTGCTGGAAAACAGAAACTGAATAGGGTTTTATTAATCTGTGGTTACTAAGCTGCTCCTTTGATTTACTGTGCTGTCTGCATAACTCTGACCACTCTTCCAGTGGCAAACTGGATGGAATGAATATGCCTTCATGGAATCTGCACTTAAAGTATGCCTCTTTTTTCCCCAAAATATTTTTCTATCCCTTAAAGCACAAAGGACTAGCTATGCTACATGTAAGGATAATTTCTAAGCCTTTTTTCCCTATTTATGATAGAGATGGGTTTGGGTTTTTTTAAATTATTGCTAAAAAAAAAAAGCCCCTGCAGAGTTACAAATGTGCATGTTTCATTTCCTAACACACACAAAAATGACAGATGTGATTTCCTTCAGACATCTCCAAAATGTAGAGCACAAAAGATGTTGGTAAGAATGGAGGCAGGAGAAGGACTTGAAAAGGCAAACATGAAGTTTAGTAGTGAACTACTATCACAGTTAGTTGCAGATCTGATATTTGTGCCTTTGACACATGGGTTTAGTCTGTTTCACAGTTAGCAATTCAGACGGTTCTCAGATAATAAGAATTTCTTGTGGCTTATCTCCAGCAAGTAATAAGTATACAAGCTGCAGTGATGTCATATGCTAAATTAAATTGCATTTGATAATACATCATTTCTCCATGAACTTGTTATTTGTGCATGCAATACTGTATTCTTACCTTGCACCGGTAACCTTGAGAATGAAGTGTTTCCTACTACTGCTTCAATAGTATTTTATTTGGCTTGTGGTATTCCCACAAAGTGTCTCTTACTACTGTTGCTTGCACATGAAATTTTCTTTTTGTTTGGTATCTTATTTTATTAAGTATACTGGAGTATTCAGTCACGGAAGTACTTTGTGAAATTACATCTATTATACCACTGGAATATGACCTGATTTATTATAAGAAGATCAGAGCATAGCTCAAGTGCTCAGTGCATTATCCTAAATGAAGCTTCGTCTCTGAGGGCTGCCATAGCCTTCAACTTTACCGTTATGTTTTAGCCATTGATTTCCCTTTAGAACACAAATGCCATAATAATACTGCTCGGTAAATGTTTCTTCAGTATTGAATAACTGCTTGTTCTGTCAAGGGGGTGTCAAATTCTGTTCCCAACCTGTCTGTCATGTTACTTCCTTTCCATCTGTCAGCAGAGATGAGCTAAGTAAGTTTGGTAACGCAGTTTTGGAGGAAGTACAGATTGCAAATCAAGTTGAAAGGAAGGAAAGTAACTTTTCAAAGCTTGCTTCTTAACCTATCTTTGACTGCAGTGGTTCCCTCCCTACCCTTTCAGAGGAAGCCTCACTGCTGCTGGAGCCATTCTTTCTCATTGAGTAATGCACGCTGCTCATGCCTCCCACCGTGCTTGCACACCCTACTCTGTCCTGACGCTGTTGCTGTTTCCTCTGCACCTCCTCCCTTCAAAGCCACAGGCAGCTCCTTTCTCACCTTCTCGAGCACAGTTTGTCCCAAAGCAACCTAAGGGTGGGGAGGGGCAAAAAAAAAAAAAATCAAATATTGGGGCTGAAGGGGAATGTGGGCTAGTAACCGTTGGGCTGTCTTTGTGAGACTGAAGGAAGCTCCTAGGAGAGCTGGAAAGGTACACCGGTAAAAGTGGCTGTGATTTGGAGATAAGGGGGCTGCAGAGGTTAGCCAGAGGCTGATCAGGGATATCTGTCAGCAGTGGGTTTCACAGTTCATAATTTTACAAATGCTTTGTTTTTAAAATTACTTAGTTTTATATTTTCTGCCTTTTTTCATGTATTACAGGAGGACACAATTACTAATCATTGGGGCATTTTACCAGCATAAGATCATAAAATTTCTGCATAATGCATGATACGTATTCCTGTAATTTAATCATCTAGAGTGTTTATTTGGGGTGGAAATACTGGAAACAATGACATTTCTGAGCTTATTTATGAGGTACTGCACTTTGTAATGAAACCTTCTATGTGCTGTTTCTAAAATATCAAGTGTTGTAAAATTGCTGGTAGTCAGGAAAAGAACATTGATAATGAGCTTAAATTTTCTGTGTGCAGCTGCAGATGAGAATCGGTAGGAAATAGAGGGATACAGAAGCAGTGGCAGCTATATTGCAAAGATTAGTAACAGAGTTGTTGAATGCCTGAGAAACAAGTACACTCATTGCAATGAGTATGATTTTGTGTTGAGAATTATGTAGTTCCAGGTTTACATTTTAGACAATATTTTAATAGTAAAAGCTCTTGTCACAGGTCATGAAAAACTGCCTCTAGCCAGCTTTCCCAGAGTATACTCGGTGTGTAACCTTTCTGTGGGAACAAGACAACTTATTTCAGTAGGACATGGATGTCAGGAGAGTATTTGTTGTATATTTTATTTTACCTATTTGTAATTTAGCATGTAGGGGAAAAAAGGAAATATCACCAAAGTGATTGGCAGGTAGATTCATCAAGTATCAACAGGTAGTGGGAGGCAATATTTATAGTTTGAGGCCTCTCTCTCTGAAGGCTGAGGGCTTTGTTTGCCATGACAGCCCTCAAGACATAGGACAGAGAACTATGGCTTCTGCCTTTCAGAAATAATTTTAAACGTACTAGAGTTAATGCAGTGGTGTTTAAAATGTTGGGGTTTTTAAAAGGGTTTAAAAAAGGGGGGGTTAAAAAGAGTTTCAAAGGGTTTTTCAATAAAGAATTTGGTATTCATGTGAAGCTTCATACCTCTAAGATTGCTAAATTATTATCTGAGCAGAATTAGAAGTTATTTTAGATCATGAGCTGCATATACAATCAGCTATGATGCTGCGAAGCCTAGTTGTTCTTGACTGTGTGGTAATGCAAGTATTTCTGAAATAAGTAAATAAATGCATAATACATGAAAACAACAAAAGACAATGGAGTAATACTCAGTTTTGTAAATTACCTAGATTAGGTAGGATTTAGATAACAATGTAGCTAAAAAGGAACCAAAGAGAAATTGTCATTGACTGTGGAACCAAAATTGCCCAAACCCAAACTTTGCAGAACTTTTATTAATAAAGCAGAAGATAACATGCATGAATACACTTTTGACGGCAGTAAGAATTACTGACCTGATACAGTTAGGGCCCAAGAAAGGAGAATATTGTGCAGTACTTCAGTTTATATTTTAAAGATAAATACGGTTATAGTTCCAGAAGGCTAAAAAGTCCTCAGAATACTTTGCTAAGGTGAGTAAAGCTTCTTTCCAATTTCAGCTTACTCAGCACCTGGAAAGAGAGTTCATAAAAATTACAAGGAAACATACTTCACTGCACATTGACTGTCCCACCAGAGAAAAGTCAAAATTGTAATAGTGACCTTGTTTTTTATGAGCACTTTGAGAGCAGAATTACAGATATAGTTCCTTACTGGATCTTGGTGCACCTGTAAAGCTGATGAGGAAGGAATTATGATGGGTCCCTTTTAAATTCCTGCATTGTAACCCAGCCAACCTAGGCTAGCTCTGCTAGAAATTAGTCTAGAGCACAGGCTGTGAACCAGGCAGAGCTCAGTAAATAAAGAACATTAATCTCGTATGTGTGTGTGTGCTTGGGTTTAATAAAACTGCATCCAGGGCAGCAAAACAAGTGAAGAGGCTTAATTAAGAGATTAAGAGGTTTTATTATTATTAGGACTTAAATTTGTGAACTATGTAAGCTATAGTTTTTAAATTTTATTTTAAACTTAGGCTAATGGGGCAAATTTTATGTTGGAGCTTTGAGTACTATATTTATACAAATAATTGTAAGCATGTATTTAATACAGAATAGCAATAAAATGCTTGATGGAGAGGATTTTGTTACAAGTTTTGTTTCTCTAGCCATCGAATGAAATTACTGTTTTGCCCAGGAAGTGAGCACCTGGTTTTGGCTGGGATAATTTTCTTCCTAGTATGTTGATAACACACTGATGTTTTAGTTGTTGCTAAGTGGTGCTTATCCTAAGTCAAGGACTTTTCAGTTTCCCATGCTTTGCCAGCGAGGAGATGCACAAGAAGCTGGGAGGAGCGTAGCCAGGGCAGCTGACCTGAACTAGCCAAAGGGATATTCCATACCATAAAACATCATGCTCAGTCTATAAAATGGGGGGAGTTAGCTGGGAGGGGTGGATCGCTGCTCGGGCATTGGTCAGCAGGTGGTGAGCAATTGCATTGTGCATCACTTGTCTTTTCTTGGGTTTCATTTCTCTCTCTTTGTTTTATATTCATTTCCATTACTGTTGTTATTACTACTTTTATTATTGTGGTTGTTGTTGTTTTTGTTGTTGTTGTTATTATTATTATACTTAATTTTATTTCAATTACTAAACTGTTCTTATCTCAACCCACAAGTTTTACTTTTTTCCTGGTTCTCCTCCCCGTTCCACCTGGGTAGGGAGGAGTCAGTGAGCAGCTGTGTGGTGCTTAGTTGCTGTCTGGGGTTAAACCACGACGTTTGCCCAGGAAGTGTTTCCTGGAGAAGTTATTGGCTGATGCATGAGTATTTCTATTGCAGAACCAGCAGCAGGACACTGTTATTATCCTCTGATAACAGCCTGTTCCAGTGGCTTTATCTCATAAATAAATGAATGCATAAGTGTGCATTGGGATGAATACAGTTTAGGTAAAGGCCAGGCAAAGTAATAATCACAGGATTTGGTGTGACATTTTGCCAGCACTCACACTTATTCCTGACTTTTCTAACATTTGTTTTTTCAGCTTATAAATATTTCTGCAAAGTAGACACACTGTTAAATGACACTGGCTTCCTTGGAGAGATTATGCATGTTAATAAAATGTGAGACAAAAGGTATTGATGCGTCATGGTTTTTAATTAGGGGAGAAAAGAAAAAACAACAGTCTTTTAGAAGAGAGGGGGTATTCTGAAGAGCGACACGTAATTGTCTCAATTTCTGTTACTTTCCAGTATACTCTTACTTTTGAGAAATAAAAAAACCCCACAAAACACAAAAAAAAAGAAATTTACACTTGTAATAAGTAAGTTTGAGTGTCCTGTGGAAGGGAGGAGGTTGTGGGAACATAACAATTCCTTTGATTATATTCAATGAAACTGGGTTGTGTACTTTATAAGAACCAGGAACAACTTCTAACACCTTACACTTCCTAATCCTGTTGCAACTTTGATCATTTCTCTTTTTAAGCAATGACTATAACTGGACCTAACAAAGAGAAGTGCAGTTGCTCAGCTCAGACAGGTAACTTTTATGTTTTGCAGTATCTTTTTCATTCTAATGAAATCTTTCTCTTCATTTTAGACAAATATCACTTGCTGTGTGATAGCACATGGATTTCAGGACCGCCTGTGAAGAGGTAGGATCAGATATTTTTCTTTTCCAGCAATAGTAGAATCAAAATCAATGAACTTTTAATCCTTTTTATATGCAAAATCCTTTTTTTTACCCTTTTTTTCTGAAATGAGAGGAATTATATAATCAAATATAAGTTATTCAGCTGTTCATTTTATGCTGGCAGACAGACTTTGTAGTAGAAGATGAAAGAATTTGCCCAGGTGTATTCATCACTAGCCCTCACCTCTGTCCGTTCCAATTTACCTCTTTAGGCACGATGTAGGTGCAGGTAGCTATGTTTTGTGTGAGCTTTGCTCTTAGTGAAGTGTTTATATCTGAAAGCCTGTACATGAAGAAAAACATCAATGGAGCCAGAAATCTGTCTAGCGCTCTTCAGCAAAATCAAGGGGGACATGTAGAAGTATTGGAAAAAGGTGGGTGGGGAGAGAGGGGAAGCTGTGAAGATGACCAAAATGAAAAGCAATTCCATTTTGATTTGATGAGGTAAGAGAATTATTTTTGCTTAAAATAGGTATAGTTTCATAATGTCAATGCAAAATACTTTACCTCCACTAGAGATTGGAGAAGTGCTTTGCTTTCTGTGTTCATACTAACTTTGCCTTAAAGAAAGTAAATGAGATGTATTTGTAGACATTAAAAAGGGCATCTTATTTACCCCATGATTTTCTATGAACAAATTGTTTTAGTGCGTTTTCACAAGTTCAGCAACTGAGACACAGTGAGAACCATTTACACCAAATTACATAGTGATGCCAATGCATTATTAAGATTAAAAAAAAATCATGACAATTACCTGTATGCTAAGAATCGCAAACAATGTTTGGGAAGTTATGATGGGGAACAATTAAACTGGCCATATCTTTAAGTGTGACCATGATCCCATAAAAAAATAGCAGTGGAGGGACGGGAACAGGAGTAGAACCAAGAACTAAATGCAGCTAAAACTAATTTTGACCTGAGAATAAATTGGTATAAGTTAGGGGGGAAGAGAAAGTAAGCAGACTAAAGAACATTAAATCATGACATCATTCTGAAAGCAATAGTAGGGTCAAATACTAATATTACAGTGAAACTTGCCTTTAGGAAAGAATACTGTGATGGTTGCCCAGGATGCTATATATCAGGCTTTAATACCGCAGAAGGTCCATGCACAGTCTAAATTCTGTAACACAGCATATCCCAAATTATTTGCCTGGAAAAAAAGCATTCTTTTTGGTTTTGAGGTTTGGTTTTTAGAATAGAATATTTTCAGTTGGAAGGGACCTGCAATGGTCATCTAGTCCAACTGCCTTACCACTTCAGGGCTGACCAGAAGTTAAAGCATGTTATTAAGGGCATTTTGTTTTGTTGGGTATTTTTAATTTCTTTTTGAATGCACTTATTGAAGAAAAGAGGCAGATACATCTTATTTTCATAGGATTTTATGTTATTATTTAAACTGTACACTAGTATAGATTATTTAGTGGCAATTAACTTCACTCTGTGCCCAGCAGCAGTAATGACAAGAGCACCCACAGAAAGATGACCTGCATATGAGTCCTATCTTAGCCTTTACAGTGCAAGTACATTGACAAATCTGTTTCATTCTGTATCTAGCTTCTAATGGAGGTATTGATTGCAAATTTATCTCTTTAAAAATCAGCTGCTTTGTTGGAACTTCCATGATTGATGAGGGAAGGAGAGGATGACTCCATCCATCCTAAAAAAGCTCCCTAATCTGGAGACCCTAAGGAAGCTTCTTTAGCTTTTAGATTAATAAAATTAAATGAGGTGGATTCAACCCCAGTTTATCTGCTTTGTGTAAAATGAGCTTTATGCCGCAGAATCACTGGTGTCACTTGTAAGAAATGCTGAAAACTATCATCTACAGCTTTCCTCCCAAGCCAGTCAAAGTTAATAAAATATAGACTTTCAACCTACTTTTCATCAAATGCCTATGCCTAAATAAAACATCAGCAGCCTTATGCTTACACATAGTGTAATTTTTAACTAAAACCTCAACACTATCATTGTAAGGCATAATCTGCTTTGGTTTTTATTCTGGGGAAAATATATTGAGCTGGATCTGAAAGCCCAAGAGAGGGGAGACAGCTGCATCTCTGTGTCCCCAGGTCCAACCAGTAGTGAGGGTGAAGATGTATCCAGAGTAGGCATATGCACACAGAGCACACATATACACTACATGTATCCATATATAAGTATATGCTTATGTACACAACCAGCCACAGAGTTCACATACGGACACACAGAGCACTCACACAAACACAGAGAGCACCAACAGCATCATCCTGGTCCTCTCTCTGGTTGAGCAGGATGGAGGCCCACTCGTGAGAATATATGTATATGTATGTACAGTGTGGATGCCTCCAGCAGCGGGGCTTAGAGAGTCTCCCCAGCAGCTATCCTCAGATCCCAGTCTTCCTAGTTTCTGGCAGCTGGGCATATGAGCCCCTGAGGCCTCAGCCCCTCTCCAGCTGCTGGTACAGACCGTCACACACTCTCACATACACATACACCCCCACAGAATCCCTCACCCAGGAAAAGAATTAGAAAGGAATCTAATAGGAGGATAGGACAGACTGCACTGACCAGGCTCAGCGTGTGGCCAGACAAGCATACTGACCAGAAAACTATTTACATGTGACCAACCCCTTTTTATCCTCTTAACCCTCTATTTTCCCCTACTTGTTCCTCCCTAAGTCACTGAATCCTTTTCCCCGCCTTTGGTTCCTCTCTTAACATCCCATAATAAGTTTTGTGCAATCCAAAACTGCGTCCCATAATGTGTCCCACGCCCATGTCCCCAGGCAGTGACCCCCACATAGTCCAAAAGGTGCTCTCGAATTTTCTTATCATGATGGGTTTCACACCTGGACACTGGGCCTGAGGCTGTCCAGGCACAGCTCTGGCAAAGGACCAGACCATATGTCCCTTCCTCTGAGTCCCCAGTTTGGGTTCCTGCCTGCCATTGTGCTCCTGTGCACCTCTGGGCTTGTGGTGATGGGCCTTCAGTAGGCTGATGTCCCTTTCGATGGAACTAGGTAGGGTGTTATTCAGACTTCCCCCATCTGCTGTAGTCTGTCTGTACTCTGTGTGTGTGCAGACAAGATTTTATCATGCAACCTAAGAGCTGTGGTTTTTATCTACTTCTTAGCTTCCAGAAGGGTTCATTTTTGTTTCTCCACTGATGTGGACACTGTCCTTTGAATTGCACCATCCAAGAATTAATTACTTAATATGATTGTTCACTTGAGTTCAGTATGAGATGTAATCATCCATTCTATTTCAATTCCCAATATATAACTTTCAGCTATTGCATTTAATACAGTTTTCTTAATACCTTAAGATTTGCCAGACTTGTCACCAAAAACTCGTCTAGTACTTGAGCTTCTTATCAAAGTGGTGATAGCAACTAAAGAAAATACCATTGTGGCACTACCTCCTTAATTAACTTGTGATTCTATTCCATTGGCACATCTTCAGCAGCAGTTTAGTCACTCCAAGCCACAGATATTTTGATATTATTTTATTTATTTCAACTATTGACATGAAACAAAGTAGCTGCAGACTTTGCTCCACATACTTTTGTTTAATTGGTTATCTAGTCAGTACATTTACAACTTTCAGCCTTCTTTCTCCTCCATCCCCTATTGTATCAAATTCTCAATTGCACTATGTATCTGGGAAAAATAACCTCTTGTCTTCTATGCCAAAATAGTTACTAGACAGTTTTTGATAATGGCAATAAAAGCTGTCATGAGGCATCTTGGCTATTTGATCTTCCTCTTATTCCCCTCTTTGTTTCCTTTCCTCTGAGTATCTTGTCACCCTTCTTTCCCCATCCTCCAGTGCTGTAACCACCACCACTGTAGAAGAACTGAGAAGAACATCTCACAAAATGATGAGTGGGGCTCAGACTTCCATTGGTACTTCCATCCCCATCCTTGCTAATGGCAGTAAATGGTTTGAACTGAGTTTCAATTAGCATAAACCCAAAATATTCCACATAGATGCACTGAGGCGAAAGCACATTTTTTCATATTGTCCATGGCATAATTTTTTTTCCTTAAACTACTCTTTTCATTCTAAATACCTGCTGCTGTAGTACATTGGATATCTCTGAGGGAACCTTCATCCTTTCATAGCACTGATGCTTTTTTCTAGTGTCTGCCAGTGGGATTTGGTTTGAGATTTGGACACTGAAATGGTCTTGTCTACTTGTAGGTACCTGCACATGTACTTTGTGCCTAAGTTCTTACTGCAGATCTGAATAGTACAGTCAGTGGAACCCAGTGAGCAATTCAGTTCTCCCAAAACCTGCTGATCAACTGAATTGCTCTCTACACTTTATTGCCTATAATAAGCATTGATTATAATAAGAGCTTAAACACTTATAAGTAGACAGGTACAGTTTGTTGTCAGTCTCAAGATGATTACTATGATTCTAATGATTATTTTCTCCTGTAAGCATCTTATCTATAGGCTGTGCCACCTTTCAAGGCATCTTAAAGTAGTTTTATTCAACAAGAAAATACCTTCTGTGCTAGACAATTCAACTGGCACTACAAAAAGATGAGGTCTTACACACATGCATGCATTTTTTCTAAGCGAAACTACCTGGTATCTGATGATGGGAAAGTTGTTAATTTTTTCTTGTGGCTTCTCCACTTGCTAGTTGTGGGAAATTTTCCATGGTTTCATATTTAATTATTCTGGTTTCCATGCTCTTTTCCCTCACTAATCAGCAAATGTGTCTATTATACTGGTTCTTGTACATATTCAACAATTTCTAAACCATAAGACTATCCAGCTCCTCTTTTAGCCTTTATCCTGAGCTTTCTGAACTTTACAAGAGCATAAATCATAGAGTCACTGAGTTCTTTAAATGCTCTCCTGTATTCACTTGACCTTATTCTATATTCTGAAAACTATCTCTTGGAAGATAACCTCAGTCTCTGACATAATACTGTCCTCTGCAGTAAAAGTACCCTTCTGATGAAATTTAAGACTTGGGATGATTATAATGCATTAGAACATCTTCCCCTTAGATACTTTTTTTTTAAAGTTGATATTTTCCATGTACTTGAACAAGCTGCAAGAACAGCTTTCTAACTTTTCTAACTTTTGGAATCTCATCCTTTTCTTCTATTAGCTCGACTTTTTTTCCTAATGTAACTTCAAACTTATTTAAATTAGTAAATATCCCATTCATTTTCATGCTTATAATCTATTAATCTGTTTTTACAGTACTGCCCATTGTTTTTCTGAAGGATTAATTTGAATTGGTAAACTATTTGTTTGTCCTCTGCTTTATGAATCCTATCAATATTCTTGTAGACTTCACAAACTTTATAATTTGATACATTCTGTTGTTCACAGGTCTAGTGACCTCTATTTCAACATCCATCTTGTTACGGTTTTTTTGCCTGCCACAGAATGTGTTTTAATTTTTAAGCAGTATTTTGACTTCCTCGTGACTTTCTTCCATAAATCTTGTTATATACTATTTTAGACTGTTTCTAGTCACCTTTATGCTGTTTTCTGTTTACACATTTCATCCTAAACTTATGATTTCCTTTGTTTATAAATGCTATCAAATGGCAATATTGGGATTTCTAATACCTTGCGTTTGTAGTGGTTTTTGGGTTTTTTTTTAAATCCATCTTCAACTCATAATTTAATCCCAAAATCACAAGATGGAAAATGACTGGCAATTTACAATGCCTGTGAGAATGTCATGTAATAAGTGAATTAGATTTGAAGAAACATGCATGTTCTCACAATAGCCTTAAATTTTATGTTATCTTTTCTCTTCGCCTCAACTGTAATGATATAATCTAGTCCCAGTAAACTCATTGGCGATTCAGACATCAAAACTTGTTTCCTTATAGTGTCAGAAAATGAAAGTTTTTGCTCTGAAAAAGTACCTTAGTTCAGTAAGAAGCTTATTTTTATATAAATATATTTTTTCCCAAATGTCTAATTTACATATTGAATTAATCAGACTTATGAAACAAGGAAATTCTCTGTAAGACTTTATTCTTTCAAAAAAATCACTTATGAAGAATGCCATAGCCAAATACTTACCTGGCAAATACCTGGCAAATCAAAGAAAAAGAAGATTAAGTCCAAATTCAATATTTTCCTGTGGTTCTTTCTGGTTGGAGTGTAAAAGTCATGTGCAGGAATGGATTTGCTATCCTTTGGATTGGAAAATGTCAGTATCTGATAGAAAAGGCTCTGAATGACAAGATGAACACATCCCTGTGTATCTGGGCTGTATTCCAATTTTTGACAATATAAGTGCTTTTCACTTACACTAGCAATACCTCCTCAGAACAAGTAGCTGGACCATTTAAAAAACATCCTTTATGTGGTTCTGATGCATATTCCTACTTGTTGTATTCATTGCCATTACTGCCTTATACCTCTGATTCAATTTGCCTTTTTATTATTATACTTGTGTTTGTAAAGCAGTGACAGGCATATCTCCAAATACTCAGAGGTCAGCCTCAGTTCAAATAAGCATCCAAAAGCATAGATACTCATCTGAAGTGAACTATGTACATATTTAAGGCAGTTTCTGCAACCCATTCTCCTTACTGGTATTGGATTCTTGATGGTAGAAATAAATTTCAGGGCTTAAAACTTAATTGCAGAGGTTTAATTTATTTTAGGACATACCAGCCAAAGCAGAAACTAAAAATCCAGGCCACCTTGCAGAGAAAATGTGTTGAGATATTTTTTTTCTCTCCCTTTCTTCCACTGGTTCATGGACTAAACTATTCTGGGATATTCCTACTGATGTGAAACTAGAAGAAGCAAAGCTAATCAATTTGTTTTATTACCATAAGGCAAAAGAAATAGATAAAATAGCATAAAAAAAAAAAGATATAGTCATGTCTTGAAAACTAATGAAGAGTATTTAAAATTACTTGAAATACTGAATAAGTCTCCTCCAGAACAAAACAAAGAAAAAGTTTTAGAATTTTTTTTTCTTATCATAAATGACAAGGAAAACAACAAATAGAGAAAAATGTAAAGAAAAAATTCTTCAGCAGAAAACCTGCCAGTAGCCTTATTTAGGCCAGATAAATTAAAAAATATTTATGTTGGAAGTCCTGCAGGAAATTGAAATCAATAGGTAACTTTAAAGATGTTCTCATACAGTGCTAATTTTAGTATAAGTTTGGGAGAGACTCTGCTGCTAGCATAGATGTATAAACTGTCATTTTCATTTTTATTTCCTCTGAAATTTATTCTTAAATATTTGTGAAGGCCATATATATTGCACCAAGCCGTTTATGGTATGTAAGTGTTTCTAAGTTCCTTTTAGGAAAGCTATTTGGGCCAGATCTTATACACACCCAATATGGACAATGTGGTGTAAGTCAGGGTATAATGGAAAAAGATTTTTAAAAGGTCTTTTTTCACTGCCTTGTTGCCAGTAATGATCTGAGTGTGACCATATTCTTTGTAGAAGCAGTCTGCCTTGAGGGCTCTGCCAACCTATGCTGTTCTCTGATATTGATCTGAAGCAGAAAGTTCAACACAGGCTGGCGTGGCAAAGCAAAGAGGGATCAGTTTGCAGCCCCTTTTGTAGTTATATTAGTTCAGGAACAGTAAGCAGTTTCTTAACTCCTGCCAAGGACATCAGCTCTCGCTGCACCAGTGTTCTTGTCTAACTCAGCTTAAAAGGGTGTAGAATGAGATGGCATAGGCAGTACTGTGCAGGTGCAACTTTCACTGCATCTGTCACTTAGGTACTGCTGCCTTCCTTCATCACTGCTTTTGCTTGAAATCACTGACTCCTTTCCCATTTGGAAACTCATTCTTTCACCACTGTATATTGCTTCCATATCCATTCCTTAGCCTACCTCATCTACTTCATAAACATGTGCAACTTTAAACACTCGGTTTTCTTGCCCTCTTTACAACAGGTGCTGAACTCTAGAAATAGGATGAAGAAAGTAGGATGGTATAAAAGTAAGCAGGGCAATGTTCCTGGCAATTTGGGCTCAAACATACAGTCAAGGTGTATTGGCTTAACAAACTGTTATCAGCTGAGCTATTTTCTCTATCCATGTCTGCTGTAAGGTGATGCAGTTTATCATACATTTGAGCACAAGAGGGTGCCTTGCATGACCTCACACTGACAGTTCCAGTAGCTTGGCTGACATGCCGTATGCTGTTTTATTGCTGTAAGTCAGGGGTAGGGAAGAGCCCTGTGCCAGTGAAATGTAGAAGGCTTGAAGGGAAAATTTTAGCATACTCTCTCACGGAATCTCTTAAAAATTAGTGACGGGAACAAAAGCCAACATCGGCCACAACCCTGCACCCCCACACCTCATCCACACACATACATGCACACCATCTAAGCTCTTCAAATGTAAGAGATGGCAGGGGTATAGGCTGGTCAGATGATCTCTCTCCAATCAAATAATTTTACTGGGGCCATATGAATGAAAAATGATGATGTGCACAGTAATTTACATGAAAACATATATACAGGATGTCTTCCCTAAGTTCCAGCTCTGGATAAGGATGCAGGAGCTCATATCTTTATTCAATTCCATTTACTGGATGCTTTGAAGGGGGCAGGGGAGAGAAGAAAAAAGAAAATCAGCGGACAAAAATGAAACATAGTGAAATAATTAAATTCCAGTCTTTGTTCTCAAGGACTTCTCTTGAGCTTATCTAATGGAATTGAAGTACATTCTTCTCCGTTACATGGTTGTTAATGCTGCTTTCAGGTAGGAGAGGAAAGGAGGTAGTATAATTGAAGATTTAATTTTGAACTGTATCATAAACCAGCTTTCATAAAGCCCAACAACAGTAAAGTGGTTCATTACATTTTAGAGTGTCTGATGTAAAAAAGATCACTGAGTGTGTGCGATCAATCTATTCAAGGGCCAAAATATTTTGCTGTTCCCAAGCTTTTCCTTCTTCAGACTGAATAAGCTCAGCCCACATGCATTTAGAAACCAGCTTGAACTTTAATTTTATTCTAATGGCTAATTGTGTCTGCTATGGTTGTATGCCTCTAATTCCCAGAAAGAAGCCCCTTAGCTTTTGCAGAAAGACTCTTTGGAGATTTTCTAGGGTTATTGACCAGATCAGAAACATGTAGTCAAGTAAGGCAGAGTCACTATCATCAGTGTATCAGAGGCAGAATTTATTCCATTGCCAGTTATCCAGGGAGGAGGAAAGGCACGTCTGCAAACTTTTCTGCAGGAGAAAGGCATTTTATAAGTGGTAGATGTTTGTATGCTAGCCCCTTTTATTTGACCATAGTTATTTACAGCCAACTTTGTTCAATTTCCATTGTCACTTACCGCTTACTTCACAAGTCCATGGGAAGAGGAGTCATCTTAGTCTGTAAAGCAGAAGTTATAAGGAGAGGACCAGGGCAATTTAATATTATTTTACATTCTGTTTCTTTTAATGTAACATTTTATGTATGAAATAAGAGAGAATTTTTCAGTGGTACTGAAAACCTAACTCCTTTCATGATCCATTTATTTTATTTGTTTCTATCTCATTCTGTTTAAAAAAAAGACACCTAAATGATGTCTTCTGACCAGAGCTTCCACTGACCTCAGTGTGAGCTCAGTGCGTGGAACTCTTAATTTTTTCTTCTTCTTAGTTTAAAAAGAATAAAAACAACGTCAGAGCCACTTTCAAAGTTATGGCTGAGTTACTTAGACGCATTTGCTACTGGTGTCCAAGGGAAAACAATTTCCTAAGTTTGAGTGTTGAGCATGGAGCAGAAGTGACAGAACAGTTTGTTAGTGGAGAACATTATATAGGGATATTTAGAGGTTGTCCTCGACCTTTCCACCTCTTTCAAAGCCTCTTCAGAGCAACTTAAACTTTTCTTCTGCCAGTTGCTTACTGTCAGTTCCATATTTGTGTTTGTTCTCTCCATGCTGTGGATGTAAGGTATCAGAGCACATTATGGGGAGATCTTCCAAATCTTCTTTTAAACCTGTCCGAGAAAGAGCCCTCACATTCAGCCAGGTCAACCTTGGCAGTTAAAAGTTCACAGCAAGACTTTTGTTTCCTTGATCTCTCCTCAAGCCAACTTTTTACAGACAGTGGATTGAAATCTGACCTGAATGAAGACAATGGAAGTTTTATTATTGCTACTGATGAGTCCAAGATTTTAAATACATTTTATATATGAATTTTCTTCTGAGATACATATGTGCATACATATATATCAGTATCTATGCAAATAGGTATAGGTATCTAATACTGGTAAATTACATGTTGTAAGGCTAAATTTTTAGATTGTAAGCAGATTTCTCATACTAACATGACTTTTTTTCCATTTATGAAGTGTTATAGAGTGCTATTTTCAACATAGCCTTAAGGGAAAAATTGTTAAGTACTGCAGGTGCTTTACATGTGCAGACTTTTTCACTGCTCAAACTTATTACGTATAAAGCCCCCAAAAGTAGCACAAATAGGTACTACCACAAAGACACTATAACAAATTGTTGAAAAGTCACTTATTGTATATTGAAGATTCCTACAGAATTCCTCATCTCTAACCATAAATGTAAAATACAGAAGTGGAGCAAGAAGTAAGTTATTAGAGGGAGTTGCATTCTTTGACCTCTTTTCTCTTACTCTTAACTTCAGCATCCTCATTTGAAAAGGAACATAAAAGCTTAAGTCAGCGTTGGGCTCACAGGTCAGGAAAAGCCCACAACAGGTTCATGGAGGCTGTCAGTGCTCACATCTGGCTAGTTTGGAGGTGTTATTTTATGTATTTCTGTGTCAAAATTGGTGTAATATGTGGAACATCAGCTTGTATTTCATGTCCAAGGGAGGTGTCATCATGTAATACAAAGATGGAACGTAAAAGCACAGCTGCTCTGAAGCAATTTGAAAGGAGTTTCACAAATTCATCATGGGCAGAGTAGCACCTTATTATTGCAAAATCTGCCTTCACTAGTTACTGCTATAACCATCGTTCTCTTGTAGTCTGAGCACAGTAAATAAATACAGTGATTACTGGTAATAGTTTTGGATATTTGTTGAAGTATTTATGGTAACTGTACCTATATCTCAGCTATTCTGTTTCAAAATACCACTTCTACCAATGCAAAGTGCTAACTGAGAAAACCTTTTTTCTTTATTCCTTGCTTTGAAGACAAAGACAGGGATTTGTTTGCTGCAGGATGGTAACCAGGAGCCTTTCAAAGTGCGACTGCACTTAGCCAAAGATATTTTGATGATCCAGGAGCAGGATGTGATCTGTGTGTCTGGTGAGCCTTTCTATTCTGGTGTAAGTAGTTTTTATTTTTTCTTTAAGATGTACTTTATAGAAAGCAAAAATATCCTGTGTGTATTTATATGCACATGCGCACACACATGCATATGTATGCATTTACTCCCACAGTTTGATGTTTCATTTTATACCATTAACACTAAGTGTATTTCAATACATTATCTTTTGAGAGTAGATCTTAGCAATACTCACCTTAGAAGCAGGAATAAGATAATGAATAAGTTATATGCATGTCTACAGTATTGTTTCTCTGCACTCACCCTTGAATATTGGAGCCACTGAATGCGATAGGAATGACACAAGCAGTGATTTTTGCAGTGAATACAGATACCTCAACGTACTTACATATCTGAGTATTGTCTGTGGAGTTGATAAGGCAGTTGATGGGTAACTGTTACAGCAGGGCTTTGCTGGTAGAGGAATTGTCTGCTATCCTCTGTTGCTTTGGTTGCTTCATATGGTAGCACAACACCAGACTTCATGCATACTGCCAGTCCACACTGCGAGGGTCACTAGTTTTACCAGCACATTATGTTAATAAAGATGGACTTCAGCTGGAACAGTGTAATAGTGTGATTTATGTACTACTGTTTTTACATGATGTGTCAGATTTCTTATTTAAGCATCATACTGAATTTTGTGGATAAGAAACTGAGCTTTGTAGACAATTATTTGGAAGATCTATAAAATGTTACATAGAATAATATTGTAGGTTTTGGAACTATTGTAATGCTAAGTTTTTATTTAATTCTAGAAGACAGCTAAAAAAAATAATAGCAACCTTTTACTATTCATTTCTATAGACACTTTTATAGATACTGTAATTGTATTTTGTAGAGATATTTTTAAGATTTATGGGGAACTATCATAAACATTCTGCTCTCCCTTTGAGCTAAATAAAATTATCATAGGATTTCATGTTAAATCTTACGAGGCATAGGAGTGTAGTATCTGTTTATGCAAATGTTATGTGATTGCTATTATGTCTGTCTGTTTTATTAATTAATTGCTGCTGTTGCCACATCCCTGTTTCTCAAAATACAAGTATAATAAAAAGACACAAAGCAGAAACCAGAAATAAATTGGTAGAATGTTAGCAGTGCTAACGGTGTGGAAGATTAATGAAAAATGTGTAGAAGAATCCATCTCACCGTTATGAACATCTCAAGGTGAATGGTTCTGAATTTTTCTCTGAAACAAGAGGAACACACTGCCTACACTGTCTCTATAAAGGCTGGTTTTATTTGCATGACAAATCTGACATTAGCTTTTGACAGTTTCATGCTGTACAAATACAACTTACTAATACAGGTCTGTGTGCTTTATATGGGATATAGATGCTCCTTTTACCGATCAGACTGTACTGTTCCCCAACATACAGGACATCTAGCAGCCCAGATCGAAAGAAATTATGAGTTCAAGCTCAGGCTATAGTGTCCTGGTTTTCAGCTGGGATAGAGTTAACTGTCTACCCAGTAGCTGGTACAGTGCTATGTTTTGAGTTCAGTGTGTGAAGAATGTTGATAACACACTGATGTTTTCAGTTGTTGCTCAGTAGTGTTTAGACTAAAGTCAAGGATTTTTCAGCTTCTCATGCCCAGCCAGCGAGAAAGCTGGAGGGGCGCCAGAAGTTGGCACAGGACACAGCCAGGGCACCTGACCCAAACTGGCCAACGGGGTATATTCCATACCATGGGACGTCCCATCCAGTATAGGAACTGGGAAGTGGGGGCAGGGAATCGCCGCTCGGGGACTAACTGGGTGTCGATCGGTGGGTGGTGGGCGGTTGCCCTGTGCATCATTTGTACATTCCAATCCTTTTATTATTGCTGTTGTCATTTTATTACTGTTATCATTATCATTTATAGTTTCTTCTTTTCTGTTCTATTAAACCGTTCTTATCTCAACCCATGGGTTTTGCTTCTTTTTCCCAATTTTCTCCCCCATCCCACTGGGTGGAGGGGAGAAGTGAGTGAGCGGCTGCGTGGTGCTTAGTTCCTGGCTGGGGTTAAACCACGACATACAGTTGCTCAATTACCAACACACACTGTGCACCATTACTCCACCAACCCCATTCTGGCATTATTTATTAAAAGATTTTATCACTCAGAAATACGACTTTCATTATTGTGCCGTAATATCTATTACTTTTGCTGAACTTGTTATTTAAACGTCTTTGTGAAATGCATATTTAATTTTTTTCTATTTTACAGCAAGGCTTTATCTTACACTTTTGCCCTGTTTAGTTTTGCAGTGGCACTGTAGAAAATAGTGGATGATTTGCTTCACCAATTACACTCCCCCAATCTTATTTGCATATTGAATGCATAACTCATTAACTGATTGATATTCGTGTGGAGATGAGGAGTTTCTTTTCTCTTGGAAGTCTCATTGTTAGGCTAGTGACTTTTGAGCACTTTACCCTGATTTCCTCTGGGATTAAGACTAGGTCTTGAATCAGTAGGTTCATTCCAACTAAGGATGATTGGCATTTCACAGACAGTTAACTGTCCTTTTGTCACAGGTCATTTAAATCATCTGGAATCATGTGCTTTGCTTGTATAGCATGGTCAGACAAGTCCCACGGGCTTCCTTTTTTTTTTTTTTTCATTTTTTTCCTCATTTTTATTCCTGATTTTTTAGGTTTTTTTTTTGTTTGTTTGTTTTTCTTATCTTTTACTTTGCTTGGTTGGTTTTGTTTTGTTCTTTCTGTCATTCTCGATGACTGACCACATCTATTTTTCTTTTACACGCATTCTACAGACCAAGAGCAAGTGCTTTCATTAGCAACTGACATTGAATGCCTCATAGAATAAACTCTAAAGAATAAAAATAAAATTTGTAACTGACGAACAATAGCATTGTTAAATTTTACAGACAAGTAGCTACAGTAAAAGTTCTTTTTCATATGTTTTAATAAATAGTCTTCAAATAATTTGATTATAATGTTTTGCTTAATCACTTCTACACTGTTGAAGAAGGAAAGGCTATTACTACGTTTCCAGTTCAGAACAGTATCTCTTCTGTTTGTTGGGTCTGAATCAATTTGCATGCTCCTCTGTGTAGGACAGACTTTAAACAGGCACTTAACGTTCCAGCAGTATCCTGATCTGCATCCTGCAGAATAATCTAAATGGAATCAATGGCTCCTTGGGAATGAGGTGCTGCTTAATGTGAGTACATGGGATAAGGACCTAGTTCTTAATTTAGAACACTTTGTTTTTGGTGGAAAACAGTTCTAGTTTCCCAGAACTAGAGATGCAAAGGAACTTTGTTTCTTTTTTCATTGTGTACACTTTGGAGTAAGAAAATAAAATGCATAAAAGATTATAAGCAACATAAACAGTGTTAAACACTAAAAAAGAAAGCATCTGTTTCTTTAGTAGGCTGAACAAAATGATAGTGTTAGTGAGGGTCCTGCAGCAATTGTACCTGTAGCAGTTCCATAAAGCATCAAAGAACATTCAAGTGATCATGGATTAGACCTAAATTTGAGCATCAGTTGTATCAGTAAGTATTACAGAGATTTATTTATGAGTGCAACAAGAAAGACTTGCTTTCAAAGACTTTCCAAGGGACAGAAATATAGTGAGTGTCGCATTATGCTGCTAGTGGATATCTGACTTAGATTTGAACTCCAGTGCAAATGACCAAAAGTGAGATGACAACATTTTGTGAAACTCAAAGCCTAGAAGGCAGTGTCTTTACTAATTCAGATTAAATCCTTGCCCATAGAGAGGCTTTATGGTATGGGAAGTGTGTGCCAGAGTTGAAGTATCTTGTGTTCTGAAGATACCCGTGAGTCTCTCTGTGGGAATATTGGAAGATAAGACAAGTGACTGTTAGGTCAGGTACACTTTTTTCTCCCCTAAAGTACTGGACCCTCACAAAATATTTTTTCATAATTGTGGTATTGCTAACAGACAGCTTTCTTATAATTATATTTGTCATAAATCTATGACAGTTTATTGTGGTAGAGAAGAGTTAGGATTTTTACTCTTTTCACCTGAAAAAGAAATGTCTGAAAACAGCTGAATTAAACCATGTAGGAACTTCATCAGTATTGATGGCAGAAGTATGGAAGATCTTTATTTTGTATTTCTTTTTAAACATATTTCTTGAATTAGAAGAAATTATACTCACAAAAGTTTACTGTATGGTGTTCCAGATGACAACATGCAATAAGGCAACTCCCAGTCTTCTTAGACATATAGGTCAATAGCCTGGACTAACAAGGGTAGCCTAATACTGACCTTGCTGAAAATTATGATGGGAGGGGGGGTAGCCTAAGATATGGTGTGTCTGATCTGAAATATGACTCTTCAGTAGATTTATTCCTAGGAAAAGTTTTAATCTTTGCAATTCCAGAATCAAAATTTTTATTTTAGAGTTAATCCTCACAATTTCTATCACCTTTCATGAACACCTGAAATTCAAGTAAAAGGGTTATTGTGTTTATCAAGAAAAGTAGTTTATCTGTCCAGGGAGCTGTGGGGGTTTTTTTCTTCTTTTCTTTAATAAGTATTATTTGTTTGCTAATCGTACTTAGAAATTTTTCTAATAGAGTGTATATGCATGTGAGATCCATAAACCAAGGATGTTACAATGTACCATCTGACAAGATGGATGATTTGAATCAGCTGCTGTTTTTGTAAAAAGACTGAAAATAAACTGTGAGCAACTCGGAAATTGCTAAGTTCAGCTATCAGGAGAGTTTGCATTTTTACAAAATTTTCTTACAGGTTCTGTTAAAGAGTCATAGATTTTCCAAAATACTGCTAACTCACCTGGTGATAACACACAGAATATTCTCATTTCTTTCAAGTAGTAATTCTATGCTTCTGTGTAGTAATGCATTGTTTAATTAAACATTAATAATTTCTTTTAGCATTTTTTTTTAATTAAGGATCTTTTGGGGAGATTGATGTGAAGATCATGCTAATTTCAGTACTAATAAAAAGTGAATGCACATTTTTCTGAATTTATAGAGCAACAGCTCTCTGAGTAGTATGGCATTTGTCCAAGGATTTAATTGAGGTTGATACAAACGTATCTGAATGTAACCTATAGACTGTAATTGGTTTTCTGATAGAGTAAAAACCTTCATCAATAAACACCTTTTCCAAGGTCAGAAAGTAACACCGACTTAAATTGTTGAACCGTAGTCAGACCTGATTTCTGGCATTTATAATCACACAATCTTTCTCCTTTTTTTTTGGTAAAGATAAGAACATACTATATCACACTTCTAAAGTTGTCCTTTTGCTATTGTGAAATGAACTGTGTTGAAAGATTAATAACTTTATACAGAGCCCATATGGTATTACAAAAAAAAAGTTGCTTTAGAGATAGTTTTTCAGCTTCTAAACTTTGCACAATAGCATTTTTTTCTGATTTTTTTTAATTTAAATGATAAAGGTATTATTAATTTTTAAGTATAAGTTTAAATTCAGAACATATCACTTAATTGTGACTTGCCTGAGCAGTCAGATGAAGTTATTACATTTCCCTTGCTTGCACATTTTAGAGTTTTAGAGACTTCCTCAGAGCGAATTTTAAATCTGTTACATTGGATCATTGTCTTCTGAGAGTTTAAAATTTTCTTTTTTGATATAGGTAAAACAAGTTCAATTAACATTAGCAATGTTAATGAGTAGAAAAATAAATGAAGAAAAAAGTGAAAGGCTTGAAATAGTAAACATATGGTTTTGATTTATTTTCTGTATTGTTTTTATTTTTGTATTTATTTACTATTTTGATTTTGATGTGTGATTGAATAGTATGAACGGTGCCAAAGTGAAACTCCCTGTCCTGGAGAGAATTGCAAATATGTGAACAGATAGGTCACCTTTCAAGCACTTTCCATTCTTGTTACCTTCACAAAGCTACCAGTAAGAATGGTGCCTTTTTTTTTTCCATGTTGGTATCTGTCAGCTATTCAGTGAAGTGAATCCATTTTTTCACAGAAGTCGTCAAATATCTATCAGATGGTTGTAACTTTTTTTTTTCCCTGCCAATCTGGACAGCTTTTAAGTGACAACTCAGAACTGACAGATGTAAATATGATTATTAGGGGCAACCTAAGCCAGCTTATTTTCCTGCAGCTACTCAAAAAGCATAGCAATCTACTGAGGTTCAAACACAGGACTGCCATTTGTAAAGCCAAATTCGAAAGAGCAGAATAGCTTTTTCTCATTTGAAGAAGGTTTTTCCCCCACAAAAATGAAAAATATTGCAAACCAGAAAACACTCGGAGAACCCAAAGCATTGACCAATGGCAGTGTATGATGTGAGGCAGTAGCTGGAAACTATAGCTATCACGGAACTACAGAGAGTGTTCATTACCCAGCCTAGTGGAAATCCAGCCAGATCCATACTGACTTTGGGATTGTGGTTTTTTTCTCGTTTATTTGTATATTAAGAAATGCAGTACTTTTGAAATAAATCAATCCTGGGAGTAGAATTTTTACAAGTAGGTATTTAGGTGAATGTTTCAGTTTTTCGGCATATGCTGTAGGACTGGGAACATTTTGAAGTGTGAACAAGCAAAGGGTCAAGTGCTCTTGCTGGTTCCAGTCAGTGTTAACCATCTACACAACACAGCTGCATTTACTGTCCTCAATCTCCAGCACGGCTGCAGAGGAAGGGGATTTCCAGCTGACCAGGCATTCTGCCGCCATCCCGAACTGCCAACCTTCTCCAGTTGCATGAGGAACTCAAATAAGGAGGCAAGCTTTGAATGTCACACGATGGAAGTTGTTAGCAGATGAGCAAGTCTGCTGGCAAACCTTGTTAACACTATTAATTCAAATTGGAAATGTGACTGACCTGTGCCTTGTGTCCTTTACACTCAGAATGAGTGTAAAGTTTGACTGGTCATGTCAATTAATCCAAAAAAATGCCAGTAAGAAAGAGCAAAGCATTACCAAAAAGAGGATGTAAAATCTCCCTTCTTGAAAATGTGTGAAATAATTCAATGAAAAAAAAAAATTCTTATGACATTTTCTTATGTCAAAATGTAGTGGGATTACTAATAGCTGATCAACTACATGAGAGCATGGCCTTAAAGATATTATGGCATCAAATGTTAGCAGGCTGATCTATGAAATTGCTGCCAATGTATTGTTTATATCTTTAGATTTCATTATTACATTTAAAAAAATACATTCTAACATTTTCCTCCTTTTTTTTCCCTACATTTTTTCTGTGTCACTGTGCTATTGTAGATTCCTCTCCACGTGTGTTCCCCTTTTCCCACCTACTGTTTTGTTCTGCACCCATTCACCTTTTTTCCATGTATAGTACCTTGGTGTCTGTTCTATCTGCTGTGAAAAGAGAGGTCTTGTTTTCTGTCTAGACCTAGACAAATGAATTCTTCATACCTTTACTCTTGTAAGATGAATAACTAGACACACCAGTGTCCCAAACTGAAAATGTAATATTTATAACCTAGAAAAAAGGTTGAGTAATGGAATATTGGAGTTTCACATGCTGTTAACTCAGTTTTATTAAAGTTTTGAAGCTTCTTTGTTCTTTTGTTCAACTATTATTTGACTGCTTTCATAGAGATCACATTAGATTACTGGTTTATATTATACAGAATAAATAATTTGAAAGTACTACTAATTAATCATTATTGTTAAGAGTCACTTAAGCAGTTATTAACTTTCTTTTACATCATGTACCAGTCAGTATGAAATATTTGAATCTTTACTGTGCTCTAAGACTTAACTGTTAAAAATAAAATTAACTCTTGACTAAATGTAAATAGTTAAAGATTGCGTAGGATTCTATGTTTTCCTTTCCTGACTATTTACTGTTGCTGTGTGCTCACATGGTCATTCTTCACTTCTAATCTCATTTAAGATGCCATCAGTGATCTCAGGAAAATCATCTGGATTTTAAGGAGAAATTTTAATACCTCTTTAATGAAAGTCTACAAAACATTGCTTCTGTTTCACTGCATAGCTCTGAGGAAGAATTTTTTTGGCAAAACTCTTAGCTCTCCTTTCCAGTCAATGAACATATGTGTGGATGAGGAATTTTCTGAGTTAGAGGCACGGAAAATGCTGACAGCTTGGCAACAGCTTTGAGTTTTTCAATAAAATGATAACTACTTTTGTTCTGTTCCAGGAAGCAGCTTCTAAAGCACTGCTCTGAATCTTGCATTTAAGGATCCTAGGAGCAACAACTTTCCCTCTTTTTAGTGTAATATAGATAACAAATGTGATAATGGAATTACAAGCTCACACAACATTTTGTATAGTCTTGCTATTGAACTAAGTAGATTTTCATCAGAATCAAGCTTTATTTTGTAAACTTGGAGATGAAGTTACTTTTGGAATTTTCAAAACCATTGCAAATTCAATCATAGAATACTACCCTGTGCAAATAGAGGGGAAAGTGAAACTAAGTAAAATGTTAATCAACAAATCTACAGCTGACACCAATTTTTAGTTGGATTTAATTTTAAGCAGATAGTTGGAATCAGTAGAGCAGCACTATATTTAATCTGGAACAGCATAAATGGTCAATCAAGATACTCAGTGCACTTCTTTCCTGGTACAAAATGTGTTGCCTTCCAGAGTTGTCGCCATATTTTATTAATGAATAATTGTAAAGCATTTTAAGAACTTAAAGCTATTAGACCAGTGAAAAGCATTTCATTATTGTTATTGTTCATTTGAAATGCTAATTAAAGGCAGGAGAACAAAATAATTTGCTTTAGTGTGCTGGTCAAACTTTTTTATTGTATTAATTGTTATATTAAAAATATTATTTTACATTGAAATATAGTGCTTTACAGACAAGGTTTATTCAGTTCACCTTGGTTGACGATGACACGGAAAATGAAGCTTGGTTTGGGTTTATGGTAGGTTGACCCTGGCTGGATGCCAGGTGCCCACCAAAGCTGCTCTATCGCTCCCCTTCCTCAGTTGGACAGGGGAGAGAAACTGTAAAAGGTTCATGGGTTGTGATTCAGACAGTTTAATAAAGTGAAAGCAAAGAGCACGCACGAAAGCAAAGGAAAACAAAAGATTTTACTTTCTACTTCCCATCAGCAGGCGATGTCCGGCCACTTCCTGGGAAGCAGGGCTTCAGTATGTGTAATGGTTGCTTCGGAAGACGAATGTAAATAATGAGTGCCCCCCCACACTTCCTCCTCCCTTTACTTAGCTTTTATTGCTGAGCAGATGTCCCATGGTCTGGAATATCCCTTTGGTGAGTTTGGGTCAGCTGTCCTGGCTGTGTCCCCTCCCAAGATCTTGCCTACCCCCAGTCTGCTGGTGAGGGGGGAGTGTTGGAGACAGCCATGATTCTGTGTGAGCGCTGCTCAGCAGTAGCCAAAACACTGGTGTGTTATCAATGCTCTTCTAGCTACAGATGCAAGCACAGGACTATGAGGGCTGCTATGGGGAAAATTAGCTCCATCTCAGCCAGACCCAATACAGAAGTTTTTGCGAGTCACGTACAAAAAGTTACATGCAAATCATGCAAGTCACAAAGAAAAACTTCTTCAGATAAAAGAGTTTTCTAGCAAAACATTTCAAAGCTGGTATTTACCATCAAAATACTTATTCAAATTAGTTTGCAACTCTAAAGGGAGGGATTAGTCTTTCCAAAGTTAAATTTGACGTCCTGGCTCTATACTCAATGGAGGACATAGATGATGATTATCAGCTAACTTGGGCACCTGCTTTGACTCACCTGGATTGAATGTATTTATTTTTCTTTACTGATTATGGGAGAAAACTTGCCTTGACCAATGGCTCAGTTTTAGATGGATTAACTTTGGTTAGATGAGTCCTATTATTTTTCTTCTAAACTTCTGGGTGAAAAAAGAGTAGCTGGTGAGAGCTGGTGTCTGATCTTAAGCCAAAATTCCGGTGTATGAAATGTGCAATGCTTCTCACAGTTCTGGAAAAGCTGTTTCACTATATTGTCTATGTGAGGTTTGCAGTTGCAGACTAGGGGATTATCAGTGGTTTACTAATGAAACGTATAACTCGTATGTAATTCTGATTTGTATTTTTGAAGATCATTAATTGTTTACGTGTTTGTAATTGTTAGCTATCATGCTGTGAAGAGTATGTAACTCTTTACACTTAAGATACACCAAAGTAGTATTTCTTTATTGTAAGACTGAGAATTGTGTTGAATTAGCCTAGGTTAAATACAATGCAATGCCTTCACTACACATAACACATCACTAGAGTGGACGTAGTTTGCAGTATGTTTTTAAAGTACACTTCAGTTCACTAACAATCCAGACCTGAAATATTTAATATCTACTCTCAATTGAGATAGAAAAGAACTTAGAAAAAAATACCAGAGTGTCGTGGTTTAAGCCCAGCTGGCAACAAAGCACCACGAAGCCACTCACTCACTTCTCCCCCACTGGCCCCAGTGGGATAAGGAGGAGAAAAATAAGGAAATGCTCGTGGGTCGAGACAAGGACAGGGAGGGATCATTCACCAATTATGGTCATGGGCAAAAGAGAGACTCAACTTGGGGAAAAAAAAAATCAATTTAATTTACTACAAATGAAATCAAAACAAGGATAATGAGAAGTAAAACCAAATCTTAAAACACCTCCCCCACACACACACTTCCCAGCTCAATTCCACTCCCGGTTTTCTCTACCTCCTCTCCTCAGTGGCACAGGGGGACGGGGAATGGGGGTTGCGGTCAGTTCATCACACGTTGTCTCTGCTGCTCCTTCCTCCTCAGGGGAAGGACTCCTCACTTGTCCCCTGCTCCAGCATGGGGTCCCTCCCACGGGAGACAGTTCTCCACAAACTTCTCCGGCATGGGTCCTTGCCATGGGCTGCAGTCCTTCAGTCACAAACTGCTCCAGTGCGGGCTTTCCCATGGAGTCACGGCCATCTTCAGGGGCATCCACCTGCTCTGGTGTGGGCTCCTCCATAGGCTGCAGGTGGGCATCTGGTCCTCTGCTCCCCTCCATGGGCTGGGGGACTCAGCCTGCCGTCTCACCACGGGCTGCAGGGGCATCCCCCTGCTCGGGCGCACCTCCTCCCCTCCTTCTGCAGTGACCTCGGTGTCTGCAGAGGGGTTCCTCTCACATTCCGATCCCCCTACTCACTGCAGGTTTCCCCTCTTAAATCTGTTCTTCCAGAGGCGCTACCACCGTCACTGATGGGGTCGGCCTGGGCCAGAGGTGGGTCTGACTTGGAGCCGGGGGAAGTTCTAGCAGCTTCTCACAGGAGCCACCCCTGCAGCCCCTCCCCCGCTACCAAAACCCCACTACATAAACCCAAAACTCTGATAAGTTATGTTGTGCTGGAAAATTACAGTTGCTTGACATTTTTCTGTTCCCTTTGCTTACTTTTACACAATTTTGCCTATCTAGTAACCTGTTATGCTAGCAAAGTATTTCTGAAGTGTGCTGGACATCAGTGTAAAAAGTTTCTATCTTCCTGTCAGGCAGCACTGGTGAGCTCACCAAAGACCCCAAATCATGTGTTTTCAGGGCTGGCTTGACTCTGCCTTAGCTCGAGTGAAAACCAGAAAGAGTATTTTATTGACTCTTTTATATGGGTACTTGTGTGTGTGTTGCGCTAAGAAAGACAGCAGCAAGGATAGAAATATTCTGCAGGACAGCTTTCTATTAGGCTTTTTGAAAGCATACGTCTAGCTTCGAATATATTCAGATGCCACTATTTAAACTTTTCAGTGACCCCTGACATATCATAAACTACACATTTTAATGAAGATGTATGTTTTTCACTGAGCATACTACTTCATTTTAAATTTAATTGTAAAGTTTGATATTCTGTATTGCATTCATGGTTAATGTAATACTATCAAGCCAGTTTATTAAAAGGTTGCTCTTTTTCAACATCTTCTTAGGTAACACAAGTGTTTTCTATTTGATTTGAGCATGTATAACAAAAATACTAGAATGTATTGACTAGTGTGTACAAGTCAAGCTTCTGTTCTTAACTAGGTGTTCAACACAAGCTGGAGCTGGAAATGATGTGGAGTTAACTGGAAAAATACAGCTACCAGTGGAGCCACAGCTGAGTGTTTCGTGTTCATTTGTGTAAACTCAGCTTAGACCACACATCAGACTGTGGCCTATACTGGTTTATCCTGAATATATTGTGTGCAGTGTTACCTGCTGCTGAAACCTGCTGGCAGGAAAAAGGTTTTCTAAGTACAGTTTGTTGCCTGAAGTGAAATAACTTTGTGGACTGAAGCCAGTTTCTGGGAACTTCATTATGAAAGTTCCTTCCTACAGGGTGTGAGCTGAGAGCTGGGAATGCTCTTCTTGTCCCTCTGAACAGCACAGAAGAACATGGATGAAACAGGATAGCCATATATTCCTCTACTGCTATGCTATGCATTCATTTGTGGGTTACAAATGTAAGAGTATTTTTTTCATGCATTTCAAATGTTAAAAAAATTAATTGAAATATTTGGCCATTTAAGAGCAAAATTATATACCTCTTTCTTAGATTTACAAGCATTAGCCTAAATAAATAAATGGGAAGTCTCATTTTAGGCAATCCATTTTGTCTTGCCATCCAAAGCATTGGACTAGTTTATGCTTGCTCTTTCTGCAGTTCCACAATTCATATTTGACACAAATGTGAAAAAAAAAAAAAGAAGGCAACTGGATTTCCCCCAAAATTCAGCAATATCAGTTTTCCAAAACTCTTATGTGGTAGCCCTACATCCTTTCTTTTCTTTTCTGTGTGTGAAGTAAGGAGGGAAAAATAGCTCTGTAGATATTTCATCCTCTCTGTCACTGGTATGTTTCTGATGAGAGACTTATTCAAATCTGACTGGCACTGGCAATCTATGCTGAGTGTGCTGAAAAATATGAACATATATAGATAAAAAATATATGCAGACTTATGCTATGTAAGATATATAATGAAATGAGTATAAAATCTAGACCACATGTAGAGAGCATTAAAAAATCTATATATTCCACATATTTCTATCTGAACATACGGTAGGTATACCTGCTGCTAAGATTTTTTACTGCTAACCAATTTGACTAGTTCTAAATGATCTTTGGGAATAAAGTCAACAAGACAGACTAAAAAAAAAAGTCTTTTTTTGGAAATGTGCATTTCTAACAGATACTAGCCTACAGTTTTTACAGAACAAATGTTAGGATGAGCAATAAAAGGAAAAAAAAAATGGGCTGCTTTAAATAATTCTGTCTGTAACAACAGCCTTTAAATCACTGGTTACTGTTTTTAAACCATAGCTCTGAGGTCAACAGTGGCTGTGTTTGTATTAGTTTTTTAATTTGGATCAGGACTGTGTTTTGAAATTAATTTCGTGTGCACTTATCATGCTTTGGTTCACATCACTGAGTGGTCTTGGAGTACACAAGCTGTATTCCTTTTGGATGAAACTAAGTTGGAAAATGTGCTAAAAGAGTGCAGTTTATGTACTTCAGCATGTAGTGCTCAATCTGCAAATGGGAGCAGTTTAGGACTAGTAGAGGTTAAGAACTCTGAAATGCATGTGTTGTGCACTAACTGTTAAACTTTACAGTTCTGTTCTTAATGCATTGCAGAACTTGCGAGTATGGTATGAATTGAACAACTGAATTTTTGTCTGAGACAGGACCTCTGCTTTTCTTCCAGATTTTGTCTTTTTCTTCTGCAGCATAGGTTTAATGGGATTTTTGCATTCAGAAACTCACAAGTTTATTAAAACAAGAAAAATTAATGTGGGATGGAAGCACAGAAACAACTTACTGAAGTGTGAATATAGATGTTATGGCAGAAAACATTAAATCTAACAAAACTTATGGGTTTGGTTTTTTGTTTGTTTGTTTTTCCCAGGAAAGAACAGTAACAATTAGAAGACAGACTGTAGGAGGATTTGGATTAAGTATAAAGGTAGGATGATTTTTTTGGTCTATTATTCCACGTTACACAAAAAGTGTCTTTGTATATAGTTAATGTTACTTTTAATGAGGACAAACTGTATTCTAGAGGACTAGAAATGAGAGCGAACATATTCTAGGATGTTAGCTACTGTCACTGTAGGCAACCAGCAACTACACTGCCCTATGGAATGGAATGCAATGGAAAGATCATTCCCTTAAGATTCAAGCTGAACAACTCTGTAATAAGATTTGATATGAGAGTTGAAAAGTGTTTCCGACTGCACAGACTGTACTTTGTTCAATAGCATTCTAATTTAAGTGGTTATTAATGAACACTAAATTACAGTGGCAGGCACATGGAACAGCCAATAAATTCATCATCAGTTCTCCTACAAAGAATATCACATTAATTCACTACAATTCATTAGTAGGACAGAAAGTGTTATTGCTTTCTCATATTCTTTATTTTGCTCTAGATCAAGCAAAGGCAGTGATTTATCATGCTACCATATTTTTGCTTTCTTCAGTAAGATTTAAGAACATATGTAAGTGTAGGTGATCCTTTTTGAGGGAGGGAGGGAGGGGTGAGGAAAGGGAGGAAGGGTTAATCATTTTGGCATTGTAATCTATGATTTCGAAAACCTTACCTTAGCTTTGAATCTCAGTGTAGACAACACAACATTAATTTTATCTTCCAAACACAGCAGTCCTCAGTCTCGAGATAGCAATGGAAAAAGTGAAGTGTACTTCACATGAATGCAGAGGCTTAAATTATGCATATAAAGTGAAAGTATAGACTTCCCTGTGAACATCTGCTAGTACTGACCTTATAAGAAGTGACTCAGAAGAGGGATTAATGTGCATTTGTGTTGTCATTGATAAGAATTTTGCTGAATAGAAATACTAGTTCTTAAAATATGTCTTGGTACACTTGCTGTTATCTCGTTGACCCACTAAAGACCTCTATTCAAGGCAAACTAATTGCTGTCTTGTGGCCAAAGTTTCTCATGAGTTTAGTCAACAGCACACAAGTTATTTTTGTCCAATATCTTTATAGGTTACAGTTCACTGAATAACGATGGAAGTAATGTGTGTCAGTGTAAAATCAAGTATATGGGTGAATGAGGGTTTATTTAGCTGGTGCTAGGAAAGAAGTGGTTACAGTAAGGACTTTTGAGGTTTGGAGAGCAAATCTCATCAAGATTCACTAAAATTGATTTCTTAGTTATACTTTACAATGGGTTGTCTTTTAGAATTAAAGTTGTTGACAAGCTCAAGATCACATTTTTTAAGTATCAGGTACCTTGTATAAAATTAAATATCATTGAGAAATATAAATTAAATAGTGAATGTGCAATGGTCTTTCTTAAATTAGTGGAGCAAGATACTCTTAAATTTTTAGAGCAAGATATCCATTGTTCTCGAGAAAATTCTTGGAAGTTGCAAGAGTATTTAAAAGTACCAAAATAGATTTAGATTGTGAATTCCGCTTAGAAGGGAATTTATCTTTTTTTTTTTTTTATTAAGAACCAATTTCAATAGAAAAAAATAACAATAAAAACTGTATCACGTGTATTAGGAGCAACTGCAAGAGAATTTACAAATAAAGGCTTTCAATTAAATTATTTTATTTAAGTGTATTTTCTAGGTTTAATTTATTGAATAGATATTTTGGTCAAAATTAATCTAAGTAGTGGAAAGGTAGAGCTACGTAAATTTGGATGTGAATAGACAATTTCTTTTAATTTTTGGAATAACTAACAATCAGGTGATGGAGTCCCTTCAACAAATGTCATTAAATAGAAAAGAGATCTCTTTCAGCAATGGAAACTCAAACTTATTGGATGGTGTAGATTAGGTAACAAAAGTGGTGAGTAGAATTCTATGGTCTGGGATATTCTGTCGATGTGTATCAAACAGTATGATTTTTTTATTTTTTTTAATGATTTATTGTTAAAAATCAATGAATGTGGGACCTCTTGTGCTAGATCCCTTTATTAGCAATCCTACATTCTCAAAAAGAAAGATCAACAAGCAATTGAATAACTAACACAAAACAAATAATTAATCTATATAATCTGCTATTATCATTTTAAGCTGCTAGTAAGAAACAATTTAGAACTGGAACTTAAAGTAATGGTGTTTGTAGTTTGGTAGGCAAACTTTATGTATACTCACTGAAATGGACTTTTTAGGTATGCCATGAAGTGTCAATGTCAGTTCCAAATATTGTGAAAAGTGCTAGTTTTCTGTTTTAAAAGGTAGTGTTCAATCCTGGTATGCTTCCTCTTGCAGATTAATAACAGTTTGTTACTTTGTTTTGTTTTGGAATATTCCTGAACTTTAATAAAAGGCTTATATTTATTATTAATTTTAAATAGAAAAGTAATTATTTTGTAATAGTACCTTAAAGTAGAGTTCTACAAGTCACCCTGCAGGAGTGAGGAAGACTGAGGCCTTTCCTCCTTGTTTCAGTAACTATCTCATACAACCCCATGTACTACAGTGGTTCCTGTTTTGCTACGCTCAGATTATTTAAAGAAGGGGGTTATCTGAGGACTTACTTTCTGACAGTGGTGGGTATTACAGAATGCAGTTTATCTGAGGTGTGAGTTATAGCAGTACAGTGATTAATGACCCTCACTTTAAAATATTTATTTGTGCTTTGGTATGGATTTGTCTAGTTTTGGCATTCAGCTATAGGGCATTATCATGCCTTTTTTCTGCTAACTTAAGCACCCATTTGCTATCAGAAATCTCACATGATCAAGTCAACTTTTAACTTTCTCTTGAGTAAATTCTGGAAATGTCTTATCCCACCTTAAGTATTCTGGACCCTTGGAATTTTTTTTTTTTCCCTGAAGAGGAGAAGGTCAAAATGTTAATAATTCCAAAATGAAACTGTGATTATCTTTTGGTGGCTTCTTTACAAGGGCAACTCTCTTCTTTTGTGTTATAATGTGGGTATTCCAAATATATTTGTAATAATCAGAGATTCAACTAACTGCTTAAAAAACCTGCTTGTGAGATTGGTTTTTATGCAAGATCTGAACTTAAGCCCTTTAAAAAATTGCTTATAATCCACTCTTTAAAGGTTTGAAAGAAAAAAAAAACACACCTGTTTTGTGTTTTCCTGTACTTCATTTTACTGAAGTTAATGGTAAAAGTGTGATTGAATTTGAAGCAGAACGGATCTGTTTTCCACACTTCAGAAGGAATTATTTTCTAATTTCTGAAGCCCCTTTAGAACCCTCAGTAATAAATCTCTGTGCATGAAAGAATAGCCATGGATTTAGATGTAGAAATTGTTAAGTGTATTGTAGTATTTCAGTCATCACATCTCCGACAAGTTTGAGATGCAGAGATTTGACACAAGAAGCTGCTAAGTGTATGACTTCTGAAAGAACATCATGTTTCTCAGTAATTGGAGTGTAGTGTTCTTGCGGAATTAGGCAATAAAATTGATAGTTCATTAAATAAATTAAGGTTTGCAGTTACAGTCTGACTCCTGGCTACCAGGACACTGTACAGTGCCATTTTCCTGCCTCTGTTTTGATTATTCTTTTTAAATGATGAAGAGCATCACAGATCTGCTGAGATTCAGTTAGACTTTTCAAAGTTTGACTTGATCAAAAAATCTCTAAAGCAAGCATGTGCAGCTGTCCTGCTCACACTTAGGTACACACTCATATGATTCTCTTCCTCTTCATTCATGCTGTGATTTTTTTTATTAACACATTTTCTCTGTGTTTCAAATTGAAACAATAAAAAAATAAAAAGGCTAGAAATAGATGAATCATCTAGCTTTTAGTTTAAAAATTTATCTTTTCATCTTTAAAGGCTTGTGTACTTGTGGAAGTTGGTGTTGAATACATTTTGGAAGCGGGCATTTTGGTTCCAGCTGTGCTATTTTATCAAAAGAAAAGTTTAAAAGTGCCAATTAACATTGGCACATCATTGTCCATATTGTTTAATTGCTAGCATGATTCCTGACACAGTTTTGGCTTACACCAACTAGTATTCTTTAAGACAGTTAGTAAACACAGTTCAGAGCTTTACATGGACTGCTTCCAATAGGCAACATGTATAAAGTCACCCTGTTTCAATTGGGAAGATAGTTTATCCTCATAAACATGAGCCGTATTGTGCCACTAGACCTTAAAGCTAAAACAGACAGGCCCATTTTTGTTAGTGGAATCAATGTTGCCTTTTAGTATGAAATAAAAATTGTCTAACTCTGAGGATGCTAAAATCCAGGAATTGGTCTAATTTTTTATAGACTTTCTCTGCTTAGAAAAACAAAATAGTGATTTTCTTATTATACTTGGAGCCAAACACAAAACCAGCATTTGTCAATAAAAGTTACTATTTTCAGTTGCCCTATTTTTCATATGACTAAAACTTCAGAAAAAAACCCTCATACATAAAAACTGGGATAAGAAAAAGTCTTTAGAACAGTATCATGCGACACTTTGAAAGGAGGTGCGGGTGACCTCCCACCAGTAATGGCCAACGTCCAGGACAGTGAGCTTCAAACAGCTGCCAGTGATTAGAGCTTCCTCTGACTCTTCTAGCAGGACCCCCTCTGCAGGTGGGCAGCTACCTTTATTCCAGGCTCATCCTTGCCTGCTTAAGGAAAAATGACAAAGAAAATTTGCATTACAAAGATCGGTGTTAGAGTCTGGTAGAGGTCTGAGCTGTTAAGACTTCAACACCATTACTTGACATATTTTTGTTCACTCCTCTGGTCTGAGGTTATAACTACATGTCCACACTAGAGGGAGGGAAAATTTAAAATGATGGAAAAATGGCCTCTGTTCCCAGAGGTTTCTTCAGTAGAGTATCTCCTGAACCTATAAAACCAGAATTTAGACACACATACACTTTTTCTTCTACAGGACAGAGAATCAAGTATGGCGGATGCAGGATGCAAGGCTGCAGTGTCAATCTGAAGTAGTATTCAACAAGATGTTGCAGAATATATACAGCTCTTTTAGCTTCCTACAAATTGCTAACAATGCTTGGGTATAGATAGGTGGTCAACTATTTTCTCTTTCCCATTTTGAATTTTTGTTTCTTAGAATAGCAGACAACACCTCCTATGACTAATTTAAAAGGAATCCTTCATACCGGCCAGACGGGGATGCAGTGAGAGGAGATAATTTTCTTCAGTAGAACATTACTGGATGCTTCTTCAAATCTGCAGTGTGAATGGATTTAGGTATAGTGAATGAGAGAGGAATAATCATGTTGTCTGCATTGCAGGCTGTCTTAGTAGTAAACTTAGTAAAAGAGTAATTTCCCTCTTTGCTGGAGAACTGAGTCTAAGGAGGGAGGAATGCCATTTTACTGAGAAAAAAGGACCTGTGTTAGCTACGCTGGGCTTTAAACCCTACACTCCTTCACTGAGCTTCAAATGTCCTGGATAGTGCAATCTCTGTGTAACATTGGAGGCTTAGGAAGGGAAGTGACACAATTATCTTTCTGTTTCTTTGAAAAACTTGAAAGAAATTAAATGTGCATGAGACTAAGGAAAAACCTAGAGGGTGTAGGTTAAGTCTTACAAATTTAGTGATCTTGAACTGATTATCTTAAGTGAAGCCAGCTTTTACTGTTGCTGTTCCTCTGGTGAAAACCATTGAAAGGTATTCAACAAGTTATAATGCTACAATTTATTTAGTCTGAATATATCTCTAAGCCTGACTGAAATGAAGATAGCCTCATGGTCTTTGTGGAGTGAATACTCAGTCCATGCTACAAATATCAATACATTCTGTGCTTGTCAACAGTCATCTTGTTCAATGCCAATAGAACTTTTCTTGTAGACATATAATTGTTGTAATATTACTGAGATCCGTATTAACTCAGTGTTTTTAGGACCATTTGCATTGATAGCTGCTAGCAGAAGGAACATTAATCGTATTTAAAATTCTACGATTTCACAGGAAATTAATCTTTATTCCATGACAGAAATAGCTGTTGAGTGCAGGAGTCTGTTCAGTTTCAAACAATTGGTTATTGCATGAAGAAGGAATATGTACTGTTCCTTAGACCATCAAAATACCCATGTCAGTTCTTTCCACACCTCGACACTGGATGCCTCGACCGAAGAAAGCCATTGTTACAAAAGAAAAACCTGGCTGCTGAAGAAAAGAGTAAGCAAACTCTTAAGCAGGATTCCTAGGCAACATAACAGTGTGGCAGACTGACATTTCTGATGATCTGAATTTGTATGCGTTATATTCAGGCTTATACTTTGATGCTGTCTAGAGAAGAAAAATATTTGTGTGTCTGTGTATATTTGCCTTTCTCTTCCTTTGAGTTTCCTTTTTATTTAAGATTTCTTTTTAATAATTTATTCTTAAGCACCATGAACATTTCCAGTCCCAACAGGAGAAACTGAATGAAGCAACAGCATTGAATTGCTGTTGAACTGTTGAATTACTATCCAGCTTTCCTTTATTTCCCCCCATTTATTGAACACCTACTGTTCTATTTCTTAATGTTTCTTTTTCTGTTCCCTGTTACTTATCCCACTGCTTCACTCACTCTTTGTGCTTGTGTGACAGAGACAGAAACAAATAAAGGCTGCTTTTGAGATGAAAAGTCCAAACTTGCTTTTCTTCGGGTTTTGTTTACCTGTTTCTTGCCAGCATGACAACTTAAGTGGTCACATCATTGCTGCCATTGTAGTGTGATGGCCATTTTACTTTGGCAGGACATGATTTCATACATTAAGCTCTCCAGAATTCACAGAAACTGATGTCCTTTCTCTTCAAGTCTTGTAGAGTTTTGAACAAAATTCAATTCACTTCCTGAGCTGATGATGGCGACTAAGAACTTCTTTATGAGAGACAATAATGAATTAATCCCAATCAAGTACTTATTTAAAAAAAAAAAAAAAGAGGAAATGCAGAATCAGAGTTATTTTCTCAGTGTCTCTGAAAACTGCAGTTAGAGAAAGGGTAAAATATAATTTTAAGCAAAAAGATATTTCTAGTGACTGATGAGATTATCATGTATTCTGTTTTCAGGGTGGAGCAGAACATAATATTCCAGTGGTCATTTCTAAGATTTCCAAAGAACAACGAGGTGGGTTTCAGATTAGTACACTGTTTTGACATACTCTTTAAAGCAAGGTGCATTAAGTCTTGAGATCCTTCAGGAAGTGTTAAATGCTATTGATGTACCATTTCTCTCTCCGTGTCATGATCTCTCTCTTCCTCAGAACTGTTCTCTGAAAAAGTGCAGAATTTATATTTGGAATATTTTTTATTTTTTTTTAAGTTCTTGTAAAGCATTATTTTTAAGTGAGAAATAAGAAGGTATTTACAGAATGAAAATGTTTAACAAAATTTAATTATTATGTGGGTTTTATTTCCAAATGGTTATTGCCAGGAAGCTGTAGCAGATCAAATGTTTGGTCATTAAAGCATGGTAACACAAAAAGAGAATGCATGTCTTTTTATACTGGGTAGTAGGGTAGTACTCAGACAGAGGTGGGTCATGGCAGAACCTTGATAATACTCATATGTTATTTCAGCATTAGATGCTGTGCTCTGTAAGCCTTTGCAGCAACTCATACAAAGCAAAACTAGTACTGCATAAGGTCTTAACCATACTTATTTTTAATACAAGCAGAGCTGGTGCTGAATCTCTGTATTGTTTTTAACTGGCAATGTTTTGAAATTATTGGAATGATATGTGCTAGGAAGATGGATAATGGTTAAACAGCTCATGTTGTGCACAATGATGAGAGATGAAGGTTGTGAATCAGTACTAGTATGGTGTATTTAATATCTCTGTTATGTTTGTGTATTTTAGTGTACATTTGTGTAAGGTCAGAAGCGTAAACTTGGAAGCATCTTCCTCCATCTGTAATGCAATAATTCTAGGATGCTGGTTCTGCACAATTAAAATATGCCAGCATAAAAAAAATCACATTATTCACCCACACAGATAAAGACAGTTACAGGGGAATCAGCGTATTGAGAACTGAAAGCCAACCCTGAAAGGTAGATGTGAAAGTTGTGTGTAGGGAGGCTATAGAGTTGCATGGAATGAGCCCCTAAGGAAGGCAATAAGGTTAACCTTAAGAAGTTACACTTGTGCCTCTGTTCTTTTCAGTATACATATAAGTATGTAATACATAGTAATGTGGCATATATTACCTGCACTAGCTATTAAAATGCTATTAAGCACTGCAGGAAAAATAAGAAAAACCTAGGTTTAATTGAGCACACAAAAGTACACACTGTTTTCTTTTATTTTTGTTGTGTTTTTTTTTTGTTGCAGTAGCTGATGCATTATTTCTAACCTCAATATCTAGCTGAGATACGATCTCCATTGCTGCTTTCAATAAAAATACTGTGATTTTTAGAGAGCTAGTTTTGAGGGACATCTCTTGTGTAGGAGACTACTGTCTTGTGGTGTAGAAAGGGTCACGCCATGTGTCTGTAGTAGGGTTCTTTGATACAGAGAATGCTGTTTGAACCAGAGCCTGTACCTCAGAACTCTTCAAGCTTGGTTCTGTCCTCCTCCCAATTGACTCCAGCTCTTTCTTTGGCTCTCTAAACAAGAATGTGACATTTGATGCAATTCTTAAAACCAGTGATGCACATAAGGTGCTTAGGCTAGCACATTAGGTCATATATGAAGTGTTAGTACATGCAAGCTCAGTGTCTGACAACAAATATTGAGATATGCATTTAGTTAAGAAAAAAAGAAAAAAATCAGAATGCCTATGCTCTAATGATTTAAGCATCCTTTGTTACATCTAGCTAATAAGACTAGTCCTTCAAACATATACTTGAGTGTCATCATTTATGTCAATATTGATTCCAGTTTTACAGCTCATGTAAATAAGTAAAGTTTTTGGATCAAGTCCAGTTACAGTCTTTTCTAGACAGTGTCTTCTGGGATGTTTTGGAATACTATAGAAAAATAATCCCATATAATCTGTTATCATTCCTTAGTTCTCATGTTGGGGGTTATTTAGTTCTTTACAGACAATTTAAAAATCTTTGTTATATTTCTTGTGCATTTGTAAAGCATATTTGCATTAGATAGCTCTGTAACAAAACACAATATTTAAAAGTTGCAACTGTAGACTTAGATTTTGTAAATTCCCTTGTGATTTATAAGGTAGAGCTTTGTTTTAAAAATCAAATTCAGTTTGGCTGGTGATTTTGTACAATATACTGATGGTCTAGCTCTTCAGCATATAAACTGTTATCCAGAATAAATACTCCACTGAATTTTTCAAAGATGCAGGATCTAAAGTATCTTTGGTAAAAGCTTACAAGTTAAATTTGTCATTCATAAGTAGCTCTGGAGTCTCCATGTTGCTTTTTCCTCAGAGTTTGTTAAGACACAATCTCTCACAGGCAAATAGGACGTAATCCTGCAGTCATTTTCTATTCAGAAAAGTATGCCATACCTCACCATAATGGCCTAAAAGGTGCTAGTAACTGATGGAAGATGTTTCATAGTCTTGTACTTGGGCTAGGTAGACTCATTTTAACACTGATATGCCAGTATTTGGGGATTAAAAAAAAAAATCCAAATAATTTATTTGGACGTTGTATGTTGGGGTTTTTATTAGGTTTTTATTTAAATTCTTAAAAGATTATGTAAAAACATTAAATGAGATAGGAATACATGTACATGAAATGTCGGATATTTTGTACAAAATGAGTGAAAAATGTGCTTTTTGTTTTCAGCGGAACTTTCAGGTTTGCTCTTTATAGGAGATGCAATTCTACTGGTGAGTAAAATTGCAAGTTCTTCTGTATATATTTTTCTAGAAAAGTGAAATGAAATCTATACTTATGAAATGTAGAGTAAGTCTTCTCTTTATTTTTTCAATAACAGATTAATGGAATTAATGTGAGAAAATGCAGGCATGAAGAAGTGGTGAGCTTTTCTGTTTTTTAGTCTACTTTTTGTGTTTTGTAGTTACTGCAATGATAGTGTATGCTGTTAGCAATGCACTGGTATCAGTTGTATTATTGTTATTCTTAAACAAACATGACTGTACCTTCTAGCATGGCAAGCAACTAGGATCTTAGTGCAATCTCTTCTTCATAAGTTTGTTGTAATTGCTGTTCTCAGATAGGCTTTCCTATATTAAAGGTGATTATTTTATTATGCAGGGTTTAGCTGTACATATTCCAATATTTCTTCTTCTGGCTTATAGCTATCAAATTTCAGCGGTGCTGCACCTTTCTGGCTGTGTGAGGTCATTTTAATTTCAAAAGCTGTAATTTGCACTATGTTGGAGATTTGTTGTTTGGTTGGTTTTAATCCTATTTAAAAATTGAAACAAAAGTATTCGTCTGCCTTTCATTCTGTGGCTGTTACATATGAGGGTACTCTTCTCCTTCAGTTAAGCCATTATCAATATGGGTTTAAAATAATGGTGTGTTAAGGAGATTCCTTCTACAGAAGCAATGTGTGTTTGAGAGCTCTATAGTAGGCTGGTTCCCTTCATAAGTCAGCTTTGCTAAAAGTATCATGTACTGTTGTTTTATTTGATTTTTTTTACTCTTCTTAAGTACTTTCAGAAGTAGGAAACCCTATATTTCAGAAAAAAATGCCAGAAATGAGAAGACTACTAAAGAAATTATCTTTAAATCCTGTGTAGCTCCATAGAATTTGTACCTGTATTTATAAAATAATGTAGTAATGTTATATTTGAAAGTTTACTTTTCTAAAATTTACTTTGCCAATTCAAAGACACTCATTGAACGTACGCCATTCAGGTATTGAAAACAAGAGTTAATAAAGTTGAAGTTCTGATGAACATGTTAGTGCAGGCTGAAAGATTAGATCACTGCACTATTCCTCAGAGTGCTTTTGTGCACTGATTTTGTGTTGGAAATTTGTGGTGCAAATCATGCTTCATTCTTCAGAGCCTTTGTCATACCACATTCCATATACACAGGCTAATAGTCTTATTTATAGTGTTTCTAAGCTTTGGCTGTGCAAGAGTGATCAGTTTTTAATCTTTTATAAGCTTACTGCAGTTGTTTGGTTTAATATGCATTAGTATGGTAAATCCCCATGGGATATAAATAGGCTTTTGGAATTTCAAGACATAAGAAAAAGATATTACTAAAATTGTAGACTTGCACACTCAAAGGCATATTGAAAACTGGTAAAAACATGAGGATTTTTTTTCTTTTATATGAGACAATCTCTTAACCATTACAAGTATACATAAACCTGTTGGCTATTTATGATCAGGTTTAAACATTTACAGAAAAAAAGAGATTTTGGAAAAGCCAAAAGGTGCAGATTGACAGAGAGTAGCAAGTATCATTGTGTTAAAATTGTTTTATACCTTGTTTGTCCAACATAATCTGCTTCTCAAACTCCTTATAGATAATTCTCTCTGAATTAAAAAAAAAGTGTTATCTTACCAGTTTTGAATGTGCATTTGTGTATGTGCAAGTGTTTTAGGAGTTTAAGAAGCAGATAAATTTTAAATTAAATCTTTATTCTAAGAATAATTCTTAAGAATTAATAGTAAATATTGAGCAGTATTTAAATAAGATAAGATGTCCGTATGACATTTTATAAACTAAAATCTGTAGACGAGTTATAAATCTAAAATATAAAATAAATATAAAACCCAAAGTAAATGAACTCTGATAATCTATTTTTTTCAGAAACATTCACTATCATATGTTATATATTTGTGGAGTAAACTTGTTGTAAGGCCTGCTATGGTAATTATAGGTATCCTTATGCATTGTGCAGTAATCTGTGGGTTTAGGCATAGCCCTGAGTAAAGGGCAAGTACATCAACTGGTCTGCCAGCAGGAGTTATAGGTAGCATTTTGTCTGCAGCATGCCCTTTGCAGTTTGAGCTGTTCTAGCACTTCTCTCTTGCAGGGTCTTTATCAAATACAGGATCTGTAACTCTAATCTCAAGGTAATAAAGAAAATAGGAAGTGTGTGGAGCATAGTTGCTCACAGCAGGGAGTCAGACAGTAGTGGAAACTTAATTTTCAATCCTTATTGCATCTAGGTACTTTTCAAATGGCTATGCAAGGTACATGAGCTCCGAGCTTTGTTTCTTTCTGATTTGTTGTGTAACTAATTAAGACTTAGCAGGTATCATATTATGTGAGAATATATTAGTGTTTTGCGTTGGTTTAATGTCTTAGAAAATATTTATTGTAAACCAGAGTGGATTTTTTTTCTGTGTGTAAAGGTGAAGATGTGCATAGAAAATTTAAACTTGTATCTGCGGTATTCATCCTATGAGTGTTCATTCTTTTCTAGATCCAAAACTTCTTGCTGCTTGCAGAAACATTTTAAGCATATGTCATATCTTCATAGCTCTGCAATGAAATGACCTGTGGCATAATCCCTGCAGCCTATTGTATTACACTGATGATTAGTTGGCCCTGGTATTTCACTGTGCTTTACTGATAACTTTAGTATGCATATAAAATTATTTGAATTTCAGAATTAAGTAGTTTAATCAAATTAGTGCCATCTTTCATACTAGGGAGAATCTTTCCCCAATATATAGTGAACTTAGTTGGCTTAACACTTGTGGGCACTCCTTTGTTGTCTTTATTGTCTTCCATTAGTTATTATATCTGGTGATATAGTATTCTGTGATGCACAGATCCTGTAACCCAAGTAATAATGCTATAATTAGAGGCCTAAATCTGGCAAATAGGTAGGTAGATACATAGGTAGGCAGATAGATGATTGATAGATAGATAGGTAGATAAGACTTTTATAAGACTGGATAGGTAGGTTTAGTCAGTTCTTAGTGTACCTTACTGGAGGCGTTTACACAGTTCCTTTCTGATTTTTTTAGCTTTAGGTGAATCACATCATTCTGAGCTTAGTTTTCTGCTTGTAGAAGGTGTAGATATTATTCATATCATGAAACCACGCTATGAGTTTCTATCAAAGGCTGTATGTCAGCTTGTTGTTTGTCTTGGGTTGTAAAGACTCCCATCTGAGTACAGCACAACATTGCTTTAGTCTTAGTGCTCTCTTATGGTAAAATAAATACATGCTCTCTGTGGTGAAGTATCAGCATGGGAGGAGGTTGAGGAAAAAAAAAAATCTAGCAATTCTCTTAAAAAATATCTCTCAACATCACACTGGCAGTTTGACTCAAAAAATGCAGTATGAGCATGAATGTAGAGGTAAGGAGCGTCCATTATATCTGTTAATTTACATGATTTTGTGCTCTTTCTACTCTGGATTTATCTTTGAAGGGCTCACAATGGTTATGATTATTCATAAGGCTGAAAACTAATATATTTGTAGTTTGGAAACTAATGTATCTGTAGCCCTTACCTCCATTTATTGTCCAAACATAAAACAAAGATAGATAGGCAATCACCAGCATAATGCTGTTCTTGTAGCACATGTGGACATTTTTGGTGGTTCTGGGTCTAGCCACTACACCGCTAACAATGGACAAAATCTTGGGAGAGAGTGAGAGGTCCTGCTGTGAGCTACTTCCCTTGAGCTACTACTGAGTGGATTGAAGTAGGAGAGTGCAAATCAACTCAGTTGCATACTGCCAAAAATCTTGTGTTGGATCTACTGCTCCTACTGTCTCCAGGGTTATAGTGCACCAAAGCATCTGGGGCCCATGGAGAAGGAAGAATTTCAGTCGAATGAACATTGATATGTTTAATATGTGTCTGTTCTTAACATTGTGAATAAAGCACCTCAGGTAGTATCAACAATTATGGTTACATATCACTGGAGTTCCTTTGGATCTTAACATCTGTTTTTCTCTTAGGAAATAAAAATAGAATTAAATGAATATGGATATGCAATAATTTCTTATTTCTTGTATTTGGGGAAAATTCAGGGAATGTTTCCAATGAAAAATGATAGTTTGTATGTGCCAGTTAACGTGGCATTCGTGCATTCCTTGAAAAGCAGCAGGAAAAGCTGATGTAGAGGTAGGTAAGTATCAAGACAGCATAGATTAATTAGACTTTGGTGGATTTTATGTAGAGCTAGCTGCAATATGTAGCACCTTGTTTCAGTTCAGCCATCAGCTGAGTTTTGCACAAGACATCATTTTCCAGCAGAATGACCTGACATGGGATGTCCAGGTGTACTGCATTGTATCTTTTGCTTCCCCCTTTTCTCTGCATTTGTAGCAGGGCTGTAACTGTGCTAGCCTTCCATGACTCATACATGTTATATGAAGCTGACGGTATAGGGATTGTAGTTGCTTAACTATAATCATGTGCACTTAACGAAACTCTTATTCTGATTTTTTTGTTTTAAAACTATGGTTTTATTCAAATGGATTTTTAAAACCCATTATGAATAGTTTCGGTAATGTTTTTCGTAAATGTTTTTAAGCAGAATAATGAACATATTGTATTTGTAAGACAGGACTGGAAACCAAATGATCTGAAATCTCACTCAGTCTTGACTTTGAAGATGTGTCTTTTGGTAAATCATGTTTTTATGTTATCTTTGTTTCTTTAACTGTGAAAAAGAGACCTAGACTACTATCAGGTTTAGCTCACTGAAATATATGAAGTGCTTCAGAATCTGTTCTAGAAAAGGATCTCTGCATTAATATTGTGCTGTTTGGTAATAACAGCAACCTGCACATACAGATCACCACCTTCTTATATTATGTGGCAGAGATCTTGTACTGTATAACTCATAGCACAACCATTTAATCCTTTCGCCTCTAGACTGAATGACGACTTTAAATATTGAAGCTGCATAGTTGGTGCTTCTAAGAGAAGACCATAGTCAATCTGCAATTTATAACTTTTGAATTTAAAAGTGAAATGTAAACTTTTTGGAAACCCAGTATTTTCTTTGTAAGAAGAGGCCAAGTTATTACTTTTCCCATACAGCTGCTGTTTTCTTTTTGAGTCTTGGGTAATAAAAAAAGTGCTAATGTCACCTTAGCTACCCTGGTGCAATTAATGAAAACATCTGTTACAATATATTTACAATGTCCTTATTGTTCATGAAATTTGGAGCTAATAATAATCCGTCAGATATTTCAGCATCGATTTGAAAAAAGTGTCCATCAAGTGGAAAAGAACCTAGCAGGTATAAATAGTTTACTGGTTTTTTCCTGTGTGGTGGAAATTCCTTGGATGAGGATATGTCCTGGAGCAGTATTCTTAACATGTGTTCAGCTGCTTTTCTAATCTGGTTTTAGCTATGTTTTTTTAGTGTTTAAATAATAAAATTATGTGCCAAACTCAGTAAAGGCTTGAATTTATTCAAGCACTATGATGTTAGACTTTTAAAATACGTTAATGTGTTGCTTGTCTTCCTAATTTGTATTTTCATTTCTTTTTCTCAAGATACCTGCAGATATAGTAGTCACATTATTAAGATTTCATCTTTTAAAACTACTCACCAGTACTACTGAGTTTTAATAGAAGGGAGTAGATTATGCTGGCATGACTAATACCAAGTCTATATGATTAATATTGTTATTTCCTTATTATGTAGCTGCAGTCCTCAAAGCAAAAATCCATAAGGATTTAGCAGGATAGAGTGAAAGACTGAATCACCAGTTATGGTGCAACATCCTTCAAATAACTGCCATTGGTTCCTCCTTTGTCATGCAGCTCTATTAATGCTGAAAGCCTGAGCTGCAAAGAAAAGTGGTAGATTTAAAGTGTGTACCATCAGACATGCTTTGTGACCTGGTTTACATTGATACTTTACTGTAAAGACTCAGGTTTCTTTGCTTCCTTAGGAAGCAAATAGAAATATTTTCCTGTTTGTTTCTATGTGAGTGTGTTTTATCCTCCAGAAGACTTTTTGAAAGATTTCTTTCTGCACTGCATCTTCCAGTTGTGGAGCTATACCTCAGTTTGACTTCGGTACAGGGACTCCATTTTTTCTTTGCTGTGGATAGGTGTAATACTGTACAATAATTAAAAAATAAGAAAATGGGGCTAGCTCTCTGGTAGAGTGCCAGAGTCCCAATTATTTTAAATCTGTTTCTATGTGGTTTATATTTGAAAAGCATAGTCCACTTCAGCTAGGTATTTGAGGTTTTTTTTTTACTTGGACTAACTACTCCATAATAATCTAGCAAGACTAGACAGGAATAACATAGAGAGGATCAAAAGCCTCCAAAAGGCAGAGGAAATAAACATACACAAAACGCTCCAATTTAATGTAGGAAAAATGAAACCTCCTATAAGCAGGAAAATTATCTTTCCTGGTCACTATTTAAAAAATATAATTTACTCATAAGGACTAGAAAATACTGTCTGACTGGCAACAACTGTGTTTTCTTTAAACACGTGTGTTTTCTTTAAACAGATAACAACCATGCAGTATAGACTGAAAGCAAATGTTCACCTCTAAAAGGCAAACTCTATATTTCTTATGGCTTGACATGGGCCCAAGAGAGCACATTGGACAAAATAGAGCACATGTACTGATTTAGCTAGGCAGAAGGAATCATAAATAAGAGGTGTGCTCAAAGAAGTGCAAATGTGCACACACATAGAGTCTTCTGACATTTTTCCAGCGGTTACAATACCTGATTTAACTCTTCAGACTTGTCATTGTTCTGGCTATAGTAAAATCAGATGGGTGCCAGGAAGAAACTTCTTATCCAGGGGTTATCTAACACCTGTACATAATTTTAGGTCTTTTTTTTTTTTTTTTTTCCTCTACAATGGGTCTTTATCTTTTGACAGTTTGTTCGGTGGAGAAGGAAGAGGAAAGGAGAATGGACTCTATATATTTTTCAATAGTATCCAGTGTTGGACTGTTCCAGCCAGATACATGGAGGTTTCCAGATGGCCCACCCCATACTTCTCAACCACTAGTATGGTACAGTATGGTACTGATGTTTTGGTATCTCTTTGTCAGCACTGGGCCTATTTCTAGATCTATACTTTTTTTCTTTTGCCCTGATAGTACTGGTGTCTTTCTACAAGTTCAGTTTAGTACTACCTGTCTCCCATTAGCTCTTTTGCAAGACTGTGGCCAGTAAAACAGCTTGCAGTAGTAAAAGGTTCACAGATTACAAGAAAAACTTTAGTGCAGGTGTGGTTCCAGAGGGAAGAAACTCTTCATTAAAAATTACAAAGGTTGCCTATTCTTTAGATTTTAGTGCAGAGACCCGCAGGCGTTGTTGCCTCCCTGTGCTGTTAGTACTTTTCTGAGTAAAATGGGAAATAGTCACTGCTCAGGCTGAAATGGTGTTACCAGGATAATGATGTATATCTTTAAATGAGGTCTAGCAAATGTACATAGCTCTATTCCACTTCACATGCCCTTGTCAAGCCCGTACTGATTCAGAATATTTCAAAGGTTCTAATTATGCTGAACCATTAAACGGAAAGTTGAAGGGAATGCTCTACATCAAAAAACTCCCATATTTTAACATGTTGGTGTGCAGCAGAAAGCAGAAAGAATCAAGATATTTCTTGATTCCCTGAAATACTGAAATGCCTTCCCTTCTTATACTATTCTGAGTATAATGTATTTACATATTAAATAGATAGACAGACATGTTTCACAAAATCTTCACCATATCTCAGTCATCTTAAGGTTTTTTGGACATCTTTTGTTCAGTCATATTTACATGAAAAATCTAATACAAAATACATTCAAAATCCCCTCTGCACTTCGGGTCATAATATATTATTTCTGAATCACTGATTGCAGAGAGAAGTATTGGTGAGAGCTAGCATTTACCATAATGAATGCTAACAGATAAAATATTTTGTTTAAACATCTTTCACCCTGAAAGATTACAAGGTTTTAAAGACTGTATAAAGCATCTTTCCATCAACCAATAAGTAAGGTTTTAGAGTAAAATTAATCACCTGCACAACAATGGCAACAACAACAAATCTGTGAGACAAAGTACTATTTTTTTTCCAATTAAAACACTAGGAGCTTTGGAATTTGACAATACTAAAACATTTAAATTTTTACTTTTGCTGCTATGACTACAGCTTTTAATATCCCAGAAGGTATCAAAACCAAAATCTTTATATCTCAACAGGAAGGTGTTACGTAAATGGGAGTGTGCTTTTCCAAATCATCTTTCTGTATAGATGTTCCTTAGATAGCTTTCAGTTACATAGCATCAGCACTGTTTTGCTTATTTTCTGAATGTTTTAGAAACTGATAGAGAAAATTGTAAAACCAGAATTATTAAGGTTTGAGGGGCCTAGACTTTCTAGAAGTGAGGCCTGTAGTTTGTGCATTCATTTGTGATATTCTGATATCTTCACCTAGCAGCAATGTAACAGAATTTTACAAAGCATGTTGTTTTTCTTTTACTGTTAATGTTGCAATTTTTGCTTCAGAAAACACATCCACTCTATATAACAGCCTATAAATTATGTGTTTTATAAGATTTGATAGTCTCAAATGGTAATTAACTGCTGGCAAGAACGTTTTTTTGTGGGGTTATTGCCTAATTAGCAAAATAAGGAAAGGTAACATAAGAGTTACGATGGGATAAGTAGCCTGATCATTTTGGATGAATATATCAGATTTATGTTTAACTTTGAAAGTCACAAAGACCTTATGCTATAAACTGATTAAACTTGTAATTCAGCTCATTTTTATCATTATGTTGAAATACAAATTAGCTTTTTTACTTCCTTGGAATTATATGTTAATCTCTTTTCTTTTCAAAATATCTGCAAATGTCCTCCCATTAATTAATATCCAGTGTGAGTACCTCCAAATTCAGTTTTGCCAAGACCCTTAAAACTTAGATACTGATGAAAATGATCCTAAAAATGTTGAGGCAATATTATTTGTGAAAATTTCATAATACAGGATAACTATGTTGGATCCCAGTCCAGCAAAATATGTGTGTATTTGCCTAAAAGTATGAATTTAAGTATTTTTCTAAATTGGGGACTTCCTTTTTTACATATATATATATATATATGAAGAACAAAGTAATTTTCTCAGCTTCAGCTAGATGCAGTACAACTAGTCTGCAGCAGAAAGGCTGCCATTGCATTCAATGACATGAAAGTATGTTCTTATGCATTTTCTCAGCTGAACACTTTTACCACTAAGCACATTCCCTGAAGTACTGAAATATCTTTCTCAGAGATTAGATCCTGAGCTGCCAAGAAGCTTAGCAGAGTTAACTGCATATATTGATCTAAAACATTACTTCAAATACAAATTTGTCCAAGAATTATTCTTTATGTCATTGTGAAGTTGATAACATTTAGAAATGAACAAATAGGAGTAGGCTTGTACATTAATATTTATTCAAATTTAGAATTAAAATTTGATTTCAAACTCTTTAAGACCATTTTGTATTAATTTTTCATGAGCATTTATATGCTGGTGCTTGATTAGTGTGACTATTCATGAAAAGTAAATGTTAAGGTCATATTTGCCAACAGCAAATTTTATATTGAATATGTAAATGTGAAATTTGCCACTAGCTGTGTGTTTGACCCCAGCCTTGCAATGGGATTAGTGTGAGCAAACTCTTATTCTGAGACTGATCTTTCTTTTTTCCCTCAGAATTGGGGCTCTGCTTAGTCAGACAAAATATTCAAGCCATATTTTCAACAATCTTAGACCTATCTTGGTTCATGAAAGATTTAAAAAATTAAGAATGTACTTCAAAATGCTGTGTCAACTGGATGACTCTCTACTCTTCAAGCATTAGGAACAGGAACAATAGCTGATGTAGATTAGTAATGTGCATGCATTTTGATAATTACTAATGATCTTTTTACAAATTGCATACATAAAAAACTGTACTTGTTTAGTAGATGTGTTACAAGTTTCATATAGAACTCAACTGTGAGAGCACTTATTCTGGTAAATTTGAAGTGTAGGTACAGTTTGACTGAAGAAGCAGAGGATTCTTATATATGTAATAGATAAGAAAGCAGCTTCATTGTTTTGTTAATAATCAGGGCTAGAAAACTCAGACCCTTCAAGTTCATTGCTATAATGGAAAAAAAAAGAAGTGCAGTATGATCAACTGTGAAAAGAAATAACTCCAAATCCTTTAAAATGAACAATTTGATTGTAATTATTTCTTCCTATTGAGGAGCACACATTACCTGCAAAATTTGGAAACCTCAACTCCAAATTATTGTCCAGTTTCTCTTACAGCTTACCAGAAAAAAAATTTCCACTTTCAATTTCGCTTTGATTTTTGCTCTTACTTAAAAAAAAAAAGTTATTGTTGAAAAAGCAAAAGCTTCTATCTGAAGCTTTTTGGCTTTAGCATAATGTCTTCTAGCAAAAGAAAAATATGTATCAATTCATAAAAGGTTTTCTAGTGATCTTTATTCCAGTTGTAGCTGGGTACTCTAGGAGTCATGCAGATAAATATGGAACAATTTGGTTTATTCTGTAAATATAGCTGAAGTTGTTTTATTTTTCTTCATGTAACATGGATAATGTCTTTAGTCATCTTCATTATCTGAATATTATGTGACTTTTGTATAGGGAATGGAGACTTCTAAGTGACTAAGTGATTCTTCTAAGGTTTTTCTGGCTAATTGCTGAAATATGGCTACTGGTTTTGAGAGGCCATACACAACATTTTTCTTCAGTTCAGTTTATGATTATCTGCTGGAATCTGTTGTGTTCTCATACCCTGTTGGATAGCTGATACGCTATACTTATTTTTTTCTAGAATAGTGAATGCATTATCAAGCACTGTGTGCCATACTACCTGCAGGCCACAAGCAAAATCTTAATATTCTACATAAGAGATATTGATATTATTACCTATTTTGTGGGTTTTCCCATTTAGTTAGCAATTTCATGACTGAAGCTCTGGCCTATATCCAGCACTGAATGTTTTTGCTGCAGCTTTTATCACCAGAAAGTGTCATTCCAGTATAACCTGTCTTTTTGTGGATTATTGGATGGTAATCAAAAACTTGCTTAAAGATTTGTCAGGGAAATCTGTGATGGAATATTTAGTATGGTGTATATTATAGTATACTATACCCTAAATAATCTTTTTTTTTTTTAGTCCAAGAGAATGTCTCTTATTAAATTTCTCTTCTTTAATTTAGAGATGGTTTTATCCATCTTTTGCTATCTGAAATTCTTGTTAGAGAATAGCAATACCAAGAATTGGTTGGTAGCCTACAGAGAATTAGTAAGTTACAGTTCTGGCTTAGTCTTACCACTTTATAGTATATTGGACTAAAACCCACTAAAATGATACTATTTGCATGAGTAATAAAGACAGATTTCACAAGGATGTTGTGCAGATATAATGAGTAGGACTAATTTCTACATATTATCTGTGTATTAAAATATGGCCTAGATTTTGCTTAAAAGAAAAAAAATGTCTTTCCATTTTTGTGTCATGGATCCTTGAAGGTAAATATACAAAGCCTGTGGAGGTTGCTTAATGTTCTACAGGTGTTAACAGCTTTTTTTGAATATTCTCCTTAACATGTAGCTGAGAGAAAAAAACCCACACCACAATCTCAGCATAGCCTACTGTCACAGTCAGTTTCCGATTATTATGAAGTCCAAAAACCTTGTGTCTGAAATGAGGATCCTCTGTAGACAGATGGGGTAGCCTATCATTCATCTGGCTGTACACACTAGCACCCACGGAATGCTATGCAACCTTTTGGCAAAGCTGCGCAGAAATCAGTAAATGCTATTACAACAGTGATGTAAATGTTTCTTCCATTTCAGTAGGAGTTTTGTTTTGTTTATTAAGAGGATTGCACATTTCTCCCAAAGCAGCTTTGGTCAATATTTGATTTGGACAGTGTCAATGAAATTAATCCCAAACAAAACCTGGTTTCCTGTGTGAATTTCTGAACTATCTTACCAATGAGAGGTTTACCCAAATATATACAATTGTAATGAAAGTGTATAGTATTGGTAGAAGATGAAATATACATGTTAATACAACTAGTTGAAACCAGGATTAGGTTTATGGATTTATAATATTTGACTGATGGTGGGGTTGAGTAGTTTACCTAAATAAATGGTGGTAATTTTATCAGTCTGTTAGAGTTGTAATTTACAGTTAGAAAACTAACTTAAAGTTTTGTGGTGTCCAAAAGAATTCAAGTTTCCTATTCCATATCTTTAAAATATTGTAGAATAAATGCTGTTTAGTTTCAACCACACTAGGAACAGTTCTACTGGTATTTCTAACATTTTCAATATTATTAAAGGATTTGCCTCATTCCTCTTAGCCAGTTGTTCTGGAACTCATTAAATATATAATTACAAAAAAATGTATTCATGAATTAGCTCGGAAAGATAGGAGGTGCTGAGCAGCTGAATATATAATAACATTCAAAAAGTGGAACAGCTGTGAGAGTTTAAAGTAGAGGACTTCTTAAGACTGTATAACTAGACATACTGTTTAGTGTAGCTGAGTAATCCTAGAGAAGTAGAGCCATACACAAAGTAGGTAACGTGGAAACAAAGACAGGCAGTTCTGAACTCTGGCATGTACTCACTACATGTAGATACACTGAAAAAGCTCATGAAACTTGGAAAGAGTTTGGGTTGGAGTCTTCTGGTTGTTTGAATTTTTTTTGTGTCTTCATAGGTATTTTCTTTCATGAGTAACTGCATGTCATGTAGAACTGAATGGCTAATAAGTGCATCTCTGTGTATTTATTTCTTCTATGGACCACAGTCCCAGACCAATAGTAGTCCATGGAATATAGGTTGGGAAACGTTAACAAGACCCATTGTTTGGAATTAGAATCAACATTTGCAGTAGAATCAAGTCTGAAACTCATCTGGGATGAGTCAAAGAATATACTGATAGATGATGGTAAATAATGCATTAGAGTTGGAATCTATATAGGGAATCCATATTTTTTGTTTTTCAGAATATGGTATGTAATGTTTCAGTTCAGGGACCTATGGTGTCCCCTGTGACCTATGGTCAGGGACACTGAGGTATGGTGTTTCCAGTTTTGATAGACTTAAAATTTTAACAAGTTCTAATTTCTTGCTTTTCATAGTTTCTGTACTGGACTAATGGCCTTCTAATCATTTAATAAGAACTGTGATGACCAGTAAGTGCAGTCTTTAGTGAAACAGAATTCAAAATTAGGGTACCTGACCTAAGAATGCAAATTAAGCACTTATAACAATATTTTTTATGGGTGATATTTATTGATGATGCTAGGATTAATGAAAGAAGAACAGGAAAATGCTGCAGTCTTTTCCTCTGGCAGACTTTTACTTTCATAATTTTTTTTTCCTCAAGTGTTTGCATTGATATATTTTGCTGCAGCACTCCTATATTACTTTTGAAAAGATAAACATGCAACTAAGCAATAATTGCACTCTATTGCTATTCTGATTGAAAGATTTTTAAATATTTTAGCGTTGATTATGAAGCATAAGAAAGTTTAAAGATTTCCAAAAAGCTGTCATCAGATCTTTTAGACAAACTTATAAGTACTCCATTCCACAAGTGTTAGACTTAAATGTTTAAAAACAGATACTTTTTTCAAACCTGATTTTAAATACATCACTGATGTGACAATATTCTCTTTTTACCTTGGAACTGCATTGAAGAAAGAACTGACAGGAGTCTGTGTCCTCTGTGTGACCTATATTTGTTCCTCTATTGCCTGATGGATTTTTTTGGTGTGAGTTAATTATATTTCCAATAAATTATTTGTGAAATTAATCTCTTTCTCCTGCCTCCTCATTACACTTATTAATGTTGCTTACATCTGATTATTTTAGTCATTTCCTATGAAGAAAACTCTGTAGATATCTCTTAGTGTCAGCTAATATAAATGGCCTACTTTACATGTAGGCCATGATGAAACATGATGATATCTATTTTTAAAGGCAGATTACTTAGTTTTCTACTACTGCTTTATACAGGAGTCTTGAGGTTGCATGTTCTGGTAGCTCTGTGTCTAAAGCCTATGAGCCTGTGAAAACAACTAGGGCAAGGATCAATGAAGGAAGCCTGAATATAGCTATAAGATGACTGGTGTGACGTTGTCCATCTGAGAAATGACCTGATGGTCTAGCTTAAATGGGTGCTGTCACTTGGAATCAAGAATAATTTTGTTTCTAAGTGGTCAGTCTGATGGGACTTGTCGAAGAGCATCAAACCCTGAATCTCTGTGTATGTTGCTCTGAAATGAGCTTTTGTATAGTGCCTCGGTAGCTGGAGCATTCGCTGAGTAAGTGCTACCTCAATTCAATTCCTGTGTCATCTTAAGAAGCTGTAAACCTCTATCTGCCACTTTTCAGAATAATTGCTTAGTGGTAGGCTCAGTAGGGTATCTTTGCTGTAACTACTAGTCTTACTGCATACCCCCCTGCACTTTTTAACACAGTGCCAGTAGCAAGATACATGCAGAAGAGGGTTCTGAATAGAAGGGCACGTCTTCCTGCATCCTCAGCATGTGCACCATTCTGCCCTGCATTTCCTTTTGCCTTGTTTGAGGAAACTCCCAGTTCTAGCGTGCAGCTGGTTTGGGTTTATATCTAAGTATCTCACAGAGGTTCTGGAACCAGACAGCAAAAAATTAAAACCTACAACTATGGTAGTGTCAAACTATGGTCTGAAGTATGCTTCGAGTTGTGCAGTCTGAGTAGGAACTGCTGTCATAAAACGGTGTTCTAGTTTGCTCTGTATATCAGTTAGAGAAATTTTCTGAAGGAAAAATAGCTTTGATAGTTTTTACTATTATATTTGTTGATTAAATTTCATTGTTGGCAAATACTGTGGTGAATATTAGATCATAGGAATTAAAAATTCCCCATACAGTGATGTGTTTTTAGTGCAAATATTCTGTATTAGCTACATGGTTTTTACTGAATAAAACAGTTGATATTTTAAATAAATATAATCCAAGAGAGTTGTGTGCATGCATTGAGCCTTCTAGCTCTGGGCCTTTATGTGATTGTACCAAAATGCGTGTTGTGGTATCTGCTGATGGACTTGATACTAGTTCATTGTGTAACTGCACAGTGGCTAGGAAGATATCTTCTACTTTTCCTTTTTTTTTTCCCCCAGATGTTTATAATTCAAGGTATGCATCAAAGAACTGAATTTTCCTTTAGAGCACACTGAAGAGTGGAATTTGCTCCACTTCAGGAGAACACAGATCTTGGGGACTATATAAGTCTTCTGTTTTAAATCTTTACCACTTCATTGGTGGGTAAATTTCATTAGTAATTTAAGAGGGGATTTACAGTCTTATTCAGGAAAGAATACTTACTGAAGTCAGAGGGACTTCACGCTTCAGTGCTTTCCTGAATATATTGAGAGAGACTTCAGCATATGCTCAAATGTTTTCTCGAACTGGGACTTTAAAAGGTTTTATAAAATTAAAAGGCAATATCATTGTAGACATTATTAAAAATTCAGACGTGTTATTATTATGTAGAGATTTTATTCAGCAATATTACACATCACCATAAAATTCACTTCTTCAAATGGCCCCCTTGCAGTCATTACAGTAATTTCATGGAAATACAGACACTGTCACTCCAGAAACACTAGCTCTTCTAATTTCACTATTTCACACAGCTACTGGTTCAGACAAGCACAACTGTTATTTTTGCCTGTCTCACTTCACTCATTAATATCCTAACTTTATATAGGGCTATTTGTGGTAGAAGTAAATTAATTCTTGATTCCCCCTAACAGTAAGCTTGTGCTTTGCGTAAGAAAGTTTATTGACAGTATTTAATGTTTCTGTTTGTGTAGTTCTTTTCACATCGACTCATTCTACATTAAATACATATATGGTTTCTAAAACAGCAGCAGGAATTTAATATATAGCCATAATGTTGATGAGGAGATATTAAGATTTTTCAGTGTCACAGCTTCTTCCTGTTACAGGGATGACTTCATTATACACTGTGCACCAACAAATCAATAGCTAGTATTGCTCACTAGATGAAATAAAAAAACCCACCACCCAAGTCAAGTAGTAACAGCAATACTAAATAGCTTTTCATTATTTAATCCATGCAATATCTATATCAACACATTAAGTGTTACTATTCATTGTTAACTATTAAAATAAAAACCTGGTATAGTTAGGTGGATTCATGTGCCTGAAATCTAAGGCTTTGTGGAAGATCCCGAAAATATTAAAAATGTAGGGCTTTATAGAAAAAAGCCATACATCTTGAATAGTCAGTACAGCCTCTGGAAATAAAACAGATTATTACCTTTCAATGATACAGAGAATAAGCAAATCTTTTTAATGGTGCCTGGTCATGCATTTTCTACAGTCCGGGGTGCAGTGCTTTAGAAATTGCCAGGTCAAATGCATAGACATACAGATCTCTTCCAAAGGGAGTTTTTCCATGACTTGCAGTGGGGAGATATAATCTTGTTAGACTTTGGAAATATTAGGTCTACTCCTGAGTTAAATATTTGTCAGGCAAATATTCCATGGATTTAGCACTATGAATTTATCTCACCTTCATCAAACTCTTCATAGATGATTAAAAAAACCTTAGGGAGTTGCTGCATTTTTGCTTTGAACTTTTTGAAATAATGTTTCCGTATTTATTCAAAATTTGTATTCCTTTCAAAAATATGTTTCTTTTTCACTGTTTGGAGGTTGGATCCATTTATATCTTTTCTCATAATAGGGTAAATGTTTTAAGTATTTTTATTTGATGTAAATTTAGAAATGCCTTCTCTATTAGCAGTAATGAACTGAAAATCTCTTACTTATACAGCTACATTTCATTAATATTGAAAATGTTTTTACCATTTATACACAGTGGGGATGAGATTCTAATTCTGTTTCAGGACTAATAAGAACTGTTAGCATTGTCTTTGGTAATTTGATTGTACACTTATTATAGCAACACTGTTTCTTAAAATAGCCACTTTGTATTTTAAAAGAAAGCAATTAATTGTGGAGTAGGCACTCATCAAGTAAATAGCTAATCTTAACAAGATGATAAATGTTAGTTGTATTCTACCCAATGTGGGAATATTTTGGGGAGGGATGGGATCATCCTGGAAATCAGTGATCAGTCAGCAATTGTATGCAGTAACCCTAGTAAAATTCATTTTTGGAAGATCCAGACACATTTCTATAGAATAAGAAGTGGGGGTGGAAGAAAATTAGTATACTTTTTCCAGTGACGTGTTGTTTTTTTACTCTTAATGAAAAAAAGTGATACCACTTTAATGCCACTGTTCAACCTTCAGTGAATCAAGATCTCCAGAGTTCTCTATTTTTGCTGTTTAAAATACACATTAACCCTGAATGGAGAAAAAAACAAAAACCAAACCAAACCAAACCCCACATTTTTATAATTTGTGGACTAATGTATCAGTAATTTAAGGAATTTAACATAATTATATCAAAATATCGAAGTAGACATTGCAAAATTAGAAAAATCCTGAGAGTCTTCTAAATGACTGGAAATTCTTAAGAGAGCTTCATTGTTTGCAGGAAATAGAAAATAGTCCCTAGCTTTTTAATCTTCACTCATTTTTATCATGCATACAGTATGTGATGGTGCTGGCAAAAAATCTGGAGTTAGTTACTCTGATCAACCTAGCTCTAAGGTTTCCTTATAAATCAGAAAATATGCTGTGACTCTGAAAAAGATGTATAAAGGATTTAGATAGTCTACTTCCCTCTTATGTTTGAAAGTAACCTTGAAATATTTCTAGAATTATCACTGCCAGAAATAACGAACACATACATTGTCAATGATAATACTTGGTTGACAAGATATTGGCAATGTATATACAATAAATGTGAGGGAGCTTTCTTTTAAGTAGGCGAGCAGGATGGCTGAGCAGATATCTATCTATTTATCTAAAAATGACATCATGATTGACAACTAGTTTCTTCAGTATGTTCATGCGTTGACTTCAGTGGTAAAAGCTTATTACTGCTTTGTTAGTGGAATATGCTACTAATTCTTCAGGTGCACACAGGTATACTTGTGCAGATAAATTAATTTTTCATGAATGTACATTTTCCAAACCTGAACAAGCAATACTTTTACATTCACACAATCCTCATTTTACCAAAATAGCTCTACGAAGTTTTGAGCTAAACTGATGTTAGGCAACGAGGAAGAGAGAAGAAAAAATTAATATGCCAGTATCTCTGACTATTGGTAGAATTCCACTCATGTTTGTAAAACTCCAGAAATTCATACTGTAGTGTATCTTCCAGGCAAACTGTTTGACTTCCTGTTTTCAAGTAGGTTTTGGTTTGTTTGGGGTTTTTTTTTCATAAACATAACTCTCCATCACAGTCACATTCCTTTTGGCTGTTATCTTTTTTTTGTAAAAGTTATCAGTTTTCCATTCGTGAACATAAGCTGTTCTGGTATGCCACTAAAAATATTCCTTAGTAGGAGTAGATTTCCTATTGTACCTCATTCTCCTTCTGTCTGGAGGAATGGCACTATGGCATGGTGTACACACTGAATGAGGACACAAAGTAAATGAATCCTATGAGGCATACTCGATTTAAAACAGTTCAGTAATTGTTCATTTCTTACGTAAAATAAAGACAAAAAAAGTAAACTAACAGTAAAGCTTTCAATTGAAAGCTATAAAAAGACAATTAATAAATTTAATTAAAAATCCTATTTTCTTCAGCTAACCTTATTTCCCAGAATGGCTTTGTTAATGTTCACTTACTAGAAAGTAAGTGAAATGGGATCGATAGCTCGTCTCCTCTTTGTTGTAATCATTACTTAGTAGTTTTCTTTTTTAAACTTTTATCTTTCTTTAGTCTTTATAGTCACTTTCTGGATTATATGCTTCATACACTCCAAAATAGACTCAGTGAAATAAGTATTGCTGATTTCAACTAAAATGTGTACCAGCTTAAATTCTTCATCCTATGAGATAAAGAAGTGAGAGAGAGAGAGAGAGAGAGAGAGGTTAGAGGAAAAGGTCACAGTAGACTACTTATGGCAACTTCTAGCCTTTACAGAACAATATATTATCAAATGCAATCATGTAGGCTCATGGCTTGTTTTACTCTTGGAAGAAGAAAGATTCAGGGGCAGAGTTTACTGTCTCAGCTCCTTTCACAAATGATACCCACTTATTCTTAGGTATCTTAAAAGGTGACTTTATAAATTAAAGTTGGTAATGCTGTAACTTCTCCACTTATTTCTTCCCTGTTACTGAGTAAAAAGAAATATTTTTTTAAAAGGCAGAAGGTAGCTCTATTTTTCCTGCATGCTGTCTATCCACATCTGTCATTTCAATAGACAATACATGCCTGTAAGTTTCTGCTTTGGCCATGACTATTCTGAACTGTGTGACTGCTACATAAGAGAGGAGAAGGATGAATTTTCTATGAAGGCTGAGGATATGGTATGGTTTCTCTGATGGAATTCAGGACTTCGGAGTCTTTATCTACTGTTCCACAGATTACAAGTGATCTTTCTATGAAATAAGTACTACTTACAAATTCTAAGGTATAAAACATATCAGAACTGGGAAGTGCTCATCAAAGAGGCTCATGTTACAGATGAAGTTTTTGGCATGCAGTTTAAGTTGATGAAATTTGTTGTGATGTGAGTGTATTTGCACACGTACATATAAATACACACTACGCTGCAAATTGTGCCTTGACAACTAGAGTGTTATTTTAAACAATAAAGAGTCTAAAATTTCAAAGTGGATTTCAGCTACTGAATCAAATATTCTGACATCATATTGTTACTCCTCTGTAGCAACCACTATGGAGTAGGAAGTATTGTGTTTAAAGGCAAAGTTGGCATTTTTTCTTGAGGAATTGCTTTAAGTTAATACAGTGATTCCATGTGAAAGCAGCCCTGCATATAGTTATATACATGTATGTAACCATGTGGGATAGGTTGTTGATAGGTATAGGTTAAAGAATAAGAATAATTTACAAGGCTTTCCCACAAGCAGCAGCATGACAGAAGGGTTACCTCTGTGTTATCCAGCTACCATGAAAACACAGCAGAAAGGGAATAAATATATGCTAGTTTAAAATGTTTGTGTAATGTCACTGTGTAGTAGCTCTCCAAACATGGCTCCCGGTGAGCCAGCTCTCTGCACAGTGTGAGTGCAGTCACTCAAATAGAGGTATGGTGCAATCTTCTGTCTTTGTAAGCCCAAATTAAATCAACCCTTGAAGCGTTTTGAAGTTATAGAGCCAGAAGAACAGGAAGTGGTTGTGCTCTGAAACAGAGTTGTGTGACCTGAAGCTTCTTGGCTCTCATGTTATAAACCAATTCAAATGTTATTCCCCCACTGTTAAGTATAACATTTTGCTTAGCTGCTTTTGTGCCTCCTTTGTGCCACGCTGTGGAGGTGCCTGGGGTTCCCTTTCTCTGCTGTGTGTCTTGAAGTGTCTATCAGCCATGCCACCCAAAAGCTAAAGGCATGAACAAGAGCTGCAGGAGCAGTTGTGGGAGAGTACAAGAAGGCTAAAAGCATTCACAGGTGGATAGGTGATTTACGCATTCCTGTGTCCAAAATGCAAGCTGCCCTTTGGCAAAACCCAAGCTTCTGCTTGTCTAAGGCTTCAGGCTTAAAATAGGTACTTTTCCTCTGTGGCTGTAAGGAAGATTAGGTCTCTCATCCATGCTGGAGTGCTTTGGCTAAATTAAACTCTGGCTGTTGGGAAGATTTACTCCTAGGATTATGGCACAGCTATGGAAACCACTGCTATTCTTTTGGTTGGAGATTTATGAGACAACCTCGGCACGGGGTGGGGGGGGGATAATAATTTAATTTTTTTTTATAGATACATGCTAGTGTGGATGATGCCAGATCTGAAAGAAGGAGGTGCGCAACTGAACAGCGTCAGGGAGCAAGTTGTGCAATAGTACAGTGCAAAGCCAGTGCTATTATAGGAGGCCAAAGCCCACCTCCCCACCTAGTCTATGTGTGACTAGAAACATGTCAGACAAGCATATAGAAAGCTTTACATCTTGCTTTCTTTTAAGAAAAAAGTCATAACAATAAAGTACTAAGCAGTTATGTTCTGGTATGTGAAAGCTGTGTGGTGTTGCTTACATGATGCATTTTGGTCATACATTTATTTCAAGGTGTCCTGTCTGTGTTTCTCTTCCAGGTTCAGGTCCTTCGCAACGCAGGGGAAGAAGTGACTCTAACTGTGTCCTTTCTGAAAAGAGCACCTGCTTTTCTCAAACTGCCACTGAATGAAGATTGTGCATGTAAGCCTTTATTACTTGGCCAAAAGAAAACTCCATCCAATGCTCATGAACGCTTGCAGCTTCTGAACCTACTGTGCATTGAGGGTGACTGATGGCAGCTTTTTTGGTCAGCATTGCTGCCTGAATATGAGCTGCTTGTATTGCCAGGTCTTGTAGTAACATTCACCTCAAGCAAAAAATTGCTGTCTTTGCTTGAAAAACAGATTACCAGGCATTTGTCTGGTGTGAATCAGCAAAGTTGCAGGTAGAACATTGGAATTACATTAGTTTATAGTAGCTCACACCCTGATGCAGAGTATTTAAAAGCAGTTTTTCAGGCAGCATCAGATAACATTTTAGTCTGAAAGGGTTTTGTCTTGTAAATGTGAAAATGAGATTGTGTGTGTATAGTTAGAGGGCTTAACTTTACCATTTAAAATTCAGAGGCTTTGGTAGAGGTGTCTGTCTACCTAAAAATAAATTACTCTGGGATGATTAGTATTTTGTTTAAGTCCAACAGAGTTTTAGTCAACTAGCCCCATGAGAGGCATATGGAGACAGCTGTCTTCCTTTAATTATATTAAATTGTAAGTGTGGGTGCATAATTATAGACAGTTGCAGCATATCTAAGCATATTTATATGTCAGCCTGTGCCTTTTGTCTCCACTGCTTTCCTTCTGCTTCTTGCTCCCAAGAGGGTAAAATGAATTGCTTAATTTTTAAGCAACAAAACAATAAATATTTGATTTCAATACTTCTAGTCTTTGATTTTAAGTTAGTAGGAATTAAGTAAACTGAATTATGAAATAATTTTTTATACAATAATTTGATGAAATACTGTCTTTATCTTTCATCTAGGTATTAAATTTCAGTGAGACAAGAAAAAATTTACAGCACCATATCCTTAAGTAAAAATGTATCCCAGTACGTTGGTCCCTTTTATGAATGCTTGTGGTACCACAGATTACCCTGAGTAACACACACAAACATGCATTTGCATTGATCCTATCATGTTACTTTGGAGGTGTAGCAATGTAATTTCCTAAACTGTTACAAGAACAGTCAGAACTGTAAAATTCATCAAGAGTAACAAAAACATTATCTGACTAGTTCCCTCAAATGAAAAACAAGTGAGGAGGTACATGCTTTCCTTTTATTATCAAATTTGAAAAAACCTTTGGGGTTTTTTTCTTACCAAACAGATTATTAACTCTTTTAAGCAAAGCACCAGGAGAGGGATTCTTGAGCCTCCACTCCGCTCAAACCAGAAGACAGATACTGGCTGAACGGAGAAAGTAAATTAATGTTAGATATGAAAAAACTAGGGGTGCGGGGGGAATACAGACATACACAAATTTGAATTATAGCATTATAGATTAATTAAGATTTTTTGGTGTATTCATGTTTGTATTAGGTGCCCCCAGTGACCAAAGCAGTGGCACATCCTCTCCCCTATGTGACAGTGGTTTGCATCTCAACTACCATCCCAACAACACGGTAAGAGCTTGGATTTCTTTGATGGAATTCCACAGAAGAATAATAATACTGTAATAGCTAAATGGAAGTAACTAATAAAGGACAGCAACATGGGAGGAGCTCTAATTAATATTGGAGATAGACAGTTCCATAGGGGGCAAAAAGAGTTGCCAGATATTATGGCTGAGAATTAAACTGTGACAAATTATACTAGCTGAGATTGTGCCTTGATAGATGTGATTACTATTTTTGTCTGGGCAATGCAATAGGGATTTTATGAAAGTTTTTTCTTCTAGATTATTTCCACAGCATAGGAATTCAAATTATTAAAATAAAAATATTTAAAGAAAAGGTAGAAAAGTTTTTCAGAATATTTTTCCATTATTTTTATTTAATTTATTAACTAAAACCTTTGGCAAAGGATGTTTTAGGTACGTGTTTTTTCTTATTTTTAAGGTAAGAGCATTTTACCTCTAGTAACTTACACTGAAAATCTTACTGACAAATGATAGCATTATGGAGCAAAGTCTCTTTAGGACGAAATGCTACAGCTGTCTGATCAAATTTTTAGTAAAAGATGCCTCTGAAGTACAACAAGGGGCTTTTAACAATTTTCTTAGCCAAGAAATGCAAAATTTCCATTATTTTATATAGTTCAAAAGGGGTTTTTGCTGCGTATTTGGCTTTGTGATAGGTGAAAATACACAGATAAAATAAAAAGCACTGAATAAATACACCAATATACAGCATAATTATTACAGATATATTAGAAAAACAGAAATGTAAGTATTGGTAGGTAGACTTTGCTGTTTTTAATTTCTGGCTTGTTTTATTGTTCTTTCATACTTCACTGGTAAAGGTTTTAAATAGGAGCCCAGAGACTTAAAAGTCAATAGCACAGATTTTAAGCTTGATTATAATCTGGAAAACCTTTAGGATTTATACATATTTATGGAAGCTGTAATTCATAAAAATGGGATAAAACCAGTAAAATTGGCATCTTAATGCAGGTCAAATAATAATTTGAGAGAGAGAGAGATGTAAAACTAGTGCAACAACATCAGAAGCAGACTTATCTCAACAGTCTATATGTGTAGGCATGTAGAAAGGCTATTGCAGCAGATCCTAAACTTATTTTGCTAGCAACTTCATTTCTAACTTTGCTTTTAGGATAAAAACCATGCTTCCATTTGTGAATCCTATTTCTGCAGGTGTTGAAGCTGATCTAAATTAGCTACTGTTTCCATCTGAACTGATTATAATTTACTGAAACTAAGTCTTTTTCTCTCATTTGAAATGATATAATCAGGCATCATGAGGCTATAATTCACCCTAAATTAAATTTTTCTGCTGAAGACCAGGATGGGGTTCTTATCTCAGATGTCCCCTTGTAATGGAAATAGAATGCTTCATAAAACCAAATGAGACCTCTGTATGAATTCCTAAATTATGTACAACTCTTATGTCATGTTCCTTCCTTTTTCTCAGAATATTGTCTAGAATGCATTATGACTTATGGACCTAGTCTATTTCTTAATTTATAGCCTTGGTGATTCGCATGAAGGAGCTTTCTGACTCAGAATTTGGAGTAGACTGGACTGGTTTTGGTCTTCTGTCAACAATTAAGAGTTATGCAGGCTAAAGGTAGGGTTAGCATTTCTGTTGCAGCCAGATCTAGGCCTACAGTTTGCATCTAAACTTTTTGCCACATTTCATCTTTTTCCTCAAATTTAATCACAGCTAAAAAAAGGTTCCTGGAAGCAGACAGAAAACATTAAAAATTCAAGACAATGTTCAAAACAATGTCCTAGCTTAGTCTTCCTAGCCAATTGTTTATTTATTTGGATTGAATCTATGGAATGTTTCACCAGAAATTCAGTGTTTTAAATAAGTGAATCTACTTAGGAAAATCCTGCTGTTCAGCTAAATCAATGTTCATAGTCATCTTTTATTTTATATACATAAAAGATATATGAACATATATGTAAAAGTAAAGTTCAACTTGTCAAAGCTTTATAATTCCATAGATCTTACACAAAAATCACACTTTAGAAAAAATACAAGGTGTACTTAATTTTTGTAATATTTATTTAATAGAAGATACAGGTAAGAAAAAAATATGAAGTCTGAGATTAAAAAAACTGTAAATTATGCAGGATCGGCAGGTACAATTTCACTGATATACTAAAAGTACTACATACATTTCAGTGAGAATCCTGCTTCTTCAGAAAAATAACATCATCCCCAGCATTGTTTTGTAAAGCATTTTATAAAGAAAGGAAGAGGTCTTGGAATTTTTAAAATAAATTTTGATCATTTCACTTTTTATAAGCATTTCTCATTCAAATCTGTATACTGTAAAAATACTGGTGAAATTAGACTGTAGATATTTAAATACTCACTCTTTGTAGATATGATCGTAGGCATGATAAAGTTCAATTTTCATATAAGTTATGTCTTGTGTAAATAGGTAAAATTAAAATAATTCATCATAAGCATGTAGTTTTGACTAAACAATTTTCATCACATGTTAAATCCTATTCACAATTACCAGGTTTTAAGGTGAAGTCAATAGAATAGACAGGTACGTAAATGTGTACGGTGCCACGGGAAACAACTGAATTACGGTTGTATAGTGAATAATTTAGAGAACAGCTTTATTCAAGGTACAGGTATAAAACTAGTAGCTGGTGACATGATACGTAGTACACATTCACTGCTATTCATGACTAGTCATTTCAAAAAAAGGACACAATCTGTTTTCCCTAGGTTTTTAGAATACTGTTCCTCACACTTACTCCAAGCATATTGATGTTGAGGTTTATATAGATTTCTTTTATTTGTGAGAAAAAGTTCAGAATTTCTCCAGTGCTAGCTAAAACTGATGCCAAATGATTTGGGGAAAGTGGAACACAATGCCAAATGAAATATAAAGTCTTTGAAGTCTATCTCTCTCTTTCCAAATCTGCTGAGTACTTATAATGAAGCCCCAAACTGAGAAGGAACTTTTAATGTTTTTCAGGATACATTATCATGTTCCTCATGGCCAGCATCCCCAGGACTTAGGTGGGAAAAAAGGTGGTGTGATCTCCGCTTAATTCCACTTCTTCATTCACGGTTTTCCCAGTACCTTCCAGGATCAGATTTGTGCAGGTAAAGAAGTTCAGACAGTTGAAACTTGCCTTCTTGTTGGACAGATACAAGCCTTAGGGAGTTGCCTTGTTAAAGGAATGGCATTATTAGTTCCACCACAGCTGTCAGAGACCTGAAACACAGGAGCTTTCATGAAGGTCTTTCTAGGTCCACCTTGGCCCATATTCTGCTCTGTTGTCAGCAAGGACCAGGTACGTGGGGAAGACATGGGATCTTCCCACTTGCACCTAGTGGTCAGCGTGTTTCTCAGTTTGAGATTGCACGTAGGTCATCATTTTAATAACTGCTACTGCTCCTGTCCTCAAAAGCTTCTTTATAAGCTGCTTTTTAAAATATCTTTGGGTTTTGTAGTGCACTGTGGCATTGAGCTCTGCAACGTAACTGTGTTTTTAAAATGTACTTCCTTTTGTTTGTGTTAAATCTCTCACCTGATAACTTCATTGGGTGAAATAATCTTGTTGTTCAGGAGCAGCAAGGGCTGGCTGCCCCGTGGGGAAGGCAAGCCAGGAGCAGAGGGTGGCAGCGAGGCTGGACGAGGCAGTGTCCATGCAGACGAGGGCCCCATCCCACTGCCCCTGGTGCAGGAGCAGAGCAGGCCTAGGGGTGCTCTTCAGATGAGTCCGTCATGGTGAGGTGGGGCTCAGGTCAGGCTGGGAAGTCAGCCCATGGGTCAGGTCCGAATCAGTGGGATACATGTCCAGGCACAGGCACAGCTGCAACCAAACTCAGGCGAGGACCAAGGGCGAAAGCCTGAGCTGATACAGAGCTCCTGAGTGAGGGGAGCGGCAGGCCCCCCACTCAAGCCCTTTTCCAGCAGCCTGATCCCACATCCCACAGCCACGCCATGGCAGAGCTGGCCTCAAGCACAGGCAGCGAGGCACCAGGAGGAGGAGGAGGAGGGTGGACTCTGGGCCCTGACCCTTGTGTCAAGGGAAATGCTAAATAAGCTTTCTTGTTTTATGTTTTTATAACTTCAGATGACTGTCTTCTGTTTTCCAGTTTGAAGGATCCCTATTGTTATCTCCTTTTAGGGAAACCCTTCCATAGCTCTGATTATCCTTGTTACTCTCTCTGTTTCTTTTGTAATTCTAATACATCTTCTATGAGACAAGGTGATCAGGACTGCAAAGAGGATCCCTCTTGATTTATATTAAGACATAACTATGTTTTCCATTTTCTTCTCTGTTCTTGTCTAATACTTTGTAGTAACCTTTTGACCGTTTCGGAGCACTAAGGTGATGTTTTTCAGAGAATTGTTTGTAGTAACTCTTGCATTTCTTTCTTCAATGTTTATAGCTACAGTAAGGTTCTTTGTTGCTTACATATAGCTAAAGTTTTTTTTTTTCCCCATATATGTTAGTTTGCATCAATTAACATTGAATTTCATTGCCATTTTTGTCTCCCAATCACTGGTGAAGCTGCCCAAAGCTCATAGTCAGGTTTAAATTTATTGCATCATATAGACTTACAACTTGTCATTGTTTAATTTAATATTATCCTAGTAAATCAGAAGAAATCAGAAAGGAAGACAAGAATATTCTGCAATGATTAGTGTATTTCAAGTGTTATGCATTTAAATATAAAAGAAAGTAGCTACAAAATCCAACAAGGCATAGTAAAAAAATAAGATCATACTTGTTAAAAGGTTTAATTACCTAGGTATTGTGTGGATTAATTTATCATCTGTATATATAAGAATGAAGATCTAATACTAAAAAATTCTGTGAGTTCCAGCATGTAAGTCATTAACTTGAAGGTAGCTGTCTACAGTTATAGAGCATGTTTCTCCATTACTTCTTCTTCTAACCCATCATAAACATTAACTCTTAAAATGAGCACAAAGGACTTCTCATTTGTGAGGCTGTGAGGCCTTACTACCTGAAATAAACTCTGGCTTCCCTGTGTAGCCCCCCTGTCTGCCAGCTTACATGTGTGAGTCTGGGAGGAATAGTGTGTTATGCTATACCCTGATGGCTCATCAGACATTAGCGGTTTAAAATTTCCTGTTCCTCCATTCAAACACATGTAAAATTACCTAATTAATATAGAAAAGCTTCATTAGTATTTCTGGAAAGACTGTTTTGTGAAAGAACCTCCCCAGTGTGTCTGTTGTTATGTTCACCCTTCCAGTGTTTCTGTTGGTTCTACAGTCAAGTGATACCATCTGCCCCCAGGGGTGGATTTATGATCTCCTCCAGAAACTAGGGGAAGAGGAATGTTCTTGAACCTTAGTTTGGAGTTTGCATGGGGTGAATTTTTTTGTTTCTTATCACAGCCTGCTTCCTTCTCATTGGTTCTCAGCAAATATTTGAAAATTTCACAAAAGCTTTCCACAGCCTCAGTTAATTCTAAGGGCTGTTGTTTCTTAGAAGTACACTACCTAGGTCTGTCAGCCTTTTTCCCATTCACAGAGCTGAAATTAAAGCAGGTTAGGCAATAGTTGTTTCACCACTAGATAACTGTGAAGCTAAAAAGAGCCTGCAGCTTTTGGCTAGTAATAGCAAAATCGTATTTACTTGGCTGCGTGATCCTTGTTCTGTTGAGGAACAATGGCTGGCCCAGGGAGTCAAGGTGTAAACCAAAGGCTACAACAGCTTATTGGCTGAACTGAAAAGGAACAGGATGTAGTCAACACAGAGGCAGGAGTTTTTTTATTAAATTCTGTGAAAACCTTCAGCTCAACATTTAACAATGGTTGAAATAGAAATAATTAAGAGCATGTAGTATAAAGGGCCCAAAATAATAACAGTCAAATCTGAGATCTGTTCTGCTATATACTTCAGATAAGATATTTAATTGAATAGAACTACTTACATGGAAAATTAGGACATATTCAACTATTCATAGATCTAGGGCTTTAAAATTCAGTCTTCTGCATCAATAAAACACAAGCTTAAAGTGCACAGCATAGAACTTGTACATTACAGAGAAGGATTTTTAGGTAGTAACGATATTCCTGAGATTTGAGTTCCCAGAAAATAAATTTAAAAGTATATTCATATAAAACAAAGTACCTGAATTCATACTCAAACCTTGAATAACTACTCTGATAATTTTCTCCTTGTGTCCTTCTATGCTGTCTAATATGAGGAAGTAAGAGTACTTAAAGAAAACAAAAATGCAGTATAAATATAAGAGAAGAAGTAGGGGTTTCTTCAGAAAAGTGTAGAACCAACATTTTTGTGTTGCTAGCAAGACAGTTTATAAGGCTCTTAAGTAGTGTAAACATCTTAAAATGTGACTCCCTCTCAAAATTTGTTATGAGAGAAAGGTAGATAATTTTTAAAAGAGACTGCTATAAAAAGCAACATTAAGGAAAGGATATTGAAAATAATATAATAAGCAACATTAAATGGAATTTAATTCATTACTTTTTCTGTAGTTATATTTACAAGGCTGTTTTCACTATATAAAGCCTAGTAACTTTTTATGTTTCAGAGTTTGAAAAGACTGGCACAGAAATACATCATATCATTATCACAGACACTATTATGCCTCCTAATCAATTCAAGCTTTTCTAGTGGGATGCTTGAGACGCATGAATTCCAGAGGGTATTCATATAAAATTCCAGAGGGCATTCAGGTTAATCTTGGAAAGCTTATTAATTTCAAATACAAATCTTGAGTTCCAGAAGGCAAAGAACCTGAGATGTGTAGCTGAATAAGAATTCATCTGATCTTAACTTTTTTGCTGTATTATAAAGTGATTCATCTACTATTTGTCCTATTTCATACAAAACACATATTTAATACATTATTTTTTCAGGTTTGTGTGGTAATAAGGACTTTGGCTGGTAAACTAATTCAGTAAAATACTATTAGAGTAATCTAAGGCTAAGGATATCTACTGCCCAGACACATTCAGAAGTAATTTATTAGGTAGCCATGCATTCTTATAGTCTGTGCTTATTGACACTTGGGCAAGAACATTCTGCGTGAATGGTTTTGTATGTGCACAGATCAAATACCTAGGAACAGTAGGAACAGTCTGATGTTCTGAATGCATCAGATTCACTGTGTTGGTAATGTAAGGGAAATTTGTGCATCAGGACTGAATCTGCAACATACTGGGTTTTCTTTCCTTGTGTAGGTTAGTGTCACACATTAATAGATTCGTTGGATGCCTACTTTCGTTTACAATAGGCAGAGTAGACAGAAGGGGAGTCCTGAAAATAAAGCTGTTCTTCTTGAAAGAGATAATCAACAAATTTGAGCATCATGCTATGCTCTTTATGTAAGGACTTATTTAGAATTCTATGCTGGAAGAATTTACTATTTATATTTATAGCCATTTAAAATAAAGGATATAGTAAATAAATGCTAGCTACGTTACCTGAAGATGCTTTAAATAAAACTTTCTCAAAAACTTTACCTGAATTATTGTGAAAATGACATTGAAAGTAGTAGCTCTCAATTTGTACCTTAGGGATTTTAAAGAAAAATAACTACCCATGTGAAAAGGCAACTAAACTGATAAGTTAGCTGATGGATTTAGATAAGCCACTGGTGTCTGCATGATCATGTTAGGATATTTAAGATTTATCCTCCTGTAAGAGCTAGTTCTCATGATGGCAGTCTCAAAGCAAAGGCATGGCTCTAATTCATTTTTAATGCTTCTCCTGACTGAAGGAAAAGCCTGTACTTGACACAGATGCAGCAGAGACCTGTAGATATTAGCTCTACATTCTATACAACTAGAACAAAATTTCAAGAGATAAAAAACCCCAAAACTTTGCGGAATGGATATCTGTCTTGAGATGTCAGAAGCTGTTGTCAGTGACAGTTTTACACTGAAGATAACACTCTGTCTGAGCCATTCTCAAAGAATGTGAATGATGTACTTAGTTTTAAACCATGAATTGATCACTAATGGATGGGTTTATAGCAGAATGCCAGCAGTGGAACTTGGTATTCTCTGTATGTTTAGTAATCTCTGACTCTGGGATATGGATTAATATTGAGGTTTTTTGGTTCCGAAGCCAAAGACCTATGAGCCTTCCAAAGGCTGTTAGTCAAGAAGGTTATTTACAGAAGAAATCAGGTCTGCTACTGCTTTAGCATCTGAAAGTTTTCTCTTGTTCTGTAACTGCTCAGCACTCAGCTGTGGAAAGGCAGTCTATAATGCATGACAGATTATTGTGTAGGTGCCCAGATAGGTGCTAGGGTAGAGGCACCCAGGTGGCCACTGCTTTTGTCATTGGATATCTCTTGGCATTCCAGTGTATTTTGCTAATGATCCTATATTCAGAAATCCAATTGGAAAAATCATTAATGCCACCTGATCAATTTTTAATTCTCCAGCTTTTCTATCAGTAGTTTAGAAGAGGATCAAAATTTTATAACCAAGGGCAGCCAACAAGGGGTATCCAGACAGGAATCTTACTGTGTTTAAACAATGTATTAGAAAAATGAAACAAAAGTTGTTGAGAAAAAGGTACTGGTGTTCCACTGAATTGCACAAATGGTTGCCTACAGTGTCCAGTGTACACTTTCCTTCTCTGTAATCTGCAGTATTAAAGTATTAACTCTTTGGTACGCATCAGCTATTTCACTTGTTTAGTTTCTGCAGTCATGCAATGTTGGTCAAGGTTCTGTCTATGGAATTTTTTTATAGCTTTATGGAAACTTAATATAGTCTGAGTTGACCTTTTAGCATGATTGTTTTAATATGTCAGGTATTTGTAAAACAGGAAAACCAGCAATTTATCAGTGTTCAGTGGCTGACCTTCATTGTAGTTGAAAGAAAAGCGTTTCTACAAGTATTTTTAAGATGATATGCTAGAACAGATGAAAATTTCTTCTGACCTGATCTGTTATGACATGTCTATAGGCAAAATGCGTTCCAAGTAATTGCTGTGGATGGGGTTTGCAGTGGAATAATTCAGTGTCTCTCTGCTGAAGACTGTATTGACTGGCTACAAGCAATAGCAAGTAACATTTCCAACCTCACAAAGCACAATGTAAGTATGGATCCAAGTAAGCCAGAAGGTTTCCCAATCATATTTGATTATAACTGTCATAAAAGCCTAATGGGTTCACACAAAGAATTATCTGCATATAAACAACGCTTGAGGCTGTCTGAGAGAAGTCAACTCAAGTTTGTCATCAAATCAGACTTTGTGAGAAATCATTGAATGGGAAATTATTCTCCCCTACAGTCATATAGTTCACTTCATTGCTATCAGTTATTCGCTTCTTAGCAATACCAGCTAGGATTAGAAACAAAGACCAGGCACACAGGAGAAAGCCAGGTGTGATGGGTAAGCATATATAAAAGAAAAAAATTCTGTACTTTCTTGATAGTTTGAGAAAGCACATCTATATAAAGACTGGTGTAATCAGGTCTGAATTAGATATTAGGTCTGTTTAGGTATCATTTAACACAAGGAGAACGGCAAGGTGCTTCTGTGGTATAGATACAGATGTTCAATATCAGCAAAGATTAAATGCATTTATGCTTCATGCAGTGTACTTTTATGATCTGATCTTGTGGGATAGATATCTCTTTTTATTGAAGCAAGAATAAATGTTATGCAAAAGTTTTGCCAAACTACTAGTAAGTTCGATTGAAAGGTCTTCTGGACCTGCCTAGGATGTATTTTGCATTTGATACATGACATGTAGTTTTTCCTGTAGAAGTCTATATGATACCTTTCCTGTTTTTCCTAAAAAAATACAGAACACATGGGTAACTCCATTATTTTGAACTGAGTTATAACAAGGAAGCCCTTGAGGATTTAATTTATATTCTCTCAGATTTTCTTAAATCTGCTTTAGCCTCCCAAACCTGCCTCTGAATTTGTTTTTGTTTCAAATACAGGGAACACATTGAAGGAAGTTGTATTTCTTGGAGATTTATATTCAAGATGCAAAACTATGTTCCATCTGGCAGCAATATGTAAAAGTCATTGTCTTATAAAAACGTGACAGACATGAATTCATCCACCATCTGCAAGCTTCCACGCAGTACAAGCCAATTTTATGGCTCTTTATTCATCCTTGCAATGCTGTTGCTCTATAGAACCCTCCCTGTCTCACTAGGCATCCTGAGAAATGAGGGTGCTGGTTTTTTCTCTTGCCATCTTTAATTCAGACTATTAATGATTCTTGCTACCTAAAGTAGTGCATTTACTTATAACAATAGATAGATGCACCCAAATTTTATCTGATAATGCTTTATGTAGCTCTGATGAGACTGTAATTATGGTTGCTTAGTGTAACTTGAACTTTGGTAATGCACTGTTGTTACATGATATATTTTCAGTTTAAAAATGAGTACAGTTTATAATTCTACAGTAGTTTCCATCAAATACAGCAACAATGTTTCTGATGTTTTATAAAATGGAAATAGTAAATTATACAACTATTATGCCAAACATTGTATTTACTTTACCCCAAAGACATCCTGTAAAGTAACTGTGAAAGTTAGGTCTTATGACAATTATCCATTAATCTATTTTTAGAACTGTCCTAATTGTTCATAGCCCATATGAATTTATGGAAACCAATGAGACTGTCTTTTCTGTAGTATACTTTTCTTTTAAATTGTCAGTTGACAGAAAGAATTCATTATTTGACAGCATATGTGATAACTTCATATAAGAAACATTAGAAACACAGAGGGGAAAAAACCCAAACTGTTGCTCAGAACAATGATTAGATGTGATTAGAGGTCCCTGTATTTTCTTTCTTTACAAGATGGTTATTGACATACACATACTGTTGATGTTAGCATTTTTCCTCTGAGAGGCATTTAGTCACAGTCATTATCCCTTACTTTGGCATCCAATACCAAAGAAACAAAGAGAGTATAGGATTTTATTTGAACTTTTGGACAAATTGACTGATTTTTAGTTTCAGTTAACTTCTTATTTCTATCTAGGGATTATGGAAAATAATTTGTTACATTTAAATACCTTGTAGCTCATAGAAATGTTAACTTACATGCTCTTTCTCACATCTCCCTTTTGAAAAGGAAGGAAGCAGATGAAAACAAGACTATAAAACCTGAATTGTTTCTGACATAATTTCCTTTACCAGTGTATCAAATTTGGACTCTGTCGATTTGGGTGGGATTTATCTTGCCTAACTTTTGATGTCTTAAAGCAGAACATCTGAAGAGTGATCCTTATGATTTACTTTTGACATCTGTTTTATGATGAGATTAATTCCTTCGGGACATGTCTTTCTTTCCTTTGACTGGTAAGGGACCTTAGGGTGGTGAGTTCAGACTTCAGTACCTAAGGAGATATGTATATCCTGTCACTGGTGTCTTTGAGGGGCCAGAGAGAGTTTCTCTGAATAAATCTGCCAAAGAAATGCCTGGATATTTTGACAAAAAGCATACTAGTCTCAATCAGAAAATCTGAATTAGTTCACTTTTTCATACACAAGCTGGCAGAAAAAAAATCATCTGATGGTTCAAACCACAGAAATGTGTGTGTCAATAACGTGGCTTTTTCTCCCTGTGTTCCCATATGTATCTCACAGTTGTGAAATATGAGTCCCTGGCTCCGAAATCTCATGTTTGAGTCTATAGTTCAATTAGATTTTTAGAAGGATAATGTCAAAATCTCTTCTGTCATGATCTAATATGTCCACATCTGACACAAAGGTGATGTGACTCAATTGCAGAATCACCAGTGTAGCCTGTATCTACCAGAGAGCAAGAAGATAACAAAAAGGCAGGAGTAGAAGCAGAACCAAAATGTCTTGACATCATCAGATTTGAAAGGCAGTGTTGCTAACTGAATATACATAATGGCGGCTGGAAGATGGTGTCTGCAGGCAAACATATTTTGCATGCAGTGGTTAGACTATCAATCATTTTCCAGTGTGAGATAAAACTTGTATTATGCAACAAGGTAGTTACTGTTTTAATGCAGAGATACAGAAAATTATTCTATTAAAGAAGACATTAAATAAAAATATCAATATGCTGACTGATCTAGTTGACTTCATTTCAAATTTTCATCAAAAGACAGACTTCAAGTATGCACTCTTTTTCTTCATATTCAGTAAATTAGAACTAGTGTCCCCCACTGTTTGTAGAATACTGAGAGGGATACTTCTAATTTTGTTTTCTTTAGTTCCCCAGAAACCATGGAAAGATTACATATGAGATGAAATACATCCCTTTAAAATTACAAAACATGGATTCATTTGCATATTGGTATACAACCAAAGTGCATACTATAGAAATGCACTGTTGGAAGTGACTTAATATCACACTGTAATTGATGTGATGAATCCATAAAGACCATTCATTTCTGAAGATGGGTTCCTCTCCACCTTGAGTCACTTGAGCTACATTTGTGTTAAAATTCATCAGTTTTAGCAATAACCTCAAAAACCAAAGGGGTTATATTAAACCCAAAGTTCAGTCTAAGCAATCCTGAAACTGAAGTTCATGTGCTGAAATCTGAATATGTTAAATTGAACCTATACTTGGGAACTCTAATTCCTCTATAAGTTGATGAGGTAGAAAAGGGTTTTACCTCTTTTTGTTGCCAGTTTTGATGGCAGGCCAAAGATGATTAGAAAGGGAACAAGCTGCTGCTTCTACCTTTTCTTACCCATGCTCCAACTAGGAATTTTCAGTTCTGCTGTTCCAAATCAGCTATGAACTATTGGCCTTACCATGAACTTTTAAACTGTATTACTTTCTGTTGTACTTGATACTGATTTCTATTCTTTGCCATCTATTTTGATAAAGAATTCTATGATGACAGTATCCAATAGGTCACATAACTTTTAAAGAAACTACGCTCTGGAAGAGTCTAAGAAAATACTCCAAAATCATGTGCACTATAAAGATCCACTGTTGCCAATACATCCCTAGTTTATGTGGTGCAATTTTCAAGGGACTTGAAGGCAAAATTTTTAATGGTTTTAGCAAGGGTGAGATTTTACCCAAGGTCTTTTTCAAACTTGATTCAATTGAAAATTATTCGGGTGCCACAAGATTCTATTCAAGTGCTGCCAAAGGAAAAAAAAAAAAAAAGACAAGAAAAAAAAGACAAAAAAAAAAAGACAGAATCTTTAGGTCTTCATGACAAAAGAATAATAAAAAAATACATTGCAGTTAGCATCTTCTAGGATATAATAGAGTCTTTGGGCATTTATCCTCCTGACTCAATATTTGTCACTTTTGCCCATTGCTTTCTCTGTGGCAGATTTTCGTATAGTGAGTGCAATGATACTTCTTTTCCCTTCTGTTCCCATTGCAACAATTGCACATTTGTGCTTCTTACCTTGAAGCTAGCACTTGACAGAGAAGAAACAACATGAACTTCATCAGACAGGAATGACAGGCAACTGAGGTAAGGTTGCCAAGCAGGAGGTGACAAAAAGTTAGTTTTAAATTTATTTTGAGAATACCTATAAGATCTGGCAAGATTTAGTTCACAGTAACTTCACTTTATTCCATCATGGTACATTTTCTAGGTAAAATATCATGTATTTGTGAAATTAATAAGGCACACATACATTGGTGGTGGAAGTATGACAATAGCGTGAAAGCAGTAGGATTAAGAAGTCTACAAACTGAGTATGAGTTTGGCACAATGTATGTGTTTTCCTGAACTTAAGCCTTTATTTTGAACAGAGTTCAGAAGTTCAATTGAAATCATGGTTTTAATCATATGCTTAAAATGTAATACCTAATGAAAGAAACTGCTACTAAAAGGACAAATATATTTGTCCTGACTTTCACTGGAAAAAAGAGAACAATAATACCTTATCTTTACTATGCTGAAGTCTGGGTAATTGTATAGGGGTTCTGTAACTCACTGGGTAGAGGGAAAGGAAAAAAGTACAAAACAGGAGAAAAAAAAAATTAGAATAATATGATTTGTTCCACTTGTGGGAATAATAAAATATTACTGGACTACGTTCAGTGTTTAGTAAGTTATTGAAATAAATTAATAGTACATGTTTCATTTTTCTGGTGGATGCTACCACCAGTAAGAACATACTGTGGAATGTTATATTATGTGAATAAATCAATGTCACTCATATGAAGTGAACAGATATCACATTTTAATTTCTTAGTTGAAATACCATGGCAGACCATCAGAATAGTCTGATGTTAGTAATTGTGGAATTTTCAGGGATTTTATGCTCTTAAATGCCCTGTGAATTGTGTATTACAATAATATTTAACTTTTTGTTGGTTACTAAGCTATGCATGTTTCGAGCAGATCCAAAAAGATCAACATTCATTTCAAACCTCACACAGTGGTATATTTTGTGGTAGTGCAAAAGACAAATGCTGTCTATAATTTAGAAGTTGAAAGCCTTGTGAAATGAAGACCAAAACAACAAAGGATTATAGGAAGTCTTCAAAATACTACTAATAGAATATTTTTTGCATATATGATTTACTTTTCCCAAGACAGAACTACTCAGATAAATTGGACATTATCAAATAAATGTACATTCAACTATTTTTTAAGCAATATTAGTCATTCAGGTGTTTACAGAGTTCTGACACGTAGATTTTTTATTCTGCATCCCATTCTTGACCTTGTAAAAGGAAGCCTATAGAGGTAGTCATTCCAGTACTGATATTTAAGTCTCTGTAGGAAAATTTAAAACTCAGAGCTGGATACACTTGTAACATACTGCTGCCATTTTTTTTCTATATATGGTTCTCTTAAGGCACATAGATCTAAGTGAATAAATGTAGTCAGTGCAGCATCAAAATTACATAAATCAAATCTCTCCTGTTTTTTCTCCCTTTTTTTTAACGTAGGATGTTACTAGCCTGACATTTAAAACCACATCTGTTTCTATGTCACTGTTATTAAGTCATACATATGACCTCATCTCATATTTACTTACATTTGGTCAATTTTCTGCATGTCTTATTTTACAAACTTGTTGCCTGTACCTTGTTGACTGAAGAATTGTGGGATATTTTATATCCTTTTGTGTGTACTGATTTAGCTGCAAAGAAAACTTAAGTCTTGCCAAAGCCAAACTGTATTGCTGTTACTCCATTGTGTTTCATCTGCACTTTTATATTGTATCTGAGTTTAAAGGACCATGTCTAGCATGTGGCAGGTTAGGAAAACAGTGCAAGAAAAGAATATTTCTTTGAGAAATATTTCTTCCAGAGTATTTTTTCCAGAATAGTCACCTTATCTGGGAAACCTGTAGCAAGGACCTTCTGTCTTCATAGTTGGAGCATTTGTTGTGACACATTCTGATTATGGTGACAGCACTCATAATTAAGACATGCACTTTTGCAGTGTTGATTTGTAATATACATTGTAAACTTCAATTAGTCATGATAGCTTTTCAAATTAAATAAAATTGCCTTTCTGTACCAAACTTCTCCCAAATGTTAAATCTATTAATGCTATTTTTAATAATATCTTTCCAGTTTTGCTGTACATTCCATCACAAGTCTTCTAGTATTCAATAATATCTAATAAAAATATTACCATCTGTATTACTATAAATTACCACTATACAGCTCTAAAATACAATTTAAGAGAAACAATGTCTTTAGAGACAGTAAAATCAAAAGCCCTTCTCTTTAAGCCTCTTCAAACAGAAGAACCACGATTTACCTGTTAAATGTAAGCCTTAAAAAAGAAAGCCATGTTATTGCAGAAAGAATATTTTTTCAGTTTTATATACGATGCTGTCACACAGCAAAAAAATTCCTGCACTTTATCTGACTCACGCAATTTTGTATGGAGTCAAATTAATTTGTAGCCTTGCACTGGTATTTAAATAAAAGCAAAACATCAGAATATTCAATACATTATTTAATCTATGTAGGATTTATATTAAGCTCTGAGACTTTTTCTCTTCCTTCATTCAGTTATTATTGAAGGCTTAAGTTGACACACTGTAATAAAGACTATAGTCTGTTTAGTTACAAGACAGTTTGGAGGGATGTCATACTTGCTCTCAACATCCCACACTGGTGAAAGGTAGCAAGGAACCTGTAATTAAGGAAAAAAAAAAATCCCTTCACTGATTTAAAGTGGCAAAGAAACGATGACAAGAATAAAGGAAGTAGGAGCAGAGGAGCAGTCTAACTGGGAACGCAGGTAAGCCACTTAGGTTTTTGCAGAGAGGTAGCACATGGAAAAAGAAAGTACTCATTATAAGTTGCCCTTTCCTGCCAAAATGCCAAGCTGCCCTTTCAGTAGCCGTTGGAGACTTCCAGCTACTTTAACCTAGTTTTTGTTGTGCAGTAAACTGTTCGATATTCCACAATTGGTTTATTTTAAGCAAGAGTGTGTTGAAAGTGACTGTTGAATCACAAACTGCTGTTGATTAAACAGCATCTGGGAACTGGGAGGCTAGGCAGTAATAACCTTTCTTTTTATATCTCTCCTCTTTGCTGTCTTAAAAAAAACAACCCATGAATATCTTTATTTGTATTTTAAAGCAAGGTTAGCTTGTTTCACATCCCTTTCCTCTTACTCAGTTTTAAAATATACTTCTAAAAGGTGGCTACATCAAAAGTTTTGTCTTTCTTCAACAACCAATTAAAAAAAAAAAGAAGTAAAAGTAATTGAAATGGACTCAAAAAGCCATAAAACACCCCAGGGAATACATTATTAGTAGGCTAATGTGTTGAAAGCACTTTCTCCATTTGGTTGTCTTGCTTCATAAAGTGTCGTAGACATCCAGCGCATTCAGGTAGTGCACAGCTTACATTCGCCTGAGGAAGAGAACGGACTCAAAGGAAGAGGCAGAGAGCTGGGGGAGAAGACAGGAATTTCAGTCATTCTGGGACAGTTTCAGGAGGCTGGGACAAACAAGCCCAGCTGACAGGGAAATAGGCAAAGCAGCAAATGACCACTAGGTAGAATGTGCTGCAGAGGAAATGAGCCCCAAATCCTTCAGATACGCCATTTCTCTGCTGACAAAACATGTTATGAAAGTCTGTGACAAGTTTCTTATCTCCTAAAAATACCTTGCACAGTTAAGTGGCAGCAATCTGTGGGGATAGTCTGAAAAGTCTGAAATTGTGCTGATCGCCTATGTGGATATCAACATGATTGCAGGGTTGTTTGGGGTTTTTTTCAACCAGTCTGGTTATTTAAGAAAATGAGGTAATTACATACAAAACTTATTTCAAAGACTATCATTAAGGTCGTGAAGTCAGGCTTGAAAAATTGAGAGTGAAGCACCTTGTTTCATTCTCATTTCTCAGTGCATCATACTCTGTGACTTACTGCATTGAAAAAATGTTGTTTTGAATTGTTATATTGAATTCCTTTGGGGATTTTTACCTTTTTGAACTGTTTATAATGACCATATGAGAGGTTTCTGCTTTTTTCTTTTTTTTTTTTTTCTTAATAATTGTTTCAAAATATTTTTGAACAATTTTACAAGGTGACAAAAAGGTAGTTTCCTAATTGTACCAAGCTGGAACTGTAGTACAGTGAAACAAAGGAAAATTTTCTTTACTCCATTTATGGAATCACTTAAGACAACTTTGATCTTAAATAACCCTAACTTACTTAAGAAGTAACATAAAGCACAGCTTCCTTTGACTTCTTTGCAATTGCCTGATTTTCTGCCCTTTCTGATAGTGTTTCAGGTTAGGAATCCTATAAAAGTTATTGTTCATAAATTAAAATATTTAGTTTAAATAGTTTTCTTGAATTAATTTAGGAACTTGCTGGCAAAGAGTGGATAAAAACAGATTTGTTGGGGAATGTAGCTGCCTTAAACATGAGGGGCTTTTTACTTTTCTGGATTTATCCCGATTCTTCAATACATATAACTTTGAACTTTGCTAATAAGGGAAACAGAGTTCCCAAAGACACAGTGTTCTTCATAGAATCCTGAATTTCATCAGGGTTATTTCACCCTGGGAAAAGAACAGTATTAGATCATAGAATTAAACCCTATCCTTAAGACTAAGGGAAAAAAAGAAGTGCTTTAATGTTAGGGGTATGTGTGTGTATATATGTACATATACATACAAATATGTACACAGAGAATAAGATTTAATAGGTGTTAAATATTAAGAAGGAATAGTATATTAAATCTATGAAATATGTATAAAAAATTTTTTTGTTGCTTCATTTCTTTCTGAAATCAAACTTGCAATCCTTTGCTATATGGAATAATGTCTCAGAAGGTATTAATCACCTATATTTGATACATATTAAAATGACTTCACATTTTTATATTTGATGCAGGTAATCAATACTTTATTCTCCAATTTTTATTTTTGTTTTATGAGCCAATTATCAGTTATGTCTGGGTAGTCGTCAAGAGAGCACTTTATGACTAAAGTGTACATACTGGGTTCCTAAATTCTATTTTGATATGAGATCTACTGTGGTAGGAAAGGTAGTCACTAACTTTTAGATATAGAGAATGAGGAAATCATGAAATACTACTGGAAAGGAGGTAACCAGGTAGTTAAAGAATGCCTGTTCATCTCACCTGTGACTACTTAATGGTTCAGTATCGTAAAATACAACGTAAAATGCAACTGAGGAAGAACTTGATGCCTGTTAATCCTTACACTGACTTTTAGCTATATTAGCAGAAAGATGATGGAAGATCAATGTAGATACACAATTTAGCTCTTTAGCATGATAAATTCCAGTTTTAGTCATGAGGCTGCTTTTCGAATGTCATAAGACAAACTTTATTTCCATTTCAAATTACTTATAGGTATACTACTACTCTTCCAGTGTGATGCACTGAAACCACACAGAAGATCAGTAAAAAGTATTTTTTGTAGCCCATTGTGTCAATAACACACTGACCATTTAAATAACAGGATAGTGATTTTTTCTTTAGATCAAATTGTTCAGAGGTAGATTTGAATATGTGCAACTAATCTATGTAGAGGTGATTTATTTGCACGTTTCATAGGTTTCCTGTTTGTACAGACAAGGAGTCTTAATAAAAAAGCAGAGTAAAATAGTATATGTCCAGATTCCAAAAATTTTCATAAGTCTGTTGGTGAATGATCACGCAAACTTATGTCAGTTTTCTCCAGGGAAGAATCTGTTACCTGCCAAGCAGAAAATATTATTTTTATTGTGTTTATTTCCTAAGGTAATGAAAAGGATGAAGAACTTCCTATGGTGTGTCAACATGCTGTGGCTTCTCACATAATTCAGCTGATTTAACATTGTCAAAGGAGTTTTAGAAGTTCATCTTTTCTGGTACCTGATTGCCAAGGAACTAAACTTCTCTTTTTATAACTACTTTTTTGTAAAAATGTAGGAATTCAATCTAATTTAGCTAAATTGAGTGATCTCACAGAATTGTTAGGTGTTTGTCCCTGAGAAGGCAAGATCCTCTCCACCCAAACTCCCTACATAGTCAATGGATAGAAGAAAATGTCTTTAAGACTTGAAGAAAGTGAACCAGTCCTCCTAACTTAGGCACTTACTTCTATCCCATTAGCTATATAAAGAATGCAGACATCTCCAGAGGGTAATTAAATCTCCTTGAATTAAGTACGTACCTCTCCCACGTCTAATAGGAAATGGCAAGACTGTACTTTAGCATAGTAGCCTACAGGTAAGAAGAGTCACTGTGACCTGAGAGACAGGAGCTCCCCGTGCTACTCAGCCTGCAGGGCTGGTGCCATCTGTCTCACCCCTGGCCGAAGGGTGTCCGGAGACAGAGCAGGGCTGAGGCTCTGCTCCTCCTTCCAGAGACTGTTCTCTTTGCTGTCCATTGAGCCACCTGTCAAATTCATCCCAATGCTGTTGAGCAGGAGGCAGGGCTCTCGCCCAGGCTGTATTGGGTAGGGTTCATCCAGTAGGAGTATTGCTTAAGTGCAGCAGATATGTGCTTCTCTCCTTCAGCCCGAGGATGTCCGTATGTCCCGTATGGTGAGTGGGTACTCTGGTATTACCTGCCATAACCAGACCGGACACAGACACTTCACTACCCATGCTACAGTGCAGCTTTTATGTTTGCAGATTTTTTAACCCAACACAGTTCACTAATCTCGTAAACAGTGCAATCCCCCAAGCAGTTCTTTTAGCACAACTAAAAGGCTGGGAACATAGGCTGGATATACAGGCAGGAAAAGAAAAGTCAGCTCAAACTTCTGCAGCCAAGTTTGCCATAAAAGAGAAAGATCAGCAAAAACAGGCCTCATATAGATGTCTTCAGCTGAGCAACTGGGGATTTTCTATATTTGTGAATGTTGGAGTCAGATGAGCCTTCTTTACCCTTTTCCTTTCTTCTGTCTTCTTAGATCTTCCTTAGCAATCCACAAAAGTTCTAAAAACTAATGAGAATGTCTTTCAGGTTTTGAGATCAAATTAAAATCCATGCTTCTAGACATGCTCTCACATCATAGGAGGTGTTTCCTACTATTTTGGAGTGCTGAGGCTTCTTAAGTTGTGGCATAATTATTACTGCAAAACTAGCCCGCATTGCTTTGGGGAAGCCAGGTTGATGCAAAATGTGTTTTTTCTTTATGAGCAATGGACTCAGTCATTGCTGAATAAAGGGCGTAAATGAAAATATTGGTTGTTTTCCTTTTCCTGTTTGCCTTCATATTCATTGTGGCTGCTGCTTTCCCTTCCCAGGTGCAGATGTACCTGGGGAAAATAATAGCCTTATTATCATATAGGGAAAAGACAAGTTTTACTGGACATTTATTAATATTTCTTCACTGGAATACTAACCTATAGCTGCTGTGTAGATTTAGAAGAAATCCTACGAGTGTCCATTGTATTGCTTTACTATTCTATTCAGAAAGAAGAAAATACTCCTTTTCTCATATGTGGTACTTATTTTGGGGGAAAATTTTGGATTTTATTGGAAAATGTCCACTGAATTGTGACTATCATTTCAATTAAGACCATTCATGAAGCAAGGTACTGCCAAAGACACAAAAGAAACTGACATTCAGACACCTGTTTTACTGTTTCAGATTCCCTTTTTGCTGTACTAATGTTATTAGTCACTTCCATGAGGAATTCTGAGGTGTCGCAAAGATTTTTCTCCTCATGAGTTTTCCTGAGTTACTCCAGATGTCTGCAGAGAAACTCATGAAGTTTATTAATGTAAGAGGAGTCACAGTAATGCAAATGCAAATAAGAAGCAAATCTTGAAGGACATTAGCTTTATTATTAAATATTACACAAGCAAACAATGACTACATAGATGTTTGGGCTTTCAGCAGTGAGCAGTGTCATTCAGCTTTATATATTTTTATATTATGCACTTGCTAGAGGGAGTGAATATATTATTTTTACCACTTGTTTTGTCCTTTGCCAGGCATAAAAACACAGGCTACTCATAAACTTGTATTTTAATAGTGTATGCATTCTATTTAAATGTTTGCCTCATTTTGTAACAGTAGCATTATTGCATTATTAATTTTAAAGGGTTTTTTTTATAACATAAGTAGGGTGTTTCACAAGAAGAAATATATTCTTAGGCTGACACAGCCCCTACGGAGTTGTGGAGCTAAACATTCTTTTTCAGTTCCTCTTCAAATAATTGATAAATTATAGTCTGTATGCATTTTTAACATCAGAATTATTTCCTTTTGCACCAGATTAACATAAATGGATCTTGATAGTGCTGTATAAACATAATCTATAAATTTTAAAATACTTTAGAAAAAAATCTAAAAGGCTCTTGACAAGTTTTTTTAAACAGATTATTTTTAGTTATTTGCCTAACGAGATGGTATACCTCTCCTGACTATTTAGCAAAGTATGCCTGCGCCTCAGTTAAGCTAGCTACTCTTGCTGCAGTGGTATGGAGATTAGCACAGTCATTTACCAAACAGTAACCATAAATAGCATTTTCATCTCACAATGTAATGAGCAGAAGACAGGAAAATATTATATGCAATTTAAATTAAAAAAAGAATAGTCCCTATGTTTGGAAAGCAACTAGAACTCTCTGAGGCTTGCACTTGGTTCTGCCAGTAAATTAAGTTGCCATTTACATAGCTGAATAGGTTGCAAGCCAAACCTAGCTTAAAGCAATTATGATTGTCTGACCTCTATTTAGTCTTCTGATCCAAAACCCGCTTCCTATTTACCTTTGTAAGCTCATAGAACAAATCACAAAAAAATCACAGCTTTGCATTTTATGCTTGCATTTTTTTTAAACCCTAAAGACAGACTCACAGAAGCTTCCCTCTTGCTCCTGGTTATAATACCATTCATTCTTTACAATGGAGTGACTTAGAAGGCAGATTGCATCTTCACCAAGTCATCAGCAAATAATAAAAAAATCAACTTGCCACATTACTGGTCTGCGTAGCTCCACTGGCCATGTCGTTTTTATCTGATCAGACCTACAAGTCTGAGGCATGTTCTTTTGTTTTGGATTTGAATAGACAAGAAACCTTCAGCTCCAGAAACATTAGCCTTTCAGCTTAAAAAAAAAAAACAACCATACATTTTTTGCATGTTGGTGTCTTCTATTCTAAGCATTAGAAGACAAGAAAAGTTAATACTAAAAATGGGATTATTTTCAACATCATCACTCTTTTTATCAGTCTGTCACCAGCTTCTTCACAGTTCTTTTTACTGTTTGTCTCTGTTGCTCTGTTTACTACTGTTATTTCAGTAATATTTCCTGTAGAGCACAGGGGAGTCTACCAATACAGTCTTACCAGTACTAAAGAACTTATTTTACATTTTCATTTATGAATACTTGTATAAACAAAAATCAATAGATAGCCATATTTTCTGTAAGATGCATACTCTACTAGTCCACTGGAAAGAAAAGAAAGTGCAAGAAGAGACATAGCTACATGATGAATCCTTCATTAACCTAAAACAGAGGAAAGAAATAGCAGAGTAGAATTTGTTATTAAGAGTGGGCTCAGGAAGTGTCTCATGATTATGTGGAACCAGAAAGGTGGTAAGACTAGATGAGATTTCCTCATCTGGGAAGCATTAAAGGTGAAAAGAAATAGTTTTGACATACACTGGTGATAACAGAGAGGCCAAGGAAAGGGTTGGTTCACTGCATATATATGTCATTTTTAAATGGATTTGAGATTTGTTTTACCTTTTTTTTGTTCTCTGTTGAAAATTTTCAAACATGATAGTTAGCCGAGTATCACACAGTAAAATTCAATAAAAGTTCATAGTTTTCTCATAAGCAAGTCTGAAATGCACATTAAAGCAAAAGTCATCTTTAAATTTACTTGTAGTAGCCTCAGTGCTTGTCTTTTAGTCATTTTTAATGCCAAGAAATTGGTAATTCATGAGAGATTGGGGAAAATTATGTTGATTCTTAAGTATTAAAAACTCTTCCTGTTTGAGGATTACAAGGTCATATCCAAGGCAAGAAAAATATACCATCTATTACTACTATCTCAAGTTAACATTATTGTTGTCAAAATTGAAACAGTCCTCAAATGTAGTTCAGTATTTAACACACTTCTTAAAAGAAGAAAGAAAAAAAAAAAGTCTGAGCTTGAAAATTAATTGGTTTCTGCAAAAAATTTTACCCTATTCTTCTTGGTACTTTGTCATATTCTACACCTTGGCCTGCCTTTCAGCCATGGTCCCACAGATACGCAGCTCTTTACACTTGTATATGATCGTATTGCTCAGTATTTGAGCATTCCTTGTCAGAAATACCAGATGATACTTGAGAAAACCCTTATTTATGAGGGCTTTTGCTTAGTATTCTACAATGAATTCTTAGTTATGAGGTGAAATTGGAGATAAGTAGAAGGAACTGCATTCTTAAGAAGTGAACTTTTCAAGCTAATGACTCAGCAGCTTGTTAAGAGAAAGAAGGTTAAGGAGACTCCAGTCTTTCCTACTTACAGCAATGCAGAAGCTTTATTGCAAAAGTGTTTCTCAATGAAAATCAGCTCAGAGTATAATACAGTGCTAGAGTGAGTCTGTGATTAATCTGAATACAGAGTACAGTGAGCCCCATTGTGTATAAGGAGGGACCAGAAGTATTTTACAAAATATGAGGACTTGACCTTTAAATACAAAAGTACTACAGAGTAACTTTGTAGTGTTTCAAGTGAAATTTAAAATTATTAGTTATACAGATGAATGGTAAGCTTTCAGCAGAAACAAGTACTGAAAAACTAAGGGGTTTATACCTATCTCACAGTGGCATACGAAAATTTTTAATTATTTTTTTAGTATCAAATTTAGCAATTGTTTTAATACCTAGTTCATTATGATTTGAACCTAATGTCTCAACAGCTATTTCATATTATGTCAACCAAATTATTTAAGTAACCAGGTGATATTTTTAGCTTGGTCACAAGCAGTTTGTTATCTGGTTCTGTCGGCCAAATTGTCTCATAAATATTGCTGTTCTTCCTGAGCGTTCCAAGAGAATAAAACTGTGTAATTCTTTTAGGCAGAAAAAGTGAAATGTGACACAATACAACAAAGACTAGATGTTCCTATAATTTTATTTTTAATCCACTCAAACTCAAGTAAACAAACTTGGGGTTGTGGTGGGGTGGAGGAAGATATAGTACCTGTAAGGACTACAGAAAACCTCTTTAGCTTCATTGCCTTAGGTAAAGGTATTTGTCTATGCCACTGGCAACTGGCCAATTTATTGAACTTTACCAGCAGAAATTCATTTAGACCAAGATGCTATGGTATAAGTATTAAATGTATTTTAAAAATCACTAGCTACATTTCTAGACGGCATTAGGTTCTGTCAAGAGGGTTAATTGTCTCATGTGTTATATATAATTGTGTAAAATACCCCATTTCTTCTGCCATTTTACTACTCCCTTTGTCTTATTAAATGCCAGAGTGTGAACTGCAAATGTTGTTATCTCTACCAAGGTGAGGAGTCCTGAAATAATGCAAACATTGGCAAACTGTGAACTCTTCATGGCCAAAGTCAGAAGCCTGCTGACAGACTGGAAGCATAGGAGCAAAATAGATTTAGCTGCAGTCTTCAACGAGCTGCCTCTCATTCAGTTTTAGCCAAGTCAGAGTGAAAAGACCAGGTTGGCAAGAGGGACCTAAAAGGCAAGGAGCCGTGTGGCTGAGTAAAGAAGCAACTCAAAAGCTGTGAGTAGGACTTTTAGGGGGAAGGAAAATGAGGAAACTAATGAACTTCAACAAGTGTACCATATACAGAGCAAACTGATGATCAGAATATAAATTCTGTTATGAGGTATTTTTCTTCCAGCACCTGCTAATGGTGAAAGTGGAAACTTTAGATGGTAACCATTTATACTATAGACGTCTCAATCCAAATCTTAAACTGAATTTGTAGGAGTTATGATTTGAAGTTCCCTTCCCAAAGAAGGCTGAGGAGAGAGGAGGATGCCTCAACTGGAGTGGAGGCTAGTGAAATCTCTTAAGAAGTAGGTAGAGAGCTTTGAAAGCTGTCAAACTGAGTGAAATCTGGAATCAGAGAGTGTGGATAAGACTATTGTCAACAAGCCAGGAAGTTCCACGATAGCACTACTGTGAATGAGGAAAACATGGCTAACGAGTTTTCTACTTGCAGGTCTTCATAGGGAAATGCTCCCTTCTCAGGCAGTGATGCATTACAATGCTGCCCGCAGTAACTGAAGTTTCAAGCCCAATGACAGAGTGGGGAAAAAATAAAATGAAAACCTGGCAGGCTGGAAAAGCTGTGAGATTAATGATCACCCTTCCCATGAGGAAGAGATGTATTGGTCATGAGTGACTCACTCCTTGCGTGATGAAAAACTCGGTCTAGTCACTGGACCTAACATAGTGGGCAGCCTTCTGTCTCCCAGAAGCTTAAATCTGAGGGATGTTGCCAAAGCCATCTAGCCAAATGACAGTTAACTGGGACTGCTCATTCATATGGGCATGACCGATTTCAGTGTGACTCTAAGCAGATCAAAAGCAATTATGAGACTCTTGGAGGAAGGCTGAAAGGGTCAGAGCTGTTGTAATGTGCTAGTCAATCCTCCTGGTCATGCAGGAGATGTGTCCTACAGTGCTCGTGTGCAGAAGCAGTGTCACCAAAGAGGGCTTTGGCTTCTTTGACAATAGCATGAACTTGCGAGGAAACACAAGGTGAAATGGAACTGCTTAGCCTGAAGAAAAGAATAAAGGTCCAACTTTAGAAAAGCTACACAAAGAGCAGGCAGTTTCTTCTTTGTTTCTGTGATGGATTACATGAGAAGTAATGCGCTTAAACTGCAACCAGAAAAAGTCTGTTTTGATGTAAGGAAAACTTCCAATGCTAAGTAGAGCTGTACTTGCTAATAGGTTGACGCATAAGGCATTGAGAGTGTCATCCTTGCATGACGGTACAAATGGGTTGGGCAGACAGCTTTGATCTATTAAGTTGCTTTTCAGCCATGTTTGTATTCTTTTGTATTATCATAGAATGAAGATATTCATATCAGTGCTTGCAACGGCATTTAGAAATACTACGATGAGACAAACTAGGGCTGCCATTAGACTAAAGTTTTTCCTCCATTTCTTTCGCATTCTGTGAAAACTTCTGAAAGTAAATACTACATAAGAGACATTATGTCATCTAAATGTTATGTTGTAATGAAATTGTAAGTGAAAAGTAAAATTGAAATTGGAGTTATGTACATTATTTAATTTCCTTGAGAAATCAAAATGTAGAATCTGATGTTTTAAACCAGGAAAGACATATAGATCAATTCTTAACATTTTAATAATCTGGTTTCTGCTGGAAAAATGACATGGGGTTGCTTATTCTGCAGTAATAACTGGTGGACAGAGGGGCTAAGAGCTGCAGACCTGTTAGTCAACCATCTAAACCAGATAATCAACCATCTGATTGATTATTTGCATTTAGGTAATTATTACTGTTGAAACCCATCCCTGTTAAATACCAATCTCATCACCTCAAGTGCTGTGTCAGTCTAACACTAGGTACATACAGTACATATTCATTTTTAAATTTGATTTTTCCTTCATGACTTTAACTCCCTTATTAGCTGCTATGAATTACCAAAATTATAACATAAATACTTTCCAAATGACAAAACCACCCATCTTTGGTTCTTTTCTATATGCATATTGTCTTGTTTGTCATCATCCAAGTTTCATAATAAGCACAAATATTATAATGCACTAAATAAATGTCAGTCTTGCATACTACATTTACCCTTGTAAACTATATAACAGCTTTGAAAAAAATTATTCCACTTCCCCTAAAAATTCTGACTAGATCAATGACATTTCTTAATCATATCTAGCACACTTGTTTAATAAGATCACTTTCTTCTTCAACAGTTTGTATATGCAAGCATTTGTCATGGGTGTTTGTACAGACAGGTGTATATTATTGCCGTGATTTTGTGAACAAGAGTGATCCAGGGTTTTATTCACTGTGCTCGTACTTCAAAATCTAGTTCTTTTCTCTGCCTTAACCTCGTTCTTTTGACAAGTGCAGATATCTTGAAGATCTGGGGTATTGGTGTTTTGATCTAGTAATGTGTTGAGGATATAACTGCTTTTTTGCATTTTGTCATCTACGAAACCAGTCATTATGACCTGCTACTCCTACCATATTCTGAACTTTAAACGTTATTTTGCTGTGTTGTCAGTCAAACTAAACCAAATTATAATAACTCAAGCATACTATTTTAAACTAACTCGTGTAGTAAAGTTTGGAAGTTTAGGATCCCACACTAAGTCAATGATAGTCTGTGGAAACAAATTGTAGATTTCTAGTGCCAAGCATTATCTTCCAACTATTAAACTTGTTTCCGGGCTGTATCTTTCTTTTAGCAGTGAGAGTTTGGAAAGTTTAGAATTTCTTTTATTTAATTATTAACTTAAGTCCTAATCATTGTTCTATAGAGGGAGGATATAGCAACTGCTAAGTAAAACATTATTGAAAAATAGGATGGAATGTCAATAAAACTTTCCTTGAATGTTGAGAATTCACAGAAAAATAATAAAATATGTATTCTGGAGGACTCTGATAGCTTATAGAGTCTAGTATTTCCAGCTATAGAAGATATATAAGGTTTATATTGAAAGTATTTTGAATACAAGTGACTTAGAATTCATAATTTAAAAAAAGATTAGCTAGGGGAATCTGGAATAGTTATATTTCAGATGGAAGTCCCTGATATCTTCAAAGGAAGACTGGATTGATAGTTGCTAGGTACACTACATCTTTACTTGGGAATCTATGTATGTTTTCTTAACAAGAAGTAAAATGGATTTGAATACCTATGAAGTATTCAGATGGATTTCCATTGCAAACTCTTTTCCTTTGGTGAATAGTAGAATTGTTTTAAATTGCAAATGAAAGAGGTACTCAAGAGGAATATATTTCACTATTTTGTGAGTAGATGTTTTACTGATGTTTATCCACACCAGCTTTTTTACTCTTAGTGTGATTGATACTGCAGTAATCATACTCCAATGAGCAACTACTGTTATCATATAAACCACAATTACCGAGTTGCATTTCATTATCTGAAGCAATGATTCTTGTATCTCCTTCTGGGTCATTTTTTTTTTTCATATTTTTTTCAATTCTTATTGTTCACAGTCTTTCTAGTAAATCTTCAGTAGAGTGACATATGTTTCTCACTTTCAGATGGGACCATAATAGCTTTTTCAGGCACTGGCTTTCTGTTGTTACTATTGTCTGTTTAATAATATGCATGTTGCTGCTGGTATTTTAATTATGGAGATTCACTGTTGTGAAACTGTTGTTGTTTGTAATACAAGTATCTTCTTTAAAGAAGCACAATAGCAATATTATCATTAAGGTAATGTCCAGATTTAGGAATAGGTGTTAAATATTGCAGGATTAAATGAAGTCAATCATCTGTTAAGTGAACTTTTTTTTTTTTTTATTTAAGTAAAAGTAATTGCGGTTCTATTACTGGAACATCACAGATGCGTGAAGACTAGGTTTTGTGCTTTTGCCCTTAAGACTCCCACTATACTTTCATGTAATAGGCACAAATCTGGTATTTCTTTGTAATATCCATCCATTACTTCTATGCTGGTAGTGTTCAATGCATCACTGAATCCTTTTGAGTGAGAAAGCAAATGAAAGAAGTTTGATGGAATGCAGGTTTGCAGTCATAGTTTAGATGGCCATTTATCCTTCAATAGTGCTCTTACATGCCATAAATTGATAATAACTCTCAAAATACAAATCTTTTCTTTCCATACATCAGTTCAAGACCTCTGTTAGTAATGGTTCATATTCAACTGATTTGTTTTTTGGGGGAGCATTCCTGAGTCTTACCAGCTATCCTTTGTTGTCTCCAAAAGTATTTATCAAATATCTGCATGTATGGGAGCTCACCAAAACATGCAAGTTCTCTGTATACTTTGTACAACTGGCTAATACAGGGGCAGCCAGTACAAGAATTTAAAAGGAAGAGTGTAGAATTATAGGACTGTTTTCCAGATGAGACCTCAAGATTATCTCAGGCCTTTCTTCCTGTACTTATATGTAGGATTCAAAGGAAAACTTTCAGTTTCCAGATGGATTAAGATCATCCATGAGAACTTTAAGTGCTAGTATTGAACCAGAACAAAGTTCCATCTAGTCCTGTGTCTGGCGATGGCAAAAGTACAGTTATATTTCCCTTTGTATTTCCAGCCAGCTGCTACTTTAGGACTTCTTCAGTCAGCTGATAAGGGACTTCCTGAATTATGCTTACTGTGTCTTAATTGTTTATACTCTTTAAAAGTATTTTATCTCCTTTTGTAATTTTCTTGGCTCCTAAGAGAGATTGTATAACATTTATTATATAAGTTGAAACATAGATCATCTTGTTTCTCAGTTTTGTTCTCATCTAGAAACCATACTGAGAATGATTCAGCCTACAGGGAGCTGTACGAACATACTCTAAAGCAGAGGTCATGTTTATGCTTATGCATTATTTGGTGTTGTATCAAGACTTTCCTCTATATAATAGTATTCATATATTGTGTTTTTTCCATTTCTTCCTTCAAGGAACTTGATGCTGAGTTCATTCAGGCTGAGTGGATTTGCAATCCAGTGCATCTAGTCTTGAGAAAAATCCGAGTTAGGCATCAAAATGCTAGAAATCATGGCAGTAATCCTGAGGAGATTGAAGTAGACAGATGCCTGTAAAGTTGAAAGCAGATGACAGATGACCCTTTATTGCTAAAACACACACATACTTATAGTCACATATTTTGCAAAGTCACTGTACACGCACACAAGCATAAAATATGATTGGTTATATCTACACTGTACACGCACATAAACATAAGATTTAATCGGTTATACTAACTCTGTACACACGCATAAACATAGGACATAATTGGTTATACCAGCTAAAACATGCAAAACTTGTCTCAGTCTAACTGGTCAAGATAAACTGCCAAATTGAGGTTCTTTGTGCCAAGTTCCCTTTATTGTGGAATGCGCACCTGTGTTCTTCTAATTGGCATCTTTCTTTTCTTGTCTTCTTGTTTATTCTGTTCAAGGTCTTCTAAAGGCATCTGGAATGCTCTTGCAACCATTAGCTAAATATGTGTCCACATAATCCCAAACTTTCTATCCTATGAACCATTTAGCTGGTAAAATGTGATCAGCAGACAATAGAGAATGGGATCATCCCTAGTAGGTCAGGAAGCAGAGATAAATGTTGCATTAAATAGTTTCTGTGTTCCTATATTTTCCAGAACACATTGACAGATCACTTTGCATATTGTAGCTTATATGGATTTTCAGCCTAAACTCTAAAATCTACTACAGCTTGTAAAACCAGCATCAGGAATTCCTACATTCCGTGTATAGGCAGTTATACATATATTTGAATGTATTCACCAATGTATAATGCATTTTGTGTGAACTATTGCATGTTTCTTTCAATTTTTCTCTGATTCCCTGCTTTTTTTCAATACACCTGTACTCTTGGATAACAAAATTTCACAACCTTACCACAACTTACTGATCACATTGAGCAAACAAAAGCCTAGCAAGGACAGAAAATAAGACTAAACAACTAATAATTCCAAATGTTAGTTATAGTTATATACTCTTTCCTACTCATTCATTAACATAAGATTATCACAGCATGGATTCATGTTTTTTTCCAAAGTGCTCCAAATGGTAATGATCTTGCTACCTGTTTGCAATCACTTAACATCCCAATGGAATGAACTGTATTGTTGCTTTAATGCATGAGATAAAGTTAAGAACTATTTAATGAATTTACATTCTTGTCAAGCTATTATATTTTAATTAGCTGTTAATGAATGTAAATCAGCAGTTATGTAATACAAACAATTGCTGAAGAAGGCTACAGAGTATAAATTGTTCTGGGAAATCCAGATATATGTCCCGCATAAATTAAAATAATAAAAGGTTCTTTTTTAATTGGAAAATTTCTGATAAGCATTGAGACCTGCAAAGTTACATGACATCTACCGGCTGCAAGAAAATGATAGATCAAATCATATGTGAAAGTGTGGGAGAATCTGGTCTATTGTCTAAGTCAATAAAATACTGAGCAGGGGCTGGTGCCCATTCATTCCAAATGTTGCCCTTCAGCCTTGGCTGTTCCTGTAGGTACTCCGAGGGAATGGTCTCTCTCAAGCACTCTGTTCTGACAACACCTGCTATATTACTGCTTCTTGCAGAGGACCAGTTGTGACACCTGAGGCACACACTGTCATTAATTTTTCCCAGTATCACATTAGAATTGTGAGCCTCTTATTTACAGTACAGTTTTTCAGGAAATGAGACTAAAGCAAGCATGGGACACATAGAGTTTTCAAACATATGATTGCTTCTGTTCAAATTTTTGAGAATTTGAAAAAAACCTGGAATCAGTGCCCTTATCTCTAGATCATACTGTCCTTAAGAGTCCCTAGGGTGGTATGTGCTCATCGAAAGGCACATTTCCTCATCATCTCATGAGGATCCTGTGATTACATTGGAATAGCAAACTTCATTAAAATAACTGGGTAAAAAAGGTCAAACAAACCCCAAATAAATAGCAGTTTTGAGATTAGACTTTAAAATCCTCTTATGGAAACTGAAAACAGTTATTGCAGTGCTATTTGCTCAAAGAAGGTCTGAAATAGTATCTCTCAGAGGAGTGAACAACTTGGTTCAGTTTCAACTGACTGTCAAAGTTTAAAATCCAGTTTTCATGAGCTTAATCAGCTGCATTCCAGCAGACCAGACAGCAACAATAATAGGGTAAAATTCATACAATAAGATAATAGTATGGAAGGGTATTCCTCCATATTACTGCTTCTCTGGCATGAAGACTGCTAAATAAAATAAAATAAAATAAAATAAAATAAAATAAATAAAATACATTTTTTTAAAAAAAAAGTCATAGTCATTGTGCACACTTGAACCAAAGTCTGCACATCTGCTCACCCTGCTGAGGAGTGATGTCCTCCATGTTCTTATTTGTTTCTTCTGCAGAGCAGGCACAGCCACCACTGTGAAAACTATCCATCTGTGGTGGCAATATGTAGTGCATAAAATTAACTGAATTTGGCCATGGTTCATTCTTCTCTATGTCTCACTTAATATCATCTCCCTGTCTAGTATTCTTTATGGCTATGATGTCCTAACATATTTGGCCAGCTGAATTTTTGGAACGTATCTAGTCATATATGTTTTTCCCCTTATCACAATCAATTATGCTTCAAACCATTCATCTATGATAGCTCCCACTAAAATCTATTCTTCCATTATTGGTCTCCTATCAGCATCACTTGCCTATTTACTAGTCAGATGCAACATACTGCAGAGACCTTATTTTTGACGCCTTCTTCCTCCTTCTACAATTAGGTGATCACCAAATCCCAAACTTTCTCTATGGTGTCCTTAGATATTTTTTTTCCTAATCTGCATTCACAGAAGTTGAACCAGAATAGAGTTTCACCCCTCAGCACCTGTTTTTTGAATGTGAAGTAGAAGCAGGTAGTTCTTGCTAGCTTCAGTTCAGTTTTCATAATGCTTCCTCTATCTTTGTCTTGAGAACAGAATTAGTTTACTAGCTTCTTCTTTTGTCTGCTTTTGTGCCACTCCTGATTTTTTATTGCTCTGGATAAACACAACTTTCTAAAGAATGTTCTCAGAGCATCTGCCTTTCTTTCTTAGTGTAGTATCAGTGCTAGGGTGTTTTATCTAAAAATATTATGAGCATATATTTTTACAGTGTATCGCACTGGTGTCCTCTGATGAAAACAAATGTTATTCATTTGCATCAGTTACATAGGGTTGTGTGCTGTGATAATGCTTAATAAATAATAATATTACAATGAGTTCAGTAACGTTATAGAAGACTGAAGGAATATTTCTCTTTTAGATAATCTATCAAGTAACAGAAGATTATTTTTTTCTCTTTTCATTTGTGAAAAATGTTTACATTTAGACTTTGATTCTTAAGGATTGGTAGATCTGGATCATCTAGATTAATTTTTACTCAGTGTATTTTGTAACATGCTGCGAAGAACAATGTTGGCTAATGTTTTTCTTTCCATATTCTTAAGACAGTGTATCTCATAATCTTAAAGATCAGTGATTTCTACTGCCTAATCGTAGAACTTTTTTTGGTTTTCATGCAATGTCCAATATTTATGCATGTGAATGATAAACATTTAGGGTGTTCCTAAAACTAATCACACTTAACAATTTTTACTTCCAGGTAGAACTGAACACCTATAATGCAGTTTGCAAACTATAACATAATTAAAAATAATGCTTTTCAAGAAATCATCACCATATTATCTGAAAGATAAACATGATTGTTTTAATTCATCAAAGTAACAACAGTTAAAGCAACTATGCGATGTAGATGCTTAGATCATACTTTAAAAAATGAGCTGGAAATTTGTGACTGAAAAAATGATGTTTGGATTGTGTATCTACATTTCCCAGAAATATTTAAAAGTACACAAGGCTGCTAATGTACTTTATTTCTGTTTAAAAATTTAATCTCTATATATGAAGTAAACAAAAATACTATCAAAGTATTTCACATGTAACTAACTTGCCGCTAAAGACATATTTTCAGTATTTTGTTTAGAATCGTAAAACCTCTTTTTCTTGACAGCGTTCTTTCATAACTTAAATTTTGCATGGTATTGGCTGTAGTCTTTGCTTAAACTAGAAGGAAACACACAGTTTTGACAAGGATTTTAATAGCGCCTCCTAACACAAACAGGGATTTATCGTGCTGGAGTATTTCATGTCAGATTTAGGAATAAATCCCCAAAGTCTTGAAATCTCTGTGTTTCTGTCAAAAAAATGTGGTTTTCATCCACCTTTTCTTTTAAGAACTCACGTGCTTTCATTTTATTTTAATACTTTGTCCACCAAATGTCCTAGCTCCTCTAATGCTTCCCCTTAATTTAATTGAAGAAAGGAGGAAACTGAAGCTGATGTACATGCAAGAAGGGAGGGTGGAAATGTTCTTCTGAGACTTTTGCTTCAGGATACATTTGAAAACCAACTGAAATGGCTTGCCAGCATTGTCTTAACAGTGAGAATTATCCTTTGATAGTGAAACTGTGGGATGTCAGTGACAGACTTGCAGACTTGCTCAGTATTTGTATGAAGAATACAAAGAGGTTACCACTGCAGCAATCAGTCTGTTTTTAAAGTCTGCAAAACACAGTGCCACTCACATCTCTGCATATAATTGTTTAGAGATGATACTGTAAACACTGGAGGAAATTCAATGGTGATTCTTCTTTTCCTCTAAAAAGTTGTCATACCTTTGGTTGAAGCACTGTAAATGTTACACTGTGGTTTCAGAGCTTTCAGGGCTATACAATTGATTCCTAGTTGGCAATGTCTTTAATTTAAAGACATGTTTTACTCATTTACCCATAGCTACAAAAACAATTGTGAAAAGTTAACATAAGACAGCAAAAAATAAATTCTAGGTATTAAGTATCTGTCATGAATGCACATGGTAGATTTACTAGGTTTGCTCAAAAGCTTTCAGGGCTTATGCTTAAAAAAAGAACATTTTTTGTTCTACTAATGGCAGGAATGGTGATGTTACACACTTAATTCTCCTTGTATTGGACACTTTGTATCAGAAAGCTGTCAATGTTTATTTACATGGAGTCAATGATCTGCAGGGCTAAATACAAACTCCTCATGAATTAGGTGTCTCAGACTGGCTTTCTCTTTAATTTTTACCTAGGGGTATTGTTGAATGTTTTAAGAAAAAATTATTTGAACAATTATCAAAACTGATTTTGCACACTTGATATTGCACCTAAGATACAAGGGTAGAGTAAGGGATGTTTCAAAGACTATTCCAGCTCAATTTTCAATCATTCTTTAAGGAAATGAATTTGCTTAAAGCTTGATGACTTTGGTGGATGGCAGTAAGTTGTTAAATACTCTAGTTTATGTTATAGCTTCTAAACAGAAAAAAGTAAAAGATGTAGTGTTGTGGAATTCAGAAATAATTTTGCATATATTCTTCTTTCCTATATTCTGAACAGCAGAATGAACCACACAGTGACCACAGAAATGTCCTATTATTTACATGAGCTTGTCAAATATTTCAGTCTTTACTGCAGGAGGTTGTTTTTTTTTTTTTTTTTTTTTAAATACATTATTTGGAAGGGAGTGTCTGATATATGTCTCTAAAATCCAACTTGTTTTTTTTTTTCCTTAGAATGACTTAGTATTAATCTATTTCTTTATTCATTTTTATAGATAAAAAAAATCAACAGGAATTTTCCCGTAAACCAGCAGGTAAGAAAAAGAAAATTTGGGCTTGTTTCATTTATAATTCTCATTTCGACTCTATTTAATTGTGTGGTAGCTGTGCATTATTCTAGCTCAAGAATTCTCAGTAGATTTTCTTTAAAGAGTACCTTGCTGCCTCAAAATAGGTATTTTTATCCTAAAGCCAAAGGGAAGTGGAGTGTTTCGTCAAAGTAAGATCATGCCTAAACTTTTAAAATTAACCTGTTTAATGCATATATATGTGTATATATATATATATAAAGGTTTTCTTCAGATTGCATGTCACCCATTTTACTATAAAAGGGGAAGCGGAATTATTATGCTTTACAGAATTAGCCAGTATCTGTCAACGTTCTAAAATTCTAAAAGTGTATTACTTTTATTATCCAAATGAAAGCACAAAAAATAATATTTGCACAAAGTTATGGAGCAGGCTGGTAGCAGAATTTGGAACAAACTGCATCATCTGACTGTATCCAAGTTCATCCATTGGCAGTCTCATATTCTGGAAGGCACTGCAATGTCTTAAAAAAAGAGAGTAAGATTCCTTGAATAGAGATGGTTTCGTGCAAAATGCATCATGAGCACAACTGTTGCTCTTCTCTACAGCTGTATATCAGGTGATTGGATCCATGGGACAAAGGGATAGAGCTGTGTGTCTTGAAAAATCTCTTCTTTCCACAATTATTTTTTTTTTCTTTAAAGAAGCAAGCCTACAGGCAGCTCGAAGTTAAAGGCTGAAATTCTGAGATTCTAGTTGCTAGAGACCATACTAAGAATGGACAACAGCCACACCTCCTCAAAAGGGTCAGCATATATTTCAGAAAACTGTGTAAACAAAGCATGAGTAAAAATATTTAGGGTAAAGCTCAGTACACTGTAAAGTGATCAAAGATTAATTTGGAAGATAGTCTGCTCCCATACCACAGTAATGCCATTAATTGTTCTATGATATAGCACAACAACAGTTGAAACTGTGACAATTTTGTGGTGGGCTACTTATCACAGAGTACACATCTAGTAAGTTAAACCAGTGCATATATTGTATATCACAACTATTACATAATGGGGATTTCTTTTTAAGAAACTTGTAATAAGGGGAAACAGAGAAATCTGATTCATCAGAAGGAACAACTTACTTCCTCATAGAAGAGAAGTATCTATAGGACTGAGCTGTAAACTTGCCTTCAAGAGGACAGATTTGAGGAATAATAGTGCTTTCACCTCCCTTACACCACATCTTCAACCAGTCAACATATTTCTCAGTTCCCTGTCTCTGGTCCAACTTTATTCATATGGAATTATTAATATGGAATTGTGCTTAGTGTAACTCACAAAGGAGGGTGTATTACTATTTTGTTTGCTGCTATCTTCATGAGAAGGTCCACAAATCATAATAAATGAATGAATGATGATGATAATAGTAGTAATAATAACAATAGCAACTGTATGAGTATGTATAAATGAAGTCAGAATAAATAAAACATAATAAGCAATTAGGAACTTTTTTATTTGCCCTTGATTCTCAATTCTTCATCTGCACTACAAGAACTCAGATTTTTAGATACTTTTATCTCACTCTTGCCTCCTGAAGTCACAGAAAGGAAGTGGTTTGTCACATTCAGCAATTGAAGATGGCACTTGCATTTGGGCATTTTCAGAACAGTTTCTATAACACCGGTTGCTGGCAGTGGCAAAGAAATACTTCTGTCTCAAAAGAAGGAAGGACGAAATGCCTAGTAGACAACTAATACTTAACTAGCTCCATTCTCACTCTTATGATTTACTCTGAATTTATCCCATTGCTTTTATTACTGTGAAAAAAGACAATAAAAATATGAACAACAATTATTATGTCTCACCAGGCTAACATTAATTCAGTGATCTCTGCTGTTTTGGCATGTGTGGTCAGTAAGGCATTTTCCTTTTCATAAGATTTCAAGTGGAAAGCAAAAATAACTTTCTTGGCTTGAATAGCTTGTTGGTCATGTTATCTGTTAGGGCAGCCTGCAATTAATGTGTTTTTCTCTCATCAGCATCAGTCACTGTATTCCAAAGGAATTACCATGGATCATTTCAAGAAAGTCAGCAAAAAGATCAAACTGAAAAGAGAGAGGCCAATTTGATGGGCAGTGAGACTGATAAGGTCTCACTGCCCATCAAATACTGGAAAACAAAAAGGTTTATTGATCTGTGAATGATTTGAAATTTTAGGGAACACTAATTTCAAAACAAGACTCCCTTTTGGGTTTACCTTATGTAAAGAGTGTTGGGGTTTTTTATTGTAGAAGGAGCTAGGAGATATCACCTAATTTAAGTTAAATAAGGTATTTCTGAGAAGAGTCAGAAAAGACTACACAGATGTAAGGTTAATTTCTGTCTTCTGATATGCAGCAGACATTAACATGATATGCAGGGAAGGAACAAGCCTTTTTACTTGTTACATTAACACATCAGTACTTATCTGAATATTAAATTATCATCTTGAATACTTTTGTCATTTTAACATTTATTTTAATAAAATACATTTTTGTCTAAGAGGTTGAATAGCTAGTTTTAACTTCTTTCTGCAATCACATCATGAACTTGAACTCTGAAACCAATCTGATTGGGATTTTACTTCAAGATTTTTTCTTACAATATATTTTGCCTGAAATGATTAGTCCAAACTACAGGCAGGTTATCTGTTTAGGATGGAAATGCCTCTATGTCTTATTATGTGCCCTATGCATCTTATTCAATAAAAAGCAGTAATAAGACAAACTCTGACAGTTTCTAAGCACTTATAATGAAATGTTTTCCAAGTCAGTTTATTGAAAAACATCTATTGACTAAGAATTTTTAGAGTACTATCTTTAATCAATGCAGGTGGAAAAGGTTTGTATGATCATGTGGCTTTTCAGTTCTCCCTCAGTGACAAAATTTCTACAGTATATTTTACATTTCTTCCCTGTGTATCTAAAAGATTCCTGATAAATACCAATACGTTTCAGTATTTAACCTTTTGTCTCAAATGTCCTCCTTTTGCTAAATATCCAGTTACTAAGAAGATTAATATCTTTCTTACACTTAGCTATTACTAATATCAAAATGCACGTGAAGGTTTTGATTTTATGCCTTTGTCTATCTAAGCAAGATTTCCCATAGAATTTTCCATCAACAGTGGCAACATTGCAAGTTAATCTTTTGACTTCTGTCTCCATCCTATTATGCTTAAAAAAGCTCCAAACCTCATACTCAATTTCACTTAACGAATACCGATGAGTTTTTTTATGAGCACTAGCAGCATAATTGAAGATTCTTTTCAGTTTGAATTTTTGTATATGTATATTTATTTAAATAAAATTAGTATGTATATATGTATCTGTATATATATGTGGATTTTAATTAGTTATTAAACGTAAAGGGGGGAAGGCATTGTCAAACTAGAGTCAAGGAACCAATGCAGTTAGAATTCTTTTATGAATATATTCTTGATTTGGAGAAGAAAATATCAGCACAGACAGATACCTTAGCATTACAATAAGGAAACAAATGAACTTACATAGGTGTGGAAGCTACTGTAACACTGACAGTGTTATCCAAATGTCTCACTGTTGCAGTAAGTTAAAAAGAGAAGAGAAAAAGTGATTAGAAAAGACTTGTTAACTGCACATAATGTAACAGCTTTCCTTTAGGGCAGTAATTGTGAAAGTAGGTTTGTCTGGAAAATTATTAGAAAGATAAGATACATTTATTGGAAATCAAAAGTTCAAAGATGATGGGTATTGATAAGAAAGTGATAACTGTATGGACAGGATGAAGCAATAAGAAGTCCTGAGACTGATGTTAATGTGTTTAATAGTGGTGGAAATATGATGCAAAAAATGCTGGAAGAGGACCACACAGACAAAATATTGTTGAAGAAGATTGTGGGAGAAAAGGGAAATAAAGTTCCCCCTTTCTCAGCTGACAATGATGAAAAGAACACTTAAAGGTGGTAAAAAATCAGAAAATTGGTTGTGTTTTCTATATTGGTACTGTATGCATGGGCTACGTATAGTACCATCTAAGAGAATATCAGTAAGTAGTTGTGAAAATAATTAAATAATTTGGTACTGAAAACATAATGCATATTTTAAATATACACTAAAAATAATACTATGTCATAGACAAAATTTCCATAACTCCAGGGGAAAAACAATAAAGACCTTATAGCAGAGAGGCACGAAGAATAAAGTATTTCAGGGTTTCAGCCAAAGACTCCCCTATTTGATCAGCCAAGATGGGAGAGGAAACACAAGCATGTTTCCTTTTCTTGGAACACATCACTGCTCTTCAGCTGTTACACTGATTACAGCAAATGTCAGCTCCTGCCAGAGCCATCATTAGGCAGGTGAGTTCTGAAAGGTGGCATTGACTTCCCTGCTAACCTTTTCCAAACAACAGGAAAATACACCCTACCTCAATAAACTGTGGTGGTGTATTGAGGACAAGCACTGCCCGTTCCTTTTCAATTCCCAATCTTTACATTAGCCACCATGAGTTTGTGAATGTGCTGATCTCAGCTGAAAATTGTCTTGAAAGCATCTAGGGAAATCAGCATTAGACAGTCTTTCTTACAAAATCTTCTGATCCTTTTCAGGGTGGGAAACCAAATGTATTGCCTCTAGCTACTGGAGATTTTAGTACACATTATAACCCTCATTTGCTATTTGGGTTTTACTGGAATTTGGCATTTACTTATTGCCATGCCAGGAGGATGAATTTGTTGCATCTGGTTTAGGTACACAGTGGAATTCAAGGTTTAGATCTAAATCTCTAGTCTGGCCTTCATTTCACTTAAAAAGGTGAATTGCATTGCTCAGGTGGACTGATAGGACAACATCTGTTCTAATGATAAACATCTGTATGAAACACAGCACATGCCATTTTTTTTTAATTGCAGAAAAATTACCTCCAAGATGACATTACTATTGTATTAATATTTTTAAAGTGGAATGATTAAACAGAGTGTTCTACTGAAAGGTGAAATGTCCTCAAAATAAATCGAGTCATTACTCTAGAAGTACATTAAGGACAATTTTTTTTTCCCTCTCCTTAGGTGTATATTGTTTTCTTTTTTTATTATTCTTTTTTTTCTTCCTGAGTTTGCATGACTGTTGAATTAATTTTTCAACATGCCTTTATTGTAGTTCCTCAGAGTAGCCATTCTGCAGCTCTTGACTGACAGTTACTGAACTTTCAGGTCCTATGGTACATCTGCTCTATCACCATCTGTTTTCACAGTAAGGATTTGATCACATTTATTTTGAAGGAAAATCTCTAGAATGAAGCTTCTATTGTTAAATGTTTATAGAAACACACAGGGGGAGCTGAGTTCTTGCTGTTAAATTAAGCAGAAGTGCACGATAGGGTGTAAATTACGCTGTGCTAATTCCCCACATTGTATTGTCAGCCATCTATGGCACTTGGCATGGATTATTACTCCATAACGTAAACCCTTGAAAGGCTTATGTTGCTTATTAATACTTTATTAAGCTTTCTGTAAAATAAAAGGAATATAACTATCTATCTATCGATATAAATATGCGTGTTTGGTTGACATGAGGTAGTTTTCACTGAGCAGTTTCTTTAATTGTTTTAGATGCTTCTGAGGCTCTCTCTATTATAAAAACTATGTTTCCTATGGCCAATAAAATATTATTCTTCCCTTTACATTGTAGTCCAGAGTAGCTTTTGAACTTCAGGACGTGAAAAAGTTTTGGAAGGGCAATACACACCATAGATCGTTAGAGATTTTAGGCTGAGGAAACCATGTTGATTTTTAAAAGGAAGGTCAGACTGCTTCCTGAAGATAGTGGATTGCCTGATGAGCTAGATAACATTCATGTTGTGAGTCACTTGATGCAGTTATAGGATAGCAATGCTTATATCCTAGGGCTCCATACCCTATAGCTCATGAGAGGATGGAAGTAATTTGGATACCCGCTGGAAATTTAGATGATAGAAAAGGGTGATTAGATCAAGTTCTTATTTAAATCTCAAACTATAAGTCTCAAGCTGTGCACCAAATTATTTTTGCATGTCCAGCAAATTCAATTTTGCCTCAAGTATAGATTTCATCCTCATTTACGTATTTTTCTCATTTATCTTCTCTTTTTTTTTTTAATACTAACTCATTTGTATAACAAATGTTAGTTAGCTATTTTTTCCTCTGCAATATTAGTTCCCTGAAAATTTCTTTCAGTAAGGGTAAGTTTTGCCTGACCAAATTTAGTGACCACATCTGTGTTAGATCTGTGTTCAGGTTTTAGTCAACACAGGGATGAATGTACTGTATTCTCCACTAAAGGCTCAAATAGGGCAGATGAATTAGGGGAGTCTAAATACCTTGCTCTATTGTGGACATTTAAAATTGAGTGAAATAAACAGACATGTCCCACAACTAGGATGTTATTAAGTTGAATCCTAAATTGATAAACAGATAAACAAATGTTACTCATTTTCTGGTTCTGGAAGAAGAGTTACTAGATACTGTGTGTATTTTAGTGACATTTCAAGGGTAGATTACAGAGAGGACTTGGGAGTCTGCAGGGAAGTGATGCGATGCCTAGCTGTTACCCATTTGGTTCCTGAAGAATGGAGAACCCTTGGGATAAGATCCAAACCAGCTGGGGCGTAGCGCTACCTCGGGCAGCTCAAAGGGACAAGTCTGATAGCCCTTCTTTCTTTGTGGCATAGGGGTCTGAGTCAAAGCTTCATTCATGTCAGGTTCAAAGCTCTGAATGCTTCCACAAAGATTCTTTCTAAGAAATTAATGGAAGTTCCTGCTCTAAAGAAATAGGTAGATAGATAGATAGATAGATACACATACTTTTTGAACGAACGTGTTTATGCCTATTTTTGGGTAACAGTCATGGCTTAAAAGTATTCAACTGGTAAGTGGATAGCTTGATCTGCTGCTTTCCAGACTAAGGTGTTCTTACCAGATCTTTCACCCTGCTTTACACTCCTCCCAGATGTGAAATCAGGCTCTTTCTGATCCCACAGGTCTTGTGTGTCTTTCTGCATAGTGTCATAGCTTCAACAGGAACTGTATACCTCAGCTGTCAGCTTGATGGTTGAGTTAGAAGATGAAATATACAGGTTTGACGGACTGACTTTGCAAGTGCTGTTGTTGCTAGGTTGCCATAATAGGGGCTTTCCCTTCAGCTGCTACTTTTGGAACAATATGATCTTAATGTTTTTTAATAAACCTGACCCTGCCTGTATGCATCCAAGGTTCTTCTGAATCAGACCCCCCCCAGGAGATTAAGGCAGAGGAATTATTGCTTCCTGATTTGTCATAAATACTTGCAGTTCTCCACAGAAACATAATTCAGTATCTATGATGAGATCAGACAGTGAGAAACCACTGAATTAAAATAGCAATCGAAGGGATTGCTTTTGTTGCATCATTTTATCACAGTGTTCTATTTATATACATGACATAATTAAATCCTGCTTTAAGTCTCTAAACATATTTGGATCTGATATTTTGCCACTTAGCCGAGAAATGGGATATGTAACATAAATTGGACAGTGAAAGAGATACCTGCAATTTGAAAGACAGATTTTGGGGGGGAGTTGGATATTTATGATGTCTGAGACTGGAAACATAAGTAGCAAATGTTAAACCAAGAAAGGGCCATTTTTTATTCTAATAGAATAAATGCTTGCATCTTTTTCATATATTTTATTGTTGGGCAGGATTTTTAGCTACTATCCAAACAGGCCAACAAAGCAGGAGGACAGGAAGCAAATTTCAGCATCATTGTTAGAAATAGATACCTTGAATGATGCATATGTGCTGTACCTCTCTACTCTCTGACAAGTTCCTAAAAAGTGGTAACGAAGAGAGGAAATAAGAAAAGGAGAGAAATTGAGTGACCATATTCACAAAAGATATAGGTCATCTTTTTTTTACAGTTATACTTAGAAAGATTAAGTATGGGGAAAACTACTTCCCCCCCCCCAACCTCTCCTTAAATCAGGAATTGTTAATATCCACAGCTTACCAGATATGAATTTGTTCTCTCTGGCCATTTTGGAAATTTCATTGGAAGCTGAGGCTAGAAATAAAAACATTGCAATACTTTATTGTAATGACTATTTTATTGCATGAAGTGAGTGTAAAAGTTCCCAAGAATAACATTAATTTTAGTAGATTAGAATGAAGGTGTTCAGTAAGCCTATACACATTATTCCTTGGGGAATTGTATAATCTAAATAAATTAATTGGAATCAATGAAGCATATACTTTAAGTGTAGATCTTCTGTTGAAGAAGCACATGGGACTCAAAAGGCTTAGATAAAGTATTTTTAATTACAGTTTACTTCAAGAGGAGAGGTGAATAAGCATTTCATTTATTCTCATTCACTTATTTTACCTCTATGCAGATGATCAGTGCTTCATATTATACCCTGTGACAGGAAAATAATTTAGTTTCTTGAACTTCAAAGAACAGTGGCTAAACAGAATTCTATGGAGCGTAGATGGTCATTGATCTTTTCCCTTTAATCACAATAATAGTCCCTGGTACCAGTGATAAAATTGCTACCTGAATTTCAGAAAACAGTTGATGTGTAAAACAGTACAAAGTAATTGACAATTTATGGGTTACCTACAAATGAAGAAGGAAAAAAAAACCCAAGAAGTATTAATCACTGAAAATGTCTGAAGGAAAACTGACAATAAAATTGATGGAAAATGTTAAAAAATGTAGTTAATTGCAAATGCAGAAACATCCCCTAGAAATTCACAGTATGAGGACACATTTTTGTCCTTTTAAACAGTTATATTTTTTGGTAAGGAGACACTGTTTAGTGAGCAATATCTGTTATACATTTAACACATTAGAGAACTTTTGTTTTCAATATTACTATTTTGGGAAAGAAAACTTACTAAATCCATCCTATTTTATGACACAGCAAATAGAAATTTAGCAGCAGCAAATAGATGAAATATTCTCAGGAGCTAACAACTGAAAAAATTATTTATTTATTTACTTAATAATAAACATTTTCCTTGTTGGAATATCTCTCAGTGATGCTGGGTTTAAAACCAAAAAAGTCTAGCTTTATTTAAGAAGGATTCTGGAAAATGGTGCTGATCTGGACACGCAAAAGGGCCTGAAGCAGTAGATAGGCAATGCTGTGGCCAGGAACATCTGACCAAGGTCCAGACAGACATCTGGCTTCTTTTTCTAAAACAGGTCTCTACTGGATGGCTCTGGTGGTGTGTAAGTGCTGAGTGTCCAGAGCCACTCAATCCAACTTGCATGCTCAGAGAACCCCCAAAGTCCAGCAGGATCAAGATATAAGAGTCTGCAGTTTGTAGCTGCTTTTTTTAAATATACAACAAGAAGTCATGTTGCTTCCCATTATTTGTTTAACAGCCTGCTGTTGATAGTACTTGCTTAATATAAGCATGTGGTGAGTTGACCCTGGCTGGGTGCGAGGTGCCCACCAAAGCTGTTCTGTCACTCCCCCTCCTCAGCTGGACAGGGGAGAGAAAATATAACAAAAGGCTCGTGGGTCGAGATAAGGACAGGAGAGATCACTCACCAATTACCATCACGGGCAAAACAGACTCAACTTGGGGAAAATTAACTTAATTTATTACCAATCAAATCAGAATAGAATAATGAGAAATAAAACCAAATCTTAAAACACCTTCCTCCCACACCTCCCTTCTTTCCAGGCACAGCTTCACTCCCAGTTTTCTCTACCTCCTCCCCCACAGTGGCACAGAGGGACAGGGAATGGGGGTTGGGTTCAGTTCATCACATGTTGTCTCTGTCGCTCCTTCCTCCTCAGGGGGAGGACTCCTCACACTCTTCCCCTGCTCCACCGTGGGGTCCCTCCCACGGGAGACAGTCCTCCACAAACTTCTCCAGTGTGGGGTGGGTCCTTCCCATGGGTGCAGTCCTTCAGGCACAGACTGCTCCAGCGTGGGTCCCCCGTGGGGTCACAAGTCCTGCCAGAAAACCTGCTCCAGACTGGGCTTCTCTCCACGGGTCCACAGGTCCTGCCAGGAGCCTGCTCCATTGTGGGCTTCCCATGGGGTCACAGCCTCCTTCGGGCACCCACCTGCTCTGGCGTGGGGTCCTCCCTGGGCTGCAGGTGGAGATCTGCTCCACCGTGGACCTCCCTGGGCTGCAGGGGGACAGCCTGCCTCACCAGGGTCTTCCCCACGGGCTGCAGGGGAATCTCTGCTCCGGCGCCTGGAGCATCTCCTCCCCCTCCTTCTGCACTGACCTTGGGGTCTGCAGGGTTGGTTCTCTTACATGTTCTCACTCCTCTCTCTGGCTGCAGTTTCTGTGTTGCAGCAACTTTTTTTTCCCTTCTTAAATCTGTTATCCCAGAGGCACCACCACTGTCGCTGATGGGCTTGGCTTTGGCAGTGATGGGTCCATCTTGGAGCCGGCTATCATTGGCTCTGTTGGACACAGGGGAAGCTTCTAGCAGCTCCTCACAGAAGCCACCCCTGTAGCCCCCCACTACCAAAACCTTGCCACACAAACGCTATACAAAGCAATAGTCACTCATCACTCCAACCTATTGCTCTCATGAGCCTGGAGGTGAGATAATATGGCAGCTTCTCCTTCCCCTCTGTCCTGGTTTCAGCTGGGATAGAGTTAACTGTCTTCCCAGTAGCTGGTACAGTGCTATGTTTTGAGTTCAGTATGCGAAGAATGTTGATAACACGGGTGTTTTCAGTTGTTGCTCAGTAGTGTTTAGACTAAAGTCAAGGATTTTTCAGCTTCTCCTGCCCAGCCAGTGAGAAAGCTGGAGGGGCACAAGAAGTTGGCACAGGACACAGCCAGGGCAGCTGACCCAAAGTGGCCAACGGTGTATTCCATACCATGGGACGTCCCATCTAGTTTAGGAACTGGGGAGTGGGGGCGGGGAATCGCCGCTCGGGGTCTGGCTGGGTGTTTGTCAGTGGGTGGTGAGCAATTGCCCTGCGCATCATTTGTACATTCCAATCCTTTTATTATTGCTGTTGTCATTTTATTAGTGTTATCATTATTAGTTTCTTCTTTTCTGTTCTATTAAACCGTTCTCATCTCAACCCACAAGTTATACTTCTTTTCCCAATTTTCTCCCCCATCCCACTGGGTGGGGGTAGAAGTGAGTGAGCGGCTGCGTGGTGCTTAGTTGCTGGCTGGGGTTAAACCACGACACCCTCCTGCTGAAGTAGGCTGCCATTCAAAACCAACCCCACAGTGGGAGACTATGCGAATAGAATCCAGACCTCTAAGACTATGCAAAAAGACCTTGAAGAAAAGATTCTCTTTGTGAGAGGAAAGACTTCTGGCTAAGTATTAATTATCGGTTTACATCCATCAATTGTTTAATAAAGTTCCTGTAGGTCATTGTCCACTCTTCATAGGGCCTTGAACTATTGCATCCGGATCTCTCCTTCGGCCACACAGGTGGCACCCACAGTGGATTTTTTTATGAAGTAACCTGCCTGTCCCTCTGTGGAGCTCTCTGTCGATACAGAGCCTCAGTGTCTAACACTGAAGTTCGAGCTTCACTGAGGACCCAGTCTTAATTTTGGGGCAGTTACGTCCTTTATGGGTTGTATCCCTCTGTTATTAATGATGGTGGGACACTTTGCATTTAAAAAAAATTAAAAAATGTCAGAGTGGGAGAAAGCTCTGATATTGCAAAATAGTTGTTACTCAGCACTCCTTAAAGCCTGAGCTTTTCCAATGAAACTACAAAAACCATGGAAATACTGAGATGTCAGATACAAGTCAACTATTGACAGGCATCACCTCCCTGTCAAAAAATAATTAAATGCAACATGAGTTCAATAAATATTATGAACTCTACTGCAAACTCCCTGCCAAAGGCTATTGGCGTATGACCAGCAATAATTCCTTCAGGATAGCTTAGGTTCAATCTAAACACCAAGCAAATTAAAACAGTCTTTACTCTAACAAAGCAAAAAAATCAGCTTGTTAAAAAATAAGTTATGAAGAGAAGCATGAAAACAATATTATGTAGAATATGCTGAATATCATGTTCTTGATCTAATAATGCTCCTAAGGTTTTTCTTAGCTCCTGGAAGAGGTATTTTAGTAGTAGTTTTCCTCTACTTTGCTATCTTTCAGAATGGGACTGTGTTCTGGTTCCCTTCCTCAACCCAGTTGTATTTGGCTACCACTGTTTAAAAATTGATACTTAAAGTGGTTCTAGAGTAGTCCTACTTCTCCTTCTTTCTTAGTAGTTAATTTAGGAAGATTTTCACTTACTTTAAGATTATGTAAGAATGCAAGTTATGCATCATTACTTTAGTCCTTTACATGCCACCTTTTCCATTCTGTTTAGAAAGTCAATTGAATTTCAAGTAATTTCAAGATATTTAGCACCTGTTTTCTTCTCATCTGACTTACTGAGCTTATGAGCAATAGAAGAGTCCTACTGTCTTCAGTCTCAAGGGTGCCTTACCTGCAAGCAGTCTGTACTAAAAGTTCCTTTCCAGAGTGTATTTTAAGGATGAAAGTCTGCAGTGAGAAGTTTGATATACTGCCTCACTCAAAATTAGGGTAGATAAAAAATGGGTGAATTTAGAAAATCCTGGACAGCTACAACTGGATTATGAAATGTGAACTACTACATTTGGTATTGAGTACTGTGTGTGCCACTAAAGAATAATGTGGCACAGTAATAAAAACAATGCTGAAGCTGGTTTGCTAAGAATAGTAAGTTGGGACTATTTTAAAACGGACTCCAAGACAGATGTGACTGCTTTGAGATCAAAGACTCACAGAATCACAGAATTATTCAGGTTGGATGAGTTGTCGTAGGTCACCTGGTCAAAGTCCTGCTCAGAGAATGGCCAACATAAATCAAGTTGCTCAGGACATTCCCCAGTCAAGTTCTGAATATCTTTAAGAAAGGAGATTTCATAACATCTCTCACCAAGAGAAATAATTCAATTCAGTATTTCTGAAGTACTAAAAGACATCAGAAGTGCTTTGATACATGATTTCTTTGCCGTAATGCCACAAGATAGACATATTGAATAAATCTCTCTCTGTAGAGCTAGGAAGGCACATACTCTGGATTTCAATTGCAGAATATTTATTTGTTTTTATAAAAATAGTTTATTTTTCAGGCTGTTCTGATTGAAAATTCAAACTCTGAAGGCAGGTGAAAGAGAAAAGCAGTGACCCATAATGTTATCTCTATTTAGCTGTAATGAAAGATGAAGCCTGTTTGGGACCAGTTTGTTAAAATACTGCAAGTTTTATCCATTCAACTGTAATTTTTTTCAGAAGTAGTCTTTATAAGCCATTCAAAATCCACTGAAAATCCTTTTAAAAGAAAAATAAAAAATAAAAAATTGAAAAATCCATGGTCAGAATACTCTGATAGATGATATATGGCTCGGAAGTATGAAATAAGCATAAATACATGCTTGATTTCCTAATGGCATACAGGCCATTAGATTGGCATGCAGAATTATTTGAAACAAAAAGGAAAGTTCCAAGTTAGTTAGGTGTTTCTATACCAAATATGTTTCTGATGACATTTTAGAGGCTTTTTTTTAACTTAACTAATGTTGATCCACTAAGACACTGTGCAGATGCATGAAAACTTCTCATCTGTAGATTTTCATGTTCTGTAGAAGAGCTCTGTGGCCTTCAGTTATTTCTGACTAATCTACCAGTAAATAAAACTTCTTCTTTATTTCCCTTCTCTTAGTAAACTTTGCTGCTATGCACTGATTGGCAGTTGCTGGAGATACTGATCTCCAGAAAGTTTAATAAGAAAATTCAATAACTAATTTTGCTTATGTCGCAAATGAGATCTTGTTACATGCCTTTGGTTCAGCAGCAATTTAGGATTTATTAATATTTTTGAGATAGATCACAAGATTAGGTTGTGTAACTTTAATAGTACTTAATTACAAGCCAATTTAATGGAGTGATTCAATAGAATTTGTTACAATCAAATTTGCAACTTAGTTAAAGATTCAAAAATGGCAAGGTTCAACTGAAACTTACAGCAGGGTTGCACACACAGATGAAGGTTAAATCAAATCATGCACAGGCACAGACTGATAAAACAGTTCTGACCCACACAGACAGACAAGACAGTTCTGAACCAAACCACACAGAGATGGGCAAGATAGCTCCGAACCAAACTGCAAATGCACATGCACAAATACAAACCCCCCACACAGAGGTTAACCTACGATTAAAATTTCCCTCTCATGAGTTTCATGAATTGCTCACTTTTATGTGCCAGCATTCATCAACAGATGGTCAGTAAACCTCGCGAAATCAGGCCTTTAAGTCCTCGCGAAATCGTCGATGGCCAACCTTTCATGAAATTGTCGATGGCCAACCTTTCAATCCTCGCGAGATCTACCCTGAGGGGTGTCCCAGCTGAGGGGGAGTTACTGGGTCACACAGCCCGCTGCAGCCCCAGAGAGCTCAAAAGGTCTCACCTTGGATCGCTATTTATAGGGTCTTGAGATGACTGGCTTTGGTCATTATTTTACATTCTGGCCACAATTCCTGCTAGAGTCATTCTGATGTACAATTCCAGCAGTAGATCGCCCAGGGGGTGCCTGGCACCAATACCTCTCTGCACTTGCAACCAAGATAACAGCACAACGGGAGTTTTTCAAAGCATGCATATCTTATCCTGAAATATCAGGGAGGTCCTGATGTACCATTCAGGCAGCAGGTGGCCCAAGGGTGGCCAAAGAGTGCCTGATACCCAAAAGTCACTGCACTTGTAATCAAGATAACAGCGCAATGGGAGTTTTTCCCAAAGCATGCATGGCTTATCCTGAGATCTGAGAGTGGCCCCGGGGACTGCACCACCACAGCTTAAAAGAGACATCTGCCCCCATTGATGGTTGTAAAGAAATGCTGACTACACCATACCCAACAGTGTCCTGTATCACTTGCCATCATGCTTCTGGCTGCAGTAGTCATTCATCTTTGAGGGATTATATACATTACTATTTTTGAATTGTCTCTAATAATTGCTTCATTATGTGCATTTCTGTGAATGTGAAACTTGGGTTCAAATCATGGTTTAGCTCATTGTAATAGTATAGTCCTTCCCTTGATGCTGTGAGTTCTTAGAAATTAGCAACTTTCCTTGAACCTTTATCAATTTTTTTCATAATAAAAAAAAAAATTACCTAACCACCAGTTAACCTTTCCTAGACTTTCTTTCTCACAGCAAAATCATGGTGCTGGTAAGGAAGGAAATAAAACCCATGTTACTACTCCTTCTTCTTCAGTCACACTCTATTCATTCAAAACAATTAATTAACTGAACATGGATTATGAAAGCTGAAAAACAGTGGATTTATGCAGAAAACTGATTGTTTGTACTGTTGAAAATAAAATTTCACCTCTTGATGACTTTTTCTTCTTTCAGTTACATGCACTGGCTACTTAAAAAAACCAAATGAATTGCTAAAAAGCAGTGTAATCCTAGTCTAAATTTATTCAAAATTTTTTGGAGCTTTTATTTATATTTATTATTCTGGAAGTATATAAGCAGTAACTGTGTTCTCTGAGAGCCCTGAGAAAGCCTTAAGAACACTTTAAGCTTGCAGAAGTCTTTTTCTTTTGATAATCAGATAGGACAGGAAATAATTGTTTCTCAGTATAAATAGCAAAAGAGGTTTTCCAAACGTTAATAGCTATTTTCATCAGTTTGTAAGTATTGCCACTTAAATGACTAAGAATGGAAAGTGAAAATTTGGTTCCCTAATAGTTGTCACCCAGTAGCCATGAATAGCATTATTCCATAGAATTTTGATGTTGGTTTCATCAGAGGATAAAGTATTTAAACATAATATTTTAAGTCTAAACAGGCTTTGTATACTAACATATGTATCTGCACTACTAATTCAGTGAATAGTTCAAACTTCAGTCTCACAAAGGTATAAAAATATTTCTAAGTCAGATCTTGTGAAGTCATTGTTACCAAAAAAGGGTTTTCTGTCAGATATGTTTATTTTGCTGTGCAAGCAGCAACATCAGAGACTTAAAAGACAGCTTTATGTATACAGTGAGTATTTGCAGTTTTATTCTGGCTTTGTGAGCACTTTGAAGTGTAAACATCTAATTCTAGAGAGATGTGATTTTAGTGTTATTCAAACTCAAGACATGTATTACTGAAATTAATTTCAAACGAGTCTAACTTATTATCCATCACCTGTATTTTCTGTATACTCAGTCATTTGGGGTTCTTCCACTTTTATCATTACCTTCTCCTTTGGGTGGCACTCAGTAAGCAGAAATTTAGCAGGCTTTCAGGATGTGAGCGGAGCAGCTACATGAGTAGAATGATCTGACAGATACAGCCAGATAGCCTAAATGGCACTAGTGCTGTCCACGTTCTGCTTACTAGTCCTTTTGCAGAGAAACAGAAAATGGAAATCAAAATGATATCTGGACCCAGTCATTGAAATCTAATTGAAAAGTACTTCCGGGGCGAGTTAAGAATAATAAAAGTTTATGTAAGTGATTCACGCACACTGGTACCTGAGAAAGATAAATATGTCAGTTCTTTGCTTGGTGACACCAACAGAAGTCTGAAAGACACTGTCTAGTGACTTGTAATATTCTGATAATTTTCTTCATTCAGCATGTTTCAGTAGTCTAACCTGAGGTGACAAAGATGAATGTGACACATTGGTCATCAGAAAAGAGAGGCCATGCCCTCCAACTTGATTATCTGAAATATTTTTTTGTTAGACCCATTTATATTTTAGAGCCTCAAAAATATATTACATTTATACTGTGTACATTTAGAAGAGGGGAAAAAAGTCATTAATCACAAGATAAGTCCTAAACACAGTCAAGCTACTAGGCTTTAGAACAGATGATATTTACTTTCTCGCCACTTGAGTGTTGAGCTTTCTGTATTGCGCTGTTATCTGTTTAAACCCTCAAAAATCCCAGAAATTTTATCCTGGATTAAGATTTACAGCCTTCCTTGTGCCTGCTCATAAATTCAGTAGGTGAGAAATGGACAGGCAGGAATTCAAATATGACCATGTATCAAAGATTTTTTTTGCAGTTAAAAAACCAGAATCCTACTGGTTGCAGTTACACAACAGCAAAAGGAGGGGGAATGATGACAGTGTGATATATAATAATTTTTTTAGTCAGGATGTGTGTGACACCTGCTCATTATCAAAGAGTTTGCTGAAAGGTGCTCTGTTGAGAGTGTCAGAGAAGGTCTGAAGCTTCTCAGGTCAGCTGTAAAATGCCTGGGATGCTAGCGGGACTGAGTCTTCTCAGTGATAAACCTTAGCAGCGAAATGAACCTGCTCAGGGATGTGCTAAATTACTCTGAAAGTGAGTTATGTGGCAGGTAAACAAGAGAAGTCTCTACAGAAGAAAGGAGGCTCATTCAAGTGAGCAAGGCAGATCACTCTCAATAACACATGACACATTTTTTCATCATCTAGCTTCCATACCTATTAGCCAGGGAAATGCTTAACTCAATCCCATGTAAAATGTACACATCCCTTGTGCAGTTCAGGGCATTTACCATATGCTGGTTAGCTGCTCTAGTTGACGTGTTTTTTGTTTTTTTTTTTTTAATTACCCATACAGTATTCTGCAAGACAGGACTTGCATGAGCTATTTTTGTACTGATTCCTTCTAGTAATTTCACACACACACACACCAAATTAATATAGATTGGTATCTAATACTGCAGTTTGCATCCAAATCTATCTTTGTAAAAACAGCTGCATAAGGCCTTTCTTGGAAAAAGTCTTAACACAGGAATGCTGTACTTTCTAAATGCTAATCACCTCTATTAAAATGAACAAATTCAAATTGTAATGAATTTTAAATACATGTAATTGTTCATTGACTTGAATAATTTAAGGAAGGAAAAAAAACCCCCAACTTTTAATGTTGACATTTTGACAAAGTCACAGAGGTGCCCAATTAATGTTCAAATTTACTTTGTCTTTAGAAGAATTTATCTCAATGAACAGATGCTTAGAAGTCTTAAATAAGTAAAATGAGTGCTTTGAAATAAACTGTAGCTATTAACATGTAACATTGGATGAAAAACAGAATTGGTGAGACAAAATGTTGCTTTGGATTAGCAGATTATAACAAGAAGATTGTGAGAAACCTGGAAAAGCAAAGTACAGATCTTTACCTGTTCAGAAAGCTGTCCTGTATCCACATGTAGCCATCACTTTTCAAATCTGTGAAAGGAGTGAAGGCACGAAGCAGACAATATAGTCCTGATTTCTAGCAAGATCTGGTAGATCTCATTGGGCAGGTGCCAAGATTTCTTATGGGATCTTGTTGGATGTAATGTAAACTGTAATGCAGGTTTTTCAAACAGTGCTGTTAATGTTAGGCAGATGTCTGCAGAGATCCAGGCAAGTTTTGTTACCCTAAACAACTGTCTTCACTCTGATTATGATGGTGTATGCTAAGAAAGCAAATATACTCTGTCTTCAGTCTTTGATACTAGTTGTCAGTTATCTGGAGTGTAAGACAAAAATCATCTTCCATAATTAAGAAGTATTTTCTGCTTTCTCTGGTACTGTTTATTTTAAGACCCCTAAATATTTCCTTAATGCTTCTGTGATCATTTAAAAAACAGAACAGGGCAAAACCAAATGGAAAACCTAATACTCAGCCTTGGTATAGTAGCAAGATGACAACATGAGCTCTTACCCAGAAGGAAATTAAGCTATATGAGACACAGTAAATGTGTAATGTTATAATTTCCTATAATAATTTTATAATCTCCAATAAGAAGTAAAATGCTTAGAGATTAATAATCTATTAGTAAGTAGGTGGTTCAAAAATATGAACATGATCTTTGCTGGTGGTAGCTCTAAAGCACATAGGATCAACAGGAGGAGATATAACAGAGGAGAACTGAAGGTGGAAACTATTTTGAAAGCAATCATTTTCTGGTTTTATACATTCATAATTTTTCTTATTTCACAGAATCACAGAATGGTTGAGGTCGTAAGGAATCTCTGGAGGTCATCTTGCCCAAACCCCCTGTTCAAGCAAGATCACCTAGAGCAGGTTGCCCAGGACCATGCCTATCCACAATTCAGACCAAAAATAGTTAATTTCTAAGTTTTGAAGTTCAGAAATAAAAATCAAATGGGACATTGCCAAAGTTGTTCCTTTGCTAATAATAATTTCATGGCATAATTTTCTAGAAAATACTGAGCATTACTGGTCTTTATTTGTCACAAAACATAATGAAGCAAATAGGCTTTAAATTATTTTAAATCTAATCTGAAACATCTGTAAAATAACCTTTCATTGCCATTTGTCTTCTGTTTCTTTGAGATTATTTTTCATATGCAGAGTGCTTTGTTTTAGTGGACTTTGTGAAGAAGACAGAAAATAAATCATAGGAATTAAAAATATATATATATTTATGGAAAGATTGCCAGGCTTTTCACAAAGCTGAAAAATAGGATAGGAGACATTTTGACTATATATACAGTAGAGAAAAATTTTTCTAGCATTCATTCAAAATTGCATAAGATTAGCTCTTCTGTTTACTTGGAAAAAAAATCTTACTCGGCATAAAAATCCTAAGCCTTTTAAATACAGGACTGTTTCTGCCAATGATTGCATTATGATCACACTTTTTGTTCCATTTGAGTGTGGTTTTATTGTTTTTCTGCTAACAATTGACTATAATGAATTTTGAGACTATCTTACAGAGAAAACAATATTAAAACCAGGGTAGAGAGCATTATCTGAGTTCCTCATTCCTCATCATTTTTCCCCTGTGTTATCTGACATGTTCATTTGTCTTCTGACTCCATGATTATCCTGTTGCCCTACAGCACTATTTCACATAGTATGAGTATGAATATGAGACTTTCAAGATAAAAAGCTGTCAGTGCATCTGTTCTGATCTTTGAATAGCCTCACTCATTTAATGTCACACACATTTTATATTTCATTTTGGGGAAATTTTTTTGTATTTTTATCTTATTGTTCTTCCTAAAATTTGTGTAGAAGCTCTTGACAAGTGTCTCTGAAAGTCAAGGCTATTTAAGTCTTTTTAGCAATATGTTGGACTGATATGAAATATGGCAATTTATGGCAATTTATTTTGCTTGATTAGGATGTCTGTGTGATGTTAGTACATACTAAATGAGGAGATTATGGATTTTTGACTGAAGAAAGTGTCCTGTTTCATTTATCATTTAGATACAGATTTTTTTAAACTGTATAAGATTTAATTCATAAACCATAATAACTTATTGAATCTTTGTTACTGAACCAGCAGCCACTAAGTTAACTAATTTGTGTCACCATTTGATTTTGAAGAATAAGCTGCTTCAGGTAAGTTAGAAACCAGGACTGCAAAAAATTATCTTTTAAGTGGAATGTTATCACAAATAAAATCTGTTTTCCCCACCACCGCCACGTTTGTTGATAATGGCCAGCAGTTTATAGGGACCCAAAAAACTTTTCTAAGATTAAAAAACTAACCTTGTTTTTAAATTTATAAAGGGGCATGCTATGCACTGTCTACTTGTGATTCACATTTATTTGCATTCATCATGTGTCTGTGGTTGTAAACATTTATTTTCGGATAGAATCTAATGAAATTCCATATTTTGGGCCAAGTCCACATGTACAGCATTAAGATATGTTCCAAAACTCACAAGTCAAATTTTATATTCATCCATTATTTCAATACTTATATACACATAAACTATTAATTTGGAAAGTTAAGATCCCTTTCCAAATAAATAATTTTCTTGAAGTTGTTCATAGTCAAAGCTTTTTTAGAAGTCAAAATGTTTACCAGTAATGTAAATATCTCAAGAATGTGACTTTTTCTCATAAGTGAAAATTTTTCAACAGTATCTTGGCTTCATTATGCAAAAATTACAATATTTTATCTAACTTCACATGTTCAGTGTGTTTAGATTAACTGACACCACTTTAGGAACACATAGGTAAAATAGTTATCAAGTATTTGTTCAGTTTTACCCTGTTTTCCAGAATCTAGCCCGTGCTATTTTAATGCATACATGTGAATATGCACATGCACTCACACAACTTTGTAAGTGTTCCTAATTATAATCATACAGCCTTTGCTTATCAGTTCTTCTGTATATTTGTCGGTATTTAGTATGAAGGAGAAATGCCATTTTCTTAATAAAACTTTGGTACAGCAGATTGTCTGAAAAATCAATCTAATTTCTCCTCATGATCTACAGAGGCAAGGGAGAAATATGTGAAGGAGCAATTGCCTTAAATTTCTTGGCTGCTTTAGTATTAAGGCAATCAAATGTGAAATATCAATACATCTGCACAGCATGAGTGACTATATCTTGTTATTCTGATGAATAGTAGAAGTAGAAATGAGGAATGTGAAAAAGAAAAACACTAACTGAAAACAGATTACATACAGTGCTACAGTGATATCAGGCAAGATGATATCTTACTATGTGTCTGATTTTAATGAAACAAATCAAGATAGAACCAAATCAATTCAGCTTAATTAATTTAAAAGCATAGATGTCTCAATTTCTAGAAATTAGAGATCATTCATTCTCCTTCAGTTACCGAGAGGAAAATGTGCCAAACTTCTGCACATAGTAGTACAATTTTTCATGCTAATTTTACTCTTCTGTGTAGCCCCTCTCAGTCACTGAGCTGTACAGATTCCTGCCAAGTCAGAGGGATGGGGATCCATACTTATTCTGCATTGGATAACATACTTAACAGCAGAAATGAGGAAAATCTGAATAATTATTGAATTGAAATAATTTAAAACTTCTCTTACTGTACCTGTCAGTTGTGGTTTTTTTCTGACTATTTCTTCATTCAGGAATGAACGACATTTCAGAAAATGTGGCTTTTTAGTTATTGCATGACAATATAGTGTTGAGCACTCTGCTTGATTCTTGAGTGTTCTGCTATAGCTCTGTCTTCTTTTTGAGATTTGTAAACTTGTTTAATCACCAAACCAGCAGATACCTAAACACATGTTACTCATTGGACCCGAGAATATATTACAGTATTAGTGTTTGCTATTGGCAAAAGAATTAAATGTTGAGGCTTCATTGTAAGTGTTAGAGGAATGGACCTTCTCGTGTCTCTGTTTATAGCCTATAAAATATCTAATAAACTGTGATGGAGAGTAGTAGTGTAGATTTCATACACGTGGATTTGAAAGACATTCATTTCCAGTGTGTTACAGTACAATCCAACAGAAAAAAAGAACAGAAAAAAAAAAAAAACCAATGACACACACACACACCCCCCATTTATTTTAATGTATATTACATGAAGAACTGTAGATGAAAATCCTCTTCCCAACAGTAATGAAATAAACTTGTGTAAATTGCTTTTTTAAAAGTATGTGACATACAAAATCTCAAAGGATAAAACATGCAGTACATTCATTTTAGGTACATTTATGCCATTGGTAAACTTACTAACTCGTTGACTATTAATAAGATTGTAGTTATTTTTCCTAAACTGTTTTCCTTACATGTTCATTACTGACAGAGAATGCTCCATGCCTAGTTAATGTAGAAATCAGTTTCACAAAGAGATATAAAAATAGATCTATTCCATTAGCAGCACTGTATGAAATAAGGGTTGATCTATTTCCCATAGCAGTAGTCTACCAGTGCACACTGGAAATTACATTTTATTACTAATGGCATGGTTATAAATAAAAAGTTGCATGATGTGTCTACTCCCTGTTCAGATGTTCTCCAGAAGCTGGCATAGTGGTGACTCATACTCTGTTACTCTTTAAGGATTTGGTATTAAATTACTCCAACTTAATAGATGGATAGGTAGGGAATTAGATCCTAAAATGGGTTTGAGTAAGTTCTAGTTCATACATCTATGTCAGAAGATCTGCAAGTAGTGGTGAGAGTTGACAGCATCCTGGTTACTTCGTAGCCATAGGTGAATTCTGTTCAAAATAGTGTCTGAAAACAGTCTGTTAATTTGCTATTCCTAAGCAAGGAGGTACAAAACTCCCACATAGGGCTTTTCGGGGGGGGGGGGGGGGGGAAGTTTGTCATTATTTGGAAATAAAATTTGGAAGATCATAATTGTGAATTTGTATGTGGAGACTGTATCTACATTGCAATGTAACAACAGTTACTTGATTTTGTATTCCTGCCTAGTGGTTCCTTACACTTCACTTGCATTAAATTTCTCTGACATGATCTGTCAGCAAATATGTAGAATTACTTCAGGGAGCTTTTAATGAGATAATAGACCTTTAACTTCCCCTGAGGATGTGGTTTAGCTTTTTTGTTGTTGCTGTACAATAAATATTTGTTCTGATGTTTTTGGATTGTCATAACACGCATCCTTTATACAAGTAAGTGATTGTAAGTGAACTGCCAATACACCATATTGTGTCAGTGGTTCAAGGTTTGTAGCTATGTAAAATTGACAGACATCAGCTTACTTGCATGAAATATTTGCAATTCATTTGAAGAAAGTGTCTGAGGAGTTTGTCAACACTATTGATTTTTCTGTCAGATAGTCTACATGGGCTGGACGGAAGAACGGGAACAAGACTCCCTTCAGGATCGAATGTACACACCAAAGTTTCTAGCACTGAGGGGATCTTCCCTGTATAAATTTATAGCACCTCCAGTAAGTATATTTCTCATGCTTAGTGGGAATAAATGTTCTTAAATGAAATAATTTCATGTAATATGTACAAAGCTTTCACAATGAGATATCACTCATTGAACTAACAGGATTGCAACTTACAGAACTGAAGAGTTCCAGGGTATGTGGTGTTGAAGTGATAGAAAACAGCTGTTCATCAGATGACTGGGAATCTAACAAGAATTTCTTTTCCACCACTTAGAAAAATACAAGAGAAATCTATTTGTGCTAAAAGGGGGCTTTTCATTTTCCTTTGTCAGGCAGAACAAGCCTTAAGCAAAATGGTTATATTTCAACTGAACTATCATTCTAGTCAAACTGCTGAGATTTGGGAAAATATCAAAGCTTTTTGCATGCTGTGGAAATGGCAATATCTCTGTATCTAGATTTCATCCTGAATATAATTTTTATGCTGCTTGGGAGCACCAAAAGGAAGGTAGGGAAGCAAATGAAATTGCTTAGGTTAAATATATTAATTGGAATCTGACTGGCAACACTGGGCAAAATTTTAGCAGTTGTCTCATACTCAGCAATTTACTTTCACGGTTTCATGATACATCTAAACTACAGTAAACAGAGATAGTCTCTAGCTAATTTTTAAGCCATTAGCTAGGGAGCCAGTAGCAGTCCCATACCACCAGCAGGGAGAGTGGTGTGGATTCATTTGTTCTGTTTGTTGGGTTATGTTTCTGACTGCTTCTAAACCCTGTGTTGCCAGATCCAGAATGCAGCTCCTTCCTGCCTGAATCATAGAATCATAGAATGGTTTGGGTTGGAAGGGGCCTTTAAAGATCATCAAGTCCAACCCCCCTGCAATGTGCAGGGACATCTTCAACTAGATCAGGTTGCTCAAAGCCCCCTCCAAACTGACCTTGAATGTTTCCAGGGATGGGGCATCTACCGCCTCTCTGGGCAACCTGTTCCTGATGTAGTTCAAAGACAGCTTGCAAGTCTTTACATCATTCATCAGTCACTATTCATGTTCATTTAGCAGAGTGTTTAAGAACATGTGAAAGACATGAAGAATGGAAGTAGGTAGGAAGTGAAAACAGTGTGTTCAATATTGGTATACTAGTTCACTGGTATGGGAGTTTGGCTCTCCCATGGTTAGTAATGGGAGTTTGGCTTTTGTTGGTAGGTATTTTTCAGGATCAGATTATGTTGCCAAGCACCTTAATCGAAAAGCAGTTCTCCTGGCTTTGGCAGACCTACCCGAGCATTTGCTGCCCGTCAAATAAAGCCAACCTCCATTCTAGGCACTAGATAGAAGCAGAAACAATGCTGAGAGCCCACATTCAATATGAAAGAGGAATATTATTCTTCTGTAAGAACTATGCAAGGAACTACAAGCCTCTTTACTGAGGATTCAATCATAAGTTTCCAGGAGTAATACGCTGCTGGTGGGTAAATAGATAATGGGTGATGATTAATGGCTGTGGGAGGAATATGTTCGTAATATGGCTGCGAACCACAGTGATGTTAGGACAATTTTGGCAGGTTACTGCTGTTATGAGACAAGCCACCGATAGTTGAAGTCTTTATAGGTCTTGTTTCAGCTGAGCTGCAAACACAACATGATTTTGTTTTGCCAGTTTTTGGTTCTTATTCTAAAATAGAAAGACAGTTCAAACATAGAGAAAAATATTTTCTCTCTATGGAGTAGGAGGGAAGCAGAATGACAAACAAGCTTTTTAAAAGACAAACAGAGGAAGAGTTCCTATAAAGCTACTTTAAAAACATGTAATGTATGTAATAATTGAACACTTATATGCCCAGCAAAATTTTCTTATCAAAGACTCCAGTAGGCCTTTTAAAAGCACTTTTAAAATCCTAATTTCTATATACAAACTTTTACACATACAGTTACGTTTGCTATTTTGCAGGTATTTGTGTTCATCTCTTCCAGGGATTACAAAAGATTAACAAACTTTCAATGCCACAGTTTCAGAGCTTCTATTTATGAGATGTGTAAAGTGTACCTATGAGAAGAAAAACAGTTTTAATTATATTTACAGTGTAAACTCCTTGGATTAAGTTATGCACAGCACAGATATGTGCTGCCAACTTTTTAACCAGAAAATCAAATGAAAGTATTTCCCTGGTCTCTGCCAAAGTCTAACACATTAGGGAAGCATGTGTTTAAATAGTGTGTATCAGCAGCCTCTCCCTGCCTCTTTTTTTTATCTGTTTGATCAATAGTACTTCTACTTTCCATGCTTGGATAAATAAGCAATTCTAACATATCTTATTTGCATTTTGAAAGCTTTAAACAAAATTACTTTATCTCTTTTTATGTTATTTCCTGGTACATTTTCTCCTTTAGAATTATTAAGCATGTCAAGTCTGAAGGGTTTCACTTTCTTACAGTTTATAGTTGGAAATCTCAGAGAGAATGGACTTCAACTGAGAAAGCTGCTAACACCTTTTGTCTTGTTACTCAAGCTTTTAAATTAAAATATTTAAAGTGAACAGGGCAAGAAATTTCTGTGGGTGTCTTAATTCTACAGTTGCTTTTGTTTTGCACACCTCATATATAGAAGGAGTTTTGTTTTGACCTGAAGAGAAGTCCCTTTATAAGTACAAACAAAAGCAGAAAACTAGGGGAGAAGGAGGAGCTCTTGATATTTTTCCCCAAAGTATGGAGCCTACAGTAAGCTTTTAAACATAGCTCCAAATGGCTTTGTGCTGCAGCAGCAATAGAAACTACTTTTCCTGATGGGGCAGTATGACTTCAGCTTGTGTGCCTGGTGTTTTGGGCTGAGTGGAGCTGTAGCAAGACTCCTCTCTCTATTTCTCTGTTCATGGTGAGAAAGTTAATTTTTTGTCCACAGTAGAAACAGCAGCTTTTTTTTTTTTCCTCTTTCTTCCTTTCCCTGACAAAAGCATTTTACATGTTGTTCATCACATATCTGAAGAGCTTCTTAAAAATCAGGCATAAAGATTGTATATTTCCAATATTCCTTTACTTATTCTATATCAAACAATTTGTTGACTCTCAGTATTTAGTCATTCCCTTCCTTATAAATCTGGTTTAATACCCATACTTCAATAAGATAGTGAAAACTAAGTTTGAGGATGACTGCAAATAAATAAAATTCTAATAGAAGAGGAACTATGACACTGTATTTTTGAACTTTTCATTCCTGACTGTTATTTCCTCAATGGACTTTCAATTACAGTAGTGTTTATACCTAAAAATTAGTTAGGGGTAGAATTTTCTCATACAGCGCCAAAATATTTTTAATAAGGAAGTTTTATACCAAGGCATCCAAAGTCATAGATGCTTCTCAGCCATGTTGTGTCTATTAATGATTGTTTTCTCTTTAGATAAAAGATAAATTAGTCTCATATAATATTTTCTTCATATGCTGTGGATACTGTTATATGATATGTTTTTCAAAGAATTTTATATTCTTGAATCTTGAAAACCAAATAAAATTCTGTCTTCATCAGCCTGTTCATCATGCCTAACAACTGTAGTGATACAACTGTCTTCCTTTAGAGCTGGGCCACTGTTCAAAACTTCTTAACATTAAGACTTTTTTTTTTTTTAATATAAAACCTCAATTTTCACTTTATTTTGTGTGTTATTCTGTCTTTTGAGACTATGAATAATTCTCCTCTTTCCTTCTTGCAATTTCCTTGGAAAGTTATTTATAGATTGCTGTGATATTGCCTTGACTCTTCCCTGGCCGAATATATTCATCTATCCCTTTCTGTCCTGTTTATGTCTTAACCCTTATCCTAGCATGGTTTTATGGAACTCTTTTATCTATGCAATTTTTTGTGTAAAATAATTGCCTAAAATTAATATTGTTAAAAACAATTGTCAAACCCTAAGTAAGACAAGGAGGAGAGATAGACTATTCTTCAAATCTTAGTCTTGGAGAATTTAGGACTAGATTAATCTTGGTAAGAAAAAAGAAAAGGTATATTTGCTTCTGTTGTTTCTTGTTATTTTTTTCCCCTGGATTTCAAGGCATGTGGGGTAAGTGTCTGGGACATTGCAAGGTTGGAGAATTTGGTTTTATGGATTTGCAAACAATGTAGGTGACTGGGAGCAAATTGTGGCATGCAGCTACAAGGAGGGAAGTGGTGAGAAACATACCTTCTTATAGTCAAGGCTCTGTGAGAGGAATTCAAGGGCTGTATCCTCTCAGGTTTTTAATGCAACCCCCACCAGTTCACAGGGGAAGCCTCATCATTCAGCACAGAGCAGCCTGCATTCAAAGGCACTGTGTTGTAAGCACAAGGAGACAGGCAGGATGTCTCCTAAGCGCTGACTGGATAGAACAGTCTGATCCCTGGTAGTTATTGTTCTGAGACAGTGCTTGGTCTTTCTGTATACATTATACCGCGTATAAATGATTTAGGGATAGATTTTAATTTTTTTTAATAAACTTAATTCTTGAAATAAACAAATATAACTTACTTTCTTTTCCTGTTTGTTTTGTTTGGTTGTTTTTTTTCTTTTTCCAAGGTCACAACCTGGGATTGGACACGAGCTGAGAAAACATTTTCAGTTTATGAGATAATGTGCAAAATTCTCAAGGTATGATGAGAAAGTATAAAATAAATTACCACTTTGTCAGACCAGCTGACAAGCCAAAGCATCATGCTGCAACGGGAAACAGCACGTGACCACCTTGCAGAAGGAGATCAATTTTTTTTCCCTTTGAAGTCAATATCAGAAGTCCTGGTGTCAGTAGATACAAAGCCAAACTAGAAGGCATGGCAAAATTGTAAATAAACTGATTTTCACTAGGAAACTATTTTATTTCTCCATAATGCTGTATGGGCTTTATAGCTTTACTTTAACGTCACATTTAACGAGTATAACATTTCTTTTTCTAACTGAGAAGCTAAAGAAATAATGATCAATTTGGTTGCTTTCAAATACGTTAGTGCAAGTAATAGTGGCTGCAATGTAAGATTTCACTAAGACTGAGAGCAGAGTCCTTAAAATCATAGAATCATAGAATGGTTTGGGTTGCAAGGGACCTTAAAGGTCATCTTGTTCCAACCCCCCTGCCATGGGCAGGAACACCTTCCACTAGACCAGGTTGCTCAAAGCCCCACCCAACCTGGCCTGGAACACTTCCAGGGATGAGGCATCCACAGCTTCTCTGGGCAACCTGTTCCAGTGCCTCGCCACCCGCACAGTGAAGAACTTCTACCTTACATCTAATCTAAATCTCCCCTCTTTCAGTTTAAAGCCCTTACCCCTTATCCTATCACTACACGCCCTTGTAAAAAGTCCGTCTCCAGCTTTCTTGTAGGCCCTCCTTTAGGTACTGGAAGGCTGCTATAAGGTCTCCCTGGAGCCTTCTCTTCTCCAGGCTGAACAACCCCAACTCTCTCAGCCTGTGTTCACAGGGGAGGTGCTCCAGCCTCCTGATCATCATCATGGCCTTCCTCTGGATTCGATCCAACAGGTGCATGTCCTTAATATGCAATAGTATTCTGAAAACGTTTGTCTTATTTTTTCCAATTTCTTCAGTTTGCCGTAACTGTAATAAATGTGAAGAGATAATGAAATATATTTAGAAAGTTAAAGCTATGAGTAGCAAATTGGATAGAGACATTATTGTACATTCTATTTAATTTTAAATTCTGAATTCATTCAGAATTAATATATATGGTCTTCTCTCTGTTTTAAAACCAGTGAAAAACAGTTTTACAGATGCTCAGCATTTCTCAGTCTAAAACATGAGGAGAAGAAAAGGAGATGAAAAAGAGATGAAAAAAATTTCTCTCTTACCACTCATCTGAAGTGCTTTCCTTTGTATCTTGGTTTGGGGTTTTATGTGTCAAAATTACATAAAAGGTAATTTGGTCTTTCTTGAAATTTCATCTAGACAGACAGACTAGTATCAAAAAAGAAGTATGAAAGATCATATCTTTAAAAAGTGTTTCCCATTGGGTAGACCTTGTGCTGACATACATGGTACATTTCCTAGTTTTTGTAGGTCACATACGTGCACTATGCTTTCCTTAGGGAGGCAGATTACAGATGGAACAGCTGAATAAAATTCAGAAACTATTTTCATCAGAGACTTGAAAAAATAAGAAACCAAATTTATAGTCTGAAGAAAACCTCTCTGCTAGCAATCTGGAACAGAAAAGTGAAAGGAGTTCTTTTACTGCTATGTTGGCTGTGAGGTCTGGAGTCTTCGTCAAGGAGTAGAACATCCCAAATGCAACATGTCCCATCACTGTGGTATGTTCTTTAACTACCAAGTGTGTGCAGACTTTGACTCTTCAGTAGTGGTCATGCAGGGAGAGAATTAACAGGAAAAGTTAGTCACTCTGTGAAGACATTGCACTGAGGGCATATTATGAACAATGCTCCTAGAGCACAGTCAGCCTTTGAGAGAGATGAAAAATCTCACTTGTGACATGCACATTTCTTTTTTTTTCTGGTAACCTCTGATTACTTCAGGCCTTGAGCCTGGAAAACAGTAAGCACCAAGGTAGCTCTTCTCTGAGAAGTAACCCTGTTGGAGCCAGGATGACTTCCTTGTGACTGATCCCAAAGATTTTATTATACAGTTTGAATAGAAATGTATAGAATCTATGCCATATAGTTTTCTGTAATTTAAAGGTCCTTCTTGTTTTCATTTCTTCTACCATTTTCCTGTGTTGATACTCTTCTCATTCACTCATTTTTAGCCATTTTTCTTTTTTCCCCTTCTTTATCCCCTCTTCCTGTATACCAATGCAGAGATATTTTTTTTCTCTTTTCAGCCATGTAGCAGAAGTTAGTTAGGAGTCAGTCCACAAAGCAGTAAAACCTAAACCAATGCCTTCCTGGCACTGTTGTGTGGAAGCATAGAAAAGGGTACAAAGATGCTGTTTTTTCCTGTTATCCAGCTCTCCAAACAGTCCAGGAAGAGGTTTAAATCCTCATTTCTCAGTCTGTGTTAACAGAGGACATGCCAGCAGAGAGGCAATTCCAGTTTAAGTGATATCGGAATATCATTTATGTGTTTACCACGTTATTCATATTCAGTTATTACTTTATGGTCTGTAAAAGCGGTCAAGCTTATAAAGTGTTCAAATGTTTCAAATGGGTTCTTTAGCTGACTAAAACCTGTAAATAATAAAAAATGGAAGTAGAAAAATCATTGCAATGAAATTACAGCTTCTGACACTGGAGCACCACATTCTAGTTTTCTGCAGCAGGTACTAGAGGACTTAACCATGGTTTTGCTAAATATAAAAGCAAATAAAAGCAATCAAAACAGCTTCCCACTACTACTACTACATTGAACCTCTGTAGAGACTCAAGGTTTTGTTCAGCTTTTATGCCAGCATCATAAATGTCTCCATTTTAGCAGTGCATGTTTCTAGACACATTTGTACAAACCTCAAAGATATTACTGAAGCAGTGGCAACTTAAAAAAAGTTACTCTGGTGCTTTGTTATCATCTTCAAACTTCTTCCCTTCTATAGTACCTCACATGCTACTTTCATTATAAATCTGTTTTCCTTGGAGAATGAGTTGGATGGCAAAAGGGCAAGCTAACAGGATTTGAAGCGATTATATTCTCAGAGATTGATAGATAGCATGATAGCTCAGGAAACCTAATGAAATAATGAAGAAAAGAAACCTGGGCTCTTCTACTGTAGTGTTCCCTCTCCTGCATTTCCTGTTCTTCCATGGCAGAGACTGAGTTCATGTCATTCTTTTCAGGAAAATTGAGAAGACAGATAGAATTATTCTGTGTTTCTACTTAAGAAGAAGAAGAAGTTTATCTCTCATTGGGCAGAGATAAATCCAGGCAGATAGTAATGCCTATTTGCAGGACAGTATCATCGCTCAGGGTCTCTTAAGTGGGTTTAGTTCCATATTCTTGGCTAAACTCAAATTGTTCAGTCTGTACATTCACTAGGGCTAAATATCATTCTCAGATGGTGGAGTGCCATCATCTATGTTCTTAATTTAATTTGGAATGATCACTACCATGGATTTGGGCTAAATGGACCATCTAGCACTCTCCCAAACAATTCCTGTTGTAGCGTGAGAGTTACCATGGGCGAAGGAGCATTTATAATGAGCTGTTGCATGTGAGCACCCTGTGTTAGGGGGATAAAGAGTTTCATAGCATGGATGTGGTCTGGTCCTTGCCAGCTGGCTATAGTGTCAAAAAACAGTGCCATACATGCTTAATTTGTTAATATAGATACAGCTTTTGTGGCTAATATTCACTTTAAGTAGAAGGACTTGCAAGTGGTCTGTGGTAACCTTTGTATGAATTTGCCCAGAAGTGGGAAGTAGAGCTTTAGAATTAATGTTTCCAAAGCTTATTTCCTTCTATATTGATCAGGCTGTTGGGCATCCTGAGAAGGAGCAGAAGATTCATCATCTGCATGCAGGACTAAGTGTGTTGGTCAGGACTGCTACAACACCGCTGTAGAGCCAGAAAGAATGTGGGTCTTGGGTCATGTCTTCTTTGTCAAAGTGAATTACTAAATGTTATCACAACACTTACTGCTCAAAATGTCTCTGCATTACATGGCTTGCTTAGATTGGAATGAGATGTTTCAAAAACTTTTTCCATATTTAGACTTATAATCCTTAGAAACTAGGATGCAACTTTTACCCAAGCATGCTGCTATTTTCTCCTCATGTATGCTGGCAACTTCAATAACTGTCCCTTGTGCCACAAGGACAGGACTTTACTGAATCTATCTGAAAGCATTTTTTCTCCTTCTTCCACTCTTTAATTCTGACTAAAACTCTGATGAACTTCACAAGAGCAGTTTTGATTAGAGAGACTTACTACCTTAAGTTTGTCTTTTTAAATAGAACTGTAATTTTCCTCAGTTAGGGAGATTTCTCTAAGTTTATTTTCATGACAGAAGCACTACAGTGGAGAATATGAACTGCCAGATCCTACTGAATACACATTAATATTTCAGTGTTTCAGTATGAGAGAATACTACCACTTCTGCTGACAGTAAAAGTACTAAAACACTGAATAAATATTAATGGCTACACCCAGCAGAGGACTTCACCGATTTAATCATCAGGAAGGGAATATAGTCCAAACATGTTAAATAAAATGCAGAACTCATCTGCCAGCATGGCCAATGTTTTCTTCATAGTTGCCTGCATGTGTGGAGTGTGCTTTCTCCTTTAGCATCCACTCCAAAGGTTCTGACTCTTCTTATGAACGAAATAGGAAACTGGGATGCCATTCTCAATTTTTACAGTTCTCAGCCTCAAGCACCTAAAAGGCAGGATCTTCTGCACCTTAATAAGAGATGTCAGAGATTATTATTGTGATTTATAACTAACAAAGTGATTCATATTTATAATAGTCCTCTAGTAAATCACTATTTTATTGTTACTGTATTCTCCCCCCCCCACCCCCAAGGAAAAAAAAGAGGACACTTGCCCTAAGCAAGGCAATAAGTCACTATTCTTAATGTGATTAAGACCTTCTAAATAATCAGGAAGACCATTAAAATTTGGAGCATAAAAGTAAAGTTTAAAAAGCTCTCTTTTGACTGTGTGACAAACAGTTCTATTGACATAAATTCAGCAAAGGAGCACTGACCCCCTAATTCAATACTTACAATTTTAGGTAGTAAAAAAATATAAAAATACCCAAACCCTGACAATTACGTTCATACACTACCTAAACAATAGTGGATTATAAAAAAAGTTTCTGTAAAAAGTTTTCAAAATACCATGTAAAAATACATATCTTGTAAGTTTAAAGCCCTTCATTGTCAAGATTTTTGGGTTGAAATAATAATTTTTGACATGCAAAGTAGGTAAAGCAGGGCGAGTACAAAAATCAAATTTTAATTATATTGGATTAAACTATTTGTTGTGAAATACTGTCAAATAGCAGTGGGCTATGTTTGATGTAAAAGGAACATTTATGGAGAGGCAAATAACTTAAGACCTGAGGGGGTAAATATATAAATTGATAAGCATACAAAATAATTTACTAAAAATTCAGTAGGTCTGTTGATTATGGTGTGGAAGTACCTTAACAGAGAGAAAATATAAGGCACTGAAGAACTCTTTAACCCTAATAAGAAACAGGTAAAATGAAAAAGTGAATAGAAATCAAAGTCAAGCAAGTTCAAATTGGGAAGAAGTTAGAAACTGTAAAAGTTCTGATGATTAATCAGTGGAAGGCACTGGTAAGAGAAGTTGATACCTTTTGAACCACTTTCTTTTTTTACCACCAGTTTTATTCAAACTGATGCTAGTCGTACAGAAACACTAGCATGTGGCTGAAAATCTGTGATCCGTGTTAAGCAATTTGTCATGCAAGATAATCTAATGATACCACTTCTGACATTAAAATGTATCTATGAGTCATTTTCAACAGAATTGGTGGTAGAATTTGCTATGAATAAATATTTCTAATTTATTCTGGAAGAAGCTTATTTCACTCTATCCTCTATTTTGAGGGGTAAACCCCCATTAACAGCCAACTAATTCCAATTTTAGAATTGGTCAAATCTTCAATACTGCAGAAAAGCAGGTACTTATAGCACTAGCTTCAGAAATGGGCAGATGGCCTTGTCCTGTCCAGAACTTCAAAGCTGGTTGAACTGTATATGGGGTTTTGGTACCTCTTATATTTTTGATATGCAGTATTAATGTGTGTGTTTTCAGTGTGTGTGCATGTGTAAGGGTGTATAATTTAACAAGATTTAAGTATCTTTGATAAATGGGTAAATAACTGAAATATTTAAACACTTTTTCCATATGGGGGGTAAAAAAAAAGTTTGTTCAACTTTTCAGGTAAATTATGAAGAATAATATAAAAGATTGCACTTCTCTGCAAGCGAGTTTGCCTTGTTTGCTTGAGTTAATAATGTTCTTCAGCTTCATCCAAGCATCTCCTTTTAATAGTGAGAAAATGCTTTCTATAGTTCAGTGACCTGCCTTCTATCTTCAATGTATCATGCAAAAATATTTGGACATTTACAATAAAAAGCACACTTTATTCAGCATAAAACAGGAAACATATTCAGGTGTCAGATCAGCTCTGAAATGAAATGTGAGGATAATTGTGAAAGGCAGTCTGTGCTGGCAATATGTCAGGCTGGTGAATCATTGATGTTTGTAGCTGGTATCCTTCACATCAGTGCAGCTATAAATTTCTTACTATATTAATCAGGACCAACTTGGTGTCTCCTTCCTGTGCTTCCTTCCTTATTTAGCTGTTGGTGTGTGTAAAATCCTCAAATGTAGTTATGTTAATTTGCCCACTTAAATTTCCTGTGATTTTGTTCTCCATTTCCAATAAGTCAAGTATGGGAAAATGATGATATAAAAAGCATGGGAAACTATTTAAAATGTTTTTATATTCAAATAAATTTTTAAATTAATGCCAGTAGACACATAAACATATAAAGTGAAGGTACAGAATGTATGTTGAGGTCTATCATTAATATAGTTTGCTCAATGGTTGAGACTTGCATCCTGATATAATTCCACTAAAGTATGTCACATGTACTCAAAACTGCTTAGGAGGCATAATTAATGAATCCCTTTTATGAATAGGTTAACGCTGCATCCAGAGAAAATTAGATTTTCAGCAAAGGTTTAGCCGGGTGCCAGTTCTTGGAAAAAGTGCTAAACTGTTGAGTGTTTCCATTCTAAAAAGTTGAAGTAATTTTCAGTCTTTGGTTTGCCTCCTGTTCTAAATTTAAGAGTATTTAATGTTACCAAAGAAAAGAGGCTCTGTTCCCACTCTAACTAGAATTACAGTTGTCTTATAAGAAAAATAGTAAAAGTCATAAATGATCTCCATGTCCTCTGGCATTAAGACTATCATTAAGTTGTTTTCAGCTATATGGTAAAGAAAAATTTCTTGGGTGCTAGTATCATTTAGTGCAGAAAAAGAGCTCCTGACGAGGCCATTGAATTTCCATCACTGGATCCTTATAAGCATAAGCTGGTGTGTAGCTGCTGCTACATTGCATAGAGATATGGAGTAGACGGCCACACCTCTGACTCAATCATCCATATTTTCTGTGATGCTGTATGTCATGTCAGCTCATTTATCTTCAACATGTACATAGTGATACAATCCCTAATCTGTGGTATGTTAATTTGGGTAAAATTAGTGGGCCCTGTGTGTTAAAGACATTAATGTTTCTGTAAATGTACAGTACCATGTAAGAGCCTTTTTTGAAAGCAAAGAGGCAGTGTTACTAGGTGCATTAGAAATGCCACTGTATAAAGGCTTGTTAACTTTTTATTTGATTCAGAAAAGGAAGGACAAACAATATTTGAAATGGAAAGTCATTAAGTAAGGCTTTTTATATTTCCCTTTAACTTTAGAGGGGTTTCTTTTATATTTTAAAGAAAAAACCCGCCTTTTTGACATTTTTTATGCAATATTAGGATAGTATAAAAACTGTCACATTTTGGGGAAAAAATGAGTCAGTTGTGTTGGGCTGGGGCTGCCAATCTCAGAGTCTGATCCTGTTTCCTGGAAGAAATAACAAGATAAACACACAGAGGAAAAGAAAAAGAATAACAGTTACAGAAAATATATGTTTAATGACTCCTGCAACCTCTCTGTTGGTTAAAGGCATCAGCTTTTCCTTCTTCTAAGAAATTGCTTTTTGCTGCTTGTCTAGTTATGAGACTGACAGTGATGTTGCAACATCCTTGAAAGGCAAAGCCAAATTCAACTGTTAACATAAGAAAAAAAGGAATGATGAAAAAGAACAGAAATAAGATGTGAAATATAAATATTGAATGAGGATACTCAGGAAAGACAAGTATATGTCTTACATCTCAGATGTTCAAGATTTACCCAAAGTTTGAGAAAGTTTCCTTTCATTGACTTGGTCTAATCAGGGCATTTCTCAAGGTTGGAGTGATGCATTATTTCAGTATTTTATCTGGTAATATGTTCTGATACCTCATTTTTGGTAGATTTTGTGTAGAATTTTTCTCTAATTTGTCAATTGTATTTTATTTTTTGGTCACATTCTTTAATTATTTGAGGTTTTTTCCTGTCTTTCTTTCTATTTCAATAATTAAATTTAACATAAGATGTTGCAGTTTTACTGCATAAAGAATTTAGGTTCGTCTCTTCCTATACACCATGGGGATGGAGCAGGTTCAGAATGAAATCTTCAGAATGGTAACAGCCAAATTTTGCCCAATTTTTCAGTAGATCTTAACTTGTATTTTTTGTCAAGGGCAGAAAAAGTTTCCTTCCATCCCTGAAGCAGTCATTGCCATTCCAAAGAACAGAGGCCCCAGAGCAGCCCAAAAAGCAGTTTCAGGGGATGGTTCTGCTTGTCTGTTTATTTCTTTGTTCTTAACATGGACAAACCAATTTCATTCCTTTTCCTAATTTATTTCACAGAACTGACTCAGCTGTTTTAACTATAATGTGAAAAAAAAAAATATCCTCAGGCAGGCAGCTAACATGGAAGAAAACCCAACCACAATTATTTAAATTTGAAAAAGCTGTAAACAAGGGCTCAGAATGAAATGATAGGATCACTCTTTAGCATTGCTATCTATTATCATTACGTTTACTCTTCTGGGATCTGTTGTTAAACTTAATTTCCATCAAATAATGGCTCAAAGTTTGGAGAGGTAGAAAACCTTAATAACTCTCCAAAGAGATGATCAGCACATTTTTTAACCTGTGTTTGTAATTACATTAGTCTCTGATTTTTCTTTAGCAGAACATAACGACCAATGCTTCTCTGGAAACTATTAGAATATTTTCCTTCCCCAAAAGATTAGTCTGTTTTATGAAAATTTTGAAAATTTTCCTCATATGGCATTAAAATAAACACATATCTGAGTGGAGGTCCTTAAGAATTATGGCACTGGCTCAGGAGAAACCTGTGTAGAGACTCTTGCTCTGATACAGATGAGGGTCATTGAGACTGCATCATCTTTTAATCAGGTAGAATAGGAAATTAATTTTCCTATTCAGGCAGAAGAGGAAAGCAATTCAAGCTTACTGCTCTACCTAATAGGTTACAGGGAATAAACATTTCTATTTCTCTCAAGCAACCAGACAGATCTTTCTAATGGAAGTTTAATTGAAACTGAAATTTATCCTGTAATTATAATTATTTTTCCACTTGAGAAAACACATTTTCATAAAATTTGGACATTAAAAAATATTTCATCCCATTTTAATTTAGCTGGCATTCTGTGTTTATTTAACTGCATATATATATACACACACACATGCAATTTCAACATTTTTCTTACTTTTTTTAACATTAAAATACAGAAGAATGCAAATAAGATGAGATGTGTACAAACATGTGCATGCCTGCATAGGTAATTTTTTTGCTTTATTTCTTGATTATCGAGGATATGTTGGAGAAGCAGTATCTTTTTTTTTCAGTCTGGAGTGAATCTGTTCCCTGCTGCCTGTAAATGCTATTAGAACCATCTCCATAGCAACTAATGGTGATACTCAAGAAAAGTGTTACCAAAGTTTCAGATAAAGAAGTAGATCATTAGAATCCCTTAGAAAGAAGGATGTATGTTTATGTAGATGGAGCTGATAAGTGGAAGGAGACACAAACAGTAAAATAATCAGGGCACTGATGCCAGCACGAGTAAAAGCATGATGTGATTACTTTTTACAGTCACCTTGGAGTCATTGCACTCTTGAATTGATGGCAGAATGCTTTTTATCTTCAAAGAGTTTAGGTGCTAGGTTTGAATCTTGGTTATGATAGGACAGATTTCTTTTTGCAGGACAGTCTAAACTAGTCAACAAAGAAAGCAGGTTTAGTTTTTTTTCTCATCTGTGTATTACTAAGAATTATTATACTTAACATCACAAACATTAATATTTGCCTCATTTTAACAGCTGAAATTAAATTATCTTAAAAGTCAAGGTCTGTTTTGTCTCTTTAGGTACACAACTCTGATTAGGATGGTTTTGAACATCTTACATGAATTGTTGTTCATGTCAAAAACTGCTAACCAGTATCACTAATATTTACAGTTCCATTGCCAAATTACTCTGTATATTACATACAATTTTACTGGTAAACCAGACTTCCAGACAGTTTGTGAGCACCTCCTGGGTAAAAATCATGCCATGATCATGAAACTGGTAGACGTAGCTTTGTTTTCTGTTGCACAGACCTTTGTAGAAGAGAACAACTCAACTCTCACTGACTATAGTAAAAGTTGAGGGTCTCTTGCATCTTAGCCATTTTAAATAATAATGAAAATATGAGTATTTAATGCATTCATCGTACATAAAATGAAAGGACACAAGTAATGGAAAAGGAGCAGTGCTGCTTCTGGAGAGGGCAGTCTTTCAAAAGAGAAAAGATTACCTCTGCAGAAGAGAAGGCGATGTCACTACTTAGTGATAAAGAAGCATTCTGCCTTAATTTGAAAGGACCTGCCTAATGAGCCATGCTTGGCTCCCTTAGACAAATTTATTACTCTCACTTAACATGGACATCATTATTAATTAGGCAAGCAGGAGTCATACCATCCTGTCAGCAGAGATGCTGGATTACCCTGAAGCTGGGTGTAAGCCAAGGACTTTCCTCACAGCCCATCCTTCAGCAGCACTACTTTCCTTCCAGTAGGGAATTAGCATACTGATACAAGTTTTGTGACTGTTCCTCTTCAGAGAATCTTTATTAATTCACATTGAGAACATCAGGGACAAATGGTACAGCTAATCATTAGCAGTATGAAAGAGTTCTTAAAAAAAATCGACACGAAATTGGCTCCTGTCCATCATTGACTAGTAAGTGATTATAAAAATACAGGGTCATAGCAGATTCTTAAACGAGTAGAATGGCATTTTATATTTTAGCTGAAATAACCATTTGGTAAAAGTTAATTAATGAAGATGCCTACTTGATCCAGACCTGTCTTTGAGACTCCTGACAAGTTTATCTTAAATTTGCAGAGGCTTTTGGACAATTCTCAGTTGGATTCCTAAGAAAAAATTTTGCTTCAAATGCCTACCTTTACAAGGACATTTGGATAGCTATCTTTTAGCTACATATTGTCTACATATTGTTTCCTGCAGTTATCCATTGTAGAAATGGAAACATGGTTAGATCTGTGAATTTGGAATAGAGATTTCACTTTTTAAATGCCTGAGAACAAATGAAAAACTAAAGAAAGATCTTGCAGCAAAAAGGAACAGAAGCAGTACTAAGGGGAGCCTTGTACCAAATTATTTTTACAAGCAGAATGAAATACCACTAAGAAGGAAAGGAATACCTCATATGCATGTCAGCAATTTTTTAAAAACTAAAGTACAACATTTAATTATATTTGACTTGAACTTTCCTTACCATGGACTTAACCATACACATGGATCTATCACAAGTACATACATTAGAACTAGTCAAAAAATGAAATTATTATTCTGTGGAAAATTATTATTTCTGTGGACATGTTGAATTTTGTTTTTATTCCAAATAAGAACTTCACAAAACGTAGATTCCACTAATTAATTAGTACATTATGTGTGGTGTTTGTCACAATATGATGTAGGAGTTGAAATATTCTAAAATTTTAATATGTAAACCACTGAGGGGAAATGCTACCTAGTATTGATTAGATCTTTTCTAAATCAACGAATGTTCTAATTTTCAGATTTAAATAGCAAAAACATGGATTAATACTATAGAACCCATTTAGCTCTTCTTTCTGTTTTCATCCTCTAGGTTTGATGTAATGCTTAGTAAAAGCTAGTACAAATATTGGTAGCAGTATTGATAATAAAATACACAAGCTTTTATTTAATGACTTCAAAGACGTTTCTGAAATTTTTATATTTTTCAAACACATTTTAACAGAGATCAATCTCAGTAAAACTTTTAACATTTCATTTTTCACAGTCTACACGACAACTCATCCCTTTTTCATAGCGAGCATATTCTTCTCAATAGGAAAAAGCCTGTGAGAATGGGAGAGTCTAACAATGTGATTTAAAAGCATCAAACCTTAACTGTGCCCAGCTAAATAGAGATATGCATTCTGGAACTGAGCACTGCACTAAACTTCCTCCCATTCAAAAACAAGGACTATAACTTCAGTTGCTTTAATGACAGTGATCCTGTGATGTCACATAGTGCCATAGTCTTTCAAATAAGGTTTAAGAGTTAGCATTAGTAATAATTAATTGTTCTCTACTGACTGTTGTCAAGAATAGGTGAAGATGAATTTAAAATATTTTTAGTTTCTTCTGAGGTTGTAACTATGAAGAACTAAAACCTTCCCTCGGAAAGATATGTACCTTACACACAAGTTTTGTCAGACCCCATGCTGACTAGGTCCATTTGATTATGGACCAACAGGCCCATTCAATCAGGTGTAGCTCTGGGAGGATTATAAGTTTAAGAGCCCACTTAAGACCTGTTAGAGAAGTGCTGTTATACTATACAAAGTAGCTTTTCTTCCCTGGAGGAGAGAGGATCAACCAATGCTTTTACTTATCCAGTTCCTGTTGATGGGGTTTGTATAGTTAGGTGCTGGATGGTGTTTTATGTTGCTACACACATCCACAAAATTAAACATTTGTCACAGTGCTGTTGCTCTGTGCGCTTTGAGGCTGAGTGAGCATGCAATAGAGCATAGGTGTCATTAACAGCAACCTAAAAATTATGACCTCTTTTTTGAATGCTGGTCAAAACATACTGTGAGCAGAATTGACTTTAGCAGAAGGGCCTGAGTGGAAAGAAGAAAAAAAAAAGAGGCAAAAGTATTTGCCATAGGACATAGTCTATTATTTAGCTACATCTACCTAGTTCAACTACACAACTCTCTGAACACTCAGGAAAAAAAATATCTGTGAGAATATTAATTTTTTGGGGAAATACTGTTTTTAAGATCTAACAACCTGTGTTCATTCTGATTTTTCCATCCATAACTTAATGCTATTGAGCTACTAAGCCTACGACTTGATGAAAGTAAGGAAGGGGATTGTTCCACAGTGACTGGTCATTTTAAAATCTGAGAAACTGATTTTTATGATGGTGATTGCAAAGAGAGGGTATGTTGCCTCCATATCTGATTCTTCTAGAAACTGTAAAGCAGTTTTGAACCAGGAGCATTCATGAATGCAAGCTGTACTGGCTTTCTTGAGCAGGTCTGTCACCTGTCTACTGAATGAAAAGAAAGAGGAAAACAGGGCTTACCCTAGCATTGCCTACTTATCTGCCTGAAAGCAATAGTTTCATACAGATTCCTGTTTTGTATATTTCCATTCTTGGTCAGCTTTAAGGTCCTGGTTCTCTGCCCTAGAGAGAGCTGGCTTGAACAATGCAAGGTGCTCTTCCAGCTTGTATCAGCTGGTTATGGTCCCCTCAAGCTATTCAAGTTGTGTGTAACCAGAAGGCAATACTGTCCTGTGAGTCTCATTTACTGATCTCAGCTGTGCCCTCTGCTATGGGGTAGCATTGTGGAAATTGTGCCCAAGCTACATATACCCAAATTGCCAGATGCATTTGCAAGGGCACCTGGTGAGCTTGTGGCTTGTGACAGCTGCTTTGCCATAGTAGGGACAAAATTAATTAAAACTGTTTCTGCAAGTGTATTTTTCACAAGGATGAATTGCATGCCAGAATTTTAGCACAAGCATCCTGTATTTAATAAAAAAAAAAAAATATAGGAAAAACATTTTACTGATGGATTTCCTGATTAACTTGGTTATTCTTTGATTTAGTGCCAATTATAAATGCTAGCAATCATTAAATATTTATTACCTGATATCCATTGTGTGGTGGTGTGTTGAAAGTAAAGCCAAAAGTAACTTCCTCCTCCAGGTCCAAAGCCAGCAACCTAACCACTGGCAGCCACTATAGTCTCTATTGGCAGTATGCAGCTATAGACAAATTTTGTGTTGGATTTTGTAAGCCACCAGAAATATGAACTTGTTTTGTCCAGCTTCTATAGGGAAAATAGGACAGATAGACTTTTCATACTGCTCAAATAAATCTCTTGCTTCCTTTGGCCAGCCTTCCAGAGTAGGGTGGGTGAGTCAAATAGGTCAGAGAAGCTGGTATTTGTGTTCCTCTCACTTGAATAGAAGGTGGACACATTTTATACATTTTATCTAATTTAAAAGTGCATAGCTGATAACATTTTTGAGAAGTGATTTCTTAAAATATTGGAAGTTATACCAGAATCGCTATGTCGTTCTGTACCATTCTGAATATAGGTGTCCTGTTTAAAATTCATTGAAATGTCAATGTTTAGACCAAAGCCCTAATTTTCAGTTCCTCAGCTCTCAGTAGTTACTACAATGTTTTATTATTAAAGATGCCATTTAAAAATGCTAGGTTTGAGGCATAGATGTTTGCAATTAAAAATATTAATTGATGTATTCCAGATAATATAACTTAAGGTTTTTATCAGGACAGTGATCTACTGGACCGACGGAAACATTGCTTCAGTGTCCAGTCTGAGTCTGGAGAAGATCTTTACTTTTCTGTGGAGCTAGAGTCTGACCTAACACTATGGGAAAAAGCCTTCCAAACAGCAACTTTTTTAGAAGTTGAACGGATACAGGTGAGAACAACTACCTTGATGATTACCTTTTGGTACATTAATAAATTAGGTCTATGTGCAATTTAAGAAATTCTCCGACCTTCTGCAGCTCTCAAATTATTATTGTTTTATGTATGTAATTCCATAAAAACCCTTTTGGTGTTCCCAAAGAGCTTGCAGTCTAACCTTCAGAGAAGATTACCTCAAATACAATCTTGGAGTTATTATGACTAGGTGATACATACTTGTTAACTAAAGTTCATGGACAGAAGAGAAAAAACATTCCATAAATCAGGGACAAAACCAGCTGTTTAGATATTTTTACATACTGTTTTACATGCTACTTTATTTGTTATTGGATAACATAAGAGAAGATTGCAGGAATTAAATTGTCCTTGTAATAATCAGGAATGCGAGTACACCAAGTGAGAGTACTTACTGGATGCAAGCAAGAACAAAATTGTACCTCAAATATATTATTCTTTTTTCACACATTTCTTGTTTCTTGTGTATTTACTCGATTGTCAGATGACAGAGCAGAGATGGATGACATTCAGGTACAGATTACTAGCAAAATTTTATAGCAAAATTACATATCGGTGTGTTTTAAGATAAATCTGTTTTTCTTACATGACCAAAAAGTCATGGTTTTTTTGTTTAAAATAGGAGAGAAAAAAAAAATCCCACCACAATTATAATTCACCTAATCCTAGTTGTCATATTGATGTACAAATCATAAAAAATGCATGTGGTTGGAACAGCTTTAGTTGATGTTGCCATGAGTTACTCTGTATACACACCTACAAAAGTCGTATTAGTGTATTAGCATATTAGCCTCTGCATGTATTGGCTAATGCTCACTTTCCCTGCACTCATTTTTTGCATCCTTCTGGGAATGCAAGCTCTGACAGTTTTTTATTTAGACAAATTGTTGGTTATATATTAGCCCTCTTCTGACCTATAAACCAACACATGCAGATGGACTGAATTAGTGTATACTCATGATGATCCATTTTGCAAAAACTACACTGCTGTCAATTTTAATGCATATTACCTTTGTTGGAGGAGGAGTTGAAGAAGGTTCAAGTTTTATCTTTATGTTCATGCACTCTGCTGCCTTTTACAGGAGCTATTCTTACCTTTTGAACTCTCATTGTTGTGCTGAAATATGTAAGTGTAGTTTTTCTGTATAAAAATTGCATCAATATATAGCCTCTTCTACTAAATATTTGAGATGCTTTGTCTTTCTTATATAACTGACTGCAACATTGTTTGTAGAAGCACTACTGTGCCATCAGTAAAAGCATATATGGCAATTTTCTTGAATAACTTTTAGCCCAGAAGCCACTTCATATTTGCTCTTCTCTAATATTGATTCATACTGTAGGAATCCTAGTTTAGAGTTTTCTTTTGGGTTTTAGAATTACATTTATTCAAAATTGCTCCCATGTTTCCCAAAAAGAATTTCCCTAATAATCTTAACCTCAGATTAATCTTAACATTTCCACCCTTCTTTTCACTCTACTGATGTTCAGAGTACAATTATGAACTCAGTGTAATGATTTCCTGAGATTGATTGATTATAACAAATCTGTGAAGGTGGACAAACAGGCTACTCATGATAGATTATTATTGTGGAACTCACAGTTATGATTTCACCTTTTTTTCTTTATTTTCTTGCCTTTCTATATCTCAGTTTGGAAAAAAAAATAGAATATTAATTTTTAATATAACTGGTCTTGGCCTCCTCATTTTTCTTTCAGCAATCTGTTACTGCTTTCATCCACCAATTTGCAGATTCAAATAAAATCTGGTTTGACTAAGTAGTGGTATAATTTGTCTCTGACAAGTTCTTTCATTGCTGTGTGAGAAAAAAAGGTGACACGTTCAAAATCGAGATATCAACTGTACATTTTTACTAAAATTGTGGTTTAGGCAATCAAAATTATATGAATATTCATATTTTATGTGAATGATAATCTAGCTGTGTGCAGGTTTGTCTTACTATGAAATCATATAATTTTGAATATATATCTGCAGTTTAAAACTGTCATTTAAAATTATTCAAATGTCTTGTGGACTATTCCATAATCACACAAATAATAACAGAGTTCCTCAATGACTGTAAATTGGCATTAACCTCCATGAGAGGTTAATCACGGCCCTATTCTGATGTAATTCTAAAGAATACATTACTAATTAAAATATTTTAAAAATGTTCACTATAAACACGTAATAAATTTTTAAGCCTAATTCATAGCTTCTGCCAGAGGTATATCTAAAACAAAAGGGTTTTTTTAGGAAAAATATGTATTAGAGGAGAGATAGTCAAACTGATAATAGTTTAGCAATAATATGTGGTACAATACTATAGTGGTGCCATTGTGATGTGTTACAGTCACTCTTTAGTTTTCTTTAGAGTAGTAAGGGATGCTAGTCCATTTTCGTAATTACCTATTAAAAGAAAAAAAATTTAGTTGAAGTGGAGTTCCTTTTTCCTTACTATCTCACAGCATTGTTATATGAAGAATCTGAGACTACTACAGCTTGCATAATGATGTGCATTTCTATATGATTGCCAAGTTCCCTTTGTGTTCCTGCTACTTTATGCTAAAATTTTCACCACTTCCATCATGAACTTTTTTCTTGCTGTCCTTTTTTTTTGTATTGTAGTTGTTTGTTCCCTAATATAAGGATTATTGTGTAAGCTGCTTTGTGTTACAGCACTTTTAACATCTGTCTCCATTGAAGTTGAATCTGAGTTTGAAAGTCTGAATTAAATCTTGGCCTTACAGTATGGTTTCCCTTAGCTTCATTGATAGCTTACACTAGGTTTTCAACATATCATTCTTTCCATAATTTAAACTGTGTATATTGAGGGAGTAGAATCTAAGGAATAACTTTGGGTTGTCTCCTTCAGCCCCTGCCTGATCCGCTGAATTATTCATAAATCCAATTTAAGATTCTGTATTCTGTGAGAGAACAAGAAGTGAGTGTTGAAATATCTTCTGCTTATTTTGTGAGGCGGATGCTTCAGTTCTGATAAGGTTTTCATGGTATCTTTGTGAGAAATCAGCAACCAAAGCCAAACATCCACAGTATATATTATTATTAGTCACTTTTAATGATTTAAAGTGTTCGTTAAATGTATAAGAAATTTTAAATTATCAAGTCTACTGGGAAGAATTTCTGCATTTTTGTTTTCTCCAAATGTCTGAATTAAAAGACAAATTAAAGAAAATAAAGGTGAGAAAATAGAGTTAATGAGTGTCTGAAAGTTCACATTCCTACTCTCACCTGTGACCAGTATCATGTGCAAGCACATACAACACATGCATAAAGAAACGGACATTCTTCCCCAAAGAAACTAAAATCTCACTGTCCAGAGATCATTTTGTTCTCACATTTTTGCCTCTCTGAATTGTTTGGATCATGGGATATATGGTCTGAGGGTGTAGACTGGTCCTAATAAGTAAAGAACAAGTAAAGAATCAGCTGTTCCTGGTGGTCTGCACTCTACAGTACAGTTTCTTCCTACTGATAACCACATTGAGCTGAACCAGATGATATTTCTTCACAAACTGTGCACTGCCTTTTGTAGAAAGAACCTTCAGTCTGGGAAGCAGGTTGCTTTTTCAATGCAGCATTGAACCAAGACTGATACATCCTGTTTCTCATAAATCATCTCAGTGAGGTTAATTAGCCCAGGCACAGTACTGTGCTTAAGCAGAGGTAGCTGTGCCAGCTCAGTGTGGTGCTGCAATGTGCATTGTAGGTTGACCTCTGGTATTGAGGTGGGACGTCAGATGAGTTAGATGGCAATACATATTTTAAATCTGAGATACAGTCTCCTTGCCAAATTTTAATTCTCAGTGAAGACTCTATGTTCTAGATAACTTGGAGGTCTACAAATAAAAATGTAGTTTGCATCTTGTAGGAAGTTAGCGAGATAATCATACAAAACTGTACATTTTTTGCTTTGCATGCAAAACCTGAACATTTTTGCATATGTAAATTCATTAAGTAGCAAGTCACTGTGAAATATATTACTTTACACTCTTTTCTTCTACTAATGAGATGTTACCAAAGGCAATAACCTCTCCTTTTCTAACAACACTGATTTACGATCAAAGTTTACATATTCATAGCAGTTTCATGGTGTAGCTGCTCCAAAAAAAAAAAAGCCACTTTTATTTGCTGATATAAACACAAATACCATATGACTGCAACACCACAGAGCTGAATCACTGGTTTTGTAATTAAAAATTTGGGGGGCTTATGCATTAATAGTTATAATCATGAGTTACAAGCGCACCTCTATACTGTATGAATTCAGATTTTATACATGTAGTGAAGTATATAACGTTCTTTCAGTGTTAGAAGCTACAAGAATAGACCAGTCACTGCTTTCCACCCCCAACACCAGCAGTAGGAAAGCTTTCATTTACTGATGGACAGTTATAGCTTTTGAACACCTTTGGTGGATCACACAGTAACATATGATTTACTGTTACTCAGCAAAAAAAACCCGCAAAATAATCTTGTAAGGCACGTGTCATGGATTATTTTTACTTCTGAGTTATAGATGGCCATGCTTTGTCTATAGACTGTCTTAAATGCTGCTCTTGTGCCCCACTGATAACTAACAGAGAGTGTCCTTCAGCTTCAGTGAAGGATATCACTGTGTTTGAAACCTGGATTCTAGAGCTCCAAGGTGTGTGCACAAAGATTAACCAACTGTTTGTATGTAGTTGAGACCTGATTTGATCAATGAAAGCAATTCACTCAAATATTTCAGTTCCATTGAAGTGTAAGAAAGTCAAATTTAAAATAACCAAAGAATCTATATAGCTATGACCTTTTCTGTTTTCCTTCATTATGATATCTATTTCAACTCTTAAAACCTGTTAATGAGCCCTTCAGCTTCTTGCATTCTGGGGAAGACCATTTAGAATCCAGAGCCCACCCAAAGAATATATAAATAAAAGCATGCGATTTAGCCTTGATAATAAAAAATAATAATACATACTTTTGTAACACAGATAATTTAATAACTTACATTGTCCCCATGTTTACAATTTATATTTTTGTTCTTTGACACATTATAGATCATGGATGTCTTTGTTCTTATTTTGTATATTTAGTGGCTACAGCAACATTTGAAGAATATAACTCTATATCAATTAATCTGGAGGGTAAAATTTCTGTAAAATAAGAATGGTTTCTTTAAAGAATTTACATTCAGTTTGGAAATGTTTTAAATTTTTTACAGATTATGTGATGAAAAATACAAGTTTGTCATTTTGTACCTGAAGTCAGCCTTCAGGCACAACAATAGTTTTGATCCTGAAAATGACACTAATAGATGTCACACAGCATGTATTGAAGTGTGATGTTATGGAAATAAATAAAAGCATAGATTTAAAAATCATAGGATGAGAAAGTCTTTCAGGATTGCAAGGTGTCTCATAGAAACCTTTGAGATATATTGGTACACTGGCTGAAGCAAAGAAGGTATTTCATACGATTACGTCAATAGCTACATGGTATGAAATACTCCCTTCTTCACTGAGATGTAGGACAACATAAAAACACAGTAAACAGCATACAGAAGAGATATTTTACAAATGCATTTATTTTTTCTTAAAAAGGTAAAAGGAATATATTAATGTTAGAGGAAGTTGCCAGGTACCAAAACAAATAAGAGAATTAAAAAGTAATGAAACTTCCCTTTTAGCAGTTGTCATTGGTAAATCACTGAGGCAATTCTGATTATGATTTATTTTTTCCCTAATGGAAGCAAAGCCTCTTTTTACAATACTTAGAAAACTTCATCACTGATTTAAAACCTTTGATTTGCAATACACTGGCAATAAGTTGACCTATTTACACACAAATGACTTATTTCTGATAATAATTTTGAGATATATAAACATTAGAATAAAGACACAGAAATACTGGTTCTAGAAAGAATTTGAAGAAATATGTTCTGTGTTAACTACCTTCTCTGATTTTTCTTTTACAGTGCAAGACGTATGCCTGTGTTTTGGAGAGTCATCTTATGGGACTTACTATCGATTTTAGCATGGGCTTTGTCTGTTTTGATGCTGCCACAAAGGTAAAGTTCTAAGACTTGTTTCCATCACATCATTATTATTATTCTTCGTTATTTCTTATATTTTGGGATAAGTAGTGCATCCTTAAAATGTACTTCTTTTTGTTATCGCAACAGATCATCTCTTGTCAAATCTCTTGTGCTTTAGTCTAAACTCAGGGGGGATTTCTAAATTATGTGAGAAGTTGTATTCTGTTATGTGCTTGTTATTGAAAAGTCAATGCTAATATCAATATGAAACACGCATCAAGTCTTCATTCTTTAATTTCACGTGAAAGCCCAGACTGATTCAGTTTGATGTTTCTTGGTGCATCCTTGGTTTTGAGACGAAATAGTCTTGGTTTCAAGCTGATATGTGAGCTTTGAAAAGAACCTGCCTTTCTCTTCTGTTTCATGGGTGGGAGTGTGTGTTATTACAGGAATTCTCAGTTTATGTTTTAGATATTTTTTTCAGGTGTCTGTAAAAAGAGAAATCAGCCATGGTCTGTATGTCTTATGCTTTTCCCCTCAGCCTTAAAAAAGCTCAGTACAACTGATGGAATAGTTTGCTATATCAAGTGAATAATATGGCATCAATTTCCAGATTAAATTAATGCAGGTCCAAATCTCAGTAAAATCATCAAGAGCCTTCATATGTTTGCATTTGTACTAATTGCTAACAAATACTAAAATGTAAGCAGGCTTTATTGCTACTACTTGACACTGCTGTTATGGGAGAATGTGAAATATTTTTTCTGAGTTGCACTTCTCTTCAATACCTGTTTTCCTTTGAGATGCTGCAGCATTGCCACCAGCAATTGATGAAAATGCCCTTTTGTCTCCAGACTATGCTCCTATCCTCTATCTTAAGTCAACCCTTTTCACCACATTACTCCACCATTCAGAACCTTTTTACTCTTCCCACTCCATTCTACTGTTTGTTTGCACAAAGTGTGGTGAATTTAAAATTAAAATACTTGTGTATACATATTTCTTTTTGTTAAGCAAGTAGTCTTGTATGATTCATCAGTGAAATACATGACCGTCAACTTAGAAGTTATTACACAGAAAATCAGTGCAACAGAATTAAAATGCAGTGGCTCAGAAAAAAACATGTAGGTTTCCCCCACGCTCCAATAATATTATAGCAATGCTTTTGTATAAAGGTAATTTGCATCTCCTTCAAAGCTCTTGCACATGTCTGATACTCAAAAGACTTCAGACTCTTTCAAAGACATTATCTGCAGTACAAGTGTACACTAAATTTCAAATAGCAAGGAACAAGCACAACTGCCTTCATACATGTTCCCATGGCTGAAGGGTGTGGTACCCTTTTGGTATGTCCTTAGAACATGTACAGCAGGTTTCCAGATACAGAAAAAAGCTCTAGTAGAGGTATAACTTCACTGTCTTTCTTTCTCAAATAAGTCATTGTGCCTTTCCAGTTGTGCAAAATTGCTGGAGGCATTACCTCGGTGAACCATAGGACTTATAAAGCAGATCCTTCTTTGCCCTCACAAATAGATTTTTTAATTTTTTTTTTCTTCCATAGCAAAGAGCAGAAAAATATTTCAAGTATTAAAATTGACTACTGAAACACTAAGGCAATTTTTAGCATTGCCAGCAGATTTTCATTCAGCTCTTCTCTCCTTTTCCTGCTGCCCCATGTTGCCTACAAGGTCACTTAAGTAGTACTAGAAATATATGATAAAATCCAACACTAAAACAAGTAGAGCAAAAAATTAGCATCTAACTTCCATTTCAAGCCAGAAAAGTCCTTACTGGGTAGGTTGGTAACCTACTCAAACTGAAACCACACTGCACACCAAGTAGAAGATCCACAGTGCAAGACCACTGGAGTGAAACTTTGATGACTTGATGACAACCAGAAGAAAGCCAGGAAGGAATTCTCCAACTTCCAGGTATTCCGAGCTTGAGATGTCCCATAAAGCATTGTAAGAGTATGAGACAATTTTACTTTTTCCTTTCCCCTTCATCTGTAAAGCCATGAAACCATGGACTGAATCTATTCCTTCTGGGGTGGCATCTAGCCTCAGCATCCAAAAAGTTCTGAAATTTTAAGCCAAGCATTAACCACAGCTGAGCATCTGGCGATCTTGAGGGTCTAAATACTGATGAAAGAGGACACATTTAGAGAATCTGAAAGAGGTTTCATCAAAGTGTGAAAGGGTAGCAGATGTCTGAAGGGATTTCCTTCAGGAAGGGAAAAGTGTAGTAGCCCACAAAACATTTATTGCACCCAGACCAGCCTTAGAAATCACTCAGTTGGTACCAGTCATTCACCACACTTACATACAGGCTGCAAGGATGAGCAGGGGGCTCCTGCTGATCTGTCAAATCTATCACCACCACCCCTAATATGTCACTGTGGTCCTCAAAGCTCATGACACAACCTAGGAGCTGCATGCTGCGGCAGAAGAGATCCCCCCTGAAAAAATACTCTTTCCCATTTTTCAATGCTTATATCCTAGTTTCCCTTCCACCTTTTCCACTTGCACTGTCAGTGTTTTCTCTGTATTTCTTGCACTTTCTGTGTTTTCATTTTAGATTGATAAAATCAATTTTGCCTTAATGCTTGCAGATTTTTCTTTTAAAGGCGGGTTTTTATTTTCCTGAATGGAGGGACGGACCATGCTGGTAAAGTTCAGGAGTCAGTACATGGAGAATCCTGAAGGTTTCAGGGCTTGTTTCATTTTTCTTTGATACAGAAAGGCAGGCAAGCAGACAGTACAGTTTAAGATAAAGGCACCGTGTTAAAAATGCCTGATCTATTAGATAGCATGCATACCAGAGATATGCCACATACTAATCCATTCAGTAGGCATGGAGAACCTGTACGTTGGAAATTCAAGAAAATAAATGGATAGCAATAACAGACTATTAAATACATTACAGACTTACAATATGAAGACCTCAAGACCTTTTTTTTTTTCACACTTACAAATCCAGACCTCCCAAAATGGGTCCTTGAAAGCATAAAACCCCCAAAATCATAAATACTTTAGTTCTATAAGCAATATACAAAAGCTTCTTGGAGAATGTTTTTCTGGCAATTGTCATTAAGAGCTGTGTGTCACATATGCTAATAATACTGTCTTGCAGGTCTTCCTATAAGTGTTCACCAGTGTTTGGGAAAGCTCCTTCATTCATCTCACAAATGTTTCATGGAACATATAATGCAATTCTTTCAGTGCCCCAAAACTCATTATATTCTTCTGTTACAAATTAAAAAGCACATCATCTAGAAATAAAAAAAAGTCTAACAAAACCAACAAAGACAGTGCAGCTCCCTTCAAAATTAAGGTTTTGTACACACAAATACAGATACACATTTTTGTGACTTGAATGGAAGTTGTACATAAGCAAATCAAATGAGAAACTCCCAAGTTTTCTGAGCAGATAGAACAGTATTTGTGTTGTCAACAGATTCCTTGAAAAATGTTTTCAGACTTCTGATATATAGTCACTTAAGTAAATTGCATAAGCATAAGTAAACTACTGCATAACATTCACAAAGAGGTTTTACTCAGAAAATGTTTACATAAAAAAGAAGTACAAATATTATTTTTAACTTCTCTATGTATTATTTTGAAGCAGGTTGTGTTACCGTAAAACTTTCAGTGTTGTAAGGAGAATGCCGTTAGCATCCTTAGGAACCTACCTGCAGTGTTGCACCTTAATTAGTTTGTATGTTAGAATAAAGTATAGTTAGTACCATGGACAAAAAAGAGGACATACTGGGTTTTAGGTAATTAGGCATTAGGCAGTGTGAGGTGATAAGGACAGCTCTAGTGCAATTGCATTAGAAGAGAAGAGAGACACTACTGTATAATGCAACATAATCTGTTGCCACGTGACTGCTACAGTTGAAATTGTCAAGCAAGCCATAGGATGAAAACTTGTCTCAAATCTACCCTAAGTGTGTCAACCACATTTTAACGAGTACCTAAATAGGGAAACCATTACCTACTCTCCATCATTTTACGGAAAGATAAAGGTGGCAATTCTCTCAGCCAAAAATTTGTTCAGATACCTCCATTATGGTAATGGCAGGTGTAGGTTGTGTCTATGCTGGTGACGATCTTCAACAATATTGTTATACTCACACAAACTAAAACATAAACTAGAAGTATTTACTCACATAAACTAAAAGTATTATTCCTCCACCTAATGAAGGAGTTTATATGAAGCAGGAGTTCAAAATCTCTTTTCCAAGAAAGATCTGAAAAAACCAATGAAAAATGGAAAACAGTTTGCAGGACAAGGAAAACATGAGTAAAAAAAAAATTAGCTATATCTTATTAATATTTACATACACATTTGTGTATTAAGACTGTACAAATTCCTAGAAACTGTCACATGAATTAACAAACTCAATATTAAAGACAAAAAAGCTATTTAAAATGTCATAATGTTAATGAAAAAATATTTGTATCTAATTCTTCATAAATGGTGTGAAATTTTACAATCAGTATTTGAAAAATCAGTACAAACTTTTATCTTTTCCAGTGATGGGACATCCAGAACTTCTTGGGGCAACCTGTTCCATTGTCTCACCACCCCCATCATAAAAAATTTCTTCCTTATGACCAATTTAAACCTACCCTCTTTTAGTTTAAAAAACATTGCCCCTTTTCCTGTCACGGTAGGCCTTGGTAAAAAGTCCCTCTCCAGCTTTCCTGTAGGCCCCCTTTATGTACTGCAAGGCTGCTATAAGGTCTCCCCGGAGCCTTCTCTTCTCCAGACTGAACAACCTCAACTGTCTCAGCCTGTCTTCATACGAGAGGTGCTCCAGCCCCCTGATCATCTTCGTGGCCCTCCTCTGGACCCACTCCAACAGGTCCATGTCTTTCTTGTACATGTTCACTTTATTATTTTGCCACTACTCATATCAAATTCACTCTTTTGGGTAAAGCTTAACTTGAAGCCATATTCTATAGACTTCAGAGTTCAATGTCAGATAATTCGTTCAGTCCATCTCTCACTTCTTCCAGAATAGCCCTGTACATGCAAAATCTTTTAATGAATTCAAAGGGAGTCTTGGACAAGTACTTGGAGGATAAATCTAATTACTATAATTAAATATTTTTTAAATTTATTTATGACATTTTCATGTTTCCCAGAACACAAAGCTCAGGTAGTAGTTTCTGAGGACACCTGAGAAGTCCTGTCTTGTATTTTGATGCAGTGGGGTCTGCAGTAAATCTTCAAGCAATTTCTATTTTATACTTAACACTGTGCTCCTGGTATTTTAAGTTTTCTTTCTTAATCACTACTGAATTGACTGTGGACTATTTTTAATAGTGAATAATCACTAATCAACTGAACTGAAGCCAAGTTCTTCAATTCATGATTTTAACAGTTGTTCAGCTATTCCAATGTTAAATAGGTTATTTAAGCAATGAAACAATATTTATATTTTTTCCCTTTTACATTTTAAGTTAATAGATTTTTTTTTCCAACATGCCTGACAAATTGCAGTCAAAATTTCACAAATGTTGTAAAACACAAACTCACTCTCAATGCTCATGAACAAGTTTATAGAGGGTAATGACTCTCATTATGCTTATGGTTTCCAGACAAAAGCCGTACAACCCTGTGTAGCTTGTTTACTGTCATTTAATCTTTTTATAATAATTAACTATGCAAGTCAAAATTAGTGGTTAAAAACTGTCATCTATGCTAAATGTATTTCAAGACAAACACATCATAGTTTGATAAAAACATTGCTTCTATGTCTGCACAGACCTATGATAAATATGAGTATACAAAGTACTAAACTGAGTTCTTCAGAACAAATCTGTACTGTGATGTGATTATAACAGCACTGGCATAAATCATAGCTGTTTCGGCTGTGTATGCCCTGCTTTCTCTCACTCATTTTCTGACTGATAGCTCATAGAGCCAACAGTAGTTTATCATTTAGAGCAGTTGGTATGTTGCTTTATAACAAACCATTGTGATTTCCTGAAAGGAGAATGAACAGTTTTTAAGACTACCTAGTTAAATCAGATTCTTCCAACATTTTGGAAAATAATTTCTTAATTCAGCTAAACAGTTTGTAAACTACCAAATGTAATTACGGACATAATAGAATTTCTCTCCCTGCACATTAAAAAGTAGTAACATGTATACTTGTGCTCTTGTTCTTCTGTAGCACTCTCTAGAGCCAAAGCTCCAGTGCAAGATCTCATCTTTTTTTTTCTTATTAATGATGTATAGTTTGAAAGAGAACTGTGACATATAGGCCAAGCAGACATTGGCAAATGTTTGACTATGATTAATTTCTATCATGTAGTCCTTCATTTGTAGTAGTGATGTACCTGGAGTGAAAAGGCCACCTGCCTTCTGTGTTGGCATACATGGAAGTTTAAATCTGATCATTGGTGAGTGTACCCACAGCATCTCTTCCACTGAGGACTTCTTAAAAAAATGTCCAGCAGCTTTAGTGCAACTTCATTTGCATTATTTGAAGTACAAGATGTCAAATAACATCCTCTTACTGAACTTCCCTCTTTCTTCCTTGCTGGTATTCTACTAAAAGTGAATTTAATTAGTCTTTGTGAATACCATTTATTCTCCTTTCTCCTGGCTGCCTAATCAAGTTTTCTAGACTCTGTTTAGTTACTCCTTGCACTAGAAGGTATTCAGTATACAGCATCTACTCCAGACATAATTTTTCTTTTGAGATGTTTTAGATACTAAATGTTTGGAGTTTTTTTAAATTACAAAATTTCCAAAAAGGTGCAAAATGTTCTGTTGCAGGTATTAGATGTTATAAACCAAATTTTGCGCTAGGCCACTTTTGCAGCATTGAGTATCAATGTCTCCTGGGAAAATATTTCTCCCAAGACCTGAACAATTACAGCACATCTATTCAGGCCCTACATTTGTCTAACATTAGCTAGTATATATATGTCAATGTTTTAATGATCAAATATAACTCTTTTGTGGGTGATTTATGTTAGGTATGGACATACACAAATATTATGATAATCATTTACAAATAAGGTTTTGCAGCCAGTGTAGCCACCTTAATAATTAAGGATGGAGACTGTTAAATTAAAAAGCATAACAAAATGTGTACAGAAGTTCATCTAACTACTATTCTGAAAGTGATCCAATGTATAAAACTACTTACTCAAGTGGCATTCAATAACTTATTTTTAACATGTTTCTAGCAAAGAAATTGTCTACTCTTCAAGGGCATGGGTGTATATACATAGACATAAGTATGTTACATATGTTTCTGTTTATAATGACATTCATTAAAGTTGTTTTCTGTAATGTGCATATTTGCATCATAGCTTGTATGAATAATGTATGTATTTGTTTGTGTGATATAGCTATGTATTTGTTTTGCAATATACCTACATGTGCAAAGTGCTATGTCTGTACTCCATCACATTTACTGCTCATTAAAGCAGAAGTCAAAAATATATATTTTTCAGAAGAGAAAAAAATCATCCCTTATAGGACTGAAAACAAATTAGTGCTGCTGAATTATATGGTGATGCTAGAACAAAGTAACAAAAGGCCACATAATGGCCCACGAGGTGCATATCAACAAAGTTCAGTGTACCTGTCATCTGTTCTCTTGCAGACACCTTGCGCAGTGCATCAAAAAAGGGAATATGCTGCAAACAATAAATAGCATTGCACATATATTTAATTTGGTTTTCATACCAAAAGGCTACTAAATAATACAGAACAGAATTTCTCTTAATTTCTTTAGGAACAAACTCCATGTTTTCCAGGGATACATGCCTTAAGGTCTCTCTCTTCATGCAGCTAATACACATACAACATATTGAAACAGAACAGTATGTAAAGCCCCCCCTTGATATCCAAATTTCAGTAATAGAGAAGGCAGAAGGAAACCAGGCTCACTTCAAGGTGGAGATTTAATAATGTAACTCTTGTGAGCAAATATTTATTCTGTGCTTAGAAATTGAAATGCTGAACAAATAGCTACTATAACTGTAATATAAGCCATCAAGCATGGTTCATACAGTATTACGTACTGTGGCTAGAAACAAACAAATGTTGGTAGCTCATCCATCAGTACTAAGCAAATAAACTGTAGTCTTTTAACATTCTATGTAACTTCAGTAATGGACAAGAACAGTTATTTTATTAGGGCTGACTTTCTTGCTTTTTTCCTTTGTCTCATTTTTGTTCTTTATCCTCTGTGTCCTCCCTTGTCTTTCCCTTCACAGTTATAAAGCCACAGCAGTTGACAAAGGAAATTGCCTTGGACTATAATTCTTTTGTAGTAAGACACTCTCCAGAGATTGGTAACACAGTAGAACTGAGCACGAACAAGATCTTAATCCTACTCAGTTCCCTACTGCAGCTATCAGTATGGACAAAGTGTCACTTTGCAAGAATGCAATCTTTCTCAATTAGGTATGAGACAAACAGCCAAATTAAGGTGTATCCCAGGTGCCTGAAGACCCAATTACTTTTATTCTTGAAAATAAGGACCTACAAGGCATCTTCTCTTGATTTAGTTTGACTTGTAGGAGTATTACTTATTTTAGTCAGATGACAAAACAACATTAGCTTGAAAGGCGTCCACTGAAATTTAGCATAATTCTGTAATATATATTATAAAAAATTGTCTTACAAAGATAAACAGAAGAAAGATTTAATCAGAGTATCAAGAAAAACAGAGGCAGTGTTGGAAAAGTACAGCTACAGCTTTCTGAAGATGTGATGGAAAAGCCAACAAAGGGATTTGCTGAAACTAATATGTGAAAAGCGACCTCTGACATCCTTTCCTTTATAAAGATGCTTTCTTTATTTACTCCACCATTTACAGGTGATCTGAGATGTAGCTGTCTAATCATTATAAAACAATGACAGACTCTTTCAGGTTTTTTCCAAGCATCCAACTGAAGGCCAAAATTCTTTTGCTATTACATAATAAAATCTATATGATTCATGTCAATGGAAAGTATAGAGAAGACCTGTATTCAGTCATGTGCACTGGCAGGTGAAGTGATGCCGTTGCAGTATATGGTGTAAACACTATTTCACAAGTTCATTAAGTGCAAATGGTCTTTTTGCAAGAACAGAATTGGTCCACAGTCCATAATCCAATATAGAAGAAGCAAGACTGTTTAATAATAAATTGAAAGTTGTTCATCACTGAAGCCATAGGACACAGATTAATTCTGTTCTGGTTGGAGACTCTCATGTTGGCAAAATACAGCTTTTCTTTCCTAGTGCCAATGCAAAATGCCCTGTATGTCCTTGCTAAATCATATAGCTATCACAGAGTTATGGACTAGTCAGACATTCATATTTCTGTGCATATTCCTTAGAGTATGATAAGTAAAAATATAGAGACACCTATTTATTCTATCTTTGTTTGGTAATCCAGTCTCTGTTTATGGTAAATCAAGCTCCTTGACCCCAAACAAACAAAAACCCCTAACCAACACTCCCGATCATACCCTAAACTAATTATGATGCATTCCCACTTTTCTGATACTATTATGTACATAGAAAGTGATTTTTTTAATGACATCTCATCAAAATTATACGTAGTTTAGTCCAGGATTCTGAAATGATGGGAATGAGTAGCAAAATGACATCTGATATGATTGTGAAAATATTTTCTAAGATCCCTTGCTGAATATGTGTTCTAGATTTAGCACTAGTGCTAAGAATAGAAGCAATATGTTTTTCTTCATTTGTGTGACTTTGGGGAGCATCAGCTAAGTATTACAGGTACTGAAGTCAATAGCTTTTATTCCATGTGCCATTTATGTACTGCATTTAAGTCCCATTTATTAAATAAAAATATGCAGGCAGAGAGCATCCTTGGGTAATTATGGCAAAATAACACTAGCAGAAGATAATAGGCAATAATTTGGTTACAAAGACTCGAACAAATGAGTCCTAGATGATTACTTATAAATAAAGTATTTCTCATTAAAAAGTATTGGTGGAGAATCTTGGTCCCAGATATGTCAAAGGAAAAAAAAATCCTATTAATTTCAGTGAAGACAGGATTTTGCTTTTTGATGATTTCTTATTACAATAATTTAATAACATCTCAAGAGAAGTCTTAAATCTAATTTGTCAGCTTGTCTGCACTGTTTATTTGTTTGCATTGCATTCTAGTATTCTTTGAAGTTAATTTTATTAAATGGTATAAAATGTAAAAAGCAGCCTAAGCGATCTATGGATAATAATTGGAAAAAGGATTTATATCTTATTGGTTGTTTTCAATGTTATGCATGATACATACAGTATTTGTTCAATGAGATTGTCTTCTTACAGTGCATTTCTCAAAATGTAGATTAACTATGTCGGATTTTTCATGACCACACTGGATGCATTCAAATTGTGAAGTTGGCGATATTTTCAGTATGTGCTATTACCTTCGTCCCCAGTTTCTAAATTGGACTGCTTGCTGTTATTCACAAGTTCTGTCTCTTTTCATGGATTGAGAGTTCCCTTTTAAAGGCAATAAACAATGCATACTGAGTTCTCATCTTGGTATTCCATCAAGGCATGATAAAATGTGTGCCTCAACTTGAGAAGTGTCTCAGGGTCCTCACAAGTAGCTGATGCCAGCATCTACCAAAGAATCTTTTTTAATTTAGTTGCAATTTGTGCTTTAAAAGGAATTGCAGCCTGGTCTACCTGTCAAATCTATTTTAGGGTAAATGAAAATTTACTGCTTCCTAAATATGCTATATATAGTCCTGCAAAATATTCTCAGTAATGCAGGTTACGCACAGTTATTGAGGATTATACAAGGAAAGCACTTGAAAAGAACAGGATGCTTTTATTAACTAAAAGAAGCCCTATCAGAATGTATTATATAGCATTGAGCTTAGTAACACTGCACTTTCAAATCAGTAAGTGCTTCTGCTTATATTTTATAATTCATAAAAACTGATTTAGGAATAATTCATATGACACATGTTTAGTTTTTTGGCAATTTGTGAAAAAGCCAACATGTTTTACAAATGTCCTTACTGCTTAGAAGTCAATCTATACATAAATATATATATATTTGTACAAAATTATGTTAACTGTCTGAAGCAAGCATTCAACAGATGGTTCTGAGGAATGTTCAAAAACATGAAAAAATAATTCACTTGGCTTTGACAGTGGTATAGTTCGGTATCCCCAAGGGTGCCTATTCCTAACACAGGAGAATTAGCCATTAAAATTAGAATTCAGAACAGTCACCACCGCAAGCAGTGTGACACTGAAGTCAGCCCATATGAACATGAAAGATAATAACATGTGAAACTCTCTCTCTCGTGTTTTTATGTCACTGCTGTAGCTACACATCTCTGTGAAACTGGGTGCTTAGGTGAACAGGTCTTGCTTCTCCTTTCTATTTTGGCACTATGAGGTAGTCACTGAAAAAGGATAGGTCTGGCCCCTGTTCACTGCTTATGCATTTTGCAGTAATGAAAATGAAAAAAAAAAACCAAAACCAAAAACCACCCAGAACATATGAAACAAGAGGAGGTAACCCAGGGATCCCAAAGATACTGTATTTTAAGAGAGTGATCTGACTGCTGGTCACAGCATTCTGCATCATCTTGTATATCTGCTACACATGCAAAATGTGCAGTTCTGGCTACACAAGGCAGCCCTTCAGCTTCTTTGGTAGGAGAAAAGGAATTAAATGGGTCTTACTGGGTACATGCTTAAATAATTCATCCAATTTTAGCTGTCTAGAATTCGGACATCTAAAGCTAGTTGTTACACCTCTAATGTAGTGTGGTACACTCGGGTGTAGACACATCCAGAGTGTATCAGAGTGAACCAGTATTCAAAACAAGTTCAAACCCAGTTCAACCCAGTTGAACCCAGTTCAAACTAAGATGAAGGAACTGTTACTCTGAAATCCTCTAGAACAAAAGATGTAGCCAGGCTGACTAGCTTGAATGTTTGAAATACTTTGTATTCCTGACTTAATAACTTAAAACTCACAATATTTCCCCACACTTACTTTTGCAAAAAGAACCCTCCTTCACGTGGACATCTTTGGGAAAAAATGTGTGCCATTTGTTGAAGATCACTCAAAAGAAACAAATGGTTCTTTCATTTGGGAATCACTTCATACATTGTGAATGGCATTTTTATTCATTACACTTTAGACAAAGAGTGTTTAATAGTCTTTGTGAAGTATGCTGTTGAACCGTCAGTTCTAGGAACATGTTTTGATATCCCGATGGAAGAAATGCAGTCTTGTTGGAGTTAGTCTCGGGAAGGATTTTTCCCCTCCATGCTGTAGACCTGATTTTGCAATGTACTTGAGTAAGAGCCATTGCTAAGCAGGGGTTTCCAAACCCAATGTTATACATAAACTGAAGTGTGTTCTTGAATCATGCCTGTGGTTTGGTGAGACTGTCATTCTCTTTCCTCTGAGTGGGAAAGAAGTGAGTGACAAAACTGCATGGGAAATGCTGAAGTACTGTAGTTCTGTACATCCTTCATCTTCAGCCAAACTTAACCTGATCAGGAATGAGGCCAGGTACCCTGGGATTTTGCCTGCCCATCTAAGGGTCCTTATCACTACTGCATCTCTCTCCTGGCCTCCCCATACATCATCAGAGAAGAAAGAGATGATAGCTTATTTCTTTGATTGTTGTTCTCCTGAGATAAAGAGACTATCGATGTCCTTTACATTTCTCATCTAAGAAATGACATGCTTAAATAGATTGGCTGTTCCTGCAGAAAGGCAATGGTCTTGATCTTCTGACAAGTTCTGATGAGTTACATAGGTCTGTGAAAAAAAGGTGTTTACAATGTAGGTGGAAAGTATGGCCACCAGAATGGTATACTGGGTTGTTTTGTTTTGGTTTTTAACTGACTCTCTACAGGACATAAGTAAACATCATTGATCAAGCAAGGTGAAAGGAATTGCACACACTTAGAGATGAAGGAAACTATTCTATTTTATGTAGCACAGTTTGGTGGGCTCAGGATGACAGCATTTGAAACAAATATGATATAATTTCACATAAATTGCCAAATTCCTCTAGTTTATCTGAAGCAGAATGTCCTTAACTCTGTTTATGGTAGGTGGGAGCTCACCTGTCACATAGACACAGAGAATGAAAGTGGCAGTAAGATTAGGGTTTTTTTATCTGGAGGGGACAAATAGAGAGAGAGAATTTGGGGGAAAATAATTCTGGCACTTGCTTTGTGTACTGTGCACAATTAAGTTACTGTCCTTCAGGGTTTTTTTCCTCTACAAGTTACTATGACAAACACAGCTAACTTTATTTAGCTTGGTGCAGGTTAGAGATTTTTGCCAGTCATTAACATAAAGGGATCAACACATCCTGAAGCAAATGGACCTGCATATATTTAGAACAGTTAAAAATTTGATCTCCCTCATATTCTGTTTAATTTCAAGTAGATACAGACAAAGGGCACAGGTGGAAGTGTCATGCTACGCCACTGAGAAGTCATTTACAATCCCTTAGACAAAAGAAAATGGAACAGTGCTTCTTGCCTTAAGTTTCTGTGTTGTCCAATGCATGTGACATTAACATCTCCTCAAAGTAACAGCACAATGTGAGTGAGGATGACCTTATAATTATGTGAAATACTACTGAAATCACAACAAAAAAATGTTAGTTAGTGCTTCAAAATATCTGGAGTGTGTGTGTGGGGGGTATCTTTAAATGAGGCTAAAAAGACAATAAAAAATATCTCTTTTCCACTTTTAAGCAAAGTAGTTTGAAATGTATGGGGTTTTTTTACATAAATTCACATTAAACATAAAAAAAAAACACAACAGTTTTTCTAGCCAGCTGTAAATTTTATTAATGGCATGATTATTATGTAGAGCAATCTGTCTTTTTTTCAACAAGACACAATGGAATTCATAATATAAGTACTTGAAAGGCCACTGATATGCTTAGAATTAATGATCTGCTCAAATTCCTGATTAAAGCTCTCACAAGTAAACTTAAGTTATCATTATAGGGTTTCCTTCTGTTATTTTATCATTTAGAAATAGATATTTGTTTTTAATTCGATATGCCCTTTATGTTAATACAACTGGATTTTTTTAATGAGGAAAGAAAAAGAGAGGACTTCTATGACAGGTTGTCACTTCAGATGGAGTAGGGAATCCACAGATTACCAGTGGAAAAAATCTTTGGGTTTTGGCATGACAATGAATTTACTAACCCTCTCTTTTTTTTGTTTAATCAGGATTAAATATAGATAAAGGAATTTCGGAGTGAATTTCACAATTGTAGTCTGACTGATCAGAATCAGACACTCCCAAAATATACTACATCCATATGATCAAAGGGACATCAGACCACGTAACACTAAATTGATTTAATTATGTACCATAGAGGGGTTAAAAATTCCCTTGGAAGGAGATCAGCTATTTCTAATACAATTTTCAATGATAACTACACTGACTTGCTTGTGTATGGGTTTTTAATGTTTCTTTTTTTTTCATCTAGGCCATACTTTGGAGGTACAAGTTTTCCCAGCTCAAAGGTTCTTCAGATGATGGGAAGAGCAAAATCAAATTTTTGTTCCAAAACCAAGATACTAAACAAATTGAAGCAAAGGTAAAAACAATGCATTGTTTTATAATGGCAATGTACATTAAAGCCAGTTATCAAAGCAGCTAGGGAAATGGAGGAATAAATTAAACTAAATTACTTAGGAATATTAGATTAATGCACAAAGTCAAAGAATGCAAAGAAAACCAAAGAATTTCCAAGAAAAGAAAACTGAATCAATTGCTTCGATTTTTGCAAGTTTGAAGTCTTTTGAAAGGTGTAATTACATTAACAAATAATAAAAAGCAGGACTCGCTAAATCTTGTTTTAGGCACATTTGCCAACTGTCCTGTTGGCTGATATTTTGAAGGCCCTGTTTTTCACCCTATACTTGTATCATGAAGAAATGGTGCAAAATATAACCTTAAGTCAACCCAGGGACAAAACCCAGCAAAGGTCTAAAAATCTGTTTTTATTTCCAGAGCAAAAAAGTGTGGATTAAACACATATTCCCTTACAAAACTGAAGCTTTGTGTCTAATTCACAATCAGAAAAGTTGTATTTTCAGTTGTTCTTTTGTTTCAAGAGTTAATTTATGAAAACAGTAACCCTGAGAGATTTATGCTTAGTTTGATTTATGTCTTCTGAGAATAGAGCATTTACTGTCCCAGTGTGTGTGAGGAGAAGTGATCTCCCAGGATCTTTGATAACTGGAACTGCCTTAGAGACTGAATCAAAGGTCTTTTTGACTAGAATCCCAATTTTTGTGTAAACCTAAAGACTATTTTCTTGGCGATCTTTAAGCCTTGCTTTTGAAGCGTTTGCTATACCATTTTTCCTTACTGTGTCCCAGAGAAAATTGCTGAATGAATGCGATAGCAATATGGTTCCATAAGCAAAAAGGAAGTGGTTAAATAAATTGTTGTCTAAAAGGGCTAAATATGCACAGCATAATAAAGTATGTAAAGAAAAAAGACATTGTCTTGGGGGCAGTTGTGAGTTTAAATGCAAATAGCCACATTAAGCAGCTGGTTTTCCTTCCTGCATGTCACTTCATGTTTGGTATTAATTATTTTCTACCTAACAGCTATTTACTTGATTTTGAATGCTGTACTCAATACAATAAAGGTATGTAAAAGCTCCCATTAAATCAACAGTAATGAAATGTGGTGCACCGTGGCTTTCAATACCTTCATGGTCTGCTACATCTCAAAGATAAATATTTTCTTACTTCCAATTTCCTTTAGAAATTGTTTTAATAGTACAGAATTTCTATTCATCTCTAATAAGAAGTCACAACTTAACAACCTAATGTTGTGAGGATGATTCTCTCTTAAGCAAGTAATTGGAAACTTTTATCATGCTCCTAAGGACACCTGAAGGATGAAACTCGTCATTATTTTTCTAACGTCTGACTGCTATTGCTGTTATATTAACACATGATTTTAGGACTAAAGAAATTTCATGGGCATCCAAGAATGGGACAGTGTTTCTTTTTTTTTCAGTAAAAATACAATAAATTTTAAATATTAAATTAAATTTAAAAAATAAAAACAAAGTATGAAATATAGATTTTGAAGAAGAAAAATAGTTTTCATCAAAATGTTTTCATGTCATGCAAATCACTTTATAAGCCTTAGAGATATCCTAATAGGTGTCTTTATCATACCTATTGTTATTCCCACTCAAATTGAATAGAGCTTTATTTCTAGGAAATTTCATCTTTCTACCTTTTATCAAGGTAGAAATTCTACCTTCTACCTTATGAAGGCAGAATATTATACAAAGTTGCTAGCATACTTATAAATATGCTGCCATGTTCCCTGGTTTCTTCTCTTTATTATAAATAAAAATTTTCACATCGATCAATCTGGAAATAAAAATCTGTTCTTTTTAATTAATTTCCTTGGTGATCAAAGCATACCAATTTTATCATGATCAAAAAATGTCAGATTATATTGTCTTTGGAAGGTGCTACGGCATTTATAGTGAGCACTTCTATCCATTCCAATTTGTTTACATATGAAGTATGTTGTTTAGTCTAAGAAACATAGATAAATGTGGCTATAAAATGAATATGAAGATTCTTGGGTCATATTTTTTCAACTTTGGTTAGTTTAAAATTCTATGGATAGGTCCCTTCAGTATCCTTTAAGCCTTTCATGGATTTAAAACACTATTCAGTGTGAGAAGAGGTAGAACAATCTAGCTTCTATTTTTTGGACTTTACTAGCATTACAGAGTTAGAGGTATAGCCATTTGGGGAACTCTTGAGTAATTAGGAAATGTTAATCAGATTTTCAGAAATGCTTGTAATGCCAGGTTTCATGTATACTGTATGCAGGCTTCATTTGGAATCAGATGATGGGAATTTTGTAAAACATCTGTTAAAGGTTGTGATGAATATTCATGGCCACAGCTATCGTCACTTGTTACACGCAGCTCTGTGCTTCAGATGGCCCGGACACCCACTGTTGTAAGGGGAAATACAGTGTAACATTTTCTTTACATAAAGATAATTTTTTGTCAGTTATATTACACAGGGAATAATCAGAATATAGTGAAATGAGAGCTCACAGCGGAGAACAACCCCAAAAATCTGACAAACCCATTGCCCCGACATGTTAGGGCTCTTCACTTCTGCATTCTCAAGCAGTAATGTGGAAGCAGGACATGGCAGGTAACTTTGATACAGCTTAAGACAGTCACTAGAGCTAAGAGTGCTTTTTCCCCTCCATCACGTATACTAACACACTCTATGCAGAACCTGCTGTGGCGTATGCATACCTGATCTGAGACTCCTGCTTTTCTTGCCTCTAACGTCTGTTTTCCTCCATCTCGAAGTTTCAGCTGCAGCACTGACAGAATGCGTTAACGTATTTAATGCACTATAATTCAGTTACTCCCTGCAAATGTGAGGTGGTCTGGCCATAGGGGTTTTTTTGTTGTTGTTGATTTTTTTTTAAAATAATATTCCTTTCATCATGGTCTACAGCCAGCTGAATATGGGCCAGCAGTGTGCCCAGGTGGCCAAGAAGGCCAACGTCATCCTGGCCTGTATCAGAAATAGTGTGGCCAGCAGGAGCAGGGAGGTGGTTGTTCCCCTGTACTGGGCACTGGTGAGGCCGCACCTCGAGTCCTGTGTTCAGTTTTGGGCCCCTCACTACAGGAAAGACATTGAGGTGCTGGAGGGTGTCCAGAGAGGGGCAACAAAGCTGGTGAAGGGTCTAGAGAGCAAGTCTTAATGAGGAGCAGCTGAGGGAACTGGGGTTGTTTAGCCTGGAGAAAAGGAGGCTGAGGGGAGACCTTATCGCTCTCTACAACTACCTGAAAGGGGGTTATAGTGAGGTGGGTGTCGGTCTCTTCTCCCAAGTAACAAGTGATAGGATGAGAGGAAATGGCCTCAAGTTGTGCCAGGGGAGGCTTAGATCAGATGTTAGGAAAAATTTCTTTACCAAATGGTTGTCAAGCCTTGGAACAGGCTGCCCAGGGAAGTGGTTAAGTCACCATCCCTGGAGGTATTTAGAAGCCGTATAGACGTGGTGCTTAGGGACATGGTTTAGTGGTGGACATGGCAGTGTTAGGTTAACACTTGGACGGGATGATCTTAAAGGTCTTTTCCAGCCCAAATAATTCTATGATTCTATATAATTCCTTCCTGTAAAAATACGAGTTATCAAAATCCAAATGCTTCCTGCCTTCCTTCGTTTACAATGCTGCAAATTTTGTGTATCTCATGCTATCACACGTGTGTGAATATGGCATTTTGTATCTGTGCAATAATATTCTTTTGCTTTAGAACACTTATTCATTACCTAGAGAATTAAGACTGTCAGAGTGCTTAGCTGTTGAATTTTGATCCAAAGTTTAAATAAATTTGTTATTATTCTAGAAATGCATTCAGACTTGTAGATGGACATTGCTTGGGAAAAAAAAAAATTATGCAGCAGCATTTTAAATTTTAGCCATACTGTCTTCGTAATTGTCCAGCATCTCCTCTGTATTCTGGTAGAATATACAGAGATATCACTGTTAATGTTAGAAGAATCTAGGAAAAATACTTTTTGAGAAAAAATGCAGAACCACATCCATTCCTCAGTCATCTTTTTTTTTTTTTTTGAGAAAATCACTTGCCACCAGAGTTATATTCCTAAGTGATAGAAAGTCCTTCACTGACACTGAATAACTAATATTTTTATAATGCTGTCAAAATTTTTTACAGTGTGCTTCATGCCTCACTTAAAATTCAAAATGGCAAGCTTTAAGACACACAGCATGTGCTATGGATTTAGTTACAGTTTAACCAGGTATAGTTCTTTTGAGCTTGAAAATAATTTAAGATATTTAAACACTTGCATTACTCTCACAGATATTCTCTCTTTTTTCTGTAGGCACTTTGTACTGATGCTTTTTTTTGACTCCTTTGTAAGTAAGGTCATGTTACTATAAAGATAGATAATGTAGTATAAAAGAAGTGTTTCCTTATAGGTTTAAGCAATTCCAGTCTGAAAAATCTGAACAGTAATTACCATAGGTCACACCAGCAGGTCCATGGCAGGGTGCCTGGATGCAAACACCTAACTCTGAAGGTTTCTAAGGCAAAGTCTAAGCGGTTTCTCAGAAGAAAACCACTTAGGGGCAACATTAATCACTGATACCCCTTAGACATTCCAATCTGTAGGTTATTTCCCAGCTGTCACTCAGCAGGAGATATTGCACAAGTTTGCACAGTCAGACAGAATTTTTCTGACTGAGAGCTAGAAAATAGAGCTGTCAGCTTGGCAGAACATGGAGCCTACGTGTCCCTTTCCTTCGTTCTTCCTGAGCTGTTGGGGTTGGGTTGAAAAAACCAAGCAAAGAAGGGCAAAGCTTTCTCCTTATCTGTAACACACAAAGGGATTCACTTAGGCACTTTCCTATCTAGTTACCTATTTGTTTAGCTATAGTTTAATGACCCATTAGTGTCTCTTCAGTATCATAGCAGCTTCCAGTGTCTAACAGTCTCAGGACTGTGATAAACACAGAGTGCTGTGCTCTTCAGTTGTACCTGGCTGAGTATTGGGCCATCAAAATAGAAACTGCTTTATATTTTTCTGAGAAAAATGAAGAGTATCTTAAATCTATGAGAGATCCTGTTTCAATATGTATATATATATGCTCCCAAACATAGAAGTATGTAATGGATATAAAAATCAGCATCAATGCTGTTCTTCTTACTACATGCAATTTCCATTTGAATTTTGTAAGTGAAAGCACCAATCAGTAATTTCCATGAACTGAGAGTTTCTGTGCCTTGTAAAACATATGTATAACTCAAAAGCTACCCTTCGGTCTGTGCCTTCACCTTTCCTAATTTGCAGGGCCTTTTCACAGCTCAACAGTTTTGTCAGAAAAACTCAGGTGAGGTCAAACAGTTGTGCTGCATCATGTGAGCTTTTGTTCACAGACTAGCTGAATCCCTAAGCTGAGTGTTACAAAATACAAGTGAATACAAAAATCAGCACATCAGGATGAAGATCGAGTCAATTGTCTTTGCCTATTTGAATATGGTGAACAGAAGAGGGCAGAAATATGGTATCAGCAAAGGAAGAAGTGTAACTTCAAGGATTTAGCATTAATAATTATTAAATAATACTACTTTAATAGTAATTAATGCCAGTTAATTTGTACTTGAAATTATCTTGTATAGAAATCTAATCTAAAGTAAGACAAATAGCCTGAGTTACTGCTATTGTAATGTGAACAAAATGCTCACTTTCAAGTGTTGCAAGGTGTCTTGATGGATGCCTGCACCATTTTCCAGACTGACATTTCTGCTCGTTTGAAGTATATTCTCCAAAATATAATTTTAAATTAATCCTTGTTCTTAGCCTTGAGGATTTTTCTATGAGCATTACAGCACTCTTCAAATTTTGAATATCATCTTTAAATGGGTTTTTAATATACGTCCTTAGGATTTTTACAGAGTGATTGCTCATTTGCAGTCACTGCATTCTGAGTTCAGATTTCTGACCTGTGTAGGTTTGTGTGATTCAATTTTTAGTTTCCCCATGTCTTGCACATGTAACACCACATTTGATGAAAGAATAAATATCTTCTCATATCAGCACTTTATATTTGGATGAAAGAAAAGATTTTTTTCTAACCATATCATGAATACCTACAAACTTACCATTGCTTGATTTTGTAGATGTATTGTTTGTGTAGTTGTGTCTTTAATATAATGCAGTAAGACTTGTGGTGGTTTTTTTGTCATCTGGGGGCACTCTCTTTCTGTTTTATCTTTCCATCTCTGTCCTTTCAATCCAGACTTTCTTTGTGAAAGGTTACTAGAATTCCCATACACTTCTGGCCATGCTCAATGACTGCATCTTTCTCATGTACCTTTCTGCCCACTTACATTGTCCTCAGCAGAAACTGTGAATGTTCAGATTAATAATCTGGGAATGTCTGGTATAATGACAGCAATGTAGGGTGAGAGTAGTTTGATCAAGAGGGACCTTAGAAAGACAATTTGAAGACCGGAAGGTACACTGATATTCCTAGGAGAGTAGGGTCTTAGGTGAGGTGTACAGACAACAGTCTGGAAATTGGAATAAGAGTAAATTGCATACTTGTGCATGGACAAGTAGATGTGGCTTAAGTTGGGATTTCTTCGCTTTTGGGGGATTTGGAGCATTTGCTTTTCCCTACTGCCAGCAACTTTAATGGCTTCACTGAATACTCCAGGGTTCTTAGGGTTTGTCTGTTTGTTTATTTGAAACTTAATCCGAAGCTGGGTGTGCAATACACAATACCCTGCCTAGATGAAAGTGTATTCAGCCAAGAGGATAACTGATGGCAAAGTACGCACAAAACCAGCCAGGGTGGCCAGGAGTGCACAAAAGCTTGTGGGTTCCCCTCCATCTGCTGGCAGTAGTGCAAACCCATGGGCAGCTAAAAGTGCAAGTTCTCAGCAGAAGTGAGGAAATGTTTTGTCTGTTGGCAGCTCTACATGAAGTCTTACCTGTTCATTAAGCTTTCTTGTGATTAGGCTAATCTGCCAGAAAAGTGTTGTTCTTGATCGATCCCATACCCACCAGTCAGGCTGCTGTGAACTGAGCTGCAGCCATTAATCAGGCCTGTATGTACTCACCACATACCAGTCAGCCTACTGTGCTTCACACTGCTTTAACTTCCAGTTAAATATGCATGTCTACATTGAAATAGGAATAATGTTTCATGGCAAATAATAATCTAGCATTTGCTAACTTCTTAGTGCTCATCTTTGCAGTGGAGTAATTTTCGCGTTGAGTCATTACAACCAATAATAGTAATCCAGTGGGACCTTCAGAGGCTGTTCTGTTGCCTCACCATTATCCTTGAAGGTCCATTGAGCAATGGATCTTCCCAATGTGTTACTGTTGCAGAAATACCTGTGATAACTGTTGGTAATAATTGTACTAATGCACTGTGAAAATTCACTGTCCAGCAGCTGTAATTATGGTAGTAAGAACTTGCAGCTAGTAGGGTTACCTAATTGACTCGAACAGTTCTCAAACTGTAACATTTGTTTTAATAGGCTTATCCTGTTGAGACATAGGGGGAAATGGAGTCTTTCTACAGATAACACACAGAATTGATATTATAATTATTGCACTGTTCCACTAAATATTTATTCTCTCATCTTAAGTTTTAGGTTTATTTTTGTAGTACCAGAAGGATAAATAATATTATATTAATAAAAAGGAGTCAACTGAAAAGTAACTTAATTTGAATGACTGATAGTTCTTATTCTGAAATAGCTTCCATAATTCCTTGTTTCCTCATCTTTGAATTTCCATTGTTTTCCTATCTGTGATAAATTTTCTTGTTTTGAAATTTGAGGAAGGAAAAATACCTTTGGCATAGTGATAAAATTGCCCTTCCCCCAAGGTTGCTAATAAGTTTAAAACATGGAGTCTGTTCCTTCTTTTTTTGGTCCAATAACAGTAACCCTCTCGATGAAAACAGATCCAGAATATCACTGTGTGATAATAGCACTTTTTGAAAATGCCCTTTTTTTTTTTTTTCTGTTAAAGAATCAGCATAGGTAAGATAATAGCTACCAGTGTGAGGTGATGTGATGAACAAATGCAACATATGTGGAACTCAGCATTATTGATCTTTGTGGGTACATTGCATATACAGTAGTAGTCCAGAGATGTGTAGACTGTTACAGTCCAGTCATTCAATTTCTATCTAAATTAACCTGCAAAAGTGCCAGATTTGTATTAACCTGAGGGAAAAAATAAATCATATAGTGTCACTTTCCTTCCACTTTAGCTGGTAGGATCTCATATTTCTGTGGAGGCACTTAACTAAGAAATTTGTCTGTCTTAGCCTCTAAACAATTATTTACTGAATGGGGATAGCTCAATGTCTAAGTCCCTGTAACGGAGAATTGTCAGGCACATTAGCAGAATTACATCAAACTATTAAAATTATTGCTATTTGAATAGCGTTTCATTCCTGGGTATATGTTTGTTAGGTGTTCTTTTGTTTCATGTTTAATCTTTTTGTTTTCACTTCCAGGAGCTGGAGTTTTCCAACCTGTTTGCAGTCCTTCACTGTATCCACTCATTCTTTGCAGCCAAAGTGGCTTGTTTGGACCCTTTGTATGTAGGCAGTCAAGCCACAGCTTCTGCTGCTCCCACAGCTTCTGGTACTGGCAAATTAAAGTATACCACTTGACATCTCACATTACAGCACTGCCACTTAACAACAAGACATAACAATGTATAAATATTCATAAGATGTAGACCTTTGGTGAACCACGTACGTGGAAACCAATCCTGGAGGCAAGACATCTTGCAGCATCAGCAGATAAATGGTGACGTGGGATCATAAATTCATCTCTGTTCTGCAAGACATCAGTAAATAATCCTAGTTGAAACCCCAGAATAGGATGGATATGCTTTTAGTATGATCTATTTGTACTTAAATAGTGCTTTAAGCAACACTGGAAGCAAAGGAATAAATGACGAAATGAAGCACTTCAGTATTTAATAAAATTTTCAAATTGCTGTAATAATACACAAATAGAATTGTCATTTTCCTGTTTTCAGATGTTTTTTATGACATATACTAAAATCTGAGTATGAACTTAGTACCCTATCATTATATTATAAATGACATAAGAGCAAGCAACAAGCATATGGTAAGTACATGGTGACAAGGAGATAAGCATGAAATGGCATTTGTGTAAGTATCTCCTCAAATAAGGAAGCACTTTAAGCATTGTTGTAGGATCCATACATGTGTCCATACAGGGAGTCATGCTACCTTTTCTATTTTGTTCTTTTAGTCTAACAATAGCAACAACAGAGATATAGCCATATTACACTGATACATTAAAAAAAAAAAAACAAACACCAAAAAACAAACAACAAACCAAGCCACAAAAAGCAAAACACCTTTCCATGAGGAAGTCCCTCTTCTTCAAGTAAAAATAATGTGATATGAAATGAATTTTATTACAAATTAAGTGCAAGTGTGTAAAATGTCATATCTGCTATTTACTTCCTTTTTTTTTGGCAAGAATTAAATTCTGTAAATCTAATAGTCTTTGTTCACAAGACTTAGCTGTTGAATTGGTTTCGGAGACAATCTGCCTAATACATTGTTTCCATGTTTAACCTTGATTTCACTTCATAAGTAGAACCTCTGTTCCACTCAGGCTCTCAGCAAAATAGACATTCTACATTATGCTTGAAAAATGAGTCTACCCTTTGAATTCTTAATAATTTCTTTTTTAATATATTGTTAGTAAAAGGCAGGAATAAATTAAATAACCTGTAAAGAATAAATGACAGAATGCATAATGTCTTTGTATGTTAAGAATATTACATCACTCTGGACCACATACTAGTTCCAAAGTACCATTTAATGATGAAATCTGAAAGAGCTGTAAATTTTAAATTAATTACTTTATTTAAATATAATTTTACAAAATAATTTAGTTTTGTGCTATTACATACATCAGTGAAGGTGGGAAATGGTGGGAGCATCTTGGGATACAGCTGAAACAACAGAAAAGGTGAGGGATTTTTTTTGTCAGATGTGATAAGAGAACCTAAAAAAACTGCAGAAAGAACAAGTAGTGCAGCTACAGTGTGTGCATAACGTTTTAAATAGTACTTTGTGGGGTTTCTGTTTATTTATTATATTGAAATCAAAACTTCCTTTTTTCTTTTTTTTCCACTTAGACTTGTTATAAAAATACATAGCACGTAAGGGTTGTGGACACCATCTGCCTTGTTTAGCAGAAAGACAAATTCTGTCACATCCCTTTCTACATACTAAGATAATTAAAACTTCAAAAGTGAAGCCATAGGAAAGCTTTTTCAAAATGGGAACAATTCAAAATGCAAGGCAGGGACAAAAGATGAATGAACTGTGGGGGCAAATAATGTCCCTGGTTTTTTGCTTTGCATTAGAAGTATTTGGATTTATGTGTGTGAGAGTATCCCTGCCTTCAAGTATAGCTTATCTCACTTGATACTGGTTCCAAATAATCTGAAAATATATTTTCTAGGGACTCTTTTATCACTTTCAAATGACTTTCAGTACATTCTTACTTCTTATTAGTACACCTCCAAGGGTTACATGTTTATTTTCCATGCTAAATACAATGGAATGATGTTCTAATCGAGCTATTAAATGCTTTAAGTGTCATCAAAATCCAACATTTTCATAGTCATCATTGAGTGTTTGTTTATATGAATTATCCCTGAATAAGGGGGTCACATCCTGGTCTCTGAACGACACACAAAACTACCGTGGCTGTCCATGGGATCTTGAGTTTGTTCCTGGGGGAGTACAAACCCCAGATATTTTGAATCCAAAGCTACAACAGTCTAAGGGGTTGAACGATGGTAACTCAGGCAGTGTCCTTGTCAAGAAAGCATATACTGGAAACACAAATTTTAACAAAGCACTGACAATGCTGAAAACAGAAGCTCGATATCTGTTAATGACAGTTCTCCTCTGTGCTCCTGAATCATCTCCTTCCTTTTAGTGCATTGCTGTGGCATTCCGCTATCACAGTGCTGGCATGTGCTAACACCTCAGTAAATGCTTTGCTGGTAATAGCAGAATCTAAAACTAATCAGCTGCCAGTTGAATGTTTTTCCTGCAACCATTCATGTTATGTGCACAGTTGTACCACTGAAACTGAGAGTTGTTTAAGGAACATTGTCTAATCTTCTTAAATGAACATAACATTTACCCAAACCAGCAGAAAGTATGTCATTGCAAACTGCTGTAGATTAAGGGTTTCCATGATATGAAAGCCCCCCCCGCCCCGAAAAATTGCTGCTTGTGCAGCACTGAGCTAATGACATGAACTTTTGGGACTCCACCAGTATCCTAAAGATCTCTGTCAAGTATTCAGTTTGTAGAACTGCTGTATTCATCAATGAGACTTTGGTAACTGGGCATTAAATGCACAACATTTAAGAGACAAACATTAGCCTGTAAACTGTTTTTTTTTTTGTTTTTCTAAACTCCTATATTTCAAAGACCTGAACTGGTGGGGTTTAATCAATACTTTTATTTTCAAGAAGATAAAAGCGATGTTGTGGGAATATAAAATGTTGTAGCCTTGACTGCAGGTCAGTGTTGGTTTGTAAATGTAGCAGGGGTTTGTGCACTGACCTCACAGAATATTCAGAGGTGACTCTGCATCCAGGCTTGCTCTTTCAGAGCAAGCTGGTTGGAAATTCAGTCTTGAACCAAACAGGGAAATTTTTAAACTCTGTGCTATAGCTAATCCTGAAATAGCAAAATATAATTTACAAACATATTAAATGGCTATATTTTTCTTTTAAATACTTGCAGGAGATTCCCATTTAAAGCATAGTGAACTTCATACATGTATGTCAAAAAAACAGGCTTTATGTTGCAGCCTCTCATTTGACACGTAACATATAATGAATGCAGGCATTTTCTAAGTCAACACAGCCCAGTGACAATGAAAAAACACAATTATAATGAGCTATCAGCTTTTGCTAAAAATCTGTATGCAAATGAAAGCAAATTTTTTTAACAAAAAAGAGCAAACCAACCAACGCATAACATAAAATATAATTTGTTCTCTTTATGCCATGATATTTCTAAATAAGTTTAAAAAAAAATCCTTTATAGTACTGTGCCTATTGAGGTGATGTTATATAGTATACCAAAAATATGTACTCTTTAATTGTAACTAAATATATTTGGTTTGATTTGATTTGCTTTCTGATGAAAATTTTAGATGATCTGACCTTCACAGAACTAACCATATGCCAGGTTATAGTGTTAGCATAATTTTATTATGAAAGTGTTACTGATTTGAATACATGTTATTCTGGATTTCATCAGTGAATAAGTTTAATTTCCTACATCTGTTTAAAAATACAGTTCCATATTTTCAGAAGAGCTTTCCATTCCAGTAGCATGAAGGCACCTTTGAAATAAAAATCAGCATATTTTTAAATGATGTCCATTTTATTTTGTTAATCAAGGGCAGAAAGAAGTTTGTGGAGACAAAATAGTTGTAAGGGGGTTATTTTTCAAAACCAGTAATTTGAAGTTTTGTCTATTCAAACTAGAATTCATAAGAATGCAAACCAATAATATACAGTATCAATATGCTTTGAGATGAGAATCACAAAAAATATTATTTTCCGTATTAGCCCTTGATTCCACAAAAATATATTTATTTACTTTGTGCACTTAGACTTTATCAGAACACCTCAAAGTGGACAGTTAAACACGAGTAGGTAGTTGTCAATACTGCAGTCTATTACTTTAAATGTGATTTGGTTTATTCAATGCCTTAAGATGTTTTTTACATCAAAAAAAATTTTACAAAGGCTGAAGATCCTGTGAATGTACAGTTGCTGCCCTTAGAAATTCAGCAGCTTTGCTACATATTGTCTAAGTATCCTCGAGTATTCCTCTATGCCAAAAAGAAAGCCAGTTTTTGTTCTGGTATGGCAATTCCAATGAACCTTTTGGAAAATGTAATTTTATTAATATTAAACACTGATCCTTGTATTGCACTTTCTATTTCCTTACAGGGTCTGGTCTCTGAAAAAGTATAGTGTCTGAAAAAAAGTTTAAGCTGATTTTAAAATATTCGACCTTGGGCAATTATGAGTCTGTACTTTGGACTCACACCTCTGACCAGTTCTGCATGATGGGAAACATGAGAGACTCACTCGAGCTCCTGAAATTTAAGTACCTGTCTTAGATGCCTAAGGTAGGACTTGAGGCTTTCAAAAGGGAAATACAAGATGAGCTTAGGGTCTCTGGAGCTGCATGCCGCTGTGTGCGTGTCTCTCTCTCTAAGGAGCTAGAGGTGCTTCTGCGTTAGTGTTTTCATTTTATCAGGAATGTGCTTTCAAAGCCAGGCTCCTGCCTGCTGCCACTCACTGTGCTATTCTTCATATCACAGAGCTGTCTTTAAGCCCATGAACTGGATGTTTAGGATGAAGCTAAATGAGTAGCACACCTATATGAGTTCCAGGTCCTGATGGGCTTTCAGACCATGTGGCCCAGCTGAAATGAGTCCAGAGGAAAAAACCCTCTGGGATGTTAAGAGCAAGGCTGCCAGCTCCTGGCGCCAGCTGTTTCTGTCTCTGCAGTGGCTCCTGCTCCTGCACCACGGGTGCTCGAAGGGCCCTAGAAAGCTGAGCTTCACAGTGTAGCCCACCAGAGCTTAGTGCCTAAAGGGGGATGCTGCGCTGCAGCAAGGGGCAGAATGAAGCTGAAGAAGGCTGATGGGTGCCCAGGGCAGGTTATTCTGCGTCACCTTTTTCCCTTGCCACACCGGGACAGTACTACAAGCAGGCTACCCTGTGCTGGTCAGCCCTCTCCCTGCTGCATTTTTCTCCCCGTCTACCACAACTACACACCGGAATATTTGCTCTGAGGTCCCCAAGCAGAATTCCCTGTCCCCTCAGCCCCTTTGCTCAGACAGACAGCAAAACTGTGCTCTCAGCTGCATAACAGAGCTTCAACACCTCTTATACAGTCAGGGGACAGTATTAAGGATTATGGCAAGGACATCGGTGTACCAGTAAGAGTGCTTGAGGGTGTGATTAACATTCAGGTTAAAGCAAATGAAGTCACATCTGAGCTTAAGTGCTTTCCTGACTTGGAGGGTTCTTAAGTGCAATTTTAGTATTTTCCTGGAATAAGGTCTGTAATGTCAACACTTTTCTACTTGCTTGGCTCCATTTTCAGGAAGTTCAGCAGAGATAGCGGTTCATATTCTGTTGGAACCATAGGGAAAAGCATAGGGATACCAGAATAAAAAAAAATTCTGTTTGGATTCTGTATATTATTACAGTACATCACATAATCTATTAAAAAAAAATTGAACAATGTAAACCTAAATGCTTTCATTTACATAACCTAGTCAGTTTTCACTGTGGTATACATGCCTTCCACTTTCAACAGCTTTCTCCACGAGAATCCCAGCTATATGTTATAGAAATTCTTTTATTAGTCAGTATATACTAATATATAATTCAGTGTGTGTGTGTGCGCGTGTGTGTGTGTGTGTATATTAGTATATACTAATGGAAGATATTCAGTATATATTAATGAAAGTTACATAATAGGCACAACTATAAAATAGAAGCATAAATCCATGAAGCTTTACATTTAAAAACTTATAATACTATAAAGAAAAATATGTATATTAGTTGAAGAAATGGCTATTTTTGCAGGATATGCACAATCTGGATATACGATAATAAATTGATAAACATTAACCAATTTACTATTTCATACCTCCAGGAACTTTGATTTTTTAATTATTCTTATCCCTTTAGCATATTTGCAATATATGTCATAAGTTTTAATTTGTTATGGTTAAAAATGACTGAAAAAATGTAATAGAAAGTGCTATATATTTTATAAATATTAAAAATTTAAGAAAAACTATTCAAATTATTTATTTCATTTTTAGTTATGGTTTTGTGGTTGTTTGTAATATGTATTTGTGACAAACATAAGTCACCTAGTTGTTTAAGCTCATTAATGTACAACTAATAAAATGCTCTCTTCTGTTTTGTTTTTGTTATGTTTTGTTTTGCTTCTTTTTGTAATGGAACATAACAGAAAAAAATAGACAATAAATAATTTTTTAACTAATCTTTTGCATTCAGTCATACAGTGTATGAGTTTTATATCATTGAAAGCCAAGTCTGAGGGATCAAAAAAATACTTGAAGAACCTGGGGAGGTAAAGTTATTTCTCAACACCATGTTCAACTGTTTATTTAATAGAGATAATGATGATTCCTTACTTGTATGATCATTTCCACAAGGCATGTCGCCCTCTTAAAGTCTGACTAGGATTTTTTAAATATCCACCTCTGCCCTGGCTATGAAGCTCACCTACAACCTGGTTATTTTACCACACAACCACCAGATTATTTTACCATTGACATGTAATTGCTTAGTGTTGCTTGGAATGAACTTGGGCCTGATATTGCAGTGCTTGAAGGTATTTTTTGGTACATCTTTGCAATCAAACAACTTTCAAATGGTGCTGCAACTACTAGAACAAAACCAACTTTGATGAGTTCAATTTTGTCCATCTTTTTCCTAGACTGAGGGAAGAGATGCTGGAAGAAGGGAGCCCCTGCTTTTATTTAGGCACCTTTGTACCTTTTCAACAATTTAGGGTAAGAGTCTGCAATGCACATCTCATGGGCACATTTTTGGTACCTTTCTTGTGCTCCCAGTGCAGGGAAGACAAGTAAGGTCCCTTGTGACAGTGCTGCTGTCACCTTTCTCTCCCACTCCCTCCACAAGCAGTCACCAGAGTCTTCTTGGACCTCAGGCTGGGGTTGCCTTCCTCAGTTCTGTACCCAAGGAAATCTCCCTTGCTGGCCCCAGCCCTTTCAGCATCTTGAAGACAAGGAAAAAAATATGAAGTTTGTCGTGTATATAATAAGCGTGATGAACACTTTGTGCTGAAAAAATCCTCAGTCCTCATTCCCAGATGTAGTTCAGCTGATGTGGGTTAGCAAACATACATACCTCTGTCACATCACTTCAGTTAGTCTCCTGTGTCTCAAGTTTGTTTTTATACCACACTTAAGTGAGAGGCCAGAAAAAAATGAGAGGAGAGAGGTCCCTAAAATAAGAGGTGAAGAGAACCATAGAATATTATAAAGTTAGGAAAATCTTGGAAGTAAGTATATTCCAAATGTACAGGAACCCTGTTATAGATACGATTTCCATTTGCCCTTTATATGGGAACTACATTTTATATTGGGAGCATGAACTCACATAGAACTGAAAGGTTTATTTATTCTGGAAATACCTATTTTCTTCTGAATTATCATTTTTAAACTAGCATCTTTTACATCTTCCCCACAGATTTTTACCTCAAATGAAAATCAAAGTTTTTTAAGATACAGTCCTTGAATGAGTTTCTGTAAATCCATGGTACTTACGTTCCACAGCTAATGTACGTGTTCTCCAAGCCCTACAACAATTTATGCTTGCAACATTTAAAATGAATTGTAATCTATTTACCTGTGCATTTGAGCAATAAAAGTTAGTACGGTATGATATTCATATCTTACCAATGATTAAGTTGTATAGTTCCCAAGTTTCTTTTTCAGTATTTTGACACTAGCTATTCTTACATTTGCCTATGAAATAGTAACATTATTTTTTTTAAGTATTTTTCAGGCAAAATTCCCTTTACAAATAGAAAACTATATCCCTTAAGTTCCTTACCAGAAAAAAAAAATCATCTTCTCTGTAGGTCTATATGTTGCTATGCAATTGTTCAGAAAAGTGAAGAGAGGGATTTACTATACAGTGAGTATTGGGGTCTGTTGGCTATGTGCTTTACGTAATTTGCATGCATACTCTTCTTGCAACTCTGAGCAGAATTGCTTCCCAGCCCCTTCCTTCTTTGCCATGTATGGCACAGGTTCTTGTTACCAGACCTGGCTCAGGACTCCTTAATACTGTGGACAAAATTTTATTAATCTAAAAATGTGGGGGTAGAGAGGTTTAATCTGGTCACAGGAAGAGAAGGGACTAGACCAGAAGGCAAATTGTAGAGCTGGATGTCCTGCTGGTGGGAGTTGTTGTTGCTACTGGAAGGAACAGCCAGCCCCCTTCCAGTCCCCCAGCAGCAACCCTTCTCCCCATGCTCCTTCCCCTGGCAGCAGTGTCACCTTTGTCTGCTGCTCTGACTATTCAGGAACCCCACACGTGCAAAGTCGGGTGTTATGTATGGCACATTTACCAGCTCAACCCTCCAAAGCTATTCCTTTAGGTAGATCTGTTATTAAGTTCAGTAAGGAGACTAAGATATAAGGAAAATCTTAAATGGCTGAGCACAGAGCAATCCAGACTGTATTCTCCCTTCAAACAAATTATAGCACATCGATAAAAAGGTTACCAGCATCGTAGGGACAGTTGCTTTCTTTTGCTTTTTTTGCATTCACTTGGTAAATGCATTTGTGGCACTAGAATAACTGCAGTATTAGACACTTTAGGCACTGATCTGTAAGAGATAATCACTTCATCTTCTCTAGGGAAATTTCAGTGTTTTCAGGGGACTGTCTAAGCATGGGGTATATATTCGGCACAGATGAGCCTATGCTGCTTCTGCTCCCAAAGTGGAGGCTCCCCAGTGTGCTGAACCATAGCCATGCCACCACGGAGCCTTCCTTAGAGGTTCAGTGCTCGTCCAAAGAGGTCTGCACCACGGTCCTTTTGCCCTTGTACAGACACATTCTGGAAATCGACCAAGATACAACTGCAAACCTGATAGGTATAGGTCAGGTCCTGCTGTCCAGGGGGCTCAGGATGGGAAATTAAGGAGGCTACACTAAGAGCCAAGTTTCACAAAGCACTGAATGCACTGTTGTGAGGATGAAAATTTTGAGAACCTCTGATGTAGGAAAGAGCTTAAGGTGCTGAGTCCACGGAAAATGTTTCATTGTCCTTCAATAACATACTTGAATCAAAAGATAAATTTAGCTCATTACTAGAAAAGGGATGGGAAAAAAAAATCTGATTTCAGAAAGAGCCAATGAACTTCAGAGCATTTACACTTGCATCACTGGTGTGGTGAAAAGGAAACATTGGTTGGCCCAAGTGATTATGGTTATGTATCACAGTCTGGAGATGATTTAAAACTCAAGAGACCATAAACAGTTTTATTCTCTTCTCGAAGGACACAGCATAGAAACACTAGCAGCTGGAAGAGGGTATCTGACAGCACTGCCACTCCATACTCCCTGATTTGGCCTTACAGAATTGTGAGCACAGAAGATAATAGTGTTTTACCTGCTTTCTATTTTTCTGGACTACCTAATGTGCAACTTCTCCATTTTTCAGACTTCCTTGCTGCAGGGTGGAGGAGTAGAAGGATTTTTACTAGATGCTGAGATTTTCATGTGAAGGCATGTCTAGAAACTGGGGTTTTAAAAAAGGCAAAAAAGTTCCATCAAGTATCATGAGCTTCACTGAAAAGACAAGAGATAAACTTCTTAGGCGGTCAGATCCAGACTCTCACCTTTCTCTTTTGAACAGATACAAAATCCTTTTAGCTAGATGTCTTTTTTTCTTTTTTTTTCTTTTTCTTTTTCCTGTTTTGCTTCAAGAGGCTAGTGAGGGAAGACAAAGGGTCTCAGAAAGGTCAAATCCCTTCGCTGAAGCAATGAAGAGAGATAGCGGGGTGGCTGGCTGTGGTCTTTGCACTGCAATACCAGCGAGTGCAGCAAAGGCTTAGATCAGGGCAACGTCACAAACAACTTACATTCTTTTCACACCAGAAGACAAATATTTGGAAGAAGGCCTTCCATCATTTCACTAGAAACAGGAGCTCAGACTATGGTTAACATGGAAACTCAAAGGCGAAGGGAACTCCTGTCTGGGTGGTTCATGTGGCTGGGAGCAGTTTCACAGCAGTATGCATGGGGCTTTTCCCCGACAGGGAGGTCGAGGGCCCCAGTGCTGGCGTAGTGTAAGAGAGATCTGAGCTGTCTGAGGGGATTAGCAGAACCTAGTGGCCTACCGTGAAGGACTGAGGGGCTTGTGAGATGGTAGGAAAATATTCAGAGGAATATAAATTTAGGAAGAACAGCTTGAGTCACTGAATCTTATCCAGCTTCCTCAGGCAGTCATGTCATATAACCCCTCTCACAAATGTTTAAACTTCGTCTTAAAAGTAATTAGGCTTTTTGGCCCTCTTCCTCTTGTTGAAAAGACTTCTAGAATCTCACTGCTCTAATGGTTTGAAACTGTCTTCTAATTTCCAACCTAAACCTATTTGTAACTAGTTTATATCTGTTTGATTTTGTGCCAGCATTATCCCCTAATTTAAACAGTTCTTTTCCAGCCCTGGTGTCAGTCCCCCCTTTCCCCTCCTCTCCTCGATATATTTATAGCAAGCAATCATATGCCCTGACAGCTTTCATTTTGCCTGAATGCACAAGCCAAGCTCATACAGAAGATGTCTATGCAGTGAAATTTCGTGCAGAGATTCCTGAGCTATTGCTGACTCCAGCTGATATGTCTACCTGTTGTGCTGCAGCAATACCAGCTCAGGGCCAGAAGCAGTTCATCCACTTTAATGCAGTTTAAGATAATAAATACAGCTCATCAGCACCACACTGTGATATACTGCTTCTAGAGCAGATAAAGTCCATGGCAGCTCAGGGCTTTCTGCACTGCTCTTTATTGCTCAGTACAGACATTCGCTAATCAGGTTCTCTGGCTTCTTTCCATACCATCCTAATGGGATGCAGTCTTACTCTAAATCTGTTCCAGTTTGACTTTTTTCCCTGACTGTGACTACTTCTGCACCTTATACCACACTCTAGATTTGATCTCCCTTCTGTCCTGCCCTATGGCCATAATATTTGTCAACTGTCTGCATAGACTGTGACTGGTTGCATGAGTTATTTCTGTGGCTGCATCACACTGGTGACTCACAGGCATCTTGTGAAAAGCTAGTATATCATGGACCTACTTGTTCTTCCAGTCGTGTGATCAGCTCTCAGCTCATCAGTAATGAGGATGGGGTATAGGAACAGGTCAGTTTATCACCCACAGCATAAACTAGGAGTCTTTCTCTTTTTTCCCCCTACATTATGGGGAAGGGGAAGCAGAGAGAAATGAGCCATCAGTTTAAGAGTTAGCTTTCAGTGAGACAGCTCCAAGGGGTGTCAGGGTAAAGATGCAGATTTGGATGCAAATCTTGTTTTCTGGGAGGCAGGTTAGAGGATTTATATGCCAGTCCTCCCCTTTCTACATCTTTTGGCTTCCAGCCATGACTGGAAAGAAGAAAATAAAAAGCCTTGTAAAGGGCAAAGGAGAAAGAATGAAAGGCTTACAGAAAACCTTTTCTTTATGGTCTTCCAGAGCTAAAATTTCTCCAGCATTTATCAAGTCTTGTCCCATCTTTGCAATCAGACGGTTTATTTCTGAGTGGTTAATCTTCCTTGTTTTTTAACCCCTGCAGTTGGATTATCTTCAGGCAGCCTTGGTTGGGCCAGAACTCCAGTGACAAAACCAGCACTATATTCTATATACTTCTTTCTGTTTGGGCCAGAGAAATCACATTTTTCAAAGCCTATTCTCACTTTAGGTGAGCAGAGGTTTTGGAGCACAAATAACATGATAAAGGATTTTAAAAGTTTCAGTGGGTGGGGTATTCTTTTTTACATTCTGTTTTGTTTTCTTTTTAAATATGAGCAGGTGAAGCTCAATGACTCAATGGCATTCCCATTTTTTTCTGTGAGTCCATTTATTTTGACTGCTGTGTGATCAATCTCGATGACTTTTAAAAACAGAAGTGCAAATTAATACAAAATCAACAAAAAACTGGTTTGCAAGGATTAACCTCAGCTAGGAGCCTGGGGAATTATCTGAAGTTATTAATAGCTTGTACAAAACAGCATCTGTTTTAATGAACAAGAATATTAAATTTTATATTTTTATGTATATTCAGCATTAGCTTTAAAGTATGAGTTATGAGCTGTTTCTATAGAAAGAAAAATAACTTCTCATACATAATACGTCAGACTCCCTCGTGGTAAATACATGAATTTGGCTAAACTTAAATCAAATACAGCATGGTGGCTGTGTTGTAAGAAGATAGATGGCTGTTTCAAGTGGTGTTACACCCCTGCCATTTGGCCACTGAGAGGTATTGCAGCTGACCCCGTGAGCAGACTCCTGAGAAGTCTGTTAAATCCATTGGTACAAGCTAGTACCATCACCTTCTCAGAGTAAGACTGTCCTGTTCCTGTGTCCTTCACAAAAAGGCCTGTGTCAATCTGATCCTTTCTAATCTCAGTGAGGGAGACTTCTGGTCTTCTCTTCTGTTATTCTATGGGAAAAAACACTGGCCTCACAAAACTGAGCGAAGGTGAGAGACAATTGTAGTGTCATAGGTTAGTTCACGAGGGCATCTACTCCAAAATCCCATGCCCCCAGATGAGAGGATGTTAGAGCATTACATCATTTTTTTTCTAATCCTAAAGTTATTCTTATAATACTACAGCTTTATCATACAGATAGTACCTAACATTGGTTTTAGGAACATTGGCAGTCTTCAGTCTGTTCCTGCATGAGAGGGGCAGAAAAGGAAGAGGGTCTTTTTATAAACTCTTTGCTGTTAAATACTAAACTTTAATAATATGATTTCTATCTCTATAACCTGAATAACATATGCTGTGTTTTATTATATGCTAATGTTTTAATTAGTATAATTTCATTTATTACATTGCTATTGTGATTCTTGTGCATTTCGCCCTCATATATCTGTCCAGAGCCACTTCTGAAACAACAGTTTTTATGGGATAGCTTCTGGGTTTTTAGTATTTCCATTCACTTTTGAGAAAAGCTATTACATTCAGCTTAGACTGGATTAGTTACACACTGTTATATTCTGAATAGTGTTTGAAAAAGGGGGAGAGAGATAGGATGTGTTTTAGTAAGAACAGATAAAATGATTGCTAGTCTCTGTAAAATTATAAATCACATTTCTTGATGTTTTTACTTTAGATAAAATAAAATTTAAAAAATTATCAATTGGACTGTATTTTCTTTTATGAGTTCTGATCGTTTTTGTCTATGTTAAGATTTTTTTTTTTTCTTCAGGGCTACAGATGTATTATTTATTTATTTATTTATTTAAGTTGAATCAACCCTGCAAAGTATTTACCTTTATGTGCAATTTACTGAGGCTGAAGTATTATTCTGAGACCATGTTTGACAACCTGGGACCAAATGAAGCTGCAAAATTATTGTTATTCGCCCTATTTCTACTGCTTACTTTGTTTCAGTTACTACATTTTGTATGAACTTGTGATCAGAAAAATATATCTGGGATGTAGAAGAAAATTTAAGATGATTTATTCCAAAAGCTGTGAACTTTCATGTGTTTTGTTGAATTCCAGTACTGCAATGGCCAAATGAAACTCTCAAGTTCCATAAGAAAAATGCTGCAAATCTCATGCTTTCAGAATCTCTTCAGGCAATCTCTCTGGTTTGCACTGTGCTCTCTCAAATAGTCCATGGGCCCTGGCAGCTAAGTTATGTTCTTTTCTTTTCATTAAACCATTTTCCTACAGCTGTTTATGCTGATGACACCATTTGCTAGGGGTTTTTTTTCAGCAATAACTTTACCTGGAGCATGAACTTGTCTTAGCACTTTTCTCTTGTGGGTTTGGTTCGTTTGGTTGGTTTTTTTTTTTTTCCCTAATGCATTGCTCTTTTCAACAGTTTGTTAATGGACTGAACTTTCATACCCAGGGACCCCCAGACAGATACCCATTTCAACTGGAAAGAGACTACTTTAAAAAAAAGTGTCTATAGTTAATATGTTGGTGATGTGTCATAAGCATATACTCTAAAAGCCTCTACTTAATCCTATTCACATGTTTAGAATTGATCTGTTGAGTACCTTTGAGACAACAGAAAAAAAAAAGTTTCCAGACATTTCAGATAAAGGCATCTACTCTTTTCATGAAGAAAATCACTCAAGAAGCAAGAGACTAAAGTATTTCTTTTCTTTAGATTCTTTTAAACCCAGTGGCAAAAGCCACTGTGTACAACAGATGGTTCACTTTAAAACACTAAACCCCCCTGTTTTCATTCCCCCCCCCCAGTTCTGTGACAGTCACAATTAAAAATAACCTTTTGTTAACAGTTTTCCCTACATATCAATAACTTATTATTTTGAGACCCTAACTATAGGTTATCTATTGACAACTCTTTTGTTAATCAACATTTGTATGCATGTGATCCACTGGCTCCTTGGAAGTCATCAGGGAGTTGTGGGCTCTGGCAGGGTGCTTTGTTCAAAGTCTCTCTGAAGTTCCTCATTTCTATATTTTGTACTTTCATCCACTTCCTTTTCTTCATTTGTTGTTCCCTGATTGTTGGCTTTTTGCTGTTTTCTTTTCCCTTAGCCTTTACTCCTTCTCAAGGAGGGCTTTGAGATTTTTTCAGTCAAACACCCAGTCCTAAGGGGAAATTTGTAAGGACTGGAAATAAAAGATGATATTTAGAGATATTTCATACTTCTGCACCATCCAGAAATGCTGTACAGGTGATGGTGGAAGACACATCCATACTGTTGTGGTTTAACCCCAGCCAGGAACTAAGCATCTTGCAGCCGCTCACTCACTCCCCCCACCCCAGTGGGATGGGGGAGAAAATTGGGAAAAGAAGTAAAACTTGTGGGTAGAGATAAGAATGGTTTAATAGAACAGAAAAGAAGACTGGGGGAGTGGGAGTGGGGGGATTGCCACTCGGGGACTAGCTGGGTGTCAGTTGGCGAGTGGTGAGCAATTGCATTGTGCATCACTTGTATATTCCAATCCTTTTATTATTACTATTGTCATTTTATTAGTGTTGTCATTATCCTTATTAGTTTCTTCTTTTCTGTTCTATTAAACTGTTCTTATCTCAGCCCACGAGTTTTACTTTTTTTTTCCTATTCTCTCCCTCATCCCACTGGGTGCGGGGGAAGTGAGTGAGCAGCTGCGTGGTGCTTAGTTGCTGGCTGGGGTTAAACCATGACAGAAGGTCAGAAAGGCCTACACCCCATATCACGACCACCTGCATGAGGAAGAAAAAAACGGGTCATAGCTGTAGGGAACTCCCTTCTGAGGTGAATGGAGGGTCCAATATGCCAGACAGACCCTCCTCTTAGGGAAGTCTGCTGCCTCCCCGGTACCTGGGTTAAGGACATCATTAAGAAACTTCCTAGCCTGATATGGCCCTCAGACTATGACCCATTACTGCTCTTCCATGTGGGTGGTGATGAAGCTGCAACGCATAGTCCAAGGGTGATCAAAAGAGACTTCAGGGCCTTGGGATGGGTGGTAAGGGAATTTGGAGCACAGGTAATTTTTTCCTCTCTCCTTCCAGTTGTGGGCAGTGATATTGGAAGAAACAGACACACCCAGTTTATTAATACATGGCTTTGTGGCTGGTGTCACTGCCACAGTTTTGGGGTTTTCAATAATGGGATGGTCTACACGGCACCAGGCCTGCTGGCGTCAGATGGGATTCACCTTTCACAAAGGGGGAAGAGGGTCTTTGCTTACAAGCTAGTGGGGCTCATTGGCAGAGCTTTAAACTAGACTTGAAGGTGGAGGGGGATAATAACAGGCTTGCCTGTGGGATGACATGCCAAGGTTTGAGGGACAGAGTACTAGAGAGGACCCCCAGCCTGTTGCTCTGAGACATGCTGGCTACACTGGAGCACACATGAAGTCTTACGGAGATAAGCCAGGGGTTCCTGAGGTAATAGGAGCCAACAAGGAAACAGCAGTGAAATACCTCAAAGGAATTAAGGGGTGTTCCTTTAAGAAAGTGACACAGCCGACAGCCCAGCTGAAGTGCCTTTATATCAATGAACAGAGCATGGGCAACAAACTGGAGGAGTTGGAAGCTACCATGCTGCTAGAAAGCTGCTGCCATTACTGAAACTTGGTGGAATGAATCCCATGACTGGAGCACAGCTATTGATGGCTACAGGTTGTTCAGAAGGGACAGGCGAGGAAGGACGGTCAGAGAGGTTGCCCTCTACATCAAGAAATGGATAGATTGTGAAGAGCTGTCTCTGAAGAATAGCCACAAGCAGGTTGAAAGCTTATGGGTAAGAATTAGAGACCAAGGCAACAAAGGGAACCTTGTCGTTGGTGTCTACTACAGGCCACCCGATCAAGTGGAGCCTATTGGCGAAGCTTTCTTACTCCAGCTACAGGAGGCATTGCACTCACAGGCTCTCGTCCTGCTGGGGGACTTCAACTACTCCAATATCTGCTGGAAAAGTAGCATGGTGAGCTGTAGGCAATGCAGGAGGCTCCCGGAAAGCGTTGAGGATAACTTCTTAAACCAGGTAATAGGCAGCCCTACCAAAAGGGATGCAATACTGGACCTGTTGTTCACCAACACAAGTGAGCTAATTGGCGACATCAAGATTGGAGGCAGCCTGGGCTGCAGTGATCATGCACTGGTGGAGATCGCAGTCCTGAGGGATATGGGTCAAGCAAAGAGTAAAATCAGGACCCTGAATTTTAGGAGAGCAAAATTTCAACTGTTCAAGGAATTTGTCGATAGGACGCCCTGGGAAACTGTCCTCAGGGACAAGGGAGCAGAACAGAGCTGGCAGATCTTTAAGGACACTTTCCACAGAGTTCAAGAGGTTTCAGTCCCCAGGTGTAAGGAATCAGGCAAGGAAGGCAAGAGACTGGCATGGATGAGTCAAGACCTGCTGGTCAAACTAAAGGGCAAGAAGGAAATGCACAGGCACTGGAAGCAGGGACAGGTATCTCAGGAAGAGTATAAGGATACTGCCCAGTTGTGTAGGGATGGGGTGATGAAGGCCAAGGCACGGATGGACCTGAACTTGGCAAGGGATGCAAAGAATAACAATAGGGGCTTCTACAGGTATGTCAGCAAGAAAAGGAAGGTCAAAGAAAGTATATCCCCCCGATGAGCGCAACTGGCAAACTGGTATTAACAGATGAGTAGAAGGCTAAGGTACTCAACAAGTTTTTTGCCTCAGTCTTCACTGGCAACCTCTCTTCCCACATGTCTCAAGTGGATGGACCACAAGGCAGGGACTGGGGGAGCAAAGTCCCTGCCACTGAAAGAGAAGATCAGGTTCGTGACCACCTGAGGAAACTGAACATACATAAGTCTATGGGACCTGATGAGACACATCCCAGAGTCCTGAAGGAACTGGCTGATGTAGTTGCCAGGCCCACTTTCCATGATATTTGAAAAGCCATGGCAGTCAGGTGAAGTCCCTGGAGACTGGAAAAAGGGAAACATTGCACCCATTTTTAAAGAAAGGTAGAAAAGAGGACCCTGGGAACTACTGACCTGTCAGCCACACCTCTGTGCCTTGGAAGATCATGGAACAGATCCTCCCAGAAACTATGCTAAGGTACATGGAGGACAGGGACGTGATTTGAGACAGCCAGCATGGCTTCACCAAAAGCAAGTCCTGCCTGACCAACCTAGCGGCCTTTTATGATGGAGTGACTACATCAGCGGACAAGGGAAGACCTATGCATGTCGACTATCTCGACTTCTGCAAGACTTTTGACACGGTCCCTCACAACATGCTTCTCTCTAAATTGGACAGATATGGGTTCGATGGGTGGACTATTTGGTGGATAAGGAATTGGCTGGATGGTCGCATCTGGAGGGTTATGGTCAACTCCTCAATGTCCAGATGGAGACCGATGACAAGTGGTGTCTCTCAGGGGTCCATATTGGGACCAGTACTGTTTAATATCTTCATCAATGACACAGATAGTGGGATCGAGTGCACCCTCATTAAGTTCACAGATGACACCAAGCTGAGTGGTGCAGCTGACATACCTGATGGACAGGATGCCATCCAGAGGGACCTGGACAAGCTCAAGAAATGGACTCATGTAAACCTCATGAGGTTCAGCAAGGTCAAGTGCAAGGTCCTGCACATGGGTCAGGCCAACACCCAGTATCAATAAAGGCTGGGGGATGAAGGGATTGAGAGCAGCCCTGTGGAGAAGGAATTGGGAGTACTGGTGGATGAAAAGTTGGACATGAGCCGGCAATACACTCTTGCAGCCCAGAAGGCCAACCATATCCTGGGCTGCATCAAAAGAAGTGTGGCCAGCAGGTCGAGAGAGGTGACTCTGCCCCTCTACTGTGCTCTGGTGAGAACCCACCTGGAGTGCTGTGTCCAGCTCTGGAGTCCTCAGCACAGGAAAGACATGGACCTGGTGGATTGGGTCCAGAGGAGGGCCACAAAAATGATCAGAGGGCTGGAGCACCTCTCTTAGGAAGACAGGCTGAGAGAGTTGGCGTTGTTCAGTCTGGAGAAGAGAAGGCTCCGGGGAGACCTTACTGCTGCCTTTCAGTACTTAAAGGGGGCTTTTAAGAAAGATGGAGATAGACTTTTTAGCAGGGCCTGTAGCAACATGACAAGGGGTAATGCTTTTAAACTAAAAGAAAGTAGATTTAGACTAGATATAAGGAAGAAATTTTTTACAAATAGAGTGGTGAAACAGTGGTTGCCCAGAGAGGCAGTAGATGCCCCATCCCTGGGAACATTCAAGGCCAGGTTGGACATGGCTCTGAGCAACCTGATCTAGTTGAAGATGTTCCTGCTCATTGCAGGAAGATTGGCCTAGATGACCTTTAAACATCCCTTCCAACCCAAACTATTCTATGATTTTATGCTTCTGTGACAATGGTGCTGTAGGTCATGAGAAGGCCTAACTAATCCACACACACTACTACATTTCTGTGTGTATCTGGGCAGATTCTTTCCAGTCTGGATATCAAATCATAGCCCCAGGCAATGTCCCTTTGAATAACACAAAGGTGTCTTCATTGTTTCGTTTATGTTGGCAGGCTTTTATCCCCCCTCAGGCCAAACTAATTCCATGAGTCCACAGAGGCCAGAGGCATCAAATCTAATAGTTCTGACATTATCTCTTAATGACCCTTTTGTGGGCGATAGTGAGTCATCTCCTATTTTCTGCTTGACCCATCTCAGACAATTCCAAGTAAGAGGCACTCAAGTCAAAATATTTGTATAGAAACTACTAGGTCAGCCTACAGCATTATCAAATTATTTCAGAGTAGCTCTAGGTGAGTCACAGCAGCAAACATGCATTGATGAATCCTGCAGAAATCAATAGGTCTCTGCATCTGCTCAGCATTTTGTATAAATTGTCATTGTAGACTCTAGAACTGGGGCCAAAATTCAAAATTATATGTGAAGAATTACTTTGATCTTCAAAATGTAATACTTTGTCAATCTTTTATAGGTCAGTAAGAGTCAAACAAGGATAGTAGCTGTAGGGCAAGGTCCTAAAAGATTGTTTAGCATACAGCAGTATGTCCCTCAACAACCAAGATGGGTTTCTATCTAAAGGACCATTTGAGGAGTGGTCGAAAGAAGGGTTTGGATCCCTTTTTTCTCCTCAGAAAGTTTAACTGTAGATTTTGAAACCACCAAAACTTCAAGAATACATTAAACTTGCTGCTTCTCGGGCAAAGAGAAAGAAAGGCTCCCTGAGTTGTGGACGAAAAGCTCCCATGATGTAAAAAGCAGTTATTTACTTCTGCCTAGACTTCTTTCCAGTATGTACATTGCGAAGTAAACCTCTCTAATGTTATAAGCAAGCACTCGCTGTACTATAATGGTAAACAGTATTGTACCATAACGTCTTATCTTACCACAATTTTCAGGACATATGGAACAGCATATATAATAACAACATGGAATGATAGGAAGTGTTGAATTTTAATATTGTTTTTAAGTGTGTATTGATGGCGAACAACGTAAACAAGCAAGAAAATTTCTGTACTATACTTCACCAAGGCTACAAAAGGTGACCCCAAAAGACAGGTTTCCCAAAGAAGTATCTCAGCTTCCACTTGAGAAGAATATGTGGGATTATAAACCACAAATAAATTGGATTTTATTCTGGGAGAAAATAATTTTAGTCAGCTAAGTATGGCATGGGATCAAATAGTGGTAACATAGGAATAAAAATGATGTGTTTATCTGTAAGTGGATTCATTACCAGAAAATGCTGGGGGACCACTTTTTTAACAGTAAAAATGATTTTGCCAATTTGGTAAGATAGTGCTGCAAAAGTATGTATTTCTCCTTCTTTCTCTCTCTTTTTTTTTTTTTTTTTAAATAAATGTCAGCATTTCTTGGTAATACATTTGACATATTATTCATGTTCTATCACAAAGTTTGCAAGCAAACCAGGCATTTGATGTGACTTCATATATTGTCACATCCCCCTTGCAACACAATTTCCTTCAAGTTTTCAGTACTTTGAATAAATGCCTCCACTTTTTTAGACCTTTATTATGAAGTGACAGAGAAAACACATATCCAGTATAGATGGTAGGGTAGTCAGCCAACAAATAGAAAGTTTCTCACCAAAAGTAATGGTGGTAATGTAAGCAAAGTGATGCTGGAGAATGTTCCTGGACACTGGAATTGAACTGCTTTCACTGTTCAATCGTTATGATCTTATACTCCTACTTACGTTGTTAAATGATTGATTAAAATTATCCCTGGCACGTACTTGGCCCAGGCTATCTCCAAACCAATTCTGGGTAGGATTACAAAGTGAGCTCTGAGCAGGACCATTTACCATAAGGAGATCGAATGTTTTCATCCTGTTCTGGAGGGTGAGAGAGTGCAGTGGTATGTGTGAGGGCTACTCCATGCCAGCTTGTCTCAGTGCCAGAAAACAATATTGGGCATGCTTAATTTAGTAGGATAGATGTAGCCTTAGAGGCCTTTTCCTGTGTATTAGCAGAAAATCACTTTAGAAATCAAAGGCTTAATTAGAACCAAGGCATTAGTTTAATTTATCCCTGTCTACTGATATTTTAATGTGTTTATGCAGCAAACCAGTGGCTGCCTGGTCGTTGTTTCACATTTAAAATGTGACTGTTACTGTCAAGGCTCACAGTGTGTCTTCTATTATGGACCTTTCTTAGAGGAATCATATAAGTTTTGAGTTTTGTCTTTCCTGCTGCTCAAGGGGCACAGAAACCTTATATCCATTTGGATACATCAAATGTGCTTGAAAACACAGAGTACGAAGAGAAGGAAGGGACCCAGGACTTTACATTAGAAGGGTCTGTTGCACCCTTCTGGAAGATGGAGCAGCCTGAGCAGGCTGCTTGGGAGCAAAGCTTCAGAGAAAGTCTGCTATCCCACTGGAACAGAAGACCAATAACACTACAGATGGCTGTGATAACTATGCTATCTTACCAGACTTGGGATATGATATAACAATAACGCAATCATGGTAGACATTACACACAAAATTGTTTTGTGGTCCCATTGGATTATTATCAAAGTACTTTAATTATGCAGCTAGGAAGATAAGTACATTTACTGGAAATATAAAGCAAAACTCAATCACAATAGATTTCTTCAGAGTATTAAATGACCTTATGGCATTTGTAATAGAATTAGAACTGTTATCATCAACTATACTGTAAATCTTCTCCATTTAACAACTTTCTGCAAGACAACTAATGAGTACAACTAGCACAAGAAAAGTGAAAGGTGGTCAAATGCAGCCATGTGATTCCAGCAGATAAACCATTTCTGCCTAATGAGAAAGCTATTAACCTTTCTCAGGGAAACTGTCACAATTTACTCTTGTGATCTATATCCTTGTACGTATATTTAAAATGTATTCTCCTGAAATAAATGCTGAAGATATCATAGGCAAAACCATGTCAGCTATGGTCATGGTCACAGAAGATGAACAAATATATCTTAGGAAAGTCTGTACATAAACTGGTTTGAAAATCTGTAATGTAGTTATCAAAAAATGTGACAGCAGCTGGTAATTAGAGTTCTCTTATCTGAAACAAATTTCAATGAATGAACATCTACCATAATCTTTTGTTTCCATTTAGAGAATATATTGCAGCCTTCTGGAAACTTAATGTGAAAGGAGAGCTAGTACCTAGGTGTCCTACTTGTGCCACTCTTTTATGATGTGTTACAGACCGTTTTCGTTTGAGAATGGCTGAGAACAGCTCTAACATCAGCTCTAACATCACAGCAGGCATGTGGCTAAATTAATATGTCAAGTTTCTTGAAATCTGAGCAGCAAGTTATAAGCTCCAAGCCATCATTTTGTCCTAACTTGACTACTTTTTGGGTGTTGGAAGCAAACCTAAAGGGGAACAGTTATTCAAGTGAATAGCAGAGTCTTCATGATTAAAATTTTAAATTGAGCACAACCAAAAAATAAACCAGCATGTGTTATGAGTGGAGACTGAGCTAGTAATTCTGCTTTAACTTTGAATGTTTGGTTCAGTTTATGAACTCAGCTACTTTCAAGCAGTATTTTGTCTTTTAATTTCTACTTGCTTTCTGGGGGAGAGGTACACAGTGCTTTGTGGAAAAACATAAACATAAAAAATAAAAATAAAACCAATGGGCTAGGAAAATTAGGCTTTTACACAGTAGATGGTTTTTAAATGTTTATGGTGCTCACAATAGACTTGAGCTCTCATCAACTCTTCTAGGGTGCTTCTGTAACCCGTCCCCAGAGGCAGCAAGAGTGGGAGCATTAAAGGAGAATGGCTTTTGGCAATGGCAGCCTGCTGAGACTTTCCCTTTCCATGGCAGAGCCATGGTGCCACAAATGCCAACATGCTGAAGCAGACAAAATAATCTTCTACCACTCTGCAATTCAAAGCCTCTTTTGATGCTACCTGTGACTAGCAGATAGATAACAAGTAATGGGGACCCAACATATCCCATGTCACTATTCCTTTTTCCCACATTTCCACTGTAGATTGAAAAGCAGTGAGTGATGGTTAGCATAGAGTCCAAGCTCACTTAGAGTGACTGACAGCTGGAAAGTCAGATTCTGTCTGCCATTACTGTAGGGGAGCACTTATTCATTAGTATTCTTCATTAATAACTTGTATTGCTTCTCTCTCCTTTCTATTCCTAAGCCCCTTTGCTTGGGGACCAAACCACACCTTCTCCAAATATGGCACCTGGATTTGGAGTAGCTAAGGCAGCAAATCCTAAATGTTTGAGCTGTGAAATAAGAGGATGGACGCAAGTATGTAAATTTATGTGAATTTCCATTTTCTGCAATGTACTTTAATTTATGCTCTGAATTAAACAGTAGATGTATTTTCCTGTTGTCAAACATATATCTGCCTTAAGGATAAAATAGCATTTGTCTGTTTTTCCCCTGAACACCTGATCTGCAGGCTATATGTGAAAAGTACTATGACAGTTCCATTAGTGAGGATTTTAACTGATAATTTCAAGGTGGTTAATGGTATTCATGGTGGTACTATTAATGGAAAATGCGAATTTCTTGATAGGTTCAAAAATGTGTCTGATAACTCCTGTAAGAGCTTGACTTTTGTAATGTGCCTATTTTATTCATTTGCAACAACTGCATGTTATTAGTGTCACTTCGTATGCTCACATAAATATCACCTGCTATAAAAGACATGCACTTTTTAGCCCAAAATAAATATAAAGGAACAGAATTCATATAAATTTGAAAAATAGCAGCATAATTCACAGTATCAAGACTAAAGATAAGTCTGGTGCTCCAAATGAGGTTCCCAATAAAACATTTCTCATTATTAAAGGATTTTCAGTTCTCATGTTTTTACTGATTTGAATAAATTAACCACCTGTAAAAAATCATCACAGAACTTTCCTGTACCTTGTCAGTATTAAAGAAATAATAGACCAGGAAAGAAAGAAGATAGAAAATGTATTTTACAAATATCTGAAGATAAAGATAACTCATGGGAAAATAAATTGAAAACTAAAACCAGTTCACACTGGAATTGTCACAAAAAGTTCAGACAGTTTCTGTTAATGGCCATGGTTTTCAAAGGGAAACACAAAAAGTTTGACATCTATGTAAGTGCTGGTTTATGAACCAAATACCAGACAAGTATATTTTTAGTCCCCTTTCAAGATGGGCTCTAACACTGAAACATGGAACTTTATGTATTCCTTAAACTATATCAATGTCTAATCTACCTTTGAAACTTGCTACGTCCTTGGCCTCAATGTCATATGTTCCAGCTCATGCTGTTGTGCAATTATTCATTGTTCAGACTTTTAAAATAAGACATAACATGATGCATTTAAGTCTTGTTGATTGCTCCTGTTTAAAGTATAAGACAGTGAAACTCCCAATTTATCTTCTCTACTACATATTGCTTTATGTATTTTCAACTTTTTTTCTTCTTCTTCATTACCTTCATAGGTGGTAAGCACAAGTTTCCATACCGCGAAAGTAAAGAAAGTAGCCCTCCCAAACCCAACCAAAACTCTTGTTAAAAAAGAGCAGTATTGATATTGCAGTATTAAGTACACTAAAATTCTGGTCTCTTTAATTACATTATCATCTACTACTTTGTTACAGAGGTCTGTCTTATTCATAGCACAAAATGAACAGTACTTAATGAACAACTATTCAATATTTTGGTTTTTACTCATCATTCAAGTTCTGGTCCATGCCTTATTTACTGCATGCTCTTAAAATCCACTCTGAAGAGAAAATTATTAAATGTCCTGGGTTTTCCTATGGTACCCTTCACTATAATATCTGAACACTGTTGAAATAGTAACAGAGTTGTTTTCACAAGGTACTGAAAGACCACTAGGCATTTTGTTTGTTTGCAGGCAGCAAATTGAAGACAGAATGATTAGAAGCAAAAATTGTCCACTCACATTTGGTGTCAGTCTTTCAGGACAGTTTAATAGTCTGCAAATCTGCAAGTGCTCAGGGCAGAACTGTTTCGCATCAGTCACAAATATGCATGACCAGGAATTTGGGAACAAGCCACTCAGACCTAATGTCAGAAACCCAGGAAGTAAGTTACACATAATACAAAAATGGATTACATTGATTGCAGTAGCCTCAAAGGAATGGTATCAAAGACAGAAAGAAACCAGTTCTTCAGTCATAATTCATTTGCTTCAAAGATAAGACCATCCTTTCTTTACCAGCAAGGTTTTCTCATTTGTACCATTTAATTCCACATCTACAGCAAAAGAGGCATCAACTTTGCAGACAGCTTCATTTTCTAAACAGCACTGTTTTACCATCATGGGGTAAAGCCTACCAGAAAGCACTTCTCAGTAAGTGAGATCTTGACTGCATCTGTCCAGCTTTAACTTATTAGATGACTCTGGTAAGTGCTGGGAAAACAAAGTGAGCAGATGTAATTGCCATAAGAGGGTTCCTCCCAAAAGCTGGATTATACCTGTTCTGCTTTAATGGTTTAGGTTCTCACAGAAAAGAAGCAAAGAAGCACAGATGAACTCTCAGTGACTTTACATCCATCTAACAAGTTTAGGGCAGGACGCCAGAAGGTGACAGTGAGCCAGGTAACAGCAGCTCATTGGCTTTAGGTACATAGAAAATCAAAGAGATTGGCCTAGGGTGACAAGATGAATAAATATTGAAAAAACAAGCACATTTTTTTCCAACATTAATTATTCTGAGTACACTTCTGAAAAAGATATCTTCCTCTGAATCTTGTCTCACATAGCAGTAGTCTGAAATTATACAAGTAGTTATGAGTACTTACCATAGGTTCATATAGCTGCACTAAAGCTTTGTCTGTTTTATTCTCTGACCTATTCATTTTGCTAAATTTTCTTTCTTTTTTTTTTAACGGCATTCTGCATTTTTCACTTAGCTGTCTGTTGCTATATCCAAGATTAGTCCTTAAGAATTATTTTAGGAACACCCTTCCAAACAGAATATTCTCTTTTCCCTTTTCTGAAATCCCTTGCTGGCAATTTTGCTGCCCAGAAGGCATTTCCTTCTTCTTTGCTAATAGATGCAAAGGCTCTGACCATGAATGCCCAGATCCCCTTGGTCTCCCTTATAGCTGTATATCATTAGAACATCCATTCCCATGTCTTAACCATTTTTCTGCCTTGTCCCAAGGTTTTTATTTCTTACTGACTGGCAAAAATTTTGAATTAGGGCAAATTTACCTGGAAATAACTAAAATAATTCCCATCCTGAGCAATATATTAGTAAGATCTCGTTTGGCTTTTTTTTTTTCTTTTTTCTTTTCTTAGCATCTCTGGAATCACTGAAAATTACATGCTGTTATATGAAGAAATCCTAAAATTAGTGACAGTTTTGTAACTTCTAAACTGTCAGCAGCCACATCATGAGCAGCTGATGTGGAAATGGAAACCTGAGACGGCACTGAGGAGAACAACTGAAGCAGGAGCTGCAATTACTACCACCCATTATTACCATTAGAATGTACAATAGGGACATACAGATTTGATTATCTTTATGGTATGGAAAGTCTTGAATACTGATCTTCCTACACCTTGGAAGAGTGAAAATAGCAGAGCACCCTTACTTCCAGGGTATGAATCTCAGTGTCACAAAATTGTCTAACTCAGACCTATTGGGAAACTTTTGGGGTTGGGCATTTGGAGTGCAAACTCATCCCAATTGCCCAGGAAATACTCAGGATCCTGGAATTTTTAGTACATATTCAGGCTGTGGGACTCACCAGGGCTTCCCAGCTTCCAGAAAAGAATACTAGACTTCAGGTGTAGCTTAATTATATCCAGAGTGTGTAATGGGACTGGTGAAGATGTATCATCTCTCCCCATCTGTCCCACCTTCTCCTTACCTGATGTCCTAGTTTCAACTGGAAGTAATTTAAGATATATCAGGGAAAGAAGGATGTTCTAACAGGTTGCTGTTCAAGGTAATAAGAGAACAGGAATTGAACATCCCACTTAAACAACAGCATTAAGTACATTTGGGTGGAGAGATTAGGTCGGTAACTTCACATTTAGCATTCCACTTGACATCAAAGCACTTTGGCCAAACTGAACCTGTGGAGTTGCAGTAATGAGCAATCTAGTGCTCAACTCTCAGTTGTCCTGACACCTAGCTGAAGTCCCCTGGGTTCTTCTTTCATATGTAGGAGCATGTAAATAAGGTTGAACTGTAAAGATTTTTGTGTTATTCTTTTTTCAGACTTAAAAATAGTATACCAATGCCTAATTAGGTTGGGACTTTTTAAGGTGCCATGTTCCATGTTAATTTCTGTATGAATAGGAGGACACAGAAAGAAGACCTCCCAGGATTTTGTGGGGAAAATATGCCTCTTAGGAGGTAGCAAGGTGAGAATTCTTGGACAAAACTAGAATATCTCAAGATGTCTGTTCTTGAGGAATGGCTTTGTGATGACCTGCATTTCTTTCTATCTCCTTAAAAGTCATGTTTGTTTCCATGGAAACAAAAATAAAGCAGAAACACCAGGTAAATTTGATAGATGGGAAGAAAGCCATTTCTGTAGTAGCTATGTAAAGGCAGTAGAAAGAAAGCATCAAGCAAACAAGCAAGAAAGGAATTAATTTTATAATGTCAGACAATGATAATTATGACCCCAAAATAATACTTCTAATTTATATTTGAATAGAACAGAACAGTTCAGTTGGAAGAAACCTGCAATGATCACCGAGTCCAACTGCCTGACCAATTCAGGGCTGACCAAAAGTTGAAGCATATTTTAAGGGCGTTGTCCAAATGCCTCTTAAACACTGCCAGACTTGGGGCATCAACCACCTCTCTAGGAAGCCTGTTCCAGTGTTTGACCACCCTCTTAGCAAATAAAAGTTTCGTAATGCCCAGTCTGAACCTCCCCTGATGTGGCTTTGAACTGTTCCCATGTGTCCTATCACTGGGTACCAGGGAGAAGAATAGCTCAGCACCTCCCTCTCCACGTCCCCTCCTCAGGAAGCTGTAGAGAGCAATGAGGTCACCCCTCAGCCTCCTTTTCTCTAAACTAGACAAACCCAGAGTCCTTAGCAGTTCCTCACAGGACATGCCTTCCAGCCCTTCCACCAGCTTTGTGGCTCTACTCTGGACACATTCAAGGACCTGCACATCCTTCTTGAATTGTGAGGCCCAGAACTGCACGCACTACTTAAGGTGAGGCCACACCACCGCTGAATACAGCGGGATGATCACCTCCTTTGACCGGCTGGTCGTGTTGTGTTTGATGTACCCCAGGACGCGGTTTGCCCTCTTGGCTGCCAGGACACGCTGCCGACTCACACTGAGCCTGCTGCCGACCAGCACCCCCAGACCCCTTTCTGCAGGGCTGATCTCCAGGCACCTCTCCCCCAATTTATACTTGTGTCCCATGTTACCCCATCCCAGGTGCAGAATCTTACATTTGTTCTTGTTAATTTTCACACCATTGATGTTTGCCCAATGCTCCAATCTGTCTAGATCCCTCTGCAAGGCATCTCACTGCTCAAGTGAGTCAACAGCACCTCCCAGTTCAGTATCATAAACAAACTTGCTATAGGTGCATTCAACTCCTGCATCCAGATTATTAATAAAAATATTGAACAGAACTGTCTCTAGAATTGAACCCTGAGGAACACCACTGGTGACTGGCCACCAGTCAGATGTAGCCCCATTCACTACAACCCTTTAAGCTCTGGCCCTTCAGCCAGTTCTTCACCCAGCACACCATGTATTTGCTCATCTTACAGCTGGACAACTTGTTCAGAAAGGATGCTGTGAGGGACTTTTTTGTAGGTCAGAGTGCGGTAAACAGTAAATGTGTTATTACAGGCTCCAAACTTTTAGATCCAGAACTCTGTGAGCAGCTGAGAGAATCCTAGGGAGAAGAGTAGAGAGGGATCATGTCCAGAAGACAATCCTGCCTAGGGAGAGCAAGAAAAAGCCATTGTGACAATAGGAGTATAAACCATATGTGATTGTGAGTGTTCAGTTCAGTCCAGATCTAGTCAAACTACTCTTAATTATGTAGTTGTAGAGACTAAGGTATCACTTCTTATTCTGCAGTTGTGTTTACTGTCATGTAAACTACTTGCACAGTCATAGCTCAGGAGCTGCATTACTGATTTAGAGATATTATTGTAATATGCCATATAATTGCTTCCATGTCCATTACATTCCTGATCCAGGAGGCAGATCTCATTATACAGGAACTCTGGACTCTTAACGTATGGCCACTGAGTTGCTGAACAGGGCTCAGTTCCCTACTAGTTTTGGCTCTATTTTGTCCTAGAGCAAAAGTTTTATTCTGAGCTTCTCATCACCATGAACTACTCTATGCACACCCACACACCCAGTCATTGCTTTGCTGTCCTCCAAGCAGCCATTAGGTCTCACAGATGTCCACTCTCTCTGTCATTAACATTACAGGAGATTAAGTGAATGAACCCAGAATTAGAACAAGCGGCACAACTGTGCAGGTCAGAGCTAGTGAAGTGAATACATGGAAAGAATAATACATAATAAAACATCCGAGGGTTCAACTGTCTGATTCAGCAGTGGCATCTCTCTCTGACATTTTCCTGCAGCACATGGTATCCCAGCACATGTTTCAAAAGATCAGAAAAAGCAGTGTTTATTTTGGTAGATCCCCTTGAGATAGCTGGTAAAGACATGGTAAGTTTATGTCAATAAGCACCATGAGGGCTAAAGTGGGACTCTGACCACACTTGATCCTTAAAAAGCTCTTGACAACTTTCCCCAGAGGCAGATTTTTGTTCCTAGAATTAGTATAAAATTATGCTTTTAGTAAAGCCTAGCTGCTCTGTCAAGTTGCTTTCCTAATGTAGACTGCTATGCAGCGCTACTGTCTGTTAAATGGCTTTCACACTTGGAGAGGCAGATCTTAACTTCCCTCTTATGTTGGTCTGATAATTTCGAATTTGGCACATGGAAAATCTATGCACATGGGGTACATGGATTAGGCTTGTGAAATCAGTTAATCTTTTTTTCTAGCACAAACTTAACATTAACAAAGAGTTATAGGCAAGCTGTTGTAGTATTAAACAAGGATAAGAGCCCTTCAGACGTTTCTCAATAACTTAGCAAGTAAGCGATTATCTGTCTTTAATTGGTTTATTTTATTAATGAGTAGAAGGGAGCATTTAAATGAAGACACACCATAAAGCTCTTTTTACACTTTTTTTGTAAAAATTATAGACTTTCCTAGTAGAAGTAATAGTATTTTCTGGTCATCTTTTCTCAGCCAAAAGAAATTATATTGTGTTATAGAATTGATATATTTTACATACTTACTTCTACCCAGGTGGCATCCTCATTTTAGTCTCTATATAAAAACATGTTCTTGCATGCTCTCTGGGTACTAAAAATAGATTTTCATCCTGGATATTGCAACTGACAGTTTTCAAGGGCAAAAATTGTATAACATGTAAGAAATTGCCTATTCTTTGAAAATGAAATGCAATTCTCAGTCAGTGAAGCTGAGACAGAAAAGTAAAATCCTTGGAAAATTATATTTTACAACAGTTTATTTCATTGTTGCATTCTTCAACAACAAAAGTGAAGTTATCAGAGTAACGTCTTATATCTATACAATTTGTTCTCCTTGACAAGTACTTTCCACACCCCTGAAATGCATTTAGCAGTAATTACATTACTTATTCTCAAAGCATTTTTCATTGTCAAATATACTAAAAAAAAGTAAACAATGGTTTCTGGCATTAGCCCTTCTAGCTCAACATTTTAATTGAATTAGGTGATGAACATGCCACTCCATGTATCTATTTGGCAAAAATCCTTCCTTTGTTTGTACAGCAGAGTTGAGAAGATTGATAAAAAGTTACCTACCCTGTCTGCCCCAATTCCCATGTTAAACAAAGGAGTAATAGAATCAGAAATATATGCATTTAACAATGAAATGTAATAACAGTCAAGGTACCTATCTAACACTGGGCTTTTAGCTGCTCTGGACATACCTGCCCTTTTGAGTTCCCCAGTTGCTGAAGCATAGTCAGATGTAGAAAGAGTCATGGGGCTGGGAGAAGGAAAACAGAAGTGACTGCATGATGGAAGAAAGCAAAACCAAGTTCCTTTCCCTGAATCCTAATTCAGTTACACAACTTTACAGTAGGCAGCAAACAAACAAACAAACAACAAATCCTGAAAGCAAATCTGAAAGTTGTGTATCTCATTTTGAGTAAGAACTCTAACAGTGAAGCTGTAATCATGTTCTTCCTTGTTTTTTTTTCCTCCCTCTGGTTCCATCACTCTTGCTCGCTTAGCACAATGACAGCCTCAATAGAAAATGTTCTTTCTTTCATCTAAGAGTAGGTTTAAAGGCATTCCCTAAAGAAATTAGAGATATAAGTTCCAATCTCCCTGAGCAGACACAGGACCTTAATTCAGGTCATCCAATTTGCTGGAAATGTAAATGTTCTTGGCCAGCAGGAAATTATGCAAACAATGTATTGTTTTCTTCAGTTCTGTTTTCAGCTCAACCAGTCCAGAATTATAGATCAGGCCTATCACGAGACTATGCTGTGAAGTTATTTAATCCATGCAGTCCTCATAGGGTTGTATGTGGGGCCAACAGACTGTGAGTTCAGCATTTGTAGTAGCCAAAATTAAAATACTCAAAAATACAGCAAGAAGCTTTTGTGCAAATAGCACGCAGATACCTAAATGGAATTTTCCTGATTAGTCTCCCTAATGAAAAACAAACAAATGCCAGATGAGGAGCACTGCAAAAAACTAATTGTTCTTTGGAATCACAAGTGCATGTGATTTAACATACCTGGAATGTCATATGGAACATTGTTTTCCACGACACCAGTGAAAGGTCTAAAAATGAGTTGCTGTAAAGAGTGATTTACCTCCAGCTAGTTCAGCAAGTGAACTGTTTGAGTTCACCTCTATGCATTTCCTTGTAGAATTACTAAATCTGTGTATAATGTCTGGTTTTCTGTACATTAGATGGGAGAATTATGCACTTCTAAGTGGAAATCACCATATATTAAACAAAGTGCCACAGCTAGTCAGGAAAGATGGAAGAAAGTGTGTCTGAAATCTCACTTCTTTTCTGAACCTAGGTGCCTACAGAGAACCAGTAGTTGTTTTGCACAACTTGTATTTATAGCTCATAAACCTTTCTGGACTTAGAAGTCATCCCTTTGAGATATACCACACAGATGGTTAAATTGTCCTCCAAAGCAGTTTATAGTCAAGTACTTTTAAACGTTGAGTACTGGAATTATAACCATCAGAACCCTGTATTTTAGTATTTCTAATGAGAAGACAGTGAAAATTCTATTTTAATAAATGTCATCACCTTCTTTATGTATGTTGAACTGCGTGATTAATTGCAATGTTATCTTACTGATCATAGATGATGTGCTGTCCAAAAAGAATGAAGAGGATGAAGGGAATTGAAAGATCATTTTTTTTCAGAATAAAAACACTAATTCTAGTAATTTTTTTTGTTCATATGCAGTGAAAGAATGAATACCTGGCTCCATACCTGGTTCCATCAGAAACTTTGCCAGGCTTACCAGTGATCTGCCTATGGTGCAAACCAATAGAAAGATTTAGAGTTCATTTTTTATGTCTTCTGGATATTGCCAGTCTTCAGGAATATAGTGATTGGACTGGCATGTCACTTTTCATGAGTGAATAAGCTCACACAGATACTGCCAGATAGCCAAAGAAGTTGGGATTTGTTTTGTTTTGTTTTGTTTTTCTAGAAGTGGACATTTCTTTAGGGGGAGATGCTAATAGTTTAGCTGTGCTTACTATCTGTTAATGAGTCAGTGATCATACATTGCCAGTTTTCAATGCAACAACTAAATAAAATGTGATAAATCTTCCCATTAAGTTTTCTGGGTAATGACATATCATTGTTGCTTTGGAGAGGCTATAGGGAAGATTCTCTACAGATAACAAGTGGCGCACAGTTACAACTGTCCTTAATTTTAAGCAAGCACTACTTGGTGCCTAGCTAAGGAGACTACTGCAGGGTCTGCTGCAGGCTCTTGCACAATACCATGCTGAAGTCAAAAGTAGAAACAGGACTGAAAGTTTAGTGAGACGCTGTCAACCCATATGACTCAGATGTGACAATTATCTGGAAAGAGGCAATGCATGGAAGGAAGGAATTTCATAAACTCCTGCTCAGGTTTACACTTTTGACAACAATTTTAATGTAAATGTGCCTGGTAATTAGTCACGTTATGACAGCATTATATCTTGGTTGTATATATATCAACACCCTTATTTGTAAAATGGGGATTATCTGTCTATGCATACACACGAACACACATATATATGTTCAGTGCCTAGTTAATGGTAAGTACTCAGGTTGTGCTCTAGCTAACAACAAAGAATCAGACAAGGGAACTTGAGTAAAAGTGATTAAGAAATAATAGAGGTCATAATCTTCAAGAAACGAAGAAGAATAACAGGAAAATGAAAAACAATAGATTTCAGGAAAGCAGACTTCAATAAACTTGGAAAACTGGCATCCTCTGTGATGAAAATTAATTCAAAGGGAAAAAGAGAACTGGCAGGTTCTTACAGAAATGATACTAAGGTCATAAGTGCACACTATCCCAATGTAGAAGAAAAATAGAAAGTAGATAGGACATGAACTGGACTAAATCATGAGCTCTTCTTTGACTTCAAAGAAAGAACATATTCTAGAAGTAAGATACAGGGAGCAGAAAGGTTACAGTCAAATGTGAATGTACAGCATGAGAATATAGAGAAAAAACAAAGTACTTGGATGTTCATGATCATAAAATAGTGGGAATAGTTAGTGGGAATGGTATGCTATCTACAGGTGATACCAAGGAAGTTTAATGATCTTTTTTACATTAATCCTTAATAAAACGGTCAGTTTTGATCAATTGACTCATAGAATGAATTCCCACAATAAAAGGGTAAGAGCTCAGCCTTCAGTAAAGACTATATAGCATACTGGGTGCATAGGTAATGTGCTTTCAAATCAAGCAAGCTAGAAGAATTTCATCCTAGGGTATGTAAGAAATAGCTTCTGAGTTCTCAGAATCCTTATGGGTTATCTTTGAGAACTCACATAGATCAGACACCAGGAGAATGGAAGAGAATTTCCTTCTTTATTTGAAAACAGGAAAAGGAGGAAATATAGGCCAGCCAACATTCAGTACTACTACAAATGATCAAAAAACTATTTTTAAGTCCCTGGAAGAGGACAAGGAAATGAATAGCAAACAAAATGGATTTGTCAACAACAACATATGTCAAACCAATTTAATTTCTTTCTGTGACAGAGCAGCAGACCTTATGGGCAGGGAATAGCCAGTAGATGTCATATATCTTGAATTTAGTAGAGCTCTTGACACAGTTTCATGACATCATTATAAGCAAACCATTTGGTCTACAGAAAAAAACTATTGGAAAACTGTTCTTAGAGAATCACAGAATCAGAAAATCACAGAATCATTGAGGTTGGAAGGGACTTCTTGAGATCACCTTGGCCTCTCCCCATGCTCGTCCCCTGCCACCCCCACTCCATGCTCAAGTAGCATCAGCTAGAACAGCTTGCCCAGGACCATGTCCAGTCACATTTTGAGTATCAACAGAGACAGAGAGTATATGACCTCCCTGGGAAACCTTTTCCAGGGTCTGATCTCCCTCACAGTAAAAAAAAGGTTTTTCTTTTGTTCTGATGGAGTTTCATGCCTTCTAAACTGTACCCATTGCCTCTTGTCCTGTCAATGAGAGCTACTGAGAAGAGTCTGGTTTCCTCTTCTTCATTCTTTCCCATCAGATCTATAAACACATTGATAAGCTACCCCTGAGCCTTCTCTAATCCGGGCTGTAAAAACAACGTGAAAGAAGCTCCAGCCCCTTCACCATCTTTGCAATCCTTTCCCAGAGTCCCTTGAGTAGGTCCCTGTCTTTCCTGTACTGGGGAGTCCACAACTGGACACAGCACTCCAGATGTGGCCTTATCAGTGCAAAGCAGAGACAGGATCACCTGTTTCAATGCTCTGCCAAGTGCAGCCCAGGAGGCTGTTGGCTGTCTTTCCCATGAAGGCTCCTTGCTGGCTCGTGGTCATCTTGGTGACTACCAGGAGCCCAAGGTCCTTTTCAGCAAAGCTGCTTTCCAGCCAGTCAGCATGTATTAGTGGATAGGGTTATTCCTCCACAGATGGAGGACTTTGCATTTCCTCTTTTTGAACTTCATGACATTCTTCTCTGCCCACCTTCCAGCTTGTCAAGGTCTCTCTGAATGGCAGAACAGGCATCTGGTATATCAGCCACCCCTCCCAGGTTTATATCACCTGCAAACTTGCTGATGGTGCAGTCTGTCCCATTGTCCAGGTCATTAACAAAGAGGTCCAACAGTATTTGACCCCAGTATTGACCCCTGGGATACACCTCTGGTTACTGGACTCCAGCTGGACTTCATGCTGCTGTTTATAGCACTCTGGGTCCAGATGGGTTTTAGCTTTGCTCTTCCATTCAGGTCTGACAGACCAACTTTCCTTCTGGCCAACAGCAAGATCACAAGAAATAGAAGGAACATTCATAGAAACCTTTCATAAAGTGCCTTTAGTAGCATGTTCTCCTCTTCTGCAATAAAGTGAGAATTGTATCATTGGCACTGAAATAGCCTTAGAAAAATACGTTTTACTTCATATTCAAATTTCACATTCATTGTCACTTTTTCATAATGAAATTATGATTTACCATATGTGAAAAACCAAGAGTAGAAGACCTACACTAGGGATTTCTAGAGAAATTGAAAATGTCTTCAAGAACCCTGTGAACATGGAGTAGAGATTGCATATTGTCTTTATTTCTGCTTCCTGTCATTTTTATTTGTAATTCTGACATTTTAGTTTCTCATCTACCTACATGTAGCCAGGTTAATTTTCTCTAAAATGTTAGTATAATTTCAAAAGCCTGTGGGTTAAGATGGGAACCAGAGAGCTAGGTCCTATAAAGCACACCAGGGCATGCCTAGCAATGTTGTGTCCTATTTTGGTATATGGGTCATCTGGGAAATCTGTGGTTTGGGAGCAGTGGTGTTTCAGGATCAGTGTTCAAGCCTGAATGGCTCTGTGCAGAATGGAAAAGCTGTATGTATTCTACACTGAGTGCAAGTTCCTAATGGTAGTCTTAGGGGTGTCTGACAGGGATTTATTCATTATTTCAAGGGGTTTTATTTCAATGATGTGCTGTTAGGTTACTTTAAATGGTTGGCTGTGTTGTTTTAATTATTGCTCAGATCAATATGTTAAAGGTATAAATACAAACTCTGGACGTTTTCATGTTGTTACAAGGCTTTTACCTGAGTTTCTCAGATTTTGTCTCTACAAGGAATCACACACAACCAAATTCACATTGCAGAATAAATCTCAGTTAAGGGGAAGGAAGAAAGAAACAGGCAGAACAGTAGTTGAGGCAAACTTTACTGTCCTTATGTACAAGACTGAAGGAGTTAATGTCTCAAACATTGTGGTGGGGCAAGTTCTGCTTAATGGTGTGCTCTGCCCACCAACGAACCCTGCACAGCAACGAACCACAGGCGGGGAGGCCGTGCCACAGGCAGGGAGGCCATGCCGTACCAGAGGATGTGCAGTTCCCTGTTCTGACAGGCTGAGCGGGGCAGAGGTCAAAGAACCTGCAGGGAGGGAGAAGTTACTCCCCAAACCACCCCCAAGCCCAACAGCCCATTTCCCAAAGGTTCTGTAAGCACAAACCGTGCATGACACCTAATTAGCCTAATGAGTTCAAGTGCCCACCCAAAGAAGGGGCGAGGAGATTATAAAAGGGCACAAACTGAAGCTCCATGTGCGCACACTCTCCGGAACTGGACCCTTAGGCTGGCTGGACCAACACTGGACCCAGGACTGGTGAAATCCTTATCTTCTTTTCTTCTCTCTCTCTCTCTTTTTCTTCTGTAATCCTCACACCTCATCCCTTTAGACATTAACCGTTGACCAAGTCTGGGACTAAGAGCGGATCCAGCCGCCCCTAGGCTCCTCTCTGAGAGGGATTCTAGAAAGTAAGGGGGTCCACTCTGAACCTCGTGACTCAACAGGATGGATCTCCTTATTGTCTTCCTTGAACTGATCCCCAAATAAGCAAGGTTTGTAGTATATGTTTGGTGACGTACGGTTAGGACATGTTACACAGTTTGCTGATGTAGTTTCATGCCAATTCTTGTTGTGAGCGAATAAAAGTTGAGTTTTGTGAGTTAAAGGATCCCTGGTGTTACTTCACCCTAATCCTGACCCGGGAATTGGCAGACATGAGTCATTGTCCTGAGAAATTGGGATGTGACACCTTATCAGTTTTATTTCTGTACAATTCCATTGCCTATAAAAATTGAGTCTGCATGCACTTTAGACAGCACTTAATTCTTCTCTTACCCAATGTGTATTCAAAAGTACTTTGTGAGATTTTCCATTCCACTGTGCACAGTCCTATCATATATTTACAGATGCTTCCTCCCATCTCCCTTTTATTCTACAAAATGAGTATGTGTTCTGACTATCCAAAGCAAATAATTTTTACTCAGATAGAATTACAAAAACAATTTCTTTGGACTATGCTTACAAAGCATATTAATGTCCAGGGATTTAAATGATTCATTTTTTGTAGTACAAATAAAAGTGCTGAAAAGTGACTTTTTATTCCACCACCTTTGTCACATGCATCCCACCCAGCCCAGAAGCAGTTCCAAATCTACTCCAACATACATATAAGTTTATTAGAAGTGTATTGGGAATAAGTGCAGCCTGATTTCTTGGGGCCAAATGCACTTTCTCTGTTAGAAGATGTAATTTTATTGAAAATAGAGATAACACACTTGCTTAGAGATTAGGAGAATTTAGGATGAAGATGTGCAGGTCAAGTTTCTAAAAGCTTTTATTGGCAAAATATTTCTTAGAACCATTTGCAGACATTACTTGAGCACTTGGTTATCTGTATGTCATTGAAAATTAATGGAAACTAAGAGCCAAAGGACAACAATGAACTGAAAATATCACTTACATCAGTTTCTAAAGTTTTATCTTTCTTCTTTATCTGTCATTTTAAAAATGTAGTTTGGAGATGATAGGGATTCTTTTTGATTATCAAAGGTAAGCACAGGACAAAGTACATTTTGAAGTGAATCTTAAAAAAAGGATCGTTTTCCCCTCTCTGCTTAAGTGCTATAGTGTTCTCAGTATTTAATAGGCTGTATAAAAAAATAGGTTTGAATCCTGTTTAGCATCAGATCACAACACAATATCAACTGTCAAATTTCTAAACAATGCTATTACATTTCACAATTCTATGTTTTACTCCTTTTCTTATTCCCTAGATTTATAAATTACCTTTTCCCATAAGAGGCACTTTCTTTTGAGAGTGACATTGATGTCATCCAATTATGCTTCATTGGAATGAATAATGATTCAACTCTAAGAATAGAATCGAAAAATGTTCAGTTTGAAGATTTACATTATTCTCATTATACTAGAGGAAAACTAGACAAGGGAAAAAGTTTATGTACACTTAGACTTTTGTTTTGTTTTCTCAAATGCTGAACATTTTCAAACAGAAATAATCAGATGCTACAAAGTAACATAAATATTTCATGAAAATGTACCACCTCTAGGAGATGTGTACATGCTCTGGGGAAGTCACAACTGAATAAAGCATTCACATTAAATTCCAGACATATGCTAATAACATCCCAATAAACTCAATCACTCAGTTCACTCAGAGCAGAGATAAAACAAATGACACAAACAAGATATGCTGAATACCTTGTTTCTCAGACACCTTGTATGCAAAGATGCATGGTTTTTGAAAGCATGCCACAAAAATTAGTCGTCTTTGCCTACAAGTTTCACAAATGGCCAACTCTTCCCATAACCTGTACCCCCCAACCCCTTTCAGATTCCTTCCTACCTTTGAGACAGATAGTTTCCAGATTTTATTTATTTCTGTGTACCATTTGAGGAAAAGTGTGTCTTAAGTACCTCTGTGCATGTAAGAGCAGCCCAGCTGTTTCCATCTGGCACTAAAAAAGTGTTTATTGCAAAGAGATCTAGTGCTGTGGAGAATATTCAACACTATTTAACAGTTTGCACTGAGAATAAAACTACACAGTTCAGTGGCTGCCCATAGAAATAACAGAATCAGATTTAAAAAGTGCTTACTTAACTTCAGGACCCAGTACGGTGTATTAAGTTAGAACTCAGCTAGGGCTGTTGTCTGCTAAGAAGCAAGGCTAAGTACTGCACACGTACTTCTAAAGTGCTGATAAGTTTTCAAAGCCCTGTATTTCTGACTTACGTATCTCTATTTGAAAGTCTTTGACTCTTGACAGAATACTGTGCCATGTAGGCATTGCCTAGATTTTCAAGACAGTATTGTCTTTGATATCATATTGCTTTTCTGATGATGCAAGTCATTGAGACTGAATTCAAAGTTACTAAGATTATTGACACCATGAAAGGCCTTCCGCAAGCTCCTAGTTATTTTCAGAAAACTGTTTTTCAAACAAGGCAAGCAATAAGTAATAACATGAATGGATTTTTATTAAAATGTGGGCAGATCTGTGAACATGCATGAGTCAGACTGTAAACTGTGTAATAGTTGTAACTAAATGCATAACTACAGTTGAACCTTACTGACCTATCAGACATTGTTGTGTGTTCACCAAACAAATTGCTATTGACTAACTGAATGTCTGTAGTGGTCAGACAGATTGATTAAGTTTATAGAGATTTTGGCTGTTGTTTTGCTATGAGTCTAACTCAGCATGATTTTGTAGGATTTCATTCTTATTTTATTAAATACAGGGTATTTTCAGCTTTCAGAGCTCATGCAGCATACATATTAAATTTATAAGGAAAATGTGTGCATATGAAAAAATCCCTTTATACTGATTATTTCAGTTTCTGATTATTGAGGTCTGCTGTTGGTTTTGTACTAGTCATTTTTCTAGGGTCCTATTTCTCCCTTCTATTTGTATCATCAAACATTACCTTCATATCCTTTCCTTCTATTACAGTTTACTGACTAGCATTGCCCCTCAATGCATGGTTTGTCACAAAATTAAGATTTCTTAAATAAAGAGATGCATTAAAGAGAAAAATACAGGTAGTTCTTTGCATTTATTACTAGGCTAACCCAAGTAGTGTATCTGCTATTTCATACAGAAAAGAAGCCAATTTTCCTGCTAAATCAAAGGGGAAAGAAGATCAATCTGCTGGAAACGGCTACAAAATGCTAGTTTTTCCCTAAAATAACTGCTAATGGCTGCTGCTGTGTTTTCCATTCACAATGGGCAAACATGTACTTACAGGCTAGATTACTGCTATTTTAGATCAAATGAAACAACAAAGAAAGGCTGAATACATTTGTAAGGAAAATGCCTCCAAGTGTACCTGGGCAGATTGTCTTAGCTCCATTGTGCAAGTATTAACAGTGAAAATAAACCTGGGGAGGGGGGTGTTGAGAAATTGCTATGAGGTTGTTGTGGGTTTTTTTCTTGAATGGTGACATTGCTCTGCTTTTTATCAGCTTGTCTTAGAGAGGGGAAATGAAGGAAAGAGAGGGAGAGTGGATAATTATCTTTCAAAAAAACCCTCCCCTGAAATACTCCTTCAGTCTTGGATATGAGAAGTGGTTTATCTAAAGGAATGCTTCATTTTGATCCAAATTTTTAAAAGTATACACATGGATTTTTATTTTTTTTTAATAGTGTGTCTTCTGGAAAAGAATAAATCTTGCATTTTAAAATGATTTTATAATTAATACCTGGTGAAATAGCTCTTGGTATTTCCTGATGAAATAGTTCTTGGTACTTTAGTATTGCTGTTAGAAAGCTTGTTCATAGCTCTGTATTACCGGGAGAGTGGCTATGGGAGCTGAACTGTAAATGCTCTTCTATTTATCTGAAAAGACAGTGGTTCTCCAAAAGAACTAAACAAAGAAGAAAAATTCTGCAGCACTGTCAGTAAGGAAGAAACAATATCTAGTTTCACAAATTAGTGCTCTCTGGTAATTAAATTTAAAGGAAGATAACTACCTCAGTTCAAACACTAAAACTGAAGAAAAAAAAAATAAACCAATACACATCAGAAAAGAAAATCTTCCTTTTGCTTGTTTGCTTAGCTTTTCCAGTGAACATCAAGCAGATCTTTAAAACAGAGCACTCTAAGCTCATAAGCACATATAACTCAACAGGAGAGGCATTAGCATTCTCTTGGTGGTTAATGGCCTGGGTGACAGCAGGCTATGAAGCAAAACACATTTAAACATGGACTATTTCCATGTATAAAAAGCTTTTTATAAACTTTTTAAAACACTTTTTTTTTTTTTCAAAAGGAGTATCTCTTTGGTTTTGCAGTTGTGTAATAGTATAATAGCATGCATAGAAAGGTGAATTATTTAATATTCCAGAAATTCACTGCTATGGAACTGTTTGTGTAAGCTTGAATTGTAAGTGCGTGCCTGAAGATGATTCTGCAGTCCATATTTTTTCATCTTTAAGCTATCAGTTTAGATCCAGGCAGCATCAAAATGACTGGAAACTGCTTGATGTACATTATGAGTTGATTATTATCCCAGACCATGTCTAGTTATTCAGGTATCCACTACCAACTCCATTCCTCACTTGCCTGATCACCTCAGCTAAGGAAAAAAAAAAGAAAAAAAAAAAAAAGAGGAAATTCTTTGGTGGGTTAGCACTGAACAAGCAACAATGTGACATAATGTTCATTTTAGTTTTTACGTCAGCAACGTACAGCAAGATCAGTAAACTTTTATTTGTTAACAGGTTGTCATGGGGGTTTTGTCTTTGTTTTTGTCCACTGCTAATTAGAGGAGTTCTGTTAAAAAATCTTGATCTAGGTAGCCTTACTACAAACTAAAACCTGGCAGCTGGTCTAGTTTTGATCTGCAGGTTCAAAAGATAAAGCTTATGTTGCTATAAAGCAGTATATAAGTGCTGAACAAGATGATTAAGTATTCATCAGACTAATTCATCAGTCTATTCATTCTAATAGCAACATAAATTAGCATGCTATAAGGGAAAACAATCCTCTACCATTAATAACTTCAGTCTTCCATGGAAAAGAAATAAAAAATGAGACAGAAAGAAGACTATTAACTGATGGTAGGTTGTTAAAAGTTATTTTATTTCTTTCATTAGATTTAAATAATAATGACATGACATCTACACAAAGAATCTGGGCATCCCAACACTTAACTGAATTTACAATACAATGATGCTTACAGTGAAATTACCTGAGATTAAAATAACTTTTACCAAAAAAAAATTATTTAAATGCAAGGTTAAAAGAGGGGTGCTTGGCAGGTAGCATATGAAAGACACCTTCTCAAAAGTCAGAAGGAAACATGTATAAAGAGCAAAGCAATAAGGTGAGAAGGCTGTAGAGAACATTGGGACTGTGGCAGTCACAGAAAGAAATGAAAGCAGAGATATAAACCAGGATAAGACTATGAGAAAATTTTAAAGATGAGGATGTCCTAGAAAAAAAAATGCATTACATTGAGAGAATAGCCATGCATGCTGAGATTTTTAGCATGAATAATGGCTGTAAAAGAAAGGAAGAGAATTTACGCGGCATTTTGAGTACAGAAGTTGACATACTTGGAAGTCAAAGAGAAAATGTTAAGCAAACTATGATGTAGTTGTGATGTGTATTTTAGAAGATGTATAATTAGAGAGAAATAAACAATAAGTGAATAGTAAGAACAGAGGTGTGGAAACTGGAACTGGTGGTGAAGGTTGCAAATAGGTATCTCCCCAGATGCCTTTAGCGGGGAAGGACTTCCATGCATTTAGTACTTAAACTTGCAGTATCCCTCATGCAGTATATAAGAAGCTTATAAATTATATATGCAAATTTATTTCATGACACTTTAGAAAAACACCAGGTCAGCTACATATTATGCTATCAAGCCAGATTTTTAAACCTGGACCTGGATCCCAAGAAACACTACAGAATATCTGCAAATTTAGAATCCACCAAAAAGCCTACTGAGTGTGAAGTTAACATCCTAAGAATAAATTTATTAGGATATAAAACTCCAGTGAACAGAAAAATTGTAAGAGGAAAAGCTAATTAATTTATTGGAATTAGTGATGGAATAAGCTAGAAGAATCAGAGTTTATAAATTTTCTCAGTGATCTAATATTTAGGCTACTTCTAAAATCCTACATGTTTCTCAAGGAACTTTGATACACAATTGCAAAGAGCACTTATGCATGGCCATACACCTACAGACAGATTTTTTTTTTGTTAGTGAGAAAGACTGTCCCAGAGCAGCAGCCTCCAGGATCTCTTTCTAGGACACCACTGAGGAGTGCCCAAGGACCTGGGAGCCTGTGTGGAGGGAGGAGACAGGGTAAAAGCTGATCCAGTGTGGGAGTAGGGTGAGCCCCAGGGCTTCCTTCCATAGTTCATTCTTTGATTCCAGTCTTCACTCAAAATATGGAAAACTTTCTAGAAACGTCTTTCCTGTAAGTCGTTCCATACAATTACCTCGAGGAGAGGAGTGACTCAGTCCTAACATGGATTTTAATCCAATCTACAACTGGCATCCAGATTTAAAGCTTAAACTGCATTCAGCTGAGGTTTGTTAGAAGCAACTTGGCGTAACGTATACTCTAGTTCACCATGTGGAAGAATATTCCATCAGAATTAATGAGCAAACTCTTGCCTGTTTCCCTTGGCTATTTTACTTAGAGGGCTCATCTATTTCAAAATATGCAGAACAACCCATGGTTAAAACTACACATTACTGATCATTTGCTTTTTAATGTTCTGATCTCCTATTTTGTTCTGCACTGTACAGAATTCAAATTACTTCTGACCTCAAGTGCACCCTCAGAATTTATCAGCATTGGAGAACTGAACTGTGGCCTTTGGAATGGGTCTTGGATCCTCAGTATAGAGCTGTGCTACATTATATGATCCAAGATTAGCACTGTGATAGCTTTTATGGTATTTCATCTGACTGTATTATGAGACTCCTCCATACAGTAATCCTCAGGGATTCTTTCATCATCTGAATTACACTGCCACATCATCTCTGTGCAGTTTTGGTCACCAGAGATGTTCTAATTATATTTTTCTTTTAATGTGATTGATGCAGATTCACCAAATCATATTGCAAGTAGGTGTCAATTTATGTTTTTGAAGGCATAAATCAATGTGCAGCAAACAGGATGTTAAAGAGTGTCCAGCTAATAGATTGCCCTATTTAAGTGTATTTGCAACAGCAAGCTTATTTTATAAGTATCCTTGACTGAGGACACACGTGTTTTGGATTTGAAGATGTCGATGACTTTTCAAACAGCTATATTTACATAAGATCATCAAAATTTACATAAGATCATCAAATTTACATAAGATCATCATCATATGCAGACCATCTCCACCCATGGAGTCAAAGCTCCCATGAGCCACAAAGTTTGTATGCAAGTTTTGATTCTGCTCATGACATTTTTCCTAGATTTGCTATTCAACAAAATTTGTATCACTTGTACTGTACCCAGAAGAGAAAGCTGATTGATTTTCTGTTCAGGTCTCTGCAACTTCATCAGTCAAACAGTTCAGAATAACATTGTTTTGTACCTTTCCAAGCAGTTGTCAGTAAAGGAATACCCCGATTATTGTATGATGACTGATTTCATTTCCTTGCTCACAGGTGGAAACTGATAACATCTTCGAAATCTTTTTCTTAGGCTCTTCAAGTAGAGAATACCGAGTTTTCTTACCAGCTTGTGCAAATCATACGCTTTGACATTTGTTATTTATTTGTTAGCTTTCACAACTGCAGAGATACTCAGTGATATTGAAAACTGATCAATTATTGGAAACAGTTTGTACTTGTCTTGAACTCACTGTATACCAAATTACCATTATGTTTATTATGTTAATGACTGAACCATTTTTCCAGAATCATTGCGTGACAGTTAATAGAAGCCACTTACTGACATCATAGCAGGAATTTCATTTTCTGACTACAGACCATACACAGCTTTCAATTCATCAGAAACAAATTTCAAGCTTTTTTGTCAGCAATAACTGAAAGCTGGAGCTCTTCAGGTGGCTTTTTGACTAATTTTCTTTCATAAAATTTTATTGCCCATCATTTGGAATAAAGATGTTTTGCTTCCCCTGCAGACAAGTTGTATTTTGTTTTGCCTGGATTGTTTAGCCTTTCCCAACGCTGGACAATCTGAAGACAGGGTGGTAACTATGAATTTTCTGTACAGAGAGGTGACAGATGCAGCAAAAAAGTTATGAAAAACAACAAAAACTTGCTGTATCACTTAGTGGGGGGGGGGGGGTTCTGCTTGTTTTGTCAAAACTGTTGTATAAATAAAAAAAAAAAAACACCACCACATTTGGCTTGCTTTTACTGTGCTGTCTAGGATCCTAATTAGTAATTTCATTTTTAACTCTAATATTTAGAGGATTTATTAAAGTATTGAGTTTTGTAACCCCAAGGTGATAGTACCTTTTTAACGTCATGGCAGTAAACTATGGAAGTTATTAGAAACTTTTTTGACCTCTATTTAGCCATTATATTATAGGATAACTATATAGCCTATAAACAGTAATAGACTGTTAAGAAGCTGAAAAGGTCTTTTGAAAAGTTAAGACAATGTAAAAGGAATTAAATTAGAATGAGCAAGGAATATAGGAACTTGTTTAACAGAGTAATTGTTCACACCACTTTTGGTCTGATTTTTTTTTTTTTAATTTTTAATCATTTCTAGTTTCTAACTGATAGAAACAGCAGATGTAAACTGTATGTCAAACAGAAAGCAATGCACTCTTGGCCTTGCTTCTGCAGAGAGTTACATACAGATTAACTTCTAAACAATTTAAACGGTCCCATCGCCAATTTCAGTTCTGGCTAGGTCCTTATAAATTTGAAGCCATTTTTTAATAGATATTTCCACTATCAATGAAGGGGAAAGGGGAAGGCAGGAGATCACTAGAGTTTTCCAATAGCTACATTAAAAAAAATAAAATCCAGACATCTTCTTAAATTTATATCACTGCATTAACATTTTCTTTTTATTCTCACATCCATCCTTCAATAATTGCAGTCATCTTTACATGAAAGAAGCAAAAAGAATCATTCATTCAAGTGCCTTCTTTACAATATAGCATAGCTCAAACCTAACACTAAGAATTTGCAGCAGTGTATGTGGAAGTAATATAAAGTAAAGTGATATTCTTTGAAGAGTATTTTATATTCAAGAAGGCTGTATTTATTACCAAACTTTCTCTGATTTGTATGAAATAACCTCCTGCTGTGCATCTTAATTTTAAAGGGAAAATCTAGTCCTGAGGCACAACCTTGAGCAGGAAGGGATGTATGACATTTTATCCAAAGTGTAGGTCCAGGAAGCTATGACTGGTGGGCACATCTTTGAATCATAATCCCTTCCTTGCATCTTTCTTCTCGCCAAAAGAGGGAACCCTTGGGGATCTGTAACATCATGCCACCTATCCAAATATCGGCAATGCAATGGACAAATAGAAGCAACATATGCAGTGAATGACTGCTTATTCTTATGTCCCTGATACCATGCTCTGGTCAGCCTTTGCAGAGATCTCAGGGTCCTTCCATCTGTCCTCATACTGATGAATAACTGAACTCTCACTCCAGGGGAGCAGCTTCTAGAGAACTTATTTTTATAAATCTAGACAGGGCATGAATAATGCTTTGATGGAACCATTTAAAGCAATGTCATCTATTTGCCTGTATTTTATACTTCCACATCTATGCAAATTATCTCTGGTTTAGGGCTGGTTTTAATTCAGAAATAAAATACAAAGATTCAGTGTATGTAAGAACTAATGAGAAAAAAACTATACGTTCATTTGCAAAAAGACTGTATTACTTTCAGATATTGCAGTTTTAATTTCATTTAATGCCTTAGTGTAAATTTATTTCAAACTATAAAAATAACATTCTTTCTAATGCAGCTTATATTCTTTCCTCATTTCAAATCCTCTACAATCAGCCATTTTTAGAGACAGACAGGATTTGATCTCTTGCAGTGCTGAGCTCTCTAAACTGCCATTTAAGTGGCTGAGAATTAAAAATATTCCACACCTTACAAGATCAAGTCTGTAATTTTCTATAGCTTTTCCTTAATTCTATTCTTTTGAGCTAGAGTGATTTCACCCTTAGTAAGTTACACTGTTATTCTCATGGAATTGTGAAGTTGAGTTGTCTTGGCTGAGTTCACGATAAGAGAATCAATATCACAAGGTTCTTAATTGTTTGGAAATCTTGAAAATTACATGGTGAGCTGAAGCATTTAGACCAGTGTCCACTTGAAAGTCAGTTTCTACATTCTAAAAATAATTCATGCTTCATCATTTACTTCCCTGAACAGCAATTACTTGGATACTCTTTCTGCTGTGTTCTGCAGTATTGATATTGCCTTTGTATTTCACCAGGTAAGCAATATTATGCAATGTTTCAATTCTTTTTCCCCATTCATAAATATGACTTTGTGAACAGCAAATTGGGCCTTACTGTTTTTCTGTCTCTCTCTCTTTTTTTCTTTCCTTTTTCTTTTTTTCCAGGCAAGGAATATACAATTAACATTTCTCAGTATTCGGACTCCATTTAAAGATATAACATCCTTATGATATAGACTTTTGCTATCAGGGCTATCTGCTTGAAGTTTTTTTAAGGATTTCCTTCTGAATTGCTAGGTTTTGTTGCTTTTTATGCTGTGATTGTAAAACAAGAAAACTAATGGCAAATCAAACTTTTAACACTATTATTGCAGTTAGAAAGGCCAAGCTGGTAAGAAGTATCTTTATCTTTCTAACAAACAAGCTGATACAGTTGTAGAAGTGGACAACTTTCAGGCACCCTAACTTTCAACAGGTCTGGCACAGACAGATTGAAGAAGCAGCTATGTATAAGTTGAGGACAATAACCTTAACTTTGGGAAAGTATTCAGGCTCTGCACAACAAAGACAGAGACAGAGGTTGGCATCTCCTTGACAACCAGGAGTGAGATATCAGACATGGAGAGGTATTTTTTGTGAAAAATTTTCTTTCACTAGTAACTGTGTGTTCTAACTTCTGCAGATTGTAAGAATTTTTGTGGTACACAACAATTTCACTGGTAGAGTCTCTGTGTGTTAATTCACCTTTCTGAAAGAAAATAATATGCTTATGTAGGATCCATGAAAATTATTAGGGGTATCCTGTCATACACAAATCCCCCCAGCTGCTGCCATAGATGAGCTCATGCAATCAACTTATAAAAGACAGGAGCACACAAAGAGCAATCAAAGAATGTTTTTCGTGTAACAGCTATGCTATCTGTCTCAGCCTTCAAAATTTGAATCTTTAAGGGGATCTGCAGAGCAGCTTCAACAGAGGAGAAGAAGAATAAAATTCTATTAAATGTTAAAAACTGTGCACATAATGTAGATGATGCTGAGACTGGAGATATCAAAAGACCACAACAGTTTTCCCGTTTCTCACCCGCTGCTAAAAGTTCATTCTCTCACAAATGCAAAGTGCTTGTATACACCCCTGCTGAACCTGTCATCTTTTTGCTTGTTTGTATCCCATTACATCATGCTAACACTAACTAATTTTCTACCTCAGACTAGAAATGCAATGGATTAACACAATTCACAGGTTATTGTTTGCAACCTGGTCTTGGATTGTCTTTATTTCTCTGCCTGTCAGAACCAGTGTGTGGCTCATCATGAGAATTTGTCCATTTTTCCAATTGTATCAATTGCTCAACTAAAGAAACTATTTCTTAATACAAACCTTACCTTGGTTATATTCTTAGATATATCCAAGCACACATTCGGTTTACTTAAAGATTTGGAACTAAAATGTTAGTGTGGTTTTGCAGTTCAAAATACCCTCTTATAAAATGAATCATTTAGTTAATTTTTGAAAACACAGAAAAAGAAAAATTGAGTACTTTACTTCATCATGAAGCAAAACTTTCCAAGAGACCAAAAATTTTGGCTTCTGTTTCCTGTCAGAGACATAAGGAAAAGCCACAAAAATGGACGCTACATTAAAATTAAGAAGGTAGAAAATTTGAAACACTGTGGGGTGATGGCTTCTGATAAATTAACTGAAATTTTCTTAGAATTTTAATGTTTATGATTCATTATCTCTGATGCTCATGACATTGTACTCAAAACCTAGCAAAAATTTTGTCTGCAGACGTATTTTGTTATAGATCTGAATGCAAGCGTAACTATATAAAATGATGGTTAAAATTAAATAGGATTAATTCCCTGTGTGGCAAACAATCCTTTTAAGGAGAATTCTATATTTCTGTCCTACTGAGGGCTACTGAATTTGCTAATACAGTTGCAGCATGCTTTACTTTTTAATTTTAAGAACCATTTGCTTCATGCTGTACTTAAAACTTACTTTTCATTAACAGCCTATCTTTTACAATACTGGGAGACTCACTAATAGTGATGAATAAAGCTTGCAAAATCTGGAGAACTGAGACATTTCTAAATATTTCTGGAATATCCAGCAGATTGCCTGAGTGAGAGAGCAGTAAAAGGCAAATTTTTAAAGGAATCTACATAGATTAGAAAAAATTTGTATTTATTAGATACATACACTGAAAATGATGAGCTATAAATAAGCTAGTGTTCCTTTGAGAACATCTCGCAAGTCTTGTGACTAGTTTGATGAAAAAAGTTGGCTCAGTAATCAGCTTCAGTCAAAAGAATGTGAATGGTAGGAATTACTTCATATGCAAATAAAAAGGAAAATGCCATTACACTGTTGTATACTCTTAGATTATATTCAGTCCTGAATATTTGTGTGCTGTCCCTCTACCTGAAAAGGTGAAAGGGTATATAGAGGGTTATAAATGTTGATTGAGGGAGTGAGATGGCACTTGTAGTAGGAGACATTGAATAGACTATGACACTTCATCTCAGAAGAGAAATGACCAGGAGAAGGAATTATGGAGGTTTTAAGTGGTCGGATGAAAGCAAATAGAGAATGATTTTTTTTTTTTCCTAACCATACAAGAACACACCAAATAAAATAATCAGACAGCATGTTGGAAACACATAAAAGACAGTTTTTCAAGCAGCAAGCAGTCAACAACTGAAGTCCTTGACAAGATGTTTACAATCCAAAAGGATAAATAACTTCATAAAAGATTAGATAAATACATGGAAAAAATACCCCTAGAAAGTGCTATTAAACACAGATCCTCTGGTTGAGGCAGTCCCTAAGCTGCAAATTGCCAGAATTTTTCATTGCTTGGCTGTTAAAAGGAGGTTTTCCCTGAGCAATGCCAACCCCATTCAGAGGCAGGATTCTGGGAAAGATGGGGCTTTAATCTGACCTAAGGCACCTACACATATGTATTTACACTCTCCTGAAAAACTTCAGCTCAATATGAAACCATGATTCCAGCAAGTACTTTGATGTGCTGCCAAACTCTAAACATTTTGCTAAAGTATTACCTTCCACAGTAATATTTCACCTTTTGTGCTGCATAGTACATTCTCTTTTTTCATCTCTATTTTTGATTGAGCCACAGTTTACTCTAAAGCAGAGGTTACAGCTCCATTAACATATAGGTCAGTTTTATTTAAATGGCAACATTGAACCATGACAGGTGAATAGTGTGTTGTAACTGGGTCCTTCTACTCAGTAGGATATACACTTCAGCTGAAACCTATCAGTAAGTGCCATCATATCAACTAAGAAAGTATGACACCTAGCAGCCATCCTCATTAAATGCAAAAAAAGACATCAAAAATAAGTGGACAGCATCTCCGCTGCAGGCTTTAATAAAGCGAGTAGCACTATTGAATGAGGTGGGGGGGGGGGGAAGCTGTCAGTAAATGTCTTTTCACATATATAAAAAGAACACGTCATGTTTTGCAGAGGGAGACTATCTGAGTTTTGAATTAAATGCTCTCACTTAGGAGACAGTATTCCACCAACTTCTAGCACAAGATAACTGAAACAGATGTCCCAAAATTCAGCTGAGTCTTTTTAGTTAATGGACGAAGAGATCTTCCCTGATCTGCCCCAATGCTGTGCTGGCTCAGGGTCCAGATTACCTTTGCTCACCATTTAGAATTCCCTGTCCTGAGCTGAGAGACAGCACGCAGCTTCGGTCCTTTCCCCTTCTTTTTCTTTTGTCCAAAAACTCTACCCTTGTTTCCAACAAACCAAGCTCAACATTTTTTTCCTAATTATAGCCCAAGTAACACTTTTCAATACTCATGATTTTTCAAATGCCAGGGCAAGTGGTACAACAGCAATTGTTCTGCACAGGGCCAGAGGCTCACTGTAGAGGCCAGAGGCAGAAAGATAAGGTCTTTCTACTAAACCTGTTACACAGTGGTAGTGAATGTAATAAGCTTTTGCTGTTTAATATACGTACTTCCAGCTGAACTGAGTCAGAATGTGTCATTGGCCAGGTATTGTCCACTTTTGTGTGAGAGAGCACATTTTGGTAGATGTCTCTCTCTCTTGCCGATCTGACAGAGGCTTATATCATTCACTGGGTCTTCGGACAATTCGTTGTGCTCAAATCAGTCACCTGCTGTGTCATGCAAGTAAAAATAAATAATTGAAGAGCCAAAGGGAGCTAAGTGCTGAGAACTGGAATGCAAATCCCTGAGTGTGTCAATTCCGAAATGGCACACAGGCTCTTCAGAGATATGGGTACTTTTCAGTTTGTCCAGTGTATGAATTATTTGAGCAGTTTATCATAAGATTTCACTGGAGGCCATTACAAATGCAGTTACATTTTTTAGGATATATTGTTTTATGTGGAAGAAGAGAAGCTGTCACAAGAAATCACAATACCAAAGGATCATAATGTCAAAGAGAAAAGAGGAAAAAATCTAGCTGTCCACCTTCTCTGTTCAGTGGCAATGACAGTCTTGTTTTAAAAATCAGGCTTCTACCAAAGCCTAAGTAAACAAATAAGAGAGAAAATGAAGGTATTTAAATATGTCTAACAAGAAAAAAGAAGTGGTTTTCATCAGTGCAAATCGAATAATCAAAATGAGCATACTAAAACATCAGAGTATCTCTCAAGATTACCTTTACTTCCACAGGAGTAAATTTACTTCTCTGGACTATAGCAAATACATTCTGTAGTTTGAACTAACATTTGCATTTTGCAAAGGCAACAGGTTAGTGAAAGCCACGTAGCCACTTAACATGGCTACAGTTATGAGCAGTAAGTCATTAAAGCAGGAGTAGTCAATAGATTGTTATTGTTTGCCCACAGCCTGTGAAGAAACACAATCCAGATAATTTCTTAAGGCTGTTCACAGAGCTAGTGTATAAAGCTAAACAGATGGACAGTGATCCTTGATTTCTGTAAAGAAATTTGGCAAGGCCAGGAGGGCAAGTTTATTAGAAGTGCTGGCAAGCACTGAGGAAATGTACAGAGACACACACAGAACTAGGGCTGGTAAGAGGTGTGAAGATCTTCCTTTAGCACTTCATAATTCCTTACATCTTTTTAACTATTGACAACTAAGTTGAGGCTGTGATGGTTCTTTGACCTCTGACACAAAACCTGCCTTATTTATGACAAAAATTCAGCACACAATAAAAAAAAAAAAAAAAGAAAAAAGAGGATGCTCTGTGGGCTCTTATGAGATTAAATTCTGGAGGAAAATGACACAGGATTGATTCTGGCTCTTTTTATTATTATTTTTAAATGATGAAAAAACAACCCCCAAGTTCAGCATAAGATATTATGGAGAGGATTCTGATCCTTCTTCCTCAGAGAAGAAAGAGAAATACAGTAAAAAAAATCTCAAGGGATTTGGAAAGAGCAAGCTCACATTGCATGTTTTAGAATAAAAAGCAGGAGCATTGACTTCCTTCTGCTGTGAGCAGGAGCTCTGTCATGCAGCAACAATCCCAGGAAAAGAGCTACAAGTAACTAATATATTTTACTGGTGCATAAAGATGAAGAGCATTGCACACTATCCAGGTTACTTTTCTCTGAAGTATAACCCCTTCTTTCCTGAGGTAGAACTGCCAATCGTGCTGCCATCTGGTGGCTCCTGTTTAATGCAGCTGCCTTGGCTTAAACTTCGTTTTCTTGGGGTGGCTTTTATGCAAAAGCGAGTATTCCTCATTGGACACCTATTTGCAAACTGATGCAGGCAAGGAATTCAAGCATTAGTTGCTCACGAACGGATGCTTTTGCAAGTAATAGCTGAATGATTTCTTGACGGTTCATTTTGGCATCTATATAGAGGGCATGTTGTGTTTTCATTAATTTAATGAATGTGTAATTGAAAATGAAGGCTGAAGGAAAATGCTGAAGAAGAAACTTAACACTTTATTGAGATAACTGTGTTGGTGACACTACTCTAGTAATTGATTCTAAGTTACCTGGATTAATGAGGAAAGTGAGGATAACAAGGAATAAGCAAATCATGGATAAAACAATATGTAAATTAACCTATAAAAACATAAAATGGGGATAGGGACATGAACCACAAACCAAATATGTCACCAATGGTCAGCTATGGTCAAGTACAGCGTGAGTCTGTAAGGTCACAGGGTACAGTAGAGTTTACACTGTGGGGATATATCAACCTGGTCTGCAGGTAGGGTTCTATAAAATGGTTTTGCAAGTATTATGCATGCAGCCCATGGACAACTGAACATGAACAGTATGATTAAAAAAAGGAATCTTTCACTCAGATTGTACATATTTACTACTCCTGTGATATTCTTACAGAGTTGTCTAAACAGTTTTGGTAACTTAAATATGTATGGATTAAAAATATTTAGATCTGTCTTCGCAATTGAAGTAGAAAATCAATAGCTTTTATGCTCTATAAGTCTGATTTTCATAAGAGCTCTTCTCATTATTCTGATAGGCACCTATACAGGGCTTGATTTGAGTCTCAGTAGAATTAATCTGCTACAAACTTTTGGAGGAAAAGAACATTCTATAAGTCAGTCTATACCTGATTTATCCTGAACAGGCAAGCGTGCAAAAGAAACTACTGGTTTAATGTGAAACTTTCCTTTAACAACAGCTGAAGATTAATTTTACATTTACATTTTACAAGTGCATACTGCCCAAGCAGTTTTTCTCACATAAGGCAAAACTCTAATACTTTGAGTATTACTATGAAATTAACACCAATCGCTCATTTTGCTGGAATAGTTGAGGAACAGCACTCTTCAAGTTTAACGGGATAGTTTAATCCAAAAGTGAAACAGCCTATCAGTACTGCTGCATCATTTATGAAAGCGAACTTTAACAAGGTAGCCTATAATTACCATCGTTGTTTAAGTCCAAGATTTTAAAAAAGCGTTACTTTGCAACTTTTTTTTTCTATTTTCTTATAAAGCCGTGAACATCAGCATACATCATCTACCAACCACATTCACTGAGTAAATACAGCAGGAGATAATTTTCTGTGTGAAGCTGGGGCAAATTAAGGCAGAAGGCTCTCATTCTACCTTGTTATACTGTTTTGACTACTATGCATCTTTTATTTACATTAGTACTAACCTCACATGTCTTTCTAATATATTTCATGTTGACACAGAATGGCAGTCTGTACAAATTGCAGTTTCAGTTGACTGGTTGCAAAATGATTGTCAATAAAGTAAACCTATAACTACTGAAATAATACAGCTCCAACAGCATGCAAAATAACATACTTTCCCTGTTATTTTTAAACACTTAAACATTTTTACTTATGAACATATGCAAACAAGTTGCAAAGGTTTAGAAAGCTTTTCTGTTGTTTTTGTTTGTTTGTTTGTTTGTTTCAATATTATCATTTTATGTGGGAAATATTGCCACTTTGAATAATATTTCCTTTTCCACTTACAGAAAAATTGCTGTTTGGTTACTAAACTGAGTATAACACTAATGAAGATGTAACTATGTCAGCAGCAATTTCTGTACAGTTACACCAATGGAACCTGAGAATAAATTGACAGAGATACCTCTGTAAATGGCAAAACATAAACTAAACTTTTTGAACAGTTTGACTTCAGTCAAAGTAGATAATATCAGAGCTTAAATTTGTATTTTTAATTTACTCTGAACTTAGACCTATATTCTAAGTGATTCTGATATGTGATTGCCTATGATGAAGCTTTGTCTTTGACTGTTACTTGCTTTTAAGACTTCTACTTACCCTCTCCTTCCATAAGGCTCACAATCTTTCTCCTCCCTTTCCCTGTACTTCTTATTCTCCTAAATTCAGTGAAATAATTATAAATATAAATAGAAAAAGTGACAGAGAGCATTTCTTCAGGAAGAACTGGTTAAATAGAATCAGCCACCCTGGCAAGTAGGGGTTTTTTGCTCTTAACCATGGTTAAGAGTCCTAGTATGAAAGGGAATAATCTATAGGAGGTCAGTGACTATGTCTTTGAAACATGCAGAATGCAATTTCATGTTAGAGGTTGTGATCCAGTGCAGTAAGGTAGTTGATTAACCAATGTAGAGTAACTGACCAAGACCTTTACGTGCCACTGGGACAAAATAACATTTTCTTTGATATTGCACAAGAAAGTATTGCCCCCATGGCTGCTTTTCTCCTATTCTCTTGTCGGCTCAGCATATAGCTCTTGCTCTAATTGTCTTTTGAGTAGGAGTTGCCCTAATGTAATTTACATAAGGCGCCACCTTGATTTTTCATGACATCGGACCTCGTGGAAAACTCTGCACATCTAAGTACCAACCACCACCACTGCCAGTGGCTCACCAATGCTTGTGCAATGTGGTTTCTAGAGTTAGCTGCAGTCAGTGTAACAAATTGTTGGGGACTAGGGACACTGAATCAGTCACTGTTGTCCATGTCCCATATTCTCTGGTATAGAAGGAATGAGTGTAATTATAAGAAAAGCGTTATTTAAGAGTTTGTATCATGAGTCTAGCTTTAGGCTGGGAACACAGCATTAACAGAAGCTTTTCCTCATGAATGCTTTATTTCTGCAGGTACTGAGGCAGCTTGCCCAGGAGACATATAGTAAATATTGGGCAAAACAGTTGTGTAGCTCATGAGGATAGAAGAAATTAATATTACAGCCCAACAGCTGAAAAACTGGGACATGGCCTGGGAAGAGAGCTGTTCGTTATGTGGCTGGCTGTTGGCTGCCTCCAGTCTTGGTCCATCTGTTCTTCCACCATCCTCTCGTGAGCCCTACAGCTCCCACTGTCTTCAACGGCAGTCGATTATGGACTACTTGATGGCAATGCAGTTTTAAAGAGACTGTGCAACACTGATGCCAGAATCTGAGGTCCATCAAAAGCACATTGCAGTAGTGATATTTCTCTAAAAGAGATAAGAAATCAGATGGCCTCTTTCTTTGTAGTGGTCTGCATGACTTCCAGTTATATGCAGACACACTATATGTTTTTATTTATTATATCCCCGATGAAAACACAGAAGACCTATGAGTAATTCAGAGAGTCAGTCTCTGGTATTCAGCTGCTGATCATTTCAGATGGATCATGGCATTTTCTATAACCAGCAGTGAAAAGCAAGGCTGTTAGAAAGACATCAAAAATTTCCAGCATCTTCCTTTTTGTCATTGTTTTCATTAAATAAAGCAAAAAGTTACCGTTATGATCAGGGACTCTATTTACTTCTCCCCAGGACTGAAATGTGTTACAAAGTCTATTTTTTTAGATCTTCTTCAGACTGAGGAAGGACAAAAAAACCCCTAATGCACCCAATTCATGTTTCTTGTCAAATTTCTGCAGGTAAAATTAAGTTACTGCTCTTCTGATTCTTTTTAGGCCTATAGCTAGGAAATGTGAATGAAAATAGGAAATGTGAATGAAAATAGAAAATGGAAGATAAATGTCTTTGAACATGTCTGATCAGATTTTTAAATTTATGTCTGTTTACCAGTTTTTATGCTTATGAAGGCATTCTGTGCATCATTTATGTCACAAACATGCATTTAAAGACAGAATTTGTTTGAGATCAGTTATTCATTATTAAAAGATATTACCTTAAAATCTTGTCTCACTAGTAATCTTCAGGCATTTTCTCAGGGTGATCTTAACCCTTCTCACAGGCTTTTATAAAGAAGTGCTAAACTGTGATGGAGTTGATTTTCAGCCTACGATGAAAATGAGAGTGAGTACTATGCACAAGATACTTTTGATTGGGGTCATCACTATAATTATTTTATCAACATAATTAAGTCTAAACCAATTGCAGTCACTAAGCACTGTAGTAAACACTGCAGTACAAATAACTGCTGAAAGTAATTTAGATAATGTTTCTTGCTAAATTCTACTTCCATCATCAACTGCTCTAATAAAAACATATTTTCCTGAGAGGCCTTGCTCCTTACACTTTCTGCTCCTTAAATACAGTAAAATTAAACTTTACCTATGCCTAGTCAAGGTTCTAGAGCCCTTGTAAGTCAGTTATTTTTTGTGTTTACACTAGAAGTCAACAAAAAGGCAAGCATACTTAGAGCACAAAAATGAAGAGGATTAAGTTCTCCAGCCCACATTTTTTCAAGTGTTTGTTTCAGAGACTGCCACTCAAACACCTCTCTTTTCAATCCTTCTCTCATATGCCTGCATGAAGCTGATCAAAAGGTTGAAATTCAGCCTTCAAGAATGTCTCTCAGCAGGAAGAATTTAGGGTTTGATCTTTTCCTTTGTTTCATGCTGTGAGGAAAGTGTTTCATTTTACAAAGTAAAAAGGTATTTAAATGGTGAAAAACTGTAATCTCAGGGAACAAAAAAAACAACCCAAAAAACCTAAACACCAAACAAAACAAACAAACCCAAACAACTTTGAAATTTAGCAAGGAAAGAGAAAGGATTTACTTTTTTTTAATGATCCTTTCCTCCACTCTCTGTTTCTATAAGACTATTTTCACTAATGAACAATAATATCATAGCAGATTGGACAAATGGATAGAGGGTCCTTGACGTATCTTTATGGAAACATCACTTTTTCACCTTCAAAGTTACATTTTCAAAACTTTGTATGCAGACATGTATAAATTTAGGATATATATATTTAAATAAGGGTGAAAGATCATTGATAAATATCATTATAACTTTCACTATTTTTGTATTTTTAATTATATTTTATATTCTTTCTATCAAACATGAAACAAAGGTGTTCTGTTTTGCCTGTTTAGAAAAATTAGTTCATGCTTCCATTTCATCCAATGTCAACCTAACAGCAGAGGAGGGGAGTCTGTTCTGCTCTAGTGATAATATCATGACTTACAGTGCTAGTGTTTTCTTTCAAAAATTGTGTTTCATTTGACTGGAAAAAGCAGATGTTTCATATGGTGCTATTACCTTTATGCTTCTGCATTGTGACTCACAACCTGAAAGTAAAATGTTCATCCTTGTATATTAGTTAACCAATGTTGTCACACATGCCAATATTTAAATGATTAAATTGAATGTAGTTGCAGACAGATCAAAACCAATAAATGTGTCAGGACAGGATTCTTAACACTATAGATACAGTGTTCACAGCTGGGATTGAAATATATGTCTGTATATGTCTGGGTTCAAGTATCTCAGTTTTGCACCTTTGTCTTTTCTCTGCAGCTGAGTTTCTTCTATATCAGAGCCAAAGATATATGTTGAAGAAAGTCAAAGGTGTATTCCATGACTGAAAACAATTTTTTTTTTCTGTTTTAGAAGAATATTAAGCTGCTCAGTCATAACCAATAACAGATTTTTTTGCCACTTGCAAGAAACAAACATTTTTTTATTGACTAGAACTCTTCAGAATGGAACATGAGCAGAAGTGTGTGTGAAAGGAGACTCTCCATTGTGGAGAGCAAGGCAGAAACTACCACAAAAGTAATCTGCTTCTTTATAATTCTGTTTTGCTGCATTTGATTAATTAGAAGAACCCTTCTTCCTTTCTTCTCCCATATTGTTATGTCAAGGGAATGTGATATTAATTGAAAATTCTTCTTTCCCTTCAGGTATTCAAATGGTCATATGGTAGGATTAATCCTTCCTGTTAATTTGATTACTAATAAAAAATTACAGGTTTTATTTATTACTCACTTTAATAATTAATTTCTCTCATCTGCTATTTGACAGCACTTGACTACACCAAGATGGGAATCACAAATATTAAAGGCTAATGGATTTGTGCCAATTTATGTCAGAGTAAAATTGGTCCTGTGCACAAGCACTGTCCCATTTTTGCTGGAAATACTATTACCCTATGTAAGCAGTAGAAAGTAGGACACATGTTCTGGGCTCATGAAAGAATTATTGAAAGTAATGCTGAAAATCAACCCAAATGGAGTTCAGTCCAGAAATAATTTACCCCACCAATTTTTTCATTAACTTAAAGAACAAGTTAGATGCATACTTTACCAGTTCATACTCTGAATAACCTTTTCCTTAGTGCTAATTGTAAAGAAGCTTGTTTCTACTGAAAGAAGAAAATTAGGTCAGCTGAACTGAGAACAATATATCTGCTCTAGGGAAAATGTATGCATATGGCTTTATGGAGAGATACAGGCTATATGTGTAGATACAGGTTAACCTCCATATCTATAGAGATATACAGAGACAGAGGCATACATATGTAAATATGCATATGCACACATACCAAAATTATATGTACTTATTTCCATGAAGACACAAGGTCCTTATTTTTCACTTTGTACATCATCTGGGGTAGCTTGTAAATGACGGGAAAACATTATTTCAGTTAATAATAGATGTTCCTTTTGAATTTGATGTTACTTTCAAATTCAAAACTAAGTTTGACTTTGCCAAAAGGCAAATGAAGTGATATAGCATGCCAGCTTTCTCACTATCCACATAGTGTAAGCATATGTGAAATATGTTGATTACACTAACATTAAAAAATACACAAAAATGAAGACCAAACTGCTATTCTTATTTACATTTACTCAAAAGTAGAAAATTCATTAATCTTGGATGAATACAGCTCACAGTAAATAACCACTGTGCAAAGAATTTTCATTTTTAATAACTAATATAAATAGGACTCAAAGACCAAAAGAAAATAATTTACCACTGGATCAGGTCTAGATTATCAGAAAAGGCAGAAATAACACAGATGGAATATTTTTTTATGCTTGTCTTTTGCATTTCAGAAAACTGAGAGCTTTTATATTCAATGCTCATATTCTTTTTTCAAATAGCAACTTACCTCTTTCCTCCTCCACAAAAAAAAAAGGGAAGAAGGAGGAAGGAAGAATATAGTTAACTTTTGATATAGAAGAAAATGTAAGACTGAACAGGAATTGTACTGGATACACTGAATATATTAGTATACTAATCTTAAATAATAGCTTCTTAGTTACATTTTGGTTTAATTAATTTAATAATTATTTCAGGAGAAAATCTGTTTTACTCTACAAAGATCAACTTTATATTCTTAAAATTATTATGCAGCTACCCATAGTTTTGAAATTAAATATACTAAGCTTTATGAAGTATTATACTGAGCAAGTATTATACTGAACCAGTTGTGCTGTTAGAGGGATCTAATCCAAAGTACTCATTCAGGAAACATGCAGCTTTGGGTTACAGTGGTATTACTGAACTAGCCTTTGGGGTTCTTTCAATTTCTTCAGAGCCAAAGTCAATTCTATAGAGAAACAACATGTCTGTATAGGTAAAATAGGGAAAACACTGATTCTCCATCCTGAAATTGGAGGAAACCAAAATAATCCTTTGAATTTGCCATGAAAAGAAATAAAATTTTAAAGAAAAAAATGCCTAAAATTAAACTTCCATCTCTCTGTAAATCCTTGAATTTTGAGCCTTATGATAGATGATATACCCAAAGCCCCTTACTTTTTAGCTCTATTTGCAATGAATTTAATTGTTATTAATATGAAAAAATCCTAAAATGTAAAATATATTGGTGTTTTTAACTAATTACCTTTTAAATCTTCATTTCTTAGAGAAAATAATTTTCTTTCATGCACATGGTGAGTGACTTTATAATTCCCTGGTATTCTTTTACTAGAATTTATCTGCATCCTTTCATTAAGAGATTATGTCTGTGTCTTATAAAAAAAGGAAAAAAAAATTACCTTTGCTAGATTATTCAGGTTTCATTTAGCTTATGAAATATCTTCTAACTGTTGAAGTAGGTTTGAAAGTACAAAATGCTATGCTCACAGGAAAAGGTTTGAAAGAAGGCTTTCCGTTCAATTGTACGTGCTCAGTGGAGGAGTACAAGTTTCCTGTCTGTATATTCTAGCTCAATAACTGACAAGATGCAATTTATCCTCTTTCCAAGGCAGTACATGTAATCATAGTCATCTGCAACTTAGAGGGTGATTCCATGAATTTCACTGCAAATTTGTCTGTGTGGGGTTTTTTTGTAAAATATATAGATTCTACTAAGAATTAGAAATGTCTCACTGGCTCAAATGCAGTAGGAAAGGTAGAAGAGCCTGACATGGCATGTCAGATGCTAATCTTTGACATGGAGCTGACAAAAAAGTATTAAAATATTCTGCTGGCACACATGAAGGAACAGGGAGATTTGTTTAGACAAGCAAATACTTTTAAGGATCTGGTAATATCACTACTTACATGCCATGATTTTGAAAACACACTCTGCATCTACCACTCTTCCTGGTACTTTAGGGAACACTTGTTCGTTGCATACTATAAAAGCATGAAATAAGACAGTAAATAATTGTACACAAAAAAGATCCTTCCAATATCAGGGGTGAATGAATTGGGATGTTGGGAAATACTTTTGAACTCATTCTTATTTAACTGTGGATATGATGAGAGTTATTTTTGTTGGTAAGTGGTAACAAGAGTTTAAGAGAGTTGTATTGATAATTCAAACTAAAACTGATGTAGTTGTGCACCTCACATAACATTCAAATTGGGCAGCAAATGAACACAAAAATAAAGTCTGGATAGAAAGTAATGCTGATGAAAAACAAACCAGACTATGAATGCAGTAATAAAAGGTAAACTACACCTCTACAAGTCTCAGTGTCTCCTACACTGATATTACCTGTAGAATATAAGAAATGCATCCATGAGAGGGCAAAAATAAAATACTCCAGATGGTTGAATACATTTAATGATTGCCTTTACACTTGGAAGATTACATAACATTTTTCTTTTGCATCATTTCAGAAATTAGTGGGAAACACACAAAAACAAAATCAGAGTTTACTTGACACTAGAAGTTGAATACCGGTTTCTTTCAGAGCAGTTTCATAAAAGTTTGTGATGGTCAAGTGTTTGTTTGTCAATGGCTCCCACATTTTTCAGCTCTTCTGTGTTCCCCCCTCCAGAGGAGGGTTTGCATGTCCCACATGTATTGCTGCAAAACCCAGCCTGCATGTGTCCTATACTGTAGTGGGGAGGAGAACTACACTAGTGTTCCTCTACTTTTTTTTAACTAAAGTTAATGTTTTCCATGAGAATTAAATAGTTTCAAAGGAAAGTATCCCCTGCCTGTAATATTCTGGTTCCCACGAGCCTAGAGACTGTTTTAGTTTATCTTGATAACTGACTAATTTCACCTTCAAAGCTGAAAGTGGTAACTAGTACTGTTATATATGCAACCCTCAAAGATAAATAGGACCTTTCTGTCCAATATTAGAAGCAAATCAGTTCCAAGATAAATAGAAACAATTATTTAAATGAGGCAGGTTGATCATTACAAATACATGATATAAAATATATATTTATTATATGTACATATTTATGTATATGTATAATACAGTTACAGATAATTTCAACTGATTTGTATCAAATATTTCACATTATCTGTCTACCCATAAGCTTAAGTTTTACAGTATTTTTTATTCATTTGCACATTTACATATGGGCATATAAGGTGTAAGCCCAAAAGGAAGTCTGGTCAGTGCTGTTAGATGAGGAGAGGGGAGGGGAAAGGAGGGGAGGGGAAGGGAGGGGAGGGGAGGGGAGGGGAGGGGAGGGGAGGGGAGGGGAGGGGAGGAGAGGAGAGGAGAGGAGAGGAGAGGAGAGGAGAGGAGAGGAGAGGAGAGGAGAGGAGAGGAGAGGAGAGGAGAGGAGAGGAGAGGAGAGGAGAGGAGAGGAGAGGAGAGGAGAGGAGAGGAGAGGAGAGGAGAGGAGAGGGGAGGAGAGGAGAGGAGGACTTACAATGATCATCTAGTCCGACTGCCTGACCACTTCAGGGCCGACCAAAAGTTAAAGCATGTTATGAAGGGCGTTGTCCAAATGCCTCTTAAACACTGACAGGCTTGGGGCCTCTCTAGGAAGCCTGTTTCAGTGTTTAACTACCCTCTTAGTATTAATGTTCAGGGCGAGGACTCCTATGATGGGTATTGCAGGCAATAACAAGGTTACAGTTGGTGTGGTCTATGTCTACAACAGCTAGCTTCTACAGTGGAACTCTCTGAATTTCTCCCAGAAAGAATAAAAAAACAAGGATATTTTCTTATTTGGTTATTAAACAAAAAAAAAATAAAAAAAATCTGTCTTTATGCAAATTAGAAATTAAGATTTTTAATTTTTTTTTTCCCATTTAGCAAGGGAGTTTATTGTGAAAGAAATGAAATGAATTCATATATTTGGGTTAGTCACAAGAAGTAAAATACATACATAAAATTAATTTGACTTTTTTAAATAGGAAAGGAATTGTGCTAGAGTTAGAGCATTTAGTTTTTTGTCTAGGAAAATCTGTTCATTTGACTAGATGTGGCCTAGTAGTCAGAAGATGCTACAATATTGATCCTTTCCATTAATGACCTCATTAGTACCTCTGACTAAATTTCTTTTAATAATTTATCATTGCAAGGCTGTTGTACAATAGGCTTTGTTGACCCCAGCTTGTGACTTCAATTAAAAACATTTTTAAAAAATATTTATTTTCTGAGTTGCCAATTAAATACTATGCCTAGAAAGCCTGAATTGAAATCTAGTCAAAATAGGCAACTGCTTGTTATACTAACAGACATTTACAAGCAAGGTCATGGAATCAGATGCACAGGAATACAATAAGATTTCTGTGAATCTTCTTTGGTCACCAGGATTTTATTAGGAATTTATATAAAAGTATGCATTTATATGAACCTGTCTTTCTAGGGAGGCTATAAGCCTTCCTCTTCTTCATTAAAAATACATAAGCATTTTTAGCTGATTTCAGTGCTGCTGGGGAAGAAGTTTATATGAACCAAGCAGTATCTCATGTGTAACCTTTTTCCTACACAGCTCTCAGCACAGCTGCTTATATGACATTTTATAAAGTCACAGGAGTCAATTGTTCTTTTTTAAAAATGATAATCAGGATGACTTCTAATCTCAGCTCCTCGCATATATTCATCCATTTACATTATTTCCATCTGCTGTTATGGTCCATTCTCCATTCTAAGGCAATAAGGTGATATTTCTCAGTAATGTTGAAAGAGCAGTATTAAAGAGATTGCACTGTAGTTTAATTTGGGCTTCCTGCTGCTCATTTTGCACACTTTACACACGCAAAGCTCCTGCTAAAGTCCGGAGAAGTTTGAATGCCTGAAGAATGCAAATTAGACATTTTGTCTGTGTGCAGAGAGTGGAGCTTGACCATTGACAGCTCCAGCACGCTGGATGCCATTTCCTCATTAGCAGTTTGTGATTGAGTTTTACATTTACAGGTATTTTGTATGGGTTGTTCTTCTCCTGATTGAATTGTATACACTGGGACACATTGGACAGTTCAGGAATGAACAAAGATGGGAACCAACCATTTAATATGCTCCAAATTTTTCATAATGAATGTGCTGGAGATTATATGGAGATTACCCCTAAGAAAAGTCTTAATAACTTATAAATACCTGAAGCAAGACAGCAATGCTGTGCACTAAGCTGTTGGGCCTCCTATGGAATCAGGTCTTCGAAGCAAAAAAAAAAATATCCAGATCTTCAATAAATTTATCCCATTCATATTAATAACTTACAGCAATAAAAATTCATGCTCTTGCACTTTCTCAGCTTGTGCATTACAATGAACCATTTGCATAATTAAAAATTCTCTGAGGTGTTTAAATACCTAATTTTTTAATATTTTTAAAGTCAACCTATAATTTTCAGTATTTACATAAAGCAAAAATTAAAAATTAGAAATGTAAAATTGTAACTGGATCATGTAATTGTAGTGTCTTTATGAAAAAATAATTAACATAGTATGAAATTATCAATTTAAACTCTTAACTATTACGTAATATCGATACTGAAGTTAAGGAAAATAGGTAGGCAAGAATAAAAAGATTCAAGCACAAAACCAAAAGAGTGATTCTGCTAAAAGGCAAAGGGAAATAGATTGTCTGAAGGTGGAATTAGAGGAAAGGGATCTGTGACTCCTTATTAAACCAGAAAGGCACATGGGTCCGCATGGTGGAAGCCCCCGAACCACTGTTCACACAACCCTTTGGTCAGGACCCGAACTCAGCGAGTTACAAGCTAAGTTTTCGCACAAGCTGGGCGAAACCGAAACTGTGTATTTGTGGAGAGTTTCTTTAACAGGGATGGGATCGGATACTGTTGAGTGATGATGAAGCAAGAAATTACTGGGGACCGGGAGTATTTCTGAATGGTGGACCGCTGGGAGATCGGTCAATAATGTCCCGAGTAGCTTACTGGGCTGGGGGGTATGGACCCCAGGAAGAGAGGAGAACCTATTACTAGCCAGGTAAAGGCACTGTTGGAGTTAATGGAGGAAGTACTGAACAACGTAGTAGTTCATGGGCGTGAGGTGGGATGGGCAGAGACGAGTGGTGGCACGGAGGGTGGCAGGAAGGTCCGGCCAGCCGGTTGTAAGCCCCTCCCCAAGAGGTCTCAAACTCGCAGGCGGGCGGACTGGAATTACGATCCTGGAAGGAACACTCTCTGGCGCTGGCACGGGGGGCACCCCAAGCCATGCTGCACGAGCAGTCCACTGACGACATCCGGAATTTGGTGGAATTGTTGGAGGAGAAAGCTAGAGACCAAAGGGAAGCATCAGCAACCCCGCCCCCTCGGGAAGAGAAATGGGACCCTTTCGCAGCACTGCAAGAGGAACTGGATGGGCTAAAAAACTAGGAGCTGCAGTTTGGGGTTCAGGCCACCCAATCTGCATGGTGAATACTTGACGATGGTCTGCTGATAAAGAGCCTTATATACACATTCCTGTGGGCCCAAACCGGATAAGTTTAGAATTCTTAACTGATACAGGAGCCCAAATTAGTGTTTTAAACAAATGACAAGTTAGTGAGCTGGGAATTAGGCCATCAAGAAAGGCTATAAACATTAGAGGAGTAACAGGAGCAACAGAAAAATGCCCCATAGCTCAAAGTCAACTTTAGTTACAGGGGGAAAAGAGAATGACAGCTGTGGAAGTGGCTTTAAGCCCCTATGAGGGAAACATACTGGGATTTGATGTGCTGGCAGACAGACAATGGGACCTACCCAGTGGTAGGGTGTGGAGCTTTGGGGGCAGGGAGGCAGAGGCTATTCATGTGAGAACATTGCAGGTTGCTCCTGCACTACCACAATCTAAAGTAACCCATGTCCCTCAATACCCACTTCCAGCTGCAGCCAAACAGGGCATTTTGGAAGTGATTAATGATCTGGAGAAAAGAGAGATCATCAGTCACACACATTCCTCTTATAATTCTCCTGTTTGGCCAGTCCATAAATCAGATGGAAGGTGGCGACTAACAATTGATTATAGAAGATTGAACAGTAATACCCCACCATTAACTTCTGCCATCCCAAGTATTACCTCAGTGATAACAGCAATACAGGCTGCAGCCCACCCATGGATGGCTGCTTTAGATGTCAAGGATATGTTTTTTATGGTTCCCCTAAGGGAAGAGGACAAACCTCAGTTTGCCTTCACTTGGGAAGGGACCCAATACACTTTTAATCGACTTCCCCAGGGACATAAGCACTCCCCCACTATTGCTCACAATGCTTTAGCCAAGCTTCTTGATGCTGTGGAATTACCATCAGGTGTCCACATATATCAATATACAAATGATATCCTAGTTGGTGGGAACAACAAGGAACAGGTGGGGCAAGTGGCTGAGGCCATCTGGAATCTGTTAGTCAAGAATGGTCTAGACATTCCATCTTCTAAATGCCAAGGTCTGGGACAAGAAGTCAAATTTCTGGGGGCATGGTGGATAGCTGGAGCAGTTGCGGTACCTGACGATACTCTATCAGCTACTGAAAACGAACAGACTCCAGGCAATAAAACTGACTTACAACAGCTGTTAGGTACTTTGGGCTACTGGAGAAAACATATATCAGGGGTTTTGGTGATTGGCCACCCTCTTTATGACTTGCTCCGAAAAAAACCAGAAAATGGGATTGGACTTTGCAACATACGGAAGCCCTTAACACTCTGAAAGATGAGCTTAAGGCCTATCAGAGACTAGGTCCATTGCACCCAGGAGATCCATTGAGGGTGGAATGGGGATTCACTGAACATGCCTCATACTGTGGCGTGTTTCAAAAGGGGCCACAGGGACCAGCCAGACCATTATTATACTCTTCCACTGCATTTAAAGGGACTGAGCGACGATATTCAGATTGGGAGAAAGGGATTCTTTCACTCACTAGAGCAGTTAAAGAGGCTGAAAAGCTGCATACCTCACAAGATGTTATAGTACAGGGTCCTTTCCCTCTCTTAAATTCAATCCTCAATGGGTCATCTCCTCTGGAGGGAGTAGCCCAAAAGGCCACAGTTAGGAAATGGTATGCACACCTAGAAGGGATAAGCCAATTGCTCGCACTAAAGGAAGGTCTGACTAAGGTTTTCAAACTACAGCAACCTGTAAACACTGACCGAGCCTTGCTGGGTCAACCATATAGACCTCCTCTGATTGAGGAGGCACCCGAATTCGTGGCAGGCTCGGATGTGCAGGGTGTGTGGTTCACTGATGCATCTGCCCATAGAGTGGGATCAAAATGTCAATATAAAGCAGTGGCATTGGAGATTGGTACTGGGAAGAAAGTCGAGAAAGAGGGTGAAGGTAGTGCACAAGTAGGAGAACTACAGGCTTTATTACTGGCCGTCGAGAATGGTGCTACCATTGTCTATACTGACTCTTACGCAACCTTTAAGCATGCTACAGAGTGGATATGTCAGTGGGAATCTAGTAAGTGGGAAGTAGGTCATGCGAAAGTGTGGAGGACAGAGGACTGGCAACGTCTCCTAGCAATAGGGAGATCCCGACCTTTAAAGGTGGGATGGGTGAAGGGACATGCTCAGGATGGAACCCCAGCTGTGAAATGGAATCAGCAGGTGGAGCACCTGGCCCAAATCAGAATGGTCACCAGTGAGAAGGAAGATTGGGATAGGCTAGCAGAATGGTTGCATGTCAAACAAGGCCAGTCAGGGAAAACAGATCTCTATTATGAATGCCAATCTTGGGATTGGCCAGTATCTCTGAAAACCTGTGAAGCAATTCTTACAGCTTGCCCGCAATGCCGAATAAGGCTTAGAGCTAATCATCCAAACCAAGCTCCGGCCCAGCATATTAGACAAGGCAAGGCTCTTTGGAGCATGTGGCAGGTTGATTACATAGGTCCTCTGAGACCATCTCATGGGAAGAAATATATTTTGGCAAGAGTAGAAGTAGTATCAGGATTGTCTATGGCAATGGCTGTTGGCACAGCCACTGGAGACCAGACAGTCCAGGTTTTGTGAGAGTGGTTTGGTATTCTACCCATTCCTGAATGCATTCAAAGTGATAATGGATCACATTTCACAGCTACAGTGGTACAAGACTGGGCATGAGGGGAGGGCATCAAATGGGTTTTTCACACCCCATATTACCCCCAAGCCAATGGTATAGTTGAGTGAACCAGTGGCTTGATTAAAAAACATGCTGATGTCTCACACCATAACTGGGACACACAATTACCACAGGCAGTTTTTACGGTTAACAACTGGTGGGGAAATTATGGTAGTCCAAATATTCGAGCATTCGGTCCTACGGAACCATTAAGGCGCAAGGACTCTATACCAGATGACCAGAGACACTAGTTCCCACAGGAGACATACATGGGCCAACATGTCATGGTGAAACTGCCCTCCACTGGTATTGTTCCTATGACCTTAGAAAAACCCAGAGGCCTGCATGGCTGGGAAGCCTTGGATGGGAGTGGAAAGACTCACCACATCAGTGCCCAGTGGATAATCCCGGACTTCTAACCTTCTGACCGGGTTTTAAGACCAAGGCCTAGTTTGTGGTTTCTTACAGGACCACGAAGGAACGAGTCATTCCAGTCCTTTTGCTGACAGTGATGATGGTGGCAGGCGTGGATGGTGAAGATCTGGATGATAATGTCATGGCAAAAATGACATGTGAGCCCTTGAGCTCACATGGGAACAATGCAACAATTATAGCTGGATTTTCAGATTATATGGGGGAGGAGGTTATACTCATGTTGTTTGTAGTTGGACACCAGATGTGACTGTACCCTCCAACTAGCCCATGAGTTCACGGGTGGAGTTGGAACAGTACTACATATTGCCCTAAATTCCATAGGCGTGACTATGTATGATACCCAAGAAAACATGGACAGAGCACTCTAGAACTGAGTTTACAGCTATCAACTTTAGCTAACGCTTCATGTAACAATTTGGGGACTCTCAAACGATCAGTTATAATGTATTGATAAAATGACTATCAAAAGTGGGCTGTATTGGATTAGATGCCAAAGAAAAAGAAGGGTATATGTGAAGTTTTGAACATGTCAATGGGCAACTGCTGTGTTCACTCCAAAAGTGTCAATGTGGCTTCAAAAATAAATCAATGAGTGAATATGGCAAGAGGCTTAGAGGCAATTGCTTCTGCACCAACTGGTTGGGAAAAATTTTGATATGTTTGCATTTTCTTTCACAGGGTGGGCAACCAGCCTTCTCTAATCTTTATTAATGCTTGTAGTTATGATTACTGTAATCTATATTGCAATAAGTTCTATCAAACGCTTGGTAGTGAAGCCTGTGCTAACGATTAAGTGTACTCCCTTAAAACCTGTCCATACACTGGATATTCCTGTGTTCGATATTCCCCTTTAATTCTAGACCAGAAGGCAATGATGGCCCACAATGAGCATCACATTCACCAAACTGCACCCCCTTTTAACTTTGGAGACAAGATGTGACTGTACCACCACTTCAAGGAAACCAGTCGAATCATGACTGTGGTCACAGGGTGGATTGTATGGCAGTATGCTCCCCTCCCCCATCTCGCCAGCAGGAAACAAAACTTCTCCAGGCAGGGAGAAGGGGAAGGAAACCCTGGAGGCTGCCGGTTGAAATTTGAACTGGCCAATCGAGATGTCCCAGGTACACTGAGGTGATCCTCCTGGCCAACAGAATTAAATGACCACAGGTCAGATTTGAGAGGGGTATAAACGGGGTCCAGCCAGAGGACAGGTTGGCAGTCCTCCTCGGAGCAGCGGGTCTGCAGTCGGGGACTCCCCCTTGGGTCGGGGCACCTCCCGAGGTAACTCCTCGAGGGAGACACCCCTCAGCTTTTAGGTGAGTGATACGAGTGTTTTGGAGCCATCACTTTAAATCTTGGGGATTCTTAAGTCGTCTGTGTAGTATTAATTCTCTTTACATCATTGAGCCTGTGGTTTTATAAAATGTTATCGGACTTCTAACTAACTTTTACTGAAGAATAAATCTGAGTTTTAACATCTGTTGGATTTGGTTATGTGTGCATCCATAACAGAAGCAATGGGCACAAACTCTTTTACTGTCAGGGTGACCAAGCACTGGCACAGGTTGCCCAGAGAGGTTATGGAGTCTCCTTCCTTGGAGATAGTTAAAAGCCATCTGGACATGGTTCTGGGCAACCAGCTCGAGGTGGTCCTGCTTGAGCAGGGGGGTTGGATCAGGTGAGCAGAGGTCCCTTCCAGTGTCAGCCATTCTGTGACTGATTTTGTCATTCAGCAAGGTCAATCCATTTGATCTGATGATCACAATTAGCACAGGAGTACAGCTTTCATAAGTACTGGGACAAGAAGCCCCTAGAATTTACACATAGTTTTGAAGGTGTTTCGGCAAAAAAATAAAGTCTATCAAGGAAAACGCCGTTTTAATTTTCCAGCCAGAACCACAGGAGAAAATATTGAGTTTGTCGTAAGATTCCATATGACATTATCGGATCATGTCATTCAGCCTGAAGTCCTTTTGCCAATCTTTATTTTAGAAGTGAAAACACTTACAGGTTGGTAAATATTCCAATGCCCCACAAATCAATATATTAACTCTAGAGAATAGCCTTGAAAACAACACATTTCATTAAACCAAGCCCCATAATTGTGCTTCCAAAATAAAAAAAAACCCGTAGGAACAACTTACAAAAGTATGGATACTGTAATGAGTAATCAGGTGGAAAAGATGCAGAGGTGACATGGTTTAACCCCAGCCAGCAGCTAAGCACCACACAGCCCAGTGGGATGGGGGAGAGAATCAGAAGAGTAAAAGTGAGAAAACTCGTGGGCTGAGATAAAGACAGTTTAATAGGTAAAGCAAAAGCCACACACACACGCGTGGATAAAATAAGGAATTCATTCACCACTTCCCATGGGCAGGCAGGTGTTTGTCCATCTCCAGGAAAGCAGGGCTCCATCACGCCTAACGGTGACTTGGGAAGACAAACACCATCACTCTGAATGTCCCCCCTTCCTTCTTCTTCCTGCAGCTTTATACGCTGAGTGTGACTTCATATGGTGTGGAATATCCCTTGGGTCAGCTGGGGTCAGCTGTCCCGGCTGTGTCCCCTCCCAAATCCTTGTGCCCCCCCCCTCCTCACTGGTGGGGTGGGGTGAGAAGCAGAAAAGGCCTTGACGCTGTGTCAGCACTGCTCAGCAGGAACAAAAACACCCCTGAGTGATCAACACTGTTTTCAGCACAAATCCAAAACATAGCCCCATACCAGCTACTACGAAGAAAACTCTATCCCAGCCAAAATCAGCACAAGAGGTCACTTTATTGGAACTGTAGATACAAATATTGAAGTGCAATAAACTATCCTGATCATAATCATCGTAACTTCTTGCGGAACTGTGTATTTGTAATATTATATTTGTAAAAATTTTAACCAATCCATTATAATTTGACAGATTTTAGTATTTTAAAAAGGAAGACTCATTGATCTATGCAAAATGTATTTTTTAATAAGAACATGAAAGTGTAAGTGCCTCATAACTTTCTCCAGCACCTAAATCCAAAGTTCAGGTGCTCAAATCTACCTTAAACTACTGCATAAATATTCACTAAATTCTTATAGTGCATTATTGCCAGTCATTAGACTGCTGCATTTCCTCATGTGAGGAAAAAAAAAAATAATATGATCTGTAATATACAGAACAGCACTAACAGCAATTGTGTAAAAGCTGTACCATACTGAGAAAAGGGCACTCAAATTATTCTTGTGATCTATACATTTAAGAAGTGGGAATACTACTGAAAATATTTTAGCGATTTGGTAAACTCTCTTATCAGAATCATGAATGACAACAGCAAATACAATAATGACTAAGGAAATGTGACCTAATGACAGGTGATGAAAGACAAGAGCGTCCAGCTGAAATATTTGTAATATATTTGTAAGACAAAACAAAACAAAACAAAAGCAATACCATTGTTGTGTAACAGGAGTGCAGACAGATTCGTGTTAGTCAAAACAATTATCAGAACACAGAAAGAAAAGCTGTACTGTAAATAAAACAAACATATGAATACAGTAGAAAACTGTACATGGATTATGCAAAACCTAATGATGGTAAAGTATCAAGATGTAAAGACAGTTCAAGGTTTAAGGAAATTTTAGAGACAATGCAGCACACTATTTTTGCCCATAAATATAGCAGTAAGGAAAGAATCCACTTTTCCTGAAGTGGGAAGAACACCTTCAGTGAAGAACTAAAGTGGGATAGAAGCTGGTGAGTATAAACTGGCCACAGACAAAGATTTTCTGGACATCAGGAAAATGTTAAGTATTTTTTGAATAAATTTTTACAAACCAATCATATGACATTGCTATCCATAATAGCATAAGTAAGTTGGTTCACAAGTTCCTTTAAAGTCATATTCCTCCACAATTTGTTGACTTACAAAACCAGGATGAAACTGCAGAAACCAGCATAATACACTCAGGTTATACTTTTTTTCATTTTCTTAAGGAAGGGTTTATTATAGCAGCAGTTTAGTTATGGACTTACTTGTCTCGGACATCACTGAAATGCCACAACATATTTGAAAAGAGGTCTAAACCACTAAAAAGGTCACTTTTTAATGGAGTAGACTACCTGGAGAGGCAGGAAACATGTTTCAAGAAGGAACAATTTTGAGAAGGCACTGTTGAGTTAGTCCAGGTACAGATAACTAAGATGCTAAGCATATCTGGAGTACAGCTATGCTTTTAATAAATAGGTGTCTAAATTCTGCAGGAGCACAGCATTTCATCTTACAATCCAGAATGCAAAACTTGGATTCTTTACCATCTGTATAGACTCAATGCTGCTATCAGTTAATCGAACTACTACAGAAGCAGGGACAATAAATGGAATGATCATTGCTCTAGTCCAAGTCAATAAGGCTTGATGTTTAAGGGAAAGTTAAATACAGAATACAGAAAGAATAGGCTGCAATGTTTATATATTAAGATATACAAAAAGCTGGATTGGAATAATGTTGTTTTTCTTTGTCAGTACATCTGGAGAAAATAATTTTTTTTTAAAAAAAAGTTATTAGATTTACTGCCTTAAAAAAAAATCAAGTACTTCCCAAAATTTTGCAAAAAACTAAGCAAAATTATAATAAAATAGATGTCTAACTAACTAGCTAACTTTCTTTTGTTTCTAGTGGATATTTCATAAATAATACGTGATTATGATAGCATAAAGAATTGGAGTAATGATTTCTATTGAGTTGCATATTGATTATTGAAAGGTAAGTAGGCCTGACTTTTTAAGTCTGTTCTGTTTTGCTTATCATTATGCCAGTATAAATTTTAAGTGAAAAATGATGTCTGTTGAGTGTTAGTAATTTTAACTGTGAAATGTAACCTATATCTAAAATCTTCAGGTGATATACTATAGCTTGCTAATATCTTAAATTAAGCATTGCACATAGCCATACTGCTATAACATATAATTTTATGGAAATACCACTGGTATGGCTTCTGCCATATGCTGCACTGAAGGCCACCTCATTTGCAGAGGTGCTACATCACAGTTAGCTGAAATATGCTTTTAATGCATATTTGACTTGGTTGTAAATTTTCACTTAGTTGTAAATTCAAGGTCTGTGAAGGCCAGTGTCATTAGAAACTCCTTTTATGTTTGAGTCCAGACTTTTTGAACAGGTATTGTTGAAATTATTTTAAATGAGCATCCTGTTGTATTTCAGTACATAGATATGTTGAGATAAATGTCTTCACAGCAGGAAATATGAATTGGAAATTATTCCACACAAGATTGCCAGCTACAGTCTGTAGCACAGATGCCAAGAGACTACTGTTTCAGTGATATAAAAAAAAAAAAGAAAAAAAAAATTAGTTTGAGACCATTGGATTAAATTGTGACCAAGTATCCGGAAACTAGTTGACTTCATGAATAATGTGAATTGATAAACTCCTTTCCTATGTTGTGTTGCTTTTTCCTATATCTTATTAATAAAAACTAAAATACATTGATGGAATCTGAAAATGTCTGGGAAAAAGCTAAAATTACATCATTCTTCCTGAAAAAGGGGTTTGCATAAGTCAGTAATTTTATTACTTGTTAACACCCAGTGAATCTGCCCATTGCCTCATTCAACAGCAGCACATAACCTCTTTTGAAATTGCATTTGAAAGTTATGGTAAAAGAAAAAAAGTTCTGTTTAATTCCTTAAAGCCTCCTTGAGTCTTAGCTGCATGTATTTAAACCATTTCTTTAATTTCAAAATTGTCTACAAAAAACACCTAAAGGTGGAAACTTGCTCATCAATTTCAACAGCAAAGAGAATGAAAAGGATATGTTTCAATTCTTTCATGAAATGAAGACAGTAAAATTATACCCTTATTTATAAGTGTAAATGCTATTGTCATGGTGTTATATTCTCAGTTACACATATATTTCCACTGTTTATGAGGAACTTTTCATGTAGCAATTACAGGATAAGGTTCTGTGTGATTTATAATGCAGAAGATTAAATCAAATAGCCATAATACCTTAGAGGTTTCAGAGCCTCATATGTTCAAATCTCTTAGACTGTATCAAAATCTCATTAGATAATCCATAAATTTATAAAAGGTTACAAAACTTACAAAACTCCTAGCAAAAGGTGAATGTTATGTGACTAAGAACTAGATATGATATGATATGATTATTTTTTTTCCTTTTTGGGGTCTAATTTATTTGTCAATAAATGTATCTTCATTCACTCTAAAAGTACTTTCAAAATTTAATTAAAATTCCCCTAATATTTTCCAATGGAGAAGAGGAATTATTTGGTTTTGTTTTCTTTTTATTTTTTTTTCTAGAAGTTAGCTAATAGAGAAAGAGGCCTTGTACAGTTCCCTTTATAGAAAAAGACAAAAAGACAGGTTTTTATGTGATTTTAACCCCAGCGCTCCTCTTTTAATGCAATTCCTTGCACAATATTAGAGGTTTTAGCTGATGTCTGGAATTCTTCTTCTTCAAACCTCACTTTTTGTGCTTTACTAAAAAGATTTTCAATGCTTATTTTGAATCATTCTTTAGATACTTTGCCACTGAATGTAATAACCATTCAGAATTTGATCATGTTATTCAATGTGAAAGCAACTTGAAAAAGATAGATTTAAAGTTTGTTGACTTAAAAGAAACCAAGAGAGAAATTAAGAAAAGATTCTTAAAGTGAGTCTTATAGTAGCCATTTTGATCAAGGACTGTGTGTCTACATAGTGAATAGTGAATATTACTGGCCAAGTGGTTGAGGGGTTTCCTGTTCTAAGTTACCACTAATAAAGGAAGTGATATACGGAATTAATAATCAAGAAAGAAAATGCAGACTTTGAGAGAGAATTAAATATCTTCAGAGCACATTTTGAATCTTACATAGTAACTAGGTATTGCAATTGACTAGCAATTGGAATAGCTTTTTTTTTTTTTTTTTTTTTTTTTTTTTTTTTTTTTTAAAAACACTAAAAGCCAATATGCTGAACTAATAGTTTCCTGGAGATATTCTGTTTTGTCTCACTCCATTACTCAGTTCCCTGCTCAATGTTCAGCTTCTCCTACTGAGTCACTAATTGCCCAAGGTGTAGACAGTCTCATACAAAAATAAATTAGTTTGACTTATTTTTCCACTCGATTTTATTTCTCTTCTTTGTTGTTATAAGGTAGCAATTGAAAAGATCTTTTAAAAACCTAAAAGGTTCATCTCCAATGTTTAGTTATTTCACACTTATGCTTCATAGTAAATTATATTATTTAATTGCAAGAGATTATATTACTGGATAAAACAGAGATTGAAGATCTGTTTATGAACAATTTGTAAGCAATAACATTACGCAAACAATATTTAGAAACAATTCATAAAGTTGTGCCAACTAAGCAATGTTCTGCGTACTCTAACCTCATTTTCTCATCTAAAAATTGATTAAATAAGCAAACTATAAGTTAGATTCTGGGAACCCAACATTATAAGGACATCTGCCCCTTCCTGCTTATTAACATTGAACTTCTCAGAAGCAAGAAAAGAGTGGTATTTAAGCTTATGTATAACATTAAGCATTTTAAGTATTCTCACTTGTTCCTTTGAATTTCTCTCATTCTGTGTTTAAATAGTATTTTTTCCCAGAGAGATCTGAAAAAAGAAAAGTATTCATACAACTGCCTGTTTGCATAGACACTACGCATTGGAGGAAAGGTCACAGGATTTCAAATTCTAGCATCTACAGTAAAGTTTAATGACAAAATAGGTCAATTCAAGCTTTAGTCAAGCAGAAAGTTCTCAGCTGTGCACAAGCAACTTTATTTTTTTTTTTTTTTGGTCAAGTATAATACAGTACCAGTTGAAATCAATGGCTTCAGAAAATCCTTTAAATAAGGATAAGGAAATATTTAAGGTCCTTTAATATCTATAGGCATTATTCCCTAATGTCTTATGTTAGATTGTCTGCAAGAACTTAAATACTGGTTTTAAAAACATGGATGTCTTTTGAATAACATGTAGACTTATGCCAGCCCATCTTTTGTTCAAATTGGTGGTATTATAATAAAAGACTAGAAAATAAAACCAAAACCTTTCAGTTGTTATAAAACAGAATTATGCTCTACACCACTGAAAATGTATAAAACTAATATACATTTTTTTTAAAAAACAAGACCTGATTGCAGAAAATTCCAACATACAACTGGGAGTAACTAGTATTAGTTTCTGAAGGCTTTCAGTTCATAGAATCATAGAAACATAGAATCATAGAACAGCCCAGGTTGGAAGGGACCTCAAAAATTATCTGGTCCAATGTTTCATGGTAAAGGGACCCTAGATGAGATTATCTAGCACCCTGTCCAATCACATCTTGAAACCTCCAGTGACGAGGATTCTACCACGTCCTTGGGGAGGTTGTTCCAGTGAATGGCTGTTCTTATTGTAAAAAATTTCTTTCTTACGTCGAGATGAAACCTCTCCTGGTGCAACTTGTACCCATTGCCCCTTTGTTCTCCATGCAACTGCTTGTGAAGAGAGAGCCTCCTTCCTCTTTGTAGCTGCAGTTTAAGTACTGGAATACTGCAATGAGACTCACTCTGCACTTTCTATTCTCCAGGGAGAAGTGACCTGTCTCCTTCAGTCTTTCCTTGTAGGGCAGGCTCTCTACCCTGTTGATCATCATCATGTTCCTCCTTTGGGCCCTCTCCAGTCTGTCTGAGTCTTTCTTGAATTGCAGGGACCAGAAATGGGCACAGTACTCCAGGTGCAGCATGACAACCACTAAGTAGAGTGGAATGATCACATGTCTGTCTCTGTTAGTAATGCCCCTGCAGATGTAGCCCAGGATCTGATTTGTCTTTGTTGCTGCAGTGGTGCACTGCTGACTTACGTGCAGCTTGCTGTCCACCAGGATGCCCAGGTCTCTATCAGCAAGTCTGCTCCCCAGCCACACAGATCCTAGCCTGTAGTGGTTTTTTTTGGTTATTCTGACCCAGGTGCAGGACTTTGCATTTGTCTTTCTTCAACTTCATGCTGTTCTTGCTAGCCCACTCTTGCAGCCTGTTCAGGTCTCTCTGTAAGATGGCTCTCCCTTCTGACGTGTCCACCTCACTACCCAGTTTAGTGTCATCAGCAAACTTGGTGAGGGTGCTTTCATTCCCATCATCCAGAACAGCATGGGGCCCAGGAGACCCCACTTGTGACAGGCTGTCAGTCTGAGTAAAAACCATTGATCACCACCCTGTGAGTGCAGCCTGTTAGCCAATTTTTTGTGCATCTCACAGATCATCCATCCAATTTGTATCTTGCCAGTTTGTTTAGGAGAAGGCTGTGGGAAACAGTGTCAAATGGTTTGCTGAATTCCAGGTAAACAATATCCACAGCTATCCCCATGTCAACAGAAATGTTATTTTGTTGTGGAAGGTGATCAGGTCAGTCAGACATGATTTACCTTTGATAAATCTGTGTTGACTTTTCGCAGTCACCAGCTTCAACAAATCATAGAATATCCTGAGTTGGAAGAGACCCACAAATATTGTCTAATCCAACTCCTGACTCCACACAGGACAACCTAAAAGTTAAGCTATATATCTAAGAGTGTTGTCCAAATGCTGCTCGAACACCAACAGGCTTGGAGCCATGACCACTTCCCTGGGGAGTTTGTTCCAGTGCTTAACCACCCTCTCAGTGAAGAACTTTTTCCTAATTTCCAATCCTAACTTCCCTCGACTCATAGAATGGTTTGGGTTGGAAGGGACCTTAAAGATCATCTAGTTCCAACCCTCCTGCCATGGACAGGGACACCTTCCACTAGACCAGGTTGCTCAAAGCCCCATCCAACCTGGTCTTGAACACTTCCAGGGATGGGGCATCCACAGCTTCTCTGGGCAACCTGTTCCAGTGCCTCACCACCCTCACAGTAAAGAACTTCTTCCTTACATCTAATCTAAATCTCCCCTCTTTCAGTTTAAAGCCATTACCTCTTGTCCTATCACTACATGCCCTTGTAAAAAGTCCATCTCCAGCTTTCTTGTAGGCCCCTTTAGGTACTGGAAGGCTGCTATAAGGTCTTCCCGGAGCCTTCTCTTCTCCAGGCTGAACAACCCCAGCTCTCTCCGCTTGTGTTCATAGGAGAGGTGCTCCAGCCCTCTGATCATCTTTGTGGCCCTCCTCTGGACTCACTCCAATAGGTCCATGTCCTTCTTATGCTGGGGGCCACAGAGCTGAACATAGTACCCCAGAGGGGTCTTATGAGAGCAGACTAGAGGGACAGAATCACCTCCCTCGACCTGCCGGTCACACTTCTTTTGATGCAGCCCAGGATATGGTTGGCTTTCTGTGCTGCGAACACACATTGCTGGGTCATGTTGAGCTTCTCATCAACCAATACCCCCAAGTCCTTCTCCTCAGGGCTACCCTCAATCCACATATCACCCAGCCTGTATTTGTGCTTGGGATCACCCTGATCCAAGTGCAGGACCTTGCACTTGGCCTTGTTGAACTTCATGAGGTTGGCACGGACCCACCTCCCAAGCCTGTCAAGGTCTCTCTGGATGGCATCCCTTCCCTCCAGCATGTCAACTACACCACACAGCTTGGTGTTGTTGGCAAACTTGCTGAAGGTGCACTCAATCCAACTGTCCATGTCAGCAACAAAGATGTTAAACAGCACTGGTCTCAATACTGACCCCTGAGGAATGCCACTTGTCACTGGTCTCCACTTGGACATTGAGCCATTGACTGCAATTCTTTAAGTGTGACCACCCAGCCAATTTCTTATCCACCAAATGGTCCATCCATCAAATCCACATCTCTCCAATTTAGAGACAAAGATGTCATGCAGGACAGTGTCAAACGCTTTGCACAAGTCCAGGTAGATGATGTCAGTTGCTCTTCCCTTAGCCACCAATGCTGTAACACCATTGTAAAAAGCCACCAAATTTGTCAGGCACAATTTGCCCTTAGTGAAGCCATGTTGGTTGTTACAATCGTGTCCTTATTTTCCGTATGCTCTAGCATAGTTTCCAGAAGGATCTGCTCCATGATCTTGTCGGGCACAGAGGTGAGACTGACTGGCCTTTAGTCCCCCAGGTCTTCCTTTTTTCCCCTTTTTAAAAAATGGGGGTTATGTTTCACCTTTTCCAGTCAGTGGGAACTTCATGGACAGCCATGACTTCTCAAATATGATAAATAGTGGCTTAGCCATGTGTATTGGTTTTATGTGGCAAGGTTTTGGTAGCGAGGGGGGTTACAGGGGTGGCTTCTGTAAGAAGCTGCTGGAAGCTTCCCCTGTGTTCGAGAGAGAGCGATCCCACACCAGTCGGCTCTGAGACGGACCCGCCGCCAGCCAAGGCCGAGCCAATCAGTGATAGTGGTAACGCCTCTGTGATAACATTTTTAAGAAGGAAAAAAGTTGGGAGAGTGAGAAACAGCCGCTGGAGAGAGGAGTGAGAACATGTAAGAGAAACAAGCCTGCGGACACCAAGGTCAGTGAAGAAGGAGGGGCAGGAGATGCTCCAGGCGCCGGAGCGAAGATTCCCCTGCAGCCCGTGGGGAAGACCCTGGTGAGGCAGGCTGTCTCCCTGCAGTCTAGGGAGGTCCACAGGGGAGCAGATCTCCACCTGCAGCCCGGGGAGGACCCCATGCCGGAGCAGGTGGGTTCCCGAAGGAGGCTGTGACCCCGTGGGAACCCCGCGCTGGAGCAGGTTCCTGGCAGGACCTGCGGATCTGCGGAGAGAGAAGCCCGTGGAGCAGGTTTTCTGGCAGGACTTGTGACCCCGTGGGGGACCCGCGCTGGAGCAGTGTGCTCCTGAAGGACTGCACCCCGTGGAAAGGACCCATGCTGGAGCAGTTCGTGAAGAGCTGCAGCCCGTGGGAATGGCCCATGTTGGAGAAGTTCGTGGAGGACTGACCCCGTGGGTGGGACCCCACGCTGGGGCGGGGGAAGAGCTTGATCAGCCCTCACCCTGAGGAGGTGAAGCGGCAGAAAATAACGTGTGATGACCGTAAACCCCATCCCTGTCCCCCTTGTGCCGCTGGGGGGGTTTGGTGGAGAAATCCGGGAGTGAAGTTGTGCCCGGGAAGAAGGGAGGGGTGGTGGGAAGGTGTTCTGAGATTTCGTTTTATTTCTCATTACCTTACTCTGGCTGATTTGTAATAAATTGAGTTAATTTTCCCTAAGCTGAGTCTGTTTTGCCCATGACGGTAATTAGTGAATGATCTCTCCTGTCCTTATCTCGACCCGCAAGTTTTTGTTATATTTTTCTCTCCCCTGTCCAGCTGAGGATGGGGGAGTGATAGAATGGCTTTGGTGGGCACCTGGCGTCCAGCCAGAGTCAACCCATCACACCATGTCGTCTGCCAGTTCCGTCGGGATCCGTGGATGCATCTCATCAGGTCCCATGGCTTTGTGCACCTTCAGGTTCCTTAGATGGTCTCAAACCTGATCTTCTCCTATGGTGGGGAGTTCTTCATTCTCCCAGTCCCTGGCTTTGCCTTCTGCAACTTGGGTGGTGTGGCTGGAGCACTTGCCAGTATAGACTGAGGCAAAAAAGTTGTTGAGTACCTCAGCCTTCTCTATGTCCTGGGCAATCAGGTCTCGTGTTCTCTTCTGGAGAGGGTCGACATTTTCCCTAGTCTTCCTTTTGTCACTGACGTACCTACAGAAGCTTTTCTTGTTGCCCTTGGTGTCCCTGGCCAGATTTAATTCTTTCAGATCTTTAGCTTTCCTAACCTGATCCCTGTCTGCTTGGACAATTTCTCTGTATTCCTCCCAGGTGACCTGTCCTTGCTTCTACCCTCTGTAGGTTCCTTTTCTTGTTTGATTTTGCTCAGGATCTCCTCGTTCATCCATGCAGGCCTCCTGGCATTTTTGCCTGACTTCCTCTTTGTTGGGATGCATTGCCCCTGAGATTGTAGGATGTGATCCTTGAATATTAACCACGTTTCTTGGGACCTTCTTCCCTCCAGGGCTTTATCCCATGGTACTCTACCAAGCAGATTCCTGAAAAGGCCAAAGTCAGCTCTCCTGAAATCCAGGCTAGTGAGCTTGCTTTGTGCCCTCTTCACTGCCCTAAGGATCTTGAACTCCACCATTTCATGGTCACTGCATCCAAGACTGCCCTTGAGCTTCACTTTCTGCACCAGTCCCTCCTTGTTGGTGAGAGCAACATCCAGCATCGCACCTCTCCTCATTGGTTTGTCAATCCCTTGGAGAAGGAGTTGTCATCAACGCATTCCAGGAACCTCCTAGATTGCTTATACCCTGCTGTGTTGTCCCTCCAACAGATATCCAGGTGGTTGAAGTCATCCATGAAGATGAGGGCTTGTTAATATGAGGCTGCTCCTATCTGTCTATAGAGGGCCTCATCCCCTCAGTCTTTCTGATCAGGTGGCCTGTAGCAGACCCCCACTATAATGTCACCTGTCTATGCCCTCCCTTTAATCCTGACCCATAAGATCTCGGTCGGCTCCTCATCTATCGACAGGCAGAGCTCCATGCACTCCAGGTGGTCAGTGACATAGATGGTGACACCCCCTCCTCGTCTCCCCTGCCTGTCCTTCCTAAAGAGCCTGTATCCTTCCATTCCAACACTCCAGACATAGGAGCCATCTGTCACATCCCAATTTCTCAGGATGACGACTCAGGTTCACCAATTCCCGGGTCAGGATTAAGAAGAAATGACACCAGGGATCCTTTAACTCACAAAATTCAACTTTTATTCACTCACAACAAGAATTGGCATGAAAGTACATCAGCAAACTGTGTAACATGTCCTAACCGTACGTCACCAAACATATATTACAAGCCTTGCTTATTTGGGGATCAGTTCAAGGAAGACAATAAGGAGAGCCCTCCCATTGAGTCACAAGGTTCAGAGCGGACCCCCTTGCTTTCTAGACTCCCTCTCAGAGAGGAGCCTAGGGGCAGTTGGATCCACTCCTACTCCCAGACTTGGTCAATGGTTAATGTCTAAAGGGATGAGGTGTAGGGATTACGGAAGAAAAAGAGAGAGAGAGAGAGAAAGAAGATAAGGATTTCACCAGTTCTGGGTCCAGTGTTGGTCCAGCCAGCCTAAGGGTCCAGTTCCGGAGAGCGTGCGCACGTGGAGCTTCAGTTTGTGCCCTTTTATAATCTCCTCGCCCCTTCTTTGGGTGGGCACTTGAACTCATTAGGCTAATCAGGTGTCATGCACGGTTTGTGCTTACAGAACCTTTGGGAAACGGGCTGTTGGGCTTGGGGGTGGTTTGGGGAGTAACTTCTCCCTCCCTGCAGGTTCTTTGACCTCTGGCCATACCCGGGGAGCTGCCCCGCTCAGCCTGTCAGAACAGGGAACTGAGCGTTCTCTGGCATGGCACGGCCTCTCCGCCTGCAGTTCCTTGCTGTGCAGGGTTTGTCTGTGGGCAGAGTGTGCCATTAAGCAGAACTTGCCCCACCACAATGTTTGAGACATTAACTCCTTCAATCTCTGACACCATCACACCCTGTCTGTGATGCCAATAAGATCATAGCCCTGCAGGCATGCGCACATCTCTAACTCCTCTTGTTTATTTGCCATGCTACCTGCATTTGCATAGAGGCATTTAAGCTGGGGCCCCCATGAAGCTGACTTACTGGCTGGAGTGGCTGAAATTTCTTTGTGCTGCTCTTCAGGTGCTCTCCTGCTGACCTGTGATCCCTTTCCAGGTTCTGGGCATCATTTTCTGGCACTGGCATCAAACTGGTAGGAGTGGGATTGATTAAGGTTGCCCTCCCCTGGCAACTTTAGCTTAAAGTCCTCTTCACCAGCTTGGCAAGCCTATGGCTGAAGATGTTTTTCCGCTTCTCTGACAGAGGGACCTCAACAGCCCCAAGTAGACCAGGTTTCTCAAAGTGAGTCTCATTGTTTAAGTAGCCAAACCCCTGGCTGTGGCACCAGTCCCATAACCATTTGTTGATTTGCCAGATTTGACTGGCCCTTTCAAACCCCTTCCCCTTTGATCAGGACTTCATGCTTTCCTGGGGTTTCCCCAGCTCAGGAAACCCCCCTTGCACGTCATGATCCCCTGCTCTGCTGCAGAATGCACCTGCACCAGAGCTGATAGCCTCGGTGAGTCATTTAAATATTTAAGCCATTCCCTTGTGTGCTTTCAAGGGACATATTGAACTTGGCTCTTCTGAAATCCAGGGTCTCCATCCTGCAACTGGTCTTCAGTGTGCACAGGAGGATCTTAAACTCCACAATGTCATGATCACTGTTTCCAAGGCTACCATTGATAGGTACATTGTCAAGTAAGTCTTCTCAGATTGTGCGTAGTAAATCTAGCAATATGCTGTTCCTAGTCAGCACATTCAGCATCTGTAGCAGGAAGCAGTCCTCAATGCATTCCAGGAACCTGATGGACAACTTGTGTACCGCTGTGTTGCTTTCCCAAAAAACCTCCAGGTAACTGACATCACCTGTGAGGACCAGGTTCTGCCGGCCTGAGACAAAGTAAGGTTTCATTGGCCTTGTCATTCTGATTGGGAGGTCAGTAACAGTTACCTAACAAAAGATCTCCCTTGGTGATGATCCCTCTAATCTTGATCGAAAGGCATTCAATAGAACTTTTGTGGTCTCCATAGCTCACCTCCATACACTTTTACCTAGCACCACCACCTCCTCTTCTTCCCTTTCTATCTTCCTGAGTTTGCAACCACCCATCGTCATGTGAGTTGTCCCACCATGTTTCCATGGTTCCTATGATATCATAACTCTCAGACTGGGCATGGAGCTCCAATTCTTCCTGTTTGTTGCCCAGACTAAATGTGTTGGTATACATGCACCTGAGGTGGCTGGACTTAGGCTTCTTGTCTTTGGAGAAAGTTGAGGAGCAATCCTCACTACTCTGGTAGCTGTACACATCCACCCTGTTCCTTACAAATATGTAGATGTCACGGCTTTGAATGCTATCCCGAGTTTGTTAGTTTCATGCACGATTTACTAAGTCAGCCAGTTCTTTATCAGGCCTGACTACGAAAGTTATCCGACAATTTTGAAAGGTATTCACATACACCATTAAAATTACTGCTGTGGTGATGTATGTTGACCTCTGCAAAATTGTCACTTCAGTACTTTAAAATCCAAAACTGTACTGTTGGTACTCCCAAACTGCCACATTCTTATTAAAATTTCTTGCTAGATTTATGTGATCGTAATTGACATGAACAAGGCTGTAAATGAAAATGCCAAACAATTTATTAGCTGTGTCCTATCTCAAATATGTAACTTCTCGCCTTTTTTCTGAAGTAAAGCTTCTAGAGTGCAATGTTGATAACTGTATCAATGCATATGGACTTATTCCACACTATTAATGTTATATTATTTTAACCTATGTGGACTATATTGAATGTAGCAACAATTCTTTCACTAAATCATACTAGCATCACTCATTTTACTTAGTGTTCCTTAAAGTAATGTGTTCTGACTGAATGCACACACAAATGTATTATTCATGTCAAATTCGAAGACTTACACTTTACAGTGACCACTGTTAATTCAGCCCTGAAAAGAAACAACACTCTGTGAGCAATATATAATAAAAGGCCAGATTCTCACATAAATCAAAATTATATAAATGAAGACTATTTTAAATGAAGTCAGGAGACTAACATTACCATAAAGCCAGCACAAATTAGAGAAGATTCAAGCCTTTAAAGAAATATTTCAATTTTAAATACATTTAAAATGAAAACTCTGTGGAACAGTCATGAATGTAAATAGGTTTGTGGCCTTCATTTTAAAACTCTAAGATAGCATATTCACCTTAAATATATCAGCACACAAAGTGACTATCACAGCACTTGGAGCATTGCAAGGAGTCTTAAGCTGTATTTCAATACCCTAGGGACCAGCACCATTTTCAGCTAACCCTCTGCTTAATGTTTTTGCATTATCTGTGTCAGCCTTTGAAAAAATATGATACACCATAAATGTACTTCTGTCCAGGAAAGCATGACTGGCCTCAAAATCTGGAGATAAATAAGAAGTCTTTTGTAACCCTCTGGGGATTCACAGGTTTAAGATTTTATTCAAAGCTGTAACAGCTAAAATTTTGCTGCTTTAATAATAGAATTTACCTTTGTAATCATATGAATCCAAAACTTAAGTTTTAAGACAAACAGAAAACCTGAGGTCTCTGATAACTACCACAGGAATATGTAACAAATTCTTTCTTGCTGCATTGATCATGCTACAGCAACAGTCCACAGCTGGGCAAAGAGTTACAACTCTCTTCTGTTTTTAGCCTGTTAATGATGTGCTAGCAAATCAAGGTAAACTAGGTAAGTATGGGAGGGCACTGGTAAGAATGGACCTGTGCTTAGGTTAAATATGAAAAAAAAATATTGGCTCCCAAGAGATTTTTTTAGTCTTCATTTTTTTTCCTGCAGGGATAGATTTAAACCAGGTTTAGACCTGACTTCCCCAGTTCTTCTGCTGTTTCATAGTGTACCGGCCTCGAAGAGAAAAATTAGTCACTGACTGAAAATGTTACTTTTTCTGTGTGTAGGGTTTTTCTTTTTTTTTTTCTTTTTGTTTGCTTGGTTTTTTTAATAGTGGTCTTATAGGACATTTTGATTTCCATTCACAGTTCAAGAAAAATATATATTTGTCTCCTCTGAGATGAATTGAAAGATGACTTTCCTAGAGCTAATAGTTAGAGTCATAACAGTTATTGAACCCATAATTATTGTTCTAACACTGTGCTAATGCAATGCAGTTAGGTTTCTAGTGCATTTCCCAGCTATGGGTTTGGGTGTGTACCCCAGTTGCCTGCTGATTCCATCTTGGGCTGGGAGCCAGACATGCGTCATCCTTTCTCCTTTTCTGCCTGGGGGTAAAATCAAGTACTGAGGCCAAGCAGGAGACAAAGGATTTGTCTATACTACAGATTAAGAGCACAGCAAGGGTTGTTTTTACCAGTGCGTTTGGAGTCATGTTGTGTGCACTGAAGTACAGTACTCCTACAAGAAAACCAAGCTTAAGTCACAGACTTCACTTACCATTGGGAGCACCCCACTTTAAAGGGGAGTCAAGGTGCTTCGTCCAAGGGCAAAATACACCTCCTCAGCAGTCCTCCAGTAGCTTGGCTCTACAGGTGCAGTTCTCTGTTAGTGATGGAAAGGCAAGCTGGGTTGGCTGGATGAAAATCTATTTCATATCCACTGTGAGGTACAGACACAGGGTAGAAACCTAGGTAGGACACCTGGAACAAATTTTGTTTCCAGTAAACAAGTAATGGGGACATATAGTCCCATAACCATTAACAGATTTCATCAAATCAAGTCCTGGTCCTTCTCTCTTCAGCTGCACAGGTTGCTGTTGTAGATACACCCATAATATAGTCAAGCTGGATCCCAGTCTTGCAAGTCAGTCACAGGGCATTTCAGCAAATGCATGTATTAAACAAGTTATCATTTAGTTTTGACTATGGGAGAAATTACATGCTAATGTAAAGATTCAGCGTCTAGTCTGTTCCCCTGTCTTAGACTATACTTCTAGAAGAAGCTTCCCTCTGTAATTTCTCTAAACTAGCTCACAGTTAATTTCTAATTATATGCTTTTTAGCAACATAAATGATTCTTCTTTTGTCAGTAAAATAATTATAATGTGTAAGAAATTCTTTCTAACAGACTTCTGATCTTGGTGACAATTTAGGTTAATTTTGACTTAATAAATATGAATTTGTGACTGCCCACTGTTACTAGCTTCACAAATGAGTCCTCCATTATGCCTTAGTTTACATTCAGCCATTCATTTCTTATTGACTGATAATTAGGGAAGTAAAAGGCCTAAAGCTAGGGGTTTTTGCTGGTTTAGTAAGTACCAAGTGTAAATTTGTTAAGTGGAAATTTCTTCTGGACATGTATGCCTGCTCCTTGTTATGCCTCAATGAACATGTTTGAACTTGACATCTTTATAGCTAGTATTAATTAATATGTGGGTAAACATTTGCATAACAATAAAGTTACCAAAATATTAAGGTGGAGGCAGACTTACTGCAAGCAGATTCTTTGAGGCACACATATATGAGAGACACTGAGCAGAATCTTACTAAACAATTCCCAATATAAAGATACAGGCAGGCACAGCAGATAATAAATATAAGCAGCCTTCTACAGATTTCTGATACTGAATAAGAAGTCTGGAATAATTGTAACAAATAAAAGCCCTTTGCAAAATTTGCAAAATTATTAACTCTATTGAGATTCATACATTTGTCATTTGTTTTGACAGAAATGGTGGCAATGTTGAGTATTCCTCAACATACAGAGTTACATATCTTCCAGCATGGAAGCAGCAGGACTGAAACACTTTTACTTTCTCTGAATAGCAGATATTTGGAAAAATGTTGAACCATGTCTCCTGAAATGCTGAAATCAGATTTGTATAGCTCTTTTTTATAATTTAGCAGAAAATGTTTGATCTGCTTGAAAACTTAGTGAAGTTTGAGTTGAACTTTGGTCCTATAAAACATTAAAGAAAAGTACAATTGGCAAAAAATTAAAGCTATGTAGTACTCCACAGATTGTACATATTTAAATTGAAAAAGAGTTATTAATATAATATTTGCCAGAGCCACACTCTACAACCTGTGGTAGGAAAAACAAGTGTCTTCTAGAACCGTACTTGAAATGCAACATATTTCTTCACACAGTCACATCTTTAGTATCAGTTTCTATTCAATGGCAGAAATTTATGGAACAGTGGCTACATACTGCTTTTTGTCTTTTCTAAACTAAGCAAAAAGGATATTTCATCAAATTCTGGTTCTTCAGTGAATTGAAGCAAAACTTAGGGAGAAAGTAAATTTTATGGGGATGATACCTCAACACCCAAATAAGATACTGTCTGTAAAATGCCACGTGAAAAGGAAAACACTGGTTTAGTTCTTTTAGAATTCTGAGATGGCACCCAGATTAGGGGGAACTATTGAGGTTTTTATGATCATGAGCTGTATGATTCACTTTTGTTTTTCAGTTAATTTCTCACAGAAAATAGTATTACCCATATTCAGTACTTCATACCAAGAACACATTTTTCCTCATCATCTCCTGTTTACTGAGGAGTGAGTTTAAGGTGTTGCAGATTAATACAAATGCAAATTCTGAAACACTAGGGCTAGTCTCTGTTCAAGCATGTTTATCTCCACAAGGGTTTATTGTTTGAAAGGTATCATTAAGCTGGCTTTGTGCAGAGAGAAAGCATTGATCTGGCAAGGCCCGCGAGTGGAGCACTAACAATCTGATACAACTAAGCTGGCTTCAAGTGGAGACACATACCAGGACATACTTTACTAATTCTACTAGCAAGTGTTCACTATCTTAGATGTCCCAGTCCTTCTTTATCCAGGATAACAGGGCTTCACTGTATTTTGTAATACAAGTAGTATAATTTCTAGGGGGTTTGGTCTTTACCCAGGTTTTTTGGGTTTTTTTCTCTCTATTGCCTGCAATACTATAGCCATCTGACAACCATCAGTATAAATTGACATAACATGTTGTCAGACCATACCCTAGGGTGCTGTTAATTATTGTTATAAAAAAGCTCTGTCTGCCAGCTCTGTTCTCTATTCCTTAATCTGCAGATTTTAAGGCTTCTCAGTCTGAGTTCTACAGAGAAGTCCCCTTCTTGGGACTTAATTGTCAGTTCTAAAGCATTTGAAGATGTATGAAATAGATTTGGTTGAAGAGCCTATTGTGAAAATAATGTCCCTCTCATGGTAAACACAGTCAAGCTATTCTGAAGTGAAGGTTTCTCCATGTATACAGTAAGCCGTAATATAGAATCCTATTCTTCCTATACCAAGAGTAAAACTTTACATAACATCATAGCAACTGGATGTTCCTTAGAAAATGCCCTTTGTGGTAAGTGTACCTCAGTCACATATCACACATTCATTTTCTTAGGGGAAAAGAAAAATGTTTTGTATTTTCAGGCCTCTTTGTTTGAGAAGTCATTCATTTGTGACTCTTTCAGCTTCATCCCTCGTCCATAAGTCTTGTGTCTATGCCCTGACAACATAGAATTAATAGTAAACTTAATTCTATGAAATTCACAGACAACATATAAGAAAAAGAATTTTGTTAACTCATTTATCTGAGTATTTTAAAGGAATGACTGAGCTGCTGCACATATCTTTTTCAGTCAGATGAGGGCTGGAACTTAGTGAGGATTTTTAGACTAGGGGAAAGGTGCAGTTTCTTTTCAGCTCTTTCCAAACAAAGAATAATTGGATAATTCTGGAAGAACTTCATTGTTTAAAGACCAATAAATTCTTCTTATACCTGAAAATAAACTAAACAACAACAACAAAAAAGTATGGTGTGTGTAGGTTTGAACCCCTTGGCTCCCTCTATTCCTCTTGCCTCTCCTGTCATGCAAGGAAACTGCTTAGAATGATCCGGAATTTAAACATTCACAATTTGAACTTTTTAGTAATTTTTCTTTAATAGTGTCCTGGTTTCAGCTGGGATAGAGTTAACTGTCTTCCCAGTAGCTGGTGCAGTGCTATGTTTTGAGTTCAGTATGCGAAGAATGTTGATAACACACTGATGTTTGCAGTTGTTGCTCAGTAGTGTTTAGACTATAGTCAAGGATTTTTCAGCTTCTCATGCCCAGCCAGCGAGAAAGCTGGAGGGGCACAAGAAGTTGGCACAGGACACAGCCAGGGCACCTGACCCCAACTGGCCAACGGGGTATTCCATACTGTGTGATGTCACATCTAGTATAGGAACTGGGGGGAGTGGGGGCGGGGAATCGCTGCTGGGGGACTGGCTGGGTGTCGGTCGGCGGGTGGTGAGCAATTGCCCTGCGCATCATTTGTACATTCCAATCCTTTTATTATTGCTGTTGTCATTTTATTAGTGTTATCATTATCGTTATTAGTTTCTTCTTTTCTGTTCTATTAAACTGTTCTTATCTCAACCCATGGGTTTTGCTTCTTTTTCCCGATTTTCTCCCCCATCCCACTGGGTGGGGTGGGAGTGAGTGAGCGGCTGCGTGGTGCTTAGTTGCTGGCTGGGGTTAAACCACGACAAATAGAAAATACAAAGATGAGGATTAAGAGATCATCACTCAGGTTGAGGAAGAAAAATCTGCTGTTGCACAATAGTTCTTAAATTTTCTCAAGTTTTACATTCTGTCTAGTGAAGAAAGTGAGATTGCTGTCACTCCCTTTACATGCTTACCGGACATGTGCACTCCATGTAGTCTTGTGGACAAGGACGTGGGAGGGTGGGCTTCCTCTGCCATTCTGCCACAGCCCAGAGGACTCTCAGGCAAAAAAGAATTGTCTCATGTCATCCCTCTCTCATTCATGCTCAATCTCCCACAGTCCAAGTCATTGAATTCTGTCTCTCTTGCTCTCACCAGAAACTCCAGCACACTCTTCAAAAAAACCCAACAAACTAAAACCCAAACCAGAATGTTCCTCAATTGAACACATTTTCTTTAAGAGTTTCATTCTGTTAAATTATATAAATGTGTGTATAAAATTATATAAACCTGTGCATGTATATATATGTATATAACTACGAAACAACTGCTGTTTATTTGAAAGCTTCCATTAAGTTTAATTCATTTCTAAGCCAATAACATAGCTAAGAAGAAAATGACGTATTTTTGTCTCCAGATATGTAAGTCATAGCATTTAGCCTTTTGGAAATAAACAGTGCCTCAGTCACCCTATGTGAGAACCCTGCTTGAACTTCATTGATCTGTGTTTTATAGCAGGTCAGATTAGATGCTTATACTTCTCTCTTATGACCTTCTAACAAAAGAAGGAATCACCTTGTGCTTTAGTCTGTGTCCCTGCTGGGATCCTTTCATAGGAAAACTGTGAAAAGTGATTTCTGAGAACACAGAAGTGACAAGTTCAGAGTAGCTCATGTGTCCCTATGCTTCTGCTGCTGGGTATGAGTTTTGTGGCAGAAGAATAAACCAGAGTTGATCAGAATGGGGCCCAAAACTCTGCCTTTGCATTTTGACTTCCCCCAATTACTGAAGTATAACCTCTTTTCCCATTATGCTTTAATCCCCTCTGCAAGCTTGAACAAGTTAAACTCATTTCAGAGTGACTAGTTAGATTCAAAAGATATTTCTAAAGTTTTTTTTGTGTGGAACACCTATTGTATATTTAATACAGGATACTGCCAGAATTCCAAATTATCCTTCAGTAACTAAGATATTTCTGTTATTTATGATATTCACTAATTATTTGTACAAGAACAAAATCAACCAATAAAAGTCAATTAGCTGATTGTTTGCATCTTTAATTATCACAGCACTTACCAGTTTTATCTTAATTATTTTGGACTAGCAGGTGTTTCCAGCAGGAAAGAAAGAAAGAAAGAAACGAGCTGGAAAGCATAATGGTTCAGGAATGCTATTACTTTTATTATACATGTGTAAAAGAAAAAGATTTTCAGGAAGACCAAATGGTTGAATGTTTAATTTCCATTTGTGCTTCTTAAAGTCTTCCCCTGTGGTAAGCAAGCTTTACTGAATGAAAACAAAAATGTTGTTAGTCTGTAATTATGACATTTAAATGGAAATTTCATTCTTTTCACCAACATAATGAAATAATGGTAGCTCAAAAATTAAAACAGAACAATTTTCTCTCTCTTCCCTTCTTTTTTTTTTTTTTTTTTTTTTTCAAGGGGTAGAAACATCCTCCAAGCTGGTAGGACATATAGTCTTTGCTTTTACATTTTTTTCTAGTTTATAAACTGTTTCGTGTCACAGGTTTTGAATGAGACTATCTTATTTGCTTATGCCCAAGCGTAAACATGTTATTCCAAACTGAATGAGTGTTACAAGCTGCTCCCATCTCCAAATTCTAAGTAAAGCTGCAGAAAATTATTAAATATAGCATGTACTCCCTGAAGGACAGGTTCAACTTGATCTAGGCCAGACAAAAAAGAAACTAATGCTAAGACTAAGATACAGTTCCGAAAAGGCAGGAAGGAGAATTTCAGCATCGCAGTCAAAACCTGTGATCCTTAAAATCACTTCTTAGCTATCACATAAACTTGGCAAAAATGAAAAGCACACACGCTAGCAGTTTACAATGCATGTTTCACAGACATGTAAAGGGTCTAATTTTGGGCAAAACCGCTCAATTTTGGCAAGCCTGAGCAGACTCACAATAAATCTCAACCAAGACCCGTAGTTAGGTTCCCACTTGTAAGTCCACTGGGTTCTAGGCATGGTGAATGTTCTTACAGCTAACTGACGGCATGTTGGCAGGATCACGTGCAAAGCAGTGGCTGCTAGTATTGCTTTTGAGTGATACTTTTTCATGTGACATTCTGGAGATTGAATCCAGAGCATGAGGAACTATATTTCAGATCTCTTCTTTGTCTCAGTAGGTTCAAAGTCATATGCCCCGCTTTGGAGGGCATATTGGGTTAACCTGGCAAGGTTTGTAGTAGGGGTGCTGCAGGGATGGCCTCTATGAGAAGAGACCAGGGCTGCCCAGTGCCAGACAAAGCCAGTTTCAGCTGGCTCCAAAAGGGACCCACCACTGTCTAGAGCCAAGTCCATCAGCGACACTGGTTGTGCCTCGGTGATAACATATTTAAGAAAGGGTGAAAAGAACAGTGCACCAGCTATGTGAAAGAGGAGTGAGAAAAATGTGAGAGAAACAACCCTGCAGACCCCAAGGTTAGTGAAGAAGGAGGGGAGGAGATGCTCCAGGCGCCGGAGCAGAGATTCCCCTGCAGCCCGTGGGGAAGACCCTGGTGAGGCAGGCTGTCCCCCTGCAGCCCAGGGAGGTCCACGGGGGAGCAGATCTCCACCTGCAGCCCGGGGAGGACCCCGGGCCGGAGCAGGGGGATGTGCCCTGAAGGAAGCTGCAGCCCATGGAGACTCCATGCATGAGCAGGCTCCTGGGAAGAGCTGTGGCCCATGGAGAGGAGCCCATGCAGGAACAGGTTTTCTGGCAAGACCTGTGGCCCACAGGGGACCCATGCTGGAGAACTGAAGCATGGGTCTTTCCTGAAGGACTGTACCCTGTGGAAAGCACCCAGGCTGGAAGTTATGGGACTGTATCCCATGGGAGGGACCCGTGTCTTTTGCTTTTGGGTCTGTGTAATAATACTACATAGGTAATAATCTGAACATCTCTTTTTCTTCTTAAAATGTGAATTATTATGCTAACATTTTCTATGTGACTGAGGTTAGTGTTCTTTAAGCAAATAAAAATAAGTTTAGTGTTGTTAAGCTGCTAGTATTATCCAAGAATTCCAAAGTCCATCTTCTGGCCAAAACTAAACCAAAATTAAAAAATACTATGGCAGCTAGATGTGCACAATAACAGAATAAGATCTTCAGATAAATGGACACGTTTAGCCATAGTATGCCCAGAATAATGAGTTTTATAACATTATGATATCTTAGTTCTATAGCTTTTCCTTTTAAAAAGTTCTTTGATAACCTTCCTTACACTTTGATTGTGGTTACATCACTGCTTGTTAGTACACACACAATGGGTTCAACATTTTCTCTTCTAGGTTTTGCCATTACAGTTTTAAGTAGAGACCAAAGGGCTGGAGCAGTTCTCCGCACAGCAAAAGCTTTGACCCTGAGAGGAGAGAATAAATTTTCTAGGCTACTTATCTGTTAGAACAGAATTATTTCCCCTCATTTTAAGTCCATCAAAAAGCGGCTTTCCAATTATTTCAATAAGATTTGCACCAGGTTTTATATCAAGGCATTATAAATGACATTGGGAAGAGAAAAAAACAAAACAAAACTCATTTTTACCTTCAGGATAGACTAAAAAATTTCAAACAGTTGTTATGTCACAAAAATTTCAGCAGGTTCTCTTATTCACTGCTTTTTTTCAAGTTTCATCTTTCATAGGACCACTACCTACAAAAGTGTTTAAAGCAGATACCTTCTTTCCTTTGGGAGAAGTAAGATGAATTTTAATATGCAACAAAAATCATTTACAGACCAGCCATTTCCCATTTTTGAATTCAGCTCTACTTCATGGGTTCAGCTCTATGAAACTGGAAGATTTTCCTGCTTTCTCTGGCATGTATTAACTTCAAATTTTGGTGTCTGCTGGTTGCAATGGAAGATATCAGTATTTAATAAACTTGAAAAGCAAGTTATTACAATGCAGATAAATGCCACCCAGAGTACATGTCAAAAGCATACATAAATATAAATTAAAGCATAGGTAAAGTCTTGATCATTGTTTTGCAAGTCTATTCTCCATGTTTGAAAATGTATGTACTGGAACAAGAGGTATTTAAAATCCCCAATGTCTCACAGACAATACCAGGAAAACTCAACATGTTTAGCTATTCTGTTAAGTGGTGGGGTTTTTAATATTTTTCTTTTCCTAGCATTACTGAAAAGCTCTTCATTGTGTGATATTGCTTTACCTGCAGTAGTGATTCTGACATCATTTTAGCTGCTATAGAAAGACTGTAACATAAACAAAAGATTATGGCTCAAAGAGAAGAGGAGACAGGGCCAAATAAGCTTCTTATCTAACTGTCTTGTGATTGTGCAAATGCTCTTAAATAAACCTTTGAAAGCTTTCTTTAGAATAACTGTACTAGAGTATTCAGTAGGCTTTCTTTTACCTAAGAGATTTAATTGTATGTCAGCAGAGCTATTTGAAAGCATTTTGGTGCCAGTAAAAAGGTTTCTACCTGACTCTACATTTAGTGACTTTTTAAGAGATTAACTTGATACAGGCTTTAAGAAAGACTGTGGCATGAAATTGAAAGTGTTAGCTTTGCTCTCATACTTGATGAAGCCTAATGAAACTGTAACAATCAATAAACTTTACATGTCGTTAGCAACAGTATGATCTTGCTATTGTTGTCATACAGCATAAGTCTATATGTGAGCACTATATGAGAAGAGGTGTTTAACCTATGAACAGTAATTATCGTGACAGCATTATCACAAGCTTATTGTCAACACTTATTATAAAAGTGTCAGCTGGCAACTTGGGTTTTGACTACAAGGATTGACTAAATGTGTTATGTGTATTATTTTAAGAACATTTAATTTCTGAATTTTGATATTATGCCTCATAAATGGCTACTCTTTTGCAATGGAACTGGAAAAAATAGTCTAATGACTGCCAACAGGTTGTTCGTCTGCTTCTTGGAAACCACTGGTTATATAGACTACCTTCAGTGAGAGGTATACATCTGAACACTTCACCTTATTTTGAAAATATAAAATTTCTGCAGGAACAGCATAATAATGGAGCAGTGGAGAAATTGTTGTGACCCATTTTATATAATAAATATGTATTCATGAATCTTTCCTAACTACTTGATTTTTTGTTCTACTCAGATACTGATTTTAGCTTCTCCTGTAATCTTTGTGGGTTTTGTCATCCCAAGAATTTGCCTTGGGCAAGACCTCATTCCCAGTGGCATCAGTATAACTCTGTTTGGACCAAAAAACCACTTTCTGTTTTTGTCTCTGCATATTCTGAACAAAGGTGTAGGGTTCGGCGTTCGGAAGATCTCGCGATGTCACGGAAAGTTAGAGGGTTAGTCGCAGCCTTGTGATGTACCTGTAATCCCGCCTCCCCTTGTTAGTATAAAAGGAATTAACTGCGCAATAAAAGGCGGAAGTTGGCACTCACACTGCGTGTGTTATCTGTCTCTTTCCCTGGTCAGGGCCGACCAGTGATCTAAGTGTGGCACCTTGATATGTAGCAAACGCTACACAGAGGTTTTTTGAGCTATGCAGGGAAAATAACATTTAAGTGAATATAATGAATGTGAAAGATTAGGAACACAATTTATCATCCAAGAACAGAATCATATTAGCAATATAAACTGTTGGACAGTACTCTTTTCTGTACACAGGTAAATGGTTAATATTCTGAGCCTTAAAGTACTATTACTTTAGTCACCTCACATGCATGCAAAAATCAAATTAATTCTTTGTTTATTCAAAAGGCATTCTTTATCCAACAATTGCCAGAGTAGGATACCCAAAGTTACATTTTTCCTACTGGTTGCTCTTATTTTCATCAACCATTATATGCCAAGGATTTATTCAGAGACTTATTCATCAGGTTGAATAAGAACTTGTGTGATGAGAAGGCTTTGCTACATCTTGCAGTATTGTGGCTACCTTCTTTGTATCGGGTCACCCCAGGTAAGCTATTCTGATTAGAATCTCTCAGCATGGAGGGGTGAGGAAGAAAGGAGAGGAAAGGAGAGGAAAGGAGAGGAAAGGAGAGGAAAGGAGAGGAGAGGAGAGGAGAGGAGAGGAGAGGAGAGGAGAGGAAAGGAAAGGAAAGGAAAGGAAAGGAAAGGAAAGGAAAGGAAAGGAAAGGAAAGGAAAGGAAAGGAAAGGAAAGGAAAGGAAAGGAAAGGAAAGGAAAGGAAAGGAAAGGAAAGGAAAGGAAAGGAAAGGAAAGGAAAGGAAAGGAGAGGAAAGGAGAGGAAAGGAGAGGAGAGGAGAGGAGAGGAGAGGAGAGGAGAGGAGAGGAGAGGAGAGGAGAGGAGAGGAGAGGAGAGGAGAGGAGAGGAAAGGAGAGGAGAGGAAAGGAAAGGAAAGGAAAGGAGAGGAAAGGAAAGGAGAGGAAAGGAAAGGAAAGGAAAGGAAAGGAAAGGAAAGGAAAGGAAAGGAAAGGAAAGGAGAGGAAAGGAGAGGAGAGGAGAGGAGAGGAGAGGAGAGGAGAGGAGAGGAGAGGAGAGGAGAGGAAAGGAGAGGAAAGGAGAGGAAAGGAAAGGAAAGGAAAGGAAAGGAAAGGAAAGGAAAGGAAAGGAAAGGAAAGGAAAGGAAAGGAAAGAAAGGAAAGGAAAGAAAGGAAAGGAAAGGAAAGGAAAGGAAAGGAAAGGAAAGGAAAGGAAGGAAGGAAAGGAAAGGAAAGGAAAGGAAAGGGGATTATTATACAAATTTCAAGCTAAGGTCCTGTAAGAATTTCAAGGGAAAGGTACAAAGTACTATGTTTTTGTCACCCCACTACTAATAGGATTTAGCTCTAGAAGTGAAAACATCAAATAGAACAAGACACATTCTGGTTATATCACAGTGTTGCTCTAGTTTCTCCATCCCTTATGTTTACATTCTAGTGTATTGAATTAGTATAGGACAGTAGAAGACTGTATGGTTTGAAATTTGATATCAAATATTGAATTTCATTTACATGTGAATTCCATCTATCTGTTAACATGTCTGAGTATTTTGAATCAGTTATAAGATGCCTCATTCATTTTACCTCATGTGGGTTATGAGCAGTTTTGTAGGGATTTATGCATGTTTTACTTAGCTAGCATTAACAGCTACTAGTTGAAATATGAAGACCAGATTCTGTATCCTTCTATTTTATTTGAAGGCAAAGAAGGAGAATGGAGACCATAAAGTTTAGACAAAGACCATTACAATAATGGAAGTTTGCCTTTATTTTCTTTATGCACTTTATAAAACAGTGGAAATTACACTAACTTTCAGAAGAATATTAGCATTGGCTCTCTCATGTTTTCACTTTCCCAATATGCCCAGCATACTCAGGCAACATAGAGACACTATATTATGGTATTTAATAGTACAGAAGAGCTTATATATACAAAATGGATTTATGTATATATACATATGTAGTTCAGTTAGCCTATATTTGTCCAGTTTGCAAGGAACCTGGTTACTCTTTCAACACATTTTTTGTGGTAAAATAACTGCTGTTAAATAAATAGATGTGAATTTCAGAAATAGAACCATTTTAATTTACTTTTCAAAAAAGAAAATACTGTTGCTGAAGGGAGAGCATACCTCTGCAAAAAGGACAGCTTTCTCTTTTGAAGCAGATCTGATGATGCCAAGCTTCTGGGAATGTTCCACATTGGAAATCTTCATCTCTGATAAGTGAAAACTTGATGCATGAAATTTGCTTTGGGTTAGAATCAGGTGGAAAAAATTCTCATATTTGTGAAACAAAGACATCTCATATATTGATGCTTACTTGAATCGTTAGAAATCCTGAAACAGTAGTTCTGAAGTAAGGTTTCTCAGGAGCATGCACAAATGACAATGGTTTGTGTATGTTATTTTCCTCAAGCTTAGCATGCCAGCCCTTAGCTAGTCTGTTCTGCTTCCCTTAGGGGTAGGTCCAAGACTGCCCTGGTAGTAGGCATGCAAAAAAGTTATTTCTTGCCTGACCATAACCTGTTCTCACTCTTCTCATTGTCAAACGCTGTCTAAATATTTAGGTAACTATCACTACCTGAACTATGCACAGGGCATGTTTTCAAACATTTATTCAAGCTGCTAAAAATCAGCACACATGTGTATGCACACATATTAATATATTGTCAGCCAAAGCAAGACTACAAAGTCTCCTAATGTGACCTAAGGCATATGCCTGTTGCACCTGAATTTTAACCGAAACTCAGCCAAGTACAAACTCAAATTCCACAGAAAGGAAAAGTATCCTAGAAAGACAACAAAATATACTTTATCAAAGTTTTCCATTCTATGAAGTTTCCTGTAAATAGAGTCATTTTGGACCTCAGATGTGGGGAGCCTGGCTGAGATAAGACCTTGTGAAGTTTCATCTTCCCTCGATCTCACAGTTCACCTCAGAATGTTATGCTTCATATACCATTGTGTTCTCAGTGAAATTAAGACAAACTTTAAGAAAGTCTGTGTTTTCAGATATTGGCTGCAAAATCAAATCTTATCTGTGAAATGGTCTTGAAGGAGAGAAAAGGTTATATATTACCTGCAAGTGTTTGGGGAGGCTGGAGCAAAAGGGTATATTTAGGGGGAATGTGCTTTTTAAAACAAGGCCATTGTAACCTTTAAGTCATATTACCTCAGTTCTGTTGCTTTCTGTGTGTCATCTTTTCTTTGTTTATTTTATTTTTTTTTAATAGCAGATTGTCTATTTTGCAAAAAAATAAGGCAAAAATAATGACTACTAATTTCTTCCCAGCGTTTCTGTTCCTTTCATCTGTGAAAAACGGCTTCTTTTCACACAGGCCTCAGGGTACTCTGTGAGAGTACTGGTAGAACTCTCTCCATGCCCATCTAATATGAGTGGGAGGAAGACTGTCATCCATGCACTTTAAGTGACAGCTGTGCATCACTGGGAGCTGATGCAGCCCATCAGTCTGTCAGAATACCTCATTTGGCAACCAGCGTTTCCAGGTATATTTGGAGAAGTGACTTCTGTTCTCTGTTGTTCCAAATGGATTCAAGGGATTACCTGAAGGCACAGAAAATTCCTCGATAATCAAGAAACTGTACACAGCAAGGACATATAAACTGAGATAGTGAAGATTTTTTCTCTCTCAATCACAAGCCAAGCGATTGGCTTATGACTTGATCCCTCTGACAAACTGCCTCTGGCTATGATGGTATTTCTGTTACATCCTCTCAAGGCTCTCTGTGACACTGCTATGTAATAAACACTGCAAATAAATATTAACCTTCCCCCTATCTTTAAAACTGGTAGACCAAAACATTCTGTCTGAGACTCCTACTGATCGTAATCAAAGTCAAGGGTTTTTTTTGAGTTTTGCTCTTGAAGAGTGACTGCAATTTTGGCCTTGTTTTTATGAAGGAAGATCTTAAGAGATTCTGATGAGAAAAGGCCAGTTAAAATTACTGTTATTTAAGACTATACAACTAACTCAGGAAAAATAAGTAACTTCTAATTCTTTTTTTAATATGCTTGAGACAGTGTCTAATCAAAATTATACATCACCAAATGTATACTCTGTCACATAAATAATCAAGAAAAATACAATGATGGTTAAACTTAGACATGTGCATATTTAACCAATGCTAACTATTAATTTTCATTCTGAGTATATTATGAATAGGACCAGTAATGCAGGTGGACAGGCACCTCATACTTCAATATGATTTAATTATTTAAGAACATTAAGTGGGTATCTTCCTAATTCAGTGCACTTGTCAGTAAAAATACTCATCTATGACATTTAATTTAATTGAGTTGTCAGTAGCAATATGTCAAATCACTGATATATGTAAGACACCTCCATATTTAAGTAATTTTGCTGATTGGGCCAACATTTTGTGCTAATGAATACATAGGCAAATCAAACTGCAGTAGGAGATGAATGTGCATACACCTTCTGCTAACTCTCCAGCTACATCTTAGACTTCACTTGAAGCGATTATTTTTCATATCTCAGAATCACCTCATTTTATAGGAAAACACAGAAATTGAATGAATTTGTATATGAATCAAGGAAACTTCAGAATTTGGCTCATACTGATTAAAAAAAAAAAAAAAAAAGGAGGATAAAACACATAAGTATACAGCTGACTCTGCTGTTCTGTGTTCAGATCATCACGACTGGATTCACTGAAAACTCCTAACAACTAGAATTACATAATGTGTAAAAGATGCAGTTCTTCTGAAATCAAACAGCATTTCAGATCTCTGAAATTATTTACAATTATTTATTGTGTCCTAACTGCTATGTGCTCCAATTATACAGCCTGTATCACATATTTAATCTTTAACAGGATCATGGTTTAACCCCAGCCAGCAACTAAGCACCACGCAGCCGCTCACTCACTCCCCCCCACCCAGTGGGATGGGGGAGAAAATCGGGAAAAGAAGTAAAACTTGTGGGTTGAGATAAGAATGGTTTAATAGAACAGAAAAGAAGAAACTAATAATGATAATGATAACACTAATAAAATGACAACAGCAAGGATTGGAATGTACAAATGATGCGCAGGGCAATTGCTCACCACCTGCCGACCGACACCCAGCCAGTCCCCCAGCGGCGATTCCCCACCCCCACTTCCCAGTTCCTAAACTAGATGGGACGTCCCATGGTATGGAATATACCCCGTTGGCCAGTTTGGGTCAGGTGCCTGGCTGTGTCCTGTGCCAAATTCTTGTGCCCCTCCAGTTTTCTTGCTGGCTGGGCTTGAGAAGCTGAAAAATCCTTGACTTTAGTCTAAACACTACTGAGCAGCAACTGAAAACATCAGTGTGTTATTGTAGCATTCGCTACATATCAAGGTGCCACGCTTAGATCACTGGTCGGCCTGGACCAGGGAAAGAGACAGATAACACACGCAGTGTGAGCGCCAACTTCCGCCTTTTATTGCGCAGTTAATTCCTTTTATACTAACAAGGGGAGGTGGGGTTACAGGTACATCACAAGGCTGCGACTAACCCTCTAACTTTCCGTGACAACGCGAGATCTTCCGAATGCCGACCCCTACATCTCTCCCCTCCCCATGACGAGTTGGCTTCTATTGTTATGAACAATTCCACACAAAGAAATAACTATATAAAGTGCCATGAGTAGAAACATATCTCTACAACTACTTTAAAACACTCTATCTTAAACATCCGTAAATGTCCCATTTACCCTGCAGAGCAAAAAGCTCCTTTATAGAAATTCACACAAGAGGTAGATTGAAAGTTAAGACTTGGAAAGAGTTACTTCTATATAAGGCTTTATAAGGCTTATCGTTGGTGTGCTGATGTTAAGGCTTAATGTCTGAGGCACCTAGATTCCTGGCCGCGAGTTCCGACAGTCGGATCCCATAAAGGCACGTATTGATGGACTCTGAGAGGGATGTCATCCGGATACCCAAGGTGTCATAAGCCAGGACAGGATAACAGCAATCTGTAAGAAAACTCAAACACTACGAGGTTAAGGCAGGACGAATCATACGACTAGGAACCCATTTCAGGAGCCCTTCAGGTGTCTGTACACAGGCATACCCTCACCCGCGCTATGTTTAATCAAAGTATGCTTAACACACTTTTTACCTAAAGCAAGTACTACATACAAGTACTGGCTGTATCAATAAGTGGATTCCGCACTGACTCACAGCATTCTTTAAGTTCTCAAGGACTTTCCAGTGAAACGCCTCTCTCCTATTTTTTTTTTTTTTTTTTTTTACTCCCCTCCAATGCCTCTGTAAGGCATCCTGTCCCTCCCTTGCCTGTCTCTGTGGCGCACTTCTCGATGGCTGCCGTATCACGCCATCCATCCTCTCCTCATCGGAATAATCGGAGTCTATAGCTGCTGGTGCCGCGCGCCAGTTTCGGAAGGGCCCAGCCGAAGGATTAACCCGTTCTGGCCCAGAAGCGGCAGATGGAGCAGTTGATGGCGCAGCAAGAATAGGCACAACAGGGCCAGGCCCCGCAGGCAAAGGTGCAGCCAGCACAGGCTCAGTAGGCCCGGCCCGCACAGGCAACGGCCCGGCCCGCACAGGCAACGGCCCGGCCCTCACAGGCATGGGCCCGACCGCCGCAGGCATAGGCTCAGCCGCCACAGGCACTGGCGCAGCCTGCGCAGGCAAAGGCTCGGCCGCCACAGGCAAAGGCTCAGCAGGCAAAGGCTCAACCTGCATAGGCTCAGCAGGCAAAAACTCAGCCTGCTCTCCCGGCAAGGGCGCCTGGTTTCCCTCGCCGGGGGGTGGTTCCCCCGCTACTACAGTTTTTAACTCTCTCAGCTTCCTGAGCTCCCCCTCCGGGGGCGTTCTTTCCTCCCATTCCTTCACCTGACGGTACAATTCCCCCTTAACATCCCCGCCGGGAACCCAGTCCAGGAGGCAGTCCCGCAACTCCTTCAGAAGATCCTGCCGTAACACCTCCCATGCCCGCCGCAGAGAGGGCCCATCCAGTCTCGGAGGTACCGTCTCCACCGGAAAAACCCCTATCTCCGCCGCACCCTCTGAGTCCACGCTATCAGTCAGAGAGGAACCGCTCCGCGAGCCCCGCTCCACAACCACCCACTCCGTCTGATCTTGTCCCACCGTCCCTGGGGGCACTGTCCCCTGTCGTTTTTGAACCAGCGCTTCATCCGTGAACAGGATAGCTCGTGCCGCCGACCTGCACTCCCTAGCCTTTAGTCCTACCGTAACTACCCCCTCCACCATTTCCCAAGCTCGTAATCGTTCTGCAGCGCCGTGCTCACCCTCGAGCGCCGACTGAAGCAACATCTCCCGAACCACTCCCCAATTTGGGGGACTAAAGACTTCTGTGGGAGAACTCATCCCTCCCCGGCGCAGCACCCATTGGATGCATTCGCCCGTGGGGCCCCTCCTAATCGTTCCGCGGGCACCCACCTCATTAGCCAACCCTTTCAACACCTTAATCACTTGCGCAAGTTCCATCGTCGCCATGGCAACCGATCACGTCGGGGTCACCACTATGTAGCATTCGCTACATATCAAGGTGCCACGCTTAGATCACTGGTCGGCCCGGACCAGGGAAAGAGACAGATAACACACACAGTGTGAGCGCCAACTTCCGCCTTTTATTGCGCAGTTAATTCCTTTTATACTAACAAGGGGAGGTGGGGTTACAGGTACATCACAAGGCTGCGACTAACCCTCTAACTTTCCGTGACAACGCGAGATCTTCCGAACGTCGACCCCTACATGTTATCAGCATTCTTCTCATACTGAACTCAAAACATAGCACTGTACCAGCTACTGGGAAGACAGTTAACTCTATCCCAGCTGAAACCAGGACAACTTATTATTTTCCTGTTCATATCATACAAGCAAAAATAAATCAGTCCTCCATATTAAAAGTGAGAGAATACAGACTTTCTTTAGGTGTTAACTTTCAACAAGAAAAAAATATGTAAGTGAGAATTTATAAATAAATTCTGAAACAGTTAAAGTTGATAGAAATTTGCTAATCCAAATGTCTGGAAACAGCAGAGTTTACCAACCTACATTAGTTAATAGAAGGTGGAACTTGTTTTAGAGTTTTGTGTACAGGCTCCTTAGCTGTACACTTGCAATGTAAAGGATTGTAGGTACTTGGCACTGGACAAGAAAGAATAGTATGTCTCCATTGCATACAAAACTAGGTGCATAAATGGAATTTTTTGAATTGTTTTGTTAAGAAAATGCATTCACAGCTAAAACGTGTTGTTGGTTGTGTTTTTTTTCAAAATTTGGACATGGCTGGAGTTGATAAGAGCAATAAACTGTTTATCAGTGTACTCAGGTTTCAGAATTGTCACACTAAAAACTACATTTAAAAATTTCTGATTTGTGCAGATAATAGTCCAATTAATTCTGCTATTATGACTGGTGTAAAAGCAGCAGATAATCCTGTTCTTTAGTAATTTAGCAGTAGTATGTGACTCATTCAGGTTTAAGAGAGATTTCTCTAAGGTACTTCACTGACCTGGTTCATACCACAACTGTAGCAGTCCATTGGGATAACAATTGTGTTTTCTGTTATAAACCGACGTAGAAAATCCAGGATGCAGAGTCTATTTCCTTATTACTATGATGCTACTAATGCCAGGTTGATTTTTTCTGTATTTCAGTTTCCTACATTATAAATTTCCCATGCTGGCCATTAACACAACCCATCAGTATAGGACATCTGTATTTTGATGACACCTGGGACACTGAAGAATTGTAAATAAATACTTTTAAAAAGTTTGTTATAACCTTGTGGCAAGTGCACGAGGCCTGACAGGAAACAAAACTTCTTCTGACCGGGAGGAGAGGAAAAAGAACCCAAACCCTAGAGGCCACAGGTTGAAAGCCAGACTGACCAATTTGACACGCACCAGGTACATGGAAGTGTTGACCTTTTGGCCGATGGGGATTAAAATGACGACAGATCATATTCAACAAGGGTATAAATGGGGTCCCACTGGAGGACATTTTGAGTCAGTCCTCCTCAGAGCAGCAGGTCTGCAGTCGGGGACTCTCCCCTTGGGTCAGAACACCACCTGAGGTAACTCCTCGAGGTTGGGAGTCCTCATCTTTTAGGTGAGTGATATGCACATTTTGAGTAATAATTTTAAATCCTAAGAATTCTTAAGTTGGCTGTGTAGTATTAATTCCCCTTACATCATTGAGCCTGTGGTTCACTAATTGGAGTTCACCTATTGGAATTCTAACTAACTTTTTTTACTGAAGAATAAATCTGATTTGTAACATCTGTTGGATTTGATTGTGTGAGCCTCTGTAACAAACCTGTACGTTCTGTATGTCATGTTTGGGAAATAATAGATCATTGGAAAACAGCCTGATTTAAAAATCTATCAGCTTATGTAAAAATTTATCCGTGATATAGTTTCCTTTATGCTAAGATATATATCTGAAGATCATTTTTGTCATTTATGAAGCATAATTTCTTGCTCCATGAAATTAAAACTGGTTTGTTTCCAGTTATGCCACAGTTCCTCCCCAGCCTTTGAGCATCACATCCTCAATCATAGTGATCATGAAAAAAAATATTTTTGCTGGAAAAACCCAAGGTCATAGTATTTGCTTGCATCAATATCTTTGGATCTCAACCATAGCAATAGAACTTACATTAGTCTTTCTAATTTCCATTAAAGCTAACAATTTATCCATGTGAAATGAAATTTCAGTTAATAATATTTACAAAACAAGCTGGTGGAGAGGCTTGCTTTACTTTATCACATGCCTTTTTACCATGTCATATTGTGACTGTAGGACGAAAAGCCACAGTCTGCTTCCCCATAGTGATATCTGGCACAATACCCTTTCATTTTAAAAGCAAAAATCAGGCTTCATACGTGATGTAAAAACTCAGTCTAACATGACTACTTGTGGAGAGTTGGTTGATAGAGAGAGGACATGGATTTCCCGTGGGAATACATAACTCAGGTCTGGAATTAGAATAAGAGTGTCCTTGAGCTCTCTTTGACGTAAGTAAAACAAGAAACTTGGCATTAAGAAACTAGAAACAGGATGTGTGAAAAGGACATGTACAACCGCAAGGCAGAGAGCAGATGAAGAAACAAATAGATATGCTTCACATTGCTTGACCAATCATAATGTACATAGGGGCGCATGATTGTGGTGTTTTAACCTATCTGATGAGCGCTTGTGGTGCGTGGACAAGTCAGTCTTGTATAAATGTCAAGACATCTGAACAGTAAATGAGCAAGATGTTTAACTCACATTGAGTATGATTCTTGACTCCGGCCGTTCTTCCCAACAACTACTGGACAAGCCTATCACTGGGAGAATTATATCTATTTTATCTTCACCACACCCAGTGTTAGAAAACGGGAGAAGTAGTATTCATCATGATGGATTTGTTTTATTAAATAAAGAAGAAATTAATATTGATATTTCTTTATAGAATGAACAATAACGAAGAGCTTTAAAGCTATTTCCAGAGCTTTGGAGAGTGGCTAGGGGGAGAGCTCAGGGGCACAGTTCTCACACAGCAAATTCAAGTGCCAGAATGTCGTTTGGCAGCTGACCTTCACATTCAGCAGGAAACAAACGTACAAACCTTGCAGCTGCTTGGCACATGTCAGTTTGCCATTTTTCCTCCTTTGTAGGAGATCTTCAACCTTCCAAATCCTTCTCTCTCGATGCTACCACCTCATCCTGTGGCCTGAACCCTTCCACACAGGCCGCTTTGCCCAGGAGGAAGTGTAGCAGTGTGTGCCGGGGTAGGTGCCTGGGCTAATTGTCCGCCTGGCAGAGAGCGGGCAGGTGTCTGGATGTGAACATGAAGTGGCTCGTGCAGAACGGGTCTAGTTGTCTCTGTATGCTCAAAGATCTCTCTGTTCCCTGTTGACGTCTCTTCAAATTTAAAGGCTGGCTTCAGACAGAATTATTACTAGGAAATGGGATGAGCATCTACAGATTTATAGGTACAGAAGCTTGGACAACAAAGAGCCTAGATTTTTGCAAACCGTTGTAAATAACTGAATGAAGATATCAATAGAGGCAGGAAGGAATGAGGCCACAGCGCTGTTCTTTCAGGTATCTACCATCAGGACACTCACTAACCAAAAGCATTTTATGCCCATCCCAGAAACATATGATAGATAATGTATTCCAAGACGAATTAGACTTTCCCAGCATAGGAATGAATATTGGCATTTGAGAGCGAAGTAAAAATTGTGTCATCAGCTGAAGTCAGCTGCAGGTATCTGGCACTAAAATAAAATATTCTTCCTGTGTAACTTAACCCATTGGCTGTCTCAGCTAAAAAATCAGATAAAAAATGGGGGCCATGGCCTCAGAGTAAGGCAGCACAGCTCCACTGACTAAGCCAATTTAGACCATCTGAGGCTAGCGTTCTGTGAAGCTGAAATTGTTCACTTGATTAATGGACCAACTGTCTAGCTCTTATCTAACCTGGACAGCAACCAGAGTCTCTTTTGTTGTCAAATGCCAGCATGAAGTCCACAACCATAAGCATCTGTAATTTAGCATGTAATGAGCTGAGACACAGTACCATAATTTTTGCTACCTTGTTATATGACTTAAGTGTGCAATTCAATGCAAGGATTGTTTTCTGAGTTTTAAATAATATAGAAACACTAGCCTGTGGAGGAGGAAGTGGAAGGACTGTGTAATCTGTTAGCAGCATCTGTGTTTGGACCCCTGACAGCAAATGGAGGAGCAAAACACTTGCTATTTCAATACTAAGTGCAATGCTCTGCTTGAATGGGGAAGTCAGAGAGATAAAAGGTAATCTTTAATGATGTACACTTCTAAATTAATGCAACTACAAATTCTACTATAATGTATAAAGGGATTTACTTACACTCTGATAACTGCTTATAATAATAGATTCCTAGATTGCTAGTTTTTATTTGATAGTACGAGTTTTTGCCCCCATAATTCCTCTTGGTGCTGACTAGTGCTAGTAGTTATGCAGTAGTTTAAATACATTACAGCTGTTTTCACTTTCCATTAAGGTAGTTACTGACTATTTAAATGCATGTCTAATGAATTCCACTTAGGAATAGCAACATCATAAAAGGGGTCTATTTCTAAGCAACACCATCGTTCCCAAGCATTGTGCGACAGCATTTGTATGACTATTTAATTATTTTGTGAGCACCCATGGAATTTGTCATGAGCTTTAGACAATATTACTGTATACAAATTCAAACGAAATTGTGACCAGGATGCAACTGAGGATTATATTGCTTTTCAGCTGCTCTATTATTTTGGGAACCCAGAATTTGTTCCAGTTCTCAGTTTCTATAAAGTATGAGTTTCTTCTATCCTCAGTTACCCACCTGGTATCAATCTTTCATCCACCTGTCTCATTAGTAGCTAAAGTATATTTTAAAAGATGGTTTCTACTGGCAAAATTACTTAGACAGATGTATATTACCTGCATTTGCTGAGTTTGAATGATCCAACACTTCCAGAAGCACAGGAATACTTCAGTGCTGTGTAGGGGCAGATCAGTCCAGGTTAATCAGCTTAATGGATGTTTTGCTTTATGAGTGAGACAGATTTTCAGTCTATTATGAAAATGATTTTAACGTAAAGTGCCTCATTTGAGGCTTTTTATTAGAATATTTTGGATTAATTGCAGGGTAGTCACACGGACCAAAACTATTAAAAAAATATGACTATCAACTACACACCCGATTAGATGATTACACAACTCAGCTTGCAAAGTGAATGAAATAACAACTGCGTCCTACTACCATTCTCTATCTCCTCCCTTTCATTTTTTCCTAAAGTCAGAAAAATTGTCAAATATTACTTTTGCTTTCATATGGAAAAAGCCTTTCCTGACTAAACAGTGGGAGTTTGTCCGAAGCGTGTTACAAGTGCACACATCAGAGGTAACCAGCTTGAACATTTCAGGAGTCTTTGTAAAATGTAAATTTTACCTGTTGCCAAAATTTTTGTGAAGTTGGGATTGTTCTTGCCTTTTCAATTCTGTTTATTTCTGGGACTAAAATCTGATAAAATCAAGCAGCACAATGGGGTGAGTTTTCAAGGGCAAAAAAGTGAGCTGGATACTGTTAGGTGTTGCTGGCCTGGTGGTCTAATGGAGGCAAAGCTGCCACAGCTTCATGTCTCCAGGTCCAACCAGTAGTGAGGCTGAGCATTTTATACCCAATACACACAACAGGCAAGCATAAACATATATATACACAATGTATATATACATATACAAATGTCCAGCTGCATAGATCAAGACAGAGAGAAAGCACAGCACTCATGCAAGCACAGCACCAAAGGCCTCAACCTGCTTCTCTCTCTGGTTGATCAGGCTGAAGGTCCGTTGTTGGGAAATATATCTATACTTTTATGTTCAGTGTGGATGCCTCCAGCAGCTGGGCTCAGACACTGCAGCAGTCTGCCCAGAAGCTGCCCATGGATCCCAATCTCCCCAGCTGCTGACACCTGGGTGTGTGAGCCCCTGAGGCCACAGCCAGCTCCAGCTGCTAGTACGGACCATCTCTCAAATACACACATATGGGTCTCTCAGCCGACACCCAGACCCCACGGTCTCACTGGCAGATAGCCTGGACAACCTGGTCTCTCCAGCAGCCAGGTCCTTCATCTGCCTCATTCCCAGAGACCAATCCATAAACATCCATAACTCCCAGACCACTTCACCTATTTGCTGGCTCGTCCATCTTAGTACTCCCTGTGATCACACCCTGACCTGAAAAAGCTCACCCCCTCATTTACTGGCACCTGTGGTCTGACTCCATTTGTCACGTAGACACAGGTGCACACTGAATACAGCCCCAGGAAAAGAGTTACAAAAGGAGGTTAATGAGCAGACAGGACAGACAGCAGTGATTTGGGGCAGAGCACAGCTAGACACGCGTACTGACGTGTTCACAGTTGACCTTTCCTTCTTGTCACCATAGCTCTCTGTTTTCCCATGCTTGTTCCTCCCCAAGCCTCTTTGATCTCTCCCTTTCCCCACCTTTGGTTCCTCCTCTAAACATCCCGTAACAGGACTCATGCTATTCCCAAGTGCTTTTCCCCTGCATCCCATGATAAATCTAGTAACCCTGTAAGCAGTCACATCTCTCCATCTGAAAAGTCCCCTGGAGAGGCTGGGTGGTGGGGATGTGGGGAGAGCCGATGGTTCTCCTGCGGTAGCCCTGGGAGGAGCTAGGTTGGTGTTTATATGGGTTCCTCCACCTTCTCACACCCCAATCCTCTTTTTAAAGCTTAATACTCCTATCAGGGCAGCATATAATCTCACCATGTTTTAAGTAATGGCCTAAAATTTACTAAGATTTCACAAGTTTAAGTATACTTAATAGAATTTTTTGCATTTCTAACAATGTAGTCTAGCACAAGGTACAAAAAAGTGTGTCTCCAGGTTAGTAATCCATGTTAAGTTTGCTGCTGACTTAAACCAGCATACTGGAACAATATATGTCTTTAATTTATTGTGCCTTCTCTTCCATATTAGTCTAGTTAAGTTACAGCTGTTTTAGAAAAAAACCATTCAGTTGTCAACTTTAAATTTGGAACATTGTTTCTCTCCTTATTCTCCCTCTGATAAACATTTATAAAGTACGAATAAATTAGTTTTCACAAAGCATGTATTTATTTATGGTTTTGGGATACAGGGAATAAGTAGTTGGGATTCTCTTTGTTGTCCCATAGGTACTGAATATTTGGCTTTAGTCAAATTTAACTGTTTCCTGAATCAAGCAGTCATCAAGCAGTTATATTTCAAAAAAGAAAGCTTACCTTCTAAGGTAATAATCCAATTTCAGAAGCTGGGGCAGATAAGGAAGTATAAATCTCAGCAAAATCAAATACTCCATAAAATCATAAGAGCTGAAAACTCTGTTCTAACTCAATAATCAGAATCTTCCTCATGGGGATTTCTTAAAATAAAACTTTCCATGTTAGTTTCACTAAAAAGAGACATTTAATTTTTGTTTTCACTCAATATAATTGTAGTGTACCATCCAGATATTCCAAAGTAAGAAACTGTACCACACTGTCAAAGAACTCTAGCAATATTTAAGGTGTTCAGAGTCTAATATACTGGCATCTGCTCAGAGCAACTAGGATGATGACAGACCTGAAAGATGACTCTTTTTCTTCATCCACATGTACTGGGAATCTGATGGATGAAAGAATGACTTTTATGACATCAAAATAATGAAAAAAGATGAACTCTGACAAGTTGTCTAATACTATTTCTGTAACCATGTCAAATTAAACTTCTTACATAGTGTTCTTATTGCATTCACAAATAGTGACAAGGTAGTATATAGCCCTGTTAAACCTCAACCCCAAAGGAGATGCTCAACAGTCTTACCTCTCAAACCGTGTGCCTAGCTAGGCATGTACCTTGTGTGGACTTGCAGCAGAGGAAAAGCCCCTAGCACTTTTGAACAAGAGTCTTAATCCAAGAATTCACTTTAGAGAGAAATTCATTGACAGGTTTGGGAAATGATATAAATCCTGTCTGGCTTAGTTATCTCAAGAATTTCACTCATACTTTTCACTAGATATTGACTGCTCAGCAGGCTTTTGAAACTAGGGCACTTAACTAAAAGTACGAGGATGTTACTTGGAAATATGAATGTGAACATACATTACAATCTTAATGTTTAATATGGTAGCTAAATGAAAAAGAGCCTTTTCTGTTGCTCAAATATTTAGTATATAGAACTGAAGAGAGGTCTCACATTACTCAAACCCCCTTTTACAAATTAACCATATTTTTTTCATCTTAGGCTTTGCATCTAAGATTACTACCAACCATTTCTTTTGAAAAGCCACAGCAAGAATTACTCCCTTTGCATCCAAACTCTCACCACAAACTTTTATGCAAACACACAAAACCTGAAAGTTTTTCATCCAAACACTGCCAAGCCCCAAATTAAAAACCATCAGGCAATAAGTAGAGACCAGCCATAAAGGTATTTGAGAGGAATCCATGAGAGTTACTGAACAATGCAATGGCTCATGAATTTCAAATATGGTAAAAGTGAAATTATACTCATAGGAAAAACAAAGTCTTGATTTTACATACAAAATTCTGGTCTCTGACCAGACCATTGCAATCCAGACTGATATCTTGGATTATCCTAAAGATTTTGGTGGAGACACCAGACCAGTAGCAGTCCCAAAAGGGCTTATACAGACAGCAATGGAAAACAGAACAGACAGTGTTATTTTATACAGACAGGAATGGTGAACAAAACAGACAGTGTTATGCTGCTGTATAGATATGTAACTAGTTTGTGCAGTTTTGATCCTCTTATCTCAACATACTTTTTGGATTTCTAGTATGGCTAGGAAAGGCTCAAGGAATGGCAGAAAAGTCAGGAAACAACCTCAGAATGGGCAATGACTGAGAAGCCCAGGCTGCAAGAGAGATAACTGAGGGTGTATATAATACAGTCCAATAAAATTGTAAAGGGTGGAAAAGGGAAACAATCATTCAGTGCCTCTCAGAGTTCCTAGTTCTTAATAGGTCATCAAACAGAAATATTAGATGGCAGGTTGAAAACAAATAGAGTTGATTCTTCACACACACTAGAGCTGAGCTGTAGAAATCCTTGCAGCCAGAGAATATGAATAAACCAAATTCATGCAGGCTATTTTATGAAAAATATCTCGAGTGGTTTAGGAAATTCCTGTGCTATAAATTTTTGGAGGAGTGCGGAAAACTCTGAGGAAATATCACTATAGGCCCCCCAAGAGCTCTTTCCTAGGCATATGATTAAGGTAAAATCCCAGAAAAGATATAAGGTATTAAGTGGATCTTTGTTCTCATCCCAAAACATTGCTCTTATGTGCCATTGAAATGCCATTGGCATTATGAGGTGATAGCACCAGGCTCTTTACTGACATACACAGCAGAAGAAAGAGAAACAATTGTCATGGATTGATACAGGGGAAGGTTCTGACTGGATATAATGAAAAAAATTGTCACCAAAAGGGTAACTGATCATTGGAGCAGGTTGCCCAGAGAGGTTGGGAAATCTCCATCTTTGAGGATTTTCAAGAACCAGAGGGAAAATGTTGTAAGTAGCCTGGTGTGAATTCAGTATAGACCCTGCTTTGAGCAGGTAGAGTGGACTAGAAACCTCCTGATGTCCCATTCAACCTCAGTGAGTCTGTGACTCCATGAAATGTTGAGAAACCCATGTTAAAAAATTTTGTTTGTTGAGCTCAGAAGATATCTTTATCTTTTAGTTTAGTTTAGGATGCAGGGCAAAAGGTGGAACTGGGATATAGAAAACGAGGTATCTGCCAAAATGGGCGATGCTGTCCATCTAAGGACCCAGCAGAGGGGTATTCCAAGAGAGGAGAGGCAATGGCAGACAGTAAGGTGTGCAGGAGATTTGTTACAGCTGGCAGGAGAAACAGCTATGGTATTTGCATCTAATATGGCAGAAACAAACTGAGCTACCTCCAGAACAGCAAGTGCCAAGAGCAACTAAATTTAAATACAAATTAAATAAAAAAGATGTTATTCCTATTTAAAATGCAGCACAACTGAGAACAGGAGCAGACCTACAGTTTCCTATGCACTTCATCCCAGTGTTGCCAGTTTTCAAATGGATGATCTTGGTCAGCATATAAAAATTAAACCATGTGCGCATACTCACTTTAAATTGTCAAGGCTAAACAACCCTGCATTTTGTTTTCAGAGTTCACCATCTGTTCAGTTGAAATGCAGCTTACAAAAATTATTTCAGTAAAATAAGAAATAAATCTGTTTTCTCAAATTTTATTATCCAGTTGAAAATAATTACAATGATGTCTCTGTACAGTTAACCAGGCTTTATGAATGAAATAAGATTTACAAGTCATGTAGCAATTTCACCATTCTTTCCTTATGGCACTTCAAAAGATAGAGGGGTGCGTCCTTTAATATATGTCTAGTTATAAGCTTGTAAAAAGATCTCTTTGGTTGAAGGTCAGGAGCAAGTTTCATTACATGAAAGCTAGCTTATGTTATTTATCTCCAAAGTTTGCTTCATGAAGCGAATAAATAAAAACTTTGTAAATTCTTCAGAGTCATTTAAATTTCAATATCATACAGTACAAAATTATTGCTTTGCAATAATTGATATTTATATATTTCCCATCCTTTTCTATTCTGTAACTATATAACCCTTCTACACGCTGCATACAGTTGAGTTATTGAAAGTCTGTGGCTACATGAACAACAATTAATAACATGCAAAATTTTCTGTCCTACTGAATTTTGTTTGTTGAAAAAGCATATTTCCATATCACTTTTCAGCCCTGCTCACATTGGACTTCATGTGACTTTAATGGAATCATGCAATTATCAAAAAATACAAAACTGCAGGTTCACTTTCACTGAATAGTTTCAGATACAGTGCTTAAGGTATCCACACGTATACCGCAGTCCCCAACACTTCCAAGTAAACATCCTCAACACTTCCTACTCTGTCTCCCTGGCAACATGTCCTCTACTCTGCCCTTGCTAAAGCCATTGTTGCTTTCTTTCTTTCTCACTCTTGTTGGATTCCACCTAAGAAAAGATGTAGCAGCAGTGATGAGATTTGGGTCATTAAGCAAGACATAGTTAATAATGCCCTTAATAAATTAGATTTTCACGCAAGAGATTTCTACTCAGTAGAAATAGGAGCTTAAAAAGAGGAATTTCACTATTTTTTCTGCCATGAAGTCCAGGTAATACTTATTTCTTCTCAATTAGTCTTTGTAAGGTAAGTATCCTTTCAGGGCCAAACAGCTGTTTGCCAGCTCTAGTAAAAGCCTATTCAAAGCATTATGAAGTCTCATGTAGAATATGTCCAGGTATTAAGTTTGAAGACGCTAATCTGGCATCTTAAAAGTTTATTGTTGTTTCATTTTGTCATTTAAAATATAATTTTTAGAAGTTTTGTCTTACTGAATTTTGTTCAAAGATCAGTTGGAGATTTTGAAAGTGCTCCATTCAGTGCAGCCAAGGTAATACCCCATCATCACAGAGTACATGACCTCTTCTTACAAGATTCAGTAAGCCTTGCTTCCAGACCTAACATATTTGCAATTTCCTTCAAGTTAACTAATAAAAATTTCTCAAATTAAATACACAGGTTGCATAAATACCTCATTCATGCAATGAAACATGGATTTTGGAGTTATTTTATGTGAACTGTTGTCAGATAACTTGACAAGACACTACTACCTCCTGACAAAGCAGATAAACTGGAAAGTCACAACTGATAAACACAAAGTCTACTAAATAATGTATGATCACAAGAATTTATTTACAACTTTGTTACCAGGGAATTAACTTCATGATCAGTTCAGAAAATACTACTGATGGTTCAGGGATGTTAACCCAGGATCAGGTAAGAGTATTATGCACAGAGGTACTCTGAGGACAACTCACAGAAAGCATCTAATCCCAAGGAGTATGATCAACTATCTTCATTACTGTGTTCCTCATTAAATTTTTCTTAGAGGCTATGGGTTTTGGTTTGGGTTTTTTGGGTTTTGTTTTGTTTTGTTTTGGTTTTGTTTTGTTTGTTTTTCTTTTAGCTGATATTTTTGGAGAAAATGAAATCATCAAAACTGTTTATCCCCAATCTTTTAAAGTGGATAAATACTCATTATCTTGTGACAGTTAAGATATTCATCTGGAGTAATGGTGATCTGGAGGTTCCTTGTGAATTAATGAGAAAAGATTGGATAGGTGTCTTTTCTTCTGCCAAACTTTTCAAAGTAGACTGACAATTATTTCCAGTTAATATTTCTACTACTACAACTACTGCTACTACTACTCTACACATTTTCGTGAAAATATTTCTGTTTAACAAACCCTTGTTTTCTGAGAGTTTACTGGAAATTACATCAACAAACAAATTCCTAACCATGTCTACTTGCAAATTTTAGCTTTAAATATATTCTGCCCAAGGATGAAGACAGTGTTACTCCAAATAAAGCTGCTCTGAAATAGTACAAATGTCTTGTACCTGCTGTTTTCCCCAAGTCTATTTTTAAAATTACTGTAGCAACCAAAATTGCTAGTCTATGATATCAGTAGCAAATTGCATATGATTGGTACCAACTACAGTGATTTATAAGCAAAATTCCCCACAAGCTTAGCAACTATGATAGTTACTGCAACATATGAAATGTTTACAGTACCCTAGCTGAATATACAGTGCTGATCTGTCAGACTGCAGAGTATTATTTGGCAAAAATACCTCAATTTACTGTTGAGAGGAGAATCACAGTGTTGTAAGGAAGAGATGACTGAGACCTGCTCACAGGTGAACAAATAACTGTATAATTTTATTATGCAATTCACAGTGCTACCCAGGGTATGGAGCAGGGTATCTTTCCAGGGTGTGCTCTTCTGGCATAATTTCACTGTACAACTTCGAGCTCTCTGAAGAAAATTACGCTTTTCTGCCATCCTAGGCTTCATTGCTACTTAAGGCCTGCTTTTGAATAAAAGCCCCCAGAAGCTGGCTGTTAAGTTGTATTCAAAGCAAGCATGCCTTTAAAATGTCCTTGAAATACCTTCTTAAACAACTGCATTTATTCTTTCTCAGTCCTCTTTGATATAATGAGTTTGCCATCAGTGCTCAACCAAAATCTCCCATTCTTCTGGCTGAACCTTCATGGATGTGCATCGCAGATGCTATAGAACTTGTTACTGGTCATCTGGCATCCCAAATGACTCTGAATAGATTTAGCTGTGATCTTCACTGGACTTCTTCCAGCTGATGAATACAATTTTCATAAAGGATAAAGTTTTCACACTTGTACAACAGTATGATAATTGTAAAAAGGTTTTAATTTTTTTTATTTGATGGAAAGCTTGGTACCATCTTGACTTTATATTTCTTTCATAAACCAAACAAGGGGGATTCTAGTCTTCTAGAAATTATCTCACCAAGTTTGCTGCTAGAATTATGCAGAATTTTTCAAGGTAAATTAGTGTGTGAACAAACAGAACTCAAGTTCTGTGAATGGATTTGGAAGAAGTAATACACTTTCCTCTAGGGACTAATTCCAAACTTCCCTGCTTGTTAGTCCAAAGCTGGTTGTGAATTAGCTAATCAGTTTACTGAACAGCTCTTAGACCTCTCTTGCTTTGAGAGGGCCCAATACTTAAGCTTTGGAATCAAGAATCTTGGAGATTCAATTGGGTGACTATAGAGATTTAAAAAAACAAAAAAAAAAAACCACAAAAACCCCCCCAAAAACCCCTAGCCAAACCCTAATGAAACATATTTAGTTGGGGAGAACACTAGGCAACCTCATCTTTCAAAATCAGAGAAGGGATCCCCGTGGTGATCTATCTGTTTTGCTGTTGTTCATCCTGATAATCATTTCATGTTTAAATTCTCGTGAGGATAAACTTAATCTTAAATATGAGAAAAGCTGGGGCAAGCACAGACACTTTACAGTTTTCAACAGGCATGATATGTGAGCCCAGGTGACTTCTCATCTTTCACAGATATTATTGCATCATTTAGTTCATATATGATTGGAAATACTGTCAAGCAACAATGATCTGAGTGTGAGACCAAGCACTGACTTATGTCTTTGCAACTCTGTCTGTTCTTGATGAGCATTAATCACAACCTATACATAAACTACTTAATGTGGGGCTCAGGGCAAGAGCACATGGTGCTTATCTCCCACAGTTTTTCAGCACTGGGCCTACCAACACACATTTTTCTTCTGGTGTCATTTGGATCTATGGCAACATTTTCTATGCAAAAACATAGCCACTGTCTTTGGATCACCAGGCCAAGTCTGCAACCCTGTTCAAGGACAATACAGAAGTCTCATGGATACATTCCAGTGAAATGTTTTTGATTTGTTGGGGGGGGGGGGGGCAGCGATTAGGGTTTTGGTTTTGGTTTTTGTTGGTTTTTTTTGTTGGTGTGGTTGGTTGGTTGGTTGGTTGGTTAGTTTTTTTCTTTGGTTTTTAGACAAAATTGATAATTTGTATATTGAGAGACAGAACACACAGTAACAGCCACATTTGGTTGTTCTTCACTAGCGTTGACCCAGAATTTCAGCAGCTGGCAACAGTAGCAGCTTCATACACAATTCTTTTTAGTTTTCTGAACTCTAGTCTCTATATTAGCACTTGCATGTGATTCAGGTATAATTTTAAGGACATTTTTAATAAAATAATGTGCTGGGAGCCAACCCAGGGTTTTGATATCCTGGGATGTTTAACAAAGTCCTGTAGCCACACAATGATGTAATGAGTAAGGTGGCAGTGATAAAGTCTTATTTCATATAAAATTCCCTTTTTGTTCAATTCTGAGTAATCACCAATTAATGCAACATCCATTTACATTTTGAAACCTGAGGTAGAAGAGAATTGTCCTAAGTCTACCTACCCTTAACTTTTCAGATTGCTAGCATAAATAATAGAAACATGAATCTCAGAATGGGAATCATTTTACTTCTGCTTGGACCTTACAAAAGCATAGCAGGATAGTGATCATCCAAACTCTCCAGTACAATAATTTGTAAATGACTGGTGAAAGCAGGGCTGGCAGGGCAGATAATTTAGAGTAGTAGAAGAAAAGGTGATTTCCTGCTGGTTTTCATACTAGAAGGACATGATGGGAATCAGAACTGTGCAGGATTTTTTTAAGCTGCTTTAAGACTGCTGTGTGTGATTTTTCCAGCTATTTTTTGGAAGAATTTGTGTCACGTATGTATATAATCTGATCTGAATGAGTGCAAAGTTTTACCTTCATGCACATTCTAGGATATATTAGTACATCAGTGATGTTTATATTACATTTTATGCAATTTCTAACCTTTAAAGGGTAAGGGAATAGATTTATGTGATACAACAGCAGGGTATTTTAGTTCCATAGTTCTTTATGTCCTGATGCTCTCACAAAAAAGTAGCATAAAGTTTAAAGTTTAGTATTAGTCCTCTAAAATTTCCTTTTGCCAGACACAAGAAGCAAGAGTGGTAGATAACTTCTGTAGCTACAGTGACTTTTGGCTCTGGGATGAGCTGTATATTGACTTAAAGTGATCTGTATACCTCCAGTTTGGAAATATTGAGGAGCCAAAGGACACAACTGTAAACAGATTTGAAGGGCTCTTTCACTGAGAGATTTTTTGATCATAAAGCAGAGTAAACACAAGGTCATTTTTGATGAAGGAGTCAAGAGAAGCAGATGTGACCTTAATGAAGGTTTTTAGTAGAAAGCAAGACATGCTGAGCTCATGTCGACAAATTGGCTGTTTCCAAACCCAGGTTTAATCAAAATAGTAATCATTCTACACAGTTTTAATTAAATGTTGCAATGTTCTATTAAACTCTAGATAACAATGTAATTATGTGAGTGGACGAAAATAGTAATTAAGGACTCCAAGCAAGTTATCCAACAGGCTGATTTAAATCATTACCTGCTAGTAAAGGAAGAATGTTGGCAAAGCCTATGGCATAATAACCAAAATTAAAAATTAAACCTACTGTGAAGTAAAAAAAGGCCATGTTTTTATAGCTGCAACACAATCTGTTCTGAGTTCACAGTTCACACTAGGTATTTCCAATCATAATGAATTTCTGTTACAGTGAAGTGTCTGCAAGTATATCATATACGTAGGGAGAACTAAGCAGCAGCTAAACTTTAAGTATTGCATCATCTGGAAGTACTAACCTTCAGCTTAACATTCAACAAGAAAAAAATAATTAGGATGTTTTCTTCTTGAGGGGATAATAAATAATCCTACCAAATGTGGTCAGGTACAGAAACAAATTACCTTTGAAACCTCTAGAAATTCCTAGAACAACATATAAGCAAATACATATATAGTGAAGGCTTGCAGTAGGTATTAAAGTGCTTATATCAGTCATTCATTCACTATCAAAGGGGCTAGTCCTACTGGTGAGGCATCAGTACATAACAATATTAGGCTCTAAGCTTCGCTTGAAATTTCTGATAGGAAACATAAAGCTTCTATAGGAGAGGGAAAGTAGCAATTTTCAGTGAGGACAAGTAAGATGGGAATTAGCACCAGTGAGGTCTGGACCACTGTCAGGTTTTTCAAATGAGATTCAGCTTTAAAAAGAATTAGATTTGCTGAGCTACGCAACTTTCAATGAATCCCACAACAATTTTAAGAGTACAGAAGAAACTGATCTGGCTTTTTGAGTTCAAGCTCACATTGCCATAATAATAATCAGGAAATAATTTAAAATATTAATCTAACTCCCAGTCAAGCAGAAAAAAAAAGATTACTGTTATGGAAATGTCACTGGGTGACACTATTATTTGCTATTATCTTCTAAATTCTTTCAATAAAACAAAAGGCAAATCTAGGAAGACATGCAAACACATATAGTAAATGAGGTGGCTCATGAAAGTAAAGTTCTTTTCAGATAAACTTTTTACACAATAGAGGACACTGATCTCTCCTTGATCTCCAGTAAAAGTCAGGTTTTGAAGTAAAGTATTTCCCCAAAAGATGAGACAAAATTCCTAAGAAAAGACTTGTTGCACCAATGTTATCTTCTCTTTCTACATGCAAGGCAAAAGGCATAACATTAAAAGAGTTTGCATCAGGGAACTGCCAACTAATAGGCTCAGAGCTTCACTTTAGCTTACCTGGATGTAAAGGCACAGGTTCACTTTCATTCTTTCATGCCATGAACTGAGGTTCTGCTGGTTTGCAGAGCACAGATTGCTAACATGGAATCAAAGGGCAGAAGAGTCACAGCACTTCACAGGGTAAGAATGACTTAAAATAACAGTGTAAAGCATAAGATGATATCCTCCTGGGTAATGACACAGAGTTGAGGAGAGTCATAACACAAAATTAATTAGATTTGCTGCTAATCTATATTACTGATAATTTTATTTTGTTCCCATGAAAAGCACACCTATAGGCTCATAGGTGTCTCCTGTCACTCCACAGAGCTACAGCAGAGCAACAATCCAATATCATAGAATTGTAGAATCATAGAATCATAGAATGGTTTGGGTTGGAAGGGAACTTAAAGATCATCTAGTCCAAACCCACCCTGCCATGGGCAGGGACACCTTCCACTAGACCAGGTTGCTCAAAGCCCCATCCAACCTGGCCTTGGCAGGGGGGGACATCCACAACCTCTCTGGGCAACCTGTTCCAGTCCCTCACCACCCTCACAGTAAAGAACTTCTTCCTCACATCTAATCTAAATTTGCCCTCCTTCAGTTTAAAACCTTTACCCCTTGTCCTATCACTACACGCCCTTGTAAAAAGTCCCTCTCTGGCTTTCTTGTAGGCCCCCTTTATCACTCTTAGTTATCCTCATTCAGCTCCTGAATTCCTATGGATCATGATAATGTTAATTTCACCATGTAGAGAACTCTGTCATCATGGAGATCATGTTATATTTCCTTATGTCTACTTTTCACTTCTGATTTTTTATTTAAACATTAAGCACTGTTGCTCTAACTAAGGTAGAAAAATGTCTCAATATGTGTCTACTTTTCTTTGTATCCTTTCTAAATCTGGAGTTGGAGTAATTCCAGTCAATGAAGAGCTGATTTATTTTTTTTTAATTAAAGCATTAGAATCTGCACTCTTAGAGTGAAAAACATTTGCTGTCTTTCCCTTTCCTGACAACTGCAGAACTGCACTTCCTCACATTTTGCAGCTTTCTCAGTTCTGACCTTCACTCATTCAAAACTAGCGAAATGCTTTTCTGATGTACGTAGGTTTGAAATGTTGAATCTGTCATGTAGTAACCTTTTCTGGATGAGGTGCAGTGGCATAGCATGACCTTGTTTTGAAATCAAACATCTCATCCTTCTCAATACTTTAGTTTCCCTCTGCAAGAACAGTATGTTCCTATGTTAATCAAGGATGAGCACATAACATTCAAAATCCAATATTGTTTTTATTACTCTATATTCTCAATAGTGACCAAAATTTGATGGGACAGTGAGAAGTGCCAGTTGATCAGAAGTAGGATTGACTAACATTATTTCTTCTTTCTGCCTTGAAAGAACAGTAAGGCAGTTGACTACCATCTGCAATTGCTGCTCATGTTTCTCCAGAGGTGGAAAGATGTTAGCAGATAATAACAGATATAGATGACTGTCAGACAAAAAATAAATCATATTTTTTCTAACTGACAAGCAGACAAACAACTTCTGTCACAGAATGCATGTAAAAAGATGGACTACTATTGGGAGTTTTGCAATTTTGGTGTTTTGTGAAGTGATTTCCCTTCTTTAGGGACTGAAAGAATGACTGAGAAACCACACATCCAATATTATAATACTTATAATTTACAAATGAGTAATATCTGCCGAACCCCAGGATCTGTGTTCTAAGTTTTGGACTTGGGCTGCATCGATTTTTTGATCTCTGTCATGCAGGCCAAAAGAGATGTATCTGCAGACAGTTCCTTTTTAGTGCCTTGTATATATATGATGCACTATATATACTGTATGTATGTATATGTCCTGGCTTCAGCTGGGATAGAGTTAACTGTCTTCCCAGTAGCTGGTACAGTGCTATGTTTTGAGTTCAGTATGCGAAGAATGTTGATAACACGGGTGTTTTCAGTTGTTGCTCAGTTGTGTTCAGTCTAAAGTCAAGGATTTTTCAGCTTCTCATCCCCACCAGTGAGAAAGCTGGAGGGACACAAGAAGTTGGCACAGGACACAGCCAGGGCACCTGACCCCAACTGGCCAACGGGGTATTCCATACTGTGTGATGTCACATCTAGTATAGGAACTGGGGGGAGTGGGGGCAGGGAATCGCCACTAGGGGACTAGCTGGGTGTCAGTCGGCGGGTGGTGAGCAATTGCACTGTGCATCTTTTGTACATTCCAATCCTTTTATTATTACTGTTGTCATTTTATTAGTGTTATCATTATCATTATTAGTTTCTTCTTTTCTGTTCTATTAAACTGTTCTTATCTCAACCCAAGAGTTTTGCTTCTTTTCCTGATTTTCTCCCCCATCCCACAGGATGGGGGGGGAGTGAGTGAGCATCTGCATGGTGCTTAGTTGCTGGCTGGGGTTAAACCACGACAGTATACATACACCCAAAATTTTACATTTGTATGCCATATTAAATTAGGCACAAAACCCTTATTTACAACACATTTAGAAGGCTGATGATACAAACACCATAAAGTGCTTGATTTCAAGGTGTTCAATGTAGTAGCGTGAAAGATACCTTTGCAAATGGCGTATCCTGTAGGGGTCGGCGTTCGGAAGATCTCGCGTTGTCACGGAAAGTTAGAGGGTTAGTTGCAGCCTTGTGATGTACCTGTAACCCCACCTCCCCTTGTTAGTATAAAAGGAATTAACTGCACAATAAAAGGCAGAAGTTGGCGCTCACACTGTGTGTGTTATCTGTCTCTTTCCCTGGTCCGGGCCGACCAGTGATCTAAGCGTGGCACCTTGATATGTAGCGAATGCTACATAGTGGTGACCCCGACGTGATCGGTTGCCATGGTGACGATGGAACTTGCGCAAGTGATTAAGGTGTTGAAAGGGTTGGCTAATGAGGTGGGTGCCCGCGGAACGATTAGGAGGGGCCCCACGGGCGAATGCATCCAATGGGTGCTGCGCCGGGGAGGGATGAGTTCTCCCACAGAAGTTTTTAGTCCCCCAAATTGGGGAGTGGTTCGGGAGATGTTGCTTCAGTCGGCGCTCGAGGGTGAGCACGGCGCTGCGGAACGATTACGAGCTTGGGACATGGTGGAGGGGGTAGTTAAGGTGGGATAAAAGGCTAGGGAGTGCAGGTCGGCGGCGCGAGCTATCCTGTTTGCGGATGAAGCGCCGGTTCGAAAACAACGGGGGATAGTGCCCCCAGGGACGGTGGGACAAGATCAGACGGAGTGGGTGGTTGTGGAGCGGGGCTCGCGGAGCGGTTCCTCTCTGACTGATAGCGTGGACTCAGAGGGTGCGGCGGAGATAGGGGTTTTTCCGGTGGAGACGGTACCTCCGAGACTGGATGGGCCCTCTCTGCGGCGGGCATGGGAGGTGTTACGGCAGGATCTTCTGAAGGAGTTGCGGGACTGCCTCCTGGACTGGGTTCCCGGCGGGGATGTTAAGGGGGAATTGTACCGTCAGGTGAAGGAATGGGAGGAAAGAACGCCCCCGAAGGGGGAACTCAAGAAGCTGAGAGAGTTAAAAACTGTAGTAGCAGGGGAACCACCCCCCGGCGAGGGAAACCAGGCGCCCTTGCCGGGAGAGCAGGCGGAGTTTCTGCCTGCTGAGCCTATGCAGGTTGACTCTGTGCCTGCCGAGCCTATGCAGGTTGAGCCTTTGCCTGCATCGGCCGAGCCTTTGCCTGCGCAGGCTGCGCCAGTGCCTGTGGCGGCCGAGCCTTTGCCTGCGCAGGCTGAGCCAGTGCCTGTGGAGGCTGCACCTTTGCCTGCGCAGGCTGCGCCAGTGCCTGTGGTGGCTGAGCCCGTGCCTCTACGGGCCGAGCCGTTGCCTGTGCGGGCCGGGCCGTTGCCTATGCGGGCCGAGCCGTTGCCTGTGCGGGCCGGGCCTACTGAGCCTGTGCTGGCTGCGCCTTTGCCTGCGGGGCCTGGCCCTGTTGTGCCTATTCTTGCTGCGCCATCAACTGCGCCATCTGCCGCTCCTGGGCCGGAACGGGTTAATCCTTCGGCTGGGCCCTTCCGAAACTGGCGCGCGGTACCAGCAGCTATAGACTCCGATTATTCCCATGAGGAGAGGATGGATAGTGCGATACGGCGGTCATCAAGAAGCACGCCACAGAGACAGGCAAGGGAGGGACAGGACACCTTACAGAGGCATTAGAGGGGAGTTAAAAAAAAAAAAAAAAAAAAAGAGAGAGAGAGAGAGAGGGGGGGAGAGAGAGAGAGGCGTTTCACTGGAAAGTCCTTGAGAACTTAAAGAATGCTGTGAGTCAGTGCGGAATCCACTTACTGATAAAGCCAGTAAGTGTATGTAGAACTTGCTTTAGGTAAAAAGTGTGTTAAGCATACTTTGATTAAACATAGCATGAGCGAGGGTATGCCTGTGTACAGACACCTGAAGGGCTCCTGAAATGGGTTCCTAGTCGTATGATTCGTCCTGCTTTAACCTCGTAGTGTTTGAGTTTTCTTACAGATTGCTGTTATCCTGTCCTGGCTTATGACACCTTGGGTATCCGGATGACATCCCTCTCAGAGTCCATCAATATGTGCCTTTATGGGATCCGACTGTCGGAACTCGCGGCCAGGAATCTAGGTGCCTCGGACATTAAGCCTTAACATCAGCGCACCAACGATAAGCCTTATAGAGTAATAGAAGTAACTCTTTCCAAGTCTTAACTTTCAATCTACCTCTTGTGTGAATTTCTATAAAGGAGCTTTTTGCTCTGCAGGGTAAATGGGATATTTACGGGTGTTTAAGATAGAGTGTTTTAAAGTAGTTGTAGAGATATGTTTCTACTCATGGCACTTTATATAGTTATTTCTTTGTGTGGAATTGTTCATAACAATAGAAGCCAACTCGTCATGGGGAGGGGAGAGATGTAGGGGTCGGCATTCGGAAGATCTCGCGTTGTCACGGAAAGTTAGAGGGTTAGTCGCAGCCTTGTGATGTACCTGTAACCCCACCTCCCCTTGTTAGTATAAAAGGAATTAACTGCGCAATAAAAGGCGGAAGTTGGCGCTCACACTGTGTGTGTTATTTGTCTCTTTCCCTGGTCCGGGCCGACCAGTGATCTAAGCGTGGCACCTTGATATGCAGCGAATGCTACAGTATCCCATCAGCTAACCAACATCTATTGACTTAAAGTTGCATTAGAAAAAGAATTAATCCTGCAGACATATCCGAAAGTGGTAACAGCTGTTACTTGCTGATCTCAGTCTGTTCAAATAGCTTTTTGCATGAATTTGTGTTTGTACTTCTTCCATTGAAACAGTGTATAAGCACCAACCTTAATCACAGCATGGCAAAGTATGAACCCATTTAAAGTATGACACACTAAAAAAGAAATATATATAACTATAGAATGTAACACAAAAACTGAATTAAAAGATTGCATATATCAAAATGCATATATAATCTGAACTGCAATGATCAGGATATAAATAGCCATAACACTTCCTGAGAAACAGGAAAAAAAATTCATTTAATAAAAGAAAATGTGATACCTCAAGTTTCCTTCAGTCAGTATCTCTGATTCTTCTATCAGTCACTATTTACCAGTGGAAAAAACATGCAAAAAATTTTAAGAACTATGGTACATCATTGGCCCTTTGAAAAGGTTATGAAAGTATTATAGGGAAGATATACAATGAAAGGTTCATTCACTGATCCGGAAATAACGGACAGCAGTGATCAACTTGTGTTTGCTCTGGCTGTAGGAGGAAATACCAAGTACTAGCACCATTATGGTTGCATATCATCCTGTTGTACATATCCTCTATTGCCTTTTTATTAACATATGAACAACGGTTTAGTTATGTCAAAATGTTTTTGTCAATTTTAGTTGCATAAGCTACTGGAAAGAGAAGTTGGCAAGAAGAAAGAGATGCCCTCTATCTGCACTGCTGATTATTCTTAAAGTAATTTTCCCCTATGACTTGTGTGTGTGTAAACAATTTCTAATGGGAGGTTCCTGAACTTTTGTTTAACCTCATGTAAAGTTTGTGTCACACTGTATCAGCTTCTCCTCCTCAGAAAAGCTCAGCTGTAAGACTTTTCAGAAAAAAAGGTGAAATATAGTTAATTCTACTAGTTTTTATATCAGTTTTATATTTGTATCATTCTTATTTCACAATGAGATCAGAGTAAGGACCCTGAGGTATTTATTTGTGAAGTGAGATATGATCCTGTTATTGAACCTGTTTTTCTGAGTGGCTATGGAAATTCTGAAAGTTCAGTAAATTCACAGATTCACCGCGCTTAAGGACAGAAAGGATTATCAGGTTAGGTTAAGCCTGCATAGCACTAGCCATTACAGTCCATCACGTTAACCTTCTGATTCCTAATTATATTTTAGCACAAGTTGCTTGTATTAAATGACTCCAGAAATCATCAATCACAACAATACAGAAATTTGCATATTGCACTTAAGTGATCACTGTGATGGTGCTAGAACTGAGACCTCAGGGCAGCAAGTGGCATGCTCACAGTGGCTCTGCAGGATAGAGTACTTGGTCTCAATAAAAAGACAGCACCAGGCTATCAGTGGCTATTTTTCTGTTGATAAACATTAACAGGGTGCTGGGGGCTACACTCTTAAAATACACAGCCTTTATCCCTGTGGATAATGGCTGTATGAAATGGATTTCAACACAAAGTGAGGAAAAGGAACCAGGTTCAGGCAACTGGGGTGCTGCACAATAGGCAAGCCTTGATATATTTATGTATTTCATTAATTTTCTGTCTTGTTCCATAATCAGGTTTTCAGATGTCAGGAATAATCTAATTTAAACAAAATTACCTTGTGTTCATGAAGCAATGTTTTCTCCACTGGCATAGAAATTTCTATTTCAGTTAAAAGAGAAAACCAAGGTAACATTCACTGAGGTGGATACAAGAAGATGTTAATTTGGGTGTATTACTGTTGGAGCAAATTTAAAATTCCACTAAGGTTTTAATGAGGGCTTTGCCAACAGCAGGTATGTGGGAAGCCTACTGACTAGGTTGTCCTTTAAAAAATTCAAAATGCAAGTCCAACTAAAGACTCCAGTCCCAGGATTTATATGCATCAGCAAATGCTAGCTTTTTATTTCTTACCATTTACTATATATATAAGGGATGAGTTAGTCTTAATTACGGAAAAATAATCTCACTGCTGACTTTGTTGTTCTTCTAAGGATAATGAATGACTGATCTTGTCTTAATATATTCTTCCAACATTTTTCAAAGGGAAAGTTTAGACTCAACTTTTACGCACAAAATGCATCCTCACTGCTATCCTTTAAAGTCTATCTGTGTGGTCTAACAGAACGTATATGTTTTCTCTCTTTTAGAAGTCGTAAATACCATGACTCAGTGTCAAATAATTTCAAGATGAATACAGCATCCTGAAAGAAATACTCTCATAAAGCTGCTTCTCTTCTTTTTGTCCAGAGAGAATAATGAAAACTGTCATTGCACTCAAGTAACTTAAAGACAACGTTCAGGAAGATGGAATTTTAAAATTCAGATTATAATTGGCTTTCTCTAAATCAAATATCATGCTAATTCAGTAACATGGATGATTAAGTGCAAGTGCACAAAATGAACTAATCAGTTGACAAGAAGATTTTAACAATTACAAAAAATAATAACACATTGTAAGACAAGAAGTACAAAACATTGCTAATGTCAAATGTTCCTGAAATAAGTGATTCACATATGGGAACAGAACCATTTCCATATCAGTCAAGTGATCATCTCCAAAAAGCATCTCCACTTGACACAAGGTTAGCCCACTGAACCTGTGCTGAACAAGTGCTAGCTAATTTCTCTTTTTAAATTTAAATAAGTCATGCTCAGTCTTTCTAGTTAGGAAAGCTACATATTGAGACGAGAGAGCTATCTCCTATAGCTTGCTATTAGCTCAGATGTACTCTATGTGCACCAAAGAGTAATTCGGTGTACTCATATAATTGCCATTTTTCCAGATACGCCACAAGTAATACTGTAAAAAAAAAAGAGTATCTCCCCACAAGTAATACTGTAAAAAAAGGATTATATCACAGCCAGAATTTCCTGCCACTAGAGGAAGACCTCTGGCCTATGACTCAGTTCTAAGGGCTCCAGTGGGAAGACGCATCTAGAACAAACCATGGGATAATTAAAACTGTCCCAGTACCCACAGGCTGCACACCCTTATAATAGTTCTTCAAGTGTTATTCACTCCTTGTAACTGAAGTACTAGTTGATTAGTACGCAAACTCTTTAATAAATTTTATAAATTAAATTAGAATAATCAGATACAACTGTTTTTTAAGATCCACAACCAAGTAATATGAAAAAGGAAGTTCTTATACATTTTCCACTTCAGTTATAAAATATTTCATGTGTTCACTCATGGTCTGTATTTTTAACAAGAGAAAATGTTTGTTAAAAGAAGGGGGGGGGGGAGTGGTGTAAAAAAAAAAATAGTGGTCAGTAGTTATTCTTTTTACCTTTCATTTAATTGCAAGGAAATTATTTCAGCCAAGCAGAGTTTAGGCTGAAGTGTGTGAGTATTTGGTACATTTAGTACTCTGCTTCTTTTTCTATTAAGTCTGATTCCACAGAGTATTTCCCCAACAGACCAACTACTACAGTGTTCTTTATTTGCATGTTTTACTTTCTTTAGGTATGCCACCAGTTAAATGGTTAGTAAAAGTCTTTAAAATCAAACAAACATGTACTAACACAAATTTTGCCCATCAATCCTACCTCCTAGAAATAGGAAAGACTATCTCAACAATAAGAATTCAGTGTGAGATAGAAAAAGGATGAACAAATGACAGAAGAAATTCTCTATTCCGTTTGCTGTAGAGTTATATTCCACAGAAAGAGTAGATCTCATGACTGAACAAAATATTTCTGTTAATATATGTTTTTTAATGCATGTAGTGTAGGTACAGAAGTTGTTTTGTTTTTATGAGTTAGAACTAATAAAAGGGTCTTAACATGTTCACCTTCACAAAAAAACCACTGATGTTTGTACCCTGGGATAAATTCGGTATCCTTGGAATGCATCAAATTGGACAAATTAAATACACATTTTTTTCAAACAACATTTAAACCTTGGCAAGTCAGATCATTACAGTAAAATACAAAGATCAGTCTATATAGATACATACACATATATAGACCTTGTATGAGTTCACTTTGCTATAGTCTAAACCAGCAACAACCTCCTACAGAAACAGAGAAATTCAGCTATACATCTTCTAGTTGCAAATATGCAATCAGAAGTATGCAAAGTTCCCCACACACCTGTTTTGGAAAAGAGTGGACACTTGTTTATCACCAGGTTGCTTCAACAGATGTTGTCAATTTTATGATAGGGCCTATGTAGACAGTATTAATTGTCACTGAGAGATTATGTCATTCTGAAATGAATTTACATCTCACATTCTTGTAATGCTCACGTACAGTCTTAGGCAACTTATTTCTAACTTTATGTAATTGGCTCAGACCTGCCAATCCCAGTTATAGGAGTTGGTACTTTGGGATAATTCATCTTTTATCATTTTTACTTCCAGAAGTGAAGCAGGGTTTAATCAGCTGGAATCTAAGCTTTCATATCCTTTGTGAAGTTCATTGTGCTCCTCAGTTTTGAACACGTATTTTATCTTAACTTCATTATTCATTTCAAGAGACGAGGCAAATTCTATGGTCTTGACTCAATCTGCTGCTGTTAGCCTGCTCTGCCAAGCTGTATTACATAACCACACATTTGGAGCTATCTATTGAGATTTCTACTTTAGTCTGGAAGAATAACAGTCAATCTCAAAGACATGCATATGGTACTTTTTGGTTCTTTCCTTCTCTGACCTCTGCAGTATTTTGCATAGCTGAAAAGCCCACAAAGGAGATCCTCTAAGAATGCGAGGATGGAAGAACCTGCTCAACTTAAGACTCTGAACTTATTCCAGAATCATATTTAGTGTTTGAAGTAATCATTTAAAATTAAGCCTTTTAATCCTTTTGCTTTTAATTTATTTTAAATCCAGTAAACCAGTCAAACTCCAGTGCTTGCTTTCTCCAAGCGTGCTTACACTTTCCTGAGTTTCATGTCCCATCTGTTTTCTGAATTACCATGACCATGTCTTTATTCCATTCAGAACAAAGAAAATATGATTAAGGGAACGGTAAAATTGTTTCCAAGAGAGGCAGAATAAAAGCAACTTTGTTTACAGAAGGCTGGTGCAGAGAATTCCTGAGCTACAAAGTAAACTTTGAGCCTCACTAGGATAATTATCTCTATTTCTCCTTAGCAGTGATGCCAGAACACTTTGGAAAGCAACATTTTTTTTTGCATGCATGCTAGCAGAAGACATTTATCATGGAAATAAAAAGGAATAATACAGGAAGTTTAGTTTGGAATTCAGAGCTGGATCACTTATGGTACTTCCCATGTCCCAAGTTCTTCCTTCAAAAGCAGGAATAATTTGCCCTCATTATAACAAATCTTTTAGACAACATAAGCTTATTGTAGCTCAAGGTGAGCAGCAATTACTCTCATCTCTGGTGTCTATATGGTTCATGGAATGATTTCTAATATAGTAATTTTTGGCATGTAAGTGGATGGCAAAGTGGATTAAGATTGTCTCTCGCATTCTGATCTGAGAATATTAGAGATTTTCATCATAATTCTCTTAGTAATTTACTAGGTTTCTGCCACAAGGTTGCCTTTCTAGAAACATTCATCTATCACTCTCTCTGATTGGCAAGTATGCTTTCCTGTAAGCTGTTTGAAATCCTTAGGATTTTCTTTAATAAATTTTGCTAAAAATGTTGTCTTTCATAAAGTCTGTAATAGAGCTTATTCTACATACATGTTGCCAGTTTCAAAGGTGACTTTTAAAATATATATTAAAAAAACCCCACCTGCTAGCTTATTAAAGAATTTCAAATTCAGCAAACAAAAATGTAACACTTCCCACTACTAATACACAACCAGTAATTAAATAGATTGCTTTGTGAGAACTAAGAAGTGCATTTCTATCAACCTTGATTAATAACAGTATATTAGAAGATTATATTACATAGCTCACCAATAAAAAATATTCAGGATGAAGAATTACAAGTATCTTTGTTTTAGGTGATTCTTTTTTCCTGTTGTCCAAATTCTCTTTTGTTGTTTCACACTTAGCTTAAAAAAAAAAAAAACAACAAAAACAAAACACTCCCCCCCCCCCCCGAAATTATCACAAATAACTTTCCTTAGAAATATATTTGTTTGGGTTTTCTTTTCCTCTCAGTTATCTGCTAAAAATCCTGATTTCACAGAACAGTCATGATAAAAGTGACTTTAACTAAATAAGAATAATTAAATGGATGAGTAGGTTCCTAAATTTTTGAAAGGTAAAACTCCTCACATGAGAAAGAAAAACCAAAAGCACAGCAAAATTTGTGCTAGATAGTTCTGTTGTTAATATTTGTCCATATTTAATCATTGTATAATTAATTTCAAAATCAAGCATGCAAATTTGGTTAGTTGGATGCTGACATCCAGGAAATGATACTTTCATATCTTAATAATACTTTACATGCAAAATCTTGTATTTTGGTGCATTAAATAATAATAATAATGATGAAGATAAAAAAACCACAACAGGGAACTTGATATTACACATAAACTTTTATTTTCAAAAGCTTAATTTGTTGCTAAGAATGTATATAGTATCCATTCTCACTGTTCCTAAAAAGACTTCTACTATGTTTAAGTCCTGGTTCCTGTTTAACACAGTCCAGTTTGACTTCATTTAATTCAGGTCAGAATGTATTTATCTTAATATACTTTGGGATGAGCAAAAGGAAATTATGGCTTTATTGTTTTCTTTTTAACACTTCCCAATACAGTAACTGCACTTTAAAGGATGGACCTTCATGCCGAGATATATGCTGCATTAAAATATCATGAGAATGCTGTAAGAGCTCACAGGCCATTCTCCCTTTCTTGGAAGATGTTATATTCTCCTTTTATATTTGAAATACAAGATTACCATAAAAAGAGTCTGAGAGCTAGTGTTTTAAAGCTCCAGTGTTTGAGACATTTGGAATCATGCTATAAATTCAACTCAGTATTAACATTTCTATTCCATCCCTCCCACTATATGTGTAAAGGTTGTAGTGCAAACAAGGTGTTTTATTCATTCAATCTTGATATATATCTTTTCTATTTTACTGATTCCTCAAGTACCTCTTCTGAAATGTCTCAGCTAATCACAGATCCTAATTATGATGTTAAGATATGCAATTTATGAGACTTAGCCATTTAAAATGAATGTCATTTAATAGAACACTTACTCTTTCGTTAGCGGAGATAAATATTCATGATCCTAAGTGGTTTGTATTCAGATTATATACTCAAAATTTATCCCTAAAGGCTGCCCTTAATGGAAGTCCTTTTTGGATCAGCAGTGTTACAGATAAAAACAAGATAATAGGTTGACTTTTATACTTTTTTGTCTTCTCATTCTCTACCATATCTGTCCAAGAAGTTCTTTGTTGTCATGGTTTAACCCTAGTCAGCAACTAAGCACCACGCAGCTGCTCACTCAGTCATGGGTTGAAATAAGAACGGTTTAATAGAACAGAAAAGAAGAAACTATAAATGATAATGATAATACTAGTAAAATGACAACAGCAATAATAAAAGGATTGGAATGTACAAATAATGCACAGGGCAATTGCTTACCACCCAGCTAGTTGCTGACCAACACCCAGCCAGTCCCCGAGCGGCGATTCCCCGCCCCCCCTCCCCAGTTCCTGTACTAGATGGGACGTCCCATGGTATGGAATACACCGTTGGCCAGTTTGGGTCAGCTGCCCTGGCTGTGTCCTGTGCCAACTTCTGGTGTCCCTCCCAATTTCTCTCTGGCTGGGCATGAGAAGCTGAAAAATCCTTGACTTTAGTCTAAACACTACTTAGCAACAACTGAAAACGTCAGTGTGTTATCAACATTCTTCTCATACTGAACTCAAAACATAGCACTGTACCAGCTACTGGGAAGACAGTTAACTCTATCCCAGCTGAAACCAGGACAGTTGTGTATTTTATTTTTTCAGATTTCAGCAAGACTGTGCAGAAAACAGTGCAAGTCTGTTAAGTAAAAATTGAATAAAATCAGGTCCTTAGCGTCAATCTGAACAGTTTACAAATATGGCTTTCTATAATGTTCACTACCACAGCAGGTAGTATGGATTACAAGAAATGTAATGCCCACATTGGAGGTCTTGCAGCTTCGATATGTAATATGATTTTGCTCATTATCTTTCCTGGTTGAAAATGGTAGTTACTAGCTATCCTGGATAATAAAGAACAAGGTAAGGTATCATAGTGAAGTAACCATACAGTCCCATGAAGAGGCCTGGGAAAAAGGACTTAGACAGTTTTTCCATCTAGTCCTTTAATGCCTTCTCCAGTATAGAAATGAAGCACGGATTGGAAGAGGCCAGGTCTCCTGGCTGGCTTATTATTTCATAGGTGCTGAGCTCTGACTCACTCTACTCCCTGCCAGTCCACACATCTGTACAGCAAAATGTGTAAAAGACCTCACTACTCTTTTCCCCACCTGCACCTGTACATGGTGACCTGCACTGTCCATGGAAATCAGCATCACAGACATGACAACACAGGAAACTCTACAGGTTCAAGGTTATCAAAGATGTAAGAAGATCTACCCTCCTTCCCAAAGGTGGTGCAAAGCTAAAATTCTTTTCTGGTAGCATTTAATACCTCCTCCCCCTTTTTTTCTTTCAGAGCTTTCTGCTTTGATGTCTTCCTCAGAGACATGACACCTATCTCATCCGTGATTTTGCATTTGGACTTAATGGCAAACTGCATGATGCGGGGTACAGTTAATTTTGAATAGTGCCAAGAAATAGTCTATCAACATATTCCACGAGTAAAGATCAATGAGATTTAAACAAATAGAGTATGTTACTGAAAAGTTCATTTTCAGTTTGTAAACCTCTTTGGTTTTTACTCTGCATCTACAATTTGGACTTCTGTCTGCATTGAAGATAACATGAGTTTAGTTATTTTTTAACAGGCATGGAACTTATCCACCTTTCAGGTTTTTATGAAACCTTTTTTTTTTTTTTTTAATCTTTTCATAAACACAGAAAGATAAAACTCCTTTCCTAGAAAAACATGTCTGGAATAAGACTCAATTTCTAGTCAGGAATACATAAGAAAGGCCACTAAGAAAGAAGAGTCAGTAAGAAAGACAATAGAACTGTAGTTACTGTAAGATTAAAGCTAACTGTGGACCTCTCATGCTGAGTGTACCATTAGTGTTTGCCATTCAATCAAATCACCATTACCACATCAATCCTCTTATATCACAACCTAAATATTTATTAAGAAATATAGATTACTGTTTTTAATGATATGGGTTGATAATACCTCTCAGTTCGTTCATCTGCCTTGTCCATTTTTATTTTTATTACTTGAAAGAAAAGACTGGTACACAAAACTGCCTGCTCCAGGTACATTTGGCAAATGCTCAAATTGTTTGTTTTATAACATCCTAAAATACATTTTCTAGGGTATCATACAATTTGTTTGTAAATTACCATCCAGTAATCAGAATATTGTACTTTCTGCCTCACTGACTGATTCAGAAAAGTTTCTTGAGAAATCAGAGCATCAGAGAGGTGCCACTCCATGTAAAGTAATAGTCATCAAAGTTCAGGAATCATATATGGAGAACAATCAATTTACAATGTTCAGCCTATCTGAACAAAAGCAAAAATGTTTCCATGCTAAACAGCCACCAATTCTGCATTTTGGGTAGGGGGAAAAAAACAATGAATACAGACTTTATTACATGTTCAGAAAGGTTAATTATACTTTTTCCAAGACTGATATCTACTTTTAGCAAACTATAAAATACTGAGCCTGTCAGTTTTCTCTCCAGAAGCAGCTTCTGCCCCGTGACATTTCCTACCCTTTCTTCTCTCCCTAGTGGTGTACTGAAAATCCAACAGGCACACCACTAAGGAGATTACTAAAAAACCCCCAAAAGCCAGCAACAACAAAAAACCCAAACCAACCACCAAAAAAAAACAACTAGAGAAAAAAAGGGGGGGGGGGGGGAAGTCTGTCAGTATTATGGCCAGCTATAATGGGTTGAATCATTAGAACATAAGGTCCCAAGTCCATGTGTCGTGAATGTTAACCACAGAGTCATTTCCACTGACTTCAGGTTATTCACTCTAGGTAAGTGCAGCCTTGATTATCCCTACCAGTCCACTCTGATAATCTTACAGCCAATGCCAAATCCATTGCCTTTGTTTGAACTGCATGCACATTGCTTCCCTGTGCTTTAAGAACAGTTAAAAAGTGTAAGAACAGAAGAAGGAAAAAAAAAGTTGTAATAAAGGGGACTGCCTGTCATTGAGAATGGATTTGTGTGTCCAGGGAGCTTATGAAGAGTGATATTCACTGTGAGAGTAACATGGAAGGTGGGTTGAAAAGGACTGTGTATTCTGCAAGGGTTTTTACCCATCATATCACTTCTTCTGAGGAAGATGACAGTTTTTCTTTCATCAGTCCTGGCACCTGAACATGCCTGATTGTTACTTGCAACTTTCCACCTGACGGGCTTAAAGAATTTCTAACCTATTCAGTCCCAGTTTATTATGGATGTGCAAGTAGTGTCATTAGATGCTATTAGCATCACATTAAAGTCACTAGCATACCCAGGACACAGCTGAAAACTCTATTTCAGGATTCAAAATTAGAGTGTTCATGCAAAAAGTTGTATGTACTGCATGGTATTAAGCCATACTCTTGGGGCACGAATGTCATGTTGGGTAAACATAACACAACTCCTGCTGAAGTATCTGGGAACTGTGCACACATAGGAGACAGGAATAATAGGTCTTCAAGATTTTTCTCTGCCTGGTAAACAGTTTCACCTTCCTATTAAAATTCCTGAAAAATGGATTTCATTAGGGTTTGCTTGAAGAGATTTAAAATTGTAAATATATATGTAATTTCATTGATAGCTGGAATTTTACATAAATATGTGTGTGTGTATGTGAGTGTGTGTATTTTGGCATCTTTTTAAGTATAAGACCTTGATGTATGATTGCAAAAAATAGAATCATGTGTGCCTTATTCTTCTTTATCTTTAGTTCTCAATTGCTTGATAAATAATAAATAATTTTGACTCTGGGAAATATTATAATCAGTGCTGTATTCATTTATTTATAGTTCTTCTATGTGTTTTGTTGCTGTGTGACTTATTTAGTTTTGTTCTGCTTTGTTGCTGTGAGCACCTGGAAAAAAAAAACCACCTCATTTTGAAAAAAAATCAGAGGAATTAATGTTGAATCCCAAAATACTGATGTTTAACGATTATTGATTCTTAAGCTCAAGATCATTAGTGAGTGGGGGGAGATGGCATAGAAAATAAAATAGAAATATCCTTTGAATTATTACATCATGAAATTTCACATTATTTTCACCCCTCACACTATGAAGAATCTTGGCAAGTTTAAAACCTTTATGAAATAGTTATTTAGAAAGATTGCTTTACCTGTTCTTGGCAGACAGTGAAGATTTGCTTCCTCTTTAGCATTTCTCCTTCTACTAAAGATAGGTTTTATAATAAAATTATTTTTTCTTTTGGAAGAAGGAAGTTTCATTTAATATAATTTTAGAATGCTCTATCCCAAATTAAATGCCTTTTCCTTTGAGTATTACCCTACATTATTTTTTAAATTATTTATTTATTGTGAAGGAGAAAGAAAGTGAATATTTTGTCTTTCCAAGGACAATGACTTGCAGAGTGAAATAGTATGTGTGTTTGGCCAAAAAATGCTTTATTACGCATAGCTCAAAGTGTAACTGGTAACAAAGTTATCTTTTGCAGCACGAAGAAAAGCAAACTTGAACTGACTCATGATGAAACTTGCGTGTCATCCATACACACATGCATATATTTATGAAAGGAGCAGATATCATGATATAAGTGGATAGATCTTATAAAGCGTAAAATTGCAGAAATCAGCCTTCTGCATCAAAGGCCTTGTTTTGCATAGTGAGGTTGTTCATTGTTCACACATAAGTGAAACATGTTGAATCCTTCGTTTGTGAGACTGTTAAAGGGTAACAATAGAGGTTTAGGGTATACTAATATGCCTCGGCCTTATCAAGAGATTTGTGATGAACCAGAGCTAGTGGGATTAGTTATTTTTACCAGTTGGCATGTGGAAATGCCAATGTCAGAAAAATACACATTCATAGTGTCTGATGAAATATTTTCAGAGGCCGCAAGACTTGAACTGTAAGCTTCTGTCTTCTGAATCTCTTAGAACTGTAATATAGAATAAGTGCATATAAAGTCGTTAATGGCATTAATACTGATGTTTATGTAAAGGTTTGTCAAGAAGAGGAGGAGAAGGAGAGGAGAAGCATGAGAAAGAATTTTAGCTTCATCATCATCTGAAGCAATACATGCCCACAGATGCACTTCTCTCCATTTTGACCACTTCGTATTCTTATTGGGTCAACCAATTGTAAAATTCAGCAAGCAGCTTGATACTTGTCAGACTCCTGGGACTTAACCTAGATTCACTAAGCTTTTGGTACATTAAAGACACAATCAGATATTTTTTACAAAAGTGGGCACAGGTGAAAAAGAAGCACAGCTGCATACTGCCTCAAGGCTGTATTTATTGAGTCCGATCTTGAATTGTGTGACATCTCTGAACAAAATAAGATAAGTAGAAGTGATTTTAGATAAAGATCCCAGTGGCTAACTTGCTTTAATTAAAGATGTTTCAAAAGATAGAAGAATCAGGAACGAAGAAGAGAAAAGAAATATGCTACGTGAATTATCAGGTAATTGTTTCAAAGGTAAACTTGTAAATTTTTCAAGTAGCCTGACTAAAGCTGAATAAAAATTTATTCACTGGATATTATTTGATTTCAATATTTATTACTTCTGCAAGTCTGATTTGGCAATACGTGAAGTTTGTTCTAGACTGTTAGTTTTAATTATTTCAATCTGAAATAAGGTATATACAAAAGTGGTGAAGATCACTCTTTAATGTTTTGTCAGCTGAAACCATAATTCCATCCCCAACAACATCAAGCAACAAACAGCTTCTAAAACTAGTATGTTATGCTTGTTTTCATCTGGTTGTAAAATGTTTAAGGAACAGATCAAAAAAGCAAGAATAAGATTAATAAATATGTTGATGTTTAGAATATGGTTCTAGAAATGGTTTCAAGGCTGCAATGAAATGCCAGTCCTGAAATGCTGAAGAGCTTCACAGAAGAGAGCATATACACAGGAGCTGTTCATACTCCAGCTGTAGCAATTTGAGATGCTGCTCTACACTGCGTGCTCATTCCTCTGCTGGAGGTTCTTGCCTGTAGTGGTATTGGAAAAGAGGAATACATGTCCTTGCCATTGACATTCCTGGAAAGGCAATCGGTGTTTTTTTCATTCTCTGAAACAGCAGAAAGAAGAATACTGAAATAAATACAATAAACATCATGAAAGCAGATTGTGTGGTATCCACAATTTTGAGTTTAAGATCTGACGGGATAAGCTGGGGGGTGGCGGGGGGTAGTGGTAGGAGGAAAGAGTTAAATGAAGATTTTTTTTCTTGAAGAATGGACAAAGTTGTAAGTACAGACTGCCATAATGCCATACTAAAGAAAAGGCCACCAACACTGAATTATATAAACCACAAACTCTACCATGCCAGGCACAAGTGATTGTACGGAAAATAAAGGAAGATGAAGTCAATGAGGTGAGTATACAAGCTTACAAGAGTATTAGGTTTGATGATATGAAAATCTGAGACTTAGTATGAAGCACAACAGGTAAAAGAGAGAAAATATAGTGAAAATATTTTACAAATAGCTTAAAAGAAGAGCCAAGCCAAGGTAAGTCCTCTGACTTCTTGGCAGGGACAGAAAACTGACAATGAGAGGGCCAATGTCTAAGATCTTTTTGTTCAAGTCATCACTCTGTTTTGGAGTATCAGACAATAACTCCATCAACAAGTGAATACAAAGTTAAGGTTAGATTAAAAGTTTTCAAAGCAGTGCAGCTTAAGGAAATTTACTTCAGGTTGCTCTGAGAATTGGCTTAATTAATTAATTGGCTGTGGAACCATCAGTAGTTCACTTGGAGCCCCTGCAGGACAGGTGAGATTGCAGAAGACTGAAACAACTGAGCAAACCTAGTATCGTTTACTAAAAAGAGTTCAGAGATCATAGACTAGTTAGATTAACTTAAGTTCTTAAAACACAGCAGAATTATTGTAAAGTATCCGCCATGAAAGAACAGACAAAATATATTCATAAGTCCCAATTTTATTAGAAAAGAAGGACATTTTACATGCTATATACACTTAGTATATTTTAATTATCTGTGACATTTTTTTCTGTTTGGAATATGTGACATGACTACAAAGTGATTTGCCCAGATGATAGGAAATGCCATATTCAGAGGGTAATTAGCAATGGTCAATTATCAAAGTGGAACCGTACGTCAGATCCATTGTAGCCTTCTGCAGGAGAGATGAAAACCATAAACTGCCTTTCCCTTCAAGAGTCAGAAAAGATGTCAGATTAAGCAACAGGACAGAATTCCTTGCTGTATTTCAGATTGCCTGGTTCTTGTATTACTCAGATGTATTTATCATTAATTTTCAGGATGAAACTAGGAAAGGAGAAGTTGTAAGCACACTGAGGGTCTGAATAAGAATGTAAATAAAGTTTCCTATTGAGATGCTTCCAGAGGGACACAATAACTACTGAATATCTAATTTATGGACAATTGTGCCTATGCATGAGATTGTATGAGTAGCAATATATTTTCATTTAGAACTCACTTTGATGTTTTAAATCCTGCAGTTTCAGGATTGTGTATCTTAAAACATTTTGTTTGAATCTTAATTTATCTTAATTTAAAATACTTTACAGAAGTGTCAGGCAATTCAGACAACTTATCTAGAATGTTTGCAGTAACTTATAATTACAAAAACCACTTTAACAGCTCTGCAGACTGTATGTATTCATTTTAAGGTTCCTGCATGTTCACTATACATTCTTATTAAATATTTACAAAATGCTTCAAATCACAGTTCTGTAAAATGTTTTTTTCTGTTAATGCAAAAGTTGCTGCACATTACAAATGGAGACCAGATTCCAAAGTGACACTTAATGACATCTTTCAAACTAAATCAGTTAGTGAAGGACACTAAGTTTTAGTCCCAACTTTAAAGCAAATGTTTTAAATGCTTACATATGCCCACCAACTATATTTAAAGGCAGCAGTTATTATGATATTTAGCCACCTCATTTTTCTTTTTTAATGACAGCAGATAAAACAGTATCACATCAGTCAACACTAAATGATTACTCTTTTTCAGCTGAACAACATTTTTGGACCAAGTATCTAACTACAAGCTAGTAAATCTTTGTCAGGACCTTAGCCTTTTGAACTTAAATACACATTGGCCAACAATTTCAGTAGGAGTTTTAATGTTTGATCTGTTCTCATCTTTTATATGACAGTTAGCTGTAACTATCTCCTGTCTGGTATAGCAGTCTTTCCATCATATGTGATCTTTCCATCTATGTAAGAAAGAGCACTTTCTCTTTCAGATAACAGAATTAGTAAGGATTTTCACAAACACAAGGTAGGTATCTGCCAGTTTCAGGCCCTTTATCCCCAGATCCTTTCTACATCCCCTGGGGAAAAAAACAAAGCCTATACTCTTCTTCAGGTGTCTTGTCATAGAGGTCAAGTGGCAAGAGACTATTTCTACCTATGATCTTTCATGGATTCTCTGGGTTTTCTTCCTACCTCCATTACTTAGCAGACTATTTTTACTTCATTGCACCTTTTCATGATAGCTTAAAATCTCACCAGCTCCTCCTGAGACTGCTCCTGATGTAGTCTGTTACAGCAGTAGTTTCTAATTGTCTTCATAGTATCAAGGATAGATAATTAGAGTTTTCATTAACCTTTTCTATGCTGCTGCCAGGTGGGTCATATATATCATCACAGTGTGCTCTCTGAGACTGTATGTTTCTCTTCGCTGGTAGCCACTGTGGAAAATGACAGCTGGAATCAGTTACGTCAAAAGTTATGTGGAGTGGAAAGGGATTACTAAAATGAAGTGTGCAAGATAGAGAAGAAAGCTTTTAAACCAAGAAGAATAGGAAGCACTAAACTTCAGAAGGGTTTTTACTCTAAAGTGTAGCTCCCTTCCTGTCTCCTCCTTGCTTTGAAAAGGAAGTGGGAATTTACTCCTTCCTTACATAGACAAGTCATTACAGAATTTTCCTACTGAAATGGGCCACATCACAGACTGTGCTATTAGGCATATTGAGGAAGAGTAATTCTATGTCTCATTCCTAGTATTCTTTATCTGGTCCTAGAGCAGTGGTAATCATAGTACACCAATTTCCAATTTCCATACCAGATTCTGAAGTCCGAGTGGATTGAATAAAGACATAAAAGCTGTAAAGAATGAATAATATGGCTGTCAACCTATGTCTACATTATTTATTTATTTATTTTGTCCTGTTGTCATAGCTATGGGATGTCTTAGCCTTGACTGACAGAGAAGTAATGGAGTGAACATAAGTGAATCTGCTCCCCCTACTCCCATACCTCACAGATATATCCCCCTACAGCTGAATTCCAGGGTAGCTTTCATGACTGAAACACAGTATTTCAATTCTGGCTGTTCAGTCAGCTCAGATACAGTTTGGTCTCTAAAAGTCCAATGTTATATAGACAGGGAAGGAATCAGTGATACAATATAAAAGATTACAGTATACAACAAGGAAAAAGTTACACTTTAGCTCAAAATTTTCAAAGCTGTTCTGAAGCTCAGTGCCTACTGTATCTACAATGCAACAAAAAGAATGGATTTTCAGAAACATTGAGTGCTGAAACTCACTGAACTCAGTGAGAAAACTGAGTATCTTCTCTAGCCATAATGTTACTGATTGCATATCTTAAGTATACCACTGGCTTTAGGATGTAATTAGAGTTTCCATTCCTTGAATGGAAATGACTAGCTTTAGTGACTGCAAAAACAGAGGAGAAAACCTCCTTTTAGGGAAAACAAGAAATTATTCTTGAGAATACTTCAGACTTCCACAGTATCTTTAATAAGTGGTTAATAGTCTCTAACAATTCTCTTATAATCTAATAGGTCTTCCTAACAACCTCATTTGCTACAGGCGGAAAGTAATTCTAATTTTTGCATAGCTAACATCAGCAGTATAACAAATATAAGTGTGTTCTTGTACATATTTATGAACATAATTTCCATTCTGACTGTATTATTTGACAAATTATGTTTATCAGATATTCAAGGTTTTAAAAAAGTTGAATGAAAGCACTACAGAAACTTGTATTAGCTCATGCTGTGAGTTTCTGGGATCATTAAATCATTAAATGATTTTTATAAGTCTCTATGGTTTACTTTCTTAGGACTGACAGAAACATTTGGAATAATGTTAATTAGATTGTGTAGCTTTCCCTGCACTAGGTTCAGCTCTGTTCTGTATTGTATCATATAACAGACTATGACTAATGGTACTACTATGAGAAAATTATATTTGCTACTTTAAATTTGATGTCTCCATATAATCCATTCTAAGACCTACCCTGTCAGAGCAACATATTGGTTCAGAACAATGGCTGAAGAATAAGTGCATAAACATCTCTGCTGGTAGCTTCTTGGAATAAGCTACATTGAATGTAATTTTCAAAAAATGAAACACATGATCAATACTGTCATTTGAAATATATGCAGACTATGAATATCACATTTACACACCACTGAACTTGAGTGGATTGCATTATTCAACAAGCGTCCATTGCAGCCATCTCTTTTTTGTACCCTGCAACAAGTCTTACATGCCCGCTTTCAAACTGTCCAGTTAACTGTGTAGAAAGTAACATTCAGTGTCCTAAAGTTCCACCTGATTGTAACCTGTGTATCATTTCAACTGCCATTATCACTTCACCTAGCTGCTTCATTACCTTGACCTAGCAGTGTTGAACAGTTTTATCTTCTTATTTGATCAGAATGACTGCCTTGTAGTGTTAGCTGAGTACTTTCTAAGTCTTTCAGTAATAAGAAACAAGATGTTGGTAATTGACAATATTTTTAACTTCGTACTGGCTCCTCAGACAATACTAATATATATACACATATATTGATATGAAGAGGGCTAAATAAGAAAAATAAAGTTACATGTAAGTTTAAAAAAAAAAGATAAAAAAAAAAAGGCAAGCAACACTGGTAATCCAAACAGTTTCTTAGTCTTAACTGATTCAGTAAGTTCATGCATCCTTTGAACACCATTACAACTCAACCACCTCCCACCTCTCTTGGGTTTTGCTTTCGGTTTAGGAGCAGCAATTTGGTAGCACAGTGTTTCATGTGTAGGCCAGACCGAACTTGGCAAAAATTAATTTATTCCCAATTAATATAGATCCAGGTAGTGAGAAACGGAAAGAACATTAAAGCAACACCTTTCCTCCCCACTCTCCCAAGCTCAACTTCACCTCAGACCCATCTACCTCCCCCACACCGACTGGTAGAGGGTCGGGGAGGGTTGTCGTCAGTACACAGCAGTTTCTCCCTCCTGCTCCTCCCTTCTCACAGTTTTCACCTGCTCCAGTGTGAGCTTCTCTTTCCCCTCCTTCTTCTCTCACCTTCTCTCAGAGGGCTGTTTCTCCTTCTTTTAAATGTTTTTCTCCCCCCGCCCCTCCAGCATTTTGTGCCCTTTCTTGAATACATTTTCCCAGAGGCACCACCATGTTGGCTGCTGGGCTCAGCTGTGCCCTGTGGTGGGTCTGTTGGAACCAGGTGTGTCCAGCATGGGGCAGCCCCAGCTTCTCCTCATGGAAGCCACCCCTGCAGCCCGCCGCTGCCAGCGCCTGGGCACCTGCACCCAGCACAGCCAGAAAACCTCAACCTCTTGAGTCCCTAAGTCTTGCAAAAAGTGGTTTTGTTGTGGGTTTGTGCACAGATAATGGTGTTTCTGTTCAGCATAACCCCTCTGAATAAGGGTTATGCCTTGTAAGTTACATTTTATATCCTATAAGAAAATAAATTCCAGGCAGATAAAACAATCATTAAACCCTTTTCTGTTTACTGTTGTAAAGTATCATGCTGGTACTTCTCATTTTATACCAAGAGCATCCTAATATTAATCTTTTGAAATAAACATGTGTAATTCAACCACCTTTCCTGTCTGCAACAAAAATCTAATTATTTTTTATTTCACAGTAATGTCTTTCCATGAAGAATAGTAGCCTTTTGGCTTGGCAATACTCTTAATCTCCATTTTTCATAATAGCAAATGGTGAGAGCCTCCTGACAAGTAGATGATGCAATTAAGGCTACATTTCTTCACTACAGTCTGTGGTTTTGTTCACAGTAGACATGCACATTTTATGTCACTGAAGATTAAGTATTATAGTCTTTTCTAATGACATTTGCAGCTAAGCACATTAATATTAAAGGTCAATGTCCCTTTAAGTGGATCGATAGGAAACTTGACAGTATAATATATTATCATAGTTTCTTGGCATACCAGGTTTTGTAGAGTTTGATTGTATGTTGTCTTCCTCTTTCTCATTCTTCTGCTATGTAGTAAAGAGAGCAAAAGGCAAGAAGATGACTATTCTCAGAAGATTGACACAGAATTTTGGTTGTTGTGCTCTGTGGAGTGAATACACTGGACTTTACTATGTTCCAGAGGTATGTAGGTATCTGGAAGTGACTTAGGCATCAAATATTAACCTGCATTATCAGTAATAAAGGAGGAGGAAACAAGGGAAGTTTTCATTAAATATTATTATTATTTTTTTTTATCCATGAGGACACTCAAAGTGATTGTGGAACCTCCACCCTTGGAGGTACTCAAAACAGGATTGAAAAAGGCCTTGAGGAACCTGATCTAACTTTAAAGTTAGATGTAACATTAAAGCTGGCCTAGGTTTGACAAGTGGATTGCACCAGAGGACCTCAAGAGATCCCTGCCAATCTAAATTAACCTGTAAGCCTATGATTTTAACAGATTATATCCTAGGGATGCTTGTGTTAACATATGTTACTATCATGTAACAGAAGAAAAAAGATGCATACTACCAAAAGCACTTGAATAGTTGTATGAGAAAAAAAATCAAACAAGCAACTAAGTTAATGCATAGACAAAGCAGGCTAAAAGCTTCACCTAAAAGCTTTACAGTAGAATGTTTCATTGTGTCAGTCTTACATAGTAGCAACATATAATAGTTTTCTAATGCTTTTCTACACCTTTAAAAGTCTTCTCCAAAACAGAATAGTATTTTGTGTTCACTCTTACTTCCTCTGTAATTAAGGATTAAGTGGAGTTCAGCTAACCTGAAATTTTTTGCCCTTAGTCTGAAAAATGAAGTTCCTGATAATAACTAGAAAGCAGCTTGTTTAAACAGCTTGGAAAGTCTAGTGTGTTTTCTTTTAAGTAGTAGAATGCAGAAAATATTTTAACAAACTGCTTATACTACTGTCATTATCAGAAGTTTATGTGCATCTGTGTAATGGGCTAAAATATCTTAAGCATCATCAGTGGGACTGCCTAATTATTCTATCATCCAGAATAAGACCTGAACCATTTAGTAAATTCATTACCTCCAGTCCAAAAGTCTGTCTTTGTTCTTCAAAAAATCACATAAAACTGCATTGAAATGGGGTTGCAGAGCCCTGCACTGGAAGGCAAACTATACAGCACCAGGATGTCAGGATCAAGATCTCTCCAGAATGGGTTGGGCTGGCCAAAGTCAACCATTCAAAAAACAAAGCCTGTAAGAAGCCTTGGGAGGTGTGAGGGAAGTGGCAGGAACCATCCTCTTGCAAGGTCACGGCTTTGGCACTGCAGGGCTCCTGCTTGCCCACACGGCAAGTGGTCTGGAGTGGTGATACATACCTGGTTTGGAGGGAAACTGATCTCCTCTGGAAAAGACTCCGGATGGTTGAAAAGCAGAGAAACATGTGGCTCGGGTTTTGTGACACAGGCACTTTTTTACAGCAGGCACGTAGGAGATAACATTCAAGTCAAGCTCTCTTTTTCTGAGAAACACTGATTATTCCATAGAAAGATGGATTAATCCCAACAATTATTAAGCAAAAGGGATTGGCCACTGATAGTGATAACAGTGAGAAACACAGTTAATCAACCGCTACCATTAAACCATACCCTTAAAATTACTTTTGCTGTGAATATATGTGACAACTAATTTTGATAATCCTTTCAACAATCTTTTTCATTGGCTCTTAGGAATTGCATGTGATGAGTGCAAGGATGAAAAGAAACTAATGTAACTTGTAAAAGGTTTATAAAGGTAAGAGATCAGAGCATAACAGACTCAATGTTACAGGAGAGACTGAGATCAGAATTGATGGTAGAAAGAAGCAGGTAAGGATAGTTTTCAGCCCATATAATTTTCATTACTATAACTTATTTCAGTGATAAAACTATATCCCATGAATGGGCCTCAGCCTCGTTTTTACCAAGTCTGTTCTTTTTCCCTCCCCTGTAATGCCTAGGATAATACTCCTACTAATAATCCTCACTGTATTTTGAGAATAGAAAGTGAGTCAAATATCCTTCTGCTTCTTGTTTCACTTTCTCTTTCCTTTTTTTTTTTTTCTGTGTACTTCTGAAGTCACAGGTAGAGAGAGTAAATATTTTTGGTTTAAAAGCCCATGAAGAACTAATATCTACAGAATATGTTAATCAAAATAGAGTATTTTTGAAGAGGTAAAATTATCTGACTCTGTCAGTCTCATTAAAGAAACATAGCAATTTAAACCAATGTTTGTGTTGCTTCTGAGAGGATCGTTACTTCCAATAAGTGCATGCTTACAATTTCCAGTTCATTAAAGGTGCTTCTCTGCTGACCACAAAGAGCCCTCAGAAATGATTGCAGAAGCATGACCCAAACATTTATCCAGATCAGAAAAAAAGATAAGGTACTGAGAAAGCAACACCCTTCTATTTGTGATGAAGGCAATTTTCAAACATCTTGGACCATTAAGACAGTCTTTACAGGGAATGTCTACTTGGTAGCTATCAGCTGCTGTTGTGGTTCTTCTATCAAGTCTCCCAGTTGATTCTTCGAAACTGCTTAAACAAGAATAATAAGCCTTGCACCAATATATGGCTTCACAAAATACAGAATGGTGGTCTTGGGATTAGATGGACAGCCCATAATATGATGGTGACACATGCTATCAGCCAATTACATTGAGACATAAAATAACAGCAAGATGCCATAAATCCATGTTCACTTTAGAGGAAATTCACATAGATAACTCCTTGCTAGTGTTGCTTCTTGTCATTTGTAATACCCTGATGTGTAAGTGAATGAATTATTTGTCAGGAGAAAAATCAATTTGACATCAAAAAGAATAATTTCTGAATGAACAAAATAACTTTCCAGGAGAACAAAGATGATTGATTATGTGCTATTTATCATCCACTCTTCATTTAATTGAGATGTATTTTTTTAATGTTGCTCTCATGCTTGCATCCAGTCATAATCCATAATTTGTTGATCACAAAAGTTAGATTTAGTCCTTCAAATATCACAGGGTTTGGTTTTACAACTTTTGAGAAATTTCATTTTGTGACTCCCATGTTACATTAACATATTTCAAGAACCTTGTATTCTTTCTGAACAGTCTGCAGCATTAATGGGCAATTCTGTTAACATTACCCACAAATCATGTCCCTGTTGCTAGTACTATGTATCATGTCTTATCACTTCTTTAAAAACTCTCCTGCTGACACCACAAAGATGGGTTGTGTTGGTCTGCCTTAGATTTAGGTCTGCTTGTAAAAGAATTGACCACTGGTTGTAGCAGAAGCTATGAGATGCAGAATAACCTGAGCCTGATGGTAAAAATATTCTAGTTAAAAGACCATGGTACTATTTTAGAGGTATAAGGTTTGTTTGACTGTTTGTTGTCCAAGTCTGTCAGAGTAGGTGAAGCCAACTTAAAGTCTCTACGGGGATTTTCTGCCACATCACTTTTTGTGAATGATACTCTTCTTTCCTGTTATCTGTGGAATCCTCAACTAAAGATCTGAAGAAAAATATAACCTGACAAAAAGCCTCACTTTGCAAGTACTGTGTTTTAGAAATTAGTAACAAAAAATGATCCAGTTAGCACTTTTGCATAACCAACATGAGTAAGCTTGAAAATCAGCTCCTGCTAGCCACTTTTCCTTTCTGTTTTCTCTTCTTTTCTGCCTTTCAATCCTACTACAGTATGCTTTCATTTTTAAATAAAGTTGGACGATTAAATACACTAACAAATTCTTTGGTGGCAGCATCTTTTTTCTTTTTCTGAAAGACTGAACAATCTCAATATTATTTTCATCTCCTGGGCAAGAGATAATGACTTTTCTTTTTATCTTTCATTTACAAGTAATTTCTGCCTTTCTAGAGGTTCCCTCTTCTCCACTTTTGAAGAAAAATGTCTTCACAGCATTTTTTAAAATTTAAATGGATTAACAAATCCAAAGATCCCAATAAGAATGTCATTTTCTTGAGCAAAGACATATAACTACCCCAAATACTTTCAGTTTACAACTTTTCAAATATAAAAATGAAACAGCAGGAATGTATTACAACCTCAATATTCCCTGATTGTTTCACAGTGTTTAGAGCTAGGCATATTAGTGTTTTTAATATTGCTATTTAACTTGTGTTGAGCTTCCAAAGTTCTCATTTAAGTGAAGGAAAATAAATCACATTAGAAATTTTTTATTAGATATGCATGCTGATGCTCAAAAATCACATTAATGAGAAAGTGCAATTTACAATAAAGATAAGGTAGTGTATTGTATTGTCTAACAGATGGCTTTCACAAAAAATGAAAGCAGAATAGCATGGGGGTCTAGATACCTGATCTCCAGAGGTACTACTAAAATTATCTAAACAACTTAAAATGCCACAGCTTTGGCAAATGAAGACTGCATACAAGCAAAACAGTGGTAAAAGCCATTGTGGAAATGGGTGAGGGGCAGGGGAAGAAGGAAAAAAAAAAAAGAAGAGAAGAGAAGAGAAGAGAAGAGAAGAGAAGAGAAGAGAAGAGAAGAGAAGAGAAGAGAAGAGAAGAGGAAAGGAAAGGAAAGGAAAGGAAAGGAAAGGAAAGGAAAGGAAAGGAAAGGAAAGGAAAGGAAAGGAAAGGAAAGGAAAGGAAAGGAAAGGAAAGGAAAGGAAAGGAAAGGAAAGGAAAGGAAAGGAAAGGAAAGGAAAGGAAAGGAAAGGAAAGGAAAGGAAAGGAAAGGAAAGGAAAGGAAAGGAAAGGAAAGGAAAGGAAAGGAAAGGAAAGGAAAGGAAAGGAAAGGAAAGGAAAGGAAAGGAAAGGAAAGGAAAGGAAAAGGGGAAGGGGAAGGGAAGGGATTGTGAGAACCATGGGGATCGCATATTGTCAGTAATCTTGAAGGCTGTGCAGGCAAAGGTCTCAGCTAGAGAGACAGATTCCCAGAATCTTGCCTGAAATAATTGCGATCTATCCATCCTTTTGAAGGAAGAAGCAGGAGGCTGAGAAAGACTCTAAGCTGTTGTTTAAGAAATGTGGGGATTTCAATACTGATACTTAGCCCAGTAAACCACACTTCTGGGAGCAAGCATTTAATCCATTTACAAGTATTTTTTTTTCTGCATCCAAATTTATCTAGTGCATTAAATATATAATCCTACCTTAGTCTCTCAAATTCTCTTCTGGCACTAAATAGAATAGCAAGTGCTGGTAGACATTTGGAAGTTAATATTTATTTGGAAGTTAAGATTTCAGAGAGGCTAGTGATTTTTTTAAATACCTTCTGTCACTAAATTACACTTTATCTGGATGTATAAAATCAGAAACAGTACTTATAATTCTTATCATAAGTGTTAAATGAAGAATTAAGAGCTCATTCTAGTCTTCTATTGTTTTATTAAAATGTTTTAGTTAAGCAAGGACACTTGAAGGAGCAGGTAATATACATTATATGATTTCCATGTGAAACAGTGATATGAACAGGGCAACTATTTCTATATTATGAAAAACATTCTTGCTTTTCTTTATTAGCAGGTTTATTTTCAACATATTAGATGTTTTTTCAAGTCATTCTTAGTTTTAAAATATATCTAATTTATGAGGTGTAGAATGCAACAGTGAAGCATAAGGACATCCAGGAAGGTGATTTTAGGCTTGGAAGTAAAAAGGATTGCTATGTATTATGAAATAATAAGAAAAGAAAAAGCAAAATAAAACAAAGGATAAGGAGTTCGTGTGAATAAAAATCAGTGTGATACAACAGACTTTCCCTTGTCTTTTGAAAGCTTGAGAGAATAAAATGCATTTTTTTAAATAAAAGTCACTTTCCACCCTGAGTTCACACCCTGGATTTGACATTCAATTATAGAAGTTTAAAATACATATGTAAAATCTCTATGCACATGAATATTTGTTTGCTTGTAACCTTACTCTTTTACACAGATACCTATGCTTATTCCAAGTCTCTGGTTGCATTCATCTCCAAGTGCAAAGCATTGCACCCAAGCTAATGTGCTAAACTCTGTAACATGACATCTCAAAAGAATCCCCTAAAATGTATCAGTGCGTGTTTAGTGGAAGCACTACTCAATACTTTTATTTTCCCAAGCTTTGGTATCTATTGTGGAACATTTGGTGTTTATATGAAGTTCCCAGTTAGTGAATGTTATGAGTTTAATGAGGTCATTATAAAATGACTGTTTACTGTAATGCATTATTTACAGAGTTTTAACATTTTGTCTTTAGAAGACTTCCGTAAGAGAAGCCAGGCAGGCAAGGAGAGGAAAGAATTGTTAATTAAAAAATGTTAAGCAAGTGAGGGAAGAAGCAATGACTTATTCATATTACCATGTGTTGTCCTCATCACCTAGAACATGTCATATAGTTAGATACATAATTAGTCGTCTCACCTTGGCTGAGGACAGCCAACATATACAGAGGTTTACTCTAGCTTTGTCTACTATCTTCTTGGAGGCAGGGCAGCCAACTGTAAGAAGGAGAAGGGAAAATGAAGTAAGGAACTTGCCAGGATATGCGGAGGTAGGAAAACTAAATAGCCAGGATCCTAAGTTGGTTGCCATCATTTTCTTACAAGCTAAAGAAAGTCTTATGTAAGAAAGAGAAGAAAAAAAAATTACAGTTGCCTCCAGTGTAGAATTTAAAAAAAAAAATCCATGCCCTGACAGAATGCACGGCAGGATTTTTTCTTCCTTCTGATGTATTACCCATTAGATGTGGGAGTTCTCAGGAATAGACAGGGAAATCATTCACTGAGTTAGAGGAATCCAGCTGTAGGTAAAATAACTGAAGTTGCCAAAAGATGGAGAAGACACTTGGTAAAAAACAAGATCAGGAACACAGTGAGATTTAGGAATCATCAAGTATCATGAGTACAGCACTATGCAAGCAACATGAGGCAGCTTCTGAGGATTTGAGTGGATGGAAATGTCTTTATCTCACCTGTAAATTGTTTCCCTCCACATTCTGCATCTTTTGTGCTACTAAAGTATAATTCACTTTATATATTAGTAAAGGTTGGGGCATTGGGGTTTGGAGTTTGTTTTTTAAATTCTGTATTTATTGCTTAATACAGTTTCCATTTAGAGAACAAAAGGTAGTATCAGTTTCTAGAGTCTGAAAGACTAAGGGAAAGAGTAATACTTTAATGGAAAATCTACACATTGTCTGACATAGTGCAGGAAAAAAATGTTGTACTCTAAAATGAGACTCTGACTAGAGATCAATATATCAAGCACAAAGACACAGGAGGAGGATTCTAAAAGAGAACTGTACATACAAGATGGTGTCTGTTGTGTAATGTAATTGCTGGCACTGATTACTCTCTGTAGGAAAGGAGGGAAGACAACCTAGGAATGAATGATAGTCCATTAGGTAGTTGTCCAGACAGTTGATCTGATCATAAACATTTATGATCAAAAAGTTATTCCCATGAAATTTCAGGTTCCAGGGAAGAGTCAAAATTAGAAAAAAATAGTCCCATTCAAGTCCAATCCACAAAAATCTAATTATGTGAGAGTTTCTGTTTTCTCTGGTAAGGCAAATGGAATCTGCAAAGTTTCATGATCTTATTGAATAGTTTTTATAAAAGTTCTAACCAAAGAGTTTGATGCAAGCAACTATCACTATTTTGAATGTGATCTAAGGGATGAATGGGTGTCATATAACTGAAGCCTGATGCAGTGCACTTTGTCCCTGAAACCAATATAAACACAAATATATTATATCAATTTGCATGAGGGAAAACAAAACAAGATATGTTTTTTTTCTTGACAAAAATGAAGCCTGAGGTTTTATTTTAGGTTCTTAGAATCTCAGAAAATCCTGACAAGAAAAGAGGCATAAAATAGATTTTTCTATGCTGAAGAGTACTTAGCAAAGCAAATTTGTAGTCCTAGGAGTTCTTTTGAACACTACAGTCCAGAGACTAAGTAAATGAGTCTATTTTATTCTTAGATACCTTAGGAAATGAACTACTGGTCTCATTACCATTGTAAAAACCCTTGAGGAAAAACAGCACTAACTCTATTGATACAGCATTTCTTTCCTGAACTATCTACTTTAGACAGTGCCTGGGTGTCATGGCTTCAGCCCAGCTGGTAACAAAGCACCACGCAGCCACTCACTCACTCCTCCCTACTGCCCTAGCCCCCATGGGATGAGGAGGAAATATAAAGGCAGGCTTGTGGGTTGAGACAAGGACAGGGAGGGATCACTCACCACTTATGGTCACAGGCTCAACTTGGGGGAGAAACAAAATCAATTTAAATGACTACCAATGAAATCAAAACAAGGATAATGAGAAGTAAAACCAAACCTTAGAACACCTCCCCCCCACCCCTCCCTCTTTCCCAGGCTCAACTTCACTTGCAAATTCTCTACCCCCCTGCCCCGCAGTCATGCGGGGGGACAGGGGATGGGGCTTGGGTTCAGTTCATCACACCTTGTTTCCACCACTCCTTCCTCCTCAGGGGCAGGACCCATCACTCTTCCCCCGCTCCACCGTAGGGTCCCTCCCATGGGACACAGTCCTTCATGAACTTCCCCAACGTGAGTCCTTTCCGCAGGCTGCAGTTTCTTACAAACTTCCCTGGTGTGGGTCCTTTCCACGGGCCAATCTTCAGTCACAGACTGCTCCAGCATGGGCTTTCCCATGGAGTCATGGCTGTTTTGGGGGCATCCACCTGCTCTGGCATGGGCTCCTCCATGGGCTGAAGATGGGCACCTGCTCCCCCGCTCCCCTCCATGGGCTGGGGGGACACAGCCTGCCGTCTCACCACGGGCTGCAGGGGCATCCCCTCCTCCTCTGCTTCTCCTCCTTCTCCACTGACCTCAGTGGTATCTGCACGGGTCTTCCTCTCACATTCCAGTCCCCCTACTCACTGCAGGTTCCCCTTCTTAAATCTGTTCTCCCAGAGGCGCCACCACTGTCACTGACGGGCTCGGCCTGGGCCAGAGTTGGGTCTGACTTGGGGCCAGGGAAGCTTCGAGCAGCTTCTCACAGGAGCTGACCCTGCAGCCCCTCCCCCGCTACCAAAAAACCTCACCTCACAAACCCATAACACTGGAAGAAACACTTGGTTTGTGAGCAATAATTCAAAAATACATACCTCTTCAAGCAGTTAAACATATTAAGAGGTTTTTTTAACCAGAACTTTAATTCTTAAAGCTTGTTTTGAAATTGGTGTCTGGAGGCATCTCATTTTAGGTACAATGGAGAGGCCGGCAGCCCTTTAAAATATTTTTGTGATTATTGCACTCTGCCTTCTATTTCCACCTAGCCCATACTAGGCTGAGATTTAGGTTGACATTTCTGATTTGACAAAAAAAATGTTAAGTGTTGCATGAGGTATTTCTCTCTGTATTGACTCTACCATTAGGGTTAACACTGACAAATTTGGTAGATGAAAGGACTCTGCCAGTGAATTAGGCTGAAGCAATCTGGTTTGCCATATTCTGGACCTTTTTAAAGCAGTTTAACTTGCATAAGATAGTGAGTCACTATATCAACAACTTCCTATTGAATTTACCATAGCAGGGACAGCTTCCACATGTCTTGAACCTCTCAGTTCTCCACAGGAAATAATTTCTTTTTGTAATGGAAACTAAGCTTCTTTTATACTCTTTGTATGTTAAAGCAGAGTGGATTATGGGATTCCAGACTTCCTCCTCACCTAAATTACATTTGTGATCGTCACAGGAGGTGGCTGACAAATTCTGATAACCCAAAAAAAAGTTCCCAAGGTAGGATGAGAACTAATAATTTTAACAGGAAAAGATGACAGCTGGCACAAATTGGTTGTCTTTGAAGATCGATATGCTGTTGAGTAAAAAAGGAATCAATTTTCACATAATGTGGTCTCTCTCATGTCTTGTGTAGCTGGCACAAATCTACTGTTTACACTTGAGTGGCAGACCATATGAAAAGAATGGCAATTTTTCTGGTGGAGGAAATGTGCAAAAGGATAGCTCTCCTAAATATGAGCCCCTCAAAAAAGTAGAGGAATACTAAACCTTTTCCACAGTTATAATGTGAGGGACAGAGAGTGAGAGACAGAGAGAAGGTATATACAGATAATATGGGAGGCCCACCATCTGAAGGAATGTGAGTGAATAGTTATTTTTACATCCACTTTGAGATAACATCAGATAACATGTTAAAAGTGCTAATCCAATTTCTTATACCAGGTTCCCTTCAAAGTCATGAATAATTTTTGAAAATTTTGAACTAGACAACAATGTCTAGAAATTTCAATCACCCACTCAATTACAAAACTATAATAAAAATCAAGTAGATATTTCTTCAATAATCAGAATAAAGACATTAAGAAAAAGAACAAAATAGGAATGAAAGAAAAAAAGTACAAAAAGAGAAAATAGGATAAATCAGATTATGTAAACATTAAAGAAACCTAAAAAAAATTCTTTATTTTTCCCCATAGAAAAGAAAAATATTTTTTTCCCATTAAAATGAACTTTGTTCACTAGAACCAGCTGTATCTTTAAAAGTGTAATAAAAGTGAGTACAAAGAAATAAATGTTTCAAATTAACTCTTGTCCTCAGACGGTACCAGAAGAGAGTGACAATTTAGCTGCTTTTCAGGCAGACAGGAAAAACGTCAGTGGTGATTTCAGATAAGATACCAACTTTTCATCAACCTGACATCTGAAAACTGGCTGTAGGCATATTTTTGCCTATGGTTTATCTAAATGCAAATCAAAATTGTTAACTAAATTTAGAGTAATTCAAACTTTATAAGAAAAATGATAAATTAGACCATTACTTTTCACTCTTAGGTCACTTAGAGCTGTAAACATGAGTAGTGCTGTTTGAAAATTTTAACCATGAATAATTCTGTCTCATATTTCTATGTATACCCTTTGTTTTAGGAAGAAAAAATATTTTAGAAATCAATGTTCTCCTCATTTTAACAGACAGCCCTTCCTCCAGTCTGGTTATGAATAAATAAAATGTTCCTGGACGGTTTCACAATATTCTCTGGATACTCTGAGCTGCTGTAAGTCTCCTGAGGAGAAGAAAAAGAGGGATTTAATGAAGCAGCCTATATTTATGACTTGTGGAAAAAACAACAAAGGAATGTATTGTAGCCGTAGCTGTAAATGTGCAACAAGCAATACAATTCAATAATACAGCACAAAGTTTGAGTTGTGTTGTACTCTTTGAGAGCTCAAAGGCAAAAATTTACAGAAAAGAAAGTTTATTCACACCTATTCATGCTCTATTTTTGTGGTGGGTCTTCCTGGCCAACAACAAACACCCATACAGCTGCTCACTCACATCCCCTCTCCCATGGGACAGGGGGAAAATAGAAGGAAGGTAAAAAGATTTGTGGATTGAGACAATGACAGTTTAATAGGGAACATAAAAGCTGCTCATGCAAGCAAAGCAGAAAGAGAATTTATTCACCGGTTCCCAACAGCAGGCAGATGTTTAACACCTCCTAGAAGGCAGGCCTCAACAAAGGTAATGGTTGCTTGGGAAGACAAATGCCTTAACTGCAAATGTGACACCTTCCTCCTCCTTTCCCTGATATTTTAATGTTGTATGGTATGGAATTTCCCTGTGGTTAGTTTGGGTCAGTTGTCCTGACTGTGTCCCCCCCCAGCCTCTTACCCACCCCCAGCCTTCTTGCTGGGGGGAAGGGTGGTGGTGGAGTTTAACCCCAGAAGGCAGCTCAGCCCCACACAGCCGCACGCTGACTCCTCTCAAGTGGGATGGGAAAGTGATTCGGAAGGGTAAAAGTGAGAAAACTCGTGGGCTGAGATAAAGACAGTTTAATAGGTAAAGCAAAAGCCACGCATGCAAGCAAAGCAAAGCAAGGAATTCATTCACCACTTCCCATGGGCAGGCAGGAGTTCAGCCATCTCCAGGAAAGTAGGGCTCCATCGAGCCTAATGGTTACTTGGGAAGATGAATGCCATCACTCCAAACGTCCCCCCACTTCCTCCTTCTTCCCCCAGCTTTTATTGCTGACCATGACACCATATGGTATGGGATATCCCTTTGGTCAGTTGGGGTTGGCTGTCCTGGCTGTATCCCCTCCCAGCTTACCCCCAGTCTACTCACTGGTGGGGCAGTGAGAGAAGCAGAAAAGGCCTTGATGCTGTATAAACACTGTTCAGCAATAAGCAAAATGTTAGAATATTATCAACACTGTTTTGGTCACAAATCCAAAACACAGCACAATATGAGCTTCTATGAAGAAAATTGACTCTGTCCCAGATAAAACCTAAAGTGGCAGGGCAGAGTAGGGAAGAGAAAATGCCTTAATGTTTCTCAAGCACTGTTTAGCAACAGCAAAAACATGGAGGTGTTATTAACACTGTTTTTGTCACAAATACAAGGCACAACACTATCCAGGCTGGTATGAAGAAAGTTAACTCCATTCCAGCCACACCCAGTGCAATATCCAATGTGAAATACTAAGATGTCACTTTATAGTAATACACATTCTGCCATGAAAGTTCTACTTTCACATTTTCTCTTTACCTATACATAAATCATGAAATCTACCCAATCATAAATACTAATGAAAGGTGGCAACAAAAGTATGAGATAGAAAAGTTCATCCTACTTATGGAAACCATAGCACTCCTTCCTATCCATCCAGGTGCCTTATCCTTCAGTCAGAGGGAGTTACTTTGTGCACCAAGCACTGCAATAACACTTTAGGTCACAATTCTCCTAAGTGCTGAACAAAATCACAAAGAAGTCTGTAAGTGAAACTCAAAGATTCACTCAGATGAATAGTAGGGATACAGGAGAAACGATGAGGACACAAGCCAGAAGTAGTGCATGGAGAAAAGATGAAGACACAAGCCAGAAGTAGTGCATATGAATATAACACTTGAAAGGGGGAAGTATATATTTCAAGAAGGAAGTTGCATATTGAGAAACAGATAATGAAATTTAACTGACAGCAACTTTAGGTCAGTCAGCAACAGGAGGTCCTGAGGAAATTTTTCTAGCCAAGTCATTCTTTTCTGTTCCTTTGAAAGCTGGAAGTTTAAGGAAGACATGTCACTAACCTGTCAAGCTACCATATAGATACCATATAGAACTTCACTAGACAGAAAGATTATATTGTATCCTGGGTTATACCACATACAGGTCAATTTGGAGCACGAGTTCCCATCCCTGCAACATATTGTTGTTCAGCATTGAAGCACAAGATTCCAAATGATACTTCTTCCTAAGGACATGAGGGTAACCAATCTGCTTCTCAAAAATTAAATGAATATTTGCAAGGTACATTGGATTATTTTTGTTTGTGTGTATTTGCTTTCTTATTTTTTTCATCCTATGTCATGACCACCAGTTATATGTAGAAATGATGAAGTTGCCTGAGAATGCCTGATAAGCTTGAAATAGACAAATGAGCATTTGATGGACTGAGGTGTTTAAATGCCATGAAAGCTCAGCTCTGTCAAGAAATGGTTCCTTGACATCAACTCTTTTCCAGGAGAACATTCCATAATCATCTTTGTCACTCTTACTGAGACAATGATTTATATTTTTAATGGTGATATTAAACAAGAGTGGCACACTTCAAATTTTAAAGTACTCATAAAACTTTAAATGATCAGGCAGCACTTACCTTTTCTTAAGTATCCCACTGGTAGACAGTTCTGCTTCATCTTTGTGCAGAGGCCAGGAAGGTAAAAGTCAGAAAGGAAATTATATATTTTTAATTATGTAATTCAGTCACAATGGATACAAAGACTAACTTTCTGATTATTTTAATATCTCAGGTATTGTCAGCTACTTTTGATTCTATTTATATATTCTTCAGCAGAATATAAAACTATGCTGAAGCAATACTGAAGTTTAACGTGAAAGGAAACTAAAACAGATCAATAGTGAAATAAAAGTTTGAGGTTAGCAGGATGCAGTGTTAAAGAAGAGAGCATGAAAGACAGTCGAAGAATTTGAACAACGCAAGATCAACAAGGGTCAGGAATGAAGGATCAGCAAGGGAGAGAAATGAAATAGATGGAAAGACAGAGGCAGGCAGCCCAGTAAAACAAAATGAAATAAAAAGACAATAGAAGAGAAAAATGGAGAAGAGGGACTGTGAAAAAGAACAGAATACAAATAAAGATTTAAATAAAAAACTTAGAACATTTAAATAAACTTATTTTCAAATGGTATCAGCTCAGCTTTTCTTATCAAAAAAGCTCAGCTCATTTAAGGTCATCATGTAGAAGATGAAGAATTAAAAAAAAAAAAAGAAAGAAAAAAGAACATATGAGTCACTTTGAAGATCTTGACCTACACGCTCATCTACTCTTTCATCAGCCAGCTATGCTATGTTTTTAAGGACCATACCAGAAGTCTAAAGATTTCACTAAATAGCAACCACCAGCTGAAATATGGTTGATCCTTCTGTTTATTTTCTTGAACTGAGAACATTTGAATAAGATTGCTTTAAAGCTATTGTAATGAAAGGAACAGTCTTGCGAAATCTTGAGTAAGTTACATAGATAAATAATTTTGGAGTTCAGAACAAGCAAATCAGAGCAGATAGAGAATTGTAGTGGTTGCTTCATTATGTTTAAGTGCAACTTCAGCATTCAGGCTGAGGATTCATTGAGGTTCAAGTGTAGCTTTTCAAGGACAAATTCATCTACCTTGTCATTCCTTAACCTTAAATCTTAAAAGCTTTTTTTTTTTTGTAAATAACAAAAAAACAAAAAACCACAGAAGATACTTAATCTTACATATTTATTACCAGTGTGTTTGTACCATTGTGCCTCTCAGTTTAATTAGACTCATACCTCTTTGTCAACCAATGTCAGAAGCCAATCTTCACTTATTAGCATAGAGATAGGTTATCAGTTTAAAGATAAGACAGGAAGTCTGTACCATTATCAAGAGGAAAAATCTTATTCCACACTTAACATGAGGTTGCACCTGCCAGTCTCTCTTAGCCAGTGAAATTTGTATTCCTGAAACAGGGTGAAAGTCTCTGATAAATGGTCCATAGCTTCTCAGAAAATCCTATGCTTATTCAAGAGATTATACTGCAAAAAATAACAAATAGCTTTAGCTTTTTTAGTGATTATATTTCTAAAGATAAACCACATTATAAAGAATAATCTGATCCTTTGAAAAAAGCTAAAATAAAACTCTTGTTTTGAAGTTATGGATTGAAGGTTGAATTAAATTTATTGTAGAGATAAATGTAAATTGAGAAATTACCGCTTGCAAAAAATATTAATTAAGAACAACATTTCTGTACAGCCAGCCTCTATGAAGAAGTATCTAACAATCTTAAAAAATTCCACATTAATTCATCAGGTACTTCATCTATAACAAAAGTGGGGAATCCCATAATAAGATCTAGAGCTAACTTTCCTGTCTTGTTGATCCTTTATGTTCCAACTGTAATATAATATGACGAATTTTCATTCAAAATAAATAAGTATGATTGACCTACAGCTTCAAGGTAAGCTGCTTCTATGTTTTTTTCAAGACAAATAGGTAATCCCCGAAAGAATATCTACTATATTTCTAAAACTACTTTCTCTACTGTTTAAATTCCAGCATTCTGAATATTGTTTTTGCATTGTCTAACTTACCTGTTCTCAGCATGGTTTCCATGACTAGAATAAACACTAAATAAAAATAACCAACCAAAACATATATATATGTGGAAATACGCAAAGTATCTTATTTGCTAGTGCCTTCTAGAATACCAGTGTAGATACTACTTACTTGAATATCTGAAAATAAGAATGATATACTCAAATATTCCAAATTGACAAGTTTCTTATTCAAGATTTATAGTCAATGCACTGCATTTCCAGTACCATACAAACTAGACATAGAAGAATGTCATCTTGTTCATCTAGTCAATTACAGATAAAACTAATTTTTCAGGCCCAAATGGAAGCATGTTTGCTACTATTTTTGGCCTGGATTTTCTTTAAGCAAGAGTATTTTGTCTTAAAATTTAAAAATTCCTTTGTCCGTCCACAATGGATACTGGTATACTGAATGAATTTGAACAGTTACATATTTCCTCTTCCAGAATCCATACTTGTCTTCTTTCTCCAGTTGACAGGGTATATCCTATCTGCTTTTCTTCAGCTGTTTGTATGTGGTACATCCTGTCTTTACTGATGCCGTGGTTTATTCCCAGCTGGCAACTAAGCCCCACACAGCCGCTCCCTCACTCCCCCTTCAGTGGGATGGGGGAGAGAACCGGAAGAGTAAAAGTGAGAAAACTCATAGGTTGAGATAAAGACAGTTTAATAGGTAAAGCAAAAGCCATGCATGCAAGCAAAGTAAAGCAAGGAATTCATTCACCACTTCCCATGGGCAGGCAGGTGTTCATCCCTCTCCAGGAAAGAGGGGCTCCGTCACGCGTAACGGTGACTTGGGAAGACAAAACACCATCACTCCAAACATCCCCCTTTCCTTCTTCTTCCCCCAGCTTTATGCACTGAGCATGACGTCATATGGTCTGGAATACCCCTTTGGTCAGTTGGGGTCACTTGGTCCCAGCTGTGTCCCCTCCCAACTCCTTGTGCCCCCCCAGCCTCCTCACTGGTGGGGTGGGGTGAGAAGCAGAAAAGGCCTTGACCCTGTGTCAGCACTGCTCAGCAGGAATGAAAACACCCCTGTGTTATCAACACTGTTTTCAGCACAAATCCAAAACAAAGCCCCATATTAGCTAGTGTGAAGAAAATTAACTCTATCCCAGCCAAAACCAGCACAACTTGTAAACTCATTGTTTATGCTCTCAAGAATGGGGCATTCTTCCATGTGTTTCATATTCTGTTCTTACTATACCTCTAAATGCTATAGAATTCAGAAGTAATGTCTTGTTTGCATTTAGCTAAGGCTTACCTATATATGTTATTTATTTTTGTTGTCACTGTCATTAATTTCTTGTGCCAGTGTAGGTTCTTGCTCTCCCATGACCCTCCAGTAAATCTGGTAACACTTTCCACCATGCGCACTAGCTGAAGCATGGAAGCCTTTGAGAAGCTCCGGTTATTCCAAAGGGCAATACAGTGTCACCTCTTGGCTTCTTGGGTTTGCACTTCAATATACTTGAAATTAGAACAGTTATGGCTGGTTAGCATGGTAGCCATGAAGTTTATAATAGATAAATGGATGGAAATCTAAATTATAAGCATGATAAGGCTGAAATATCATCCTGCAATATTTATATCAATACAATGTTTTCATTGTTACTTAATCAGTATAATTTTATTTTTAAAGGATCAGCATGAACATAAATGAGAACAGACATCAATTCCCCAGTCACACACTACTGAGAATCATCTCACATGGAAGACAGTGTGAAAGAAAATGTTCTCATAATGAGGTAAAGACACATGTATTTTATGTACCTTGCACTAGGATAACAGAGCTTTAACTGAAAAATATTGGTACAAGAGTGGTGCCAAAACATTGTGTGTTCTGATTCAAAACAATTGCAATATTTTAGTGTTTGCTGAATCAGCACAATTGACAATTAGATTCAGCCAGAATAGATTATTTTTCCAAGAAACAAAGACTTCAACATCTAATAATCATATTGCAATCAATTTTAATTCTCCACCTTCTGTGGGCTCAATTCACTAAAAGAAAGCCAGCAATATATGTTCAATATGATGAACATTTATAGTATATTTAATCTTTGTTAATCAAATTAAAGGGTAACAGTGATCATGATACTATTTAAAGAGTAATAGAACTAGTCTCCTACTCAGTTTTAGTTTATTATTCAGGTCAAAATTTCCAGATATTAAAGTCAACCTAAAGTTATATCCCTTCAGTATAAAGATATAAATGTTCTATAGCAACAGACTATAAAACTGCCTAACCAAAGCTGGCAGTAACAGCTTCTCAGTATAAAATATAGTGTAGTTAATCAGGCTAATAAAGGTCACGTTTAGGGAAGCAGGGTAAGCAGCATTAGTGATAATCAACATTTTAGTCAACATAAATTTAACAATTAGAAAAAGACAATAAAGCAGCGTGGCATATTTCTTTCTAATCCCTTTCATTAAGAGCAGCATTCATTTACTGCTTTTGTGGTTTATTAAAATTGAAAATATTGAATCGTGACATTATAGGGATAGAATTTTTAGAGCTACAGATGTTGAAAATGGGCAATATTTACTTAAGAAAACACTTTTCTTCTCATACATTATCTTGTTACAACATTTGCATAACAATGAAAAGTAACAGAAATTTCAAAATTCTCAAACTTCTCCTTTAAAAAAAAAAAGAAGTCATGGGATTATGATGACAATTGTGGTAATATACCACACTGCCTCAGCACTACACATTACTGGATGTAGTGTAATGAATAAAAGATTATATTTTGAAATTTTCAAGTGCAGCATGTTGAAAGCCAAAGATAAATACATTGTGACAAAATATGCAGAATGGGGGAAATCATCAAAATGATAGATTCTAGCCATGGTCATGACATTCTTACTCATGCTGTAAAGTTCAGTCAGTTGTACTGAGCTCAGTTCTCCTGGAGTAAGATGTCATTTCACAGAAGTGAAGCATCACAAAATAGCTAATCCTGCTGTGGCAAATTGCCAGTCTTCAGACTGTACCTTTGGCATTAATTATTACCACTATCCCAGCCAGGAAATGACCTTATCACCCCAGCTGGGTCTGAGCAAAGATTAGAGGTGTCACATTCTGAGGTCTCAATTAGTGTGTTTATCAGCAGGGTAACACCTCAGGGAGCTGAGGTGAGTAACTTAGCATTACTGGAGAGAAGCATAAGATTTCCTACTGTGGAATCACACTGTCTTGGACAGTGCTAACCAACATTTTTTAATAAGGTTGTAGAATGACAATTTGCACTTCAAACTAATTTTCAAAGTCACTGTTTCTTTATAAATCTATGTCCCTTCAATAATGATTATGTGATTCTCATTTCCAGTGGCATGGCAACGTCATACAGCTCATGATTAGACGTTACAGGAAAACATAACTAGATATGAAATTTTAATATTACCATATATATGTTATTAATTATATATTCCTGTCTGCATAAGTTTTCTATACTTTCCTAGGTATTATTCAGAGTTGAAAACTGTGTAATGTCTTTGAAAGTTAAACTCAATCATCATTCACCTGTCGCAAAGTCCAAATGATCTCTAGTTTCTTTGAGTTTCCAAATACTTTTGTAAATGGTTTAGAAGTTGAAGAAAATGTTATTCTGGGTACTTTGCCAGTTTAATAATCTTGAAGGAATTATTTAACAATCTTGAAGGGAAATTTTTCTGAGATTCAAGTTTATCTTAAAAACATAGAGTCTGAAAAAGGAGTTTGAAAATGGTAAATCATTTTTCTGTGTCTTGCAAAGTTATGGTTTGGTCAATAATAGTGGAATTATGACCTCCAAAGGAAGCTAAGCTACTGGTTAATTTGACACAAAAGACATTACAGTTTCCACACAGATGTCAAGAGCTAATCAAGAACTTTAAACATGACACTACAGGAAATGAAGAGGAGTTTTCTGTATTAATGTACTCTTAATACCGAAACATGTGTGCTTGAAAGGGACACGGAGAGGCAGAAATTAGAACATCCTTCTATATTCCCCACACCACACATAGAAAGCAGAATATAACACTTTTTTATTATTATTATTAGCTCCTGCTATTGCCAAATCAAAGCACAGCTAGCTATTTTGTTTTGTGATTAAAGTCCCTGAATTAGACATTCTAAGTGGTTAAACTTCAAACTTCCAGTATGCAAATCTAATGAAAAAGATAGTATGGTGGGGCTCCTGCTTGTAAAATTAGGAAAAGTATACCTGATTTGACATGATGTTTTCCAAAATGTATTCCACCTTACCTAGCTCTTCATGACAGAATTCTTCAACATCTTGTGATTCAAAAATATATTTTTTTCTGTCTTGGTCCTTGGTCACTGTACTCTTTCTCAACTGTTTTTAAAAAAACCACCTTTTCTCCCCCACACACACTGAATAAAAGCTTATAATGAGTTATTAATGTGACACAACAAAATATAAATGAGATGATAGTTAAAAAAAAATTTGGACTACTTCTTAAATAACAGCATTATTTTACTCTTTAAAGTATAGTAGTAAGTGTTTATTTTTGCCTAACAGGTAGTATATGCATTTGATCACCAGATAATCTGAGAAGGTTATCCACCTACAAAAAAAAAGCCAAACAGACACAACACTATTTCACTGGGATTTAAAACAGGAGAGGAGAAAGATTTAATATTCAAAAATGCTACTAAATTTGTCCACAACCAGTAGTCTTGTAGCAGGCACATTGTTCAGAGAAAAGTTTGCATTTTGCAGGTAACTTTTTTGTGAGGGTGTTGGTTTTTTTGTTGTTTGTTGGTTTTTTTTTTTTCATTTCAAAGATTAATAACATGTTGGGAATTTGGAAAATTAATTTGGCAGTGAACAATAGTAATTAAGAAGATGATATGAACTGCCAAAAATTAAATTCTTCTAATTATCATATGATTATTACCAAGCTTTTGGAAAAGACCATTGTAATGTCTAGATTATTCTTCTCAACAGACTGACTTAAAAATAAAATTCAGTTTTTCCTGTATTTTCATCTTTTAAAGAGCTGAAGTAATGAAAGGTCTTTATCTCTCTGTCAATTTTGTGAAATTATGACAAAGGCAGGAATTTTCTCATAGCCATGACTGAAATATATTAGTTGTCTCCTGAGAATATTACATATTTATATATAGATCATGCATGTTTCAGACTTCAGCAGTAATCGAACTACCAAGCTGTATCAATTTATTTACTTCACTGGTTCATAGGATGGGTAATAACGAAATCTAAATGTGTGTCTAAATAAAGAACTGACGACTCATTTCATTTTTATCTCTGAAATTTAAAAAATCTGATATCAATATTTGGGTCATGATCAAAGCAGTGAAATACAAACTCGTATGTGCTACAATTGCATGAGCTTCCAGACCATATAGAAGATGAATCCTGAACCTAACTATATAATAAAATGGTACTTATAATGCTACTTCTAGCTGACAACTTAGAATGCTTTTTGAATTTTTTTTTAAACATAATTGTAGCAGACTAGAATGTAACACAGTTATCATCTGTGTTCCTAGATCTACAAAAAATTCAATCTTCTAAAATTCCACCTGTTTCAGAAGCAGTCACTGCTGACAAGGTTGACTTTACTTCCAGCATGATTTGGTCATGCAGAGGAACTTGCATGGAAAAATGTACAGGTCTTCTGCTATTATTTGAAATTTTATTGTTACCTTCAGCATTACCATCCTGAAGTTTTGTATGTGTTCTATCGGTCTTCCCTATCAAGACCCACATTTATGAAGATGACAGTCATCACAGTGAAATGTTTGTTGATAAGAATGCTATGGAGAGCACTACCACCTTCTCCATCTGTGTTGATGTTTTCAATAATTTAGCAGGAATTTTAAATGGTAGTTGAAAAGTATACATTGTAATATTTACTGCAGACTGAAATGTATTGTAGTTATTGTCTGTATTCCTATAACTACAACTAAGTAGAAAGGTTATTGTTAGTTGGTGCTTTTTCCCCCATCCTACAAATTCCCTTACGAGAATTGAACTAAAGCTGCATTGCAGAAGGTATTTCAACATCCTTGCTGATTATATGGGAAACACTAGCTATGTTTATTGCTGCTGATATACCTCTAGGTACAGAATCATTTAAATTTTATATTGTTATAACAAATATAGATGTGTTTATTTTTTAACAAACATGATTCTTGAAATAACATGCTGTTCTGTTCTCCTCTGACACAATTACTACTGATAAACTGGCAAACAGGCCAGGAGAAGGACACAGGCTTCCTCCTGTATCAGATTTATTTCACCACATATGAGAAACTATGATCAGGGAAGCTCAGTCAAGATGACTACACTCTGCACAAAATCAGAATCTTTATATTTAAATAAACTTCATTCAATACCTCAGTTCAGACCAGGGTATAATGACATGGAGTAACTCATTTATGAAGAATTCTTCTCATTCAGTGACTGCTGAGACATGCATTTGATATTGCTTCTTTTTGTTCCCAACAGGGTGAGGATTTTCTTTTTGTTAACGGCATGTTTATTGGAAACCTATTTTAGTTTTTTTGCAACCAGGAAGAGAAAAGGCAAGAGATCTATTTTTAAGGGTCTTCAGAACAGAAAATCCATTGTCTACAGGAGCTGCCTTCTTTGTAGGAACTGCTGACAAAATAGACTCAACCCATGCTATAAACGTATTTTGAGTGACGTACACCATCCTGTATGTCCTAAGCTGTAGCTACTTGTCATGTCCTGCCATCCAAGCTAACATCAGGTGAGATTCTGATGACTAGAAGTTAATGTGTGGAGCCAACAACACACCATTTTACATGGAGCGTTGTCAGTCCTGGAACCTACTGATATGAACAAAAAGTATGCCTGGATATTGCAAATCTTAAACAATATCACTTTTATATATTATACATTGTGTCACAGGCAACTGAAGCATACTATGCTCAGCACTCATTCTCTTTTCTAATGTTGGACTTTCCAGCAGCTAATACACCTGCCAAAGTTTGTTTCCCTTAGAAATTAAGCATCCGGTAGCTCCCCCTTTGTCTCCTGGACTGAGAAGTGTGACACTTTCAGACATTCCCTGGTGCACTCCTTTCTACTTCAGCCTCTGCTGACCTGGACAGGCAAGACAGATCTCCTCAGACAAATGACTTACAGACGCCTAGTAGTATTGCTTTGGACTCCCCCAACACTACCTTCTTTACTCTGTCTCTGCTGATGAAAAACATGGAGCATCATGACTTTCCTCTCCAAGCTTTTTCTGGCTCTTGAAAACTGTTAAATCTGAGTCTCCAAAACAGGACTTCTGGAGGGTCTAACATGATCCCCTGTTCGGGCAGTATAATGTGCTCCTACCAGTTTTAGGTGATAAACATATGCTGTTTCCCAGAACCATAGGGAACTGCTGTTCACCTCAGCTCACAGGCAGTGTACTACAGGCCAGAAACAACAGCATGTATAATTTTAAGTGCAACTAAATGAAATAATAAGAAAAATGTTACAGTTATATCATACAGAATAAAGATAACTGATGCTTCTTGAATGGCTGAGAACTGGTTAACACTGAATAAACATAAGCATGTATTACTTCATGGTGTCTAAATCGACAATTATCTTAGCAGTGTTCAACCACTGCTCCCTTTATCCACTGCTATGTTTTTCATACTATACCCCTAAATCATATGTGTCTCCAGTGTTAATATCATTGCAATGATTACTGGTTTTCCAAATTTAAGTTATTGCTATACATCACCAGCCCGGTGTAATTCATTCAGTATTGACATCAAACTTGTCAAACAACTTGTTCAGGTACCTGATCTTTCAGTCTATTCTTTGGTGCATGTCAGTAAACAATTTATAGAAAAGTATAATTTGTGTAATGGAAATGCTTTACTTTGGAATGTGGATTCACACTGCTGAATCTTACATAACAAGAAAAAATAAAACCAGGAATTTTTATTTTGCAATATTTTAAGTTGTAAAATCAATGACAAGAAAATAATTCCATAATTATTTATTAAAAGGAATATCTTTTCTATACTCTGTTTATATTATTATATATAGAAAGGAAATTTTTAGAAAAGAAAAAAGGGAGGATTTTGCAGAAAAGAGAAGTTGATAATGGTGAATTTTTCATATAGTCTAGATGGCGTGAATAAGTCAAGATAAAACTATGGACCCAGTAAAACTGATGTGTGCTTTGTCATTGACTATAGTATAACTGAGGTTTAACATACAGAATAAATAAAGATTTTACTTCAGAGGCTGGAACATGATGTCCTTAAAAGGAAGTTTTGTTGTTTTTTTTTTTTTAATATTATAGAGTGCATAATACAGTCCAAAGCAACCATGCCTCAAACATTTGTGTGTGGTTTTAGTCCCTGGTAGCATGAACACTGAAAAAAGGTCTCCAAAGGCACAAATTTCTGAAGAAGTAAATACTTATGGCTACAGTTCCCATGCTAAGGAATGAACCTGTTCACAGGGATCTACAAGAAACTAATTTAGGGTTTGAATTTCACTTGGGACATGGTGACATGCCACAGAATTATATAGTAACATACAAGTTTACAGATAACGTAAATAGAGGCCTCCCCAAAAAAGTATATCTCTAAGAAACAAAGCAGAAAATTTTAATAGCTGAATGTGGTGAGTTGACCCTGGCTGGGCACCAGGTGCCCACCAAAGCCGCTCTATCACTCCCCCTCCTCAGCTGGACGGGGGGGGAGAAACTATAACAAAAGGCTCGTGGGTCAAGATAAGGACAGTTTAATAAAGTAAAAACAAAGGTCGTGCGCGAAAGCAAAGAAAAACAAATGATGTTTGTAGGGGTCGGCGTTCGGAAGATCTCGCGTTGTCACGGAAAGTTAGAGGGTTAGTCGCAGCCTTGTGATGTACCTGTAACCCCACCTCCCCTTGTTAGTATAAAAGGAATTAACTGCGCAATAAAAGGCGGAAGTTGGCGCTCACACTGTGTGTGTTATCTGTCTCTTTCCCTGGTCCGGGCCGACCAGTGATCTAAGCGTGGCACCTTGATATGTAGCGAATGCTACATAGTGGTGACCCCGACGTGATCGGTTGCCATGGCGACGATGGAACTTGCGCAAGTGATTAAGGTGTTGAAAGGGTTGGCTAATGAGGTGGGTGCCCGAGGAACGATTAGGAGGGGCCCCACGGGCGAATGCATCCAATGGGTGCTGCGCCGGGGAGGGATGAGTTCTCCCACAGAAGTTTTTAGTCCCCCAAATTGGGGAGTGGTTCGGGAGATGTTGCTTCAGTCGGCGCTCGAGGGTGAGCACGGCGCTGTGGAACGATTACGAGCTTGGGACATGGTGGAGGGGGTAGTTAAGGTGGGACAAAAGGCTAGGGAGTGCAGGTCGGCGGCGCGAGCTATCCTGTTTGCGGATGAAGCGCCGGTTCGAAAACAACGGGGGACAGTGCCCCCAGGGTCGGTGGGACAAGATCAGACGGAGTGGGTGGTTGTGGAGCGGGGCTCGCGGAGCGGTTCCTCTCTGACTGATAGCGTGGACTCAGAGGGTGCGGCGGAGATAGGGGTTTTTCCGGTGGAGACGGTACCTCCGAGACTGGATGGGCCCTCTCTGCGGCGGGCATGGGAGGTGTTACGGCAGGATCTTCTGAAGGAGTTGCGGGAATGCCTCCTGGACTGGGTTCCCGGCGGGGATGTTAAGGGGGATTTGTACCGTCAGGTGAAGGAATGGGAGGAAAGAACGCCCCCGGAGAGGGAGCTCAAGAAGCTGAGAGAGTTAAAAACTGTAGCAGCGGGGGAACCACCCCCCGGCGAGGGAAACCAGGCGCCCTTGCCGGGAGAGCAGGCGGAGTTTCTGCCTGCTGAGCCTATGCAGGTTGAGCCTTTGCCTGCTGAGCCTATGCAGGTTGAGCCTTTGCCTGCGGCGGCCGAGCCTTTGCCTGCGCAGGCTGCGCCAGTGCCTGCGGCGGCCGAGCCTTTGCCTGCGCAGGCTGCGCCAGTGCCTGCGGCGGCCGAGCCTTTGCCTGCGCAGGCTGCGCCAGTGCCTGCGCAGGCTGAGCCAGTGCCTGTGGAGGCTGAGCCTCTGCCTGCGCAGGCTGCGCCAGTGCCTGCGGCGGCTGAGCCTATACCTGCGGCGGTCGGGCCCGTGCCTGTGAGGGCCGGGCCGTTGCCTGTGCGGGCCGAGCCGTTGCCTGTGCGGGCCGGGCCTACTGAGCCTGTGCTGGCTGCGCCTTTGCCTGCGGGGCCTGGCCCTGTTGTGCCTATTCTTGCTGCGCCATCAACTGCGCCATCTGCCGCTCCTGGGCCAGAACGGGTTAATCCTTCGGCTGGGCCCTTCCGAAACTGGCGCGCGGCACCAGCAGCTATAGACTCCGATTATTCCGATGAGGTGAGGATGGATAGTGCGATACGGCGGTCATCAAGAAGCGCGCCACAGAGACAGGCAAGGGAGGGACAGGACACCTTACAGAGGCATTGGAGGGGAGTAAAAAAAAAAAAAAAAAAAAAAAAAAAAAAAAAAAAAAGAGAGAGAGAGGGAGAGAGAGAGAGGCGTTTCACTGGAAAGTCCTTGAGAACTTAAAGAATGCTGTGAGTCAGTGCGGAATCCACTTACTGATAAAGCCAGTAAGTGTATGTAGAACTTGCTTTAGGGAACAAGTGTGTTAAGCATACTTTGATTAAACATAGCATGAGCGAGGGTATGCCTGTGTACAAACACCTGAAGGGCTCCTGAAATGGGTTCCTAGTCGTATGATTCGTCCTGCCTTAACCTCGTAGTGTTTGAGTTTTCTTACAGATTGCTGTTATCCTGTCCTGGCTTATGACACCTTGGGTATCCGGATGACATCCCTCTCAGAGTCCATCAATACGTGCCTTTATGGGATCCGACTGTCGGAACTCGCGGCCAGGAATCTAGGTGCCTCGGACATTAAGCCTTAACATCAGCGCACCAACGATAAGCCTTATAGAGTAATAGAAGTAACTCTTTCCAAGTCTTAACTTTCAATCTACCTCTTGTGTGAATTTCTATAAAGGAGCTTTTTGCTCTGCAGGGTAAATGGGTTATTTACGGGTGTTTAAGATAGAGTGTTTTAAAGTAGTTGTAGAGATATGTTTCTACTCATGGCACTTTATATAGTTATTTCTTTGTGTGGAATTGTTCATAACAATAGAAGCCAACTCGTCATGGGGAGGGGAGAGATGTAGGGGTCGGCGTTCGGAAGATCTCGCGTTGTCACGGAAAGTTAGAGGGTTAGTCGCAGCCTTGTGATGTACCTGTAACCCCACCTCCCCTTGTTAGTATAAAAGGAATTAACTGCGCAATAAAAGCCGGAAGTTGGCGCTCACACTGTGTGTGTTATCTGTCTCTTTCCCTGGTCCGGGCCGACCAGTGATCTAAGCGTGGCACCTTGATATGTAGCGAATGCTACAGATGTTATTCTCCACTTCCCATCAGCAGGCGATGTCCAGCCACTTCCCGGGAAGCAGGGCTTCAGTTCGCGTAGTGGTTGCTCCAGAAGACCAAAATGCCCCCCTTCCATCTCCCTTTACTTAGCTTTTGTATCTGAGCTGACGTCATATGGTATGGAATATCTGTTTGGTTAGTTTAGGTCAGCTGTGCTGGTTATGTCCCCTCCCAAGATCTTGCCCAGCCCCAGCCTGCCGTTGAGGGGGGCAAAAATGTTGGAGAGCCAGCCTTGATGCTGTGCCAGCGCTGCTCAGCAGTAGCCAAAACACTGGTGTGTTATCAACACCTTTCTAGCTACCAATGCAGAGAACACAGCACTACGGGGGCTGCTATGGGGAAAATTAACTCCACCGCAGCCAGACCCAATACACTGACTAAGAAAGACAGACTGAAATAAACTTTCCTTCTATGTATTTTCTGGGTCAGGGAAATGTAGAAGGCACCTTTGTTTTCTTAGAACATCATTATTGGAGCTCTACTCCTCTCATAAAGAGGGAAATATCTTTATCAATTCCCTACAGCAGAATATGACTAATTCCAGCACTAGATAATGAGAATCATTATTATTCAGAAGTTATCAAACCCTCCACAGAAGCCAGCAGAGTTTTTCTGATGGTGTATCAGCATATACTAATCCCATGTAAGATTGCTTAGTCAGCCCCACTTCCTGACCAATGAAGCATAGACATAGTCTTGAAGAAGTCAAGCCTTTTATGTATATTGTGTATGCAGACCTAGTTCTCAAGTCTGTAAAGCTCTTTGGATGCAATTCTCTCCTCCTGCTAATGGCCTATGAACTATTATTTTATTTTCTGAGCAGCAGGAAAGGACTATCAAGGCATTACGAAGAATTTTAGAAGGCAAACTTTTTTTTTTTTAATATATTGCAAAGTCTCAAGTAAATGCCTTTGTTAATTTGAAATTAAATTTGGAAGGCATATAACTGTTAGCTCAGCACTTTCTGAAACTGAAATTTATATGTTTGAAAATGCGTACAGAAAATGCTTGAGGTCAAGGTAATTCTGAGCTTGGGTATAGCATAAATAGATTTTTAGAGGATTTGTATTTTTGCATGGCTACTTCATAATTTCTGAACACATCAGTGTTACCATGTAGACACAAATAGAGTAGACCAGAGGCTGTCAGAAAATTGCAGAGAAGATTCAGGGACTGTAGGAAGTCCTTCTGTATTGCCCCTCAGCCTATCAGTAAAGGCTTCTAGCTGAGAAACACTAATTGACTGGCTGAGCAGTTCTAGTCTGTCTCAAGATAAAATTGAATGGATTAGCTTAAGTCACCAAAACTGGAGGGCCTAAAAATGCTAATATTGTCATTCAAAGCAGATGGTTGTCATTTTCCAACCAAGGCATTAGGTGCCTACCAAAAGGAGCTCTACTTCATTGCTCTTTGTTTTTAACAGCTTACTCTAATCTCTGTAACATTTGTACTGGAAAACAGTGCTGGTAAGAAGGTTGGGAAATACGGCTTAAATGTTTTGGAATATCCTACCAATGGTATCTCCTTATTCCAGGGAATTGCATCTGAGCTTTATCTGAATTATACTGTCTTCCTGAGCTGAAATATTTGCAGAATCTAAAGTTTAGATTCTTTCCAATTCTGTTCTATTATTCATGTTAATCATCCATTTCAGGACTTTGGTAGAAAGAGAAGAAAAATGGAAATAGAAGAAAAGAGAAATTTGTCAGTGTCGCATCTTTCTTCCTATTTCTCTCCATCTTCCCATAGACAGGCAAACAAAATAAACATATGATATATATATGCATTTAAGCAGGTTAAGCCTGGATAGGCAATCTGAACAGAGAAAAAAAGAAAGCCTTCAATATTTGGTAAATACAGAAAAAGATATACACAAAAATTAAATGTAAGCAAATCCTACAACAGAATCATGATTGAAATAGCTTTATTTGGAAGTTTGCTATCCTGTCTTGTAACTAATGCATCTCAATACATTTAAATTCTTTGATATACACAAAACCGGAAAAAAAATACAAACTGTGAACCAAGATCTAAGTATTAGACAATCTGAAAACGGTACAGAGCTACAGTTTCCAACTTATTCTGAAGGCCTAATATTTATACAGATAATTGTGGTTTCATCTTCAATTAATTTCCAGTGTTTATTGTATTTTCTTAAATCAGCTTACTGGATAAAGCAGCTAGGTAAATTAGCAAACAGTTGAGGAGCGGGGTAAGGTATCCACCTTCAAAGAAAAATGACATAGAGTTCCAGGGTGGAAGAGATGATTATCTGTACTAGGTTGTCAACCATTAATCCTGATTTACATGTGCATGAAATAGGTAAGTCATTTCTCAAAATAGAGGAGGGATTATTCTTTTTAAACAATTACCTTTTTATAAAGGTGTTTACATGGGAATTCACTCTTTTTTAGTGTAGCCAACTACTTATGTAATACTCATGTAGGTCATCTCAGTTCATTCAACTGAAATTCTGTGTGGAAAGGAATAATTTGAACAGATACTGAGGTAGAAGGAAGGAGAGAGTGTGCACACATCTGGCAAGGTCTTTTAGTATAGTTTTTATACGCATGTGCATTAGAACATGTACCCCTTCCTCCTCATGACAGTACCTTTTCTAATATCTTTGTGGGGTTTTATGCATGGAAAGTTTTTAAATGCTAGATGGTATGGCATAACATAAAGTTAGCATCCTTTCAGTCTTCATTACTTTTAACAAAGATTTTGTGTTCTGTTATCTGAAAAGAAGGTTATTTTCTGCTTTGCACTTTTTTCCTAAGGGAAAAGAAGTATGTATTGTAATACAGTTATTGTATAAAAACTGAAATCTTATAGCTAGCTTTCAGGCTAGATGGAGGAAGCCTTGGGGAAGAAAAAATCATTCAGAACTGCATTGGTTTCCAGCTCCTTCACCCTCAGTTCTAATACTTGACTACTTACATTCTTAAAGTACTTTAGGGATTTGTATAAAACCCCCAACAGATTTCACAAATTCAAAAAAAAAAAAAAAAAAACCCAACCAAAAAAAGTGTACATGCCATATTCCTTAAGTATTTCTACTTAAACACTTCATTGAAAGAACTCTGAATAACCTTATAAAAGCCCCTCAAGATTTTCCATTCAAATTTCAGCTCAAACTCTGCTCATTATGGCTACAAAATGTGACCAGATATATTTCCTTTGTGTTTTTAATCATCCCTTAGGTAGTTAATAATGTCTTAAAATGAAATAAGCTTACTTTCATTTGCTGCTGCTACAAATAAAGGAAGGAGAAGAGCGAGTTAAACAAAAGAATAGGAAAAAAAAAATTCTGAAAAGACAAAGAAGAACTAAGTAGGTTGAACTAAAGCAGCAATAGTTCCCTACTGCAGGGTTTTGGGTTTTTATCTGTTTGGTTTTTGAGGTTTGGAATTTTTTTTTCAAGTTTTAGCGTTTGAAGCCAATTGAGAATTTCCTCTCAACCTCTCAATTACAGTTTGAGAACAATAATTGAACATAACATCCATCAGAGAGCTAACTTATTTGTACTCCTTTGGGATAATTTTAAACCAAAAACTGCTGCATAATGTTCTGGCTTGTAGTCTGCAGAAAATGGTTAAGACTGCATTTTCCTGTCAGGCACATGGTGTTCTGCAAGGGGGCACAGGGAAAGGAGAGGGGGATGTTGTGTAGGGCTTTTTAGATCTCAGCAGGAAAGGCTTGACAACAAATGGCATAATGCTAGAATAAAAAGAGGAATATAGACAGGCAGTAAATCTTATGTCCGTGCAGATGCTGGGAACCCAGCTTTTGTGCAGCATCAGACAGTCCCAAAATGGATTTTGCCATGGCATGCTGTACAGTTCCCATCTGTGCAGAGGTTCAGCCATGGTGCTTGTTATCTTGTGTAAAAACCAAACCTATGTATCTTCTCTTAACAGGCTGGAATGCTATCTCTGTCATAACATCCAGCAGCGTGCAGCGCAGCCTGCAATGAGGCACTCCAGCACATTCCCTTGCAGCAGCTGCTCATGCCAACACATGAGCTTTTCAGGACCAACAGAGCACATGGCTTGCCCAGGGTCACTAACTCCTTGAATATGATGTCTTCTCCAAGGGTCCCAGTACATATGGATTGAAATACTGTTTGTTTTAAAAGTTGTTGCAAACCCGGAGGTTCAGCTAATCTATGTTGTCCATGAACATCTGTACATTAATTTGAAGCATACAATTCTCTGATCAGCAGTAGCAGGTGGAAAAAAGTAAACCAGCTAAATTATAATTTGATGGTACAAATGCAATGCTCCTTTAAAGGAAAATAAAACCTTCAAGATAAAACAAGACCAGAATATTTGGTAGGTATATAAAGACAGAAGAAGGTGCAGAAGAACTCTGAAAATGAATGCTGTGTTAAAATTCATGAAAATCCATAGGATTTACTCATAGAGAATTAGAATTCAAACACTACTAGCTGATCACAGCTTCAACAATGGCTGAAACAACGTCAGATAAAATTTCAATCAGCAAGACAACAGCTTGAAATCATTCTGCAAGTTTAGATTAAAGGTCTTTCTATCTTCATTCTTTTTTTTTTTCCCCCCCTGTACATTTATTGAAGCTGTGTGTGTATAAAGATATAAATAAATGCATTTCACTTTATACCTGCATACTTGGTATAAATGGTCTTTTTCTTATTCCCTAAATATCCTGCAATGACACAATCAGAACTGAACAAAAGAAAGTCTTCCAAGATTTTTGTAATAAACTTATTCTCTCTGCCTATTGCACCATTTTACAGCAACTTATCAACCGCTTTTCTGAAAAGGCCTTCAGATGTACTTCTGAAGGTTTGTGGAGAAATCAGAGCTTTTGCTCTGGAACTTGTATATCCTACCAAATTTATATGGGTTTTTTTCTACCTCTATAGGAAGCAAAAAAACCCCAACTTTTGTTATTTTGGATTTTGAAAGATTCATACATTGCATCTGTTTGGAGTAATTTTATCTTGTATTCTACCACTGATAGTGTTTATATGAGAAAAATCTTTAGAATAGGTGTGGTACATTTTTCAATTTTAGTTACACGTGACATCCCAGCATAGACAGAACCACCTACATTAAAAAGCAAACCAAAGCAACCCAAACCAAAACTTAATTAATATTCTACTTTTTTGTTTGCTTTTTTTTTCAAAAGAAAATATTCTCTGATTCATAATGTTGGAACTTTTTTTTTTTTGAGTATATATTCAATAAATCATGAATCAATGAATGTTCAGACACTCTTCAGAAAACATTCATGCACATTTATCAGGTTGTTAAAATCATACTCTTATTCCTGACATTTCATGAATTACAAGTTCATAAAGGTTTCATTAAGGGGTTCATGATGACTTATATACTTGAAATGTCTCATTCTATTTTCACATTCTTGTATGAAATATGTATGAATAGATCACATGGGGATGTAGTCCCAGTTTAACAGACAGGAAGAGAAAGATTATTAGTGACAGTGGTCACATGGCTAATAGTACCTTACAGAGTTAAAACATAATTATCCTTTACTTTAACACACAACTGATGTTGCCATGTCTCTTGGTTCTGACCTTCAGTGAGTACTGGTGGCATTTCTTAAAATGCCTAGAACAGTTTATTACACTGTGTCTTGGTTGCTCATTTTCTTGTAAACAATTAAAATATCTAACCACATCATTTATTGATGCTAAATATTAAAGTGCTGTTTTAAGTCTGCACATCATGTTACAACTTGCACACAGCTAACAGAATAGAGATGTTCAGAAGTAAAGATGAGGCTTAAAATAAAATTTATTAGTCAACTTTACTCACCTGGGAATTATCAAGATGTTACATGCAGTTGAGATCAACACAACTTCTTAAACAATTTCTAATCTATTCCACTTGGTAAAGGCCATAAATTAGTCCTTTAGAGTTGATCTATGTTTAAGGCATCACAGTCCTTACTTTAAACATAGGTTAAAGAGTTAAAAAAGACAGGTTTTCTCAACATAGTACTGGATTTTAAGAGGTTTAATTCCATTCCCAGCACCTTTAGTTTATTCTGTTTCCAAATTTAATCATTCTGTGGTGGCACAAAATCCCCAACCTGATAGCTACCAGAAATGGCTTTGCATAACTTCTTGTAGCTAAACAGAGATAAAATACATCTGTTCAACACACCAGATTAACCAATTTGGTCTTGTAGATTTTAGGGTACTGGGTTCTAAAATGTCCTTACCTGCATGCTGATATTAGTAGAAACACAACAGGAGACAAGGTGTCTGTTCAGCACCTCCACCTGAGAACAGTCTACGTAAATCAGCTGCTCTTATCTCCAGTCATCCACTGTTTCAACAGCTTTTTGGCCAGCAGAAGCTTGCCCAGGTGGACACTCCTGAATGCAGATTCTTTCATATAAAGAATGTCCAATGGTAAGAAATAATTATAAGCAGAAAAAACCCACACTCATAAACAAGCAATCTTTGTATGGGTTTCAAAAATGCCATCATTCTTAGCAAGCAACATAAAGAATGGGACAAAAACAGTAACATTTTGTGTCTTCCATTTCCTCATTAGCTATAGGAATCTGAGGGCCAAGATCAGACCTCTGGTCCAGAAACCTTTTTGTCCCTGTGTTTTGAAACTCAAGTTTTACTAACACTGATTGCACTCCTTGGTCCCACACCTAAAAAGAAACAGGCCTTCCTTGGATAGTCTTCTTTTCCCACATTTTCCAGCCTCGAGTTTTTGAACATCTCTTCTATTCTTTGTCACCTCTGCCTTTTTTTTCTTATTTCAGGAATGTTCATTCCCAACCAGTACTCTGCAGGCTGATTCTCCCATCTGTGGCCAACTGTTTAGTGAACTAGCTTTTTTCTCTGATCACATAATTTGTGACTAAAAGCCTCTCTCTGTGTTTTAATGGCTTAAAAAAGCCATTTTCTGATGAATATGCATTGAACGTATTTTTAGTAAAATGAGTACACAAAGGCACTTCACAAATCAGCAGTGTTTGTAAATTAGTTTCATAATGTGTTAATCAAAGACAGGAAACAATCTCATAATCTTCATGCAGTCTTCCAGCAAGTTAACAATTTCCTCAGCAATGGCCAAAACTGTATATAGATTACTTATATGATATTTTAGGAGGTTATCTTTTCTCATTTCTCTGTATCTCCTTATTCATCTACCTGCAACTAAAGTGAACGCTTTGAGACCTGGCAGCCATTTTAATGTAGCTACATGGGCTTTTACAAATCATACTCAAGAGCTTTGAACATAATTAATTTCTCTATGCTTCCATGTGATTAATGAGTAAATATTTTGATCAATAAAGCCTACATGAGGAATGTACCAATGCATCATACACATTTTTGAAAACAATTGGAAAGTTTGCTTACTTTAAAAAATCAGAATTAGAATTTGGATATTTTTGAATAGGAACTGCAGTGTAGTATTCAGTCACATGTAAGAAATTTCCAGAACAGGTCCTTCATGTAAAAGCATTGTAAAATAAATTTTAGCACAAAAATAAGATTTAAAATATATTAAAAATTCTTTTTAAAATATTTTTCTTTTAGTTCAGGCAGTAACCTTTCTCCTATACTTTGTTTTGGGGTTATATATTTCTGTAGAGCATTTCTAATAGTATTCAACTGTTAATAATTTTCAACATACAGAACTCCAATAATTTAAACATGAGTGTCCAAACAGGGAGATACTAATGAAGAACTAAAGTTACATTACTGAATGACATTAATACAGTTGAGTGATCATCATCCTAATGCAATACAAGTAACACTCTTTCCTAGTAGTTTCCATGCAAACATGATGGTATCATGATGTTATCAGGGTTTATTTATTATATTTACATTCTAGAAGAGGTATGCTTGATTTCTAGGAAGAAACAAAACCTTCCTCCAATCAAGTGTAGTAATTTAGCCAGGTTTCCTTAGGAAGCATGTCATATTTTTTTGAGAGTTGGGGAAGTTAAGTATTGTCAGTGAGAAAAGAAAGGGTTCAGTGAAACTCAGATTCACTTTGTCATAGTCAGAGTATCCAGATGAAACACTTGTAGCTCTGCTGCTAAAGCTTACCTTTAGCTTTTACTTTGAAGGCAGTGACAGAAGGGACAGGACTCCACAGCAAAGCCTGGGATCTTGCCCAGAATGGTCTGAAATACAATCAAGTTTAGAATCAGGCAGCCTGAAAAGTGAAACTCTGAAATGGCTGAAGTGGGAGCCTCTGCAAACAGACATAGTGGAAACTAAGTGGAAGGTCAGGGGGATTGTCAAGAACAAGGTCCGAGATGGCAGTGGGAGATCTTCAATATTTATGGCAACCTCCAATGGCACAGCACTGCCTAGTGATGTTATCTAAGGTTATAATTAAGCTCTAAAGATTTACAGCTCTGCAGTTTCAAAGGAAAGCTATTAAGAGGATATATGAATAGAAGAATAAAGCACTAATTATTACTTCCTCTCCACCTGCCATGGCCCTTACCGTTCAAGCATGTGGTCCAAGACAATGCTGCATGTTGGGCAGCCTGGTATTGACAACCATGGCCACTGTAAAATACCCTCCCTCCCTAATGTTCAGCCCTTTGTGCCATTTCTCTATGTGCAAGGTCTTCAAATGAGAATCCACTGTGTTAGTTTCATATACAGTGCTGTATATACATACATATATATACATCCATCCATCCATACAGTACTGCATATACATGTGCTTGAGTGGGTAGAACATTGCTAAAATTTCTCAAGACCATTCTTTATAGATATATCAGATTCTGAAATAAGCAGTGTTACCTGCTCACCTTAAAACAAGAAGAGATAAAAATGAAAATACTGGTAATTATTAATAACAACCAGAACAAACTGGACTGTCAGAAGCAATTAAAAAGCAAAGAAATTTAAAAAAACAAAACAAAACAAAACAGTTACTCAAATTACCTACAGAAAGAACTTTCTTTCCTTCACTAAGCTGATTTACTGTCATTATCCTGAAATTGCAGTAGCTAGAGTCGCGGATCTTGCCTAAGTCTCATGCTCTCGGTAAGATATTTTTGATTTTACAGCCTAGCTCTCTTAAGGCTTTTCTAAAGGATTTAGATTGGTTTCATATTTCAATGCAAATCCTTCTATTTCCTCCTAAAGAGGAAGCCACCCTCTTAATGAGAATGCAAGTTGTTTCCCTTCAGTGGGGCTCTTCAGCGTTCCAGGATCCACTTCCTGCATCTAAGTGATTGTTAAACAACCAGTTACATCAGTGAAATCTAAATCTCTTCTTCCTCCATTTGGTGACTAATTGGCATTACTTAATGAGGAATGTATGCTTGGAATGAATGTTGCCCGATCTCTTTCTTATACATACAGTTACAAATACTTGCTAGAGAGTCTGTAGACTGGATTGCTGCTTTCAAAGAAGAAGTTTAAGGGCAAATTCTATGAATTCTGTTGGTCTTAATTCACACATTTAAAGATGTCAGTTCCCCAGGTCATGGACAAATGCTGACAGAATATATACTGTGTGCCTGGTTCAGTTCTACCAAGCACTTTTGCATCTTTGTAGTTCAGTATTTTCAAATGTGATAAGTCCTAACTGACACCAAGCTTATCAGAGACTAATCAAATTCTTTGCCTCCATTAAAATCTTCCAATGTTTTCATCACAGTTGCATTGGCACAGTATTTAGAAAGGTGAACAAAAGCCCAGCTAACTGTAATAAATGTGTTAAGATAGAGGAGTCTCACATGTCAAAATGTCTATGTTTTCATAAAATGGGGAATAATTCTTTCACTCTGGCTTCTTTAAAAAGATTCCTTTCCTAATAACCTCCATTAATTAGTTTGTGTTACTGATTTCATTTTCTGAATGGGTCTGGGAAACTGCTTTTGTTTGTTTTACTCATTATATTGACAATAATACTTGCATGCACCTTATCTTCCCAGAGCAGAATGTCTTCATATGCATTTGTTCATAATTAATATTTCAGTGCAAATGTCTGCATTCAAATCAACTCCCTATTTCTACAGAGTGTGTTAATTTGTATAGTACTAGTACATACTTTAAAGGGGTAATATCATATTAGATTCCCTGTGGTAAGCTGAGTGTTAGTCCAAATTTAGATCCTTCATTCTGCATGAAAAGTGAACTCTGTAAAAATCATTTAAAATGCTAAATGCATTACACAGAAGAGACTGAAGTTAAATTGTGAATGCAATGCTGAGATCAATATAACGATAAAGGACATGTAGCTTAGAACAAAACAGTGCTCTTGGAATGGAAAGATATTTTTCCATTTCAGAGCTTTCTGAAGACTGAATCTATTTGTATCTGGTCACAGCTGAAATCCTTCTAAAATTCATTTCAGGAGGTATGAGGGTGTTCTGAAACTTGCCTCTTATTTTGTAATGATTGGTGCAATCTGATTGGGTGGAATCATTCCTGATTACGTGAGAACAAAGCAGCATCATTTTAAATAAGTGGTCTGGAAATATGATGAGCCTACTTGCACTTCCGATTTCTTTGTGCAATAAAAGTATCATGATTACAGCTGGTGCTCTTTCAGTACTTGCGCTTTTGATTCATCTACACTCAATGAGTATGAAGAGAAGTAAAAAAGAGATAAGGACCATTCTGGTTAGGATATGATGACTAGAGGGCGAAGTTATCCATTAATATTTTTGGCAAATCAGAGGTGAAATTCTATTTCTTCTTTGTACTCCACTTTAAGAATATTTTCAAGAAGGATTGTTTTGCTCATTCAAATGCTCATACATGAAGAATTTAAACAGCAGAGACACAACTGAGTAATAAAATTGTGCAAATAGGATATTATTGTGGGTTTGGGGTTTTTGGTGGTTTTTTTTTGCTTTGGAGGGGGTTTGTTGTTTGGTGGTGTGGTGGTGGTGGGTTTTTTTGCTTCCCTCCCCATTCATATATATAAAGCTATTGCTGCTTGCTTGCTGCAGAGCACCACGGCTTACTACAAAGGATGTGCCAGAATGAAGCTGGGATCAGCTGCCAGTATTAAATTTGCTGTTGGTCAGTTTAGGAAGCTTTTCTTACTCGCTACTTCTGTTTATTTTGTGTTCAGATTACCAGGTACAGTCAGTCAAAAAAAATAAAAAAGAGAATTTTCTGAAGCACCCACAAGAAAGGAGGACAAATTATGAATTTCACTTAGCTTAGCCAGAAATGAAAAATTGTTCAGTTACATTGCATTCCCATGCATATGCTATGGATTACAGTATGTACAAACAGGTGCATGAGAACTTGGTGAGCTACAGTAACTGTATCATAAGTGTGAGCCTACAAGTATTCTGACATATTCCACCACTGTTTAAACACAGTAGTGGGATAGACATAAAATTGCCATATCTGGATTATGGTTTTGGTTCATACACCTCTATTTCCTGTAGCAGTATGCATGAGTTACTGAAAAGGTAAGAAATTCTGTTACTGTTATACAATTAATTTTGTAGATTTTTCTTTGAAAATCCTACTGTGAACAAGATTAAAAATTAATATTTGTCAGATTTTGCCATGTTTTTAAGGAAAACCTTTATTCATGTAGAATAGAGTACAAGTATTCTGAGAATCAGTAGAAAATGCTGTAACTTACTTTCTGCTGAATCTCTCAATATCCTTTTATAAGCTCTGTTGTACTGCATGCCTTCACTTTAAAACTCTTTAAAGTCTTTGCCTCTAGTGAAGTACATTTCAAACTTTTACTTAGTCTTTACTTTATCAAAAATAGATCAGGTGCAGAAACTCACTCATATGAGAACCGAATCTGCTTTCTTCATATTCATATTCCATCTGATTCACTTTCCTAGAATATGCTACCAAGCTTTACCTGGTATAAATGATCACAGCAGCAAATAGTGTCAAAGGAAAAAAACTTCATGTCAACTTCTTGTCCTCCCATTGGTCTTCATGATATCATCATCTTCTGGTTCTCTTCTCATTTTTATGACATGGTTTCTATTTTGGAAAATTTTTCTTCAACACATAATCTTACCTCAACAACAGGTGGTTATTTTATATTCTTAATGAAGAATTATAAAGAGTCTACATATAACTCAGTGAAGTGATCCTGATATTGAACAGTGATGCAGAACTATCCAAGCTACAGCTGATGTGATTTGGTAAATGGTTATAACTGTGTAGCACCGGGGTATCTGCCAGTTCACACTGAGAAAGAATACAGCTTATGAGATTCTGTGTCCAGGCCAATAAACGCTGTACATCAGAGTTTCATTGTTTCTCCTTGCATTTTCAGTTCTGAAAATAGCTATCATGGAGCCAATTGCTCTGCTGGTACAGACTTGCACTAAATTATCTCCTAATAAATCAAATGGCAGATTAATTTGACAGAACTATTTTTTTTTTTCCAGATAATTTGCAGAGACAGTGCACTTCTTGAAAAAGCTAACTGTCATAAAACATATGGTCAGATTCTGTTAAAAAGGTCCAGAGTCCAATAATATTATGCTAACTATGCCCCAGTTTTCTAAGCATCTGATTGATTTCAGTATGAACAAAGGGACATAAATGTGGCCTATTTTTCCATAAGTTTGAAGATGACACTTGTTAAGAATCCTTTCCATGCATTTTTAAAGCACCAGGTGTATTTTTTGAACCCTAAATACTTAGTTGTACAGTAATTATTTCTAACATGAATGACAAGTACAGTTGAGAGAAGAAATGCCGTCGGAGACAAGCTCCAACTGTAATGATCAAACTTTTTTCATGATAAACCAAAATTCCCACTGTTGACAGTAAATTTGAAGTAGATTGGCAATTATTTCAAATGGTAATAAAGTAGATCTTGCTGGTAGATCACTTCTTTTCATTTTTCCAGCTGCAGATAGTGCAAAGTTTAAAAGTAATGTGGTTTTGCCTAGTTCTGTAGAGTACAGATTAGTTTCTGTCTAGACTGTTTTAATATAGTAGCTTATGTCATAGATAAACTTTTACTCAAGATTTTTCAGTTGCTACAACTTAGCTAAATTTACAGGAACAACTATCATGTTAAATGTATTTTGCTCCTATCATATATAATTCCACAGAAGACATTGAAATACAGAACTGGTAATAGTGAGAGAAAGTATTTTTGATGCAAGTGTTAGTGAAGCCAATGATAACAAATAATAATTTCTACAGTTTTTCTCACAGGACAGTATTTAAATAAACACATTTTGTTTCGGGCCTGGGAGAATTAGAGAACACAGCTTAGTGTTAACAGGGTAGACACAGTGCAGAAAGAATAATCAGATAGAATGGCAACAGATGGATACCATTGAAAACATTTCATACTGAAAACTCTGTAACTTAGAGATTTTTTTTATTTAAATAATCAATAAAAATATCTGAATTTCTAACTAGTTAAAAAAGACATCACTATTTTGGAGGATTTTTATAAGTTTATCTACCTTACCTCCTTTTCCAAGATAAAGGAAAATGATTTTAAGAGTTTACTTAGAAGGTTAGAAGGAAAAATATGAAGCAATATTAGACTTTACAATGAATTAGTGATGGGAAGGGGTTATTAGAATAAATTTCAAAGGCTTTTATGTTAACTTTATCTAAATTTAGTTCTATCAGATTTTGAAAATGAATTTAGGGAAGCGCCATTATTTGTCTTACAAAATTTCTCTTAAGGAGCATTACACAGTGATTTTTCTGTGATTTCATATAAGTGGCTTATAGGTGAAATTTGTGACCAGTGCCCTTAAATGTCCAGATTATGGACCAGCTGGTTTCTTCTTTGTATAAACCTAGACATGTTGTGGGTGACAGCAAATGTCCTGGCATATACATGGACAACTTCCTCAGGATGGAGCTAGGATGAATCTGAGGCATTCCCTGAACCTGTGAACTCAGAAGCACTCCTTGATCTCCCACGGCCAATGACAGCAGGTAACACAATGCTCAACTCACCTGTCAAAACACGATTTGGTTGCTCATTAAAATATCTACAACAAAGTGAGCTTTAATGCCTATATGAAAGGCACAGCCTGACTCATCATACTGCAAAGGACATGACATTTGGGGAATTACTAAGAATGTAAAAGGATCCACACCTAAGATTTTAGTAGATTTAAACTATTCAGAGAAGTCTGTGACATTAACTGGACAATGAAGTCTGACAAAAATTGCTGAAAAATAAAATCTTGCATAACCAGTTGATTTTATTTCATGTGATTTCTGTTGCTTCTAATATTAACAATATAAGAAAACATAATATCTATTTTGATAATCTCATAATAGATGAGTCGACCTTACTGGATGTCTATTCTAGCTTCAAAAAATTTAATTGTCTTTTCTGTAAGTGGACAATTTCAGAAAGACTTTGTTATTTTCCTTTTGAAGCACTGGAAATATTTTTCATTTTTTCCATTTTATCAAAATTATTCTCAAAATAGATACCAATATCTCATTTATTGAAACACACTTTTGGTGACAAACAGCATAATAAATACCAGTATTTTCAACACTATTTTTAAGAAACTTCTAAAATCAGTATCTTAAAAGAAAATCTCCTTCTCCATAATGTAAAAATTTCTCATTAAACTTATTTTTTAAATTCTTCTTCCTTATTTTTATTTTAATTTATTACGACTTGCAACAACATGCTAGTTTGTGCTTCTCCCCTGAAGTTCCTAGCAGTCTGGGGAGGTTATTGCTTCCCCACTCTGCCTTCTCTTGTCTCAGTAACAGATAAGCACATGGCACATAACTGGCAGAGACATACCATGGACAGGTGTCTCTTGATGATCAAGTTGTCCAATGTACTATGACACACATTACTGAAGAGCTCTTTCGTCAGGTTTTGAAAGAAACACAACCTTGCCAATGTAAAGCCAAACTCAGGCTTTTTATCCCTGCTTCTCTATGGAACCGCTAGCTGGGGCATAACCTCAAGCTGCTAGAACTCTGCAGTTGGCACTTCTTGCATATCTCTTTTGGGGGCTGCATCTTATTGTGTAGATGCACCTTGCACACTTCTTCACATTGGAGCTGAGAACTGAGCTGTTAGGACCCAGCTCCAATCTTTTTCAGGTGCTATTCTTTAGCTTTTTTTATTTTTTTAAATTATTTATTTACATATATAAAACACAGAAAAAATCAATTTGGCTCTTTCTTAATGTTTCTTTTGAATATTATCTTTTTAATGGGACTAATCTATTGATTTCAACACAATATTAACAGGGCTGAGTAAAATTCAAACAGTAGTGTTTAGACACGTGATATCAATCACCTCTTGTTTACACAGTTTTCGGACACAAAGTCTATACTTTCTGGAGTGTATTTAAGGAAGGTACAACATAATGGGAGAACAGTGATTTGTGGAGTTTTTAGTTTGATTTTTTTTTTTTTTTTTTTTTAGGTTACTATTCAAGTTGCTCTGGGCAAAGCCTGAGCATCAACAGTGAAGAAATAATAGCTTTATAAGAAGCTTGCAGTTACCTAAAGCAGCATAGCACAAATTTAACAGGAAAGAAGGTTTACACATAGGAGAAAATTATTAATCCCAAACCACTCTAGAATTTGCCCTAGCTAAACTTCTTCTTCAGGCTACAGTATCTCCTTTTTGTGAACACAAAGATAATTCTGAGAAACAAAAAGAAATCCATTACAAAAGACTATTCATAAAGTATCATTCCTTAACATCTCACAGCAGCAACTCTTTGACCAACAGGAATTTGACCTTGTGTTTTCAAATTAATTCACAAGATATCTTCCATTTATTTTTTTTTTCCATTACAAACCCTGTCTACTAGTAAATGATTCCTGTAAGTAGTGTCATCTTAGTTAAGCAGCTTCCTCTCTCTCAAGATAGTCTTATTTTCCTGTTTATCTCAAGACCTTTAGTACATCAAGTGGGATTTCTGGTGCTTTACTCTAAGTAGAAGGAATAGTCTGCTTTGGGGATTTACTTGGAGGTGGGAGATTCAGGATATATTGACTGGAAGAGAAACGGGTGGTGTAATATGCTGTAAAATACTTCCAATATTATGTCTTGCTTCAACGTGTTTGCTATCTTCTGTTCAGAACGCTGCATTTTTTTAAGACCCTGTCTTGCCTCAAAACATAATAAAGAAGAAATGCAACTTCAACAAAAAAAAAATTTTAGAAGTTCATCAAATGTTACTAATCTTATTTTTTTTATATTGAAAGAAAATTTTAAAGAAATTATCATTATTCATAATACTGCTATGTGATTGCAAGGTGAAAGTCCTGTTTATAAATGTGATTTGGCAACACAAGGGTATGGTTGAAAAAATGAGCCTCGCTGAGCTGACAGGTTTACAGTTACACTTGGGCATGATCTTTAGTCCCATGATAAATGCATGTAACGTAAGCTGCTTTGATTTGGGAGATTAATTACCCAGAATTACATCACTAACACTACTGGGTAGCAATCTGCACAAGTTACAGACAAGCAGATGGCATAATCTGTGTTCTAGGTTATCCTATGGCAACTGAGTCAATTCAACCATTGAAATCATTTCAGTCTTGCAAACAAGGCAGAAAATAACACTTAAATGCTTTAAAGCAAACAAACACCAGACTTGATGACCTAGGATTGAAATGGATCAAAACCATTGCTTATTGTCCTTAGGAAGCCTTACATGAACTCCTTTTCTGGTAAGTAGAAAATTTTCAGATCAAGTTTTTTATTGTTTTTTTTTTTCATTTGTACATGTATAAACATCTCCAGTGACAGTTTAGTAGTCATTTGTCAACACTAGTCAAAGGCACACTCAGAGAGCATGAGGCATGAAAACATGCTTACCTGAAATATGACATGATCTACAATTTGCTGAACATCTTCTTCAGGTTTATCATGATGAAAAAGATGTCTACTAGCTAGCCTGTCATATGTAAAATGCAATCATGAAAAGCACTTCCTTGCCACTAACATATGTCCAGAGTTAGCTCTTGTTCCTCTTTTTTTTTTCTTTTCAATGTCAGGGACATAACTCCCCAACATAATAAGCACACAACCAGCTTGTGTTGTTATCTCATCATGTCAAATTATACTAATATTGCCACATTTTTTTTTTCTGTATTCTATTTGAATGTTTCACAGTATTTACCATCAATTTTTAAATGCCTATTCAAGCCAAATATAAACAATCCAAAATTAAAAACATTGGCTCTTCAACTCACAGTAATATAAACTGTATAGTCACTACTGAACACACTAAACTTTCATCAAATTTCTGCAGCCCAGAATAGAATCCTGAAGAATCCTCCACGGAAGTCTTCCACACATCTGCCTTGTTTTCTTTGAAAGTCTTGCTCAAAAAAACTGGCTACAGTTCTTAATTCAGTCTGGCCCTAATTTACAAATGTCCCAGTTTTTCAGTATGTGGTTGGAATCGGTGATAGGCACAGTGCGGTATCAGTAATGTCACTTGTTTATAGGTTATTTTTTGTACCACCTCTTTCTGATTCCAGAGATTTCAAACTCCGGTAGTTAGTTAATTGTGTGTATTACATATGGTGTTGTTTTCTTTTTCCCCAAGTTATTTAACAATCACCATGTTAAAGAAGTAAATTTAAAATAAGGAATCAAGTAAGAAAGAAACTAAATTTCATAATGGAAAGAAGTTATTCAGATTTTAATACTGATGGCAGTAGACGGTTGTGTGGCTCTACAATCAAGTAATATATCACAAAGCAATTAAATAATCAACAGTTGCCAGTTATCCTCAAAATACAGTGGTGCAAATAAGAAATATTCCCTACTGCATGAATTAATATTTCACTGGTCTATTAAAGCACTGTTCCACTTTAAAACGTTACTAACTCAAAGGGTAGATAAGAATTTTGAAATTTCTCTGCAGGAGATTTATGACATGCTTCAAAGCCCATGAAAAAAGTTATTCATAGGCTTTGAATCAAGCCTTATGTCTCCTCAATTCTTTGACAGAAAAGACTGGCTCACACAAGAAACTGAGATGGCAAAGCCAGCCATAGATTGTCTGGTGGTCAATAGAATCACTTTTAATGCCAAAATTAAATATCGGTCAAATGATTTGAGAAGTTCCTGAAAATCATTTCATTGCATCAATAACCTGACAGGAAGGAGCAAGCCAATTTTCAGAAAAATGTGTGCTGTAGCAAAGGCCAATAGCTACCAGCTTCACTACATGAAAAGATATGTAAGTTCCCAAATTTTTCAATGTATTTGTCTCATTATAGCTGGGAATTCAGAAAACAGCAACAGTTCATTTGGTCTTATCAATCAGACCTGGTCAGCAGGTCAAGGGAGGTGATTCACCCACTCTACAGTGCCCTTGTGAGACCCCACCTGCATCCAGCCCTACCTAGGGACCCCACTACAAGACAGATGTGGACCTGGTACAGTCAGTCCAGAATTGGGTGACAAAAATTATCAGGGGGGTGGAACACCTCTCCTATAAAGAAAGTTGGGGTTGTTCAGCCTGGAGAAGAGAAGGCTCCAGGGAGACCTTATTGTGGCCTTTCAATATGTGAGAGAGATGGGGACAAACTTTTTACCAAGGCCTGTAGTGACAGGACAAGAGGCAATGGTTTTAAACTAAAAGAAGGTGGGTTTAGATTGGACATAAGGAATAAATTTTTTACAATGAGGGTGATGATACACTGGAACAGGTTGCCCAGAGAGGCTGTGGATGCCCCATCCCTGGAAACATTCAAGGTCAGGTTGGATGGGGCTTTGAGCAACCTGGTCTAGTGGAAGGTGTCCCTGCCCATGGCAGGGGGGTTCGACTAGATGGTCTTTAAATGTCCCTTCCAACGCAAACCATTCTATGATTCTATGATAATCATGCTCAGTTTTGTGTGAGAGACTAATTCTGCTGAACACATCTCCTTTTCACTTTGTCCCCCATGCTCTTCCATAAAAACAATTCCCTAAGAGGAAATGTGAGTGTTGTATATGAAGACAGTTCTTCTCATTGCTCTCTCTACCTAGTTTCACTTGTTGCATTTTCTTCTTTTCTGCTTACTGAAAAATGATAGGGAGCTTTAGTATTACATCTTTCAAGCAGTACTTTCTCAGACTCATTGCCTGTCTATAGCCTGACAACTAGGTGGACTTGGCAATGCAGGTTCAATCCTGACAGCTGCTTCTTGTGACGAGGGAAATGTATTGTCATGCAGATCACCACTCTGCAGACCAGAATATCTTCCAGCAGAAAGCAAGGCACTGGAATGGATGCTGTGATCTCAGGTTTCATTTTGGCATGCATTAAAAGGCATGTCCAGAGCACGCAGTCCAACCTAGAAGGTGAAAATGCCCTTGGTTCCTTCAGTAAATCTGTAGCCATACCAAATCACTGGCATTTGTCAGCTGAGTGTGTTTTGGAGAAAAGTGGACACATCTGTTGGGAAAGCTTATTTTGTTAAATTCAGCAGCACAAAAAAGGTTGAAAAATAACCACAGGGATACCCCATCTTCAATGAGGAAAAAATGACCGCAGAATAAATTTTAACTCTGGATCTAAAGTTAGGAAATGTCAGAAATAATTCTGAGATTTTAAGTGCCCTTTAAAGTGCCTTCAATTCTTAATTGAGTGTTAAGGCATGAAAAGAGAAGAATGAGTGTTTCCCAAAGCCAATACCTAACAGAGAAGGGGAGGAAGCAATAGATAAAGAAGAAATTTTCATTGGAGTCATTTCCTGCAGAGTAGTGAAGCAGCTCAAAACAAACTGTTTTCTCCTCTCTCTGCCAAACTATTATTGGCTTGTGTGAGGTAGGAAGCTGCTATCTTGCTTGGCCCGTTCTTCTCCCACATCTCATGTGACTTCATTGCTGTTGACAGTAAGACACGGTGTCTTAGTAACAGTAACATTGAAAGCTTCCCATCATCACATACCTTGTGAAGAAGGACTGGAATTTTGGCCGCCTCCTCTTCAAATGTTGTGCATTGATGATGTTGTATTCTGACATTTCCTTGAAGTTTGTAAACATGAATCTGCAGACTTCATGGAACTGCTAAATATGGTGCAGCACTGCCACCTGGATGGCAGTGAGGGATCTCAGGCCAAGAACCTATCGCCATTCTCCAGAAAGGACAAAGAGAAGATAAAGTGTGATGCTTCAATGTCTATACGGGAGCCCAGTGAAGATCTTCATAGTCCCACAAGAGGTATTTTTGTATATTTAAACGTAAATAAAAAAATAAATAATAATAAAAAAATTTATATAAACTGCCCTTTAAAAACAATATTTGCTATTCTTCTATAATCTACTTGGAGTTTCAGCACATGTACAGGAGGAAAATGGACTATGATCATCAGTGCTAACATCCAATGTGAACATCTGCATCTTATTGCTGCCAGCAGTAAAAAGCTATCCAAATAGCCATCCAAAATAGCTGTAATAGCCAACTCCAGTACACAAAAAGGCCTCTTGCCTAGTAGATACATGAAATTTCTTCTAACCTCTGGGCGATTTCACTACCAAACAGTAGGAAGCCAACATGAACAAGTGATGCCCTGCTGCTGTCCCAGATATCCCCAACTCCTGTGCCCTGAAATTGCTCCAGCTTGGCAAAATAGCTAAGCTACACTCACCCTCTTCCGTCTGTCCCCTTAGAAAGTAGGCCATCCCTCTGTTCTGTTCCTGTTGGAGGTCTGGAAAATTACTGGTCATCCCAACAGCATTCTTCAAGTAGAGGAACAAAACTGAAAGACCGAGCATTTACAGAATACTAGAATTATTACCTAATTTTTCATAGGAAAAAAACCCTTTCCAGAGATAAAAGAAGAAAAAAATTTTTATACTTTGTGTGGAAGCCAAAAAAGGCATTGAAGGTTATAGCATCAATAGTGATTGTACCTGGAAGCAACACAAATATTTGCATGTAAGTATGTATTTATGGAAGTTTATACGTACACAGTCATGTATTGCTACATATATCTGTAGTTCAAGCTATCTTATATGTTTCCCTATAATAATACCCTTTGTTTTTCTGTATTTGTAAACATTGATATACAAACTACTCTACCTGCCTGGGAAAACAAATTCTGATGCCGTCTCAGAATTCCTCCTCTCTTTTTCTACTTTCTGCTGAATACATCCTTTCAGAACATAGGGAGTATTCTAACACAGAAACCTTTCAAGTAGTAAATGAATATTACCAAAAGTAGAAAAGATTCCTAAAATAAATTGCACAGGTGGCTTTAACACCAAAGACGAAACTTTTAAGAAAAATTCACTGCAGCCAAAACTGAATAAAGTGACACAACAACAAGCCACAGAAAATGAAAGTCATGCACACATTGACATGAAAGCACTACCCATGCATAGCACAAAAAATTAGAAATTCAAGTGAAGGCAATAGGTAACTGAATGCCGTTTAGAAACAGAGACTGCTCTGATGAAGAAAACAAAACAAAACAAGCGATAGTAGACTTTTAAACCCATGAGTAGTGGAAGCAAATAATGCGAAGATGCACAAGAATTATGATTACCAAAATCACATGAACTGTAAATAGATATCACTGGGTTTGAACTAAGCTGTCAACTGCCCTGAACATCAATGGCTTTTTCCAAATAACCCACAAGTCCAATTTTTTCCACATTTCCCAAAAGGAACAAATCAATAGAATACATGGATAAACACACAAAGTTTTCAAGAGCAAAACCACAGTAAATCAACAAAATGTGCTCTGAGGCAATCTGTACTCTTGGCACTGTAGTTCTTGCCCTTTGTCTTACATTAAGTTTCTGACTGGCCTATTTTGTCATATCTAAATTAAAAATGTTTTCTCTTCAGGAGCCCAACTCTCCATGTAAAGCAAGATTTGAATGTACTAACATATTAAATAAATAAGAACTTTTGCTACCAATTCTTTCTTCTGCAAATCAAAGTGAATTCAAACAAGCATTCAAGTTTTGACTGATTGTTTTTCATAGCTGCTGTTTTTTCCCCCAGATTGGTCTCTATCCATTTCACCTTTCATGTTTCCTAATAGAACCATTCCAGTCTCCCTTGCTCTTTTGCTCTCCCACAGCTCATTAATGCATTACACATCTGTATACCATTACAAATGTAATGACAATGTTGCATGGATGTTTTAGTGCATATGGAAGAGCTGAAAAATAAAAGAGAAGTCACTAGGGAAAAGAAAAAACTTCTAAAGGCTGCATTGCATGTATGTGGCTCTTTTAGTTACTTAGAAAATGGCTCTAAAGTGTAATATGATTGTCAGATTAATTTCAAGGTCTACGGATACAATTGAGTGTAATTGATGTAGATGTATAATACACTAAAAATATATGATGAGCAGTCTGTTTTTCATTTTAAAAAGAAAGAAAACCAGTAAAACTAACAGTTATGATACATTTTTCAAAGGTTTGTTGTGAAATAAATTCTGGATTATCAGGCTTACTTTGCTGGAGTGGCAAAAATCAATTCAGTTGCTGTAAAGGCAGATTTATGAAGTGGCTCAGATGGCAATCTGTAAAGTGTTGAAAATCACAGCATAAAAATATCATGACAAACAACAGAAGAGTGGAAAGCATTTGCTAAGTCATCAGCTCCAAACTCTTGCTATAAAAGGAAACTGTCATATGATCCTTCCCATAAATGCATCAAGCTTCAGTTTAAAACAAGTTATAATTTTGTCTCCACTGCTCTTTTTAGAAAACTGTTCCAGAATCTTACTCTTCTCTGGGATAGGTATCCTCTGCTGAATTAATATCTGCTCAGCTTACACTCACCAGTTCTGGTGCCAATGTTACTTTCTGCTTAAATATTAATTCTCCACCATTTACTCCCTGTAATATTCACATGGAACAGTACTATTGCTTCTGTGGTTTCCTCTTCCAAAATCTTTCAATTTTCTTTTGTAAAATTGGCTGTCCATTACAATCATTATCTAGTAGGCTGGTTCTTCACCTGTTCCCATTTGAACTCTGTGCCCCATGACTTTAAGAAAAGAGTCTATTGATTTAAAAACTGAGAACAAAGATAGTAAGAAATAGAAGAGAGATCTTCTGATTGTTGTTGCCTTTGCTATCATGTTATAGACTTCCACATGTCATAAAACTGAATAATTAATATGCACTGGCCACAGTTGCTTGTGAGTAGACTTCAGTTCTGAATGCATCTATTCATATTTGCATACATTTTACTTATAGACACACATTTTCCAGATAATTAGATTCATTCCATAATAGACCAGATGGCAGAGCTTCTAACAATCTATTGGCTTTTTCTTTGCTATCTTGTTTTTCAACTTTTTTCTGTGATAAATTGCAAGAAAACAATTATCTTGATTTGTATGTGACTGTATATACACATGTGACTGTTGAGGGTAATTAACTGCTGTTAGAACATTGGATACAGTCAGTACTATTAAAAACTGCTTTGCTCCAGAGAAATCTTAGTAAGTAGTTTGTCTGATATTTGGGAATACAAATACAAAGTGTCACAGTGCTATAGAATCACAGGCACCAGGTTTTATGTTCATTTATTAGGGAAGAAAGACCTGTTAAAACAGTGTGGCCTGGAGATAGAAATCCGATGACTCATTAGACATCCCCATATTTAGCTGAGTAAGTCTAATTATTTTAGTTATTTCCTTGTCCTTGAGAATACCATTAGTCCAAGTTTCAGGTAAAAAAGTTATTGATATGTATATTTTGTTTCATGAAAAGCTATATAAATTAATTTTGTTGCCTTGTATCTCCAGCTGCTTTCTTAATGCTCAGTGAATAGGTAAATTCCAGTGAAAATGGTAAAAAGGAACGAACAAACTGACAGCACAAAGCTGTTTTGCCTTGTAAATCGGCTCAACAGGAAAAAAAAAATAAGTGGAAAGATCAGTAAACTGGAACCAGTCAGTGACAGTCAGGAGATCAGTTCAACTGCTAGACTAAAACTGCTGGCCCTAAGTGCAAGTGCCTGAAGTTACCCTGGAGCTCTGATCTCTCATACACAGCAAAGCACTAATCACAGAAACATTAAAACAACTCTGTGCCATCTTTTGGTTTACCAGGTTTTTGTTCTGTTCACCTCTGCTGTGGAAATCCCACATTGTCCCCACGTTGAATGGGGAGTACTCGATGTACAGTGACTGATATGATGGCTACAGATTTGCTCCTGTGTTTATGTCCTTAAAAAAAGAAGAAAATTGAGATGGTGTGGCAAAAGAACCCAAACCAACAAGTGGGAAAAAAACCCCAAACCCCAGAACAAGTGACTATGAGATGAGAGGATGGTGTAGCTCTGGTGTCTGGAGGAGAGGATGTTCAGGCAACAGCGGTGAAGAGGCAATCTGCTTAGAGTTACTATGTGCTTTGGAAATCTTTCCTGTGTTTCAGCTGATATGAGCTAAAATTTACTTTTGACCCTTGAAATGTCAAACATAACTGAACCTAAAACTTGGTGCAGTTTGAATCCTAAGTGCCACAGGCTTGCATTTTTTTTTTTGAATGAACTAGGAAAAAGCGTTGAGATTGCTATTCCTCTGACACAGAAAATCTTAGGTAAATAACATCTCCATGCCAACATGTGTCTTCATGGTTATGAAGAAATAAAAGCTCTAAAAGCCAAAAGATGAACAAAAATAAGTTTTTGATTACATGTTCATGGGGTTTTCATATCTAAATTTGACAATACTGCTCTGATTTCCTGTTATGAGTAGCTTTTAAACTCCTTGATTACTTTACTACCTTGCTGTCATTTCTTTGTCAAGTAGCCCAGGAGTAAATAAGTATATGACATGCCACAAGATGAAGAATCAAGTTATCTTTTTTAAAAGTAGTTGTCAAAGCAGACTGGTAATACTCACCTTTTCTCTAAATTGTATGTTGCTTTTTTGTTTTTGTTTTTAAGAGAAGCAAAAGATTTTGGTGTCTATTGTCACACTAATTTCACTTTAATTTCTTTTCTTTGTGTTATTTTTCATTTTACTACACAAAAAAGTGCCAATCTGATGGACAGTTCTCCACTGAACTCTGAATAAATCAGCAGGTAAGTACCTAGTTTTGTCAAATGTAGCTTCTGTCAGCTCTTACATATTCAAATGTTTTGAGCTAGTGTTAATTATTTTAGCCCACCCATTTTTCCTTCCTCTTTTGTTCTTTGGAAAAATAGCTGAGTACTTTCCTCAACTGTAAACAAGGACAAGACAAAGCTTAATATTAAAACATGTTGTGCTATTAGAATAAAATCTTTGTCTTGAAACACAATGACTTGTAGCATGCAGAGTCTTTCTGGTAAGAAATAAATAACAATAAAAAAAGAGCAGCCTCTCAGGTGCTAAATTAGATTCTCAAGAGAGCTTGTGATGTTCCAGGAAAAAAACCCAGAAATGCACAGAAGTTTGGCAATTTTCAATATATTGGTAACTTTAACATTGCATAGCTGCCCTTTGAGGCAAATGAAAATGGTAAGCAACTTCAGAAAGTGACTTATACCATCTTAAGCAGGCAGGAATTAGGATCCTGACAGGGTGGTGGGTGGGGTGGGTTGACCCTGGTTGTGTGCCAGGTGCCCACCAAAGCTGCTCTATCACTGTCCTCCTCAGCTGGACAGAGGAGAGAAAATAGAACAAAGGGCTCATGGGTTGAGATAAGGACAGGGAGAGATCACTCAACCAATTACCATCACAGGCAAAAGAGACTCAACTTGGGGAAAATTAACTTAATTTATTGCCAATCAAACCATAGCAGGGTAATGAGAAATAAAACCAAATCTTAAAACACTTTCACCCCACCCCTCCCTTCTTCCTGGGCTTAACTTTACTCCAGATTTTCTCTACCTCCACCCTGCCAGAGGCATAGGTGGACAGGGAAAAGGGGTTGGCGTCAGTTCATCACACGTTGTCTCTGACACTCCTTCCTCCTCAGGGGCAGGGCTCCTCACACTCTTCCCCTGCTCCAGCGTGGGGTCCCTCCCACGGAAGGCAGTCCTCCACGAACTGCTCCAACGTGGGTCATTTCCCCAGGCTGCAGTTCATGAGCTGCTCCAGTGTGGGTCCCTTCCCATGGGGTGCAGTGCTTCAGGCACAGACTGCTCCAGTGTGGGTCCCCCACGGGGTCACAAGTCCTGCCAGAAAACCTGCTCCAGCGTGGGCTCCTCTCTCCACGGGTCTGCAGGTCCTGCCAGGAGCCTGCTCCAGTGTGGGCTTCCCACGGGGTCACAGCCTTCTTGGGGCATCCACCTGCTGGGGCGTGGGGTCCTCCCAGGGCTGCAGGTGGAGATCTGCTCCCCCGTGGACCTCCCTGGGCTGCAGGGGGACAGCCTGCCTCACCAGGGTCTTCCCCATGGGCTGCAGGGGAATCTCTGCTCCGGCACCTGGAGCATCTCCTCCCCCTCCTTCTGCACTGACCTTGGTGTCTGCAGGGTTGTTTCTCTCACATATTCTCACTCCTCTCTCCTGCTGCTGTTCCACAGCAGTTTCCCCCCCTCTTCTTAAATCTGTTCTCCCAGAGACACTGCCGCTGTCGCTGATGGGCTCAGCCTTGGCCAGCAGCGGGTCCATCTTGGAACCAGCTGGCATTGGCTCTGACAGACACAGGGGAAGCTTCTAGCAGCTCCTCACAGAAGCCACCCCTGTGGCACCCAGCTACCAAAACCTTGCCACACAAACCCAATACATTGGCAAACTCTATCTTGAGGGTCTACTGATCAAAATTAAAGATGAGAGTTTTCTTTTCTTTGAAAATCAAGACTTCACCAAGCAGCCTGACACATGTCCATTCTCATCCCACTCCAGTTAATTACATGTCTAGAGTACACATCTGGACTAGGAAAAACAGAATTAATCCAGCTTTCCTCATAGTTCATGGGAAGTGCAATTTGTTCTTCTACAAGCTCTTACCCTGCCCTTGTGATCATTTGCGGAGACCAAGCTGTTGGGTTTCTGTGTCAGACCCCAGAGGAGGATGCCCCACATCCATCAGCACCAGGATGGAGCAGACCAGCATAATACACCAGAATTTCACAGTGACTTTCCTTAGTCTATATAGACACAATCCAGAATCATTCCCATTTGCCTCACTTCTGTCCTGAGACCAGGAACCTCTCAGTGGCTACTGACATTTTGAAATGGTTGAAAAGCACCTGAGAGAAAAAGGGTGCTACTGCAAAGACTCATAGACAAGGGAGCTGCAGAAATTTATACCAGCTGAATACCTGGGATTATATTTGCATGACATTGAAGGCACTGTATTCCTTATTGATATGGTACTGGAAGAAGAAGAAAATGAAAAGTAGACTTCTCTATTTTTCTCCACTAGGTAAATAATTTAATTCATAAACTCCCTTTAAGTCAAGATCTCAGATTCTTTTAGTCCATTTTGTCTTACTTAAGTTTGCCCTAATCTTGTTGAAGAAGCTGTGTTTGTGCTATACAGTCCATTTCTGAAGAGATCTTTCTACATTTCACAGTAATGCAGATTAAGGCAGAATGTGAATCTGAAACATCAGCTACACTTACAGAACTTCGGGTGTGGCTTCATAGAAACGACCTATCCAAGAAAAGAAGTAGAAATAATTCTCCACACTTGAATCTTACTCTGCTTCTGTATGACTATGAACACCTTAGCAGGCAATCAGAGGTAAAGTGACATTTTTTTTCTTCCTATTGATAGTACTCGACTGAATATCTTTATCTTAGGCTGAAAAATTATGTCTATAGTTTTGATGGAGTGAAGACAAAAAATATGATTTTACCTTTGCAAGAGAAAAAGAGAACATATTTTAGAAAGGCTATGGAGAATCAGCAACAAGACACAGGTGGCAGCCAGTCCCAAGGAGTGCAGACTATCATTGTTGTGCAATGGCACTGTGAACAAAAAGAGACATTGAGAGGAGGCTTGGAAACAGAGAATACAGAATTTTTTAACAGAGAAGTCAATTTTACTCAGTGGATCTCCCCCCACACTGACTATTCATTAAAAATAAAAAGAAACTCCCTTCCCATGCACTATACATTTCCTGTCCCATACTCTGTATTGTTATACATTCTTTCATTGTCTTTTACTGACAAAGAATAATATTCCTCTGTTATTTTCCAAAATATTAACTAAATTTAGACCTATTAAGCACAATGATTCCTCCTTTTGGAGTATGAATCATTTTATCTTTAAGATATTCCAAAGAAAATGTATTTTAAATTGTGCATTTTCTGCTTGCTGGCCACATTACCAAAAAGAAAAGTGTATTCCTAATTTGCTTTAGAAAATATCTTCTTAAATTATATTTTTTTTATTGAGTATATATTCAGAAATACAATTCATAAACAAAATACCCACCTATTGCTAGTCTGAAGTATGACTGCTGCTTTCCATTCCCATCCCATAAACCAAATATTTGAGCTGACCATGTTGTAGTTTACCTCATAACCTGCAGTCTCCCATGCACGCAAAAAATGAATTGCCTGAACTAATCAATATAATCTCCAGTAACTTAATATCTTCCTTACTATAATAAAAATTCCTGAAATTCCTTTCTGGAATAAAGTACTTAGAAAATATGCAGAAGCATATACCAGACTGAAGACATGTTTTTCTCCTGTTTTACATTCTAACTTCTCCATAAAACACTCAAAATTATTTTTGCTATATCTTGAATTTCTTAACTGGAAATTTTGCTACATAAATTCTGTCAACAGTTTTGGTAGGAATATGGTACACAAATCAAGTTTTGATGTAATTTTTTTTTTAATGTCCATAATTTTATGCTTATGAAGAATTTTGAAAAACATTGTATTTCAGTGTTTCCTTCTTTAGAAAGAAGGCATTTTCAAAGACAAGCTACTTCGTTCTTATAATAGATTGAGTTTTATTGTAATCTTTGTAGAACCTTTTAACGTTTAAAAGAAACAATTATCATAACAGTCTTTTAGACATTTATTGAAGTCTTCAGACGAAGGATAAAATAAGTTCTCATCTCCAGTTCCCTTATTTCTCTCCAAATGACAAATGCCACAGTTATAAACACAAATTCCCAAACCTTCAACATAATACAAAATTAAAACCTGAGCTTGAATACAGATCTTGTTTTGGACACAATGTACCAAAAAGAAGTATACAGGACAATCACCACAGAAACTGTAAGGTATTTGCATGGAACATGTTCCAAGGTACTATACTTGTCCTGAATAATACTAAGCAATGCTGATGCTGCCAGGCTAAAAGGAAGGCACACTTTGGCAATCTAACTAGACTACAGTTGCAACTATAACTGATAAGATATATAATCTGGAATGGTTTCACAAAGACAAGAATGTTGACATGAATAAATACACATGCCTGTAGCACAGTGGTTACTGTTTATACATGCAAAATACATACGTAAGACTTGTAGCCAGCTAGTAAATGTGTACTATAATGTGTGAATGCATATTGAATACAAGGGAGGTTGTGGCTAATACTCTGCATTCAAGCTGCTAACTTGATAGGATATGCTGGCTTTTGTTTAGCCAGCTGTACACCAGTTTTTTGCTGCTTGTCAGACTATGTGAATAAAAACCCCACAAGTGACATATCTGATACCAAGATGAGTGTCATCTAGAGCGTTCAGCAGACCATGGCTGATAGGAAGGGCAAACCTGGAAAGAAGAACCAAGATTTCAGTGGCGTGATTTGGAGTGGGGTGCTTGGAATGCTTCCTTTTGCAGATTGTTTTCTCTACTAGGTCATGAAGGAGTTGGAGTGAGCGTTCCATTAAAAGACTGAATTGTGTCAAGAATAATTGTTCCCTGGAGGAATGTTAACCAAAGGATCTCTCTCCCTAAGGGTTCCTTAACAATGCAAGACTCACTGGGTGGAAAAAAAATAAAAGCAATAGGTTTCAGTAAATATTAAGAAAAAGAAAAGCAGTAAATTCTGTATTGCAGGGACTGATATTAGCAAAGAAAGCAAGATGGAATAAGGACAAAAAAAAAAAATTGTATATAGTGAATCGTATTCCCAAATGAGGCATTTTTAAAAACAAGTGGAAAGACCATAGAACATACGGAAAGAAGACCAAAGCAATAGTCTTTCAGCCAAGTAAAAAATAAAAAAAGGAAAATAGAAATGAAAGTCAGAGCATCAGGGTGCCTTGAAGAGACAGTAAAATTTGAAGGACATAGAAGACAACAAAGATATTCAACTCCTGTTCCTGTTCAGTCATCATTAGCAGAGTACCTGAACTAGAAAACCCTGGGGATAGCCCACTGTAACCACCACAAGAGTGTGGACAGAGAATAATACCTTATTAAATAATGATGAGGCAGTTGGACAAAACAGGGAGCTTCATGTGGCCATAGGTCAGCAATGGAAGCTTTAAAACAGGGGGAATGCAAAAATCCCCAAAGTGACCAAGACTGATTTGGTCATTTTTTGGTAAGAAGAAAGACAGTAGAAACTCTGAAAAAAAATTTGTAGAGTTTTGAGATACTCATTAAAAGGAAAAGACTGAAATGTAACGGGAGCAGTTAAAAGTTTAACAATATAGTGTTAAAAGCATAGGTAGGATTGCATAACATGACTGTAAAATTTTGATTACTGTAAGCAAAACCTGCTGCTCTGAGGTTAAAAAAAGAGAAACACTGGAAATTAAGCAGAATTTTTAAAAGCTGAAAGTTGTTCCTTTGTTACTAAAAGTCTTTGAGACTATTTTAATGGAAATCAGCCTTTTCCTAAGACCAAAATAAGCATTTATACTAGATGCTCCAGGCTTAATGACAATGGAATTTTAAATGTTAGAGTCTAAGGAAAAGCTGATGAAAATTGGAAAGATAGGCAGTAATAAAAAATCAGTATACATGAGATTGTTTCACAGGAACAGTTTACATGCAAGTATAACTCTGTTTTATTGAACAATTGGTTACTTAAATAGTTAAGTTGAGGAAAGGGCTTAAGGTAGCTAGCCCTGAAAAAAAGTCCCCCTCATGTGAAACAACTGAACAAGTGCCCATGTTGTGGGAGAAAAAGAGTGGAACTATCTTTTTCTATTACTTGCAACCCACATTTGAATTGGCTAAACCATTCATGAAATTACATCCTAAAGGAAGAAAATGGAATAAAAATTTTGAAGGAACATGTGCTGGTAATCTGTTTTAAATAACTGATTTGTTCTAAAGCATACAGAGGTGATTTCTCTCCAATGCCCCTTCTCACTCTTGTTAAGAAATTGGCTATGAAAGTTGTCAGGTAAGCAATTAGGCCTGCTTCACTCTGTCACTGTGCTGCAGAAAAAAAATAAAGGCAAGAGATGCTAGAGTAAGGTCATCTCTGTGCAGCAGCTTTTAAACTGAAACAGAAGGAACTGTTTGTTACCTCCAAGGGGCAATAAAATGACTGCTTCACAAGATAAAAAAGATCCCAGTAATGTACAAAAAGTTTAGGATCTGTATATTTAGTATATTTATTACTGTAAGTTCTCAACCTGGGACCAGAGCACATGCAAAACACATTTACTAAATTCGTGGCAAGAAAACGAGTTATTGTCAGCATGCAGTACAAAGCTAAAAGCTCAACCCACGCCAAAACTAACTTTGCATTTATGCATCTGGTGTATGTGTGTGTGTATATATGCTGGTTTATATATATAAATATTAGTGGGTATTACTTGGTGGGCAGTGGGGTCTATCCCCACAAGAACTTCATGAACTCCACTAAAGTATATAGAACCCACTAAAATAGTTATCATTCTGTCTTAACAATGACATACAGCACTGACATAGCTCAAAAGTTTTAAAACAATGTTGTAGTAAACAGTAACGGTATAGGTTATACATTATCAAGTTACTACTAGCAAAACAAAGACACTTAGTTGTTACATGTTGGATAATAGGAAAAATGATGATCCTCTTTTGAAGGATCTTGTAATTTCCTCATTTTTTTAAGCCACATGCTGCTGTTTGTGCTCAATCTAAGTTGCCATGACCCCACCTCTGTGAACACAGGAATAGCTTCCAAAACACCCAGTGAAGGCTACTGTACAGCAGCATTTTTGTATACTTAAGAAATAGATGCTACGTGGAGCATCCAACTGAGACCCATTCCCTCAAAATCATGTTACATATATAAATTAAGTACATTTGACAAATTCAATTAAATACTTTTGCTAAAATTTAAAAATATCAGTAAAAATTGTGAGATCTATTATGAATTACTATAGGACCAAAATGTATAGCTACAGATATATAAATTACTATGCTATTCAAAATACCTAGTTTTAGTATGCCTTTACCACCTATTGTATACAATTAGGATGGCTAAAAGAATGACAAGATTGAAAGTATTTGGCTTCTCAAGACTAAAAATAACAGAGACTGAGAAAGCAGGGAATTTTCTTCAGCTATTTGGGAAGTATATTCCAGGGAAAATGATGGACTGCTTGCTGTCTGTATTAAAAAGAAAAAAGCCTGGAAAGGACATTCAGTTGAACAAAAAAAAATCAGGTACTTCAATTGAATAAAAGACTGGCAGAATTCAGCTGCTGGTCAACTAGGCCCTACTAGTTTGGTTATCAGCATGCTAAGGTTTCACGTTATAATCCTGAACAAATGAAATCAAAATGTCACTTCTGATATCTAGTTGAATTCCCTGGTGGAATGAATCTATAGCAGCAGAAAGGCAGACTTTGGAAGAAAAGCCAACAAAATGAATGGACTTGCCTTAAGAAAGGAACTGAAGAACAGGATCTCCCTCTGGGTTTTTCTTGAGAGTTTCAAACATCATAAAAAAATTGTTTTTAGAGGAATAAATTGAACTTGCTTCAGAATATTAGCTGTCATACCAGATGACTGTATAAACCTTGTTGGTTTGCTCCTATGCTTTTTAATGAAAGTCCTTTTGTATAAGGCCCGATCTTGATGTAGTTCTTTTTGAATCACAAAATCATTCTCCTACTAGCTTACTCCCATCATTTTGCACCTTTCATAGGATTCACCTCAAAAAGCAAATACAAAATGTTTATAATAAGCTGTTTAATTATAAAAAAAAAAAATGATAATCTTTTAGTTGCAAAGTCTAGCACTCAGAGATTAGGAAATTAGTGTGCAGGTTGTAGGCATGACATGCCTATTTTTTCACTCAATTCATTATCCAAGGGGGGAGTCACTTATTAAATACATTGCTTTTTGTAAGGCATGTAGAAAATTATATTGAGCTGAAGTTGTATAGGCTACAATGACTCATGGCAAAGTTAAAGATAAATTCTGTGCAATGCAGCAGCCTGCCTCCATTACTCAGCAGCAAGAACACACTGTGGGCACTTCTGCACACACTGCAGTCAGGTGGGCTAGGTGAATAACACCTGCTCGCTGGCAGTAAGGGGTGGGTTTTTCTGAAGTGGAAGAAATTAGATGGGTTCAGATGACAAACCAACAAAGAAGGAGACTTACCCCAGCCTTCTTGCATATCTTTTTTTCACCCTCTTTCTCTCTCCAGAAAATGTCTGTTCTGGATATATCGTACTTCAGTGTCTGAGATGAGTTCATATAATCATGGTGTTGGCCACACAGTACCGTCAGACTCCTGGATGAAATTCATCCTTTCTTCTTGATTTAAAGAGGCAGAAGCTCCTGATGCTCTGGGCTACTTGTGACTTGTGGAAAATCTTCCCTTCTTCTGTCATCCCTTAGTTGCTCCTCCTGTGCGTTGCAGCTTTGACAAAGACATCAGATTTGCCTTAAAGTATTTATGCTCATTTATTATTTCCTCAAGCTACTGAAAAGTTCTGACCACAAACCAAAAAAACCCAAGTAATTTTTTAATCAGCTTTGTTTTGGTAAAATTTGAATAGAATCTCTTGGGATAAAACTAGGGTGCTCTATTGTGGACACTTATTTAGCCAACAGTCACAAGAGCATTTCAGATGCCTTTAGAAGGCCTTGAACAGAATAAACAAGAAGACAAAAAAAAGAAAGATGCCAATTAGAAGAACACAGGTGCACATTCCACGATAAAGGGAACTTGGCACAAACAACCTCAATTAGGCAGTTTATCTTGACCAATTAGACTGAGACAAGTTTCGCATGTTTTAGTATAACCAATTATGTCTTATGTTTTTGCGCGTGTACAGTGTTGATATAACCAATCATTAAGTGTAACTGGGTGGGTGGACAGTGCGTGAATAATGTGTGTAACCAATAGTAAAATAGCTAAACGCATGTACGGATGTAATCAATGTATAAAAATGATGTCTGATGCTCTAGTAAAAGGTCTTCAACTATGATCATATTGATCTGTCGTTGAGTCCATGATTATGCTCCTGCACTCTATGGCCTAAGGGCCCTCCTCAGTAACATATCTGTGACCTGCTGCAAAAGACACAGTTGGGAAAGCTTATAGCATAAGAAAATCTTTCATAAATGTCTTCTAGTTTAAGAAAATATTCCTCTTTCAGAAAGGAAATAGCCTATTTTTAATGAAGCATGTTGTGAAATATTACTCTCTGGTCTGTAACTCTAGTTTAGGTGAAGTCTAGAGGTAGACATTTTTACAGAGAGCATGACCAGCAAAGTGAAGATGTGCTTTATGCTATTAAAAATATGCCAAGTTTAGTAAAAAGTCCACTAGTGCAGCCATATAATGTAGCTGTAACAATCTGGTGCAGACAAGTTTCTTCAAAATTAAACTGTAGATAAATGGTTTTAGAGACAGAGAGAAATAGCCTTTTGTGGTTGCTGGTTTTTTAGTCCACTCTCAAAAATGAAAAGACAGATATTAACTAGTCTATACATCATCTGTATCTTAGAGAGTAGTTTTTAAAAGAATATGCTTACACACACCTGTGACTGTATAAAGCCCCTAAAAGTATTTGAATCTGATATATCCTAAACCAAAGCATGTTCTGCCAACAATAAGCAAAAAACCCTCCAAATAATAATCCCAGGTTCTTCTGGTGTTCTTCTGCTGAACTGGTTATCAATCAAGTGTAATTTACACCACTTATGCACAGTGGTTGCCCTTCACGCTTGTCCTGGTGAAGAAGAAAGACCAGGTCAACAAAATAAATTTATGCTTGTCATATCTGTCTTTTGTGTACTTCATATACCCAACTATGAAGTGAAATTCAGTGAATATGTTGTATTTTAACCATTTTTTCATTCAGGCAATAGAAAAGAACTGGAGTTGTCATTTGAATCTCATGAAAAGATAGAAGAGATGAGATGCCAATCTTCTGATGGCATAATGTGACTCACTTGATCATTATACTTTAATAATTAATATTCTCTATATAATTTCTCCTTACAGTCTTACTTGTAAGATTCAAAAATATTATTTCCCACTTTAAAGTAGGACAGTTGGAAAATTAAGACACGAAATTGGTTTACCCAGGATTCCATAGTCTTAGATCAGTATATTAGCTGCTGAGCCATCCTTTCCATTCATTTAGACCCAACGTGTCTTCTGTAGAAACTGTAAAACCAGAAGTAGCTAGACGGAACTTGCATGTTGGAGACCTCAGAGAAGACAGAAATTTGGTTGACCCCTTGTCAATGAAAGCTATTGGAAAAAACATCAAAGAAGAACACTACGTTTCTGCTTCTGTTTTCAGTTCTAACATAGTAGCAACATGCCATAAGCAGCATTAATGCCTACCAAAAAGGTCTAAGAAAAGCAAGTGGTACATATTTAGTCATCATTGCCAGGAAGAAAAAGTAAAGAGTAATATGGTAGAGGGCAGAAGAACTAGAATTAGACCGCAGATCATCATGAATGGGTAAATTCATGAAACTAAAGCAGAGGTCTGCTGAAGTGTGGTTAAACCATATTGAGCAGTAATCCCAAATGTTAAGCAAGTATTTGTGAAGACTTTTTAAGAGCTTATTTCACAATTATTTAACATTTAAATTATTATTCTGATGGCTGAAAGATCTTTGTGAGGAAAGGTAACATCTGCACTCATCTGAAACATAAATTAAATCCCTATTAATAATAATGAATTTTTTAAAATGTTAGAAATGGAGAGAATAGAAGAAAAGAGTTGTCCACTTTTAAAACTTTAAATCTGAAACTTTCCTAATGAAAAAACAGTAGCACATTCAGCATTGTTATCTAGCAACTAACAGACTCCATGGTCATGACCTGAAGGTTCAAGAAAGATCCTCCCAAGCAAAAACTGAGTCAGTGGATGACCAAATCAAGACACAGAAAGAAGTATGTGCTCAGTGAGGTTAGATAAAAGAAAGTGTCCTGGTTTCAGTTGGGATAGAGTTAGTTTTCTTTCTAGTAGCTGATATAGTGTTTTGTCTTGGATTCAGTATGAGAAGAATGTTGATAACACACCGATGTTTTCAGTTGTTGCTCAGTAGTGTTTAGACTAAGTCAAGGATTTTTCAGCTTCTCGTGCCCAGGCACCAAGAAAGCTGGAGGGGCACAAGAAGTTGGGAGGTGACACAGCCAGGACACCTGACCCAAACTGGCCAAAGGCATATTCCATACCATGTGACATTCATGCCCAGTATATACACTGGTGGGAGTTGATTGTGGGGAGCAGATTGCTGCTTGGAAACTAAAGGGCATTTGTTGGCAAGTGGTGAGCAATGGCATTGTGCATCACCTGGTTTGTATATTCCAATTCTTTTATTATTATTATTGTCATTTTATTGTTGCTATTATTATCATTATGATTTTCTGCCTTTCTGTTCTATTAAATTGTCTTTATCTTAACCCATGAGTTCTGCTTTTTTTTTTCCCCAGTTCTCTCTCCCATCCCACTAGGTGGGGGGGAAGTCAGTGAGCGGCTGTGTGGTGCTTAGTTGCTGGCTGGAGTTAAACCATGACAGAAAGGCATCAGTTTTTCTGAGTAGAGGTAGTAAATAACAACAAAGTTCACTTAACATACAAATCTTTATTGTCCTTGTTCAGATGACATTGCTACCAGGAAATCAAATGTATAGTAACTGCAGAAATCAGTGTTAAGAACAAAAGTAGTTATCACAAAGTACACATTTCCAAGACATCAAAAATTCCTAGCAGTACTTTCTGTTGTTTGCATTGCTAGTCATCACCAAAGTCAGTAGCTAGTGTAGTCTTCATAGTCACTGCTGTTGTTTGTATCACATGCTGTTGATGTACCTGGGATGAGATCCTGAGCACTGTGACACCAAAAAAGCTGCATGCAGGAGACAACTGCATTTAGACTTGACCACAACTGTGGTCCTTGCTGCTGTTGTTGTTGCTGGGTTGGTTGGTTGGGTTTACTCCTGGTTTTATTTTGGGTTGGTTTTTTGGGGGAGATGGCATGTTGCAAATATTCAGCCTGTTTTGTTACATAGAAGCACAAATTTAACACATTTAATGTCTAACACACTGTTGTCAGTCAGGAGTTAAGGTACTTGTATATATGGCAACATGGTCAATAGCAACAGAATTTATAAAACAGTCTTTTTTTTTTTATTCCATTATCCTACAATCAGAACAAGACAACTTCTTTATGAGATCTATATCTGTGATTTCTGGGCATCATTTCCTAAGTGTTCTCATTCTGGGATTATTCTACACCTTCTACATCTTTCCTTTCTGTCTAACTTGACAAGACTGCACATTGCAGAAATCACTGAGCAATATCTTCTGTAAACTGAGCTTCTTTAAACTCTTTAGTTATCTGCCATATGTTGAGAGGAGTTCATTTGAAGACCAGTTTCAGCACAATTTTAGATGGAACACCATAGTAATGTCTCTGATAGTACCTTATACATTATTAAAAAGGTTGATTTGTGTTGAAAACTCTCCAATAAACCTTTGTTTATTAATTGCCTTTGTTCATTCTGTCTTTAATAGTAAAATAGACACCATTAATAAATGTGGCTGTTCTGCCTTAGTCATTATGTCTGCCTCTAGAGCATGGGAAGAACCTTACACAATTAAGCCAGTAGTCTTAATCAATGAACCTTTACAATGTACATTCATTAAGATTTGGCCTAGTATGCATTTCACTTGAATGCACAGGCTTTTAGTAATCCCAGAATAAAATTATTTGGCATCAAACAATCAAGTATATCTCTTTGTATAGCATATGAGGTAGACCAGAATTATTGCATGGTACACTAAGAAGTACATTGTGTGCACCTGAGCTTCTTTGCTTAACCTTATTATTAAAATCTGCCACTCCAGTAAAGTGCATTAATGTACCACACTACTCGCAAATTTGTTGCTAGAATGGAGATTTCTGATCTAGTTAAAATCAATTAATAAAAGATGACGAATCTCATAGAGAGCAGACATAAACCTGTATTAGTTTATAATCAGCATCACAGACTAGCTGATAGATAATAATCCAATCAAATGTTGTACACAAAACAGCACACACTTGCTTTTTTATATTTTCTAGCTTCCTTCTGACAGTTCTCTAAATTACGTACTTAAAAAAAAAAGAAATTGATGTACTTCTCAGATATTTAAAATCTGTTTCTTTAATCAGGTTTTAGAAGACATCATTCCCTGCACTTCATTTGAAACTTAACCATTTGGGGGCAGTTTGGTTTACCTGTAATTAGAAGGACTCTACAAGCATTAACACCCATAATTTTCTTGTGGTCAATTTTATTGAATACTGTGAAATTTTGATAGAGGACATGCTATACTAAGATTTAATATGGACATAACAGCTAACAGTGTTCAGGTTTATGCAGTGTATCTGAGCTTTAGAGATAACTTGCATTATGCTAATTACTCAGATATTTCTCAACACACAGTGTATTCCTGCAAAACTGACAAAAGATTCTGTGAAAATAATTGTGTGTGTCATGACTACAGTAAAAAGTGTGCCTTAAGAAAAAACTTCAAGGTAAAAGACTGGTGTTAACTGCCTTGATATACCTTTGGGTAAATGAACAATAGCTACAGGAAAAAGTTATCCTCAAATGGAACTGGAATTCATTCCAGGATTAAGGGCAGATTTACCTTGATTTAAGGGTCCTATTATATGAACATACATTTTTTTTCCCTCCTTAAGGATTTCAGGTATTACAGAGAAAATCTTTTCCCATAACCATGGTCTTTTTTTTTTTTTTTTTTAACCTATATCTGGTCAATAATTAAGGGTTGCAGAGCATTATAGGATACAGAGATTAGTAAGCACAGCAATCACTTTGAAGGGAGAACACTTTGGAAAATTCCATCTAGAATTTAAAATGCAGTATCAATTATGGCTTTAATGTTCAATTCTTCCTCCAAAAAGCCCCCTACCACAGTAAAATGTAAAAAATAGAAGACCAGAAACAAAATTAAACTATCCTAGCAGAATTTTTATACTGATACAGAATAAAGCTCCTTAAACACCCTAAATATATCCTTTTTATGATTTCACAATTATGCAAGACTAATGCAAAGAGGCAGTAGTATAAAATTTCTACATACACAAAAAGTATAAGGTATTTGGCCCTTTATGTGATATGTAAAAGATCCACCTTTATCTCTCAAAATTAGACACTGAACTGATCCATTCATTTAGGAAAACATTCATGCCAGTATCACCTTGCTCTTTCAAGCATTTTTGTCATACTAAATTATATAAGTGCATACCTCAATAGATAATGAATATGAATGTGTTTAAGTAAAATACCAATGATTAAAGACCTAAACATGATTTTTTTTTCTTTTACTAGTCATGCTGCCCTTGTGTTTGTAGATACTGCAAGCGATTTCCCTTTAACTCATTTCACAAGTTTCTTTGCTTTTATCAACAATGATTAGGGGACATTAGGACATTTTATTTCATTTTAAGTATAACTCAAATGTAAACGTTTAGCCACTGAACTGAGAATAATGGAGGGTTCAATACTTGTGAATATAACAATAGTCATTAATTCTGTGAATGAAGAGAAGTTTTTATTCCTTCCTTTAACTGTGTAGCAAATGACTTTGGTAATGGAGGTCTGAGGAAATGCACAGCAGAATTTCAAGGTAAAATATGTTGTTAGTCTCAGAAGGTTTGTCTTGTGTGATTTTGAGTCTCTGCTAGTAAGCTACTTTGCCACCTACATTAACAATTGAAATACAGAAGCAAAGGTCATGCTTTAAATAGCACAACAAAAAGTTCAGCCCCTTCTCCCTCCTATACAAATGCCTTGACATTCACTTTATATTAGACAGAATTTTCCCTTGTTATTCAGACCAAGAAAATGAGTTATTTTTTCAAGCAGCTCACTTTTTGTATATTGCAGTCCCCAGTTATTTTTACCAAGAGAGAATATGCAAGATTTAGCATAGTTATTTTCATTGCATACTTTAAGTTTTGTAGGCTCTGTTCAAATTAATTTCTATTACTTATCTTTACATTTATTTCTAACAGGACTTTTCTCTTTGCAAGGTTCATATACAACTAATATTTAAAAGAATCTGCCCATACTAAGATCCCCAATAGAACTTCCAAACACATGCATTAAATATGTTCAAGTGTAAAAGTAAAGTATGAATCATACTTCTAATAAAAAATGGGTTCTTGAAAAGGGAGAATAGCCTCAGAATCAAAACTGTCCAAAACCAACTGTAGAACTAATCTTATGAAGAATATGGATGTTTTAAGATTTCTCAGGCAATAACTTAGGTAAAATAAAAGTCAACTAAAATAATCTTTACAGAGCATGAAAGGGAGAAAGGAGAGGGGAGAAGGACATTTTGGTTGTATTGTGCTCTAGAGACTGAAACCCGGTTTCAGTATATAGGAACTAGGATCTTACTCTGCTGTGCCAGGGAACGTTTTGATAACAGCAATGGCGATGCGCCTGGGCTGGCAGACGGCCAGGGCATCGCTGCTGTTTCTGTGCTGCTGTACTGGACAGGCTGGAACTCCAGTGTGAGCTCGAGTCGAAGGGACTGTGACCTGTGGATGAGTCCATGTGGGAGCAGGTACATCTCGAAGCATCTGTGGCCCATGGATAAGGCCATGCCAGAGCAGGTACATCTCAAAACATCTGTGGCCATGGTTATGTCTGTGCTGCAGCAAGTATACTTCGGAAGGGATTGTAGCCCAAAGGTAAGTCCATGCTGGAGAACGTGCACCTCAAAGCAACTGTGGCTGTGGATAAGTCTATGCCGCAGCAGATATACCCCTGAAGAGACTGTGGTTCACAGATAAAGCTCCACTTGGTGCAGGTACACCCCTAAGGGACTGCAGTCTGTGGATATGTCCAAGACGGAGCAGGAACAAGGGGAGGCGTTCATTACGATGTTAAACCCTATGGTCTAGCCCAAAGGGACCAGGGGTGGAGATTGTAACAGATATACCTTTCAATTATTGTAACCCATGATTTGAGTTACATGTTGTGGGAATTACTATAGCAGGAACCACCTGAACCAATGGAGGACAAGCCTTACAAGAACCTGAGCTGGCTTTGGTGCCCAATAACTCCACAGAACACACCATCTTCCCTGTACTGAGCGACCACCATAACAGTTGGAGCCCAAAGTCATGGACTAAATTAGCTCAGTGGATATTCTGTGGACATTTGTGGACATTTTATGGACATTTCACAGGGGTGGTCCACAAACTAAGGGAATGATATCTGTGTATTATACCAAAGGATGGGAAGGGAGGTGGTGTTTAATGATGTTAAATTGGATAGTGTTTTACCTGAGCATGACATAAATGGTATAGAATAAAAGGTGGAGAATGTGCTGGTTTTGGCTGGCATAGAATTAATTTTCTTCACAATAGCTAGCATGGAGCTATGTTTTGGATTTGTGCTGAAAACAGTGTTGATCACTCAGGGATGTTTTCGTCCCTGCTGAGCAGTGCTGACACAGGGTGAAGGCCTTTTCTGCTTCTCACCCCACCCCACCAGCGAGGAGTCTGGGGGGGCACAAGGAGTTGGGAGGGGACACGGCTGGGACAGCTGACCCCAACTGACCACAGGGGTATTCCAGACCACAGGACGTCATGCTCAGCATATAAAGCTGGGGGAAGAAGGAGGAATGGGGGGATGTTCGGAGTGATGGCGTTTGTCCTCCCAAGTCACCGTTAGGCGTGATGGAGCCCTGATTTCCTGGATTTGGCTGAACACCTGCCTGCCGATGGGAAGTGGTGAATGAATTCCTTACTTTGCTTTGCTTGTGTGTGAGGCTTTTGATTTACCTATTAAACTGTCTTTATCTCAACCCACGAGTTTTCTCACTTTTACTCTTCCGATTCTCTCCCCATTCCCACTGAGAGGGGAGTGAGTGAGTGGCTGTGTGGGGTCTAGTTGCTGGCTGGGGTTAAACCATGGCACCCTTATTCTCTGTGGCTCATCTATTTCCATAAACAAATACTTCAAATGTGCAAAATAAATGACCTCTACAAACAAACATTCAGTCACAGTGCAATTTAAAATCCATTTTGCTTCTCCATGCTTCCACAAGCCCAATTAACTAAGACATAAACTGGTGAAGATGCTTATTACTTCTTTTTTCTTTCTTCTCCCCCCTGGATTTATTTATGAATTCTGTTTAACACATTCAGAGTAGTAGACAAATCATAGTTATAAAATATTTGTCGCAACATGCTTCCCAGTTGTTCGCACTTCCTTCCACCATATATATTTATTGTTTGATTGAAACGCATGTATTTCTGGGGCATAAACTGAAATTGAGATGCAACTGTAAAACAGAAGGTGTAAAGCAGAATGACATACTGGTTTTATCATGAAAGAAAACACATTTGTTTTAATAGTCTGTAGACACTGTTCACAATAATTGCATCCTTGCAAAGCTGTTACTACAAGAATTCTGCCAGTCTCTTTGAAGTGTTGATTACTTCTGCAAACAAGCATTAGTTTCAGTAGAGTTCATTAATCAGTTGGCATAACTCTTCATTTTTCTTTCTTCACTTTGTTCTAGATGTGGCCTTCCTGCAACTTAGTGTCATATCACAATATGGTCATGGTCTGGATTAGGGTTTAAAAAAAACCCTGACTGATAAATACTTCTTTTGATAGCTCAGATCATAGGCTTGATCTATATCTTAGTCCTGCAGAGATGTAGCTATTTTACAGTTACAGCTTCCTAGGCCAAATAGACTGGAAGAAAGGTGTTGTAAAAGGCATGTTCTGCTACTGTGGAATTCTGTCACTAACCAAAATAAACTTATTTTCAGCACCTTGGGATCCAATGACTTCTTGAAACTGAGTAGTCCCAGAGGAAATTGGAAAATAAATGGAAGAATGGAAGAACAAACTAATCAAAACCCTGATCTGAAACTAACTTGAAAAAATGTATGATGACTTGACTAGATTTAGCAAAGTGTCTCCTTAGAAGTCTGTAAATGAAAAGACAGACAATCAGCAGGAAGGCTTATTTCTCACAATAACAGGTTCTAATGCACCAGTTGTCCAAACTCGTTGCAATTAATTTATCCACTTCAGTAAGGAAGCTGTACTAGGTTCCTACTCTCCCCAGCTTCTATCAGTTGTCAGTGGTGGGGGAGCACTTCCACAGGTTAATTGAGATTACACTTGGGCTGAATTAACCTATCCCTACCGAATATGCACTAAGCCTTGTGCAAACGTGGTTCCTAAGTCATAATATCATTTAAGAGACTATTGGCTGGCAGAGTAGGTCATGACTACTGCATTTAAAGGCTCTTAGTCATCTGTGGCAGCAAGAATTATGTGGTATTTCAAAAAATATGAAGAATATAGCATTCCATGTGTATATGAAGCAGATCAGGAGATGTACTTTTAAATAAACTGTAGAAAAATAAACTATATGAAAATATGTGACTGATAGAGCAGAGGAAGCAGTCTTGTAATCTTGGAAAACACCTGCATCCAGGATAACAGAACACCTTGTAGCCAAAACTGGATCAAAACAACACCAAAACCACTGGAGATTCAAAATTAGTCTTGAAAAAGAAATAATTTGTAAAGCAGTGAGCCATGGGAAAATGGAAAGAGCTCTTGTTCTGAGAGAGAGATTGAGAACCTATCAAGTGCTTCAAAAGAGGGTTCATGACACACATTGGACTGCAGAATAAACACTACAGCCAGAGTACAGAATAACAAGTAGAGTTTTGTCAAGACATATTAATATTTCTTATCAAAGAATATTGCTATAAAGTTTTGCCTCAGAAGGCTGCTTTGGCATTAGAAACCCTGCCTTTGAGTAACACAGCTCCAGGGAAGAAAATTCATCAGAATAAAATATTTTGTTGTTCAGAAACTGTGGAAAGTGTCAATGGATAATGAAAATCTTTTTATAATACACAAGATTCTGAATGAGAATTGAACAGGATGTGCACTTATTCAGATGCATATATTGAGCAATTCCAATAAATTAAATAGAACCATTCATAAAGAATAATTGTAAGCATCATTCTTGGCTGAATCAAGACCTACGAAGGTAAACCAAGAATAGATAGGTATGCATGAAACTGAATAATAAAAAGTGAAGATACAGAGCAATGCTGAATCTGAGGGAACTAAGACTTTATTTAAAGTGTGTGTTTTATAATCCTACATTTGACCAACACAGTCTTTGAATGAAGAATTTTACAGAGCCAATTGTATAATTCTGTTCAATGTAAGCTAACGTGCTTAACATCTGAATTATCAGCTGTAGGTAGCTTGTTAGTTCCTTATGTACTCTGACTGCTACAGGTGAGTCAGAACAAATGTATGCCAAGAATGTCTGTAAGTGTAGTATTTGTTAAAGTGGTTCCTAGAATGGTGCAAAAAACCATGTCTGCTGGTCAACTGCTACATTTCTAAAGTTAGCAATATGTTTCCTCAAAGTGAAGACTCAATCATACTCTAAGACACAATTATATTCCAAGCTTGCTTTCTGTTTGTACTGTGCTCCCTGGGATCACTCTAAATCAACAAAGACATGAAAAAATTTCCCACTGGTTGCTGTACTTTTGGTTAAAGATGTAGCACAGAGTCTGCTAGGAAGGAGCTAATTGTTTACATTTAGAGAAATACTCAGATGATTTTTAAAACATTTTGGTTTTCTAGTATAATTAAATCAAAATGCTAACTTTATTTATCAGTTCTCCCTTGAATGTATCTGGAAAAGTTTCATTAATCAAATCTATAGACCTCTACCTAACATCTTTTTCTTTTATTTTTACCTTTAGGTTTTAATATAAGCAACTTTTTAAGTCTGCCATTAATTCAAGTAGCAGGATATCTTAAAATATTTTTAGATGGTAAATAAATATGACTTTTACCAAATATGTTAGTGATAAGTCCTTACCTTTTTGCTGCCAATTTAAAACACCCAGATTCCAAGAAGCAGAAGTAGCATGTATATAAACTGCGGGGGCAGGGAGGGGGAAATCCTCCTATCAACCATGGCAGCAAGTGATCTTTGTCAATGCTTGTGCTGTTTGCATAAGAAGAGAATATAGTCATTTAGCTGGAGGACTGTAACATCTTTTTGAGAATGGACTGAGACCAGACATAACCCACTGTGCTATGAAGTCTGAATATGCAATTAAAACCAGCCCAGTGATGAGAGCAAGGTGTTCACTTGCTTACACTGAAGGCCATAAACATCACAATATTTCAGACAAAAGTGAAATAGCATCCTCATAATTAACCAGTTGTATGAGCTTCGGCATGTCAACTGCACCTGGTATCCCTAAGTAATTTCAGAATGGCAGATCTCCCATAAAAGCTCACAAAATTGCATAGTGCTTGAGAAAGAAAATCTAGAGACAGCAGTACCTCTCCATCACATTCCTGAAAGCTTCATCTCACCATCCAACAAAGATTTATCGGCTTGAAGAACCTGATGTATATGAAAGCTCAGCACAAGGTCTACCACCGGCATTTCAGACAATATTTTTCATCTCATGAGGGCAAAGAATCAACTACAAAATAAAATCAATAAATCTTGAAAGGTGAAGACCATTTGTATGGTGCAAAATTGTAGTCCAGTTATGAGCAATCCAATCCATTAATGCAGTTACTTATATGAATAGAGAACCAATGAAATTACTAGTAACAGAGTGCAGTAAATGCAGAGGCTATAATGTCACTGAATGACTTTTATGTGAAGGTAAAAATACCGGGATAAAGCCTTCTATTTCAGACCTCAGCTGCCACCAGAGATCTCAATACTAAAACCTGATAGTGACTGTGGTGGATGGGTGTGTAAATCCCACTTTTTCTTCAGAACAAAGAACTATATCCTGTCCTAGTCATCATCTCACTGGGATGTACAAGAGAAGCTGTGCTCTTCTTGCATCTAAAAATAGGTCCTTCAGTTTCAGTGCTTAGATATCTTCCTGTGTATCTGTTTCAGCCATAATCATTCTTGAAGACTAGGTGATGACATCTGATTAAAATAAGTTTCTTTCAGATGGAATTATGTCAGCCTCCCATAAACAGAATAATTTTTTTCTTTATCTTTTCTGGATGTATCTTGCTTGACTTAAAACAATTGCCTTTTTCACAGCCATGTGCTGTTCACAGCCACCAGTTACTCCATAAGCAGTTAATAAACAAGTCTAATTCCTATTCAGCTGCTTACATGCAGTGAGCTCCAAGCCTATAGCAGAAGTCTTGTTATTAAAAATCATCCCTATTACTTCATATTGATTACTGATCACTCTGTTATTAATATTATATATTATATTCCTATAGCATAGGAAAAAGCATATAGAATCCAACTCTTCTTAGTGTTAGGAGACCACATTTGTGCCATTAACATATTTCATTATGAAATTTGTATTTTTCTACCGCAGTCGTTAATGAAAGTAATATAGAAGATATATCCCCCCAAAATGTACAAAGATTCTGCTATTTTTTCCACCGTACCATAAGCACAAGCTATGCTTGTTTGTCTTTACATTTCTCATAGTTCTTATACTAATGTCCAGAAGATAATGATTTGTCACATGACAATACTAAAAAATCCTATGTATTTTTTGTATATAAAAATTATTTTTTTAATAAAGAATAACACCAGAATGTGTCAAAGTCTACCTCTGACAGATCTGGTTGCATTTGATCTAATTTCTAATTTAGAGCTATACTTACTCCTCTTCCTGGTTCCTCAGGTCAGCATCAGGCCATCTCCCAGCTGTTTCTCACTCAGACCAAAATATCTGTGCGGTTCTCAAGGTAAGTTAAGTTCCTAGACTGTAACACAGACAGAACAGAGTCTTCAATTATTTCAATTTTTCACCTGTCTTAGGCCTCTGAGATTAACTGTATTACAAGTGTAATTACTTTTCTATGCTTAGGAAAATAAGAAGTTGTAGTTTTATTGGTGAAAAAAACTGAGATGAAAAGATGGTGTTTTGTATGTGTACACCATGTGGATCCAGTCTAAAACCCGGATTTTGAGGCTCAAGTGATTTTTTAAAAAGCAAGGGAGAAGTAGGTATAAGCAAGCAATTATTTACCAGTGGGACTTTGTGTCCCATGGACAATTTGAATGGAGCGGCCTTGGTGGCAGGTACTTCCTTCTGTCACCTTTTGCTAGTAGACAAATCTACTAACTAAAAAAAATCTCTGGACTTGTACCTTATAACAAGAGCTGAGAAAGCATATTTGGTGAAGAACTTATTCTGTAAGTCCACACATGCAGACTGTGGTTAACTAAATTCACCAGAGTCCATTCACAATGTCATACAAGAAGCAAAAGTGAATGAAAATGTGTAAGTAATTGAAAAAAAGTTTAAAAACATACTGAAACACATATGAACATATAAATTGCATGTTTTTTTTCCTAGCCAAAACACTGCTTTCATGAAAATCAAACCAAATTAGTTTTGATTGATGCAAAATTATTACTTCTTCCAAATTTTATTTTGAGAACTATTTATTTACATAGCTATAGTTAACAATATCTACAACATTCAGACAAAAAAAGGTACATAAAAAGTACTATTTTTTTTCCATAACATTGTTTCAGAAAAGGCCACATAGAGCTTGCTTTCCACTTATTAACAGTTTTTCCAACCTGAAAATGAAAGAAAAATACAAAATATCTTCACACAAGGCAAATACTTTCCTCTTACAATCTTGAAAATTCCTGAGAGGAAGATCTTGAATATATTTGGAAGCTCTGACTTTTGCAGGGATTATAAGCCACAAAGAGTTTTTTTATTAAAACCCACTCATGGGAAAGCTGTTCATCAATTTCACTCTACCAAGTCACTTTGGCGCTCCACGCCATCTGGAAATATAAAAGCTAAAACTTGCAGCCAAAGAATGATAAGAAACATAAGACAAAAATACAGCAAATATTTGGGAAGATTATTCTCTTCCTTCTTTTCTTATCCTCTGCCTACTCTTCCCTTTTCTCTTTTTAACAAAAACACTTCAACATGGCCAAAATTATTTGTACATTAATTTTCAAATCTCTTTTCACAAGTATTGTTTTCTTTTTGTTTCCTTTCTACTTCAACGAAATTAAATCCATTTATGAATGTATCATTATAGGGGTTTTTTTTATGTGTGTATGACAGTCTCCTTCATGGCTGACTGGTGGTTTATCACTGACAACCTAGCAAAACGCTTAACATCCTTTAGAAGCCACATTCCCTGAAAGTTCAACAAAGTATGTAAGGGGATCTGTATTCAGGGTTTACAGATTCGAAGGGAAAGTGAAAAGATAACCGAGACAATGCATGAATTCACCTAAAGAGATAGAAAGATAATTGCATCCAGAAGCCCTGGGATACTTTTTATATTCAGGTAGGCACATGAGGGATGCTATTTTTACACAAAGTGTCATTGGACACCATCTCTAGAAAAGAAAGTTTGAGGATAAGAGGTGCAGTCTAGCCAGAGATGGCTGGAGATCACACTGCGATTTGAGTATGGGGGCAAGGTTCAGTTGTCAAATTCCATGCTCCCAGCTAAGACCTTTCAACATAGCTCGTTGGTGCTGCCAGATGTAGCAGCACAGCTAAGCAAAGGAGCTTGCCCTTTTGCAAACCTTGGTCATGGTACAAAATAGGAGAAGGGTATACTAGGGTTCAGTGCATGGCCACAGTGTTGCAGGCACGACTACAGTAAGTGAAAATGGGAGCAACATAAGAAGAATTGGAAGTATTGAGGATCAAGAATGTTAAGGTATTTTTTAGTTTAAGAGCCAGTCATGCGTTTAAGCTATGTCAAAAATTAGGTAGTTGTGTGATATGGGTGACTAATCAGAAGGGAGCAATCAAAAGATTTTCTGTAGTAATCTGGCTGCCACCAGCTGAAAACGACTAAGCAAAAAGATCACAATATATTCTTGATTCTGAGCCAATGATAAAATATAGATGCAGCTGTACATTTTATCAGACAACTGTTTCTCACAAAGGTAGAAAAGCTTTAAAAAAAACCCCAACCCTAAATACTGCCCCAAACCCCCAACTTCATGATCTTATGGGATTTTCTAGAATGTGGAAAAAATGCAAAGAAATCTATGTAACAACTTGTGGCCAAGAGAGCCTATTTTATCATGAGAGATTATGAGAGCTCAGAGGCATAAGGATTTAGCCCAGTGAAACAAAGACTGAAAGGATATATAATTGTTTTCTATAAATACATTAGTACGGGCAAATTGCAGAGAGGGAGAAAAGCTATTCAAGATGAAGAACAATGCTGGCAGAAGAGCGAATGCATATTCAGTGGCCATGAATATACGTAGGCTGAACTATCAGAGAAATGAGGTCTGGAAAGCTTTCTGTGGAAGTTTGGGGGCCAAAAGCAAGCTCATTTTATATGAAGCTTGCAAAGTTTATGAAAAATATTATGACATGAAAGCCTTCAAATGTGGGAGATTGGGCTAGATGATCCCTGGAATTCCTTTCAGTCTTTATTCCTATGTACATTAAACATAATAATAGTTTGGGATTGCAAAAAATAAAAGTAATGGTGTGACAATTTGGCAGCTTCCTGTAGACATTGATTTTGAGCAAGCTGAATAGGCTAAAGACAAAGGAAAAGGTTTTTTGTCAAAGTGAATTATGTAAAATGAAAAGTCTGAACTGCTTAAAGATTTTTCCATCTAAGTAACATTCAAATGGTAATTTCTTATATTGTATTATTTTGTAAAGTGCGTCCTATCTCTATAGAAAATGCTAAATTTGCACCAAAATTTGAATGCTCACTTGCCTTTTGATTTTCAGTTGTTAATTTTGTGGGACACCCATTGTTCCATGTCATGAAAATAGATAGCACATTAACACAAAATACAGATAACTGAGAAATGTAGGTGATCTTAAACTTACTTAGGACAAAATTACCTATTCCAGTTCTGATTCTGTATTTGTCATTAAGGTATGGTACATCTGAGTTGCTGGCAGGATGGCTGATGTTTATTCCCTGGCAGCCTTAATCATATGATAAGAGTCAGGGTTAAAAACTATTATCTCCTCTATCACACATAAACAGTTCACAGCAAATACCTCCACAGGCTACTAGAGAGTAAGCTGTATGCTCCCACCACCCCACAAAAGCTAAGTTGTGCTTTACAAAGTCTCAATCTTTCATAAATACATATGCCATGCAAAATAAGAGATGTAGAGCCAGTTCAGTTACCTAAAATGTTACTGAACACCAGGTTAACCACTGAAACTGTGTGCATGCTCTTAGATGCTAGCAATGGTGAGATGATTTAAATTATGTTTTAATCCCTGCATTGCGTGTTCACTTGTATCACAAGCTGGTATATGGTATTAAAGGGGTGCATACGGGTATTTACTGCAATTTGTTTGACATGGTAATCATATTCAGCTTTTGTAAGCTGATTGGGCCAGGCACAGCCCTTGCTGGAGAGTGAAGGTGCTGGACATGACCAAGTGCTGAGGACAGGAACACACATACATTATCAGGTAGCACTGAAAGAGAGAGAGTATATAGTTCAGTTAGAGCTTCTTACTTGATTAAGTGTCTGAATCCTATTAAATATTTTTTATATGTGTGTATATGTAAAGAGACAGAGACATTGGAATACAAGGAGTATAGTGTAGCTTTTTCTCAAAGGCAGTAGATCTCTTTCTCACTTCAAATGAAAGCTTTATTGTTGTCTAACAGCTGTATCTGACATGAATCATGTCAAAACCAGGGACCAGCCATTTCCTCTCCCAAGAGAACCATTACCCTTACTTGAGAGAAATCTTGTTCTGTGTATAGCACCAACCTGAACACAGCTAATGAAGTTGCACAACAGTCTTAAGTGACTCTTCCATGTAAATTCATGAGGAGAAACTCTTAAGGTAGTCAGGGACTTTGGAATATCTTAACAAAATTCTCAGCTGTGTCTTTAAATTAAGAGGATGAATTAAATGAATTTCAAGTGAAATGAAGTTAAAGCTTGTAACAATTTTGATTTGCTTGAGGAGCTGAGGCATTACTCATGATTTCTTTGGCATGTGCATATCAACAGTCACATTTCTGGATGGACTATCACAGTCAACAATCTAATAATTGAGAGAATAAAATAAATCCAGGCAGAGTACAGACATTTCTGATGGGAGCTTACTCTGTATTACCCATATAAAAAAAGCAATCACAGAGAAACAACAGTAATGAAAACATGGCATGACCAGTTTTAAAAGAAATCCTAAACTGAAAATATTATTCAAGAGCAGAATGGAAACAAGAATACTTCTGCAATGCTATAGAGAAAAACATATTTGTTTTTTCTTGCTGCTGTTTTCATTCATTCTGTTAATATTCAGAATACTGCTCTGGTTTGTATTTGACAAATAATATACAAAGAATATAACACCATTTTAAAATAAGTGGCTAATAGTCTACTCTGTGGTGTAACAGTGCCCCTTTTTCATGTGCCACCACTGAACTGTAGTATTTTGGCACTGATGAAATACCAGGAAAGAAGATATGAGAGAATATCTGTTTGGTGGAGAAAGTAAGCAAAATGACCCCTTGCTGTTCTTTGATCCCATTACCAGAGAAAAAGAACTTCATATACCATTAGTAAATATGTAATATCTAACTCCATTAAGTATTTTTCTTCTGCAGTAAAAAGTCTTGCACCTTGAGCAATGAGAAGATACTTCTTGCCAAATCTGATTGGAAAATTTCACATAAAATAAAGTGTTTAACTACTTTGACATGATATACGGTGATAGCAAAGTCAGTCTGATGTTTGTTGTCACAATTCCAAAACAGTCTCAGGAGGTTAAGGTCTTTCGGTGCCATCCTCTGCACAAATAGGAACTGAGATGTAGCTCTTACCCTGGTGAGCAGTGTCTGGTCAAACAAAAGAGATAACCCACTGGAGAACAGTGGGATATGGATTTACATAAAGATTAAGTTACGTTCAAGGGTCAGGCGGTAAATCCGTGGAAAAAAAGGATTTACATCTAGGTTTCCTTTAGCTTGACCTGAAGCCCTTGTAACCATTTACCTACAACCTGTGTATTTTTGCAATGAATTAAAGATAAATGCTTTCTTCGTTCACTAAAAAGTGCTGGTTATCTCTACATTTCTTACTGTCTTCACTAATTCATGGACTTGACAAAATTAATTTTCAAAAAGTTGTTGATAATGTGCTCATCACGGAAATTCTTGAGTATATTCTGCCACTGCTTCATGTCTGAGAGACTTCCTACAGTGCAGTAACAAAGTTCATTTTCTTTCTTCTTTAATACTTTTCCTAGGATAGAAGCCTATACACAGAAGCCTTTACTTTGGGGATTTTTATTTGGTTGATTTGTGAAGTTTGAGGTGCAAAGATTGATTGTTTTCTATTACAGTAGACAGGATTAATGCAAAAGTTTGACTGAAATTTTCTACTACTGCATATCCCAGATTCCTGAAAATAATATACATACATATATATAGTGATCGCATCATATTCACATGAGCAGAGGACAAATTGGAGATAAAGCTGTTTTTGAGCTGTCAGCATAAAAAGCGATATACTGACATTTCATTTCTTTTGTTACATTTATGGACATTGAAATACTTAAAGCAAGCTATCTCAACATTACATGAACTTTATTTTTGGCAGTTCATGCATAGTCTTATTGCTGTTTCATTATCACTTTCTGCTGTTACTCTGTTATTCAGTTGTTTTCAGATGTAGTTTTTGAGAGGTAACAAGCCAATTTTTCAAGTTATGTGGAAAATCAATTTATAGAAAAGAAGTAAATATTACTCCCCTCCAATGCCACTTCTTCAGTCTTGAAAAAATAATTAACTGGTCTTTTAATTTCCCTGGTCCTTTAGTCATAGTAATGGTAAGTTGATGAGGGAATGGAGTCAGTGTAAGCATTCCATTCAGCTGAAAGATGCTTATTGGTGTTAACAAATTTTACATCAATTTTCCTTTGAATACACTACAGATCAGTATAAGTTACAATTTAGTCTTGTGTGTGTGTGTGTGTCTCATTCCCAAATAAACTGAAGATAATTTGAAGATGTTTGCATTTCTGTCATGAAGGTATAGGCTACCATGCATGTCTGACAGAGCTGGATCATGCACAGGGGTCTTACCCCAGAGCAGATGACACACGGCAAATTCATAACCATGCTCATGTAGTAGCAATAATTCCTATTGTATTTTTGTGACTTTCTAATAGCTTCCACGAGAAGCACAATTCTTCTATACCATTTTTTTCACCTCAGGAGTAGAAAATCTAGAAATAGTCATCTACAAATAAGCTTTGATAGAGCAAATGGTAAAAATTGTAAATATTGTCTTTCTATGCATGTATTTGAACCAAATTGTTAAACTGACTTTAATTTTAAAAATAAAACAAATATCCATTCATCTATCTGTATCTGGAGTTATGAAATAGAAAACATACTTTAAAATACAATCTTTAATTAAGTGTCCTCACAGAGAAATTGTGCAGTAAATTTACAGGGAAATGATTACTATTGTAGGATACGATACAGGGGTAAGTATCTTTTGTATGTGGGTTCAATGCCCAAACAGGACATGACTGCTTGCCTTATTGAAAGAAATGAATAACCCGTCTGTGTTGGTTTTGGCAGGGAGTGAGTTAATTTTCTTCACGGTAGCTAGCATGGAGCTATGTTTTGGATTTGTGCTGAAAACAGTGTTGATCACTCAGGGATGTTTTCGTCCCGGCTGAGCAGTGCTGACACAGCGTCAAGGCCTTTTCTGCTTCTCACCCCACCCCACCAGCGAGGAGGGTGGGGGGGCACAAGGGGTTGGGGGTATTCCAGACCATAGGACGTCATGCTCAATGTATAAAGCTGGGGGAATAAGAAGGAAGGGGAGGACATTCTGAGCGGTGGTGTTTGTCTTCTGTCCCGATCCAATGTCAGGGAAGGTTTCGATACAATCCTAAGAGCGAGATTAAGACACAAATGAGATCAAATGCTGTATACCCAAAACAGCTTTTATTATCAAAAGTATCAAAAGTAGAAAATAGTAGTGATAGGATAGAATGGAAGAAAAGGCAGAAATCAAGCAAGCAGTCAGGATAGAATTGCAAGAATAGTCACCACCATGGATCCACTGGTGTCCCATTGGTCCTCAGTCTTCAGTTCTTTTGTGATGAGTGCACACCACGGCTTGTCTCCATGTTTTTTTATAGGGCATAGTCCAATGCATGCACATACACACTGTTCATGTGCTGCAGGTTTTGTCTATCACATGACCTTTGCATGATCAACACCAGAAACCAGTACCTTAACTCAAAGACTACAGTTTCCATGACAATGGTAGTCTCCACATTCCTGTATGCTTCCTGTCTCCTCCCCTGGATGCCTCAGTGGCCTGATAATCATCCTTATGGACAGAGGAGTGCCCTGCTTAAACAAGCCATCTCTGGGATAAGTGGCTCATCACAAGAAACAATCCTTGAGACGAATGGCTTGAGATGACAATTCAGTCTCTCACATCTTCCCAAGTCACTGTTAGGCTTGATGGAGCCCTCCTTTCCTGGAGGTGGCTGAACACCTGCCTGCCGATGGGAAGTGGTGAATGAATTCCTTGCTTTACTTTGCTTGTGTGCGTGGCTTTTGCGTTACCTATTAAACTGTCTTTATCTTAACACACGAGTTTTCTCACTTTCACCCTTCCAATTCTCTCCCCCATCCCACTGAGGGGGGAATGAGCAAGTGGCTGTGTGGGTCTTAGTTGCTGGCTGGGGTTAAACCATGGCACCCTTCTGACAGTAATCCTCAACATGACTTTGAAAAGCTTATTTACTAATCCAAATTAGTTTAGTTTTCTGACTGACAGCTATTTAAAAAGATTAAACAAAATTTATCTGATCACAGCTTGTCATGGTAAAACGTATGGATTGTGAGACATCATGCAATTATCTACTAGAGTTAAGTACACTGGCATTCAGGAGATACAACATCTGAGCTTCATGTTGCCCCTTCCTTAATCTTTTCACTGATATGCCTTATCAATAGCAAACTCTTTCAAAGCTGGCTTCAAAGCTCAACTCTCCTAAGTGTTTAATAATGCTGTCTGACATGAATGCTGTCTTCACCATCTCCCTCCATCCATGAATAGTACACCACAGTCTCCCACAGCCTGTAGTGTACCCTACTCTTTTGGGGAGGCGAAGTATGTTGGAGCCTTCTAGTAATTATTGCAGTAAAACGGTAAAGCAATATTACAAGGTTATGAAAAAAAGACCTGTAATTTTGTCTGGGGGCTTTTTAAGAACATCTGTATGGATAAATGAAGAGAATAGATGTGCATCAGTTGTGCACAGTTTCCTGACTAGGATGTAGCTCCAGTCCAGAAGCTTCCTAGTGCAAACAGGAGGCAGCTTCACCAAGATGAATGAAGAAATCCATTGTCCATGGATGTCGAAACAGTCACTGCTGAGTTACTTTGTCTTTTCACGTTGCACACTTCTAAGATGATGAACATCTGTTGAAATCAATGGTAAAACTCACATCAGCTAGATTCTCACCTTGTATCTTCCAGGTATATTATGAAGCTCACACTCAATAAATAGTGGTACAAATAAGTTATGCTGTGCAGAAAAATAGTCATAAGTAACTACAACAACAACAACAACAACGAGTACTTTCTTACTTTGTATGCAGAAGATCCAATTTACAATATCAAATACTTGTCATAAGTACTTATAGATACTGCTCCCTACAGTACTAAATAATCCTCACATTATTGGCCTCAATTAAAAACAGCAGCAACAAAAACACTAGCTAGAGTACAAGCTCCTATTTCCAAAGAAGGGACTCTCTCCATCTGCCCTTTCTCATGGTGGTCTGCATTTTCATCCCATATCACCTGAAGATATAACTCTGTGCTAGCATTAAAAATAAATTGCAGCAGCAGCAAGGCCAACCTTGCTGCTTTTAAAACTAAAAACATAGCAATGATTTTTCCTAAAAACATAGAAAAAAGATGCCTGCTACCTATGACCTTGTGAGCCAGATTGTCTCTTTCTGAGATGTTATAGCTGAGTTTTAAAACTTTACAGAGTTTGTAATGGAAAGGATAGTAGATTCTTAAACTTACTTGTAATGAAATGTGTTGCATGGCAGTGAACTCTGATAACAGGAATAGTTTGCAAGCTTGCTGAAAGCTGAGAAATATACGAGGTTTAATTTATTGCTTAAAACTATTATATCTAAGAGTACTGGACTTTCATTATATGCATTTCTTAATATGTATTTTCATTACCATTCTCAAATCCTCTCTTTTGAGGATTGGATTCATTATCATTCTCAAATTCAGTGATAAAAATATCCACAAAACTCCTGGGCCATGAGTAGGTACTCTCCTGACGGGCAGGCCTAGAACTAGAGCAGCCACTTGCTCCTTTTATCCATGAAAAATATCTAGGTACATACTTAGTTCCCTCTACACCTGTCCTCCACCCCAACCTTAGCACTCGGAGGGTATCTAAGGACTTGAAATCAATGGCAGCTATTGGAGATGGCAGAGGTTTGTCCTCAGCATCCTTCCTTTTCCCCCAGCTCCTCTTGCTGCTAGCCCACCAGCTGCTGCCTGGGAGCACAGTTTGATGGGTCTGGATGGGGGCAGAAGATCTCCTGCAAGAGCTGCTGTTTCCATCACTGCTCCAGTGCACTGGCTCTGCCAGATGGCACTTGGGTGGGCTGGGAACTCCCATTAGGCCTGCTGAGCATCTGGCACGCTCCTGTCTCCTACAGCCTCCAAAATCTACCTCCTCTTTCAGCCCTGAGATGCTTGAGGATGCCCACCCAGATGTCATCAAAAGGCATACATTGCCTGAAGCAGTGCAAAGCTGAATTCCCTTTGAGAATTCAAAAAAAAAAAAAAAGTGAGAGAGGATGGATCTGTGGAGGAGACAGAAGAGAGTCTGTTGGCTTTTAACTTCTGTGAGGATATGACACAGGGGACAGTTGCCTAGGGCCATCTTCCAAGGGCTCAAATACCCTTCCCTTCAGGATATTGTGTGTACTCGGGTACGTACATTGCTACCCTGAATGAAGTCAAGCTCTGAAAACCACAGCTCACCAGACAACAGTAATGTATTTTCATGCCACGGTGAGGAATGTGGTGTGAGACAAGCTCTCTAGAGCCCTGGGCAGATCATAGAGCTAGTGATAGGCAGTGGGAGCAGAAATAGTGGAAAGAAGGTCCTACGGTAACACTGACCCCCCTCTGCCTACACTGAAGGTATGACAAGGGAAAGAGTTAAGAAGCTCCTTCTGCTTCAGTTGCCTGAGAGAAAGGGCATGATGTCTTTGAGCAGATTGGGGTGATGCCACCAGTGTCTGCTGTGAGACAGCTTCCAGCCACATCCCAAGTGAGGAATGCTTCAGGCTTAGGTGGTACAGGGGCTGTTGGGCACAACAGTGTTCATTGCCCCTTCCCTATTCCCACAATCGATTGCCTGAAATTCCTGCTGTCACTTAAGTTTGCCTACATCCCTGCAACAACAAAGCTTGACTCTCCATCTACACGTTAACCAGCAAACCCAGAATTTGAAGTGACTTTGATACCAGCACCCTCTCTCAACCTCTCAGTTCCTTAAACCTAAGGGACTGTTCAGAGCTGTCAAAGGGACAGCACATCTCCGAGGGATGTGGAGTCTGGGACACCACATCTCCGAGGGATGTGGAGTCTGGGGAAAGTCTTGGGAGCAGAACTGTGTTCACCCTCAGAGCTGACCAAACATGGCCACACGGAGAGCCTTCAGGCTTGCTGAACTATGCAAGAGGAGGAAGGCAGATTTTTACCATGATTGTTTGCCATCTAAGCCGCTAAATTATTGCATTCAAAATAAAGGATACCCCTCTCATCTAAAGCCCAGGCAACCCCTATAGTTATTGTTTATGGGACAGGAGGGGAAGTCAGAGTGTTGCTGTTACTGTACTACCACTTTACCAACCCATATCATTCTGTGTCTGGTGACAGAAAGGGGCTATGAGGCAGGGGTCTTGTATCATGGAGAGCCATGAATGACTTTGAAAGACATAATACAACTTGCAGCGGACCAGGAATGTTCACCACCTGTTTACGGACTCCAGAAAAATCTTATGGTTCACACAGCAAAAGCTCCACATACCCACCTCCCACCCTAAAACTATAGAAAAGTAATATGTTTGTCTGCCTGGAATCTGCAGTGTAGGGTTGCACATGACTATAATGGGATGCAGGACATCCCCTCATTCATGGGCAGCTTTATTTCAATGTAGAAGGCAGAAAGGTTTTAGTAACAAATTTCAGTAGAAATTTCAACACGAAAAGTTCTTAGTAAAATTAGCAATTTAGAAACTAACAATTAGTAATTTAGTAGATTTAGTAGGTTGAAGATATTCTGGGGTTCTCAGAAGGTTTTTTCAGGATGGGATAACTGGAATAAGAAGTCATGACCCCACAATACCCTTGGGAAGACACCATAACCATATTCTTTCTGTGGCACCATAACTCTGAAATGAGAGCTAGTCCACCATAAAACCTTAGCCAATGATACTGCCATTAAAAAACTCCCATAAAGCAGAAAGTGAATGTAGAGTGAAGGGAAATGAATGTTCAGTGTTTTAAAACATTATTTCTTGAAAAAAATAAAGGTTACATTTTCTCTGAAAATGTTAGAAAGGAAAATTTCATAAAACTTACTTTAATCTTTCTACTGAAAAATGTTAGCATTAGAATTACCTCCTAGAAAAAAAATATTAAAAATTATATTACAATCCCTAAGAAATAGAAGATCTAAAATTAATTACTTCATTGAAGAAGTGATGAACTTGCAATCAAAATAAATTATAAGGAATTCCTCTATATACTTATTCTTGAGAAAAAATCTGTAAGCATGAATAAGAGGAAAATTAGGAGCTGCAATCAGCAAGACACATGCTTTGTCATCAGGCACATGGACTATACCATTAAGAAAATGTTTATCAGCATCTCTATTTACTTAGTACAAATATAAAACTGTGTGGCACATTCTTTGGTTAAGTGTATTTGTGACTCATTTTGAACTTACAAACATATTAGTCATAAAAATAGTATCTATGAAAGCATGGTTATCATCATTCCAACCTTCAGTGTTTACCTAACCAGCAAAACACTCAGAAGGGTACAGAGAACATGTTTTTCCAGCTCTATAAGGCAGGTTACAACTTTAGACATATCAAAATATGGCACTGGGGAATGCTTCTACTCCCAACACTCATCCACCCTATGGACGAACCATGAAGAAAGATTTCTTACAAAGTGTTCCTTACACTTCATAGTGCAAGAGCAAGGGGAACCAAACTGAGGACATAATGATGATCTCAACTTTGCCTGGAAACACCAAAAGAAATAGGTAGATAGGTTTTTAAGAAAAGAAGAGGCAAAATAGCCCAAAGTTCAGGGATACTGGTCATTGTCTAGGGTGTATTTAAAATTTTTTCATATTTTCAGCCAAAAGAGAAATGTGGCTAACTGTTACTATGTAGAATTTGGAGGCAGGGCTAGTGGCCTGATGCTGATTTGAATAACCTAGTCAGAGTGGCAAGGTACCACTTGCAATGGTTTGAAGCAGGAAGCCCTGATACTCTTGGTACTTCACAGAAGATGATGTCTGTGAATGCCTGTCTCAAAAACAAAGACAAAGGTACAGATTTGCAACACACTGGATATCAGGAATGGATGCTGCAGGACAATTACCAAAGCTTTTAGGAAAGGAAGAGTTATCAAAATACCACGGGATTGCAAACTCCATTTTTATATATCTTTATAGCTTGGCTATTGCAGTAGTAATGAGAGCATAGTAGTGGCAGGATAGGACAAACTTTGAATTCCTGCATGAAAAATGGTCACAGCTTTGCCTGCACACAGATAAGTGTAGGAGGTAAATGGAAGCTACAAGATATCCAATGTAGGAATAAAATTGAAAAAAATGCTTTATGTTCTGCTTTTGAGTCTATGCTGTTTCTGTAGAACTATCATTAAGTTGAATGCAAGTCAGGGTCACAACCTAAGTGCTGAGGTTCAGCAAGCAGCTAAGGTACCCATGAGAAGGAGCCATCATGAATATTCAGCGTTAACACTAGAATGGTGCCTGGGCTGGAACTTAATTTGAAAGTCACAGACCATCTCTTAGTTGCTCTACTTGGCAGACACATCTACATCCTAATGTCTCCAGGTGAAGAGTGTTGTTTGTTTGTTGGAAAACATTTTCAAAATAGCACATTGGAGTACAGCACTTCAGGTCAAGGGCTATTATGCAAAATTTCCTAATACATGTATACTGTGTCTGAGGTGAGCACCCAGTGCATACCGCTGACACTTTGCAACCTCAGGACATCCAGTTATGACATACTGATGTCTCACAGCGACTACAGAGGTCAAACTAGGGCTCTTACTGTATACGGTGCTCCTTAAAAGGACATCAACAATGTCCGAGTGTTTCACAACCAAATAACTTTTCCCTTTGAGCTTTAGGGCAGAAGCAGTTCTATTGCTTAGGGCTCAACAGTACATTTTATGTTTGAAGAATAACCCTTCTCTGCCACAGGGAGTCCAATCATATCAATACAGGAAATAAAAGAACGACAAAGAAAAAGAAAAAAAAAAGAAAAAAAAAAGTAATTCTGCTTATATTGAGGTATTTCAAGATTTTTTCCTCCATAGAAAACAATACCTAGCAAATCCAAAATCATTGTGAGAACCATTCAAACATAGGAAATAGAGTGGTATAAAGGTAAATACATATACCTATATGTGTGTTCATATATGTGTAAGTTAGTGCTGTATGTTACAATTACTTGTTTTCTTATTGCTCTCATGTTATTACAATATTAGCAGTGCCTTTGTGAAAATCATGGTTTTCCTCGAGTGCATTAGTTTCCTGTTGTTGATGGGAACAGTCAAATTTTACAGCCATCTATGACATTACAATTTCTTGCTAAGTTATATTGACTATTATGACAGAAAACACTGAGCGTGAAAACCCCAAGCTGCTAGTGAGCAGTGGAAGTAGGGAACTTTCTCCAGAGAATAAACTTATTCATGTGTCCTGGTTTCAGTCCATGGAGTTCATTTAGTCCATGACTTTGGGCTACATCTGTTATGGTGGTCAGTTGAGACAGGAGAGATGGTGTGTTCCGTGGAGTTATTGGGCACCAAAGCCAGCTCAGGTTGCATCACTGTTGCACTTGCACTGCTTCTTGTAAGGCTTGTCCTCCATTGGTTCAGGTGGTTCCTGCTATAGTAATTCCCATAACATGTAACTCAAATCATGGGTTACAACAATTGAAAGGTATATCCGTTACAATCTCCACCCCTGGTCCCTTTGGGCTAGACCATAGGGTTTAACATCGTAATGAACGCCTCCCCTTGTTCCTGCTCCGTCTTGGACTTATCCACAGACTGCAGTCCCTTAGGGGTGTACCTGCACCAAGTGGAGCTTTATCTATGAACCACAGTCTCTTCAGGGGTATATCTGCTGTGGCATAGACTTATCCACAGCCACAGTTGCTTTGAGGTGCACGTTCTCCAGCATGGACTTACCTTTGGGCTACAATCCCTTCCGAAGTATACTTGCTGCAGCACAGACATAACCATGGCCACAGATGTTTTGAGATGTACCTGCTCTGGCATGGCCTTATCCATGGGCCACAGATGCTTCGAGATGTACCTGCTCCCACATGGACTCATCCACAGGTCACAGTCCCTTCGACTCGAGCTCACACTGGAGTTCCAGCCTGTCCAGTACAGCAGCACAGAAACAGCAGCGATGCCCTGGCCGTCTGCCAGCCCAGGCGCATCACCATTGCTGTTATCAAAACGTTCCCTGGCACAGCAGAGTAAGACGATAAGTGGTACAGCAGTACAGCAAGCAGTGAAAGCAAAAAATAGCCACTTATGAGCACCAGACTAATATACAGTAAGACAAGCAAGCCCCATGGCAAGCACTGGAGCCTGCCATTTAATAGCTAAACAAACATAACAGCTATAAATTTGATCTAACACTTTCCAATAAAAACTGTTGTTATCTTGAACCCTTCAAGCCCCACATTGGGTGCCAAAAAAGTTTGTCACAGTTTAACTCCAGCCAGCAACGAAGCCCCACACAGCCGCTCGCTCACTCCCCCTTCAGTGGGATGGGGGAGAGAATCAGAAGGGTAAAAGTGAGAAAACTCGTGGACTGAGATAAAGACAGTTTAATAGTAAAGCAAAAACTGCACACACAAGCAAAGCAAAACAAGGGATTCATTCACCACTTCCCATGGGCAGGCAGGTGTTCAGCCATCTCCACGAAAGCAGGGCTCCATCACGCATAACGGTGACTTGGGAAGACAAATGCCATCACTCTGAATGTCCCCCCCCTTCCTCCTCCTTCCCCCACCTTTACATGCCGAGCATGACGTCCTATGGTCTGGAATACCCCTTGGGTCAGTTGGGGTCAGCTGTCCCAGCTGTGTCCCCTCCCAAATCCCTGTGCCCCCCCCCCCCTCGCTGGTGGGGTGGGGTGAGAAGCAGAAAAGGCCTTCACCCTGTGTCAGCACTGCTCAGCAGGAACGAAAACACCCCTGTGTTATCAACACCGTTTTCAGCACAAATCCAAACCATAGCTCCATACTAGCTACTGTGAAGAAAATTAACTCTATCTCAGCCAAAACCAGCACATCATGTCATAATCTTTTCTAATGATGTTTGAATAAGAAAGCATTTGATGCAAATCCAGAAGACAATGGCTACCTCAGCCCAATTTTCTTTTGCACGTTAGATCATCAGCAGATCACAGTAAGCAGCAGACTAGCTGAATTAATCGTATTTTCCTTTCTGAGCTGGAACACTCTTCTTCTGCAGATAAACCTAGCTGATTATCAATCATCACAACACTTTTGTGTGCTTCAGAGACTGCTGAACCACTTATTATGGTTTGCTTTTCTGTGAGAGTGGAATATAGACAAATTCTGTTGCCTCTCAGGAAGTCTTTGTTAGTGAATTTTATAGATAAAGAAATATATCTATAAAGTGATTTTGAGCATTTTTTTCTGACAACAGCTACTTGGAGTGACAGATACATAAGATTTTGGAAGTAAAGTATGGACATATAGAAGAAGGTATAGTTTCATTATTCCCTTTCCTTTTTATCATTCCCTTTCCTTCCTTGTGTACTCACAACAGAGTTCATGTTTCAGAAAGTAGAAAGCGAAATTATGGACACAGAGGCCAGGAGATGCCTGTGGGCAATGCAGGTGAGACCCTGGTCCAGGAGGAGCAGCAGGGAGAAGCAACTCATTTGCTTCTGGCCAGTGACTGGATGGGAAACTGTGCCCTGTGGGCAACCATTGTCTTCTTATAGGAGAAGCCTTTTAAAATCTATACCGAGGAAGCAAAGTGGTAAGGGGGAATGGCAAATGAGAACATTTCTGCAGAAGACAGTGGTAGTTTTCATAAGACAGTGTGGTGCAAAAAAAGAGGGCACTAAACTCATGACTTGGAGTCCTTTACATCATAACCAGAAAGACAATGATTTCAACCTTTTTGGCAGTGGGAGAGATTATATACCAAACGGTGGACATAAAAACCCCCTCCCTCTATTAAAAAGCCAGTGTGTCTTTGCCTTGGTGACATTACCAGAGCTAGCTATAACTGAATATACTTACTTCTTTTATTTCCAGAAGATGAAATGTAAACTGTTTTTAATGTTTTTGGTTTATCAGGCTCATGTTAGACTCATGTTTAGCAGTACTGTCAGTTTTTTCATTATTTTTTCCATAAATACTGTATGATGTGTTCCATGTATATCATATGCCATATATACTCATTTGTTTTATGCACTCCAGTTGCTAGAGGACAATAAGAATTTTATATTCCCTTTGAAAAAAATTCTGCCTCTGGTGTAATAAGAACATATCTTAAAGCCAATGTTCCTGATCCTTTACTGCAGCTTGTGTGACAGCTTTATCTACCTATTAAAGAGTATACCTACCTGAGAAATTACTCTCAAACTGGAACATTTCATAGTGTATTTTCACCTTTAAGAACCTGGTTTAGAGCTGCAGGCAGAGGTTACTAAAGCCTGAGGGAAAAATATTAATGCCATTTTGATGCAAAATACATGTATTTGAATTTTAGGCAAGACCTTGGCAAGGTCACATTGCCACCTTTTCACTCACTGCCTTTTTTGCCCCCATCCCATTGACATAAAACTTTTCCATTCAGACAATTGCAGCATTGTGGTGCTAGTTACTATGGGGTTTCAACCTGAGGAAGTGAATTCCCCAGCTATAAAACTCCAGATTATGAGTCTGTTCTTGCTCAAGCTATGCAGCATCAGACCTGGGCTTCACGTAGCTACTGGCTCACACTGAACCCAGGAGCTGCAGTGCTGTTTGTAATTCACAAAGGGAGACTTCTACAAAAAAACAGTGACTAAGTACCCACTACAGACCAAGAACGCAAAGATTTGCTCAAGGTGCCATTTTTTGGGAAGGAAAGAAAGAAAAATGTGTTTCTAGAGGGATGCTTAGATGTTTCTTTTTTTTTTCTTTTCCATTTCTAGTTGGGAGTGATTTAATCAATTTATATTATTAGTCCCAATATATCAAAAATGACTGCCAGCCATTGAACCTTAAACAATGCAGAGCACAGAATGGGGTTTTTAATAGTAGATGGTGACAAAAGTAATATTCTGAAACACTGACATCTCGTGGTACGCTGTAGAAATAGCAGTATTCTCCAGAGAGGTTCTTCCTGTACTTTTCTAAAAGAAGGTCAAGCAGAATAGATGATGCAAAAGACTCAAAATATATGAACATTGTCATTCTCATTTAGAAACCAAAAGTGATAGATCTACTTTCTAGCTATATCATTAGCAAAGAACAACATAGAATTAGCTTCACAAAATGGCTAAATGCCACAGTAAGCAATGCTAAGATAAAATAGTTAAGAGTATTCTGTAATTACTTAGGAATCTTTTCCCCATTAAAAGTATTAAGAAATTGGTCAGCCTTTTAGGTAACCACAATGGGATGTGTAATGCCAATAAACTACATCAGTAACAGGTCACATAATTAAAGGGCAAATAAACATCCTGGAAACTACGATGATGATTTTGAAGTTGTTTCATTACTGGGGTACATTGCAAGGTGATTGATATTCGGCTAAAATAGTGCTGTATTCTTGAACAAGAGGAAAATAATTTCCATACTGCCTACAGTGAGGTAGCTGCTATCCTATTCCCACCTCTTCAGAATCAGCCTCAGAGAAAAGCCCACCATGTCTGGCTATTCCAGACATTCATGCAAATGTCCTCTTCTAGCATGTAAGTAATAGCAAAGTCCTTTTTTTTTCTTTTCTTTTCTTTTCTTTTTTTTTTTTTTGATTGGTACCATTGGAATACTTCTTAAAGACATTTGATCTTAATTCTCAAAATATAGTACAGTTGACATCGACCAAAAATCCCAAACAAATTACTTAGTCACTTAACAGTCAGTTTTTATTTGGTTTTACAATCTGACAACCTGCACTCCCATTAGCCACACTTAATTATCTCTCTCTGGTGGTGGTATTTAGAAAGTCCTGTTAAAAAACCATGAAGCCTTCATTCTAGACAATTCAGCCATCTTAGCTCCACTACATTTAATGTTGTTTATATGAATTTCTTCTCTCTTCTCTGTTTCACCAATCTTGTCTTTTGCCAATAGCTGCCTAGGACAACATTTCCCATTTAGCTAACTTAATTCTAATTGTGATGCTACCTTGCCGACTGTGAGAAATTGGTCTGATACAGACACCTGAAAGATAAGAATATAGATTGTGCGAGAAATAAGCGTTTAGCATCAGTCACTGCATATAACCCAAACTTAATGTTAGTGGAAGAGCATAAAGACAGGTTATAGGGCAGAACCAGAGGAACAGACAGGTTCCATTAGCTTTGTCAGTTTTAGTCCAAATTCTAAGTTTGATATTGTAACATTAGTTTTGTCAACAGCAAACAATCTGCTTTTCTCTATTCTGAAATTTTCTCTGCCATTTCATGGAGAAATGAAAGATCATCAGCATTTATTTACACAACTAATGGGAGCAAGCAGCTAAAGGCAAAAAGTTTGAAGTAAAACCAGGTAGTATCCTTTAAATCCTGATGAGAAGGGAACACTTGAAGTGGAACCAACGCTACCAGCACTGGAGAAACCTAATTTTCTCCAGTCACTTCACATTATAAGCTAGGAAAGCCCCAGATTTGTCACTGTGACCAGAAAATACTGAAACTATGGTTATCAAAGTCCCTTTCTTTTATCTGTCTATGATTGGCAGGAAGGTTGGGAATTCTATTATAGAAGAACTTCCTCCCTATGATCCTTACCTTCAAGATATCTAAGATGCACCTCAGAATAGCATAGGAGTTATAATTGTTGAAAAACAAGTCAATTATCTGCCAAAAGATATCTGTCTAACAAGGATTCTTCATTTTTAGATATCACAATGTGGAAACATGTCCTCTTTGAGCTGTTTCACTCCACAAGTAACAGACGCTGTTCAAACTTGTTTAAAAAGAGTAAAACCTTCTGGGGAACTAAAACTTTGAAGTTCCCACCCAGGAGAGAAAATGTGAGAAAGGAATGAGTATGATACTGCCTTAGGAATAGAAGAGCACTTTACATCTTTCTTCTCAAACTAATTAGCCATATAATCCTAAATGCATCAATATTTCAAATCTGTTGTCCTCAACAGCATGTTACATATGCTTTACAAATATAGCTTAAGATGCTTACCACTTCTATGTCTGAAAAAGAGAAGTCCCACTTCATTGATTATTTTTCTTGTTCTCTTATGTACAGTCAGACCTATAATACATCTTCTCTCAGAGTGGGAAGACTTAGGTTTCAAGATTTTTTTTCCTCTAAACTGTCTTTTCTGCTAAAAGTGAACTTTGCTTTCTGTGCAAAATGTAATGTGCTACAAATCTCCTCAGACCTCACAAAACCTTAACACTGAGTAAGGAGAAATAAACTTTACATATTCTGATGAGCCCTTTTCAAAGTTCAATGTACTGATCAGAGTTCAAGTGGATTAACCATCTACCATGTTTCTATGTTTTGCATCACGGCTCTGTCACATATATTTGAAATTTTGTCTTTGTATTTAAATAAACTATAGACCTGCTGAATGGAGGTGATGACCTAGTGACAGATAACAGAAAATTTAGAGACTCCCTAGAGAAGCTGGATGGACTCAGATCCTCAAGGTTGGATGAGGTTCATGTAAGGTTGTTTGAAGATCTTCCCAATTAGAATAAATCATGGTGATCAAGGGAAGTCCTTGACAATAAGAAAGACTAAATTATGCCCTTGGAGCTTCCAGATCAATCTCACTTCAGTCGCTGGTAAGATCACAGCACAAAACTACTGGCAAGAGACTTTTCCAGGTGGTCTCTCACAGAACCTCAAAAGTTGCATGCTGGCTGTCAGGGGTCCAGAGACTACACTATCGAACTACCACCCTAGAGGAGATGTGTAGAGGGACAATATTTGCAAGCCCTCTTAGTAAAGTAGGACATGAAATTGAGTTTTGTTTAGCATAGATGCAACTGAGAAATATATGGATTTTACTGCAGCTAAAAAAAATATTACAGCAGCTGAAAATCAAACATAAGTATATGGAAATATGTTAGAAGTCTGGAAACAGATAAAAATACTTTTTTAAAAAAATTAAAAATATAATGAATAAGAAAAAAAGTAGGAGATAATGGCAAACTGGACCACATGAAGAATGACAAATATTAGGAAAAATAATGACTTTCTTAAAGAACTTACACAGTGCAAGTGTTGAAAGAGGGAACACTTTCATTGCTTTGTTGGAACTTCTTGATACCTGCAAATTTATCTCTCTGTTCTACAAATCCTCCAGATGTCTTGATCAGCAAAGTACATGTTGTTGTTCATTTGGATTTCAATAATGCAGGATATGCTTCTACTTCTGCCATTCACAGTAGATTGTCAACTGTTCACATGGGGAGAAAGAGCAGTGGCATAATGAAAAACTGAAAATAAATTCACTTGTCTCAATTTCTTGCCTCTATTTCTTTTCCATCTATCTATACATAGAGAAAGAATATGTGCGTACTGTTGAGAAAGAGGCATACTGATCTGTGCCAGTGAATGATATGCTGAGATCACTGCTTGAATAAACATACCAAGGAAAGAAGAATACATTTGCACTTCACACTAGCAAGCCCAATATTACAACTTTCCTCCTTTCACAATGCGGTTTTCAGTTTTAACCGTATCTTTTCCTCCAGTGAATGCTGAAAATATAAGGTAAATGTTGCTGTTTGGAAGGCAAAATAATAATAAAAAAGGCAATAAAAAAATTATGTTAAACAAAAGACACAGACATGAAAGGCCTGTCTTTACACTGAGAATAGGATGAGAAAAATCCCCAGAAAATTAAGTGAAGGTATTTAATTCTTTCTGTAGTTGCTCCTGCTGAACAGTCCTAACCACTAAAGCCAGTTAAGCAGCATGCTACAAGGAAACTATCTTACTTCCAGGTGAACTCAGAGTGTGATACACTCAACAATTTTTCATGTGAACTTTCAAGTGAGGTGCACTGGAAAGGCACAACTTCTCTTCATAGGAGCCCAGCATGACTGGCTTAGTTAGACATATACATTCATACTGTAGTCCATGTAAAGTTAAGTTCCCAACTGTCTACTGATATCAGTAGAAACTTATATGCATAAATGCCACTGTGATACATCCCTCAGAAGCTTCAGAGATTCAGAAACAGGGTCTGATTGTACAAATCACTGAGACCCAGGTCTTCAGGGTATCTAGGCACTTATCTCCTATTGAAGGGAATTGAACAGAAGGCATCAGAGGGTGATGCTGAAACTCCTGCAGGCTTAATTAACATAACTGCTGAGGTTCATTTCAAGTCAGTGGTAGCTTTGGTCTTCAGCATGTCCTTTTCTCAGAACTTTAACTTCTAAATGAGTTTTGAAATTCACTCTTTTGCCACTAACTACAGATAAACATGAAATCTTTTCACAAATAATTTTCATCCTGATTTGTCTTCTAGCAGAAGACAACCACTTAGTGCACACTCTTTTATGATTTATGAAATACATTTAATTTCTGCTTTTCTGTTAAAGCAATTTACTACTAATTATGCCCTAAAAAGAAATAAAGCACACTTCCAATGTCAAGCATTAAGAAATTACTAGAAACTGGAGAAAGTGTAATTAAAGATCACTATTAAAAATGAAAACAGGCATACACGTATACACAACTGCATGGTTTTTCAATAAGGTCTGAGGTACTTGTTTCTGCATTTACTTTACTAAGACCAGTAACAGGAGTGTGTATGTGTAAGTTATATCTTCCCTCAGTTTCATTACACTAGTACTTCCAGGTTAATTACTAATCCCGCTCTCTCTCTTCTTCCCCCTCCTTATCACAAATTCCAATCATAAGATACCTACAGTGCTATTACAGCACGACAGAAAGCTCACACCCTTCCACCTGTGCACAGCTGTCTTCCTCCTTGGCTTGTCTTTTCAGATAGGGCATCACTGGTAGGAAGCACCTCATCTCCTTAACGAATTAAGACTTCAAACAGGAGTTGTGTGGAGCAGATTTCTCTTCTTTCAGAGTCTTTGTGAGAGCCTTCATTCAAATTATTTATATGGATACATATTTAAAAGTCTCTAATTATGGATTTGATAACAATATTCCTTACTAGATCATCTGTTGAATATCAGGAAGATGCTTAATTATGAAGTTGTTTAAAATGCAGAAAATTGGCTAAGTACATGATTAAGGAGTTATCATTCCCAACACAGTAGGGAAAAAAATGGCTCTGAATTCCATTAAGTAATCAAGGATTGATTAAATATGTCTAGTATAGTGCTTGGCCTATGAAGAGTATTATTACAGAATTTTATGAGTAATTCATAAGTTTAGGCCATACGATTTGGTTCTAGAAAGAGCTGTGAGTTCAGCTGGGAAACACAATAAACACAAACATTTTATAATTTAAAATCTTTACATTTATTCCCAATAGCTGTAATGAATGCTAGCTGATGCCCACTGCAGGTCCCAAAGATACCTGTAATACTTGATTCTGAAAAACAAATTTACAAGAGAATAATTAATGTCCTTGGGTTTGAACAGGTAATTTCAATGTAAAATTGGAAATCAGATAGGACATTTAATACTAGATAAACTTGTCTGAATAATGCAACAGTTCAGAGATAACTCTAATTTCCTTTCAGAAAGAACAGTAAACCAGAGCAAATGCTTGTAATGTACACTTAAAGGATAGAGAAAACAGAGAATTGAGCTTTTTCTTTCAAAAAAGCATTTGAAAGACCACAGGAAAATATTTTTTCTACAGTACAAACCCAATTCTTTGTACACTTGGTTGTATTTCCTAGCATAATAACAATAAATTTCTCAAAGAAATAATTTATTGCTGATGTTTAAAAACTCATACTATCTGACCTATTCTGAACACATAGTGAATAATTTGCAATGTCATTGACTTTTCTGTTATACAAGGTATCTCATTCTGATTGACCATTATTTAATAATATTTTAATAGCAAAAATTAGCTAGTTAATAATAAGCACAAACCTACTATCTCCAGGACTATGTAAATAAAAGCAAAGTTACTTGAGGATAAATCCAATGAGTTTGGCTTCTACTATTTTTTTTTTTCTGAAGGAGAATGGAAACAAAAGGCTTTTTTTTTTTTTTCCTGAAGAAAATACAGTCAGCCTTGAGTGTTAATAGATTATTCCTCCTTGACCCCAAGTCTGGCAATCAGTTGACCCAGATCCTGGGAGCAAAACACACCAGAAAGGAATTGAAGGATGTCTGGTGAGCAGGGGCTGCTTCACCTGCAGCGGCTGACAAGGTTACTCTCCCTGCTTTCCCCTCTACCCTCCATGCATGGGTGCCTGACCTGTTTGTCAATCAGCTTTTAAACTGCCACAGTTAAGAGCAAAGCATTTTGGAGCTTACCAAAACTAGGGACGGTTAATCTTAAAATGCTATGTTGTAATTGATGCTTCTATATCTGTGCATGGGGGATAGGGCAGACAGCTAGGGCTGTAATTGTCAGCATCTCAGATACAGATATTCCCTTTTGTCTGTCAGATGTTACAAAGTGGACCCTTCACACTGTTTTCATAGTCAGAGGAAGGAAGGTCAAAACTACTAAAATAGGTAGCCAGGCAGAGGCTGGCTTTCCCAAACTGCTCTAGTATTAATTACCTTAATTAATAGGGCACTGTGACATTGTCCCATATTGCAGTTGTCTAATTTCAGTTTATATCCCTTGGATTAAAAGCCCACTTTCTCCTACGCTGGGATATAATTCCCCTGTGCAAGTAACTACAAGAAGTTAATACTCACTCTCTTTGTTAACAAGCAAAACCAGCTGAGCTGCATAAGCCTCGATTATAAGACTTATTTTCCAGTGCCTGCATTATTTTTGAATGTGCAACTTCCATGAATTGGGGCTAATAAGGTTTGCCTCATTGTCCTGGCAGCAGTTTTACCAGTGCTGTACTCAGTGGGAAGATCATTTCTCAACTTCTGCTTGTATTAAGACACATGATATTTTATCACAGCCACTTAATCAGGCAATTAAATTCTTCCAAGTATTACGTTATTCAGAGTGTCTGCTTCAGCAGTATGTGCATTATCCACAGCCTCCGGAAACACAGAAACTCATTGTCTGATCTATGAACTAGGATAAAAGAGGCACTCCTTAAGAGTTAGGACTACTCCATTTTACAGCTCCATTAACAACTTTAATAAAACTGTCAGCAACTATTTCATAACCCATCCAGACTCGTATCTTAGCATTATTAATTGTGATTTAATGGGACATCTTGTTCAGTATCTCAGACAAATCCACTCATTTTACCCCCTGTTGGCTTTGTGAAGCGAACTTGCAACTTTGGGTTTATTTGACAACACCTACTTTAATGATTTCTTTGATCTGCCTTTTCAATAACCACAGCTGAATTATGTCACAGATCAACCTTGTAAAATAAGCACATGTATTTGTAAGTATCTGTGGGTTTAAAGATGTATTTTTCTTAATTTCAGCATGACAATTTTGGTGTATTTATGTATGGAAGAAAGATGTTTTTACTGAGAGAGAAAAGACAGAAAGGAAATTTGTTGGAGGCAAAAACAAGTGAAAGACAATTAGATCCAGTATCCTTGCAAGATCAGCAAATGACTTGTCAATGGGAAAGAAGCAAACAGAAAACCTGTACAGATGGGTCACACTGTGAAAGTAAGTGAGTAACCATTAGAACTTACTGCTTTCTCTGCTGAATTACTTCAGAGAGCTGGCTGTAGGCTCTGCAGGAAAGAAGACTCTGTTACCCAGAGGTATTTTCAGCAGCTCACAGTTTATACCAAATAAAGCTCCTTTATCATTCTTATGCTGATAGTCCCCAAGTGCCTTCCAGATGATGGGTGTCACCTGTATACAACTAATGACTGTTACAACATAATCCCTTAGAATAAAAATTAGCAAATTCTGCCTGCAAGAACTACCACAGTAACAAAAAGGTTTTAAGAATCAAAAAGCACCCACAGTAGTGGCTATTGCCATGACACACTGCAGCCACTATCTTTGTAGATAGCAGGGCCAAAAAGGACTGTGGTGCGTTGACCCTGGTTGGATGCCAGGTGCCCACCAAAGCCGCTCTATCACTCCCCCTCCTCAGCTAGGGGGGATAAAATATAACAAAAGGCTTGTGGGTCAAGATAAGGACAGTTTAATACAGTGATAGCGAAGGTCGTGCGCGCGAAAGTAAAGAAAAAACAACAAATGATGTTATTCTCTACTTCCCATCAGCAGGCGATGTCTAGCCGCTTCTCGGGAAGCAGGGCTTCAGTATGCATAGGGGTTGCTCCAGAAGACAAAATGCCCCCCTTCTGTCTCCCTTTACTTAGCTTTTATATCTGAGCTGATGTCATATGGTATGGAATATCTGTTTGGTTAGTTTAGGTCAGATGTCCTGATTGTGTCCCCTCCCAAGATCTTGCCCTGCCCCAGCCTGCCATTGAGGGGGGGGCAAAAATGTTGGGGAGACAGCCTTGATGCTGTGCCAGCACTGCCCAGCAGTAGCCAAAACACTGGTGTGCTATCAACACCTTTCTAGCTACTGACGCAGGGCACAGTGCTATGAGGGCTGCTGTGGGGAGTATTAACTCCAGACCCAATACAATCTCCACCCCTTATTCCATACCATTTGCGTCCTGCTCAGGTCCCACATAATTTAATACAGATATCTTCTAACCATACTATTGTATTTAATTCTCATTACTGAAATCCTTTCTTACCAACACTTACAGCTGAAACTACATACTGAAACCACTTTTATACCCAACGTACAGATTTATACATTCTTATTAATTACTATCCCCTGTCCTTTAAGAGATAGATATTCCATGGGCTTCTTCCACTCCTCCAGATGTTCACACTCAGGTTATGACTTGGGCCCCATCCATCAAGATGAGTGGTCAGGACAGGAAAAACAGTATGTTCGAATGCTGGGCACCAACACCGGCTTGGTTTGGGTCACCGATGCACTTGTCTGGTTCCTTGCGAAGTTCACGCCTCTGTAATTCAGGTCATTCCTGCTACGTTGCTTCCTACAACATACAACTCACATCACAGATTATTTTTCCCCCAAGGTTAAATGTCCTTGAGGCACACACTGGGTCTCCCCATCCTTCCGCATTACCCACCAAGTACACCCAGGTCCCTGAGCAAAGACAATCCCACGAATGGGTTTGCCTTTTCCCATGGGAGGTGCAATCCACACTGCCTTCCCCAGCCACTTCCCCATGTGCACTACGGGGACCTTATCTCCTCCCACAGTATGCAGGGGTTTTGTCTGGGCAGGACCAGGACGGTTAGCTGATCCTCTGGTGTTAACCAGCCAAGTGGCTTCTGCTAAATTTGTATCCCAATGCTTCCATGTCCCATTGCCTAGTGCTCTCAACATAGTCTTCAACAGTCCATTATACCTCTCAATTTTTCCAGATGCTTGCGGGTGATAGGGTATGTAGTACACCCACTCAATGCCATGTTTCTTTGCCCAGGAGCTTATGAGGTTATTTCGGAAATGAGTCCCATTGTCTGATTCAATTCCTTCTGGGGTACCGTGTCGCCATAAAATTTGCCTTTCGAGGCCTAAGATGGTGTTTCAGGCAGTGGCATGGTTTACAGGATATGTTTCTAGCCAACCAGTAGTTGCTTCCACCATGGTGAGTATGTAGCGCTTGCCTTGGCATGTTCGTGGCAGTGGTCCAATGTAGTCAATTTGCCAGGTCTCGCTATATCGAAAGCCCAGCCACCGCCCTCTGTTCCAGGGAGACTTTACTCTGGTCGCTCGTTTGATTGCAGCACGTTTCACATTCATGAGTGACCTGTGTGATGGCCTCCATGGTCAGGTCCACCCCTCGTCCCTTCACCACAATTACAACAATAAAAATTCCCCACTTATCAAGCAGCTCTTAACTCTCTAGCTGCGTTCAGACCATGTTTTGCCCGTTACCTCTCTCAGTTACTATCCTTATCTCAAATTCCTCACACTGCCCACATTCTCCACCAAAAAGACTGTGATGGGTTGACCCTGGCTGGACGCCAGGTGCCCACCAAAGCCGTTCTATCACTCCCCCATCCTCAGCTGGACAGGGGAGAGAAATATATAACAAAAAGCTTGCGGGTCGAGATAAGGACAGGAGAGATCATTCACTAATTACCGTCACGGGCAAAACAGACTCAGCTTAGGGAAAATTAGCTCAATTTATTACAAATCAGCCAGAGTAAGGTAATGAGAAATAAAACAAAATCTCAGAACACCTTCCCACCACCCCTCCCTTCTTCCCAGGCACAACTTCACTCCCGGATTTCTCCACCAAGCCCCCCCAGCGGCACAAGGGGGACAGGGATGGGTTTTACGGTCATCACACGTTATTTTCTGCCGCTTCACCTCCTCAGGGTGAGGGCTCATCACACTCTTCCCCCGGTCCAGCATGGGGTCCCACCCACGGGAGACAGTCCTCCACGAACGTCTCCAACGTGGGCCATTCCCACGGGCTGCAGCTCTTCACGAACTGCTCCAGCATGGGTCCTTTCCACGGGGTGCAGTCCTTCAGGAGCACACTGCTCCAGCGTGGGTCCCCCACGGGGTCACAAGTCCTGCCAGAAAACCTGCTCCACGGGCTCCTCTCTCCGCAGATCCGCAGGTCCTGCCAGGAACCTGCTCCAGCGCAGGGTTCCCGCGGGATCACAGCCTCCTTTGGGAACCCACCTGCTCCAGCGTGGGGTCCTCCCCGGGCTGCAGGTGGAGATCTGCTCCCCTGTGGACCTCCCTGGGCTTCAGGGGGACAGCCTGCCTCACCATGGTCTTCCCCACGGGCTGCAGGGGAATCTCTGCTCCGGCGCCTGGAGCATTTCCTTCCCCTCCTTCTTCACTGACCTTGGTGTCCGCAGGCTTGTTTCTCTTACATGTTCTCACTCCTCTCTCCAGCGGCTGTTTCTCACTCTCCCAACTTTTTTCCTTCTTAAAAATGTTATCACAGAGGCATTACCACTATCACTGATTGGCTCAGCCTTGGCCGGCGGCGGGTCCGTCCTCAAGCCGGCTGGTATAGGCTCGCTCTCTCTCGAACACAGGGGAAGCTTCCAGCAGCTTCTTACAGAAGCCACCCCTGTAACCCCCCCGCCGCTACCAAAACCTTGCCACATAAAACCAATACATCTTGGTCAGATTCTGTCTCTAACATCCACTCTGGAGATGCCTCTTGTCTCTCTCTGTCAACAACTGAAGGCCCAACAAGTCACCTTTGTAAGAGCTTAGGTTTATCCACTTTCCCCCTCCCCAGCCTGCTGTATGAGGAAACTGGAGTCTCCTGACTGTCTAAAGAGCAAGTAGACTGTGGCTGAGCTCTTGCATTTGCCCTTATTCTTCTGCTGTGCCACTGCGTTGTACCTTGGGCAAAGTACACACCCAAGCTGTCCATTCTGTTTCTTGTCCCTACTTTCCAATATGAACTGTCTTCCTGAGTGTTGGTCCTGTTTCTGTAGTTCACCTTCGCTTCTGCAGTCTGTATTTGCTGCTCACCTTACGTTCTGTCTCTGGATCAGTTCTAAGCAGACCAATTTTTTTTCTATTACAATGCACCAAAATAATCTTATAAAAATCCTTTTTTCCCCACAAATGTGAAGGTTAGGTCTCTAATTTCAGTTGCTGCAACCTCCTCTTATCTCTGGCTCCTTTTATTGCTCAGATCCATTAGCTACTAACAAACAAAGAAAAAAATCCTAAAGTTATCTTGTCAGTCATATTTACCACACTTTGTCAATCTAGATACACACCTATCATTTCTTTTTTCCTTGTATAAAAAATATAAGCTTCTTTTTTTCACTTTCATATCAGTGTAGAAGTATTTTGCTTCTATTCTCTCCATTAAAACTCCTGATTTATACAGTAGCACAGGGCTAGGAGTCTGGTTTCCAACTTCATAAATACCTATTCTATTATCCATCATGATATCCACTGAGTATTGAATTAATGCCTTTCACAAACAATTTCGTGAGACTCCCCCATTTTCTTTTAAATATTATTTCAAGAATCATTTCCTGAAAGATTTCCATTAGTTACCTGAAGGTGAAAAACTATACATGTATTTTTGCTGAACTTTACTAAATATGGCTATAGGTATAACATATGTGGATACATGTGTATATACGTATGTATGCATCTATGTTCACATGTACATGTATACATGAATACACATTTAAGTATATATATGTCACTCTCGTATGGAAGATGGCATACTTTACTTGTTTGTGTCTTCCCATACTTTTCAGAGTGCTGCTTGCCATGGAGCCAGGAGAAAAAGGAAGTTAATAAGATCACTATCCATGGTTTTCATCATCAGTCTGCAATTTCCCTTGAGCCCTCTGTTCCTTGTCTTTTCAGTTCTCAGTACTTCAGAATACAGATCATGTAGTACTACATATCTTGACACTGCTTAACACTGTGGCAGTGACCTCTGGGTGTTAGGGCAATATAAATAATAATAGCAATGCAAATAGCAACTGAGAGAAAATAATTTCAAAATTTCTGATCCAAGCAACACAAAATGCTGCTGACAGAGAAAAGGTTATGTGCATTGAAATTTGGAAAATAAATGCATTACTTTAGGCCTACTGTGAAGATGATTGTGATTTGATTTCCATTAAGGGAATTCACTGGAAATAACTTAAGTCTATCATCAACTAAAATAAGACTTCAGAATCAAACTAGAATTTTACTTCAACAAATATACACACTGAAATATCTGCATTGAATGCTCTTCCTTAGAGAAGTATCTGCTACATTTGGCATTTTGTAGTATGTACTAATTTAATGACAAAATACACATACATGCTAATAATTAGTATAAAAATTAATTGTCTTAATGGTGGTTTTTGTGCTCCTAAACATAGAAGACATAGTGCTGATGGTTTCTTCTGATGAAAGGGGTTAAAGAGAACTAAAGCCTTGATATCAACTGTCTTAGAAATACTCTTTGTCCAAAAGCTTTTTAACATATGAATAGAAGACAAGCTATTCACACACAAGATCCTAACAAACAAAAATGATGTTTGGACACACAAGAGGAGAAATCAGCTGCCTGACCCTTATTAAGCAAATCCACCATGAAAGAACATCCAACAGTTAAGCATGCCAAGATAATAGCCAGGAAAAAAAGCTAGAATTATTAGGATCCAGATGGTATTATAGGAAAAAATACATACTGGTATTTTGCATTAGGGTCACACTGTTGCCAAGCTATTCCATTGGTGTTAGCTCTCTGCCAGAGTAAGTAGAAGGGCAGGGTAAAGAAACGTTATTAAATACCAAAAATATAATATGGTTGCCTCTAACATTATAGTTCTCCTGAAAACAGATTGATATCTGTGAAAACCACACACCAAATTAGGGAATGAACACATTTTCTACTCTCATTGGGATTATAACTTCAAAGTTTGAGTGTTAAAGTAATAACTATTCACAAACAAAACAAGTGGAGTCTCTTTTGTAGATCTTACAGACACCAGTGAGAGAAAAATGTTGGTGATAATGTCAATAAAGTAATTAATTGCAAAAAATATTTTTTTGTGTGTAAGCAATGCTTCTATATAATCTATGCTCAACATTCAGGTTGGAAGAAAGATTATCTGCAATAAATGGATAAGCCCCCAGTGAACTTGCTAAGAATTCAGAATTAAAGATTCAAGGTTATGGTAATTCAAACAAACACCACAAAACTTTTATACTGCTAGAAGGAGAAATAATTGCAAAAAAAGTCTATTTTCATACTGAAAAACTTTTTTGCAAGACACACCATCATATGCCATTTGTTTCCTGCTCTCAAAAAAATCTTTCTCGGAATGTTTCCACATCTCATTTCCACCCTAGTTCTTTCTGAGAACATGAAATGGCCAAAGTTCACTTCTGCCTTCTATAATCTCCTTCATACTGCCAGAGTGGCAGGCACTGTCTGACACTAAATACATATTGCCCCAAGCCATTACTTATAATACAGTTTGAAGATTATATTGCACATATTGGTTTCAGCTTTTTTAAATGAAAAAGGGATGGACAGTGGTGTTATTCCCGATGACTTTATTCAAAAAAATCAGCTTTAAACGGCTGCACACCCCACTGCTTTGAAGAAAATAGTAAAGATTAATTATTGCATATTACCGTGTTCAGATGAAAATAACAAAATTCTGGAGTTCCAAAAATTATTGGTTTCATGCATATTTCATTACGTTTAAGAGGAAACTCTCATAGTAGGGTTCTGTTATTATGCTTGATTGCTTTCCTAAGAAGAAAGTTGTTGATTGTCCTACTTTTCAGATGAAATAAAAAACATTTCCATAAGAAGAGTTTCCAAATTAATCAAAGGTCAGTTTCTCTTAGAGTGAGATCCCATATTTGCATGATGCCAATATTACTTTAAAAGAAAAATTATTCATTATTATATTCTCCCCTATTGTGCATCTTAATAATTTCCTTTAACATTTCTGGAGATATGCATGACTAGAAGGGCAAGAAGGAGTTTATACTTGTGTCTTTCAACACTTGTATAAAACTAGGAAAAAAATAAGAAAATTATCAAATGTTTGAAGGCTTACATAACACACTGAAAATAAAATTAATAAATTCCTTTTCTCTACTATGGATCCTTTGCATTTTAAAAAGATTGCATAAATAAATGGAATTGTGTCAGGTTTTGCTTTACTGGCCATAGGAATTTTCATGACATATCTCCTGATTATCTCCTAGTTAAATAATATGAGGTGTAAGATACTGTAATAATCTAAGACAAAGTGTGCCAATACTCTTATTTGTTACCAAATTTATTTGAAAACATGTGACTGACCTTTAAAAATAGTGAAATATCACTTGTACTGCCCTCAGTTAAAACTTACATGCAATAAGAGCAAAATAACAAAATGAAATACTATTTCCTAATCCCAAATTTTAAATGGAAATCCCAATTTTTCAACTGATGTGCAAGATGAGCAGCATATTAATAGGAAAACATTGTTAGTTGAGTGTGCACCTGGTTGAAGGAAAGGCAGTCTTTTAAACTGTGTTCACTAAGAGATTGAAGAATTACTTAACCAGTCTCCTGATGAATTTGACCTGTCAGCATACTAATATGAATTAATTTTGATGTTCTCTATTTCCTTAGCATCTACAGATTTTTCTCTAAACATATTTACATTACAGAATGCTAAATGTAGAAAAATATAATAATGTACATACAGTGCACTGTTTCCACTGGTGTACATAATAGAGTATTTTTGCAAAAATGTTCATAGGTTTTAACTGTAAAAGCCTGCTGAACTCATTTGAGCTTTGTCATATATCAAAAGAAGAACCAAAATACCACCAAGCATTGACAGGTTTTATGCAAGGATCTAAAAACTTGTCAGAAATCAACCAGGATGCAGAGACACTAAATACAGTATTACTCAAATCTTTAGTGCAAAGACTGTTTACAATTTATCTTAATCAGTTCCAAAATTGTGCAAAGCTGTTTCATTAGATACAAGTAGCATAAGTGTATTTAACATGCATGTATGAATCTACCTTGTTTACATATAGCCAGAGAAAGAGAAGGGAGATCTCCATGTGTACCTAGATGTAGAAATATGGAAGAAACCCAATCTTTACAAGGGGTCATTTTGCTGGTTGATCTCAAATCATGCAAGTCATTTCCCTTTCTAAGTAGAACTAATCTGTTGTGTTAGTTCACTGTTAAGTCCGGCTATATTAATAACAAGCAAAATGTACCATTAAAGCACCCACGGTGTGTACCTACATTTGGAGTTTAAATCCATCTGGAAGCATAATTAATAAATGTGTATGAGAGGTGGCTGAAAAACTTGTTCTCATGTAGAAGTGCAGTGGGGAATATGTGCAGATGCATTTTTCTATGTAGATAAGTCAGTGCCTTACACACAGAACATGTATAAGGGCTCATCCCAAAATAAATAAATAAAATAGGAGGGCAAAAGCTATAAGAAATTTGGAAAAGAAAGTTTTCTTGGAAATGGCTTAACTACACTGTTAAAAAAATAATAAATTGGTACTGCTTTTACAACAAATTATAAAAACTTACCCTAAATCCATTAACTTCAGTCAGGAAATGTGAGGCCAGAAGTGAAAAATCTCAAGTCATTTTCCCAAAAGTAAAGCTTTCTCAGGCATTTCTCTGAATTATTTTTGAGAACTTTGTCCTGTGAGGTACCAAACTTCACAATATTTTTGTGTTATTCAATACCCTCGGCCAACAAACACACTCTCACATCATTAAGCTGTCATGGCTCTTTCAATGTTTTTCAGTTTTATGGCACTAACAAGAAACATTTTGATTTAAGATATTGCTTGTTAAAAGAAGATGAAAAAATATTTCTATCCCATGGACGAAGCAGTGGACTGGCAAGACCACAATCTATTTCAAATAAATTTCAAAGCTGCTAGCACAATATTTGTAGTGCTTTATGTCAGTATGTATCATTTTCTGATTCCCCAAAGGACTGCTTCAGGAGCTGTCCTTTGACTACAGGCTATTCAGTAATACTTTGGCTCCATGGATTTGGCTTGCCAGCATTCTTTGTAGATTTTTCTGAGTCTGATGGGAAAACAAAGAACAGCTCCTAACATCCACCACTTACTATAGTTTCCTCTTTACATTTCTCATAAGTGAGTATTGGACTATGACAGTAAGGATGAACATGAATCTCTCATGATTCAATAACCAGAGGAATAAGGATAGTGTGGTTTTTATCAATAATGGGAGGAAAATTTGCAGTGAAACATTTTGCAAAGATTACAGAGACTGTGTCGAGCTTTTTAAAATTCGTATTTAAAGAGGTCTGGGAGCTCTTCCTCTAACTTCTTCCCCCACCTCTGAATCAAAGACACTCCAGAGGTTTGATTGATCGATTTTATTTCAAATAAGCCATAATCAGTATTCACTTTGGCAAATGTTACATAAATTCTACAGTACTTAAAATTACTTCATTTTTTTTTATGCAAGGTGGTTTTAACAAAACTTTTTACACTAACTGAATAAAATTTAATTGTCCAGCTAGGACATCACATGAAAAAAAAAAATTCCCAGCTTAATCTTTCAACAGTAGATAACAGGTAAGAGTTAAATACTGTGTGCTGGTTTTGGCTGGGATAGAGTTAATTTTCTTCACAGTAGCTGGCATGGGGCTATGTTTTGGATTTGTACTGAAAACAGCGTTGATAACACAGGGGTGTTTTTGATCCTGCTGAGCAGTGCTGACACAGCGTCAAGGCCTTTTCTGCTTCTCACCCCACCCCACCAGCGAGGAGGCTGGGGGGGCACAAGGGGTTGGGAGGGGACACAGCTGGGACAGCTGACCCCAACTGACCCAAGGGGTATTCCAGACCATAGGACGTCATGCTCAGCACATAAAGCTGGGGGAAGAAGAAGGAATGGGGGGGACATTCAGAGTGATGGCGTTTGTCTTCCCAAGCCACCGTTATGCGTGATGGAGCCCTGCTTTCGTGGAGATGGCTGAACACCTGCCTGCCGATGGGAAGTGGTGAATGAATCCCTTGGTTTGCTTTGCTTGCATGCGTGGCTTTTTCTTTACCTGTTAAACTGTCTTTATCTCAGCCCACAAGTTTTCTCACTTTTACCCTTCCAATTCTCTTCTCCATCCCACTGAGGGGGGAGTGAGCAAACGGCTGTCTGAGGCTTAGTTGCCATCTGGGGATAAACCACGACATACTGGCTGAGATAAACATTATTGTCGTGACTGAAATCGAAATGAGATGCAGGAATACTGTGGAATTTCTCTACGTTCAGATCCTTTTTCAGTCTGTAATTGCCTTTTCAAGGAAGATAAAAGATGTGTAAAATACTGGAAGCTTACCTGTTCATTTATAAAAAAACAACAACAAAAATCCCCAAGCAAAATCAAATAAATAAGGTGCCCGCTAAGTGGGACAAAGGCTTAGTTAGGTCACTATGCATCTAGTGATCACAGAAGTCAAAACACAGCAGAGCTTTAAGCCAATAGTCAGTTATAGGATCTATTGATAAAAATAGAAATAATACATGGGGGAAATGTAAAAATAGATAAAGGAAAATGAAAAACATTTTAAAAGAAAAGAAAATATCAAAACAACTGTATGTATCAATAGTTGCTTTGCAGTGGTTTTGTCTGCGCTTAGAACCTAAAACCCTGTTATTAAAACAGAACAGAGGCATGCTTACTTCTTTATCTACTACTCCTACAACTACTGCAGTTAATGCTAGAATTTATCCTTAAAATAATATGAAAAACATCTTTCTTGACAGTTTTATAACACCTTTTTTATTACTTGAGGAAACAGGCTTCCCAGAAAAAAAATGTTACAGGCTTCCCAGAAAAAAAAACCCCAATACTACTGTTAGCATTTACATTGATTGTCCTTGTGTCAAGAAGCTTAATTCAAAAAGCATATACATAGACAATATAAAACCATAGCCTCTGTAAAAATGTGGACAATGTACCTGACTATAATTTTAAGAACAATATTCTCAATTTTAAAGAGTATAAATACTGTCAATTATTGCTGGATTCTTTGTTAATTATTATTTAAAATGAAATTACTGATATTTTTCTGGATTAGGTGTCAAAAATCAAACGTATTATTCTTTTCAGAGTAAACTGTCTATAAAGAACCACAAATGCATTCCAAAATTAAAATAACTTGGACTATATTTTCAGCCATGGCTTTTTGGCTACTATTATTATTATCCTATACAACCTCTTAAAAGCAACATCTGGGCCAGACACAGGTCTGGTATCAAATTTCAACTAATGCCTCTGCTACAGATTCATAGATATGCTAATACTTGTTTAAATAAATATGAATTTGTAACATGCTGTTCACTATTTATAAAAATGTTTCAAGGAATGAGGTTGTATGTTTTCCTTGTTCTTTGTCAAGTGATCAATAATGTGGAGTTTCAAGTGTCCAAGCAATTGTCTCTAGTAGAGAAGATAAGAAGAATTATAAAGTTAGCAGTTTCCAGTAACCCACTATGGTTGGTAGCATCTGCTTGTTCTATGAAGATCTGCCTAGTGAAAGACATTTTATGTTCCTATTGTTCCAGGAAGTATTCCAGGGTGTAATACTAGAAGAGAATGCTAATGAGCAATTGCCATGTCATTAAATTTACATTTTGGGTAGTCACTGGGTTACTCTATGTCCTGTTCCTGCCCCTGGCCTTCAACATTGGGTGGATCCTACTTTGAGTAGAAGGTAGTCAACATTGCCCAAGTAGGAAAGTGAGACTGGAGGCCTCCTCAGCTATATTACTGGTTCTCTTATTCAGTTTCTGTGTGGTCCTGATAATGCATTTAACTTACTGCTTTCTATTTCCCCATCTCTAAAATTACAATAATAATTAGATACCTGTTTCACAGAAAAAGCCTAAAGATTATTTAATATTTGCAAAATTAATTCAGAATATAAAGCCCTACATAAATGCTAATCATTCTTATTAAATTAACTTGGTCCTGAGCTGGATGTGCTGACCACACAGTGGGAAAGAAGAAAGCTTTCAGTAGTCATAGGAAGAGTGGAGGAAATAAAAAAGAAAGGAAGGACATGAGTACAAACAGGCATATCTGCCGGCTTATTTTCAGTGGTCAGTTTCTGTGGAATCTCGTTCTGTTGATTAATGAGATTAAATACCATACTTCTTTCAATGGTGATTGCAAACAATTTTCTGAAAGCAAATTAACTTCTCCTGAGAAAGAGAAGAGGTAATAGTGCATCGTTATTCACTGTATTCTTGCTGTGTTCTCTACTGTTTCACTAACTGGCACAGTTGCATCTGTGTTCCTCGTGGGTAGCCCATCCCCGCTTCTACCTCGCGTGAACTTTCTTTTGCATTTGAGCTCCATCAGGAGCCCTAGGTTCATCCTCGCTGTGTCTCTGCGATGCTGGTTTGTTTTCCTGTGCATTGGAACGGGCTGCTTTTGTGCATTGAGGACAACATCCTTGAAGATCAAGCAACTCTCCCAGACCTTTTGCCCCCCAGGGCAGTCTCTGGTGGGACTCTGTCAAGTAGAGCCCTGAACAAGTTGAAATATATTCTTCTGAAGTCCAGGCCTGTAACTTGCTGTTTGTCTAGCTCATTTCCCACAGCACATGATAACTGAACACAGAAGTTCAGCATGTAGAGAACAAATAAATTAGTCCAGAATATGGAAGCAGGTTAGTGCTGTTGTGTTAATTAGTAGCACATAACAGGAAAAAAAAAAAAAAAAAAGAAAAGAAAGAAAAAAGAGACTGTAGAAGAATAAAAGAGATTAGGATAGGACAGGGTTGGATGAAGTGACAAATTTTCTCCACATGTTCATATTTACTGAGTTTTAATTCTACTAGTGAAGGAGTGATTTAATTATACAACTTTATGGTTCAAGACATAACATTATTAAAGACGGCATTGTAATAAATTATTTTAATTCTCTCTAGCCATCCAGCTATGATTATTTCTTCATTTGCATTTATGTAGAAATGGAAGAATAGTTTATAAATCAAATGGATGAAGCTATTATTTCAATCTCTGAAGTTATCAGAAAAATAAACATTACAGAAATGATACGGCATTTTTACCCTGGGCTCTTGCTCTATTTACTACAGGCTGTGCTTTGTACTACCTTTTTAATCTAGGTAATTGTAGAAGTTTTTTTAAGACTATCACATGGATAGTACACACATGGACTTGTTAAACTTTGGTCTTTTGTATTTTTCTCACCTGACAGCTGAGTTTTGTTACCTTTTTTTCTGATTCAAGGCACTGTAAGGTCCTATAAATCATCTTCACAGTATTTGCATCTCTCTTGCATCTCAGGCTTTCTTTGTAACACTAGTGAGTATTAGCAAGTGCAATGATTTACTTCATGTCTCATTCTATCTGCCTATAAAATTCTATAGGCACATGTTTTTTCAAGCAGACCCCATCCCTTTTGTCTAAATCAAATTCCATATATCACAACTATCCCTGAAACTTCTGCTGTCTGTTTTTAGCAATAATGTAGTTTTATACAAGTGCTACTGACAGAAAAAAAAAAAAAAAAGCAGCACTATTAGATATCTCTGCCCTTTGACTTTATTTGGTTATCTGAAGCTTCTTAATATGATCTGTATATGCAATATTAGGAATTAGGATGATTGTAGTTTTAGAATGACAGTGAAGCACCTTGTATGCTGTCAGGAGGTTGTAATTTTTTGGATGTCCTTTACCTGTGCAAGTGAGAATAAAGGAGAAATATTATGCCTCTCTAACAATAACCATTTGCCAATAGGTGCTGCAAAGTGAAAAGCATAAATATTTAAAAGTTTGAATGAAAGAACTGGGCTCCTCCCTGGGTTCTCTAACAATAATATAATTTTTTAACGGGGCATGCAACACATATCAGCCAATGAGCTATACATCAGCACTTTTAGCTCATGTTTTCAGTGCTGTTTGCAGGAATTACTAAGAAGGAACAACAATATGATTAGATATGTTAAATGTTCTGTGGTTGCATTTGGCCTGGTAGTATCTTCCATTGACACATATATGTATACTGACTGGAAGTATGTGAATTATTTGTAATTACAGATGGAAGGTTTACAGTGTAAGCACTGACACATTTTTTTGCCCTTGAAAATGAATTTTACAAAATTCTTTTCAAGTGATTCTGTTTTCCCCATGAACTTGAATAAAATACCACACTTCTTGGAAATATAAAAGAATGCTAAATGACATTACGGAGATATCCACAAATAAATGTCTGCAGTCTTAAATCTCATCATAAAATTGAATTGGACAAGCCTTTGTTCCTAAGCCAATTAGAGATAGAACATCTGACAAATATCGTGAACAAACACTACCATCAACTTCAGCAAAGTTTCCCAAAGGAAGAACAGTTATTTGCATTTCCAGTTTTTCACTTCATTTACAATTTAAACACAAGTTAAACCTTAACAAAGATTGTAGTCACCTAACAACCTCTTCTGACTTTGAAACAAAGTCATAAATTGTCTTCATATTACTCAAAGACATGCGTAAAATCTTCCATCGATCATAAAAATGTCAAACCCTTGCTAAAGCTTTCAAGAAAGTTTTACTTTGATGGGCTTTAATATAAAAATAGACATGCCTCTCGTCTGAAATGTATGTTTTTTTAATCTGGCTGGTATCAAGAACAGTGAGATAAGGATCCTCACAAAGTTATTTATTTTGAGGAGAGATGATAACAAAATGATTACTTTTCTATTAAGAAACACAAGCCGAATAGCTTTGTATTTGGGACCAAAATATGATTACATTTTACTAAAAATCATAGTACGATTTTAATTCTGGCCTAGACAAAGACTCACTATAGATAATTTGCAATTATATGACTTCCGAACTTGGTCACAAACCATAAAAGTTAATGGGAATTTTGGCATCCATACCATGGTCATTAGATTGAGTTTTAAATGTTCTGGGAAAGTTCCAGCTAACATGGGACTGGGATTACAAATTTTCCTTGATCATCTTACCATTTTCTTAACCTGTTACAATACTCTGCCTGGCTGAAAAAGTGCTTGAAGTGTCTCATTCCTCATTCAGATCTTACGACCATGACAGAGAAAAAGATTTACTGTATGCTATCATTTTGTTGATATTTTTTATCATGTGAAAAACTAGCAATAATTCTGGGGTGGGAATTTCCCTCTTTTACTTAAAACATCAGACAGTAATTTTAAGCTTTGATGGTGGGCGGCAGAGGTGCTTTTATCTTACAATGTATTTGAGCCACTGGTTTTTTTAAATAACAATTCAGCTCTGAAATTAGGTAAATGTTGATGTAAATTATGCATATGCTTCAATAGTTGGCACAATTAATATAAAATTAGGAATAAAAAGCTAAAAACTGTTTTGGGGATGAAATTCCATGTCAAAATGTAGTATTTTATCAAGTCTGCTCCAGAGTTAGTCCTAATGCCTTCACCTCTCCCCAGGTTCAGTTATTTCCTTCAAGTTTTAATGGCTTGATTTCACTTCTAGTTATTGGAAGATACATTTTTGTATTTTATAGAAAAGCTGAAAAGCCACAAAGCACTGCTAATAGGATTGAAGACATGACACAGTAAGTACTGATCGTGTTTGTCCAAAGCACAGAAATGGAAGCTACATTCAGGGAAGCAAACAGTTAAAAATGGACACGCACAGTTCACATTTTTTGCTTTGTGTAATGTGCAGAGAAGCATCAGCCTGAAGGCTCATGCACTCCATGCATGACCCCAACCAATACTGCTGTCTATTTTGCTGTTTCACAGAGGTGTCTACAACCTCTATGGCTCTAATGCTTGCTTAAAGCTGGGCCTGGTAAGACCAACCAGTCTGGTGGTGCTTTTCTGCTTGAACCCATGTCTCACTTAGAAAGATTTGAGGGAAAAGCATTTTTGTGAAGTCTCTGTCAGGTTTTTTAATTGAAGATATTCACAATTTTGGAGGGTCAGTGGTCCTTCTAATCACCATTTCTCTTTGTCACCTCTGGGGATTTGTGGCTGAGTGTTAGTGCATGTGTGAACCTCTCAAGATAAAGCTTAACAAAATCTTACAGGGATGAAGTAATTCTGTACCATAAATGTTATAGTACCTTTGGACCTTTGGGGTGGAGGGAGTGAAACTCCAGCACACACAGTGGTGCACAACACAGCCTTTGTGGGCCCTGGCTGTGACTGGACTGTGTTGATAGCACACCAACGTTTGGGCTTTGCTGCAGTTTTTGCACAGCATGATGATTTTCTCTTTTTCTCACTCTCCCACAGCAAGTAGGCTGGGGGTCAACATGAAATTGGGATGGGACACAGCTGGAACAGCTAATGTGACTTAGCCTAAAGGGTATTCCATACCGTATGATGTTATGCTCAGCAAGAAAAGCTGGGGGAAAGGAGGAAGAAGCGGGGATGTTCGTAGTCATGGTGTTTGTCTTCCCAAGCAATCGTTACATGTTATGGGGCCCTGCTTTCTAGGAATTGGCTAAATATGGGCCCGATAATGGGAAGTAGTGAACGAATGTTTCTTCTTGCTTTGCTTGTGTGCACTGCTTTCACTTTCCCTACCAAACTACCATTATCTCAATCCCCAAGTCTTCTTGTCTTCCTTCTATTCTCTCCCTGTCCTGCAGGAGAGGGGATTGAGTGAGCAGCTGTGTGGGTGCTTGGCATTTGACAAGGGTCAACCCACCACAGATAAAACCTTGTTGGGCCAAGGCCTAATACTCACTACAGATCTTTCTAGCATTGCTCCACTAAATGAAAGAAAATTTAGAATGCTGCTGAAGGCAGGAAAAAACATTTTTTTCCAGTCCTACTCAGTGAAGTCTCTATTTATTGAAAGGAAGCTTTCTTAACTAAGTACCAAACTACAAATCCATGAGCAAATGTGAATACAAGACAGGAAGACAAAATACATGCTTGTGTATATTTTAAACACTTGTTGCATATCTGTTCTCACATATTGATTCCATTTTAGGGGTTATTTTCAGAGTTTGCTTTCTTGGTCTTTTTTTTTTTTTTTTAAAGTACACAACAGGTTTACAAAGTTTTCCTACAGATAATTGACTGCCTAGCTGTACCCCAAGGAGAGCATGTAAACAGAAAGAGAGGGTCACGAAGACTCTGACCTGCAGCAGAGCAGGAACAGGACTTACTCCTGCTAGCAGGCAGGAAGCTAAATCCCAGAATACAAAGCAGAATCAGAGTCTATTTAACTCAGAAACCAGTCACCAAAGATGGCTAGGACTATTTGTTTAAAAAAAAGGAGTGTTAAACAGAAGTTCAGACACTTCAAAACTAAGTTCAAAAACTAGGGGCACTCAAGAGGAGAGACAACATAGCAATTCCTGATCCTGATTGTCAGAAAAAGTAATCAAGAATTCTTGTGTCTATCAGAAGGGAGAATGCACTCATGTGAACTACGAAATAATCAAAAAACAACAGAGAGCCATTCAGGTTAACCGAATGCAGTTACTATCAAATTTAAGTGCAGCCCAAAAGCCCAACCATGTGTCACAATGTTTTGACCTGAAAAATTATATTAAATTGTAAATAGCTTTTAAATGAAAACAAAGCCAAATCGAGGTCAGGAACATTAGACCTTATAATTCTATGTTTTCAGCATGGGTTGGGATCACAACTGAAATCTCTATTTTTCAAATTTGTCCCATCTCAAAACTTTTTCTTCTTTTTCAGTCTTACTTGCAGGGCAAAAGATAGAGAAATTGTTCATATGAAAAGCCTAAACAGCTTTGTTTAGGAAGCCTTTTCCTCAAGCCATAATCTGTACTACTCAAACCAGAAAGAATGTGAAGTCCCTTGAACTGTCTCATCCAATTTCTGACTTAAACTTACTTCTCTCTCACTCATGTTTTGTAGATGTTTATTTCTGAAGCTGCTAAGGATGTGGGGTTGGATTATCAAAATTGTTTTTTCATATAAATTTGCAAATAAAACCTAAGAGATACTTGACAGCTATGATATTTGAAAAAGAAATTATCTGGTAAGTGTAAAACACTTTCTATTATGTTGTATTCTGATATTTATTTCTGTTTTCTGAAAGTACCAATACTATGTACTGCATGTCCTGGTAATTATGGTAGTTTGCTGCAGAGTAATTATACTTGTCTCATAAAAGTACAACAGTAAGAGTGGAGAGTGACTAAAGGCTATACTTTTGGTATGAAGTTTTTCTCACAGTGTTAATTAGGGGAAGAAGCAATTACAGATATTGTGCATTTCTGTTACAAGGACTGCTGGTAAAATCCTTTTCTGAAAGCTCTTATAGCAAAGAAGACATAAAGAATTCATTATTATAAGTTTCCTAACCTGTAGGTCACTGTATTTACTCCAGTATTTTGCATTAAATCTGGTGGATTATAATAGACAGTTCTACAGTAACAAATTACATAGTCTTAAAAATATAAGCAGAACATTCACCTGCTGCAGAAGTATTCATTGAATTTCAGTGAATTTATGAAAGCCATAAAGGAGCTAAAAGCTCCTTTCCAAGTATTTTTACTTACATATTTTCCTTTTGTTATAAAAAATGAAAAATCAGAAAAGCCATTTCTCTGACCAGGTAAAAGCTTCTGACACTCTAAGGCTTTGCTTGGAGACTACAACCTACCAAAATTCAAGCTCATATTTTCTTAAGTGCCGCTAGGACAATACCTGACTTCTGAATAGGAAACACACAACTAATTTAAGAAAGTAGCAGAGAATTCTCTTGCTATATTACAGAGACATTCAAGACAATATACTGTAAATATCAAACATGGAGACAAGGAAGAGAGCTGCAAGGCAATGTTCTGTAGGATGTTATAGCAAAATGGTCCCTTCTGAGAAACAGCATGCTCACAACTACATATTTTTTACTTACTGAAGGAATTGAAAAGACAAAGCTAATCCCTAAGGTGAGTTAGAGCGGCTTTTATGCTGCCTAAGCAGGATCAAAAGCAGGTCAGATTCAAATGCTTAGGTCAGGCAAAAGCTGGAATAAGAACAAAGCTTTCCCTTACCAGATTCCTCCTTATACTCTAGCATAGTTAAAAGATATCTCAAGAACCCTTGGGTTTTGGAAACACACACACTATAGCAAGATACACATAGAACGTATCAAATCTCCCTGATGCATAGCAAATCTCCTTGGGCTATAGGATCCACACAATGGCACCATCTGGCCAAGTGGTTTGATTCTTGGGTTGTTAACTCTTTTAACATGTGGACTTTGAGAGTAGCAAACTTGGTACATTGTGGGTTTTAGTAGTACAAAGCACATTGCTTTGTTCCTGTCTCTCTTGTTTGCCTTCTCCTGAAGCAAAGTGTGGAGGGTAAGGGTTCCACCTATCCTGCTCAAACCTACTGTTTTTCTCCTCAGTACCAGCAGCCTTACATTTAGGCATATGCAATGAAGGAGATGTTGCCTGTCACAAAGAACTAGTAGTATAAATTTATCTGCTTTTTTGTCTATGAATTTGAGTATAATGACCAACAATGCACTGAATTAAAAACACTCCTTTTTTTTCCTTTAATTTCTAAGATTTGAGCATCCATACATGATTTAAATATCATATAAAACATTTATTTTAAATAGAAAACAACATAGGCAGTAGAGGGTGGGGGCAGAACAAAAAAAACCCAAAATTACAAACTCCAGAACATTATTAGTAAGCATAAGTTCTGCATAAATTCATGTGTGGAAAGTTTGAAAGTGATTATTGTGTTGCTTTACAATAAAAGGTATATTTCCTCCTATGAAATGTATGTTTAAATTGTTTAAAGTGTACTTTAGCATGTACTGTTTATGTAAAGATTTTCCTTAGAGGAAATTAAGGACCAGATGTATAACGCTATGAAGCAGAAGTCTTAAAAGTCTAGATGTGGGATGTTGAGTGAAATAAGTGATTGAACAAATCAGAAGGCCATCTACAACACTAATGGTATACTTGGTGTTTTTGAATAATTAACTTTATTAGCTCCCTAGAAATGAGAACATTACATGCAGAGCTGACTGCAGTTACCATATGTTGGACAGCTACCTAATGTGATGATACTTCACAGCATTCAAATGTTAAAAAGCATACTGCAGTGAAATGCAGTCTTATGGAATATTTCCATGAACAGCACAGGATTGTAACTGAGCACCTGAGGATGCCATTACATGATAATAGAGGATGTATCTGCAATGGATATGCCAGACATAGAGGTTGAAGAGACAACCTTATGTGCTCCCTCCAGAGAAAAATGGGAGGGGGGTAACTGCACACCTCAGCACCAGTACTGCAAAACTCACAGTTCAACTACATGCAATGTATTATGAGAATAGATGAAGAATCCCAAGAAACAGATCTGGTGACTTCACTGAAAAATCAGTTGCAGAGGTCATGAGAAGAACAGATGAAATTAAAGATTAAAAGTTCAGGAACGAATGTTAGGGTAATGGAGAAACCTAAGAAGCCTGGATGGCCTAAGTAATGTGCTTTGCCAAAGTGGACCATGAGATACAAACACTATACTGAAAGGCAGATGAAGATTTCATTTTTAAGATACTTTTAATTTTTAATTGTCCGTCATGCAGGGCAGTGACATTAATCTTTAGGTTTCCATCCACTATTATACTTTTTTTCCAAATGTTTTCTAGCATCTGTGCTTTGTCTATAAGAGATCATCGCATCTACCATGCAACAAAAAGATTGCAGAAAACTTAATTCTGAGTTTTCTAACAAGTAAGATACTATGATGCTTATGATTAGATAAGTCTGACTGATTGTATGCTTACAAAATATTGAACTATACATGTGTATAAAGAAATGAACAGATATGCTAGTGTTGACAAGTAGACCCATGGCAACTCTAGCACATTAACATGAGATAAAAGAGCAAGTTCTGAAGAATTCCTGCAATCTTCACAGAAATACCAAGAGTATAAAGCAGAGAGAAAAGGATCCCTTAAGTAGGGTACTCAGGGAGGTAGGGGAACTCATTCAGTATATGACTGTCTACTCCTATATATCAGTATCTAGTATTCTAATGCGAGTGCTTAGTACCTCTGAAGAACAGGTCTAGCCTGAATTAGAACAGATAGTAACACAAAATATCTCGTTCCTCCAGAAACACAAACATCTAAATCTAACATCTGTTTCACTTGAAGCAGAATGTGAACAGAATGGCGAGGGACTGAGGGGACAATTGCAATCATTAGGGAACTCTGACGTTAGCTGTTCTGCAGGACTAAAGTGTATTTCCCCAAAACAATGCCAAATAGACTTGCTTAGAAAACAGACACAGATGCTGCATTTATTTTTATTTCTTAAAATACAATACATTTTATAGCATACAATGAATTTTTAAATACTTACTAATTTAGAATTCTGAGCAGTATTAAAGTGGTCTTTAAATGAGGATTAAAAGAAGAAATCAATTATCTATGGCCAGGGCCAGATTCTTCCTGCACTGGGAATCCTAGAGAGATTCCCCTGACTCAGAAAAAAGGGGCCAGAGAAAAGTTTCAGTCCCTACACTGTGTGGTAGTAACATAGCACCAATGGTAATCAGGAAATAGCCTCCTTCCTGCTGACTTCACTGGCATGTGTCTTTGATGTGATAGGAAAAGATCCTTGAGATCTTTTACTCTTAGACTGACCACCTAAACAAGTAAATGAAAAGGACTTTTAAGTTGTACCTGTAAGTTTATTTGAACAGCTACTAGAACTCAGAAACCTCAGAGTGAGACAGAAGGGCAATAAAAGGGGATTCCCATCTCTAGACCGCTGTGTATCTGAAGAGATAGCCTTGCTTTTTCTCCAGTCTTGTTTTCAGTCTAACAACATTTATGCAGGTATTTAGGTAACAGTAAACTCGTATCAGTCCCCTCAGTCCATATGTATTTATATATATATTATATATATATATATACACTAATATATTATATATACTAATATATATATTCTTTTTTTCCAGTAGACTTCTTCCTGGTTCTCTGCCTTTCCTTGCAAGGCACCAGTCTTCTTCCTGTGTCTGAGTCTCAACCTCTGGCTGTCCTGGTCAAGAAACTTTTATTCCCTAAGCATACTCAGTTACTCCCAGCCTAGACTTAATTTTCTCCCTGTTCCAAAGTTTCAAGGAGTCAGGTGGAACAGAACAGGCAACTTTAACTTTCTACTGCCAAGCTTCAGAGGAACATAATCCAGTAAGAAACAACAAAATTTAACACAACTCATGCTGCCCAATACATTTTCCCTGGTAACTGTTTATCAGGAAACTGTAACCCCTGATCTTTAGACTTGGTTAACTTTCATGGGATATTTTCCCACATCTCTACCTTCCTTCAGTGAAAGTGCCTCCTCTATGTAGTACTATACAACAACCGTAGAGTACACTGCAAAGTGATCATGGAGACTTTCATACTGCATCTCCACCTTATGCAAAGAGATATTTGGATAGGTTGCAAAAGTCTTTTCAGCATCCTTTTGAAAAAAAAAAAAAGGGTTGGTATTGACTTACTACTCTAGATTTTATAAATCTCCACATTTTTTAAGTAATTTGCATTATGTTTAACTAAAATAAAACCAGAATACAATTCTAAGGGTTCTAACACCTCCAGTTATTTTGGTTCCCCTTTGAATTATAAAATCATAGAATCATTTAGGTTGGAAAGGACCCTTAAGATCATTGAGTCCAACTGTTAACCTAACACTGCTAAGCCCACTACTAAACTATGTCCATATGTGCCACATCTACTTATCTTTTAAATACCTCCAGGGACGGTGGCTCAACCACTTCCCTGGGCAGCCTGTTCCAATGCTTGACAACCCTTTTGGTGAACTTGAATATCTCTTCCAGAGCTAGCCCAGGGGGCTTGCCTGCACTTTATTCTTTGCTGTCTGCTCTAGTCCACTAAAAGAGCGTGAGTAAGCAAGAGAAAAGAAAGCTGTTGTGTCGCCTTGTCCTGGCTGTGGTGGTCCACATCAGCTGGAGTCCTCCAGAAGGAGGGGAGCTGCATGTGCTGCCCCAAGACTGATGGAGCTCAGCTCCTCCAACCAGAGAAACTTTGGAGCACAGCATGAAGCAGGTTTGGAGAGCTCTAGCAAACTGGCAGCTAGCAGCAGAAATGTGGGTGGTGGAGTTCTGAGAGGTTTCAATAAAGCCTCTGAAATAACAGAAAGAGAGAGATTTTTCTGAGGAGGACCTAAGGGAGACTGTATGGTTTCCGAAACCTGAAAGTCATGGAAGCTGCAGGGTAAGAATGGGAAAGCTGAGGAACAGGATTCACCATCAAGCTGACTGTGGCAGATGATAAAATTGTTTTCATATGCCTTTCCTTCTATTTGGTACTGCACAACACAAATGAGATTTCTCTAACTAAAAGGACTACTGAAAAAGTTTTATTTTCTTCGCTAGACAGTCTAAAGGGTCAAAGCCTTTTTTGTTTTTTTTTTCATGTGTTAGCAGTTTGTGAGTTTGTTATGATTTGTAAGGACTCAGGCAAAATATCGTCTTTAGATTCAATCCAGAAGACATAATCCTGTCTATAGGACTACATCTGAGGAATATCCTGTTGATGTCAGTAGGAATTCTTATGGCAAAAAAGTATTCAGGCCATCAGCTTAATTAATTCCTGCTCTTTTTATCCAAACTCAGTGGCTTCATGGTTTCACAGGTTATGGAGCAGAGAACTGCAGAATGTTCAATCCCATATATTTTCTTTAAAAAGTTATGATCTCAAATCATTAAACTAAATAGGCTTTTTAAAAGTTTTAGATGCAAGAATAATTCTAGAGAAAAATACCATTTATTATGAACAAATACATGATATGTCTTCCTTGTTGCTGTTGAGAATCTGATTTCAAATGAGGCCACTACTTTCACTAAACAGATGGACAATTACATGCACAGAGCTATAAAGAGACATCTAGTCCTTAATATTACCTTTATCTTCAGCTAATGAGCAGAGAAAGACCCAGTCAGAGGCACTGTCTGTTGCCACAGACAAACAGGAGACAGGCAGCCTGTGCAAAGAGACATCATTGTCATAAGAAGATCAAACATGGTTACTGATTTTGAGTTAGCACAGTCTTTTGAGTGGTCACCATACCAGCAAATACTAAATTTGTTCCTCTTTATTTACTATTTCTCTGGACAAAACAGAGTGAATTATTAAAAGCCAAGATTCAGAACTGTTACCTAACCTTCCGATTTTGTGCACAGCTGAACAGCATGTTTCCTATGTACTTTGTGAAATAGATAACCATTTCTGACCTCTGGAATCATTTGCATAATAAGCAAAATGTAATGCACAGTTACAGTTGTTGATGGTACATGTTTTAAGCCACCATTACATATACCTGAAACTTCCTAATTAAAGAATATGCAATTAAAGATTAAAATAATGAGCATAATAATTAGGAATTAATCTTTACCTACCTTGTCTGAGTTAAAATGAGACTTCCACTGTTTGCAATGAATGTAACAGTCCAACTACAGCTGAATTAATTTATCATACTCCTTAAAGGACTTCCAGGCTCACTATATGAATCAAGGTTAAGAAAAGTCATGCAACTTCAAAATTTCACTTTGGGGACTCATATTGTAATTAACAAAGAAAATGGAGAAATATGGCTCTTAAAATCTGCTTATCAGTAAGCGAAAAAAAAAAGCTAAGGGACCAAGTTATTCTGAAATCTCAAAGCAAGTTGATACAGAGTGACAAATAAACCACTTTAGATATTGTACATCAATACTACTCAAAGTAAGCACAGTCTAAGACCATCAACCCCTATATACTTAATTCTGCTTGTATCAGTACTACAGAAAAATTACTTGTGAAGATAATAAAAGGGTGAGGTCTCTTCTGACCTGAATTATCCTATGATCCTATTTGAGATTATATAGATATACATACAATTTCAGCAGTAGAATATCAGTAAGCAAAAAAGGGTTACACTAAATGACTCAGAAAGAAGAACAGCAGTGGGTTATCTCTTCTAATTTTTAATAAATCTCTGCCTTGCAGATGAGAAGAAAAAAACCAAAACCAGCACAATCTTCTGTCCCGCAAGACCTCAGAGAACAACATGGAAAAGGTACTAGCTTTCAAAGAGATGCATACCTCTACAACCTTAAAGCATAGAGCACAGAATAAAATTCAGTCAAGAAATATTGTCTCTTTGGTAGAAGTGTACATTCAACACTTTAACACATCAAAACCAGCAAGTACGCAATGAGACAAGAGTATCTTTATGTAATAGGAGCTGCAGTCTTGTGACTGTTTCTGTTTTTCCTAATCTTTATTCTCTTGGTCCACTATGCTTTTTGCTCTTTAGCATTTTACTGCAAGATATTTCATTGTTCTGTCCACCCCTACTGCCTATATTACTTGCATTTTAAAGCTATCTACACTTTAAGATTTCCCATTTTCCACTCTTCCTTCTATACTGAACAAAAATAAAACTATAATAATACTTTGCATATGCCTATTACAGGATTTCCTGGGTTCATTAACTGTACTGTGTCCCACAGCTGAATATAACAAGGATTAACTAATGCACTTCAAATTTTATTCCCACTTGATCATGATGTCTGCACACTCTAGAAAAGAAGCTCTTATAATCTATATTTAAAGAACAAGTAAGTATCTCTTGTCTGAACTTTCTATTTTTCCTTTCTACAGAGTTGAGTACTTGCTTTGGTTTTAAAAGCTCTTCAAAGTATTTACAGAATGATGCAGAAGTTCTTTCAGTGAATTATTAGAAAAGGTTTTAGAAAACTCTTCAGATACAGCCAGTCATCCCAAGATGATTTCTGATGCTGATTCCAAGCATGATTTCTCTCCGTACAAGGGAGACTGAGTGAATCTTCAGAAATGTCCCTGAAGTTTGAAGACTTTTCTGTAAATTGACACCCATGCAGTACTTCATCGTTTTACTCTTCTTTCTTTCACACGCTTTGTATTTTTCTCACAAGTTCATCAGTCTGAATCTCTCTCACACACACAAACAGAGCTGCAACCCCCATCTGTATCATTTCTATCAAGCTACAATCCAAGTTATTAAATTTTTCACTAGCTTTACAGGCATCATCAGCTCCTGACACATCTCTGCCAAGTCTGAACCTTCCTGAGTGCACCATGGGCAGGTACTGGAAGCAGGGAACATGCATTTGTCCCTATATAAAGCAATGTACAATGCTTCTGTGTACAATATCAATACAAGCATTATTGACTTAATATAGTAATACATAAAAATCTAACAATTCAACCCTTCATCCCATATTCAAAGTTTTAATGTCAAAGTTTATGGGTCACTTGTACTATGTGACAGATGACCTATATGGCTGCAAATCCTCTTCATTCCTGACCTGTCCTCCCACGACAATTTCTGCCACTGCTTCCAAGCATGATGTTTCTTGCTTCTTGTTAGCTATGTCTTTCAGCATAATTTATGAAAAAAAAAACAAAAAAAAAACCCAACATATTTTTAGAGACATGTGATTGATTTTCATTTTTAGTCAGATAGCAAAACCAGAACTGGGGCATATTTTCTTCTAAAGTGAGAGATGTCATCAGTGATGGGACTTACCCTCTCTTCTGAAATAGGTGTTAAGATAGCAAAGTCAACGTGCATGTATCAGGGACCTGCTTGCTTTAGCAAATACATGGATCATTGTTAATGAGCAGACTGTAATATTTCCTCAGAAATGTATTTCTTGTGACATAGTTTTTAGTTAAAGGAATAGTTTGACCAACATCAGAACAGTTTCCAGCATGAAAGCTGTGGTAATAACTCTTACAAGTGAATTTTGATGTGGACTTATTCAGATTTATCTTACCAACCACTGGAAACTGCTAGCTGGTAAGTACTTTTCCACAAGATGTTAAAAAATTCCCGAACCACTACATGAACAACAACTTCTATTTGCACTTCCATTAGAGTAATCATGTGCTGTAGTGGCACGGCATATGCACTACTCTGAGCCCAAAAGACAGTTCATTAAGTTTGGGGCTGATACTTTGATCTCTTATGCTCATACAGCTTCTGTCGTATTGTCCCTCTTCAGTGAATACATAGAAGACAATTCTTCTGGGCTGTCATTCAAGCACCACTTGCAAGCTTGGTTTCCATTAAAATTATGTGCTAGGGAGAAGATGAGCTTTGCAATCACTCATGCCTCCATGTGGTACTGACACTATACCAGGCCTTATTTTTGGTTATAAGAGGCTATTGATACGGGGAGAAAAACAAATGCACAGTATACACAAAGCACAGTAGTTTCTGTTAAAAAAAAAAAAAGCCATGCAATTTATTTCTTACCCAACTCTCACTTCCCTCAGGGCATGAACAAGGTTTGACACCCCTGTCCCCCCAGGGACCTGGCTGTCTTTGCCAGAGGCCGGCTCTGCGGTGGTGTGGACGTGGGGCCCAGACCCAGGTGAGAGTGTTGCTGTGTGAGAGCCAGCTGGGAGCAGCTCTGTGGGCTGGGGCTGATTCTGATGGCTGCCACGGGACTTGCTCTGCAATTCTTGTTCAGCTGCTGTAGGATTGTCCCTCTCTCCTAAAAGGACACTGTCTCTGCCTGCCTCGCTGTCACACTGCCTTCCCTTGTGAGGCAGCCCACGCTTGTGGCCCCTTACACCAACTTTTCCAGAGATGCTGACTCAGAGACATTTGTCATTTCAGGTCAGAAAACCTTTTAAGTAAGCAGAAGAGGAGGCATGCATTCTCAACTAAGCTCTAACTTTGCTTTTCTCAGGAAGAATATTGGTTTTTAAAAAAGTCTTCTTCAATGCCTTTGCATTACACTTGATGATTCAGCTCAGGAGCACTGAGAAATGCACACTACGCTGTGCGTCTCGGGAGCTGTTTAGAAACAGATTGCATATATGAAATATGTGGCTTTTATACCACCTGCATCGATATAATTGCCTCTGGGCCATTGATTTCATTCTAAAAATCCATTAAAATTGATTTTATTGTTATATAAGCCATGAATACAGAAGAATATCTAGCTAAATTTGTTTGTCTATGAAGGTGAAGCTATTGGTATGAAGATCTTCAAACTATCAGTATTATGAACTATCAGAATCAGCACAATCACTTAAACATCTAGAAAGCTGTCTGAATGATTCTTTCTACAAGAAAATGACATGTAGAAATAAGATAAAAATATGTTATTTACTTCCCTAGAGCAACGCCTTTGCCTGCTTACCTTACATGACCTATTTCCACATGTAATTGCATGATTTCCATAAAGTTAATAACAATATGAGCATAGAAATATGTCACTGAATAACAATAAATTAACATAGCTAACCCAAAGGAGTATGGAGCAATGCCAGAAGTGCTGAGTTATATTCTCTGATGTTGCATAAAACTATGCAATAGACAGTTTGAGAGGACCCACAGAACATCTACTTCATAAACTTCTATTTGTCATAAGCTACAAGATACTTTCAACAGTCTATAACAAATTTCTGCAATGAAAAACCATACAGCATTATGGACTGAGGGGAAGAGATCAGGGACTTTCTCAGTATCCTATATTCCTTTAGTAAAGGTGACTTGCACAGTGAATACAGTAAATACATTATGTTTTATTAATAATTGGTTGTGTGCTCACACTATCTGTAGTGTCACCATACAAGCACAAATTGTCTCTTTTTGCATGGATACTTCAGAATTAGCTTAAATCAAATCAGTATGAGGAACTGAAGTGAGAAGTGACTTGAAGGTGTCTTGACAAGGGCTAATGATAAATGACAATACACTCAGTTATGAGAAGTTGAAATGGAGTATATTTCCAGTATTCATGTTAAATTTAATTTTGACATCTTCATTTACATTCTGCAAGTGGGAATAGAAAACACATTAATGAAACTGACAGCTAAATTGGGAAATGTTGCAACAAGGACAGAGAAATAGCACAAAGGGAAATAGGGATTTTGAAACAGAAAATAAAATGTGTTCAGAAATTTGCAGACCAAAACAATTAGGAATTTAATATTCCCTCCAACCCATCCAAGAAAAATCACAGCAGAAGAAATGGAAGAGTACCAGTTGCCAGGAGAGTTTTAGATACTGAGTTACATGAGAGTACAGATAGTTGACTTTTTTTTGCTGCTGGAAATGCAGAAGTGCCTATCCATGTGTGGCCATTCATCACTGTGTGTTTGGATCACCTTATCTGTCCTCATATAGCAGGGAAATTATATTTTTGCCTTATTATAGTTAGAGCCATAATTAAATGTAACTAATTTCTCAAAATTACATTGTTATAACCAAGAAAGTAATTGAATTAATAGATTGCGATGATTGACTGATGAGGAATACTAAAATAATCAAAGGTGTGTGGTTTAGGTAAGCAGTTAGTGTGGGAGGTCATCAGAGCAGTCTGAAAATGTCCACTGAGGAATATCAAGGAATAAGGAAGTTCAAGTTTCTACAAGTAAGTACACACATCAGGGAGCAAATTGGATAAAATTATGAAACTGAAAATTCAGAACCAATTCAGTACTTTCTAACAGTGAGGACTGTTAAACTTTGGGAATTGTCTCTCAATGAGAAGTAATGAGATTTCCATTACTCTGGCCAACTTGCATTAGACGAGCCAGTCCAATTTTACAACAGGGAATAATTGCAATGGCAGGGAGATGGACTAGATGACTCTAAAAACTCTTTTTCCATCCTTAGCTTTTACAACACAAAGGAAATCATCTGGAAATACAGATTGCAATGGAAAATGTCTTCTTCCTAATGGCTACAAATAAAGGCACTTTCCAGATAATGTCGTCTCCCTTTTATTTCTCTGCTCTGACTGCACATTACCACATATGTTTTTAAGAGAAACTAATAAAGTACATTTTAAAAGAAAAAAATAATACAGGGAAAAGAGCACTGAAAAGAATCACACTGTGCCTAAATCTGTAAAATCATTCTGCATTCTCAAAAACAATGTTTCTTTTCATTTAAAACACTTGTAGACAATGCAAGTGAAAACTACACATATTTCCTATGCAAATTCATATGAGAGTAAAGAAAGCAAAAAAAGCTGAAGAAAAACAGTAGAAAGAAGGAAGAAAATCAATGCACTCAATCACACACAAATTTAATTTTTTTAGTGTTACAATCTACCTAAAATCTCTATATTCTGGATTTTTTTTAATTTTTTTTTTTACTAGAAAATATTATACACTCCTAGGAGTGTTGAATACATTTGGGGTTGTAGGGGTATAAAGACATTTCTTTCACCTTTGCAATATTATGTTTCTTTCTTTCTTTCAAATGTACTACAAATTCACTATTACACGGAGCAATGAGAAAGATACATTCCTTTTAAGTCTGTGTGAACTCCACATCAGTAATGGTATGAAGAAACTCAAATTTGGGAAGTTTGCTGACATTACAGTCATGTATAGCAGTTTCCAGTGTTGTTGGAGACATTAACGTTCAAAGTCTGTGCTCTGGACATGTTTGTTCCCCTTCATTTGGTTAGATGAGTTTGCATTTTTTACAGCAAAATGCTTTTATAACCCTCACTTCCACATGTCTCAAAGATATGGATAGACTACAAGTTCTGTATTAGTGTATTGGTTTTATGTGGCAAGGTTTTGGTAGGGGGGGGGGTTACAGGGGTGGCTTCTGTAAGAAGCTGCTGGAAGCTTCCCCTGTGTGTCCAACAGAGCCAATACCCGCCGCTGGCCAAGGCCGAGCCAATCAGCAATAGTGGTAAGGCCTCTGTGATAACATTTTTAAGAAGGAAAAAAAATTGGGATGGGGAGAAACAGCTGCTGGAGAGAGGAGTGAGAACATGTAAGAGAAACAACCCTGCAGACCCCAAGGTCAGTGCAGAAGGAGGGGGAGGAGATGTTCCAGGCGCCGGAGCAGAGATTCCCCTGCAGCCCGTGGGGAAGACCCTGGTGAGGCAGGCTGTCCCCCTGCAGCCCAGGGAGGTCCACGGGGGAGCAGATCTCCACCTGCAGCCCGTGGAGGACCCCACGCCAGAGCAGGTGGGTTCCCAAAGGAGGCTGTGACCCCATGGGAAGCCCAAACTGGAGCAGGCTCCTGGCAGGACCTGCGGACCCATGGAGAGAGGAGCCCACGCTGGAGCAGGTTTCCTGGCAGGACTTGTGACCCCGTGGGGGACCCACGCTGGAGCAGTGTGCTCCTGAAGGACTGCACCCTGTGGAAGGGACCCACACTGGAGCAGTTCGTGAAGAACTGCAGCCCGTGGGGAGGACCCACGTTGGAGCAGTTCATGGAGGACTGTCTCCTGTGGGAGGGACCCCACGCTGGAGCAGGGGAAGAGTGTGAGGAGTCCTGCCCCAAGGAGGATGAAGCGGCAGAAAATAACGTGTGATGAACTGACCGTAAACCCCATTCCCCGTCCCCCTGTGCCACTGCGGGGGTTGGTAGAGAATCCGGGAGTGAAGTTGTGGCCAGGAAGAAGGGAGGTGTGGAGGGAAGTTGTTCTGAGATTTGGGTTTATTTCTCATTAACCTACTCTGGTTGATTTGTAATAAAGTGAGTTAATTTTCCCCAAGCTGAGTCTGTTTTGCCCGTGATGGTAATTGGTGAGTGATCTCTCCTGTCCTTATCTCGACCTGCAAGCCCTTTGTTATATTTTCTCCCCCCTGTCCAGCTGAGGAGGGGGAGTGACAGAACGGCTTTGGTGGGCACCTGGCATCCAGCCAGGGTCAACCCACCACAATTGGATACTATCTCATTTTCATGTATTTCATGTAGAAAATAGGTGAGATTCTCTGTCCTAAGCTTGATATTATGATCATTTGAAAACCTTCACTAGGACTGAAAATAAGTACTGTATTTTCTGAAGTAGCACATTTACTAGAAGCCATGCTGAGGTCATATTAGATCACAAGTAATCTGCAGTGAAAGCCAGTAGTTCTTCTGGCTAGTTTCATGCATCTTTTGTATCCTTACGCTCATCTACATGTGCATACATGTTTAAAGTGCACATATATATGTATGTACAATAATAATGACATGATAATATGCATAAGAATTTATTTAATTATGTATACTAAGTATGTATGTTATATAGATGGCTTAAATATATTACTAGTTTAACACAAATCCAACTACTCAGATATCACTATATTTTATTGCAGAATCACTGCCAATATTATCACTGATTTCCGTAATAAGTTCCTACCTCTTCATCAGCTCAGTTATCTCAGAATAGGTTTGGAGATATGATTACACATACATAACCATGACAGCAAAGGCATTTGGATAGAAAGCATTCCACTTAATAGGTCTTAGCACATCAAACTCATTCCTCAATCATGTTTTCTGACCTTCAGACCAAGCGTTTGAAAATGCTCCCACAAGTAACAAAGAAATTTCTTGTTTTGTGAGCTTGTGGAAAAGGGGGGGTCATATGCAAGTTTAGATACAAATGGTGGGTTTATATTGAAGTAGTGCAATAAGGGTGTAAGCTTTGGCATAACTCCTTTAAGCTCCAATAGTCAAGAAGCACATAAGTGTATGGTTAGGTATATCTATATTCCCATTTAAATATGGATTTATGACCATTTAATTTGTCTATGCTGAAAAAAATGGAAGAAATATATGTATAAAAATATACAAGCTACTCAGCTTGCAAAAGGTGACAACGAGCTTTGTACTCTCATCGGCTATTTAGCAGGTTATTCTTTTATCTTCAGAAGACAAAAGAATATCAGATCATTGGAAGAATGATAAATAAGGAACAATTAATCCACCTTAATGCAGGATTTAACTTGCAGCCTTTTCAAGTTTCTTTATCTTTTAAGCTTTTTTGAAGCTTCATCAGATCCTCCATCTGTATAAGGATATGATACAGCTTCCTATTCATAGCATCAGTTTCTTGATCCCTCTTGGGCTAGTCTTTGGAAAATGCCTGCTGACATTATCAGATAGAGTGTGAGACACTGAAAAGGTAAAATAACAGAAAAAAGTAGTAGTGGCTAAACTAATTAAAAAAATTGGAGGCACACCCCCTGTAAAACCATGTTAAGAAAAGAAAATTGATGAGGCAATGACAGAACCACAGATCAACATGCACGATGTCATTGTTATTTCTAGACAGCTTGAATCATAAGTTATTACAATGTCTAATAGCTATCCTTTACAATGATAATAAAACAGAAACGTGCTCGGTAGCTGGCATCTAGAACAAACTCTTGCTGTTCAGAAATCCTATAAATCTACATGCTGTTTACCATGCTTCACGCATTCATAAGGATGTACAGGCCTAACAAGTAAAAAGAGTATTACAAAAACAGTTTCCATCTTTAGGAGTATGCAATATATTTATTCATGAAGACTACAACAAAAGCCATTATGAAAAAGACAAGTAGATAGATTTTTTTTTGCTACTGGCACAATGTGTCAAAGTGTCTCAGCTCTTCAGTTTCCCAAGGTTGTGATCAGAAGGAAGATGATCCATTTATATATAAGAAAGCAAGTAGATGATCATTATCCAAGTCTTACCAGACTATCTACCTAAAGAAAAGTACAGATTTGTAACAGATTTAGCTAAGAACACATAAATTACTATCAGAATGAATAAGTCTAAACTGACCAAAGCCAGGAATATTAAGTTGGATTCACTGTGGGGAAGACAATTGATCACAATTTCTGATGTATTAATCTTGAGTGATCAGAGACAAAATTTAGCAACACTACAGAATATACACAACTATCTGAGTTCTGCTTTAATTTATAGTCTGCTGGTTTACAGAAGACATTTCTGTCAGCTAACTGGAGTCCCTATGCTGTGCAGACAGTGAACTATAGCAGTTTAAAAGCTAAGCCCTTTGTACAGAAGAACTTATTAAACATGTTACAACACTTCATTTTTTTCTTATGGATGTACTCCTGAAAAACAACTTTCTGTTGTGACTTTAAATTGCCTGAGATTTAGATTACTCTTCCTACATAAACATGTTCATTGCAGTCTGTGTTCACATTTATGTGGTTAAACTTGTTAGAACTATATCAAATCATCTACAACTTCATTATAAATATTCATACAGACATTCTTACCATATACCACTTACAGGAATCCCATACAGGAGCTGGGGTTGAGTGAAGTACCTCTCCAGATTTCCAACACATCGTCTTCTGGACTTCTAGAAAAAATTAGTCTTCTCTCAGGTCAAAATATCATACTCTTATTGTCAGTCCTAGACAAAAATGACAAAACACAGGGCATGTGATCTGGGAAACATACCTTTAGAATCACTTCATTTTGGTTTTGAGCAAAATATGGCTCATTTTAGGTTTAACTCCAAATTAATCATTCAGCACAGAGGATCATGATTTGAATTCTAACCTGATGGTAGTAAATACAAACATGTACCATTACAATGATATTAAAAGCAACCAGTGATTTTATATTAAATCAGCTTACAATTTTCATTAAAACATCTCATGTGATGTTAATCTTGGATTATTGAAAACACCATGAAGTATATTTCAAAACTTTCTTGGTCTTTGAAAACAGTGAAGAATATTCAGCCCCTTCACTTTCTTTACTGGAAAAGTTGACTAGATCCTATACATTGCCTTAAATAGTATCATAGAAAAGAAATTTCTTAACGTGTATCTATGCTGGAAACCATAAATCTGTTTGCACCATGTTGAATCAATCAAAGGTTAGTTTGAATTTGTTATCTTGTGTAACAGTAGCTCTGAAATTAATTTACTATCAGCTTCATCATGGCTTCATCATGGGCAATTATGACTTGCAACTAGTATGTATGTCAGCCACTGCGACTTCACAGTTGCTTGACATTTCAGGTAAATTAAGGTAGTTTGAAAATAGTACAGCTCATTTGTGGTTGCAGTACAGACATACTCTTAGATCTTATTGTGACTCTAACCTTGATGGAGGATGTTCAGACCCTATTTGTAGTGCAGGATAAAGGAGCACCCTCTAGTCCCACCAGGACTGCAGGAGAAGCCCTGAGTACATACCACTCCATCTCCTCCTCAACTCCTCCCTGTATTCTGATTCTCATGGGATTTCCATCAGCTTCATGGAATGCGAAAGAAGATGTGAAGTTCTTCCAGGTCCTGACCAGTCATCTGCAGAACATAATGGAGATACATAAGAAACTTAAAGCCCCTTAACCTAGCTTAGATAAACCAGTCTAGTGTTTGTGAGACAACAGCACTGACGAACAAAGTTGTGATGCACAGCATGGATCTGCTTTACTTCTTCAGTAACACTAATTCTGTGTCAAAAGCATATGAGTTCCTGCCAATTCCTCTCTGAACTCTTACTTTTACTGTGTTGTACGTAGACAGGAGTCAGAACAGAGGCAAAAGTAGATCTGCTGGAGTTGCTCTCAGTATTAAAAGAGGCCCTTGATTTTATCTACTGTAATTTCAAAGACATAATCTAACATTCCAGAGGTTAACACAATGCCTCTATCCAGAGTTTTCATGGAAAGCTATCATATTATAATGATAATATTCCTAACCTATGATTAATAAAAGCACAATCACTCAGCAGTATACTAGCTGGTCTTGTCATGTGAAGATGTATTTCTTATTTGATCACTCCTTTCTAGAGCTGACTTGGAACCACTCTTCCATTACCAATCTTTTTCTGATTTTCCATATCATTTTAGTGAAACAAGTAGAATAATGTCATCTTTTAAAACACCCTGAAAAATATTCAGTGGAGAAAGACATGACGACTGTCAGTAGAATCCATTCATTTCCACAAAGGATCTCTTTTCACTTTTATTTAATTTGATTTTTCTATATTTTTTTTTGTAAGATGCAAAAATAGAATATCACTGCATGTCAAAAACAATTTTAAAATGAAAATATAACTTTTCCATTAAAAGAAAGGGCTTGGTTTTCTTTTTTTTTTTTCTGAGATGGATATTGTCAAAATTATTACAATCCTGTAGAAGAAATAATTGCAAAGAATCGGTATTTTTAATTAGGAGAATATTCCACCATAAATGTTTCAATTACCTCTTCTCTTGACTGCTTTCCTCAGCAACTGAGCCAGTGGAAATTGTGTTTCACTGAGCTGCTTGACCATTCAGACACAACCCAAACTAAGAAGAGTCTATCCAGATGTCCTGCTTTACTACTGCATGCATTGTTGTGATAGAAGCATGCCTGACACTGCTTTGCCTGGTAAAATCTTGCTGTCCTTCTGAGTTTCATTTCCTATCAAGCCTTTATTAAACTTGCATGGTTCATCTTTCCAGCAGTCTTAACCAGAAAACTTCTAAGAATGTCATATGCCTCATCACCGATGCAATAAATGAGGAAGTTTACTTGCTCTTCATCAGAGAGTGCCTCTGATTACTTCTGTGATGAAAATCTCTGACCCTGTAGTGACTTGGTGAAATTAAAGGATGAAGTTTCAAAACACTTAATATCACATTTCCACTGCAAAAAGATCCTTATTTTGTCAGTATAAGAACAGTCATAAAAATATAAAGCTGAACATATTACTTAATAGAATAAAGTCCACATTTTGATTTCATGTGATGATTCTACAGAATTTGACAGCAAGGGAGCCTTCCACCAAAAATAGAGAAAAATTGCAAGCATAGCCACAAGATAAGCCACCCAGCTAACGATCTCCACCCTGGCTCCTTTTCAGCCTGCAGTCTGAAGCATATCCTTGGACTTGATGGACAAAACACTATTAAATTTCACTGTGGATTGCTTTTTTGTCTGTAAGGTGCTTAGAGGAACATTGCACTGCATTGTTTCAGATTGCTGCAGTAATCATCCAAAGACAGTAGCATTTGAAAGTGCAGCTAACAGGCAAATCTTTAACCACAAACTAAGTGAAAACTTGAGATTGTCTGGCTTAACAGTTGAGCTGGCTGTTCTCTCCAAACATTTCAGGTTTGCATCAAATGATGTATGCAGTTAGTAGTCCTGCTGAAGTAGAAAAAATATTCCCAAAATGGTGAGAAATTAGATGTGAAAGAATAAAGAAAAAGACAAATCTTAATCCTTGCAGAAGTCCAGCCTACTGGAAAAGAAAAAACAAGTAAATCTATACAGCTTATGCTTTTTTGCATGGTTCTCACAAGGTGAGTACTCCATTAAATTCCAGAGTAGTAGAAGCAAGTAATATTCTAAAACTCAAATCTGATGGGCAGTTTGTTTAATGTTACTACTTATCAGCTCTCAAGTGAGATATATTCTATACAGATACATTACTGTGAAGCTCACATGCATATAAATACTGAAACTGTCTAGGAATCAATCAGAAGGAGGAAACAAAAAGGGAAAAAAAACCCATCACAGAGTTCTCATGATCAGTAGTACTAAATGGGGTAGCTATGTATTTATTTCCCATATCTGACAGAAGAATGGTGTACAAAACTTGGATTCCAAAGGGCTGACTGTCAGCAGAAATTTAAAACAAGTTTATTATCCATTTTTAATAAGCACAAATTAACAATAAACAAATTATAGTGAAGGACTCTAAGTCCTCAGTTTACAGGTGTTTCATTTTAAAGCTTTTCAGAAATGGCTACTAAAAAAAAGTCTAACTGAAGTCGATGGGGCTAAATGTGCTAAATCTCCAACTCCAGAGTGTTCTTACTTCTGAGAGTAACCTGTACTGTCTACATTTCCTATTGCATATGTGCCTAAGAAGTTAGCGGCACAAACTACATCCTCACCAGATAACATATTTACTGAAATTAAAAAGGTCAATAACCTATGCAAGCTCTTAGGATGTTAACCTAAAACAACGGTATTGCAAGAATATACAGTGTTGTTATAAAGGCACTTTAAGAATATGGATAATCTTACATTTTATTAATTTATCCAACACACTTTCTCTCCTTGCTTGTCAACAACTGCCTGAAAAGTAGGGCTGGAGCTTTCTAAACATAGCTTTTTCCCACAGGCAAAGGTTATAATTGCAAATTGTGGATACTTAGAAAATGGAAGTCGCCATGACATTTAATACTGTAAAACCGTTGATGGCAATCTAATGGTCCATTTGTGTACGGAAGGCTAAAGGCTTTAAATTATCATCCAAAAGCAGCATCTTTTTTATTTCTATGCAAGCTGAAGGCTTCATTCAAATTGAGAGAAGTTAACTCTGTTTCATTCAGTGTATTCCCAACACCATATCTGATTTTTATATCCAATTTTGTTACTGTATAAAGATACACTTTGCATTATTGTGGTTTACCTAAACATTAATTATCTATGTCTTTATGTATGCCTTAAACATGTTTACATTTTTTCCAGCTAATGATCTTGTGTCTAAAATAGAAATAAGCATCCTTATCTTTAAAGGTTGATCACTGAGAATGAAGAAATGAAGAAAAAGGACTGAGGAGCTGAAAACCGTTTTTACATACACAGATTATCAGGATAGATTTTAAGAACATTAAGGCTGTAGCACAAACTTCAGTAATATTCTTTGGATGTTATTGTAGTTAACACACAAGCACACTAACACTTATTTTAAACTTCTTATTTGCATCTTAGGTGTACTAACAGGGTGTTTAAAAATACACGTCTAAGTGCACCACTTCTGTGACATGGGAAGTAATTTACCCCAGAAAAAGTGTTCAACAGTTCTGCACAGAGACACTCAAAGTGACATTTCTCAATAATGGTCTGAATTGCCAGAAACTGTCATAACTTTCTGTATTGATTTAACCTGCATACCTATCATATTGCTTTGTTGGGTTGTTCTTAGGAAGTATTTATTGGCTAATAATACTCACTTCTATATTTTGTCCCCATATAAGATGTTGAGAAACCCAAATAACATTTGGAAACTTCCTCAGGTGTTCTAGTAAGACTTCAAGGAACTCTATTGGCATAAGCATGTTAAGTTAGGAAAACAACACAGTGTGAAATCTGTGTATAAAATTGGCATTGAATTTTCCCAGTGTCTGTTAAGATTTGAGAAAACAGATACCTAATTTCATTTGTAGATTAAGCCTTTGTTATGCTAAATTGTCAACATAGTTGCCACTCTATTATAAATAACGTGTTTCTGTTTGGTAGTTATTTTCAATAGATCTCACCAAGCCATTATTTCACAATCAGGGACCATAAACATCTTCCACTATAAATGATATATATAAAAAACAGCAGTTGAATTATAGTAATGCACTTTAATACAAAAGTCAGTGAATATATTTGGCATACAGACTAATCTTCCACACTGATTAAGATGCTTGTTTTATGACATGCACCTGATCTTCTGTATTAAACTAAATGTATGTTTCACAGTACATTTCTCACGAGCATGGAACCTTCTTACCTGTACAAATAATTCAGTGCTGCCTTTTGTAAAAAGAATAATACTAAAAGGTTTAGCAATAGAAGTAATTAATTAGCTGTTTGTTTGTTTGTTTTGAGTGCTAGCTGGTTATCTGATTTTAAAACAAAATCTCATTTTTGCTTATTATGATTGCTGTGTTGTGCAGCAGCAGTGAATTCCTAGTATACTTAGAGACAATCTGTGTCCCAAAGCAATATTGTTACTTGAACCTATTAGATGCAATGCTTTAGAGTGATCTAATGGCTATAATAGATTCAACTAGAATTCAGAAGACCTGCATTTTCCTCTTTATTTTTTGACCCTTCTACTATCTTACCACAGAGAAATCATTCTACTTCTCTGTTCTCTGGCTTTAACTATTTATACTGCTAGCTTTTGGGCTTGGGGACTGTTTACTAGTATGCATACACACACTGTTGATCACAGTGAGGCCTTGATCTGACAATTTGTAGCTTTGGGCTTTACTATCATACAAATATAATAATATCCTTTACTCAGTAATAATCTTGACTTTAGTAATGTCAAATACTCTAACATGGCAGTTTTCTTACCATTTCTGTTCTTTGTCTCTTCTCTCAAGCAAGAATAAACTCCCTAGATAATTATTTTTTCCTACTATTAACTATATTACAGAAATTGAACTCTTTTTTTCCTCTTCTGATCTTCCATATCCTAACTGAAACCATTTGTAGCTGGGACACATAAACACTGAACTGTATGTTTGCACTTGTTCTACCTCCTAAATAATCAGTTGTGCATAAAAGTAGACATGATGTGATCATTTAAGACAGGCTAGGGCAAGGTCGGTCATCGAATTACTGGATTTATCTTGATTTTTTGCTTTAGAAGAGCTAAGGGAAAAAAACCAAAACAAAACAGAAGTTGTGGTAGCATCTTGCATGCTACAACAGGAGGGTTTCCAGTACGACATCAAAGCTTGAAGCCACTTCTTAGTAGCATAAGAGCTGATGCAATGAGAGCCACTACACTGGTGAACTTCTATGGTAGTACTCTCACAGCCAAAACTTCTGTTTTTATCCATTTAGCATACCTCACTTCTTTCATTTGAAGAGCCCTAACATTGATGATTTCTAATCTTTTTAGTGTTCTTTGCAATATGTTGTCAATGTGCAACTTACACTATTGAATGGCCATGATTAAAGCCTTTTTGGTTAGTAGTACCCATTGAACATGTATTTTTCTTGAAATTCCTCATCTGTTGCATGAGAAAGAGGATAGAATACCCAGGTTCCTCTAATACAATTTCCACAGTGGGATGGAGGGCAGGTTTCAGAAGACATTACTCATTGCAAAGAACTCTTAACAATTACCAAATAACTTCCCTTCTTGTTTTTTGCAATGGTTCATGGAAACCTTCTATTTAGGGGCAGTTTTCAGTGCATTGACAATTCCAGTGTCCAAGATTGAAGAGATCAGTGATTAGAAACTACCTAAAGGATTGTGGTATCAGAGTTAGAAGCTTCAGATACAACCTTATAGACAGATCTACTTAAAGAGCTCCAGCTGGCTGTGCTACAGATGCTTGAGAGGGATGGCTTTTTCATCAGTAGTAATAATATTACGCAGGTTCTGTCTGAGAGCACTTTAATAATTGCATTGAATCTATTTTGGCTTTCCTACAGTATGTGTTTGTATTGTCAGAAATTAATTTGGACTTACTTTTGTATGAATCATCCTTTGCATAAAGACCACAAAGCACTGAAACTATGTTCTTGCAAATTTTATCCTTCTTAAATAGTTATTAAAATCTGTTTAGGATCTCAGACTGTAGAGTGGTGCCTTTATCCTGAAGATTTAAGGAATGTAAAACTAGACAGAAACTCATGTATGAAGTTAGGAACATATTAATCTCCTCAATTCTTCATTTTCATGCAATTCTTTGAAAATATCTTTCAGTATTATATTGCTTGCAAGTGAAAATATTTGCATACTTCTATGAAAAAAAATCAAAACTCGCACTGTTACAAATTTGCTCTGTTAACAAAAATCCTTCAAAAATGAGAAAAACAAAATCTTGTTCTTATATACCTGGGCTTATGCTATTCCACACATATGGCTTAAAATACCTTGTACTTCAACTAGTTTAACCTTTCCATACATAAACATAATTGCTATTTTCTTTCCTTGACTCAATAAATCAGTCATATGAATAAAAGCACTTTCATGGGAAATATTTATCACTACCCAACCTATGAAAGATATTTGCATAATTCATAAAAGGTGATACATATACCAAGCTAGGAACTCATCATGTTATTATTTTTTTATGATAAATTAGGTAATATAGTGGTAGGTGGTGTACAGTCATATAGATTAGCTTCAGGAAAATATTCTTTATAGTATATATATATGGAGTGAAAAAGTAAACTGAAAAGTATAAATGCACTTGGATTTGTTATTGGTTTTAGGAGTAATAATTAAAAAAGACATTATGGTACTTGACATTGAAGTTTTCTTTCTCCATGAAACAAGTGTTACATGGATATTAGAATAATTTACTTCCTATTTGCTCAATTAGCTAGTCTTAGGGGAAGGTCCTGTTTTTAGGAATAAGAAAAAGGTCCCAATGTTTATCACCATTTCTTATCAATGCCTTGGATACTGAATGGTTGCCAGCTAACCTCAGCTGTGAAGGAATTTTTGAACTTTTACACTTAACCATTGAGTTATGGAGAAAAACAGAATTCATTTCCTGAATTTTGAACCATCATGTCAAAGTTATTTCTTCAGTTCACAGGGACCCAGATTTGCACTGGAAAAGTAGCAAAGAAATGGAAGTTCCAAACTACCTATGCAGAAGGTTATACTAGAAGCTTTCTTCCTAGTAGTTCATCTTGCACTGTACCATCTTTAAGATCTTTTCTGATTCTTCTCTGTAATTACAGCACTTTGGGAAGTTATGCTATTCTATTCCTCAGGTTATTAACTCAGGCTTCTAAACCAGTGGGAAAGGACAAGCTGCTATAGGAGGAAGGATAGATACAATCATCCTATTATGAATTAAACTAAAGTCATGTTCACTGGATGTTATGCTTGAATTAACTTCCTGTTCTCAATATGTGTTGCCAGTAAGAAAAGCATACGTGACCTGGGCCTGTAATCCTATGTTTCAATGTGAATAATTCTGATGGACCTTTTTAAAGTATCTTTTTGCAAAGAAAAAGACATAGAACCAAGTTTTTCTTGTCTTTTGTGTATGATCTTTCATTCCAATTTAATTCTGACAAAATCCACATTTCCAGAGATCAACTATGTTTAGTGAAGTGCTTGCCTGCATGGCTAAACTAGTGTGCTTGTTTAAATCCAATTAGGTAAAGGAAGGTACTGATTTTTCCTCATACACAATTTAATAGCAATGCCTTTTAATTTGCAAATGCATATAAATGCATACTTAATAGTGAATTTTCATCTTGTCCCCCACTATCATTGATTTCCTTGTGACTAGTCATAACCATAAAAAACTAAATTATACCTCTGATTTTCCATAGCCATACACAAACCTCTACTTTAGAATATTTCAAAAGCCACATTTGTCAAGAAAAATGCTGTATTTGAAGATGATTCTTTTAATTGAAATCATCACTGGAATACTAAGCCTTGATGGAGATATTGATGCAAAATATAATTTAACAAATGCCTGATACATCGGTATTGTTATATGCTGTTTCAACTCTAACTTATGAAATTTAAAGCAGTTATATTTCCATGCTTTGACACATATAACAATTTTTAAAATGCAGCAATACTATAAGACATAACTCTAAAGAACTCTTTGCTTTTTCTTTTATAATTTAATTATACAAGGGAAATACAGCATTTATACCTTGGACCACCAAAAATTTGTCAATAAATTTGTTGTGTGGAAGAACACTTATAATAAGCATTTTTACGGCCACAACACTTAAGGAAGGTTTTGCTTATAATCAGGTAGTACTTAAATGTAAAGCTATAACAACACCATTGCTATGCTTTTCAGTAATAGTCATGCTTGGACTACTTTATATCTGCAAATTTACATAAATACTCTTTCTATTTAGCCTCATTTTTGTCAACAATTCTTCCCATGTTCTTTGAGAGATCTGCAAATTTAAGCACAAGAGTTGTCCTTCCATCAGGACAAGCAATCAGTTGTCTCAAGGCAATATCTAAATTTCATCTGGATGAATCTGCACAAATCAGTACAGGTGCCCACAGTGGGACTGTTAATAAGAAAACGAATAATTGCGTACTGACCCTACAGACTTCATTTCTAGAGCTTTCTTTCAAATTTGTTTTAAGATTCTCTATTACTTTTATTCAATTACTTTTCAAATTGTAGTAATAAATGTCTACTGATTTCATTTAAGTTAGTTCTGAATTAGCCATGTGTGCAATCTAAACAAGGCCACTTATCTATGGACACCTTGATGACACCCTATATTATGAAACAGAGGTTAAATGTAGAAACACATAACTGCAACATTTTAATGTTTTCTACTCCCTAGTCTCAATATTAAACATTTTTTTAATGTCGTGACAGAATATTGATAAGTTTGTTAATGCTTCTAAATTTAAATTGAATGCTTAAAGTGAAATTAGAAAATGAATTGTGGAAAATAATTTTATAGATATATAATGCAGACTATGAAGTCATATTTCAGATATAACTTTTGCACCACTTAATACATAATCATCCCAGTTTTGTTTATTCATAAGCCATGTATCATACCTGAGTTTTACTATAGTTGTTTGGAGACCTTGCATTTAAGAGCTGAATTTGAACTTTTAGGTCGATAAAGAACTGTACATGGCTTGCAGTGACAGAAACTGAGTAATTAATACAAATTTATTTGAAGATACATAACAAAATATTTTATTTCATAATCATGGTAGAAGCATTTATAGGGTAAAATACTTTTTAATGACTATTTTATTCTTGCTTTTTCCTGAAAATATATTGAGTTAAAGTTTTTGGGATATTATTTTAACACTACAGACTGCTGAAATCATATTGAATGTTGAATTCTGAAGTCTGTTACAGTTGTTAATATATCAGTTTCATTCAATATATGAATTACATATTAGCATTAGTGATTATTCAATGTACTCTAATGAGTCATGTTGCACATTAATTTAAAATATCTTCACACCAACTGTCAATATGTTCACCTCACTCTTCCTTTACTGTGTACAAACAGTTCTTTTATAAGATTAACTTCAGGTTTTTTGTAACACTTTGGTTATACAGTCATTAAACAAAATGTCAGACTATAAATTTTGTCAAGATTTCTTCCAGTTTATAAACCATCTACATCAAAAAACTTAATCCACAAATGTCCTCCCAGACAGCTACTTATTTGCTTTAACTTATGCTCTGCTTCTATCAGTTGTGCGTCCACAAACAATTGTTTACTTCAGTTTCACTAGTAATGGTTCTTTTGAACACTCTCAGCACAATGCAGGAAAATTATATAATCAGATGAAACTTCCTTTACAGAAAAGTTTTGTTATTGTTGGTTTTGTTTTTTTTTTTTTTTTTTTAGTAAGATTTACACAAATCCAGTCCAAGGTATGCGTATCATTTACGCCTACTCACAGTAGGCTTTATTTGGAAGAATTCTACCTTCAGTTAAGAATTCTTATTATTAGATAAGGTGATGTCCATAGAGAAAGTTGATGCTTCTTTTGGCTCAGTTAAAAATAACAACCAACCAACCAACCCCCCTACACCCACCCCTCAGAAAAATGCCCAAAACATCTACATTAATCATTACACTTCTTGCAAGCATAATTGATTGACATATACTGCATTGCTCCTATTCCATAGTAGGTGGGATTTCAGATTACTAAATACATACTGTAATATGTTTAAAGTGTCATAGCTATGAAAGCATTTAACTCAGCTGTAAACATTGATTCAGTAGATATATATCAATGATTACCATAGCTTATCTATTAAAGATTTAGAGTGTTATATTATTTTGATTAAATATTCTCCAACTAACTCAGGAAGATATAAAATCAACAGAAATTAGCATTTTCAATAAAAACTGTAAAATCTTGGTCTGTTTTATACCATACCCTGCAGTGTCATAAAAAAACCTTTCTGATTGCAGTATTTACATTGCTATGTTAGTTGTATGTAACTGCAGATTTTTAAATGCCACATATCTGATTTTTTGCTGGTTCTGCATAACAAGTGCATTCTTTTGTGAATAAGTATACCTTTTTTGAATATTCTGTGAATGCAGTTTAATGAACTGGCATTTGTGCATGTGCATCAATATTTATGTTAATTAGGTTATTTATGTTAATTATACCATTATAAAGTACTCTACTGTAGTAATCAAATGGTGACATAAGGTTAGAAAGTAAATGAAGGAGGAGAACAGCACCAATTTTATCATTTCAGGTGCAGCAAATGTAGCACAATGGTTTTCCGCATCCCTTTAAGAGAGGTTGTGCCATTGAAGCTGTGTACAAAATGTACTTGGGCATGCGGATATTTATGTCTAAATTCTGCTCATACGCTCCTGCTTGCACAAAAAAAGTAGTTTACAATTAACTGCATATATGCAACAGTGATGTAGCAATGATGTATTAAGGTTATAACAAAAGCACTGTTGTAACAGTAATAAAATAGATCTCCTGTTAGACCAACTGATACAGTGGGAAAACAGGAAAGAGCCTGGGTGCAAAGGCCCTTCCTTGAAGTCAAATAAGCAGTCTTCAAGAGTAGATCTTCAAGGCTGAGAACAACTGCTTCAATTTTAACTACAGTCCATGGGTTAATAGGGGTTGGTACTTTAGGGAATGTGAAATACTGAATTTTAAAGGTGTAGCTTTTCCAGATTTTTGAAAGAGCACCACAATCTTTGTATAATATACCTTTCTGAATATACCTTCATGCCCTTTATAGAAATAAAGGACACAGTGCTGCTGGATTTTCTTAGCTAACTGATAACTGCATATAATCTTTTTAGTAAACATACTAAAAATCCCATTTTGTAACAAAAAGTTAACTAGTACTTCTGCTGGAAGACTGGTTCAGAATCAGGTACATAGACAGTCATAATGTCATAAAGGCACTTGCTAAGGGCTCTACTTCGATGTTATGCACTTGGACAAGATAAACAGACAAGTTTTTGTTGTGTGTGAAAAATGTGTGCACATGCACATGAAAGGAAAACACCTGGTTAGGTCAATGCATAATTTTCATGCAAGTTTTCTTATACCTATGCATTCTCTATCCTCTTTTGAATACATGTGCAGAAATGGCAAGATATCTGGGATTGACTTTAAATTTCTCACCATTAGATCTGAAGGAACTGTGCTATGCTGCTATTTCATTTTGACTCTGATTGATGGAAAGAAAGCATCACAATGTTAATGTGGAATCAACAGAGCTTTGTAAAGTGAAATCAAACTGCTCTTTGTAATATAGAAGTACAAAAAGAGGGAAAGAAAAAAACCCACAGATCACGTACATACTTCTTTTATAGAACTCTTGTTTAGAACAGTTCAGTTGAAAGAAAACCCTACTAAAATGTGTTTGAATTTCAAAAAGAACTTTCAATTGCTTCTTAAACACTGAAGTTCAAAGATACACCATGCTTCTGACTTTTCTTCCTGGCTTCTTGACCAGAATGGAAAAGGTAAAAGAAAATTTACAGATCAACTTATTAAACTAATATATAAGATGTTCTAATGTATATCAGAACAGAAGAGAAATTGAATAGTAAAGGGCTTTTAAGAACATTTTTTCATTATGTTTCTCAACTATCCATAACACTTAGCTATATCAGAAGATAATTATGCAGCAGATGCCCATCATCATGAAAAAGTTTAGTCAGCATACATATTCAAATCAAATATTTTAGTCCACATTTTATAATCAGCAGTACTTCCAAGTGCTTGGCAGGTACATAAATTTGTAAGCTATATCCTCCGCTAGATAATTGCAGAAGTTGCTTATTTTCAGGAGAGTAATACTCAACTTAGCTGGTGTTTCTGCACTGTTATTATCATCTTTGTAAACTGGACAGTATTCCCTTTCTAGCTTTGTGGAAACCGTATGATTTCTAAGGGATAGTTGTCCACAGTACAGAGGATTTGGCCATTCTGGAAAGAAACATTAGAACATTAACATTTTTTCACCTAAAAAAGAAAAAAGAAGGGAAACACCCAAATAAAAGTGATATCAGAATTTTTTAACTGCAGTGTTTCAGACCTTCAAATCAAAGAAATACAAGTCAAAACACAAAGCAGACATGTCATATATCTTCTTAAAACAGAAAGAAATTTAATTTATTTAAAAAATAATAAGCAATCATTTTAACAGTTGCCAGACAATTTGAAAGCTTTTTGAGGTTAACTCAAACTCTAAGAGAGAAATATTTTTTTTCAGGTGTTCAAATCCATACCAGCATTTTCTAATCTGCCTTTTTTGGTGAGGAATAGGCAGCGGTTCAGTTTGCTCTCTGCACTGTGCTTACACCAATGGAGCTTCCAGGCAGAACAGAGCAGAAGCTTCCAAACTGAAACACAGCTTGATGAAAAAGTTCATGCCATAAGTAGATTCTGTTGTGTAGATGTCTGGGAATTTTTCTTATCACATTAACTGCCTATCAAACAGCCATAATGTTTGGGGTTTTTTTGTTTGGAGCTGTTTTGGTTTGGGGGTTGCTTGTTTGGTTTTTTTTTTTTTTTTTTTAAGTATTTTACTTACCTGATTGTTTTAAAAAGGCATATGTATAATATGGCAAAAAGGTCACATGTTAGAAAAAGGGCAAGCCTCTGAGTAACAAAATGAACAATGATGTTTCTGTCCGTTTTATAGTAGTAAAATTTAAGCCAACAGGAATTGTAGCCAAAGGTCCAGTAAGAAACATAGTTATTAGATAATATTCAAATGCAGTCAGACAAGATGGACTGTCTTAAGTAGCAATGATGCTGAATCCTATATAAATAGTCCCTTCTCACCTAATTGCATGTAAGCAATTCTGCTGGGATACAGTAGTTTCACTTACATATATAAAGAAAACAGGAACAATTGAGAATTGTGATCTTTAAGATATTTCATGCAAGTGAGACTTGGGAGCTGATGTTTTTCAGGTGTACAAGGATGCATGGAGAATGCAAGGTCCATTTAATTCCTAGCAGTTGCACATAGGACGTATAGGAATTTTTTATAGTGCCTTATGCCTAGCCTAAGGGAAACAAACAAAACTTAAGAGGTATAGAGACCTGTTGCTTTTTCTCTACACTATACAAATTTATTGTACCTTAAAGTAGATTTTTTTTTACTCTTGTGACTAGATAAAGTAGTTGGGGACAAGGACACAGTAGTCTTTCTGAGATCATTGAGGATGCCAAAACTGGCTCCATAAGAAGACAGAATAGAGAGCATATATGTGTGGACTGTAACAAAAAGTGTCTCAATTAGTAGCAATTGCTTACTTTTCAAGATTATAATCCTGTGGAGAAGACTCAAAATGGCAGAAGCCCGATGATATTAGAGTAAGGTAACTTCTACATTAAAAAACAAGAACAACAAGCTGCTATTACCAGATTTACTTCTTAGAGATAGAGGAAAAACATATCAGCTTCTACCTCTCACAGTTATTTTACTGAAGAATTATCAAAAGCATGCACAACAGCATCAAAATGGGAATTTAATACAGCAAAAGTGAAGGGCAGAAGAAATTCAAGATCCATTTGTTTTCTATTTATTTATTCATGATTATGGTAAATCTTCACAGACTTTCTCCAATAGATCCACCTTCCCTACTACCCCTACAACATAGAAAGTTGCAAGAAAAAAGGCGTTCTTTCTCCTCAGACAAATCACTTTTATGAGAAAGGATGTTGGCCTTAACAGGAAATTCAAAACTTGACCTAAGAAAATGACTAGTTTAAAATAATTAGCAGCTCTACACCTGTAAGATGGACCTGTGTCAAAAGAAATTTAACCCAAACAAAACCCCATTAAAAATAGACAAAAATGTATGTGATCGTATGTTCAGATGGCAGAAAGGATCAGAAAGGATTGCTGGTCATTTTGTGTCAGTAAAGAGCCACAGCATAGCTAACAAGAGGCAGCTCATTAGTCTCAGCTGGTGGGGCTCCAGTGCCCAACCAAATACAAGGCAAATGCATTAAAACAAGTCACTCACATTTCCCATGTCTTAGTAGGAAAGAACCCTAATGGGCTTCAAAAACATATACTATCTTCTGACATGTCAGACTATAATTAAAACCTAGCCTGAAGTGAATAAATAAAATTCTTTTCAAAAAAGAACATTATCTGTTGAATACAAAGAACAGTGATATACAAGTCAGTGCAGTTGGGCCCTCTGTTCACATATACTGTTAATACTTAAAAGGTAGGTTTGCACTAATGACAGTTTTCTGATAGATGTTCTAATTTGACAGAGCACCGTGCCTCAGAGACATAAAACTTTTTTTCTTAAATGGAAGCCTGAAATATGAATTTCCACTCTCTACAGCAGATTATAAAATATATATTGTTAGAAGAACGTAAGTTAGTGAAGACTCAGAAAATTCTTGTAATGTTTTTCCCTTGGTGTCTTCTTATATGACAAGATACTGGAATGGGATAAATACTGACAAGTGAGTCCACCCAGCAGTAATACCCATTTACTACACTGCATGGTATACAGGATTATCTTTCAGACTTTAGTGTTCTTAATAGCAAAATCAAGCTGGTTTATGCTTCAACATCTTCCACCGCAACACTATTTAGAATTAGAAGTGGTATACAGTTTATATGCTAACTATGGTAACAAATCTAACTTTATATATAATGAACTCTTTTCACAGCTTAAATCGGAATAAACTGATTGAATGTTGCTTTGGTTCATTTAAAATATATTCTGCACCACTGCAGTCATTCAGATATTGAACTGTTGCAACACTGCCTGCCAGTTGCATACTGAAAGTGCAGAAAGCCAAAAAAAGTGTGAGTACACTAAGGGACAAAGAATAAAAATCATAGTGAAAGAGTACACTGCTTGGGCTTGGTGGAGATTTTTGTTATGCTTGAATGTGTTATATTTTATTTATAATTAATTTACATTCTTTTCTATTACTGAATACATTTAGAAATTACTTCTTCATGTGCCAGTCTCTCCTTTTTACTGACCACAAACATACAAGGTTCCTCTATCTGACAAGTAAAGCCATGGAAGGACATGCTCCTCTTCTACCTTTCAGCAAAGAAGGTGAAAGGTATCACAATGTATTAATGTTGAGGTTAACACTTAATGCTTATTTTTGGAAACAATTATTACTACGCTACATGGGTTCTCGAACTGAACTGTTTTCTAAGTCTGTGTAGTTTAGCCCTTTACATACATGCTCTTTCAAAATACATACATTCTGAAACATGAACTTCATTTCAAATATGAAAGTTTAAAATTTTTGTTCTAGATTCCTTGAAGCATTTCTGGTTTTCTCACATTTCTATCTCCATTTTTTTGGTTATCACAGAGATTGGAGTTTAACCTAGATTCCCCTAATATTTTGTTCTTGTTGAAACTTTTGCTCAAAAGTTATAGAGAGGAAAGGATTCCACTAGCCCTATTCCACTCAGCTTCATTGGTTCTCATGCCCAAATTGGGTGTCAGATTAGCACAATCTGTTTTTCCAACATGATCTATGCTTCTGCTATTGATAATTATCAAGTGGCTGCACTGTATATTTCCATGCATGGTTCTGCATGTCTACTGATACATCTCTAACGAATGTATGTTTACGGTGATAAATATTTGCATTTGTACATAAGATTGCACACAAAAAGTAACTATTGTATAAATATATCCACAATCAGAGCACTGAAACACTTTTATCCTTTTTATGGTGAGAGAATTTCTTCCTCTTTATATGGTAGTCATCTGAGCACTTTCTCCTTGCGGGCAATTTTCTAAACTTCAATCTACACTATCATTCAACAACTGTAAATTACATGTCACCTGTCTCAGTGCTTTGTTCTTTTCATAATTCTGTATTATGCAATTTACCCCAAACTTGCAATTTCAGATTCTCTGTCATGATGTACTTCTGGGAAAAAGAGTTTGTCATACAACAACAGTATTAGGAAAGAAGAAGCCAGAAAAGGAGAGAAAAAAAAAAAAAAAGGAATATAGAATTCTCTTATAATGCCTTCAGTCAATTGAAATTAATCTTCCCTCATCTGTTTCAGTCTTTGGAAAAATCTCATTAAATTACACATCAGTGTGTTTTCAGTGTTGATGTAACATTTAATCTTCTCTTTCCTTCAATAAAAATTTAGCTAATAAATATTTTTTGGAGTTTGAAAACAAAAGGCAAAAGCAAATGTGCAAATTCATTTCTATCTTACCTCAAATAATTGTAAAAGCCCTAGAGAGGAACTCAGTATATTTGCATTTAACTCAGTTCCTGAGCTTCAAGCTATTTGCGAGTCTGTGAAAGCAATGAGCTGCAGCAGTTTGTGCAGTTCTTCAGTAGAAGTGTGTCAGGAAAAGAAGTTCCACACACACAGCAGAATAAGAGATACCTCCCATGGGTTTCATTTTATTAAAGAATAAAAGGAACCCCAGCCTTTTCCTACATATGAAAGCACACACTTAGCCCAGCTCAGTGAGGTTCTTGAGAAAACTTTTAAATTTAAATACGTAGTTCCCTATTAAGAGTAATTGTGCTTAGGCACACGTAGAATGGGGCCCAGCGCTTCCACCTTTGCCTCAGAAACTTTCTATTCTGATTGCTTATTCTCCCCTCTCCTTTCACCTAGATAATATCTTAAGAACTTTAGAACTGTAGCAAATAACAGTGGGTTGGAGAGACTCCTTGAAGTCTCCATTCAAGCAACTTAGAAGGCAGAAACCTGTTTCGTAAGGACAACCCCCCTTTGCACCAAAGCTTGACTGCTTTTCTTTTAGAGTACTCCCCCAGAAGCAATACTGAAGGAGAAATGTTCCCTCATTATTACAGAGCAGAGATTAAACTCAACTTTTCCTAGAATTGCTCAGGAGCTACCCTCAACTTTCTGGCAATAGGCAACAGATGACTAATGGATGTAAAGAGGAGGAGGTATTTTCCTGGTTACTTGCTGAGAAAGTGGGCCATTTTGGTCCCCGACGCTCATGAGAACCTACTGCAAACTTCTTCCATACCATGGATCACAGTCCTTCAGTGTGATTTCCAGAGAGTCCTGGGATGCAGGGCAAGATGGGATGTAAACCAGACAGTGAAACATGAGATGTGGAAGGTGTGGAAGGAAGATGTGATAGAAAGAACTGAGGAAGAGAAGAAGCCCTGCCTTGCAAAACAAAAGCCAAACTTGATGCTCCTGCCATATCAGAGGTTAACTGAGAGGCTCTGTATAGGTTTTTTTCAAGCAAAGCACAGACCAGAACCCAGCCTTTCATTAGCAGGTGTGAGATAGAGCTCACACATATGCAGCCACAGCATTTCTGAAAAATGTGTTCTACAAGTCTGTGCCTGCCTCTTCTGCAATAACTGTCCTGTAATAACTGAATCTAAATTCACTAATAATGAAGGGACTTCATAAATCTTGACCCCATCATTCTCCTGCTATCTTTCAGCCAGTCAGAAAACTACTAGTTATTTCTCGCAGCAAAAGCTACTTCTTTCAGAGGATACTGGTTAATCCTGTAGGGCAAGTGCTGGAGAGCAGTATGAGCAGTGTGAAAGCAAATATTATGACTTTATTGATGTTGTTAGAGTCTATTTCCTATTAATAAACCTGTTATTTTCAATGAATGTATTGAAGGAACAGTGTTACAACATCCATAGCATTATGACACAATTCAGGAAAACAAGAGAAGCTTTGAAATTATGATCATTTGTTTTGTGTTAAGTAATAAGTACAGCGGTCTAAGAAATGTGAACAAAGCATGAGATGAAGTGACCAACACAATACAAAAGCCTAACATTGGATGCTCTAAAGAGCTCTCACAAATAATAAATAGAAACCTCATAAATTTAAATATATTCTTGCAAAAAACTGTCCGAACAAATGTGGAAATTCCTACTGAATCAGTCTCTGTTTACAAGGAGCTAAAAAAAAAACGGAAAATGGGTGAAAGAAAGTCTGAGGAAGGAGTAGTTCCTCAGACTATTAGCAAGGAATAGTTCCATTATCTCTACTCATTGTTCACTTCATTATTCTTTGAAATTCTGGGAATTCCAGAAAGCTACTATCTGACAGCCACGTGCTGCTGGAAAGGGTCAGGCACATATAAAAACATCTATAAATTTTATCATCACTAGCTCACATAATAACATATTCCTTTTCAAATTTCTCTTATATGTGGCCAGTATTGCAATGATGTAGAGAGGTTCCTTCAAAAGCAACATCTGAACTGCCTTTTTTTACTCTGTGTTTGTCCATCTATCCATCCAGGCATCATATGACACTTTCAAAATACAGGAAACAGCCACTGAATGGTAGCTTCCTATTTGTTTTTTTCTGACTGGAGATCTTTCATATCAAAGTAGGAGTGTTTTTCAAAGGCTGACAGATTAGGTTAGGTATTGATACTAACTTTTGCAAAAATGAAAAGAAGGGTAAAACATTAGCTGAAAGAAGACATCATTCTTAATCATTCAAAGATGATGGAAAAATGATTATTATGATGATAGGTAACATACCCTCAATGAATGAATCATTTACAAACTCTTTCTAAATTATGTTCTCCATGTCCAAAGTAAAGTGACTGGTATGATACATTGTTTAGACACCTGTCTTCCTGCTATTGAAGGCTAATTCTTTTTGCATATCCCTTCCTCCAAGCTAATATTTATTTATTAAGATTTTAGAAACAATTCTCACAATAACAGCCAGACTTGAAATTCACTGAATATACTAGCAAAACAGAAAACATGTTCCATTTGGAAAAATGGGGATGAACAGCTCTGTGAAAGTTGGGAGTAAGGACCTGGCTTTGATGCAAGGATGCATGTTTGTCATTCAAGCAATTTTACATTCAGTGCTGTTCACCTATCTAGTTCCCATGCATTGCATTATCAGCTCCCTGAAAGCGATTTTCTAATGTGTGGTTTAAGTACCAAAAAGAATTAAGCACTTTGTAGTATTTAGATAGCATCCATGGTATGATGCATGCAGAGTACAGCACTAGCTTATTTTCTGCCAGCTGTTTATCAACTGGCAAGTTAAAAAAAAAAAAAATTAAAAATATTCTCCCACATTAAATCTACTATGTTCATATTCAGGCACAGAACATGGAGTTTTCATTAGAAATATTGTTTCATATTTCACTCACAAAGAATTTCACTATATACATTCAACATGAGTTTCACTAGCAACAAAAAAAATTCTATGTGAAAATCTATTCTCTGTAAGCTCTATTCAGCTCGTAACTGAGAAGATGTGTAGCTGATATGGTCCTAACTGTTACTGTGATATATTTTCTTCATATATAACCAAAGAATTTCAGCCTTGCAGAATTTAAATACATTTTTTTATATGCTATTGACCTGTGTATATGCAGCATTCTCATCTCAGGAGTGGTTTCAATTTACTCATCTCAGTAATGACACCTGCATGGCACATAAGAATATCTGTGAGACAAAGGCTGGCTGGAAGATCAAAGATCCTAAAGCCATTTACCTCCTTCATTCACTCCCACAAATTCAGCTTCATGGATGTGCATGAGAAGCCTATTTCATTCTTCATAGACCCTTAACTCAATTTCTGATTCTTGTGTTCTTTTTATTAAGATTAAGGTTTGTTTAGTCAGCTTTACTTTCAGATTACACAAAACATGACACCCAATTTAATTTCAGTCTTGGCAGAATTTGGAAATGTAACTTCTTCCCAACATCAAACAAACAAACAAATAAAAAATAAAGACACCCATATATGCTAACTAGTTCAGGAGGAAGTGACAATATCATACAGCTAGCAGTAGGAAAAGAAGTATAGTAATTATCACCTCTTCTTTTAAAATGCTCTGATCCAAACACTTTCTAAAAAACTGTCTGTGCTTCATCGTCATAAAAATTAATTAAAACACATGAAAGGTATTTTAAAAAAGTAAAAGAGAAATCTCCAGAGAATTACAAAGCACAAACAGTTATTGCCTACAGACAGAGCTGTAAAAATGCAGAATCCTCCTCAATGAACCAAAGAGGAAGTTTTTCAAATTAAGTTGTTCTTTTATGTCTACTTAAACACATACTATGTATCATTGCACATTTTCAGGTAAGAGCTTTCGTGATTAATTCTTGCAGAAGATAAACTTGTGCAGTACCACATAAACACCAGAACATAACTGACATTTTTCTTAATTACAGCAGACTAGGTATCACTTCCATTAAAATTGTAATTTCATTCAATTTATAGGAATCAGTTTATGCTTATTGTAAGTAAAAACTGACCACTAGGAAGTAGAGAAAATGATGTTTTCAACATGCTCTATAAATATCTTCTCAAAAAATACAATTCTCCAACAGGTAAGTGTTTAGACTGATCTTTTACTTGGTAGCAACACCAGCAAGTATAAATGGACAGTTCAAATAAAATATTGAAAGAATCAGATATAATTTACTTATTTTCACCAAGTTGGAACTCTCAGACTATTCTAGAAGAAAATTATGATGGTGTGATGAGAAATTATAATTTTTCAGAGTGATGGATCCACTTGAAAAGTCGAGTTTAAGGTGAAAAGCCAGACCTGCTCCTTCACAGCTGTGATGAGCCTCACTTTGGCAGCAAACTGAAAAGTCTTGAATACCACTCACTGACTACTTTTTCCCTCAGTTGCCTTTTTATGTTGATTTTTTTGGTATCTGAAATAAAAAATAAATACTGGGAAAAAAGGAAAATTATGTCTAAATGACAGGTTTCACAAGAAAATTAAACATTTTATAGTGAGAATTAAACAAAAATTGGAGAAAATTCAGAACAGCATTCACCTCCTTATTTTATTTTTACACCAGATAAAACTCTTTGGAACTTCAAAGGAATGTCATGCAATCACATTAGAGATGCCATTAATATATTGTTGAGATTCTAGAAGCAGCATCCTTTCCTGAAAAGCTTTTTCTCCTTTGTTGAGTGTCAAGACACTTTACCTTGACAAATCTAATGTCACATTTTATGCAACATATAGCTAAGAGAGTTTCTATCTTTCAGGAAAATAATTTCATTGCCCTTAAGTGAAAAGAAAACAAAATATGCCTCATGACTGAAGCAAAGCAAGCACAAAACCCAAAACCTACTGAATAAAGAAAAGTAAAGCAAAGAAATTAAAAGAAAACAAAACAAAACCAGCTAAGCTGAAACAGACCTATGGCCCAGTTAACTTTTCGGCAGAAATCAAGAGGTAGAATTAATATTCCTTATTGTTAAACTCAAGGCAGCTATTTACTGCATTTCTCTTGGCACTGCCGGAGAAAACCACAGGGCTTGAAAAGAGTTCCCATATAAAATCTTCAAAGTAAGTGTTCCTTAAATAAACCTTCCTTTCCCTCCACGCTGCCTTAATTTCTTCAAGAATTTTCTAAGCTTTTCTTAACTACATACATAAAATCTAACATTTTACATTAATCGCTTTTGTCAAATTGAAACTCTCAAAATCTCATCACTTTTCACCAACACTTCCATGGTTATAGAATTGTTAAAATATAATCTGAATTACTGACAAAAATAATCCAAAATATTCTAACTTTCCCAACATGTCATAGTCAACGTACAAATTTCCTAAAACAGAGACTTATTGCATATACAATAAAGAGAGTTTTTTGTATCTGTTGTTCAGGTGTCTTATGTTAAGGAAGCATTTATCAAACAGATAAATCTTGTCTACTTGAACCTCCAAATAATTTTTCCAAGGTGTTCCAAATCCTTCAGAGGCTCCTAGGGAAATTACTGAGACACTGGGTAGAAAGGAAGGTCCTAGAATAAATATGTAATTCGAAGGTAAGAAAAAGACAGTGGGAAAATTGTCTTTATTTGAGGTAAATGAAAGTCTTTGCCATTTCACTGTGTTAAGGCTTCTACTGTTCAATATATTAATAAACTATATAGAGAAAGGAATGAAAAGTGAGGGAACAGTAATAAAAACAAATGTTTATTATGAAGAACTGGAAAAAGAACTTATGAGATTAACTGACTTGGTAGATGAAACTGTAAGTAAATAAAGCTACGCACATGGGGAAAACCAGTTCTAACTTCACATATTAAACAATGGACTCTGAGATAACCTTTATTATTCAGGAATGAAATCATAATAACCTGAAATAAAGATGACCAGGCCTGAAATAATTCTGAAATAAATCCTTAGATTTTGCAGATACAATTTTTTTATTATCTGAGGGGTAGGAATTGGATTTAAATTCCAGCTCCTTCACTTCCTCCTGGCTTTTGAAAACAGTCTAACAGCAGGTTTAAAAAAATGTGTTTTCCAGAACTACTTCACACTAAAAACAGCCCAAAGGATTGCTCTGAAAAAGACGATAAGGTTTTAAGTTTCTGTGCGCTGCCACTGTTGAACTCTCAGCTGACACTAATGCTACAGAGTACTAGAACGGATATTTGAATTGTAGGTTCTACACAGAATTAAAGTTATTACAAAATTATCCATATAGAGTACAGATAATTTGTCTGAAGACTAAACACCTAACTTGGAAATGCATCTACAACCCACTATCAGCTTAATGGTGAGCACAGCATGTTAAGGATGAAGTCACTATTGCAGGCCACATGCATTGGATATTTAGGAACCCAGCAAAACAGATTCTCTGAGTTTGTTTTCCTTTGTTTGCCTTTAGCCTTTTCCATTTCTTGATCTTACACATGTTTCTGTATGGCTAGCAGAAATAATCTTTCCACAGCGCAAAACAATTTCTGAGCATTTTGAATGGTGGAGCCGCAGCTGCCCCTTCACAGCTGATGTCAGAAGTATTTTCCATTATGCTTTGCAATCTACTTCTGACTATCATTTTAGAGGAAGGAGTTAGTACAGGCCACATAAATTAGAGACCTGATATGACAGAAGCAATGTTTTGCAACCGTGAAATACAGAACACCTGTTTTACTGAAATATGTCTTATGAAAGCTGGCTGCCACTGCCTCTGAAGATCAGGATTATGAATGCCAAATTGAAGTCACAGTCAATAACATATGTGAAAGGAAACATCACAGGTTACCTGTCCAAAAAAGGAGATGATAATTAGGGACTGAGATTCAGTTCTGACTTCTAGTCAGCTCAGAGAACAGTTGCATTAGTGTCTTCTTTCATTTGTTGGTAAGAGCCAGCCTTGCAGATTTTTGCCTTGACTTACATTTGACTGCTACTGAAAAAAATAGTGTGCTTGAAAAACAGTGATGCTACAGCTTGCTTCACTGATACAAGCTGTTCTGCGTAACTTACCCATCTCCACCATTCACTCTTTTACGCACAGGAATCAATGCATTAACCTGAACTTGCTTTACGTTAGCATGAACAGGAACCACAGTTGTTTTAACTCAGGAAGACCACTGAGATAATTGTCTTTAAAAAACTAAGGCAGACTAATGCCGCTTCTGGATAAGGCCCAAAAATAATAGCTTTTCATATATACTTATAGTTCCAATAGCATATAACATTAACTACTGTAGAGGAATACTTGATTAAATCAACACCCATATAATTTACACATGAGAAGCAAAAGATACTTTAAAGGTAGGCTCTGTGTAAACAAAAACTCCCTAGAATGAAAAAAAAAATTACAGAAATAATGACATATATAACTAACACAAGACTTGGCATTAGGACTAATTTCCTAACTTCAGAATATACTCCAATGACCTAAATATTATGACTGATGAATATAAGTTGGCAGCAGTTACTCAGAATGACAAGCAGGAGACAGAGTTAGTCAGTGTTCACAAGTTGTTGAAGTACAAAGGTATTCGGAAATTATGACAGAGTACCTTGTCACAAGAAGACCTTGTAAAATCAGCAGTGTCCACAGAAGCTGGTAGGTATAATAGATGTACCAATGCTATCATGACATTCAGCCTTTGTTCACAATGCTCATAAAAAAAGAATAGATCTCTAACTAGTTAGATCTTTGCTCATTTAATATTTGCTCACAGGATAATAAAAGCATTTATCAAAGAATCTTCAGACAGCTGCAGAAGAACTCTTCATACAACTGACAGAGAGTATTAAATTTTTTTAACTTTTCTTCACTCCTGCAAAATTAATAGGTAAATGTATTACTTCATCCCTAGAAATCTTCTATGACAAAAACTGATGCCATATGACATGACAAGGCACTCTACCTCTCTGGGTGAGATGATCCCTAAAATCAGGGTACTTCATGTTTACAATATTGCTATCAGATACCTAAAAAGTAGCAGAAATTAACACAGCATGACCAGCCCATGTCAGATGAAGGGAATTAATTTCTTGCTCAGGTAGCATGAGTGAGTAAACACACAAGAGATATTAAGATGTTCCTGCCACTAGAAATAAACAAACAGGATATGGGAGTCTGGTGAGACTCTTGAAGAGCAACAGCGACTGCCCCTCTTATGATTTTTGCTAGAATTTGGGGGAATCAGCAAGGGGACAAGTGTTAAATACATTTCTGAAGTGACATTAGGATTTAGTGCCTTAAGTCAAGAGTGCTAAGTAGACACTACCACACAGTGAAAGCACAGAGAACTGCTCTGGGCTGCCTCCTCTAACAGACTCAAAATCTGTACTCTGTCATTCAGAGTCATAAACATCTCACAGCAGAGGAATGCCAGTGCCTGTATTCTAAATACTACCTTCTGCTAACGCTGGAATCCCTCAAAGAAATCTTTGGTTTAAAACCAATACTGGTTGTTTATTTTAGTCTACTACAGGCTACAAACAAGGAGTTTGATAAATGATGACAGATGACACAGCCTTCAAATTCTATATATTTAAACCAGGAATACTGGCAGGTTAGTAAACTCTACCAGCTATAAAACACAGAGGCATTTCAATCACCTCAAGATAGTTTCAATGCACTTATGTACAGTTTTTCCATGTTAGTGTTGACTAAATCCAGAAAGCACTACATTTTAAGTATGAGCAATGTGAAAAAACTACTTTTCGTATTCATAAACCATAAGTAATCTTTTGACTGTTAGTTATGATCACCAAACAGAACAATGGAATTCTAAAAATTATATACAAAGTCAGGGAATAATACTCTGGCTTCTTCAGACTATGTTAAATGTTTTGTCAGAAAAATACTCTTTCCAGTGTTGAAATAAATTTGGTACTGCAGTACAGTCAGAAAAGAAATATCAAGCTGGTGCATTTTCACTTGCCCTAGAGACTATGAAATATAAAAAAATATTTACAAAATGACAAAATCAGACTTTATTGTTATGTAACAAGAGGAGCAGTTCTGAGACTCAATTTTCACTTCGCCTGAAACAGTATAAATCTGTCTTGGATGGTAATATAGAATTGAGAGACAGGTCCATATTTCCTTTGCACATTTAGTCCTAACAAGGTTCCACAGGTGTTAGGGTTTGTGGGGGCTGATTGCTTCATAATGAAAATAAAGACTGACTGTAGACACGGCTAATTTGCAGTAGACAAAAGAAGTAGGGAAATTATCTATGCCATATTTGACTTAGAAACTTCCAAGGTCCCTAGGAAATTACCCAAAATACAACAATGTCCCTTCTCCTAAACCCTACAGAATTATATGCATAGTACGCATCTGGAGAAATATATACCATAAATTCATATAATTCATACAATTTATACCTCTGAGTATAAAAGGACAAAGTAAGAACTTATGAATATGACACTAAATTCCAATAGGTCTTATATTTAGAAAGGTCTATCCAAAACTCATGAAAGCAAAGTCTCATGGCAACAGTCATTTCCTTGAGCTCTTTTACTAAAGTGGAAGGAAAAGCAATGATTAATGAAACAAAAGCAAGATACTGGAACTGCTGTCTGGTTGTAGTTGCATCATACATCTATACAAAATGCTCCCGTGACATTTACACTACTTAATTCTAAACTACTTATCACCACAAATGGGTGGTATAAAAATCTTCACATACCTTTTCCTCCCTTACATTGTTATGTCCAAAACTCTCACGTTTTCTGGTTTTGGGAAATCTGCTTTCCTAAAGCAACACAGAAGTTTTTTAATATGCAATCAATGTTTTTAAGAAGTGGAAAAAAAAATAATTTTCTATCTATACAATATTTTCCTCTTCAATCATGAAGCATCCACACTTATGCTCAGAAGCTATCTGACAAAATCAGAGACATAAGTGTCTTCAGGAGCAATTTTCCAACATGCTTGAAAGCATAATTCAGGTTGTATGACAATTTGTCTGAAGCTGCATCATTTTTTTTTGATTAGTGAATCATCTGGATATCTATCTTTGTCTACATGCCCAATTTTCAGATAACTAGATAAAACATAATTCTTAAACTATACAAATAACCCTCCATTAGGGTCCATTAGGCTGTCCCCAATACCTAGTCACATAATCTTTCCTGCTGGGAGAAGACAGCCTCTTTAAGACACAACAAGCAGAAATTTATGCCTTTAAAAGTTTAGGCTATGTGAGACAAAAAGATGTCTTGTCTGCCAACTTTAGTACTAACTGGGAAATCCTGTTTGACTGTCCTTGATAGGTTCTATCTGATAAACAACATGCGAGCTAATGTTCATAAGAATTCAAATACAAAGAGCTTGTGCTGTTCTTTTCTTTTTTTGTGGGTGAGAAGCACAGAAAATGTAAGTAGTTAAATGTATGCGTACAGCTGTGGAGAAATGGAGCTATCCAGAAACTCTCCAGGAGTTATCAATCTCTTTAACTAAGTACTTTTAATAATGCTCTTTTAGATTAAAAACCACTATTATTAAATGGTTATTATTATGAATAATAGTCAGTCATATTACATTTTTCAAAATATTGTCTGTTGTTCTGCAAACTGAAGAATAAAACCAAGAGCCAGTAACTATAAAAACAGAGTGAAAGTGGAAGAAGTTGCAAATGAATATGCTGCAAGGAAATCAGGTAAAGTTGATCCCTTGGAAGGACCAAAAGTGGAGCCTCCAAAAGTGGAAGTATTGCTCCCCATCGGTGTGCTCCCCTTGGCAAGAATGCAGGCCAAGGTAGGCTGGTTCATCATGCTGGCTGGACAAAGTTTGAAGTCTTTGGCCAGCAAGAACGTCTCCGCAAATCTTTTAATTAAAAAATATCGGTAATGAACACCATCTCTAAGCCAGCAAATTGTCTTCTTTCAGTAGCCACTGCATCAAACTTGTTAATTTGAACTCTTTAATTTATTAATAACATCTTCAGATGAACTTTTTTTTTATTTACATGTGCCATTCTAACTAATTTCCAGAAAATAATAGGTTTGCTCTTAATTTTCTAATTGCCTGCTCATTCTCTTTACTTAGATTAGTACAATATATTCAGAACTGATTTATTTCATTTTCATCTGATGGGAACAAATGAAATAAGGACAAAGATAATTTGAAACCTTTGGCTCTGCAGGTTAAAAGTTCTATCATTAAAAGGGCTGCTTTGTATGCCATTAAATGAAAGAGTTATAATTGTACCAAATAATTTAAAGTTAGCTATTTCATTCTCCTGACAGGAGAGTCTCCTTAAAAGATTTGTGATAAAAAAATGACAATTTTTACAATTGAAACCTATTTGTGAAAATAAACTAGGTAATTCACACATACATGATATAATTTGCTTCCATTACATATAGTACATTACACTGTGTACTGTTGGTTCCTAGTGAGCAGCCTCTTCTAAAAATCAAGCCACTGGGCAGCTCTCCCAGCATTCCTTGGGAAATTTTAGGGATGTCTAATGTAATTAAATGTATGGCAGATTTTGATCCTGGGAGATAATTAATTTTCTTCTTTTCTTACTGCACTGACATCCCCAGAATTATCTTGGGGGGAATAAAGTTAAAACACAAATTTCAATATTCCTGTGTAATGTTGATGACTTATAGGTTATGGCTCAAAAGACAACACAGTCACCATTGATTATAAAAATGAGATTATTCAATCCATGCACAGGTTTTACTCTTCTAATTCTATTAAATTAATCTTTACATTTCTTCAATTGATTCTATATTGACAATTATTATTTTTTAATAAAGTCTGAGCAAATACCTAAATCTTAAAACCAAGAACAGTTTGTGTGTTGGGACCTGGTTTTTTTACATAGTGACACCTTTCTTGATGGAAAGAATTTTTATATCAAATTAGCAGTGTACACCATCCTCGTTATATTTAGTTTAGGTAAGAGTTGGGAGAAAACCAGAACCAGTAGACTTTTCTGAAAAATTGCTGACAGATACTTTTTTTAGATAAGGTCCATAAATATCTGCACTCTCCAGGAAGAATTACTGTAAAAATTGTTTTCAAAGGCTAAATTTACGTCTACACTAGGAAATAATGTGGCCCAATAGTAGGAGCAGATATGTAAAACAAGTTTTTATTGAGGATGGAATGACGTTTATATAAATTTCAAGGAGGAAGGGATAACTTTGGGTAAGCTCTAGTCTTCTCCAATGAACTATTCTGGATTTGAATTCATTTGGTACATTCCTGGCTGACATTTTTTGGTTTTATTTCATTGAAAAGAAATCCAGGTCCTGCTTCATAAGTCTGTTCCATGATGCAAACCAAAACAGAGTAATGAGGGGCAATTGGGAGATTAGCTTCAAAAACACTGATCCAAACTAAAATGCTAATGTAAACATACAAAAAAAGAAAGTAGCTCTGTAATATACATCGCTCATAAGTGTAGAGTCACCTGTGCTTTCTCAGGCAGGAACCAGACTAGATGACAGTGTGTTGCAGTGAAAGGCAAAGAGAAGAAAGTAATCAACTCATGTTTGTCTGTTCTTCAGGTGAAATCTGTATCAAAGAAATATATCAGAAGAAAATTGCTATAGTAGGGTAGGCAATAACATTACACCCAAGCACAGTTTTTAAAAGACGGAAGTAAAATTCCAGTAAGTGTGCAAAGCTCAATAGTGATGTATGCATGTGTGAGCGTGGGTTTACCTACAGATATATATCTGATGTAAATGTAAATGTGTATAAACACAAAATGTCTACAGACTATATGTTCAGTCACTTGTCGTATAGATTATAACAAAATCCACAATAAGGTCCACACACCTTATGTTCTTCTTCACTAGTATTTTTGTACATGTTCACATCCTGTTCTGAAGTATTGGCTTACAGAGTTTTTAGGAAGACAGTCCAAACAGATATTTGCATAAGTTCAAATTTTGATAGACTTTGGATTCAGTAGTCATTTTTGTTCCTTTGTATTAATGAAGTAACATTGAACTCTAAAGCATGCTTCCATGAAGGAAATTTGCTTATTTCCATTACACTGCTAAAGCTTTTTCTGGATAGTGTCTTTACATGAAGGAGAGAAGAGGTAAGTTCATAATCTACGTAGACTTGATAGCAAGAATCTTTACTGAAGAATTTTACTCAGTTATGTTCACCTGCTCTTCTTCATCATGCTTAAGCATAAAACAATTTACATCAATAGTCATCCTGCATCTGGTTAGAGAAATGGATACCTCCATTGCATTCTGCAAATGAAAGAGGACTTGGTGCAAAGAGAGCTAAGGGCTACAGCCTGATAGGAATGACACATTAAATGATGTGCCAAGCTGATTAAATAAATCCTTCTTCAAATAGAACCAGTTATACAAAAAAGTGACAGATGTATATTTTCTGCTGGGATTTATACAGCCATCTGGCCTTGTAATTTCCAGATGGAAGTCTCACATTAAGTTCTCATGCTGAGATTCTAAGGTATTTGAAAGATCTGTGTTTCCCTTTTTTCAAGTACCTACAGGATAGATGAAGTGCTCTCAGCACTTACAGTTGTTGCTGACTAAGGAAAATTGAAGTTTTACATAGTATGAAATCTATTACATTGCCAAATATTCCCTTAATAAATTCATTCTATTAAAAGCTGCTGCATGATTAATGAAAATAATATCTTCAAAGACATTTGCAGAAAGTCAGAATTCCACAGCTCATAGCAAGCTTTAATGAGACAATTAAGCCATAAAATTGTTTTCATTTTTGTATTTGAGTTTAGTTGATATATTTAACCTTATGCCATAAGGCAGTCTCTCTTTTTTACTGTTTCAGAACAACTTATTAGAAACTAATACTATAAACAGGGCAAGAACAAATATACCAGGACTAAGGACATTGAAAATTCAAGTTAAGGATGAGAGATGCACAAATGGAGATAGATAACACCAAGCTAAACAGGCAAAATAATATGTAGATATATTAATAAAAGAAAGGTTAAAAACTCTGCGAAGCATGTGCAGTCTAAACTAAAATATTTCAAAAAGTGATTATAGTTGAGTAATCCTATACACATGTGCAAATAGTGAGTGACATCATGGAAATGTCTAAGAAATTCACAGAAAAATGTAACCTGTATAACACCCTTACAGCATGACATCAAGGTTGGATAGAGTGTTTCTAAAATGGTTTCTATGATTTCTGCCCAAGGAAGTTTGCACACACATATTAATTTCAGATGAGGTCTTAGATCCTGAAGTTTCATAGTTATTAAATCTCAGATTTAAGGATCTGGTTGTTGAGGTATGTGCAAAAAGAGAAACAATATCTTGTCTGACATAGAGACAAGAGACATACGAGACATACATCACTTTCCTTTTTTTCTCCTATTTTCATAGAATCCTAGATGGTGCTTTTGAATCTAGTTTGATATGAAGACAAACATCTCCTTCCACCAGTCCACTAGCCCAAAAGCTGTCTTTTTGACTCAAAATTCAGTCCAGTTTTCTGTTTTATACTTTTACAACCCTCCAAACTCGCTGGAAAGCTTTGCTCATGTGTCTTTCTTCAAATAGTTCCAGCTTCTCTCACTGGTTGATATGAATTTCCTGCTGGGAAACCCTAAAGATAGCTTTCAAATTTATACTCATATCAAGATGACAGTTTTTCACATTTTAAACCACCTCAGAAAAAATCTAGTAGACCTTTGTAACCTTCTTGCTATGGTCAGAAAACAAACCCTGTTCCTTATATAACACTGGACGGCTACAGATTTGATAGGCTGCACAACTGCATGCAATAAATCCAGCGAAATCAGGTGCACAGCACCTTGGATACAGCTAGGATGAAGGAGGATCATTTAAAAATGGAGCTGAAGAGGACTGTGGGTGGTGATGACCACCTCAGTATTTAACACAGTGTTCACTTCCCTAATTCCATTCTAACTTAATGAGCCATGCAAGCCTCACAGCTTCCTTCAGTTGCTATGGTTTGAGAAGAACATGTGCTTCACAACAAAATCTTCTCCTCTTACTTCTTTGAGCTGTAGAAGTTAAACTACAACATACTTGATACTTCCCCTTGACATTCAGCTCATGCTTGATCTTCAGAACTATTTCCCTCCTTCTTGCTGCTTCTATAGGTCATCATTTGGGCCACAGTTCCTTGCACTCTGTATAAAGTATTTACTATGTCAATCAGTATGTTTACAAAGTGGCTTCATATTCAGGGTAATGACTTATAACTCAAAACCAGCTTGACTAATTTTCTTCTTAGCAGAAAAACACAATTGGGAGTTATCCCACAAAAAAATTACTGCTCGATAACTTGAGAATCCAACTTTGGTCACATAGTTTCAAAATCTGTGGCTCTAAGGTAGGATGAAATTCATTTGTAATCCTAAAGTATCTGCAGATATTATACTCTCTCTAAACTGCCACCAGAGGACAAATTACTCATTCAATGTTATACAGACTATAATCATCACAGTTGCAAACAACAGTAATTATTAACTCTGGTCAATGATAAGCAGTCATCTTCAGCTGTAGTTAAAGCTTAAAAAAATTTAACTAGGTGGCTGGTTTTAAGCTGCTAAAAAGAAATGAACACTTAAAGTAAGTTCAAAACAGGGTATTTACTTTAGTGGAGAAACTTTAGCCACTTTGTCTGTTGGCAATTTTATTTTTTTCCAGAAACTTTTTGGTTTTTATGATATTGCTAAAAGTAACATAAATGTTCAACACAAGCCTTTTTAACAGGTCACTTGACCAAGAAACCTCAGTATTTTGAAACCAAAATTACTTATTCAAAGCTTAGTTCACCCTCTTTTTAATATATATCCTGTCACAATATGTAATAGTAGTATGGGAAGATATGTTAAATAACAATTCCAGAATTTTAAAAACAACTTAGTTTGGAATTGGACATTCCATCTTCTACTTCTGTTCCAGAGTATTGCAGATCTTTGTAGTAGTTTTGCCAAATTTTTAGATCCATCTTTGGAAGGCTGCTGTAGCTGACATATTCCTGAGGACAGTTTGCTTTTTAAGAGGACATCAGGCTGCACTTGCTGGATGTTGTCACTATTGTCACAGGGCACACAAGCCAAAAACCATAAATTGTGAGGTCATGAATAGTCCAGGGTTTGCATGCAAAAATGTACTTAGCAGGTTAAATATAAATAAATAAATAAATAAATAAATAAATAAAAGTATAGATGCTATCTGAGTATTAAACACCATGTTGAACACTTGTAATGAGGCAAAGATAAAAACAGACAGAGAATGCAAATATTTGAAACAGTATTATTTGTTTTCATGTTAAATATTTTTAATTACTTTCACTTTTTTCTTAAATTTAATTCTCAGATTTCATGACCTCACAGAGTTGCTTTGAATATGATTTCACCTTACCTTATTGTGAGGGACCGAGAGACTGTGAGAGACTGGCAACCATTTTGTCTCAAACAACCAAGCAGGCAGCTGCAGGCAGTCGAAACAGGACGTGCCCTGCGGAGGTGGGGTAGTGACCTGTTTCTGGGAGGCTTTCTAGCAGTTGTGCCTTGAAGAGGCTTTCTGGCAATGGTCTTTCTGGGAAGTTTTCTAGCAGTTGCGCTTTGGACATTTTGTCAGTTTCAGATTCAGAGTTTTGCCATGGGCCCTTACCATGGCAGTTGTGTAAACAAGTTAAATGGCATAAGGGGGCATCAACGCCCCCCCCCAACTCCCTCCTCAAGAACTTTTGAGAAAACCCCACAACACATGAGGAAAGGGCTCTCGGACGAGGGTAAAAAAGGGGGAAGACCAACCCCAGGCACGCGCCTGCTGCCTGAGGAATCCGGACAGCTACTACTGAGATCCTTTCTTTGCTGGATCCAAGGGTGGTGATACTTACCTCTCCTTTTTTCTCTTTCTTCTCTCTCTCTCTCATCTCTTCTCTTCCTCCTACCTTGGTGTTAGGAATATTTTGCTATGTTGTTAGATGTCAAGTTTTTTATTCAAAATATCTGCTACTCCAAGTTTAGCCACACTTGTGTTACAAGTCAATGTTAAATAAAACATATTTTGAGCATTTAGGAGCCATTGTCATAAGTCCTGCCCTGGGATTTGCCGAGCAAAATAGGGTGTTGAAATTTTCCCTGTCCCTCCTGAGTCATTGTCGTGACTCCTGTGTGTGGCAAAGGACTATCTAAAAGATCACCTCCCCCGAGCCCACCGCGTGGGACTGGACACTTACATTGAAACATGTTTTCAAACTCCAGTTATCACATCTTATTTATCATTAAATGTGTTCATTACTTTCATAGTTTTGATTTTTAGTGATTAAAACTATCAGCATGCAAAAATATAGAATGAAAACAAGCAACTGGCAATTTGTTAAAAGCACACCTACTTTCATTATCTGCATTACAGTATGCCATACCTTCTCTCTACCAGTATTTTCTTTATATTTTCAGAACTAAGACTTCACTTGAGGAAAGAAGAGACCAAAAGTTTTCAATTGCTATTTGTTACTTATAAAAGGCATTTAAAATTAATTTCTTCACAAATTCTTTGTCATAGCAGTGTGATAGTAGCACATAATGTCTTTCAAGACCTTCTAGATTAAAAATCTTTCATGATACTGACATTGCGTTCTCATTAAAAATCACTATGTTCAGATTTAATAAGGTTAGTTCAAAATAAATAAATAAATAATAGCAAAGTAGGAAAGGTTATGTGATTTCCTCTCCTATCTCAGGATCCGCTAAATTCTCCTTAATTTTAGCTTAAAATTATGGGGTTTTTTTCCCCTTTCTCCTTTATGACACATTTTATGGCATAATAAGAAGGCATGGGAAGATGAAAGGATACACTCATTGTTTAAACTGCAGTTTACTACTGAATCTTAGTATCTTTTACATAAGAGATTATTATTATACCCTGTTTGCCCATTTCATAAATTTTTAAGATTGAGTCTGATTGGATCAGCAGGAAAATGGCCAGTCCTTGGGCCGTGAAGTGAGAGACTAAAATAATCACCTATATTCAGCTATATTACTCCCTCTCTGCAGCCAGAATGCTTGTCCTCATCTCTAGAATTGTTCACAGTCCACCTTAATCAGTAGTTCAAGAAGAAGGAATGATTACCTCATATAGTCATAGTGAACCTGCCAGGATACTTGGAAAGAAAGAGGCTGGTATTCTGTTGTCAACATTTTGGGCATGCAGCTTTTACTTTGAAGGATTTCTGGATTTGAAGAAGCATAACCAGAAATTTAACATTAGGAAGCAATATGGAAACATGCAGAGGATCATAACTGCTTCTGATGGCCACAGCTGATGTGAAGTGACAGATACAGGAGTTCCTTTTTATGATTTAAAGAAGGAAAATCAGAAAATACTGAATATTTTTATTGCCCATAGTATGCACTGAATAAGGAATTCTGAAAAATTCTCCAATGTAGAAAAGAAGACACAGAATTTCAAATATGATTCAAGACCTGAAGATTAAACTAAAGATAACTAAGCTAGTTTATTTACTTATTTGTGGCAAGAGGTCATTTAATCGTCCAGTGCAGAGCTGTTAAATGCTTTCCTTTTGAAGTCATGAGTTGAAAAAGATTGATAAATGCCATCAGTTAAAGTCAAATTTTAGTCTTGTGTTAAGGCTGCCTCTCTGCTGCACTGCCCTGTCCTACTCTCCCTCCTTGCTTTGGTGGGTACACCAGTAAAGCATAAACTGCAAGAAATTTTCAATCTACATTTAGCTAAGTCTGACAACACAGACAGTGACAATTGAGTTTAAGAAGTATTGTGGGAGTTTAAATTGTTTAAAATTATAATTTTCCCCAGTTTATCTCTCAATCTAGTTGTGAAATTCCTTAACCACAGTCGTAATGGAATCATGAATGTTATTAGATACTATACTAAATCTGAATTATAAACTATAAGTACTAAAAAACTAGTGTTCCTTAGACAAAACTAGACTATCACAAGTTGATTACCCATCTGCATCTTTGAGATGCTAAAACTGAATTACAAAAAGACACATTAGAACTGGTCCCACTCTTGTATCAGTAGCTGTATCTTCCACCATAAGTACAAGCCACAAGTTGATGTTCAGAGATGTGTTACATAGTCTACAAAAATAATGTTATGTTTGTTAGAAACTCAGAACTTAATGGATACTTTTCAAAGCTATTTTCTAATTTTCTTGATTTGAAAATATTTTAATGGGTACAGTTTAATGGATAATAATGCTCCATAAATATAAAGCTACAGCACTTGTTCATGAGCAAATACATTTTTCATGTCTTATGACCTTCAGAAGTCTTCCTGATATTCTCATAGTAGTATTACAAATGAATGTTGATATCCTCACTAGGCAATTACTGAAATATAGGAGATCTACACAGGAAAAATATGAGAGATTGAATAGATATGTCTCATGTCCAACAGCAGGTTCCTCTTTAAACACCTAATATAATTAGGTTAATACATGCTTTAAAAACATAGTCTTAGTGGGGAACACTTTCATTTAATAACATTAAATATATTTCTTGACCAAGAGTAATCAATTGTCACCAAACACAAGCAGTATTTCTGTTCTTTTTTTTTAAAAAAAAAAAAAAAAAAGAAGGGACAGGGGAGAGAAAAGAGAAAAACAATTAAAATAAAATTTCCAAACCCAAATTTTCATGTACTCTTTAAAAGCATACTAAATTGGTATTTGCAACTTACCTGTAATTAGCACCTCTGCTCTTCAAATTTTTCAGCTGAACTGGAAAGACATATTATGAAGAAACGTTTTTTTAACAAACAAAAATATTATGGTACAATTAGATTAGCTTACATTTAGCAACTATGTTTCACTTCATACAGCCCTGAAAACATTTCAGCTTGACTCTGTCCTCCCAAAGGTACTGTTCTGTATGCTCCTTAAGTCCTTCAGCTCAATGAAAACCTCTCAAAACTTCAGTTTTATTGTCATTATGAAACCAGTCGTTCATAGGCATTGTAACCTTCTAAGCATGAAATAGTCCATGCTAAAGCCCTACAGTCTTGTTGAGAGCTTAATACTTTTAAGAGCAATATTATTTGCTGTTTTAAGGTCTTCCACAGCCACAAACAGAAACCAAAATCAACATTAGACAGCCTGGCTCTTGAACAAAGGAACCTGTACTGTTTCTAAAACTGGAAAAAATCAGGATAACACACTTTAAAGTGAAATCTTTTAGCTTATAAATGATTATACATCAAAGAAAATAGTCATGCAATTTTTTTAAGGTATAACTTTTTGCAAGATTAAGTTCTACTCAATTAGAAAAAAGTTATGTGAACTAAAGAAAGTAAGAAGCAATAGAAAAAAGAAGGTCAGGCTTTGAAATTCTCCAATACACAGGTAAACTTGATTTTATTTACTCATTTTAGTGCTTTTCTGTTTCTGCTCAAAAACTTGAGAAATTTACAAACAGCTTTTTTTTTTTTTTTCCCCTGTCAACACGTTTTATTTGTAAATGCAGATGGAAAATGTTTTGGAAACTTATACTGCATCCAAAGTATCCCAAATAAGAAATGCTAAATGTTGTTGCAATTTTACATGGGGGAGAGCTGTGTGTTAAGGTCTTTTGGGCTGATCTGCTATTTCTATGATGACAAGGTAGTATTTAGAGTTTCAGCTTTGATGGAAGCCTTCTCGTCTCTTTTGGTGGAGTGGTTTAACTTCTAAAACCAATTTAAGTTTCAGGTCTTCCAAATTGTCTAGAGGATGGACAATAGGTTTGCTTGTTTGTTTCGACAGGAGCAGTAAGTTCATCTTGGCTTCTGCACTTATAAAAGTGTCACTTTTCCACAAATATTATTAGCTGTCCCTACAATACATACTTAGGTGAATGAGCAGCTTAACAGACTGATCTATCTCACATGAAAGTTTATGGAAAGGCTACACACAGCTTTACTTTTCTGGATTTGAATTAAGCTTTAGTAAATTTGCTAATCCACAGCAATATTTTATCTACAAATATCCCAGCAATGCACTTCTCACAAATGTATCCCTAGGAAGAACTTGCACAACAGCCTTGTTAATCAACCATTGCAGAATTACACGGAACTTCATAAAATTATATTCTGCTTTTCTTCTCTTTGACAAGTGTTCTGAACTAAAGAAATAGTCTTTATTTTTGTAGCAAGCTGGATTCTAAACTTAATTTGATCTCTTTTTTCTGGTACAACAAGCTATTTTCAGCTATTTTTATTCTGAGATAGAGGTCTTCAATTTGTAGTACAGTAAATCTCAACTGTAAATTTGGATTGGATTTCAATAATTATTTTTATTATACAGTCAAAACACTCTTCTTTCATCCCTAAACAGAGACACTTTAAAGCCAATATTAAAACTGGCATTAAGGAGGAATGGAGAAAGAGACTGGATAGTGAAGAGGTAACTGAAGAGTTAAATACAGGACCAATACATAAAATAAGGTAAATTAATGTGCAGCTGGGTGAAAAGTATGTTATTGTCTTTTAATGAAATAAATTAATAAATTGCCACTTTATTTAATTTATATATATTTTTTTAAATGTTGTAAGATTGAAGATGGTTATGTGTGTATTTTGAAGGAGATAAACCAAAAGAGAACAACAAATTAAATAGAAAACCTAGAGGGTCACAGAAAGGAATAAAAGGGATTATTCAGAGCAAGAAAAAAATATATAAGCAGAACACTTAAAGAAAGAAAGCAAATAAAATGTGTAAATGTCAGCCACAGAGAAGAATAGAAAGAGGTTAGGAAGTTGAGGAGAGAGGGGGAAGAAAGGATTTACCTAAAATTAAATAAACATTTTTGTTGCTCTTGCTTGACCAAAAAAATTCCTAAGAAAATTCATGGAAAGAAAAAGGGATTTTGTGTGACTTACATCTTAGAGGAAATTTTCATCAGTACAATTGTAAAACCAAAGTCTCATTCAGCCAATGGAGAACAGTTGATCAGCATTTGACCAAACCTAAAAGCAACTGTTGCAAATGTATGAATAATTCCCATCCTTTAAGTAGGGGTTATAACCTTTGTAATTGCCCCTCAGTTTCATGCCACACTCACCAAAGATCTTGGGTAGCCAGTGACTGAATGTGATAAGCTGCATACCAACACAATCAGTCTTTCTGACATGCTCATCGACTATGTCTCCAAGCCAGCAGGAGTTTATTTTTAGCAATTCCCTTGCTATGCAGTTATGTTTGCGAAACCACAGCGTATGCAAAATGGTTAGTCCTAATTGCTCATTTCCCCTGTAGTCTGCTGTAAGAAAGCAAGGTAATGCAACAGTGTTTTCATTTTTCTCTCTTCTATATTTAGTTGATGGACCTGTGGCAAATGGCAGTAAGTGCTTTCAGGATTAAAGATCAAAAATTTCTTTGAGGAGACCATGTTGAGTAGTTTTGTCTCTTAGGTCTTCTGGGTCTCTCTCAGAGCTTCTACACACATAAGAAGCATCAATATACAATATCAGAGGGTTGATTTACTGCCTTGTGTAAACTGAGTCCATTATGAAACAGTGCATCCTACTGTCACAAACTGGCTCAAGCGAAGAGCATGCATTTGAAATTTGTTGCTTGGGGATCATAATGAGGAGTAACAATAGGAAAACAAGGTGGTAAACCTCCTTTGCTGAATGCTGTTTTAGGACATTTACCTGTAAGCCCATCTCTAATTTCAGTCAATTCTATATATCATTGAAAGCATGGCAGCCCACAATTATCTAGAAGCAATACTGAGAACTCAGTCAAATATTCCACAATGCAGCATCAGTGGCATGGGTTCAATTCTGCAGTGTAAATATACTGAACAGGAATCTAAAGTAACTGCCCATAATGCACTGGCAAAAAAAACCCACCCAAAACCTCTAAATTAATGACTAGACAAAGCCATTTTCTTATTTTATAAGCCTTACTGTTGATCCAGAAATGGCCAATGCCTTCAAAATGCTATGAAGAAATTACAGGCAATCTACCCACAAAAAAAGTTTACACACAGTTATTACTCTCATGCTAGTATCTGCCCTGTCTGGAAATATCCAGAATCCTTGGAGTAATAGGTCATATTATGTCAACTCACAAACAAATTATTCTAGCCCCTTTGATTCTTTTAAAATAAAATTAAAAATAGTATTGCAAAAAATTCAAGGAAAAGATGGATTTTCTTCCAAGGAATGCACTTGTTATTTAATTTTGACAAAACTTAATCTGGAGGTTTTAAACATGGAAGGAAAATGTTCTTTTAATTGTAAGTGCAGAACAATGAAGTCAAAATTAATAACACAGAATAAGATCTTCCAGTAAGATCAAATCTTTAGCATTTCTTATTGTCAATTTTCTTAAAATGCAATATAATATATCCTCTGCATTATGTCTCATGCCATATTTTTGAATAGGACATTTTTATGACAGACAGTATTGTGGACATCCACATAATATATAATATTCATACTATATAATATTGTGCATCTACAGACTGTATGGAAGTTACCTGCAACCATTGCAAAAATGTGTAAAAATGCATACTACATTATCCAAGAATGTTAGAAAAGGAAATAAATACTGTGAATAACTCTTTTCACATTCATTCTTCAAACAAAATTTGAGACACAGGGGTCTTTATCATCCATACTAAAAAATATAAGCTAACATAGACAGAACTCAAAGCAGATTTTAAGCAAAGGTCAACAGAGAATATGGAAATACTAAATACAGAAATACATAAGCATCAGTATTTACATAGACACAGATTTAAATGTTCATTAAAAGAATTTTGTTACCAATATACTATGTTCCTAAGATCAGACCATGGTGACATCATAAGAAAGAAGTGCCTTTTTAAGTCAGTGCCCACTCCCCCTTTTATTCTGTCAGGAGAGGGATTTTTTTCCCATATTTTACTATTCACAAAAAGGCTTTGATTTCTTACACTAAATTAATAGTAGTTTTCAGCATGTCTGGGAGACCAACATCACACATTTTGGGGGAAGCTTTAACATACTCTAAAAGCTTGAAAGGTGAGTTTAACCTCGCGGTGTTGTAGTTAGCTCTGTACCTTTACATCAACTCACTTTTCACAGCTTGCCTGTGCTATGGGAGAATGTCAGGGTGCGGGGGGACGCAGAGCTCCCTGCGCAGAGCAGACCTGGGTTTCAGGTGGTCACCTCTGGGACTGGCGTTACGGCAACTCCATAGCCACCCATCTCTGAACACTGGTTTCTACAGCAGGTTCGACATAAATTTTGCAGTCAAGAAAGCTGAGAAGCAGCCAAGGAAATACTAAAGCCACCTTAGATCTTGCTTACAGTTTTAACCTCTCAAGAGCTCAAAAAAGCCCTCAACCATCAAGGTCAGCACTGCTAGAGTTATAGGGCTGGGTACCTCAGCTGAAGCTAGCTTGAGCTGAAGTAATGTTTTTGAGTAAAATGTAAACATGCAATTAGATCTTAAATTTAGAAAACTTTCTGCAATATATGCAAACCAGATCTTTTTTATTTTTTAATTATTTACAGAAGATTTAATTCATTGGAGTAGAATTAATGCAGCAAAAAAAGCAATGTTTATGAACACCTTTCATTGATTAGCATTATTGCTATTTTTATCTTCATTAGCACCAGAAGACAGTTTACAATATGTCAGTTATAATATTTTTCAGAGAACATCGCTGTACATCCTTACACCTTGTTTTTTGGACAAACCTGATTGCTTTTGCCAAACACTTGGAAATAATATTATATGTATTTTCTTGCTTGAGTTTACATATGGCTGAAGACTGCCATTTGATTAAAGAACAAACTGAATTTGCAGTGCCTCCAAGCTAACATGCAGCAACAGTATGGGACCACGTTAGCCTTTCATGCTAAAATTACAGATGAGTATAATACTCATAATTTTCCAGTTTTTCACAGGGAAACTAAAGACCACATTTTCACACAGCCAAAAAACTCATGAAAACAAGCCAAAGCAAAAAAATCCCTATAGGAATGCTGCTGATACTGTCAAGCCTTGTTAACATTGTACTGTGTTAGGAAAATTTCTAGCAGAAACCAAAGTATTGTCTCTGTTCTGCAAGAAGGAGGTCCTGTTGATAAATAAACAAATTTTCTCTTTTTGAGGATATTCCTTCTGGCTTCATGCTCATGTCATAAATCCACGGGATATGGATTTTCTGTAGATTGGCTCATCATGAGACCACACAAAGAAGTAATATGGGAAATTCATAAGTACTAAAAATATGTCTCCTGCCTTTGCTTGGTATCAGATACTTGCAATTAAAACTAAAAAAACCTCCAAAACCTAAAAAAAAACTTCCCACAAACCAAAAAAACCCAAACAACAAAAAACCCCAAACATACCCCCCCCCAAAAAAACCCCACCAAACCTGAATTGTTGCAGTTCACTGCTGACTGCTAAAAGAGAAAAATAGGTTTTTTGACAATCATATTAAAGTATCACTTTTGCAGTTCAGGAACAAGACAGGAAGTAAGCAGAATAAAACTGAACAATTTTGTGAGCAAAGATAAAACAAATTCTTACTGTGGAAACAAATTTCTTATGGAGTTAATTGCAGTGTCAAATCTGCTGGATGACATAAAGAGTGCATGATTCAACATACTTATCACTTGCTTGTCTACCTTGTGCTACTGCAAAAACTATTTCACAGTTCGAACAATTTCTCAATTTAAAAAGCTTAAATTTTGTGTGACATAAAAAGCACTTCTACGCCCTCAAAGAGCAGCAAGTCTGAGAAGAACAAGGAAACTTCAAAATCTCCTATTGATAGACAGAGAATGAACCTTTGGTATGAAAATCCCAGGAGAATTCTCACGGGCATGGTAGACTCTTTTTAACCTTATGTAACTAATTCAGATTTAGTTATTGATGGTAGGCAGTTTTCAGTGTTATTGCTATTTAATGATTTTCCTGAAACAGATTCCCCACCTTTCTGGACAACACGTAGCTGTGTTGCATACAGCACTAGAACCTCAGTACAATATAATAAACATCAATTTTGACATCACCTAAGGGAATCAATTCAAGGTTTCTGCACAAAAAAAACCCCACAAAACCCCAAAAAACTCCAGAACACTTTTTTTTTTTTTTTGAGAAAGCAGTACATTTGTGATGGAGCATATATGAAATGATAAGCTTTCGATGATAACAGGTCTCTGCATTGCTGAGACTGAGGAAACTGTATTCAAGGGACAGAGAAAATGACCTCTGAAAATGAGACATCTGGGTTGACAGAAATGAAGCAGTTCTTAAATAATTTCACAATCCTTAGGAGAGACTCAACACCCTAAGAGATAAAACAAATAATAAACACATGAAATCTGTCAAAACACATGTTCTGCCTCCCAGTTTCTTTTTTGCTCTCTATCAATATCCAAGGACTATAGCTGTGCAGTACAATGCAAAAATGGAATGAGAAAAAAATAGCTTTTTTTTCTTTGAGGAGGTGATATATAAATTGTATTGAGTTTGTGAGCATTACGAAAAATGCAGGTATAAAGACAACAAAAGTGTCTAAAAACCTGAGTGGTCCTGTGATATCCCCATCTCTCTGACATCCAAAAAAATAAAAGTATCTCTCTATGACTCAAACCAAAGACCCATCCCACCTAGTGCTTTGTTTCCAATGGTGGGTAATAATTCTTGTATAGAACAAAGGAAATGTAAAGGGTTACTACTCCAGAATACGATCCCAAGCTCCCATAATTTGCAGCTCAGGGACTTCCTGACACAGAGATTTATACTCCATAGCCTGATTTGATTTCTCTACCATGAAGAGATCCAACTGCTCTGTGATTCCTGGAAAATTTTGAGCACCCATTCATCCTGTTGCAAGAAGTCCTACAGCTTAACTACAGTCTAGCCTATTTAGGTATTACTTCAGTAAGAGCCATTCTAAATTCAGTCATGTTTCAGAAAGCACTCAGATTTCTGGAATTCTTCACAGCTATCTTCATTGCCCTTATTAACTTAATATCTTCAACAAACTTTGTCACTTTACTATTCACCCTTTTACAGATCATTTACTTATATGTTAAACAGCACAAGTTCCAGTCACTCTGCTGGAGACTTTTTTCCACTGTGAATGCAGAAAAATTATTCTTATTCTCCGCTCTTTCGTTTCATTTTCTTTTTTTTTTTTTTTTAAATCCATGTTTAAGTGTTCCTTTTTAACTGCTTAACTAGTTTCCCTGAGAAACTTTGAAGGGGAAACCTTGTTTAATGTATTTTAGAAATCCAAACATCCTACACTGAATTGTACATATGTCTTACAAACATGAAAATACCTTCCTCACACATGTCTATATATCATGGAGACTCATTACTAAGCTACAGGAAGTGTAGCTCTGAGAAAGTCCAAGAGCAAACCATATGAAGTAAGGACACAATGCTATGCGAAGCAAAGCCATCAGCTGCATATTCCAATTTGCCTTTGGTTCCTTTACCCATTAACTTATTGCTAAGATGCAATTTGAAGAACTGAATGAACACAGACATCAGCACACATGGTGAGATTATTAAAGCACATTCAGAAAAGTGGCCATTACAATTGTCTCATGTTTTGAATCTTATTACAGCAGTGATCTTCGAATGGAACAAAGAAGAATCTATGTGCTAGTGTGTAAAGTATCCCTGAAGTCTGTCTTGTAAAATACAAAACTCTTTCAATTGAGGAGAGAAATAAGATACAGTATATACTGTTGTATTTACAGTACACTAAGCCTTTTTCATTGACTCAGAAAAGGACTAAGAACTGTAGTACAGATGCCAGCAATATCGCCTTTTATTTCACAATAAATAACTCCAGTGATATTTTTATATCGTATAATACCCATTTGTCTGTATTGTACCTGTCTCATCACTTTGTGACTTTTAAGAAGTAAATGGCATTTGTTTGCTTATTAAGCAACTTTAAAACACCTTTCCATCTTGCCTTTAATGTTAAATTTTGTTTTTCAAACATTTTCCCAGCTTACATCCTCTGAAAATTGCAGATCAGTTATTCAACAAATTTATCTATTGACATGTCTAGATTTTTCAATAGAAATGCACAATTATTTCAACTATGCTAGAAACATATGTCATAACTTGATTTTATGCCTGTAGGAGTTCTAGTAGGTGACTGTTAAAAATTAGACATTTACTTTAAAAGATGTTTACTTGCAAAGCAGTATATGCCTGGCTATCTGGTATAGTAATATAAAGATCTGAAGACAGCTGCCAAGTCCTTTTATATGACTTTAGGCATCAAAATTATTGGCCCCACAGACAAAAATAGCTATTTTAATTCCATCTCTGGTGAATGAAGAGACAAGCATCTTTTATGATAAGGGGAATATCACCTTATCTTGCTCAATATTGCTCAATTATTTTAAGATAAAGTGAGATGAAAGCCTCCTTGCACATTATTATTATTTGTTAGTCTACTAACTGTACTAAGCTGTAATCTTCCCAGGGATTGAATTTTCTGACAACTAACAACTAATTTCACAACAACTGAATCAGTTGATTAAGTTCTTGATTCTTCTGATCATTTTATATTTTCCATATTGACACCAGAATTATAATCAGTAAAGCCTAATGAAAATTTAAAGTGAAGTATTGAGCATAAGCAAGTGAATTCTTAGCAATCCTAAATTCTGTTTCATATGAATACTTGAAAATCTGTCTCATGTTTGTGGAAGATCGATCAAGCTAGGAGACAGAATCAAAGAGTATACGTGTACCTCCTTTTGCAGGCGTTGTGATTTTAGTATCAATGTTACTGAGTTTAAAAGTCTGCTTTGTTCAAGTACACAAGCCCTATTCACATGGCTTTTTCAGAAGTTATAAAAAAAAGTTTTGAAACTTAACCCTTCTGTAGTGGACTTTCAAATCTAGATATAATCCTACTCATAATAAAACAGTTTAAAAATAAGCCTATAATAAAATATTTATCAATGTATTAGTAGAACAGCTTATCAACTGGCAACAAGGGAGAGTCATTTCAGTAGAGGACAAAACTATGATTGCCTAACAAACTTACTTATCAAATAAAGCATGGAAATGTTCATGGGATTAATGTTTTTCCTGAATTAAGTTATACTCTCCCTGGTACTTAATATTATAATATATATTAACCAGAGAAGGGCACATAAGGTATAAGCTTGCAACTTACTTGAAATACACTCATATCTTCCCATTTGTGATAGTAAGGTTACCCTCAGAGTTTACAAAGGAACTTGTTGCTTTTCATAACTGGCATGCCAGTCCACAAATAAAACCAGACAAAGACGAAGTACATTTTAACAAATTCTTTCTATTCTTTCATAAAAGGTATTTCAGAATAAAATTCTTGTTAAAACAGTCCACGTCCTTTGTTGAACAAAACATCACTCACAAGGGTTTCTCAGATTTTGTTAAAGGAAGTGGTGAAAGAGAAGGGCTAGACTAACTTTACCAACAGACAATTCAAAGCAATATGTGTATCGTTTATCTCCATTCTCACTGATATGTTAATCCCTATGCCTCTACGTTTTATTTGCACATTGTAATTGCAAACCTGATTGCTCACCTATAATGATGATAGTCCATGTCCTTCCCAAGAAATATTTGTGTTCTTTCCAACTTCTACACAAGTGAAAATTCTTGTTACTTGTGTTTATTGTGAACGATAAATACAAGCAGGGATGCAGAATTAAAGAAAAAAATAAAGCATTCTTTATGTGAATGTCATCTCTTAGCACGTCCAGGCACCCTTGTCTAAATGCTGATTATCTTTGCTATGGACTAAACTGAATAAACCACTGCAGCTCATGAGCTAAAATAAGTTGTAACAGCAATGTTGATTTCAAAAGCTATGCCAGAAAAATCTACAAGAGCCTAGTGAAGTTATTGGTGTGACCAAATGACCAAGCCATGTTGAAATAAGAAAGAGGAAAATGAGAGAAACAAGACATTTTATGGGGGTGTCTTTCCAGTCAAATCACAGTCACAATATCCATTCTATTTATTGACATCTAAGCTCTCCCTCCTCAAAATCACATAATGGTCCATGGTAAATTTGGGGGAATAATTGAGAGCTGACAGTGGTATTCAGTTGTTTGAGATTCTTGAAGCTGATAAAACAAAAATTAAACTCTCATAAAATAGCATGATGTAAATTATACAAGACAGGGTATCTCTGCAACTATTGAAGCAAAGAAAATTTTGGATTACCTTCTGTAAATTTGATTGGGATGCTCTTACTGCATTTGTTATATCTATCAAGAAGGATGGTTGATTGCCTCATCATCCTGAAGCAATTTTATTTCAACTTTCAAGTCAAATTTGTCCTTTAAACATATAACCTCTAACTTCTTGCTCTACTATTAGAAATCTGATCATTTCCACTCTCCCCAAATGATATCAGTTTAAAATATTCATTTCCCGTGATAATTATTCCATTTCAGAAATTTTTGAGGGTCCCTTATCATCTCAGAAGAAACAAGGATAAATTTCTATCAGTGCATTAAATGGATTAAAAGCTTTATTCCTTTACTAAAATGTATCCCACTTGGTTCAAATATGAAAATTACCATACTCCTGAATAAATAAGCTCTAAGTTCTTCTAAACATATATGCTATACAACAACAGTACTGTAAATGTTTCATGGCAGCTGGAAACCCCCTTTAAGGATTTTGGTGTATCAGTGGGGTTTTTCCTGTTGCCAGCTGTTGTGAAATTGATCATGTGCTATCATGGTAAATACAGTTTTGTGGAAATGTAGCAAAAGAAAATGTAAGAAATGTGTATGTATGTATAAAGAGTATCTCAAATATCTTTGACACATTCACAAGTTTACCCACCAGTAAAAAATACAAAACCACAATATGCTGTAACAGTAACTGTTTTAAACCAGAAGAATCCAAAGCCAAATCAGCTCAAGACCTATTTGACCTTGCTTTGGGCTGTGGACTGAACTAGATGACCTCTAGAGGTTCTTTCCAGTCTAAAGTATTGTAGATTTCTACAAAAAAAAAAAAAAAAAAAAAAAAGTGATTTTCCAAGCAAATTCTCTTAGATGACCCATAGTTATCAGGCTGAGGAAGCCAATGGTCAAGCTGCCCCCAATTCTTGAAGGTCAGACTCGCTCCTTACACTAAACCATGTGGTCCTTAGTCAAATGTTACACACTGTGTTTCACGGTGCTTGGACATGGGACATAGGAGAGAAAATCACTGATCAAGAGAGAGCAAAAGTTTATCTCTGCAATAGACGGAAACAGATTTTAGAAAAGGATACAAGTTTGGAAAAAGTCCTAATCTATATATTTTTTATGTGCTTAAGGATTTGGGGTACCTTCCTGGTACTTTGTCCTAGGTAAAGTCCCTCCCTCCTCTCCTCTGCAATACAGTTTTCTGCAATATAAATCCAGGTTGCTAAAAAAGAAATCACAATAAAGAATAATAATTTAAAAGTCCGCCTAAAGGATAAGGTCCTCTGTTAGCTTTGGGTTGCACATTCAGCTGTGAGATCACCCTTACCTTCCCCAAGATGCTGGTAGGTCAACTCATACTGGTTGTGGTCCTGCTGGGCCCCACAACCAGTGTGTAAGGTTCCAGTAGGCAACACCACACAGCGTCCATTGTGTGGAAGTCAGCTTCTTACAACATATTGAAGGACAGAGAAATACACATGGTAAACTATACTCATAGATTATTCTGTATTTAATGATTTGGGAAGCTGTATATAAAAGGCCTTTTTCTCAAAATTGTTTGTTTAATACATTGTAAGTTTTGCTTTCACCACTTCTACAATATTTTATTTTGACAAATAACAGGTAAGTTTAACCACATTATTAACGAAAAATTTAGCATAGACTTTATGGAGTTTTTGATTACTCTCGTTAATGCCAGGTTCAAAATGGCTTGCATTCATAATTAGCTCTTACTGACTCAGAAGATCCAGTCCAATAAAGAAGAAATTGATCAGCTATTCTATCCATTGAATTGTTAAATCAGCTTTTCATCCCTAGAAAAAATTAAACGGCTTAATTTTAGAGACTACATTGTGCAGTAAGTGATGGGTTTTTAAGCACTGTGCACTGCGTGCTTCAATATTTGTGATATAATGAGCTGTCACTTGATAATGCTGATGGGTTTTATTGCTGGGTGACATCTTGGAGAGATCACCACCTATGGTGAAGGAAAACAGTAAGAGAATCTAGATGTAGAATCACATAATCCAAATATTTGCTTTTATTTAGGGGTTTCCATGCACTTAGTGTGTCACAGACAAAGAAGGAATCATTATTAATACAGAGGAAGAAAGAAGTGCACAGGACATTGATCATTTGCACAGTCAGCCAGGTAGAGTCTGTGTAGAACATGAAAGTTTCTTGAGTCCCAGTGGTCTCCTTATTAAAATAAACTGTTCTTCAGTCATCCTGAAAACATGGTGGCAATTCTAGTTATTAATGGAAGCAATTAGAATCTGCATTATGAAAATGTAATCAGATCTTATTATAAATCCAGCTCTTGTTTCAGAATTGCATGGAAATTTCAAGTAATCCTACCAGCAAGAATGGAATAAAGTTAGCTAACTTCTAAAAATATGTCTGAGAAATTAAATACAAAATCATTTACTAAACAAATAAATCTGGCTATATAATCATTCTGTGATTAGTTCCACTACATAGACTTGGAAAGTCACAAGATTCAAAAAACTAATGTTCAGCGTATTAAGTTGCTTGTTAATTAGATGTTCTATTGGAAAGTAACCCCCCACCCAGGACCTATTTTCTAACTTAAACTAAAATTGTCAAGCAATTTACCATAACATGTAATTGCTATTTAGTCAGGCCAAATTCTGAGGTACTGAACCTCTGCAATTCCCAGAGCTTTCAATGGTGGATTATGGTCCACTGTACAATTCACTACACAGCTACAAACAGGTTATATATCCTTGTGTTCAACAACAGAAAAGAGTGCCAAAGCATGAGGCAGATATGATCTTAGTTTCTAAACACTTCTTTAGAAATATTCACTCTAAAAAAAAAATTATGTATAGTAGTGTTGTAATAAAAATTAAGTTTTAATCTTAAGCATTAATGCTGGTTATTATTTGTATAGCAAAATGCATAAGGGTAAACCTTAATAATATGGTAAACTTTAATAAATGACACAGTATCCCAGCTTAGAATGATGCACAGTTCAAGGGAAATTAAGACTGGAAGCTAAAAAAGAAGGAGAAAATGATGGACACAGAGTAAGGATGTGTGTGGAGCACAACTGAAATAGTTTTGTTTTTTTTTTTAATATATGTATATAACATTGCTCTTCTATATAAAAAGAAGTTGTCTCTTTTCTTCTTTGGTGCTTTGTGATAGAACATAAGAGACAATTTAATGGGTAAGCAAACTCCTTCTACAAAGTAATTCAGTGAAAGGGTTCCAGGCACTGCGATGTTTATGCAGAAAATGAGTAACTGTCAGTGAATACAGCAGGCCTTTATGCATTTATGAAGATAAAATGAGAAATCAAGTATACAGAATTTCTTCAGGTGTCTCAACTACATTAATCATAAGCAGTAATGCATTAACAGTGTCATGTAATGAAAGTGACAGGGTTTTTTCTTTATTTTTATTTATACATATCATACTTTCTCTTATTTTCCTTATTGCATATATTATATGCAACCTAGGAACATGACCTTATGTAAATTTGATTGTGTCTTTTTTTGGTCCAGGCAATCACAAATTGGTTCTTGCACTGCACTATAAAATGTGACAAAGCGGAACAGAAGAAAAAAACAAATAGGACTGAAATGAAAATATCTGATCTTAATTCCTCTGCTTTTCTGTCAAGTCATCTCTATATTACAATTTATGATAAGCATAGCAGCTATAATTAAAAAGTGCATATACATACATCAATAATGAAGTATTAAGCACCTTAAACTCATAAAAACTGAAAGAAGTTTTTATAACATTGTTAAGGCCTTGGCAACAACCTGGAGGAATATGAGCAGAATGATGTTTTATTGCTGCTTTACTAAGACAAGAGGGCTCTGGCTCCTTGCCAGGATACAGGAACCCCATATTTACATCAGTCATGAATACAAAAATGTTCTTTCTCTGCACAATCTACTCCCTGCATTGGCTTGTCCAAAATTCAACTAAAGAAACATTCTGAAGCCAAGACTTTGATGCATGATGGCAAGGTGGAAGAATATGGAGGACATCCATAGCTCTCCAGGTGCCAAAAAGCAAAAGGTGAAAGCCAGTCCTCATCAAATATAATAAAGACTCTCAGTTAATCTAAGGGCCAATGGCCAATCCTGCTTTTCTAAAAAGAAAGTCCCAGAAAAATAAATGGAGAAGTAGAAGGATAAAGGCATCATGGCTGGCTACAGCTGGGATAAACAGTTTGCAGATTGGAAGCTTTGAAAAACTTTTTCTCTTTTGCAGTAGACCAAGTTTGCTATGTTATAAAAAAGAAAGCTCATTCTGCAATAAGAAGTTTTTAAGGAGTGCAAGATGAATAAGCTGACTGAACAAGAAATAAATAACCAAAGTGAAAAACAGGAGACAGGAAGGAGACCGTGCCTCTCCCTACTACATGCTTTGTCCTCATAGCTCCAAGCTCCCTTCCCCCCCGGCAAACAATGAAGTATAAATTACCTCATTCAGTATAACATTTTCCCCATTATTAAATGCTATTTCTAAGAAGTAAATACATACAGAAATAAGTACACATTTTTACATCCATAATCATGAACTAAAAGCAAAAGAACTCTAAACTTACTTCTCCATTCTTAGTGGTGTTCGACAAAATGAAGCCATCACGATTCATAGTGCTAAAAAATTAAAATCTTGTCTATAATTCTCAGAAGAAAGAATGACTGAAACAGAATCTGTGCTGTTAACCTTCTTCCCTGTCATGAGTAGTATATATGTCATAACACCTACATTTAAATTTACTACTGGCCTGGGTTTTTTCTTTTTCCATTTTATCTCCATGCAATGGATGCTTATTTGGGGCTAGATGGGCTGATAATGAAATGTGTATTCCCTAAATCAGAAATTTCAAAAGTATAACAAATGGGAAATTAATCACAGGAAAGGGGACTTTCAAAACTCAAGGCAGTTCAGACTAGGTTCAGTTCAAAACACTGCAACATACTGTCTAAGAAGGTATAAAACTAAGTACTTCTTTCACCTGGCAGCTCTTAATATGTCCATATTAGCAGAATTATTTTCAGAAGATATGGGCACTGTATGACTCTGCTACCTATGAAGAAAAATTATTCAAACAGATTTTTTTTTAAAGGATTTCACCAAATAATTTTTCTGAAGACATGCAGTGCATCCAAATTGTTGCTGTCTTGAACACATCTTGAAAGATTTATCCTAACAAATCAAAGTTATGTTTACTGACGGCATGTACAGATAACCATCTACTTCAGTGCCTGTCTGCTAAATATGCCTTCACAAATAGAGCGCTTTACTGAATGTGATTCTAGAATACTTCAGTATGATTTTTTAAATTACTTTAGGTTTCTAATGGTTTTCCCTTATGATGATCTTTGATGCTCAGATTAATGGTTGTTCCTAAAATGCAGATTTTCATACCTCAGCACCAGTGAAATACTTTTAAATGTTGAATCATTTTAACTTGAATTTTCTCGTATTTGGTTTCAGGAACAGTAGAGAAATCTTGTACAGCATTTTAAACACAGGGTATTGATGTACCTGCTCACCTTATTTTCATGTTGGTTCTTTCTCTGCCAGTGACACCACCTACTAACCACATTTAATTGCCTTAGGAAACTGTAGTAAAATCTTTACAAAGTTAATGGCTGCAAGATTGGATTTATATATTTTAATGGCACCTGTTTTGTATGTCTGTGAAAAAAAAGAAACAGTAAAGAAACATTCAGATAGCCTGTAAAGACTTAATTCCCTGGAGACTAATAACTATTTAGAATTCTTCCTCTATAAAAGCTATCCTTAAAATGAATTACTGTTAATTATAGTATCACAAACAAAAGACACTAATTTTGTGCCAGAGCAGTTCAGTAATGGCAATATATCATTAAGTGTAATGAGACTTTTCTCTAAGGTCTAAGCAGCAATCCTTTCAGTGGATGTTATGGCAGTAGATGTTCTAGAGGATTAATTTGAACTACATGAAATACGTGCAAAAGCTAATACTGACTATTGAAAGGGAAAAGCAGAGACTAAAATGCAAATGGATTTATCACTGGCATCTCTCTCTTGTTATTAGCTAGCTAGTATTCTTGGGAAACCATGCTTTAACTAGGAAAATACTGGAAATTGAAATGGTCTTTAAGTTAGAGACAGTATGGCATTTATAACCTGGTGATAACTTACCTTTTTCATACCTTTATCAGTTTTAAATCCCCCAAGTATATCTATGAGTCTGAAAACATTTATAACATCACTTGAAAAAAAGCATTTCCACTGGCAATTCTTGTTAAGAATTAACATAATTTTTATATTTATCACATAACGATTTATAGTCTAATTAAAATCAGCAATGGCAATATCATCCTTGCCATTCTTTGTAAAGATGCATAATGGGTTTAAATTCTGATTTACAATATTAATTATTCTGTGTCATAAAAAGCTTTATCTGCCTCACACACTGATATGTATATTTCCATGCAAAATCTTTTCCTTTTTTCTTCATCACTTCTCAGCCAATCTACAGTGGGGATTTTTTAGTTTTTACTTCAATTACTGGAACAAAATAGAGAGGTACCATAGACACACATACAAAAAAAGCATAATATCCTAAAAAATGCACTCTCCTTTTGAAGGAAATAAAAGCTGCTTTTTGCACACCACTTGTTTGATTAATGGTACAGGTTAATGAGACAGATTAATAATACAGAAAATTAAAAACCACAATACATAACAAGTAACAAGGAAACCATAAAGCAAGTTGAAGGACAAGCAGATGGTGATTTCTATCATATTGTTTTAAAGCTGAGAAACTACACTTCAGATTCTAATGATGCCAATGATATGCATATTACAGTTACCTTAAATCCATGCAAAGGAACCCAAAATTTAGATACAGGTTATTAGGGTGGAAATACAGGGTTAAATAATTTGGGATGAAGAATAGCTTTTTTTGTGTCAAAAAAGGCAAGTAATAAGGGGGACATTCACTGTTCTTGTTTAAGTTTAAATAATGAATTGTTGCTGTCGTCAGATGATATGAAAAAGTTATGCAACTCATTTGTACCTAGAGAAGATGTAATTTATCTTTGCCTGTTTGTCTTCCAAAAAATGGCAAATTAGAACTGTATAAATAATTGTGCTTACTGTCAACTGTGGCATTAAATCTAGGAACAATCCACTCAGGAAGAAGGAACTTATATGGCAAGACTGTTAAAGAGAATATTATTAGCATGAGAGACAAGACTTACAATGTGACAATAAATTAGTGACTGGAAACAGTGAGTGAATTTGCTGTCCACATAAATACTAATGAACAAAGGAGATATGAGTAGAGCCTTTTATTATCCGACAAATGACAACTTTAAGCAAGGTAGAGATTTGCTTTTGCTCTGTCCAGCAGAATCCAAAATTTTGCAGAGCTCTCCTTTACCAAGCAGAAAAGGCTACTTTGACCCCAAATGCTATTTGGAGAGAGATATCACCCAACCATAAGTGCTAGCCGAAGTTCCTTTGGCAGGTTGCAGGACAGAAAGAAAACAGCTAAGAGTCAGGGAACTCTCTATGTTTTGACAGAGACTTGTATAAATGAATGGTAGAAATAGAGTGCAAGAGAGTAGGTGAGATAAGGCCCTGAAATATATGTATCACCTATCATCCTGTTTTACCTACTTGTTCTCACAATAGATTGCCTAAAGTAATACAAACACTGATTGCCTGTAATGTTTTCTCTCCCTTTGTTAAATCATAGTTGTGTAATCTTAGATTCAGTTGGCTTTGCTTAGCAACAAAAGCTATTAGGAAACTATTTATTTAAAAGCAATGCCTCGTTGATATGACAAGCTTTATGTATTTTAAACATCATTATCAATGAAGCATGGAAAGGTAAAACACTTATACATGTTGTTATAATGTAGTAATTTTTAATGATTCAATTATGCTTTTTATTTGTTCACAAGTTTTCAAATATTACCTGAGTTTGATCCTTAGATATATTGCTATAGCGAACAAATTGCAAAACAACACAGAAAAGTCCATGAGATTCATTATGCGGTAACAAATGCAGCATGATAACTTTGGCTTAACTTTGACTAATTGGACTCCCAACACCATCATCACACTGTGCTTACCTTCTACAATGATACTTGCTGGTGCCTGGAAAAAGTCCTGATTATGCCTAACATGACAGGTAGAAGAATGTCCGGCACTGACAACAAACCTAGATGCACCTAGTGACTTCCCATTTCCTCTTGTCCAGCAATGAGGTTGAATAATGTAAATTGGTTTGGTGAAGGAAAAAGAAGGAAAACAAAGTAGAATAAGGTTTTACTTATTGTCTTTGTAGACTGCATGATCATCCCACTAAGTTTTTGGTTCACCCTTGGTTGAGATTATTTAATTTCTCTGTGCTACCTCTTGTAAAACAAGTGTTACTACACTCCCTTTCTCACAATTTTGTTCATTAATTTTGTGTTCTTTCAAGTGGACTCATCTCTTATCTGCTTAGTTTATTAAAGCCAAGTAAAACTGGATCGTGACCTTATGATAAAAATAAATGAGAAAACATACATTAAATTAGCATTAAAGATAAAACTTCAAATTGACAATTTGGGATTTCAAAACAAAATGTGATTCATTCATATATGCATAATCAGATCAATGAAAATTCATTCACAGTCAGGACTGGCGCACGTCAGGGGTTGTATACTGATACATGCCCTGGTCAGACCCTCTTGGGGTCATCAGGGACCCATCCTCAAGCAAATTCAGCCTTCTACCATCTTTCATATCCAATGAATGGCTGAAGACAAAATATAGTTCATAAAAAACTTTTCCTTCAGAAAAGCTCACATAGCTTCTCTTTTTCTTTTTATTTCATTAAAAAAAATTGTTTTTCTCTGAGATCAGAGAGATATGGATAGTATTAACCTTGATCAAATGAATGTACTGTATATTCAGAGAGCAACTGTGTACCATTTAATGGGAATGGCTTTGCACTTGGATTAGAAACTTGTTTATTAATACAGGGAGCATGAATACACTGAGGTGCAATGCTCAGGAAGTGACTGGGCCCAGTCCTCTGAACTCGTGCATCCAACGTCACCTGCGCCCAACCTGCTCCCTGGGCTTCCCTTACCAGCCACTGTCAGGGAGAGGACTCAGGGCTGGATGGATGTTTGGACTGACTGACTGACTGACTGTGGGTAACCTAATATTCCTAGCCTCTCTCAGCAAAGTCAGTGAAGGACCATGCTTATTTTTCTGTTTTACTTAGATGTTTATAATATGCATTTGATGGTAAGACAGGAGTCAGCTGTCCTCAGTTCTAACAGTAAGAGTATGAATAAGAACTCTGGCTTCACAGTGTGTCTGTGTTGGTCTTGATTCCCAGATTAGTAATTTGTTCCCCTCCTTTAAAGAAGTGTCAAAGATACTGTACCAGAGTACTGTTGCTGATAGTGGTATCAATTAGAAGTAGAATGGGAGAGTACCGGAATTTCCTAACAAAAAAGACAAAGACACACAGGTGGCATTGTGGTACACCTGTATGACACCATGGACTCACAGCTGTGGCTAAAAATCCCTATGTCTAGCATACAACTGTGTCTCACCGTTGATGTCATCACTCTTTGTACTATTTTATGCTCATTACACTTGGTTTGAGATTATAAACAAGAGGAAGATTTGTTTACTTGTTAAGAGGTTTGTTTATGTTTGTTTTGCTCAAGGCAAAATAGCTTTGTTTCTTTGTTAGCGGAGTGTGACAGCTACTGAAAACAAACCTTATAACCATCCCTACCAAGCAATATTTTCTGTGAAGCTAAATTAGAATATGCTTGTAGAAAAATGAGGTTTCAATGGATTTTTAACAAATCTTTTCTTGTACTTGCTCTGCCAGTTTGCAGAAGGGTGATATGGGGCATCTAATCATTAGAGAATAGTTTTTTGTTTTCTTGTTTTTCAGAGATGACATCCCTGTTAGGAAATATGGCCTAACTGTGATACAGCAGTGTAAGTTCTCTGGGTGAGCCACATGGAAAAGGCTGCATTTTTTTTCAGTGAATATGTTTTAAAAAAAAGTAGTTTCCTAGCTGAGTTATGTTTCAAAACTATGTTTGTGAAATAACAGCCATTCATCTGGCAACAACATCATTACTAGAACTGCAGATTTAAAAACATACTTGATAAGATTTTTAAATCCCAAAAGTAAAAGACTTATCTCACACACTTTGCATTGTAGGCATATTCATCTTTTCCTTGAATGTAAAAGATTAATATTTAATCATAACAAGCCATTTTCATTAGTTATTTTAAACAACCTTGTTTATAATATCCATATATTTTAAAAGACATTCTAAAATGAGATATGTCAGCTAATTAAATAGCTTTGGATATTTGGGGTAGATTAGTAATAAATATTCTTGAGAAGAATTTTGGATGTACAGTCTGAAGGGAAAACATAGTCTCTACTCTCTTTTTCGGAGCAAGTGGTTTGGTCCTTTCCAAAGAGACTGAAAAGTTTATGCTATTTTTCTAATGCAGGTGTTACCAATCAACCCCTTCTGTTGATTTTAGGAGTATGTGTGCACTACATGCCCCTGGGGGATGGGATTTTGCTCTGCAGTGACACAAGTACAGGTTCACAGTATGTTTGTATTAGTTCACTAAATATTAGCTGATCAGTTAAAACTGTGAAAACTTATGAACTCACAACTATATCAACACTGTAATATTTGTATTGCTCTAGCTTGATTGATTAAGCACCTTAAAAGGAAAGAAGAGAGAATAAAGCAACTTCAGCATCACATATAAAGGGCATGAGGCATGTGGGCTTCTTTGTAATGGAAACAATAGGCAAAAATACCTTTGTTATCTCAGATATCAGGAAAGATTTGAAGCTAAAGGACAGAATAGTTTTCTCTGAGGATCTGCAGGGTAACAGAAAAGCTGTATAGGAATGGCTGCCCCAAGACACTCTTTTGCTGCTGGGATATGGAATATACGATGAAACTCTGGGTGTCATCTAATGCATCCTGAATATTGAGCTTCAAGGACAAGAAGACAGTGATCTGTAAGTCTTCTCTAAATCCTTCCTCTTAATTTGTGTATTTTGGCTTCTCATGATGGCCGTTCACTGATATATTCTTAGGCTCAATAACATCACTTTTCTTTAGCAGAGGTCTATAGTAATTTCATATATTGATGATTATTAGTGAAAGAAGAATTTGGGGTATCAGAGTTAATGCTTGAATTAATGCCTGAATTCTCAATTAGACTGTTTTTTTAATCTGTTCATTGTTGGGGGTTTTTTTTATCCCATAATTTAAAAAATACAACAAAGAAATATGCAGTTTTCACTAAGTGTACCGTAACTTTTATTCTCAAGCTTTTAGAATGTTTACAAAGTTTGCATAATCGTGGCTGGTAGCAATAAATGTAATATTGAAGCAATCCTCATGGAAATACTCTGGTTTAATGATTACACCTTGGGAATATGGGCTTTTTACAGGAATATTATAACAAGAAGTATTATCTTTGGCAAACTATTTAAAACCTTACTTCTTCTTCAATGTTATCTGAGGAAAAAAAACCTTTTCACATTTCCCTGTAACAGCAGGATATTTCAATGAGATGGAAAGATTTTACTACATCCTGTAATTTGCGTTATTTCTAAAATAGCTGAAGTTGAAGACCCTGAAGAAACTATTTTTCAGCAGCATTTTTTATCCATAGGTGTCTTCATAGCTAGTTTCCTTTAGAATGAGTTAAATCAGAAAAAATCAACCATCTATACACATCAGTTGTCCCTCCCAAGAATACGGAGGTGTGAAATATAGTAACCATAGAATTACTGAAGTCAAAGTCCTGTTCAAAAATAAACAATACTCATATGAACCACTTGGTTATCTTTTACTTAATATGTATATAAATTATCTTGGGCAAAGGATTTCTTTCTGCTGTGCAAGTGAAATAGTAGTATTGTCTGGGTGACATACACATCTTGCAGTTTTTAAGGTAATACAAGCTTCTCTGGAGAAAGGGGGAAAAGGTAAGAACAGAGTAGCTATTAAAACATATCTTAAAATAAGTATGTTGGTGGAGGTTTTTTAGTGTGAAATTAAAACATAACCAAAGAGTTTATTAAGGAAAATCTTAAATCTGAATCTTAAATCTAATCTTAATACTGATTCATTATTGACCCAAATTCTAAAAAGTGGATAATTTGAGTTATGTGTCTTAGTGTCATTTTAACTGGATTAATAATAAACCTTTGATTAGACTGTCAAGAGATTAATTAGACTAACAAAATATTATTGGCTTTGCATATAAGGTGTCTCATTTGTCCCAATAACCCATACAAATTGCAGTGTAAGAACTGTTAAATGTGGGCAACCTAAGCCGTAACTTGGATACAAGAAAATGGTAAGAGCATGTTTGTGCTTTCCCAACAATTCTATAATCATGCTTCTTCATATTATTCAGTGTTCGAGTCTAAAAGATACATTTCCTGTTTTCATGAGTTATGGATTTTCTTGTTTACATATTTTATAACACAATAGGCACTAGTGCAATAGTATATTACGGACGCTCCAAAGAACAAAAAAAGCTGTTCAAGAAGTTACACTGATGTGAATTCACATTTGTTACCTACAATACTGATTACATTTAGTGTTCATTTTTCAGTGTTATAGTAAAGTATATGTGGTTTCTAAGTTTTTTAAATATAAGCTTTTGGACATCAAAATGGAAAAGGAAAGTGAGTCAACCCTTTTAGACATAAAGCATCTCTGTTCGTTTGTTCCTATCACTAAAAATTCTTCATGCCAAAGTATTGATCTTTTTTTCTTCAAAAAATATTTCCAACAATTCCATTTACAAAAATCCTATATTTTGAAACTACTTTTAGTAACAATTTTGATGGTGTTTTCAATAATATTTTCAAAAGAGAAAAAAAAAAATTCAAATCCATAAAAATGGAAACCATTTAAAACCTCCCCCACATGTGCACTAGTATATAATTTTCAAAAGCATGAGTTGTTGTTAACTTCAGTAATCATAATTCATGTAATTTTTGCCAGCCCACCAATGTTAATTATGGATTGGGATTATAACCTACCTTTGACAGGCTGTAGAAAACATTAATTGCCTCAAAAGAAATTTTACTATATTCTAATGGTTGTTCATAGACTAGAAAGTCAGAAAACTGCTCAGAGCCATAGTCAGAGTGAAGCTGTACTTTATTATTAATTATTAAATGTCTAGTTCATTTTTTAAAAAGTCTTTTTAAAATGGAGGGTGTCATATTTATGCCTTTCTAGCTTCAGTACTTTTCCTATCTTGGCCTGTGATAGTTTAAAATGGCAGAAAAGTTGCAGTTCCTTTTTTGGGTCATATTTCAACTGAAATGAAAGTGGGGATAGAGAGGGTTGCTCAAGGAAGAAGCTTTCAAAGCAGAACTTTTAATTAACGTTTTAATGTCCTAATAAACTATCAAAAGAGTAAGTACTTTAAAAATTCGTTGGTAAAAATGAAAAGTCTTGTCACCTTAATCTGTCATAAAAGCTCACAAAAATAGGGTGACATTAAATTAAATATCGCAGTAATCACCTCTCACCTTAAGCTAAATTAATTTGAACATAATTGAATTTATGATTAAAGGCTTTAGAAACCTTCATTTTTTTCAATTAAAATTTAGAAGGTTCAGATAATTCTGGTAGATATTATAACTTTCAAAGTAAATTGTATTTTTCTGTACCTTTTGCTGTAGACAATAAACGTTAAGCTATTCTAATCTCTTATTAACATCGTAACAATCACACTTCTCAGACAGACTCCCAAGGACATAACATCAGCAAATATTTTCAAAGACTCTTAGTTGGGTGAGGCATGCTTAATCTAAATCTAGGAAATCTGGATAATTTGGTAGCTACAGGTTGAAGTTCTGCTTACCCTGCACAAAACAACATCCTTGATGAGTCAACTCAAGGACTGAAGGAGGCTGATCAGATCCTGACTCAAAGTCACCTCAGATGATCACAGCAGTAGTTCATCAGTCCTGTGTCCTGTTCAAGACAACAGCTGGTGCCAGACCTTGGGAAGGAGAAACCCTATAATAAGCAGTAGTGAAATAAATTCTTCAGAAACGAAGCAACTTCCTAATCTCATGCAGCTGGTAGCTGACATTTTCTGAAGACTGACTCTTTTTTTTTTCTTTTTTTTCTCTCTTTCCCATAAAAATGCAATAAGGTTTCAATCACTTGAACCAGCATGCTGCTAACTACAGCTACATATCTTCCAGTTCGCTTAGAGAATGAAAGAAGTGACTATTTTCGGATGAAAAATGCCATGGAAACATACACTGAGTTATACTGATGTTGGGTTGCAAAAATTATGTATTTAGCTAAAAAGAATATATTCCTTTCACCTAAACTAAATCCAATTATTTTTTTAATATCTTTGGTGTTTTCTCATGTTTTAATAGGAAAAGACTAACCAGGCAAGGGTTTATCTCATGTACGTGTTTTTCTGCAGCATAGTGGCTGCACAATTATACTCTGTATAAATCCTACTTTCCACAGGAATCAGTTTTCAGATATTATCATAATGAAAGAGAAACTGAGGGGAAAGCAAAATTAAGATACTTGGAGGCTATGGAGCACTGAGGCTAGTTCACTGTCAAAGACCAAAGCCACTTCTGAAGTATGTACGTACCAGAGAGAAAATTAAATTGTTATTCATATAATCTAGCCTTTGGCCCTTATATATAGATCACTTACTTATCTGTATACATGTATCTGTGTATATGAAGTGAAGTTAAAGCACAAAATTATATTTGAGTCTTTACATTGATATTCTTCTATTGAAAAACACAATTTAACATGCATCTTCCTGCAGTTCTGTTATTAGCACAGTTTTAATAGCAAAATCTCAACTAAGCAGCTCCTGAAAACTACTCTTAGAAAAAAAAAAACAAAACCAAAAAAACCCTGTAAAGTACTTTCAGAATCATAAGCTCCACAATAAGTACAGTTCCAATAGCATTAGTGAAATTATTCACTGTGCATGCAAATAGGGGCATGATTGTCTTTGCAGGATCAAGGGCTTACTGAATGTGCAATGTTAACACAAAGACATTAAGATCAATTTCAAGTATAACCAGTTAGAACATCTCTGTATATACTCCATAACACAAGTAACTGAAACCCACTGATGACTACCAGCTAACACAGGGAATAAAACTGAACTGCTTTAAGATATCCAGTGGAAATAACTAAAATCTAAATGGTACTTACTGGAAAAAAAAAGAAAAAAAGAATCATAATCAAAAAAAGTTCAAAAATCTTTCATCTTAGAGATCTCTAAAGTCAAAAATCCATCTTTTTAAATGTTTACCTGTAAAGTTCAGGTAAATAAGGTAAACCAAAGCAGGGATCCAAAACTGTAAATTAAAATCTGAATCCTGATTTTTATTTTTTTTTTTTTTCAGTCAGAAAGTCCAAAGACACATGCAGCCAGTTTACTAGAAAGATTTAACTGTGGTGAGTTCTTAATGAGGCAATGGTTCTGCCCTAAAGTTTCTTTGGATATTCCTAGTTTGCTGCAGTCTAGGTAAGTCTGTTCCCAGTTTATTTTTTTATTAGGTCGGCCAACCATATTAACTCACAATCACAAAACATCTATGCACACATGAAAGAATAAAGTCTGCAATCGACATTAAAAAATGGTCTATTTGATTCAATTAACAGCTACTCCTACATTTTAGACATTGATGCATTCCCTTCAGGACAGTTTGTTGATAACACATATGTCCACACATGTGTTTGCAGTACAGACACTCTTTAATTCTAAGACTTGACATTTCCCACAGATAAATCCTTAGTAAAGACTTGTTTGAAATAGGTCAGACCTAAAAAAAGCATTCTTTAAAAACAGCAACTTTAATGGCAAGCTGCTTGTAAGTTCTAGTAAATTTGAGCCCAAAGCTGTCTGCAAATTCTGGTAAATTTGAGCCTAGAGTGTTAGCCACAGGGTGCAAACATTTAATAGGGATATCCATAGAATCACATGGATTGGGTTAGCAATCATCTAGTCCAACCCCCCTGCCACAAGCAGTGACATGTTCCACTAGATCATTTTGCTCAAAGCCCCATCCAACCTGGCCTTGAACACTTCCAATGATGGGGCATTCACAACCTCTCCAGGCAACCTTTTCCAATATCTTTCCACTATAAGCATAAAAAATTCTTCCTTTTGTCCAGTCTAAACCTACCCTCTTTCAGTTTAAAACTGTTGCCCCTTGTACTGTCACTACAGGTCTTGGTAAAAAACAAAAGTTCTCTCTTTGTGTCTCATATAAGCCCCCTTTACATATTGAGAGATCTTCCCAAAGACATCTCTTCTCTGAGTTGAACAACCCCAACTCTCTCAGCCTTTCTTCATAGAAGAGATGTTCCACCCCTCTGATCATTTTTGTGGCCCTCCTCTGGACCCACTCCAACAGGTCCATGTCTTCCCTGCACAGAGGACTCCAGAGCTGGACGCAGCACTCCAGGTGGGGGCTCACCAGAGCAGAGCAGAGGGGCAGAATCACCTCCTTGACCTGCTGGCCATGCTGTTTTTGATGCAGCCCAGGGTACCTTTGGCTTTCTGGGCTGCAAGTGCACATTCTCAGTTCATGTCCAATTTTTCATCCACCAATAGGCCCAGTTCCTTCTCTGCAGAACTGCTCTCAATCCCTTCATCCCCCAGTCTGTATGCATATTGGGGATTGCCCTGTTCCAGGTGCAGGACCTTGCGCTTGGCCTTGTTGGATCTGGATATGTATGAGAAAAGCACCGCTATTCTTACTGCCGATGCTTCCTCAAGGGTCTGTGTAGGCAACATCACAAAGGAATAAGCATAAGTTCACTTTGTGCTTCTTCCAGGTAAGAGGAAGAATATTTCATTCCAGGACAATGGAGGAAATCGGCTGAAATAATAGCCATAATTTTACTGCCTATTTGAGCAACTTAAATTGTGGTCAACTATTCTGTACTCTGGAGAGGAAAGAGATGCAAGGAATGTTTTTTTTCTCTCCACCACTGCAGACCTGCTAGATACAGCTTATCTCCTTACAGTTTGGAGGCCTGAAGAAGCCTTTACATTGGATGCCTGTGTAATTCACTTCCAAAAGCAGCATTTTTTATACACGGGCAAAAATAGGTCTTCCTGGATGATGGGCTAATTCTTACTTAATGCTTCCTTGAGATTCCAGATTGAAAAAGTATTAAGGTAAACAAAAAATCCCACTGAATAAATGTTTAAAATGTCAAATGTGCCTAGTGTTCAGATGAATGGCAGCTCTCAGCAGAGACCGCTTTTCCTCTGCAGCAGAGACTTACTTAGGAAGAGGCTTAACTGAACCCTTCATATGTTGATTTATTTTTCTGAGAGCTACCATTTGGCTTTAAGAACCTTTTTTTCTACACAACAACTTCACTCATATGGGAAATATTTTCTTACAAATGTCAGATAAGAAAAAAGCTTTTTCCTAAAAGTTATGTTTAATTATGTCTTGAGTTATTTCACAGTGATAAGGCTGGCCTTGACATTGAAGGCTCAATTCTTTAGGTCTATCAACATCAAAAATTACTTGACTGAACAGCCATGAACTTTACAGTTATTTTTGTGATGTTGTTCATCAAAGCCTGATATGATGCATTCTGGATTGTCCATCTGAAATAAATGTGTCAAGATAATAAGGTCAATCTGATTTCTATTGCTCTCAGATCGGTAGGAGTCCCAAAAGTACAACATTTTAGAAATTCACAGGTTTTAATACAGTTATTCTAAGAAGTTTGAAATATTAACAACCCCTCTAACAGACAGAAAACTAAGGCACTGTGGGTAAAGATACATGAACACTTCATTTCTGCTTCACAAGTTTCCTCGGATTAGTTGTACCATGGTAACTGCCTGCTTTTCTGCTCTTAGTTTATGTCAAAGTAATGCTACCTAATTTGTCATGCAATAAAAAAGGATTATGGTGCATTGCATAGTTTTGCATTTACAGTTACCACATATGAGCTGACGGATGGTATCTTGCTATGATGCTATGGTTTATGATCAAACTGTGATAACTAAATCAATTTTCCATCTAAGCCTTGACTTGCCTTGACTTGACAAATGAACCTGAAGAAGAACAGCAATGTACTGCTAGCCTCCTCAATCCCAACAATGTCTAGTTTATTTAGCACTTGTCCTTAAGGAACATTACCATGTTTAAATACCTTTTGCAAGTCTTCAGTAAATCCATTCCCACTGGAAAAGGAGCACTATCTTTAAGAATTCCTTTTATGGTAATTATTTTAAAGGAAAAGGTTAAATCTAAGAAAGTGTTCTAAAGAAATTTCCCACAACATGGCAGCCTTTGGAATCTCTTCCTTTTCTTTGTTACACATTGGAAGAATAATGCTTCCTTCTCTTAGAGTGACTCAGTTTTGAATTTTGGAACACTAGAGTGAAATAAATACATAAAGAAATATAGAATAGGAGAAATTTAGGGTTGTCCTTCTTTGAACAATTTAGGTCTGCAGTGGACTTAAAATTAAAATGTTACTTTCTTCCAAAACCTAGTCTCATCTCAATATATTTGCATAGTTCCCATTAACATTAACAGGAATTACATGTACATATTGACAGCACAACAGAACCCTAAGGATATATTAGCAATCCCAAGCTGTATCAATCCTTAATGTCTCTTTTGCCAGGATAGCAGCACTACTCACCCAGCATGCTTTGAGGGACCATATGGTGCTCTGTCTTCTCCAGTGTTCACCTCTGATCCTAGCATTTTGTAAGTATCAAGCTAAGGATGTAGGCATTGGTTTTTTATCGCAGTAAGCTTTAAGAGTCTCAAAATGTCAACAGCAATACAACTAAGTTTAAAATATAGATACATTTTCTATTTTTGCTCACTCGCAAATTGCTAAGAATTTACAGATCTTTATACATGTGATTAGGTTTCCTTAACTTGTCCAAAAGTAATGGAAATACTTGGGTGCTTTGTTAAATTGGGAAAATCCTTCTTGTGCTGAGGATTTCTTGACAATAGTGAGCTCAATCCTAGGTCTTTAGAAACAGATGCTAAAATGCTGACTAAGGGCAGCAGGAATTCCCACTGGTCTTTGGAACATTATGTTTTTGTAACTATGGAGCCAGAGGAATAGCTATGAGAAATTTAAACTATGAATTATTTCCAGATCTGAAGAAAGAAAAAGAAAAAAAACTGAAAATGCCTTCTTGACTTTCATATATAATTTACCATCAATAGAAAAATATTTCTACAAGATAAACTGTGCCTTTTTTTTTTCACTTGAAAAAATATTAACACTATTAAAGAGTAATATAAGTGGACAGAAAAGAACAAAAATGAAGTTAAGGCACTTTAAGGACATAAACTTAAAGTATCGCAAAGTGAAATGTGATATTTGGTTCTTACATCTGCAGGAAGTCATCCTACTCTTTGCTGGATTCTGGACCGAAGGAGGTGTAAAGCTGGGCACAAGCATGAACTGGGAGAGGAGTGCCTGGAGATCAGCCCTGCAGAAAGGGCTCTGGGGTGCTGGTCGGCAGCAGGCTCAGTGTGAGTCGGCAGCGTGTCCTGGCAGCCAAGAGGGCAAACCGCGTCCTGGGGTGATCAAACACAGCACAACCAGCCGGTCAAAGGAGGTGATCATCCCGCTGTATTCAGCGGCCTCACCTTCAGTACTGCCTTCCACAGTTTAGGAAGGATGTGAAGGTCCCTGAATGTATCCAGAAGAGGGCAACAAAGCTGGTGAAAGGGCTGGAAGGCATGTCCTGTGAGGAGTGGCTATGGACTCTGGGTTTGTCTAGTTTGGAGAAAAGGAGGCTGAGAGGAAAGGGAAGGGGAAGGGGAAAGGACCCCATCATTAGCTTGTACATTGTACCCAAGTATATGACTTAAGTTTCTGAGGAAAGACAGTGATTCAAAATCGCAGTTACACTGAATTAGTGTAACTAAAGGTTACAGTTTCCACACAGAACCTAAGCCCAGATAATAACACACACTGCTCTGTAGCACTTTCAAACAACTTGGACAGGCATGGTAGCATGTAACATGTTACCTACGAGGGATCACAGCTTTTGGCACTCATTTGATTCACATAACTGCACAGTGAATTAAGTTACTTACCTGCTACTGGGAATTATACTTTGAAGCTGATTTCCTAAACTTTTATACTGGTTTTGGCTGGCATAGAATTAATTTTCTTCATAGAAGCTTGTATGGTGCTGTGTTTTGGATTTGTGACAAAAAGTGTTGATAACACACTGATGTTATCAATGAAGTCAGCTAACTCAGTCTCCATACTAACTTTGAATACTCCTTGTTATTCCAGTTCTTTTATAACAGCTGCTCTTGAATGTGAAGAATGTGAATGAGATTCGTGTTAGTAACTTTCCCAATGCTAAAGATGATTATCACAGAATCTCCCTATTTTTTATGTTCTCTCTATTCCTTATCTCCCTATTTTCAGCACTAGCCTAGCCACTTCTATCCATATGAATTTAATTGTTTGGCTAATGCAATTTTTCAGTGTTATCCAATGCATTGTGGATTATGAAGATTAGACAGGAAAAACAAAAAGAGACACAACATGTGCCTATCCAGCATTTAAAATCTCTCTAGTTTAGGGATGTCTCTAAATGTTTCTGAATTAAGTCTTTCCATGTGATTTAAATGCACATATCAGCAAAAAGACCATAAATAAAGTCAGCTTATCCTTGTCAGGGGACATGAGGTGAAAAATGACATGAGACTGAAAATACTCGACACCCAGAACCCCACAATGTACCATTTGTGTAAACAGTGTATCTTTCCTTTTCCCTGCTGTTCATAGTGCCTTTCTAAAAGCCTACTGCTACAGAAGAACTGAAGCTGATGCCTATCAGCCATTACTTTTTTTAACTCAGCAGAAAAAGTGGCTGAGGAACTTATTCTACTAATGAAGCTCATTTAAATCTGCACTTCCTTGCATAACAACATAGACTAAAAGAGACAGAAAGACAAGATAAGTAAAAACTGGTCAGGCCTTGTGTTGGCCAATGTAATAACTTTTGTTTTTTCAAGGGTAAAGATGTATTGAAAACATTAGATCTCTTGGAAAGCTGGAGATAATTTCCTTCTAGCTTCAGGGGAGTTAGAGCTCTGCAAAGCTATAGTTACCTATGCTTCTGTAAGAGTCACCATACTGCACTTCCCTGAAAGCAAGATACCAGGAACAACTTGAAAGTCTGTGATTTAGAACAGGTTTCTGTAGCATGGTAGACAGAAGATATGATCACCCATATATTTAACTAATAATAAAATAAAGAAGAACATGTTTTAAACAGCATAGCTGGAGCTATTCAAGCTGTACATCAAAATGTTATAAAAAAGTGTGCATTTTTCCTTTAAAATATTCCTGTATTTCCACTCTTGCCTACCACACCTACTTTTATAAAACATCTCCCAATATGAAAATTTCTACTGTATTATATAAACAAGGGATATTACTGAACAGTTCAGAGATAAAGAACAGATACTTTCATTCATTAATAAGCATGGGTCCACTTAATTACTGAGCTTATAACAATGAGGGAGCAGAGAGAAAATAATAGGACTTGTCTGGCAGACTCCTGCCTTGTTTTAACTTCTGATCTACTTTTAAAGTAGCACAAACACAAGTGTGGACATTCTTCAAAGCATTCATATTACAGTATTTTAAAAGATCATGTAATATTGAAATTCAAGGGCACTGCTGACTAAGTCAACAAAAGTGATTGAAAAAGTTTGGACACCTTTATCAAAGGGGGCATCCTTAAAAATCTACAAAAGAATAAAGAAAAGAGAAAATTCCTTCAGAAGCAGACTATAATAATTTATAATGACAAGTAATGATAAAGAATATCTATGTACAATGTTGTGTGATCCAGGAGAATATACACTAGTCGAATTTACAGACCTAAATCAATTGTAACTCCACTGCATAAGACACTGAAGCAGCAGAGTCATGCCCCTCTCCACACTGCTGACATCCAGTCCACTCACTCCTAAGGCTTCTTTCTTTATGCTGTGCAGCTACACACATTGCCTCATCTTGCCAGCCACCTTCTTTGTAAGTTAAAATAATATAGATGGAAAAGAAGCTATACCTATTCGCCTGAGTTCAGGAGAAGGGGCTTACATTCTGCATTGAAGCTGGGGAAAGGAGAACCTGAAGGCTTTCAGACCTCCTTAGTCTCATTACTGCTATGACAGCAACCAGTAGACAAAACTCAATGCTTACATGTTCCTTCACCAAAACAGGGTACAATAAGAATGCCACAGAAATGAATAATATTAGAAGTAAAATGTTACCATGAGATTTTTGGAACCTGGATCTTTTTTATTCCTTTTACTCCACTTACTTTCTTTTAAATCATATGTGTATGTACACATACATGGTGTAAAATACTTCTTGAATTGCCATTATATAAATGGCTATAATCCACACATATAATTCAAATCATTACTTTCTAAAATTAATTTTAGTATAACTTTTTCCAGATTTTCTTTTTAACTTATAACATCTATAACATGAAATAATTCTGTTTCCAGAATAGCATAAAAGCATTTCTGATGGTAGAAATTTTCTTGATACTCTTACAGCAGTTCAAGGTAATCAATCACAAGGCAGACAAATCTCTGCATGGTTGAACCATCAGTGGGCAGTATCAGGACAGAATAACATGGTTAGAAAGCAGCCTCTCTTTCATCCTCTCAATTTTCCAGTTGGGACAGTGATTGCCAAAAACCATTCAAGGCACGTAAGAGACACACATTCAAAAAAAGTAGCACAACAACATCAAATATCACATAATTTCTAACCCTTTAGGCAAAGCTGCAGACTGTTTTAAGGGCAACGAATGGGAATGGGGTCTCTCCCTTATCTTGTGCATCCCATTACCTGACAGATAATATCTCAGTGTGTGATCAGACTTACCAATGTAGGATTTCAACAGAGCAGAGTGGCCATGAAGCAGTTCAAACAGCACCAATCCCCTCCTCCTTTCCTAACCCCATGCAGCTTCATGTACACTGAGCCTGTGCATTTCAGCTCAACCCCAGCACTTTACCTCAGAGAAGAAGCATCACTGTGGGGAGAAACAAAAATGGGAAAAATATCATCCATCAACTTAATCTTTCTGCTGAATCTGTTCCAGCTCAGTCAGAGCAGATCAAAGATACCTGCCAGCATGTCCAGTATTTTACTCTGTCAAGAACACTCTCCCTGAGTTGTCCCGGTGTTTTGACCTGCAAAGCGTTGGCATCATATCCCTACAGAGATCCCAGCAGGAACTGCGTGTGCTCTTCCACAGGAGTAAATACTCTGCGTCCGGCCAAGCAAACCGGAATACTGTGCAATTATCATCCTGTACTCCAGCCAGGTCTCAGTAATACATCTACCAAAATTTATCCATAAATTGAAGAAGACTCTTAATCTTAGCATTGCTTGGCAGCATATCAGGGAGTTGTTCTTATGCATATATGTAGTCACAGCTGTCAGACTGGGTCATCCTAAACTGCAGTGATTCAGCAGACATTGCTACAAAATTTAGGCACTAACAATCATGTTACTGCTACACAGCAGAAAGAATTATCTATTTTTGCCAGAAAGTTTCTTCAACCTTTTTTGTCTGACCTACCGAATTACTACTGCTCTCTAAACCAATGCTGGCCCTGTGTTACATTTGCTTTGGCCATCAAACAAATAAGAATTAGTATGCTTGATCTCCTCACAAATTACAAACTCCTGCAATTGAGGAAATGAGTACATGACCAGATAAATATATATATTCCCAATGCAATATCCTGCATGGAAAATATTAAATGTGCTATGATTAGGTAAATTTTAGTTGTAACACAATATTTTTCTGGACTTTTGGGGTGGCTAGCTTGTTTGGGGGATGAAATGTTTTAAATTAGCCTGCACAGCCTTGGTTCTTAACCAAGAGAGTATTCTACTTGTAGTAGCTTTTAGCTTTTTTTACTTTAGCTGAAACCCATTATGAATTCTGTCTGTAATTCCTACCCACAAAACCTTTGATTGCCACCTAGGGATTTCTACCTCAGAGAGAACTAGAAACAGCTTTGATCACAGCTGTCAATGCACTAACATTGTTTTTTCTCTGAGACCATAACTCTGACCTTACATTATAATTCATTTCTGGATTTAAGCCACATGCTGATTCAATAAAGACTGTCAGCAGCTAATAGGTTGGCTCACAGGAACCAAAGGAGCACCATTGCCTTCTCTCAGTCAGTAAGCATTCCCCTGTTTAAAATCAGCAGCATCCCAAGACACTGTTTTTAACATGGACAGAAAACAGGTAGGACGGTGGGGATACCAATGACATAAGGACAGGAATAATTACTATTAGAAAAATGACTTTATAGAACTAAGCATAGTAGAGTTTATAGAGATGTGAAAATGATTGTATGTGAGGCAGATATTTGCCCTTCCTTAAGAAATCCTAAATCATATAGCAGTTTGCTTCAGATTTCTGTAACAATCCAGTGTAATATTTTCCCCATCAGAAGAGCACTCACCCACACCTAATATTATGCATTTTGTTTATTACAACAGTGTCCTGGTTTCGGCTGGGATAGAGTCAATTGTCTTCCTATAGCTGGTATAGTGCTATGTTTAAGAATGTTGATAACACACTGATGTTTTCAGTTGCTGCTAAGCAGTGTTTAGGATTTTTCTGCTTCTCATGCCCAGCCAGCAAGAAGGCTGGAGGGGCACAAGAAGTGGGGAGGGAACACAGCCAGGACAGCTCACCCCAACTGGCCAAAGGGATATTCCATACCATGTGACGTCATGTCCAGTATATAAACTGGGGGGGTGGGGATGGGGGGAATCGCCACTCAGGGACTAACTGGGCATTGGTCGGTGGGTGGTGAGCAATTGCATTGTGCATCACTTTTTTTGTATATTCCAATCCTTTTATTATTATTGTCATTTTATTATTGTTATTATTATCATTATTATTTTCTTCCTTTCTGTTCTATTAAACTGTTCTTATCTCAACCCATGAGGCATTTTTTTTCCCAATTCTCTCCCCATCCCACTGGCTGGGTGGGGAGTGACTGAGCAGTTGCATGGTGCTTAGTTGCTTGCTGGGGTTAAACCATGACAGTGCCTAGTAAAATAAACCAGACCTCGGTGCAATAGGCAATATGTAAAAAACAACATTGGCTCCCCAAAACTGATAATGGAAATAGATGAATCAGGCAATTGAGAAAAATACATGATTAGTGCAAATGATACACACATAGCGGTTGGTTTTTTTTGCTTCCCCTCTCTTGGTCATTTGTACTTTTTCAGTGGGGCTGCACTAGAAAGGTATAAAGCACTTTGAAATACAAGTGGAAAGAGAGGACTTGATAGCTCAGACATGGAGAGGAAAGAATCTTAAAAGCAGTGGAGAAAAGCAGCAGGGAGAAAGTAAAATTTTCAGAAAGCTTTCTAGAGTTATTTATTTCAGTAATGTTTTGCTCTCTGTCCAACAATAACTTTGTAAAACTCATGAAAAAGATTCAGCTTTTTGTTTTCTGTTTCTCCTCCAGAAATCTGGATATATGGGTTAAGTAAAAAGCAGTCTCTGCACAGCTAGAAACAAGGAAAGGATCCTGAAAAGAGTATTGGTTGTGGTGCATGCTGCATATGCAGGGCGCTGTGGTAGGAGGAGAGGAGCAGTCTGCTGAGGCGTGGTGCTGGCAAGTAGTACCTGTCAGTGGCTCGTGCAGCTGGCCAAATTTGTCCCTCAACATGAGCCTAAGAATACATGATTCACAGTGTGGAGAAGACATTTTGTTGTATTTTGGATTTGTTTGAATTCATGATTTCCTATCAATAATGACAAGGCTCACACATCTAAATTAGTATTTTAAAATTAGATACAACTTGCAAATGCTGGATTCTGCACCTGGGATGGGGTAACATGGGACACAAGTATAAATTGGGGGAGGGGTGCCTGGAGATCAGCCCTGCAGAAAGGGCTCTGGGGGTGCTGGTCGGCAGCAGGCTCAGTGTGAGTCGGCAGCGTGTCCTGGCAGCCAAGAGGGCAAACCGCATCCTGGGGTGCATCAAACACAGCACGACCAGCCGGTCAAAGGAGGTGATCATCCCGCTGTATTCAGCGGTGGTGCAGCCTCACTTTGAGTATTGTGTGCAGTTCTGGGCCCCACAATTTAGGAAGGATGTGAAGGTCCCTGAATGCATCCAGAGGAGGACAACAAAGCTGGTGGAAGGGCTGGAAGGCATGTCCTGTGAGGAGCAGGTAAGGACTTTGGGCTTGTCTAGTTTGGAGAAAAGGAGGCTGAGGGGTGACCTCATGGCTCTCTACAGCTTCCTGGGGAGGGGACGTGGAGAGGGAGGTGCTGAGCTCTTCTCCCTGGGATTCAGTGATAGGACATGTGGGAATGGTTCAAAGCTGCATCAGGGGAGGTTCAGACTGGACGTTAGGAATCATTTCTTTACTGAGAGGGTGGTCAAACACTGGAACAGGCTTCCTAGAGAGGTGGTTGATGCCCCAAGCCTGGCAGTGTTTAAGAGGCATTTGGACAATGCCCTTCATAACATACTTTAACTTTTGGTCAGCCCTGAAGTGGTCAGGCAGCTGGAAAGGATGATGGTTGTAGGTACCTCCCATCTGAAATATCTACTCTAATTCCATAATATGCAACCCAAAAGCTTGCTAGTTAGACTAAATGAATATTTCTTCCATCTCTACTGAAAACAAGAACAGACAATGTCATGAGTTGGTTTGCCGAGTACCATATTATTATTTTCCTCTTTTTCTCTGCCTTGAAACTGAGCACAGCTGGATAAAATTCAGAGGAAACTTAAGATTGCTTTTGATTAATGTTGGCTCCAAATTCTTTCTGGTGACTCTGCTTGCTATCTTAATTTATCTCCGCATAATGAGAAGCAGATATTTTTGACCAAAGAACTGCTGATCACTGCTAAACTGTTTCCCTATGGATTTCTTTTATGAATACTGCTACATTCAGTGGTTCAGTGGTGGAAAAAAGTCCTAATTTTTGCATGGTACCTACATGACTCTTATTATGCTGCATATCAAAAGGAAAATAATGAAAATATATAGGGTCTCACCCAAAGATCCAAAGGCATCTCACCAACAGTAATCAATCTGTTGGATGGTAGGTCATAACATTTTCATAGGTAGAAAACTGAGTGTGAGGGATTTGCAGAGTAGTGTCTTACTCTAACACTCTTGAGCCACAAGCCCTAAAACACACACCTATTTTCCAGTCTCCTGCTCTGATCACTGGAAAAGTAGTAATCTTGTTTATTATTTTGTTGATATTGTAGGAAACTAATGTTTTTTTCTTAAAATACTGTCCTTGAAATAAAAAAAAAAGGTTTTCTTTAAAAGCAAGTACCTTTTATAATTGCTATGTGTGTACGTATGTATGCATTTCTGCAATACCTGACTATACTTGACTTCACTCTATCACCTGCCTTTCACTGCCAGCTTTTCAGAACAGAGTTTCTAATGCTAACACAGCACCTATGGACCTGAGCCTGGAATCCAGTTGAATCCTATATATGCTCTTGCCAATTAAATGAATAGCAATCAGAAAATTACATTAGGAAAAGATGAAGGTTTTGAGGCAATAGCTATGGTGATAATAATCATCATTCTTTGGTTTTTAGAATTTAGCTTAGCACTCAGAGAAATTTGGTATCACAGGATGACTGAGGTTGCAATGGACCTCTGGAGGTCATCTGGTCCAATGTCCCTGCTCAAGCAGGGCCACCTAGAGATGTTTGCCTAGGACCATGTTCAAAAGGTTTTTGAATATCTCCAAGGATGGTAAATCCAATAAAAGTAATATCCCTACCTGGTTTCATCCCTGTTGTGCTCTAGAGGTGTCAACTGTTCTCCTTTCTTCTTAGTGTCATCACCAGCACTGGCAAGTTGCAAAGCACATGATTTAAAAACAAAAAATAAAATAAAAAAGACAAGATGCATCCAGAATTTTGGTGGCTAGTAGGAGAAGAGCAATCTCAGGATAGACAATGAATCAGTTTTTTATTTTAAAATCTGCAGTCACAGAAGTGGTCCAAGAAGAAGGTTTTTACAGAATACTTTTCTCATTATAAGCTGCTAAAAAAAAAAAAAAAAAAAAAAGGAAATTTGAAATCTGGGGGGATTAAAATTGCCCCACAGGGCAAAGAAAAGGGATTATATGTGAAGGCTCTTTTTATTCCAGATGATACTAAGAAAATAACATTTACCCTGAAACTTTTACTTTTAAGCACTATTTGTCTGTAAAACTATTGCTACAGCAGGATGGAAATATATTCACTGTCTGCTGTTAATGTTCTTTATTGTTAGAATTGCAAACGAAGTAACTTTCTAGCAAAACATCCAAAATGCAATTGTTAAAATCTTTCTGAGCATGTTTATCCTGAGTTTATTAATGACATCACTGATTTTTAGACTGGTGAACTAAGCAATCCTGATATCATTTTCTCTCCATAATCACTTGCACTACAACTGTACAAGGTATTTCTGATGTACTAATTCACCCAAAAGATAAGCATTGGTCAGGGATAGTACAAATGAGCTGTGCAAAAAAACTTATTTCCCTTTTATCAGAACTGCATGGGGAAAGGTAAATGGGAACTGTTTTCTGTTCTGTTTATAATAGTTTTATAAAAAAATATATTAGATATTTTACATTTCAGATGGTTTCAGAGGATAAAAAAACAAATTCAGAAAATATATCTGTATAAATTTTCTAGAAAGCTACACTAATCTTGGCTAAGCACCATATTTTGATAACCCAGTGTTGTGGTTTAAGCCCTGCCAGCAATTAAGTACCACGAGGCTGCTTGCTCACTCCTGCCCCCCGGTAGCATGGGGAGGAGAAAATATAATGAAAAGCTTGTGTGTTGAGACAAGGACAGGGAGGGATCACTCACCAATTGCGGTCACAGGCAAAAACCAGGCTCAACTTGGGGAAAAAAGACAAAATCAATTTCATTTATTACCAATCAAATCAGACCAGGATAATGAGAAGTAAAACTGAATCTTAAAACACCTTCCCTCCACCCCTCCCTCTTTCCTGGCTCAACTCTTCCCCACCAGCAGCAGAGGGGGATGGGGAATGGGGGTTGGGGTCAGTTCATCACACGTTATTTTCTGCCGCTTCATCCTCCTGAGGGGGAGGACTCCTCACACGCTTCCCCTGCTCCAGCGTGGGGTCCTTCCCACAGGAGACAGTCCTCCATGAACTGCTCCAGCGTGGGCTTTCCCATGGAGTCATGGCCATCTCCAGGGGCATCCCCCTACTCTGGCGCACCTCCTCCCCGGGCTGCAGGTGGGCAACTGCTCCCCTGCTCCCACGACCTGGGGGACATCCCCTCCTTCTCTGCTCCTCCTCCCCTTCTTTCTTCACTGACGTCTGCAGAGGGGTTCCTCTCACATTCCAATCTCCTCCCTCACTGCAGGTTCCCCTTCTTAAATCTGTTCTCCCAGAGGCGCTACAACTGTCACTGATGGGCTCAGCCTGGACCAGCGGCAGGTCCAACCTGGAGCTGGGGAAGCTTCTAGCAGCTTCTCACAGGTGCCACTCCTGCAGCCCCTCCCCCATTGCCAAAAACCCTGCCACACAAACCCAAAACTCCCAGTAAAATATATGGTGGTGTTTGATTTCACTTTCATCAAGCAAGAGAATAACAGAGTATACATGAGAAAATGTTTGTGGCAATGGTAATAGGCAGCTAGAGGTTCAATCAGTTGGAGGAGAAAACCTGGCACAAGCTTTTAACAAATGCACCTCATTTCCAAACTGAACCATTACTAGGAACTTCTGTTTAATGTTCATTACTTTCTAGAATAAAGAGGACATTTGTTTTCTAGAGTAATAGCACATAAGTTCTTTTAAATGTGTCCCTCACTAAAATGGAACATTTTCATTACAAACACTTTTTCGTTCAAATGTCATTTGAATCCTTATTCCCTAATAATTCTTTTAAATATTGGCTCACTTTTCATCCTCTTATTCGAAATGAAGCATCCATGCCCACAGCCTACTACCCACTGCCAGAGATAAAAAAAGAGAAAAATGACACAGCCTTCCTAGTGACATTAAACCCATTTTGGTTGTTTTTATTGTCTCTTCATCATTTCCCAATAACTTTGATGTCTGTTGTCCAAATTCACTTCCCATCCTCAGACAGACGCTCCTGCAGACACAGCGCTCCTCTCACTGCTTTGAGACCTGGACTAGCTTAGCAGCAGCATGTTTGGGATGATGCTGAACCACTACAAGTGTCCCAGTAGTTTGTCATTTTTGCTTTCAGAAAGGTAAACAAATAAATCAGCACCAATTTTTACTCTTCCCAGTTGGTTCTGGATTGTATATTAAATGTACATTTTGCCTAATGAAAACCTATGTAAGTGAAAAGGACCAGAACGGGGTAGACAAAAGGGACAGTCCAGCTGAGATCCCCTGTGATAAGGACTTGTGGGGGAGCAGAAAACATTTTTCAGGAGTTGGTTTCAGGGGTTAAAAATTATAATTTTGTGAGTCTGTACAGAAAAGTCATGTTATCAGACTATTTATGATATTAGCAGGATTCAGCTAACTGTGAACAGAAGAAATACAGTGCATAAGAACGTAATGCATAAGTCAGTAAACCATCCTCCCATGCCTACTACTGATTACTGACATCAAAACTTCAACAGAAATTGTTCAATGGTGAGTTGAATCTTTTATCTAAAATTTGACACTAACACAGTTTTTTGACATTTTAAAAATTAAGAATAGTCAAGAAGTTTCCTCGTAAATACTTCAAAACAGTTACTGTTCTGACTTTATCAGAACATACAAACTACCTACTTACTACAAGGGCAAGACAAGAATTTTATTACCTTGATATCTAAAGACTCTGAGCTCACTATTAATGAGGTTGCTTTGATCTGGAAAATTCAGCTACAGCTTGAGGAACCCAACTTCATACATCCACGCTTGAATATTTTGGCAGAGTTTCAAAATTTAAAACTAATACTGCTTCTGAATGTCAACCATTACATAAAACAGGTTAATGAGACTCATTTTAGTGTGCTGCAATGAAGTAACATCATCTTCTGAGGATGATACATGAAAGGATGAAACAGCATGACCCAAAATTTCTGTGAAGTCCTGACAAAAACATGAGATTAAGTAGAAATAAAGAAAAAATTTATAGTACTGAAAACTGAAGCTTAATTAACTGGCAAACCAGCAAGAGCTTGAAACAAATAAATAAATGATGTTTTCCTTCCTGGAATAAGCTTTTTCCCAGTTTTTAAGTTGGCAAAACTCCTTTGAATATGAGGTCTTCCAAAAAGCACCTGGATGTCCTCCACCACCAAAACATGGCTTGGTCATAAATTTCTTTTAAACAAAAACAGTTATACATTTAAATCAAAGCTATCTAACCACAGTTCTTTCACCTTCTGTTCCAGATGAATTACTATAGAAACACATCAGGGGCTGATCCTGTCCTGTTCTTTCTCACTGAAACACGATAACAGTGGAAAAAGACAGTGTTTTGAGAAGTAGCCACTAATCTCAACTTGGGCACTTGATGCATAAACACACAGGGAAATACCCCAAGGATTCAGTCAAGACAATGATGAGATAGTATACTGAAACAATACGGAAAGAATGAATGATAGAGAAAGAGTGAAGGAATAATAACCTGAGGGTTTGAAAACTTATCATATATACAATCTCTAGGATTCAAAGTGTATTTTGAATGTCTTTGAGTGTTTTAAAAGTATAACAGGCAGTACAAGTGTCAGTGATGCATGCTATACATGCATAACGTTGCATGGCAGTTTACAGGAGCATTGAAATAAATCTGGATCTTCAAGAAGGGCCCTGAAGGATACATTTCCAAATGTACTTTATGTTCCAGGGGGAATGCAAAGCAAATGCAAACTTACACAGAAAGATTCAGAAGCAGAAGCAGCAGTTTCTACTGACAGTTAGAAATGAGTGACTTATGAATAACTGTAGTGTATGCAGAAGGATGAGATAATGTCATTAGGGGAGGACTGAGTTAATGAGACAGCCTGAAAGCTAAGGATTGCAACTGTCAGAGGTAACCAGCTGGCTTACTGGCTTATTGGGAAGTGATATACAGCTTTCATAGCAGTGCTTAAGTTCATCAAGTCAAACACCTGAGTAGTTCTGCTTCTTCCTCATATGCGCACAGCTGAAGCACAAAGCTGCCTTGCTCTCTGCGTGCACAGGCTTGGCTGTACTAAAGAAGTGTATTCTTTTAAGCACTAAAGTCACTGAGGCTTCTGAGAAATGCATATACTATTACAAATTTTAATCATGACTTACTATGTGGCTGGGACAGGAGGAAAAACAAAGAAAAACAAAAGACCTGCAGTAAGAGTTTCAAGATTCAAAATCTCAGAAGAACCATTTTCTAGGATAAAGAGTGTATTGGGTAGAATATAGGAGAAAGCATAAAATCACAATAACTTGGATAAAAGTCCTATTATCAGATTAAAGAAAAATCTAAAATGCTAGAGTTCTTGTTGGAGAAAGAAAAAAAAAACATTGCATCAAAGGCATAGTCTGGATGCAGCTGAGTGTGACAGCTGAAATAAAAGAATAGGAAAGGTGTAGACTTTGATTGTGACTCCAACAGTTTAATGAGAATAAGGACTATATGCCTTATTTTCTAGTTATTACCAATGGAACCAAAAAATCTGATGAATAACTAACCGATAATTTCACTATATAAAAGAATCTATTTTAGCTACCTCTACCTTTTAAGTAACAACATAAATGGTACTGATGTTAATTCTAATATTTACATTCCATTTGGCTTTACAAGAAATACAAAAGATCCTTGCTAAAAAGATTGTTGAGGCACATTTTCATAGTACAGAAACATCCTTTTAGTTACAATATCTTATTCTCTGACAATGGCACTTCTCAAGCATTTGTGAACATCAGAGATGGTGGTAAAAGAGTAAGGAAGGAGACATACAAAAAAAAAAACAACAGTGAAACAAAGACAAGAAAAATAATTCTGTTATAATAAGTCTGTTAAATACCAGAGACTACATGACAACAATATAATAATTATTTTATCGCACATTAAATTCATGTTTCCATTTTATAGGCTGTTTTATTTCTTCCCAGAGAAATTACTACTCTCTTCTTTCTTTCTTCCCTTTCCTCATTTAATATCCCTTTCTGCTCCAAATTTTCTCTCAGGGATGACCTGCTATGTATTTAATTCAATTCTAAGACACTGTTCCCATGTGCAATTAGCTTTGAAATATGAAGCTTCTCTTTAAATTCAAAATAAATGTTTCCTTGCATGAAAGATTGTCTGTCTTTCTAACTCTACAGATATCTAATACAAAAACCCTCTATCTACAAATAAAAAATGAGTTTGTTACATCCAAAATATCAGCACTCTTTTTTCCCTAAAACATGATGATATTTGGCAGGAATAGTGCCAAACTGAGGACAGTGTGACCTGTTATGAAGTTGTGGTTAAGTGCTCATAATTTGCCATGTTAGAGCTATTAACAAAATTTTAATTGAACTTTTTTCCAGCAAAGAATAAGTGTTTTTTACAGAACCACAGAATGATTGATGTTGGAAGGGACCTCTGCATGTCATAATGTCCACTCCCCCCAGCTCAATCAGGGCTACCTCAAGCCAGTTGCCCAGGACCATGTCTAGATGGCTTTTGAATATCTCCAAGGATGGAGACTCCATAACCTCTCTGGGCAACCTGTGCCAGTGCTCAGTCACTCTCAACAGAAATGTGTTTCTGGATGTTCAGAGGGAACCTCCTGTGTTTCAGTTTGTGCCTATGGCTTCTTGTCCTGTCGCTGGGCACCACTGAAAGGAGCTTGGCTCTGTCTTCTTTGCAGCTAAATATCTTCAGGTATTTATATACATACATTGATAAGATCCCTCCAGAGCCTTCTATTCTCCAGGCTGAAGAGTCCCAGGTCTCTCAGCCTTTCCTCAGGTGAGAGGTGCTCCAGTCTCTTAATCATCTTTGCGGCCCTTCCATGAGCAGGAAGTGTATCATGACATGTTAGAGGACATTTCAATGTTAGCAACATGGGATATTTTAAAATTTTCATTTCAAACCCACATCTTATCTAAAATTTGTTATTATTGCATATTGCGCAAGATACAAAATAGTTGAAATAGATACAGATGAAATAAATATAGATTTTAAGACCAAACATATTTCAAAGGCTAGGAAAAGAAATGTAATTTTTTTAATATTTATTTTCCTTTGTAGATTAATATAATATTTTGGAATTTCTTTCCCCATTCAAAGGAAAATAAGTTTTTAAATCCTCCACAAAATAATTTCTTCCTTCTCCTCCCAGATTTAGTATCTACATTATGAAGTCACTTGGAACACACAAAGAAGAATTAGGCCTACATAAGGCCTTTTGTCTAGCAAAGTCTAACTCTCCTAATCTTTTGTCAATCTTCTTGTTGTCCAGCCAGTTAACTCTTTGTCCATAGTTTCTCCCTTGGAAAACAAGGATAATATTTCTGACTTTACACCATTCTTGAAATTTTTATGACAAACATGGCTAAAACCTCATACAGAGCAGATACATTATAATTGGCAAATGAAAGTGAAACACATTAGAAGGAACCTTGAATCAGTTTTTAATTATTATTTCAATATTTTCTTTGCATCATTATAAATGTCTGCCTCTGCATTTCAGATACATGATCAGATATACACTGCTGAGCAAAAAAGACTATTTGTACTGCAACTATTACAAAGGAAAGCTAACAAGAGTTCTAAGAATGATACTTTGAAAATATAGTATTTGCCCTATAGCATAGCCTGTTACAAGGACTTTTATGGTAGAATTATTAAGTAATGACATAGAAGCATTCAAGCAATAATTAAGTCTCCTTTTGATAATTACATGACCTTAAAATATTATTCTCAGCAGTTAACTACATTTTGCTAACATGAACATCTGTTTGTAATGGGATGTAATATTTGGTTTTGTTCTAGTTTTACAACAGAAAATTAAAATCTTTACATTGACTGTAATGTCAACCCCAAAGTCATCATTAATTTTCAAAATGCTTTTCAAAGGTTTTCAAGGTAAGTAGTCAATGATTAACAGCTACAAATACAGAATAATATATCAAATGTTATTTCAGTGGTATTTGTTCTACTGAACATGCAATTTCTTGGTTTTGGTGTAGCATTGTGTTTCATTTATTTTTAGTATTCAGTTTTGTAATTCACATACCTGTCTGTATTCAGACTACCATACATGGTTTTTTTTGGGGGGGGGAGGGGGCGGACAACGACGACGACAGGGGGACACAACACGACAGGAAGGGGAGTTGCTTATTTATTTGGGCACCATTTACCCAAGTCAAGAATCAAGTAGCCCAAGGGTCCCTTCATGTGAATGGAAATCAGGAATGTTTTTAAAGAAGCAATTCAACACATAAAATATTGGAGCTTTCTTCTACGACTATTGGTGTTTCTACATTGGTGAGGAAGTTTGGGAACAGTCTCCTACTGAGGAACCATAATTATGTTAGTGCCATTCTTAAACAAGATAACTTTGGCAAATTTTAATTATGGGAACTGTGGCTGTATTTACAGAATGAATTTACCCAGTCCTGAAATACAAATTCCCACATTTCAAGGCAACAATTTAAAAAAAAAAAAAAGCTTCTAGAAACATTATTGCAGACATTTCAGTAAATAGTTTTGGGTCTGTTACAGCTGCTCTGGAGATGTAAAAGTCCCTTAAATGCCTGTTGATCTACTGTGTGAATTTCATTCTTGTACAGATAACTGCAAAGATAAATTGCAACAAAGCAAAAACCATTCATGTCAGACCCAATTATCTTTTATGGAAATGGTTAGCTTTCCTGTAATTAAATAAATTCACATTTAAGGAAAAAAAATATCAGATTAGGTTCTTCCCAGTGGTGAAATATAGATGACATGGAATGAATGCTTCATCCTGCTCACTTAATAATTCGTAAAATTTTTCAAAATACATGGATTTTTTTGTACAATACATTAAAAATCATTTCTGGAGAAAAAAAAAAAACAAACAACAACCAAACAACGCATGCTCATAAACTCATTGCTAGTTCAGATGTTACTAGCTAATTTGCTGCTGTACAAGGGAAATGGCTGTGCTGCCAGGAACACTCAGCACCTGTGGGAGATGCCTTTCTGGAACTTCCAGCTTTGATTTGCAACAGACACACACGTTCCTAAATACCTTGTAGAATGTATGTTGCCAGCAGGAGTTAAATGCAATAAATTTTGCCTAAATAATGTAGCCAGGTGGTTTCCTGACAGCATGCCAGTTCCATCCTGACAGCATCCAAAACTCTATGTGCTACTTAAAGAAAAATTGCAATTCAAAATCATCTGGGAAAACCATACCTCCCATTTCTTGGGGCAGAATTCCAGTTAAAATCATGAAAGATCTCTCATAATCTCCTCTCTTCACCAGCCTCTTTTTAATTTAATTATTTGAAAAATAAAATACTAACATAAAATAACTCTTAAATCCCTATCATAAAATAACTTAACATTTTATACAACTGTCAACTACTGTGGCTTCTGAGCATTAATAGCAAACTTTATGTCATAATTTCTGAAATCTGGCAGCCTCTTCAAATGTCTCCTTTTTGCAGCCTAGAAGCTGTTTTTGCAGGGTTAGCTTTGTGTCAGAAATCATGAGAGCTGCATCACTAACCTGCCACTGCGTTCTTCCCTCTTATTTAATGCGTTGGGAAACTTAACACATCTCAGGAATTCATTTTTTGTGGGGGATGGAGGGTAGGTGAGAGAGGAGTGTGTCGATCTGTATTCTGGTACTCTCTGCCTTAATGCTTCAGTGGCTGCATTTTTATCTACATCAAAGGGCTTTGCTTTGCTTTCTCACCTGGGTTCCCTCCTTTTTTTGTGCTAAGGTGGAAGCGAAGAATTCAGCATGCTGAGAAGTGAACTCCAAAAGGAACAATATCTGTTCTTTTAAGTATTGGTAAACAGATTCCTATTAGAAACATTTGTACATTTTTACTGCTACCTTTTAAGTAGTCTGAGCAAAAATTAACTCTTTGTTATCACAAGCAGAATACATAGTCAAACAAGCAGATAAAGCATAAACAAACAGATGTAGTTGTCTTCCACAAATATGAAGATTAATTAGGTGATCAGAGATGGGAGTTTCACTTGCATGATGGAAAGAATTTTTCAGATTGAAAGACTTTTCATAGTGATTCTCTGATAGCAGTCAGGGCCTGGATTTGTCCAATCACCTCCGTATATAATCAGTTCTTTAGCTGCATCATCTCGACCAACAATCCTTCATCCCCAAGATTTCATAGGATTTATCCTTCTTATGAATAGGAATGAAATATTCATGTTTTTTTCTGAGTCACCTTTTTGTATTACAAAAAATCTATTTCAAAACAATGTAACCCTTTTTCACCTTTTTAACCAGGTTAAAGATTAATCAAAGTCCAAGGTCTGTCAGAGACTGGTTTGTAAATTTCAGTTACACACACTACTATGTGATAGCCAACATGAACTTGTCAGAGTAAATCTTGTCAAATTATCAAAGTAACAGACCTTGTGGAGAGGGAAAAAGCAAAAGGACTACGTGTTACAGCTATGCTACAGTTTTTGAGACAGCCTTCAGATAAGATTGTTGTATGCAGTCTTAGGAAATACAGCCAGGATTTCCTGTCAGTGATTTCTGCTTCAGTGCCTCCTACTTCCATGCTAGGCCAAAAGCAGATGATCCTCCAAAACCTCTGAGTCACCTGTATGATTTCCCCTTCTCAAGGTGTCAGCAACAACAGCAGCTCCGTGATTTCTAGAGCATTATGCAAAGGCAGAGGAAAAGAGATCAAAAGTTGCCTTTTTGTACCATATAGCCCCTTTCATTTATATGACAGTCACCTCTGTAACATAGCACCAAGGTACCTTGCAATTATCCAAGAGAGAAAAATCTTCAAATTCTGTTTTTCCTGGAAAATACTGTGCAGAAGACTCCAGTAAGAGGGGCAGCAGCAGCTCTTACTCCCTTCTTCTCCCCTTGGGCTGTACAGAGACTTCAAGCAGGAGCCATACCTTCAGTGCCACTCCTCCTTGCAAGCAGCAATGGAAAAGCAGCTTGGACAAACACAGATGCAGAAATATATCCTTCGGTTTCGTTTGCTGCCTAAGTGGTCTTTTCCTCCAGGGAAACGGTGGGGGTGACCTGTGCTTTGGAAAAGTGTACTGTAAGACGAATGCAAAACTGGTTTGTAAACGGTCTGTGGTCATCAGCAGGAGGATGCACTGAGAGAGATTGCACAGGAACTGTTCCTTGTCCAATGCTGATGTGAGTATACTTTTTAATTTGAAAACTGGGAGGAATGTAAGGCTGGAATTCAAAATATGCTTGACAAATTTCAGAAATTTACTGAAATAAAAGGATGAAATCGGATGTGGACAGTTACATAGCTGTACACATAGAGTGTATACATAAAGTGTGAGATAATTAGAAAAATAGAGGCATAGTGAACAAGAGACACAATGGGACTGTTCAATCTGTGAGCCAGAGGCCTCTGCAAGCAGCAGGCCTCAAGGACGTAGCGAAGGCTAACTGTTGCTACAAAGTTTGATGAAATAAGCACAAAAAGCTGAACAAGATGGGCCTACGTGACTGAAAGCAGGACACCAGGCAAGACACAGACAGGAGGAATCATTCGCGTGATCAGAAGACCTTATCCAATCAAACTATTGCTTTAGGCGGGTGAACAGCACATGTTAACCAATCAGTAGATGGCTTGTGCATGGTTATGGTATATAACCGAATGTTATGCAGCAAATAAATGGAGAAATCGCTTGATCCACAGTATCTGTGTTGGTCCGTTTCTCCCCAGGGCGAATCCCTGGCGATGCATCGTTTCTCCTAGATTGTCGCGATGGGAAAGCACGACAATAAAGTGTTGTGAAGAAATATAAGTGGGAATACTATACATGACACATGAAGAAATCCTTCTTTACTCAGCATGACTGAAGTCTAATCATGGTACTATGTAAAGAAATTGTAAAAAGTCTGGAGAAGAACTCAGTTTATAATCCAGGAGAAAAAGAGAAGAAAAACAAACAAACAAACAATGTATCATACTAGCCTTCAAATGTAAAAGATCACCAAAAAGAAAAAACAGTTATTCATAATTCCTGTGGCTAGAACAAAAAGTAGACTTAAAAGCAGTAGGATAGATTATCTAAGGTTAATGAACCCCCATGCCTAGAAGTTTTTAAATAAAAGATAAAACAAACTTCAGCGAACTACTGTTCAGATATGGATGGTTGTTCTTATGCCACCCTGGCTTTCTCTGTGTTGACTTTGGTAGCCCTGCTTCTGCTCAGAATTAAACTGTGAAATCAATGAATTAAACTCAGACCCACAAAGCATCCTACATTACTCTCCTCCCTCCTAAGCAGTCCTTTCATGCTTGTATGATGCCCAGTTCATCAGGCACACCATGTGTAACTTTTTAAAAATTAATTTCTACTGCCTCAGGACATCTGCACCCACAATGTCACCCACCACTGAAGATGTGAATGAGGGACACCACCAGGAGAAGGAGGGCTGTCTCAGAGTCATCTGTGACCTGTGCATGGGCCATCATGCAGGAGGACTAGATCCAGCAGTTCTCTACACCATGCTGTCATTGACCAATGGAGGCATCCCAACCCAGCTGCAACCTATGTATTCATCACAGATACTATTTCTATATTGGTAGCTTGCCTTCTAATGAAGCAACATGACCAGGCTAATAGACAGGAATCCCATTCTGTCATTCTGGAAGCTCTGGTTGATTATCAGTGCCTACAAAGAGCACTGTAACACAACATCCATATGTTTGGACATTTGGGGTTCTTATCTTATCCATGTACCAGTTGTAAGTACATGCTCTGATGTCCACCTGTAGAATTGGGTGATTATACACCTTCTGACTTAGCAATGACATATCCTGACCTGAAAAAACATGGCTGAAAAACTGGCTTTTAACTGGTACTGAGCTATAACAGTGCAGCTGTGATGAGCTTCAGCCAAGTAACTGTAAAGAAACTCCCCAGCACTCCCAACAGGGTACATCCAGTAATTCTAGAGTAATGTAGCTGTTCAGACAACTGGTGAGCAGACCTGCCTCAGGAACAGCTCCAGTAGGATGAAGAGCTCCAGCCCAGATTCCTACAGGCTTTAAGGAAGTGTCCCAGCTCCTGCAAGGGAAGCTCAATTTCTTAAGCAGTATGCCAGGCAGCCCTGCATTTAATTGAAAATACTGTGGCCTGAGTTACCGTACACCTGAGTACCTTACAAAAATCTCTTCTATCACTCCCCTAGTAAACAAGCCTGTTTCCTGCACATACATTAATGTTGTCATACTATCATCTAGACCCTCTTTATGGGTATGTGATAATGTATGCAGCAGCATCTGGGGCTTTCTGTGTGCTCTGAAACTATAGAAAATCTCTAAAATTACTTCTTTTTTTTTCATACAGCATCAGGTAAGAAAGCAATGATGGTGCTTGGAGCTCCTCACTTCACAAGGAGAAATTAGAGAGGGTGCCTATAATAGGAACAAAGCCCAGCTTGGAGACTGTGGACAATTGAAAAACATAAACACCTCCTAGCCAGCTCAAACAATTGAATTTGAACAATATCACAAGAAGGAAGCATGTTGACTGATATAAAAATAGGGATGTCAACTCAGTATTATTATTAACATTAACCTTCCCAAGAAGGGAAGGAGGGAAGAGACAGAGAAAAGGAGCAAATTAAAAAAAAAAAAGAAAAATATAAGGGGCAGTATCTTAGAAAAAGCTTTAGGGACTTCTAATTGAGACATATGTTTGCCATGGGTTTATAGGTGTTATCAAAATCTATAAAAAGTCACAAGTCAGCACATCCCATTTAAGATTCCTTCAATTAAAATGTGAGTTTGAGCAATGTCTTCATTCTGTAAAACCCGTATTTGTGAGAACAAGTACAGACTTTATTGAATCAACCATCTGTATTATAAATATTGGGCATAAAATAGATGATTACCATATAACTTGGAGACAAATTTGAATTAAATATTGATCCATCCAAACTCTGAACAGCCAGAAAACAGCCCAACTGTCATGGATCTTGAAGACTCTAATGGTTGAGATGAACACTATAATACACAGAAAGCCAGATTATACAGCATTAAAAAATAGAACACAGGGTTCCAGGGTTATTTGTTGGAAGTTGTAAAAAATATAGTGACAGCTGTAAGAAGTTAAAATCTAATATATAATAGCTAAGTCTGAATAGCAAACTGTTCAGGGTAGTGATGAGCACTTGGATGAATGAAGCCAATTTCTAAGCCTTCTAGTAGATATGAAGTGTTTGAAGTGAACAGGATCCAAAGGGAGAAGGTGACAGCATCAATGTTGGTTTTGTTTTTTTTTTTAATTGATAGCACTCTCTCTTGTGGCTGGGTGGTGGGCAGTTTTGCTTTCTGTTTTCCTCAGAGCCTTGAGAATAAACAAATTAACCATAAGCTTTCTGCCTAGCCAATGCTATGACAGGAAAATATATAACAGAAAACATAGGTCTCTCTTCTGCCTTCCAAGGTGTACTGCAGATATCCAGAAATTGAAATAACTTTTATGAGTTACAGGAACAGCCAGGTGTCTTTATGCTACACTCTTCCTCTGCCTGGATTAGTTAATTTTGCAAACACTATATAACAGAAGATTTGCATGTTCTCTGCTGTATTAAGCCAAAAGGGACATAATTTGACCTGCATTAAACAGCCAGCTTTCGTATATTATCAGGAGCAAGCAGACCTGATGTAAATATAACAAATTCAAATCACAGTGAAGCTGAAGTGAGATAAAATGAGTCTGCATTGCTGAATAGTGTCTGGATATAACTGGCTGGTAAATCTTGTACTTTCTCAGTGCTGTGATGGTAAAGCAGGTAAATGAGTATTGCAGTAAACTGCATTCACAACCCACTTTTTCTTTTCCCATAGCGATTTCATCCATAAATACATTGGCTTGGGAACAGCTCTTTGTGCTGGTTTCTGACTAACATTCTGTCCTGGTTTCAGCTGGGATAGAGTTAACTGTCTTCCTAGTAGCTGGTACAGTGTTATGTTTTGAGCTCAGTATGTGAAGAATGTTGATAACACACTGATGTTTTCAGTTGTTGCTCAGTAGTGTTTAGACTAAAGTCAAGGATTTTTCAGCTTCTCATGCCCAGCCAGCGAGAAAGCTGGAGGGGCACAAGAAGTTGGCACAGGACACAGCCAGGGTACCTGACCCAAACTGGCCAACGGTGTATTCCATACCATGGGACGTCCCATCTAGTTTAGGAACTGGGGAGGGGGGGCAGGGAGTCGCCGCTCGGGGACTGGCTGGGTGTCGGTCGGCGGGTGGTGAGCAATTGCCCTGCACATCATTTGTACTTTTCAATCCTTTTATTATTGCTGTTGTAATTTTGTTAGTGTTATCATTATCATTATTAGTTTCTTCTTTTCTGTTCTATTAAACCATTCTTATCTCAACCCAGGAGTTTTACTTCTTTTCCTGATTTTCTCCCCCATCCCACTGGATGGGGGGAGTGAGTGAGCGGCTGCGTGGTGCTTAGTTGCTGGCTGGGGTTAAACCACGACACATTCTGACTTTGCCCAAGGGCTAGATTAAGAACAAACTTCACTCACATTATCCTTCCAGTTTAACAGCTGACCACTGAGAGCTACCAACTAAATCAAGTTTTCCAATGAAATGTTTATCCATCAGTCAGTTGCTTCATTTAGACTTTATCTCCATAGACTGCTTGTAAGAACATCAGATGAAAATGTGTGAAAGATAGTGTGTGAAGTTAAAGTGTCATCCAATACTTCTGCCCTAGCCAGAAGGACTGACAACATGTCATAAGAAATATGTTAGCTGAACTCTCTCAGTAGTTGAAAAATCTGTTTTTATCCCCTAGGTTCTTATAGATCAACTATCAAAACATTTCCTTCAGGAAATCTGCTTTCTGAAATGTTGAGATTAGTCCAATTAGTACATAGCTCTAAGAGTACCTTTGTTTTTCCAAATAGAAGTATGGACATATGAACCTTTATATCCTTCATGTTCTCAGCAATTTCTTGGATATTGTGGTTAATATTCCACATCATATTTTGGCTTAAATTCGTGAATAGCTCTGGGATACATTTTACTGTGTCCCTGTTCAACAGAACACCATCAAATTTGTCTGGTTATTATCTTTAATCAATTCGTTCCCTAATCTGGTCTATGTGCACATGTTGTTACTATTAAGTGTATTAAGCTTTCTGTCATAAAAAGATGAACCTAAACTCTTTTCGATAGGTTCATGCTTTTCACATTTAATACTTTAGTTACATTAATGTTAAAGCAGTCTTCAGCAGAACCTGAAATGCTCAAAGCTTTTATATCTAAGTTGATCAGTCAATTAATACGGGGTTTTTTACACAGAAACTGTTCAATGTCAAAATTGTGTTGAACAGTATTTTGTCACTTGTGCGTAATGTGAAATGAAGTGTCACAAATTCCCCAAAACCAGAAACATGAGCAAGAGTTGTTATGGTTAGTGATTAAAATTTTAAGGGAAGCCAATGAAAGCAGCAGCAGAAAGTATCACCTTATGCAGTCCTTTTTCAAAATTAAGCAACTAAGCATAAACCACACAAAACTAAATTATTTCTCATTGGTTCATTAGTCCAATCACATATTGCTGAACTGCATGATTTTCAGTAAGTATAAACTAGATGTGGAAGGCTGTGAATAAACTCTTTTGCACTTGAATAATACATTTTTGATTATTATTAAATAACTAAAAATCACAGTTTAGCTATTAAGAGTCATCAGAGAGAGTTTTCTATTTTGAGTTACAGGTTGTGCAGATTTTAAAGCCTTTCAAAGCCATTTCTTGAAATCTTCCAAGTTTGGTTATTATTCAAAATCCTATAAAAAAAAAAAAGAAAAAAATTTATTACAACTGAAATAAAACAATAAAATTACTAATACAGATAATCTATTAACACATGTTAGAGCCCTATGCAATAATAATAATTGTATGTATCTTGCCAATCAGCATAATTCATGCTTTTAAAACCACTGGAAATTTTAAAAACAGTTTTTAACTAAGTGGGTTGTTTTATTGTTTTTGTCCTAATGAAACTTCTTTTCTAACCATTTACACTCAAATAATCACAACATGATTCACATCAGCGGGTAAAATTGATTCTAGGAGGAATAAGTTGGATTTGAGAGATAAACATTTCATTTTGAAATCATTAACCTGCTATTGAAAACATTGTGCACTTCCTGTCTCACAAATGAAAGTAATAATATTTCTGTCATAGGGGCATATTATTTTTTTCTGTTTAAAATGCTGTCCAGAACTGATACCACTGAAGCTGAAAACGATATTTATTTGGATCAGATTTTCATCCAAGGCATTTGCATACATGTAAGAAGCTTCCTGCAGATCATCTTCCTCACCCTTCATTCTTGAATTATCAAATAGAAATTGGCATTTTTAATTTAGGTTTCCTACTTGGTCACAAATTGACAAATCTGTGGGAATGTAAAATAGCCAAGGTAAGTCATCATCACTGTATTTGTGAAAAGAACAAATTGAGTAGTCCTCATTGCTCCTGCAAAACCAGCACCATAGCCTGACAAAGCTGCTTTTCCAAGAATCATGTCATATGAACCTTGAACATGGAAGTTTCATTTCTATCACGGCTATTTTTATATTGCTGTATAATTTCAGAAGGAGAATTGAGGTGTTCACTAAGGGGTAGATGATTCTTTAGTCCTCAGAGCTGGGTGAAATCTATTGAGTTCTTAAAATAAGTAGGGAACACATTTATGTAATTGTAAGAAGGTTCATAAAGGCACCTTTGGTAGAGAAAAGGACTAGACTGTAAAGTGAACAAAAAAAATTTAGTCCTTCTCTTTTTATTTCCTCTTCTGGATTTTGTAGTATAGATACATGCAGAGGTTCCTTCCATCTTCTGGGATAAATTTAAGCATCCTTTTCCCATTTTTTTTGTATGCATTTATGCAAGTATATTAAGTGTCTTAAGTATATTTTGATGTTAGGTTTGGCTTTGAATGTTGGGTTTGAGGTTTTGGGGGGTTTTGGTTGTTTGGGGGTTTTTTTGCTGCATTGGGAAAACATTCAAAGGATAGGTTAGCTTTATTCTTTTTAAACAAACGAGTTAATAAATGCTGCTGGTTTCTGACATGTGATATCCTCAGTTTTCAGTATAGAAAGATCAGATTTCTGTTATTGAAATAAAGTATACTATTTACACCTACTTGGAAATCTTTGTCTCCTTAATAGAAGCATGATTTTGAGAGAGACACGTGGCCTTAAGTTTTAACAAGACTTTTCCATATCTTAATTTGGAACTAAGAAGTTGTTCACCAGTCTACTGTTATATAAATAAAGAGAAGAAGAAATGGCAGTAGTAGTGATTATCGGTCATGTCAATGAATAATGGTTTGAAACTAAGTGGGAAAAGGAATAGAGCAGAGATCTCCTCCACTGTGATCTCCCAAGAAGCAAGACATCAGATTTACATCCATGAAGACAGACCACCTCACTATAAAGATAAAACTATAATTTCATTTCAACTGAAAAAAACAGTAAAAAAAAGGTATAAAATAGGAGCTAATTAGTTTCTTATGTAGATATTATGCAATTTAACACTTCTGCAGTTCTACTTTCATCCCTCTACCTGATCACTTCACACACCATGGACAAGGGGATGGCTTCCTTTTCTTCTTGAAAAAATAGTTATTCCAGAAAAGACTTTGAAACCAGTGTGCTTTTGTGCATCTGCATATGCGTGCACACACATCCACTATGTGCACAATTTATTTATTTTTTTTCCTCTGACCCCACTCTTACACATACCTTTTCAGTTACAGAAAGCTGCACTAGATGGGTTCCAGTATTTGATCACTTCTAGAGCACGTTAATATCAGAAGACATTTCTTACTACACCATGTGCTGTAACTGCACAAATAACAGATAGTGGTCTATCTTTTTTATAAAATGCTCTCTCCTTTTCAAGGCACTACTGTATTCATTAACCTCTCATGCTTACCATCGAGTTATGCCATCATCTTTCAGATTTCTGAAATCCAGTAGCTGGATTATCTGGTTATACTTCCTGACGGATGCCAAGCCAGCATTCATTTTGCAAGTTGATAAACTGGGACTCCAAAACTAACACGATTCTCAAAATAGCACAGTCATTTTTGCAAGGTGCACAGCCCAGTGATCATGTCTTGCCAACCCTAAATTTGCTCCCTGCAGGTGCAGTTCAGCTGCTTCTGCACAGCCCTCCTAACCCTGAGCCCATATGAAGCCCTGCCAATACACACACAGCTTCATGCTCCAGGTCTGACAAGATCTATTTGGCTGCATGCACCACTATGCTGCCTGATAGACCCAGCCTACATGCTGAATCCTCTGCATCCTCTAGCTGCTGATACCAAACAACTGTACAAAAGCTAGCAAACACGTAGCAAGGCACTGAGACAAAACAAAAGGGCTTGAGTGGATCCCACTTTATATGCTGGGAAGATAATAAAGGTAGGGTTCAGCTCACCTAGCTTTGGATGTTTGCAATACTGATCTTTGCATTCAGAAATGGGAAACAGATTTTAGATCATTACCCCTGTCATTCTATAACAGAAGTATAATCAAGAGACATAGACATGCACACCTTAAAGGGAGTCTAGGTGTTCCCACTGGTAAGCTAGGCAAGATGTATCTCAGCCTGCATGTTTCTGCACAGTGCTTTCATACACTCCCTAATGAAAGCTCGGAGCCCTTGCTTTGCACCCATTTCACCTCTACAGGATTTTAACCTAAAGCAGCAACCCCCAAATTATTGGTTTATTATTAATAGCTAGGAGATAAACACTCTAAACATTGGATGTGCTGGTAAAAAAATAATCTTGATTTCTCATTCTAGGCTCACAACATGGTTTGGGATGAAGACACTATCAGTATCTATTGGCATCAACAGGCATCAATGCATATTGATATCAGTTGATAGCAATACATGTTGATACCTATTGGAAGACATTCCTTTTTGTGGATGTTTGATCATATCTTCCATGTGAAGTTTTTGTGGTTTTTTTTTTTTAAGAGGCAGTGTCTACTTGTATCAGTAAAGAAAAATAGTTTTCTGAGGCAGACCTCTTTCCTTCAGCAGTGCATTGTGTGCTGATCATTTCAGAGCATTCACGTCCTCTTTTCATTTCAGAGTGAAGGAAGTCATTTATTCCATTTTACACGGCTCTCTCCCACCCTCCTCACTTCCTGTTTTGCCCTTTATTTTATTGAGCTGTGCTCTGTATATTTCTATCTAACAGCCATAACAAGCCCCAAAACCTCTCCTTTAACGCATTTCCCCGTTGTGGGAGCCGGACATTGCAAACCAGCTCCCTGTGAGCCACCTGCTGCACAAGAAATCAAGCAGGAGGAGGCCAACCTTTAAATCACAGAATGACTCTGAGTGAAACCACTGCTCACAGCTTTGCAGTGCTGCAGAAGCACAGTGGGTTTACTCTAAATTTGGCAGTTAAGTCTACTAGAAGGTCAGTGCACTCTTGCTATGCATTCATTCTCTGACTTTTCCCCCTAAAGAAACCACTTGTATTATTCCCCGAAACAACTGATGCCCCTGTGCTCCAGTTGATGGGCAGGAGGCAAGACACTGTATAAGCAGCAAAGAGGCCTCTCACATACAGTATATCCCTATATACATATAAGTGATTATATATATATATATGTAGCCCATACAGAAAGAATAACCATCTACACTATCAGGCTCTTGAATCTTGTGAGCTAATTTACCTTAGCTTCAGAATGACTGCAGGCCAAATTAAAGCTATGTTACAGTAGAACAGCAACCATATGTACTGTATCTGAATATCCTTGAGTGAGAACAGAGCAATGTGAATTCTATTTTTAACAAAGGTTAGCTGAAAGAAGCCTGTTTCTCCCTGCATTAATCATTTGTATCCACTGACAGTGGCATTTAGAAAAATCAACAATTGGAAGGATTAGGAAATCTGTGAAAAAGACAATAATATAATTTTGCATCATGGTTTTGTAGTTATAATGCACAAGAATATCTAAGCTGATTTCTCAATAAGAACAATTAAAATAGAACTTAAAATTATGTTAGAATATTTTGTTCCAACAGACAATTTTTATGTTTTTCTGGGTTATGTTTCAGCAAACATTGCAGAGAAAATTACAGGCACATTCCTTATCAATAGTAACAGAAGACTTAGTGGGGAAAAAGAACATGTACAACATTTCAAACATATTCCTCAATCAAGGCAAATCAGAGATATATTGAAAAAACATCGCAGTAATGTTTTCCTTTTGATTGAAAACTTTTAATGATTCAAGCAGAGTGAATGTGAAAGTAAAGTTATTTTGCAAATACCCTAAACAGTAATTCCTCATTTTCTTTGCTAACCATGTTACTGTGTTTATCCTAATTGTTCAAACTTCAGCAAGGTAATTATAAGTACAGGAGTACACAGACATGTAGAAATATAAAATATTAATAGTGAACACCTGAAAAAATACTCAAATTATAATGTGTTATGAAGTCCACAGTTACAACAAAACTCTAAAAAATTCTCTGGGAGCACTTTGAAAAACCTCAAGAGAATTCATTCTTACGTTTTAATCCAGCAGCAACAAAACATTAGAAATGCTTGTGACAAAACAGTTTGCTGCATTTTGGCACCAGCACTGTCCAATTAATTCAGTGATTTATTTTTTTTTACCTTTTTTCTTTTAACAAAGTGAGTGAATTAGACATTTACATTTATATAGCTGTATGCATTCAAATAACTGTGTCTTACAATTTTCGTTTCTGTCTGTGTTTGTTATAGTATGAAAAATGCAAGCACAGATGTAAAACACTCAACAATTGCATAAGGGAACAAATAAGCAGATTTCCCATATAAAACCACAGGGCTCAGCATTAGCTGAAATGAGCAAATGTAAACAAGCTATGTAACACATTATGTATGTGTTTAGCCTCAAGCATGTGCTAAATTGTGCTTTGGATTGATGGCTGTTTAAATAAAAAATGTCGGCTTTATACCTAAATTTACTGACTATTGAAACTCATTAAATATGTCCACCTTTAACCTATCCTTCCTACTCTGTTCCACTCTGGAGATCATTATTGCTCTTCATTATGAAAGCATAGGTTACAGTGGATAGAAGAAGGGAAGCGGCAGGAGGGCAGGAGAGAGAAAAAGAGAGCAGCCCAACACTGTAAAGTGCTGACTGCCTCCTACGAAACGCTGTATGTTCATGGAAGGGCCCAGTGGCACTTTGATATTGACGTACAAGTCCTGACAGGTTGGAATTGGAAGGGAAGAGGGAATCTGGAAGCACTAACGCATCTCAGGGCTTGGTCTGAGCCCTGGACTATAAACCATGGGCCCATATTTCCCAAAAGAACAGAAACACTAGGAATCTAAACTCTTCTGAACTCTCAGTTTTAGAGCATCTTCTTGCCATTAAATTACAGAAATGAGAAAATGGCCAGAGATAAAAAGGGAACTGAAAGAGATGTGGGAATATGATTACTCATTTTGTGTGGATACTGCTCTGGCAAAAACTTTGCTATGACACTCCATAAGACGGTATCCAGTGTTTATCCTGTATTTATAGTACTGACATTTAAAGAAAACAACCTCAATTTTGTGTTCATACCTAACAGTAAAGCTAACATCAGAATTGAGAACAAACGCTTACTCATTGACAGCTTATGCAAAACTATCAGCCATTTCAGAATAAAACAGTTTAATAACAGTTCCACCCTCATTTAGTTTCAGTTCAGGGGTCTGTTTTTTGGGAAGTTGTTTATTTGTTTCTTTCTGGGAAGTTGATGACATCAGTTGCTCCTAAAAACAATCAGAGGCTCCATTAATCTTATTGTCTTTCCAAACATATCCAGTCACCTTCTTTGAGGTACACAGTGGGGACTCAATACCACATGAAACCAGTTTAACACTCCAATGAAATTCTCCACAGACGATAAAAGAGCTGAAAGACGGAGGATATTTCATTCCTTGGATCAGTGAAAATGCTAACACAAAACCGGGCACACCTGAAATTACATCGGTCTTGGTGAATTAAAAAAAGAGAAGCTGGAAACTGTCTCTGTTAATTACAGTTTAAAGAATTTGGAGTTAATCCAGGTGATTAACCACATGCCTAGTCTACCCTGGGCCTGAGCATTTCCATGTAGAAATGCCCTGCTTTGCCATACCCCGGCGGGTGTTTGCATTCACCCGCAGGTGCCCACGAGCGCAGCTCCCCGTCACTTCTGGGGGGAGCTTGAGCCCTCTCCCCTCGCCAAACAGACCGGACTGAAGGAATAGATTTTGAAACTATTTTCCCTTTTCCTGCTGCAAGCCAGATGGGTCCCACACCGAATTAAACCATAACCTGGTCTCTAGCCTGTACGTCTACCCATATATAGTCAAGGCTAGCTAAGCATTTCCCAAACTCCATCAGCTGGTGGCAAAGGCAGGCTAGGATTCAGAGAAATCTGGGTTGCTTCTCTAGTAAAGACATCTTGTGCCTACGAACTTCTCACTTTACTCTGCCACTGGCTAAGACAGGATGTGGTTTGTGTTTTGGTTTGGTTTTTCAAGATTCAGAAAAGAAAGGTATCATTTGCCTCCAATTTTGTTCCTCAGTCTAATGTGTTGTTAAGGAGAGATGCTTCAATTTTCTTTCCACTGCTAATGAAGCAAGTGAGTATTTGGCTTGCTTCTTCAATCAGAGCTCTAATAATTGAAAGGAGAGGGATTGAAAAATACAAAGGTGAACTCTTAGAAGAAGATGAATGTCCTGGCATGTCCCCAGACTCATTGTTTTGTAAACAAGCTAGTCAGATTCCAATCCTGTAGGCTGAATTGCACAGTAAACCTGAGATGGTTTTACTCACTATCAATACAACTACTAAAGAGTTAGTTGTTATTAAATGTGAGAATATCTTCATCAAGAAACATTGTGTTTTGCAAGTGTTGTGATTAATGTTTGATCCCTACTAGAGTCTAAGTCAATTCTATGGAAAACTAAAAATTTGTATGTTATGACATTGACGTGATGAAAACTGTCTGTAATACGAACTGCTTTGATATATGTGAACATCATGCTGTAAAAAGAATCTTGGCACAGAGGCCAAACAAGGGAAAGAGAACAGTTAACCTCAATGACTGTAGTCCAAACAAGTAATGAATCAAATCTGATAGAAACCAGACTTTCTCCAACTGCAGGTAGAGAGACATGGAAAAAACAAAGTATTTCCAAACAAATTCAAAAGTTCAAAGGAGATTCAGAAAAGGAAAAATGGCTTAGGCTCACAAAATTACACAAGAAGCTTTGTAAAGAAAAAAGATTAAAGGTGTGTTTGTTCTGCCAGCTGAGCAATCGGCTGTACTCAGAAAAGGAAATCTGAAGCAAAAAGAAGACCACAAGTTTATGTACTTCTCTCAATAATTTTACATAAGTCATACTAATACAAAATTCAGAGATTATACAGGAAATAGATTATTACTAAGAATCTTTTTTACTTTTTTTTAATCTCTTGACATGAAAAAAATCACTAGAAAGAGTAATTAATGTTATTACAGCTTTAATGCAAAAAATATTTTCTGCTCAGTGTTGATTTCATGACAAACATTTATTGTGTTGTTTTAAAAGATAAAGTAAGCTTTCCTCCATAACACCAGGCTTAGATTCAGTTACTACAATGACTTTGATAGTCTGGTAGTTTAAGTTTTCTCAATTTCCTTTAAGTAAAGTGAGATTATGGGGACCATAACCATCTAGGTAAATAGTGTTTTATATGCAGTGGAAAAGAAACGAAGAATTGGAAGATTAATTAAATTGCATTCTTAAAGGGGTGATCCTTCTCTCATAACATTTATGGGTCTTGTTAACAGCTGCAATTTGCAAATGTAAGAATATCAGATTACTCTCAAATGTCTGCCACTATTTGGGCATAATTTAAAATTACTGACCTACAATGAGTGATCACAACCAGCAGCAGCTCTCAGAGCACAGGTGCACTTTTACTTCTGTGTCTTTGCACAGATCTTCTCTCCTTTACAGACAAACTAGTTAGGAGACAAAAATAGCTGTTCTTTTGGTTGTATAACTACTACTGGTTTGCAGTAGGACGGCAAGAACATGTAAACCAAACCAACCAACAACTTGTACCTTTTCCACGGATTTGCAGAACAGTAGATATATGGAAATATGGAAATTACTTTTGTATATTTCCACATTCATATATTCTTTTTAAATGTGCCAGACAGCAAATTTGCTATTACCTCAGACACAGCCATGATATGTTTTCTATTGCTACTTAGAAAATAATTACATATGCTAAATCCCTATGTTTGCATATTCTCCTTTTGGCTTCCATTCAGACATATGGAAAAAATTTACAGTTCAAAACTACAGGTTATCTTATTCCATGCCAATAGCAAAACTTCTGTTAAGAAAACAACTGCAATATACTTTGATGAGATTACAGAATAATACACTCATTTTCTGGAGTCAAAAAAAAAAAAAAAAGAAAGGCAAAGTCACAAAATAGCCACCAACTAAAAGGTCATTTCTATTTTTCTTCACTCACTATTCCTCAGGCAATTTAATTCCATTATAATAATGTACTTAATTTGTGCATTTTATCATTTCTGCTCATGTATTTGGCAGTTCATTTAGAAATTAATTTGGATCAACTTTCAGCTTTTCGTAAAAGCACTGAAAAAACAGAGTATTGGACAAGTTCCAAGCAAGGTCAAGACATGTTTTGTTCCTAAACTGCCTCTATAATTTTGGCATCAACCAGATTGCTGGCAGGGATGCTTAGACTCTTATCATGTCAAGAGATCAAAACAGAAAGAAAAAATTATCTAATTTTCATATCTTTACCTGTGAATCTTTCCTTAAATGCATAAGTCTCTTATTGAAATAAATATTTAAAAGAAATGGAAGTTCTAGACAAAAAAGACTGTCTGGCAATAAGCATGTTTGTTTTTAGAAGTCATGCAAATCGCTTATATAGTACTTCACAGTTATGAACAAAGGAGGTCTCTGCTCCAAAGTGCTGAAGGTCTAAATCTCATTGGAAATAGTGCAAAAAAATTTGTCACTGAATTGGTAGACAATGGAACAAGCTCCTATCATCAAAACTAGACTGTAAAATATAGAAATTTGTGTGATATATTGAAAGTAGCAAATTTTACAAAAGAGTCTGCATCTTACTAGCTACAAATATTGTCCTCATGTTTTAGTCCTTATAATGAAAATAAGATGATAAGATGAACTACAAAGTAACACATTACAGAAGGAGGTAAGCAGAGCCAATGAGCAGGTTGAGTTAAAATGATACAGCACTTGACAGTAGATACAAAAAAAAAACCCAAAAATCTTTTTTAATAAGTCTCAAGTAAAAACAAACAAAAAAAAGAGGATGAACTTCTGACAGGATATAGAGACTTGAAGTGAACAGTTACTAAGCAGTTCTGAGCAACAAAAGATAACATAAAAAGAGTGTAAACGTCAAGGTGCTGAAAGGCATGCATTGCTTCTGAAGATGAGAGCAAAACTACCAGTGACACAATAGCAAATCTTATGCCAAAAAGCATATCAAACATATCAGATATTGTTACAAAAGCTGTAATCTGTATGACTCAAAGCAGGGATGGGACACAGAGCAGGGCAGCTTGGCCAGCCAACCAGGCTATGCAACGCAGCAAAACACAACAGGGACAACTGCTAAAAGTCAGGAACTGACAATGTTTTAATGTGGTCCACAGGACAACTTACTTCCAGCCTACTGATGAAGGAGAGGGACAATCAAAACGACCAGCCATCAGCCTCCCACTTGTCCAGAAGGAACAAGTGATGACGCAGTGAGATACTTCAGGGCATTGATAAATGACAGTTACCACAGGAGCATAAATATTTTGAAAACTATGTCTTAAATATTAATTTCTTATAGCTAATTGTTGTAATACACATACTGGAATGCTATTGCAACTGATGCTTAGGGAGTAAAGTTACATGCTTTTGAAACCGATATGTCAGTCTAGCTCACATCTTCTTCTAGCAGTCCAGAGAAGAGATGCCCTGTTCTAGATATAATTTGCTCTCTAGGTCCATAAAAGCCTTCCTTTCCATGAGTATTTGTGCAGGCATAGATAGCAGATGTGGAAGACTGAAGACTGTGGGACCCAGTCAGACTGTATTTCATTTTAAACAGAGATAATTAGTATGCCTGGTTTTCTATTAATGTGTTCCAATTATTATCACAGGTGCTTATATATCACAGCTGTTTACACAGCTAGTGTAGTTTCTGAGTATGTTGAGATAATGTTGAATTCAGAGGAATTCATAGCATCTAAAATTCATTACTATTACTGATAACAATTCATGATCCTTTGTTACAGGATCCTTGTGCAAAAGGTCCTATATACATTGTAAGATTTGTACGGACAAGCAGTATCTTCAAAAACTGAATGCTAATGAATGACATGAATGCTAATTTGGGCCCATAATTTTTACATTTTTCTTTTCAATTTGTCTAATGTTATTTTTTTTAAGACATAGGCTGATTTTTCATACAGGAAGAAAATCACTGGTAACAATCAAAATAAAAACTGAACCCCAAAATGCACCAGTTCTCTAAAAAGAGCTGAGATGGCTGACACATGGGGAACAGCACCTAACTGAGGTAGCTCATAACGCAGCACTTTGGGAAGAGCATCCATTCATTAGCAGAACCCCTGTAAAGCAACTATTAAACAATTTACTGTCTCAGCATGTATAATAATATTCTGCAAGCCATCACCATCTATAATTCTCAAATCAGTAAACCAGATGTGAGATATATCAACACTAAGGTACATAAATGTTCAATAGGCCCCTTGTTTCTGCACGTCTTAGCTGCACCTCAGCTGGTAGATTGCCAGTTCTGCATAGACTGGGATGAAACAAGAAGATTACTTTCTGTTTTACACCTCTTTTAAAATCTGTTCTCTGAATCCTTAGGAAAAAAAAATCAGCACTTTATTGTAATTTTCTTTCCTGTTTAAGGTGTAAGGAAGGAGGATAGCTAAAGAGTCCATCCTCTGGCTTGGAATTAGACCAGACCACCTGGCACCATCCCAAGCCTCTCTACCCTCAGGGCACTGAGCAGGGAAGAGGGGGAAAAAGGTATAGAAGATTCATGAAAACAGTAAATGTGATGAGACTTAGAACACAGTGAATTATTAGTTGCAAATTAATCTTATCTGAAGGTCAGAGTAATCCTACTGTTTGTAGATCACATGAAAATTGATTCCAGTTTCTGTCAATTTGTTACTCTACATATTCACTGAATGAGCCAAATAATTTCTTTTCTCCTAATGCAATTTTGTCTTTTTGACTTCTCATTACATGTGGGGTTTGATCAGGACAGAACAGTGGCTTCCTCCGAGGCAGATTGACTTTTGGTATTAGCAGTCTCCCTTTGTCCATAGGTAGCTACTTCTGCTGTCATAAAGACCATAAGCATAAACCTGTATGAAATGGCTGTTCTTAGTTTGTGTTATGTTTACAAATACAGAAATAAAATATGTATGGATCCAAAAGTGCTCCATAAGTCAAAGAAATACTTGCAATAGTATATTTTCAATAAAATAATAACTCGTGTTACTAATGCACAAAGCTGAAGAAAATATGAGATCAGAAGAAAAAATTAAAAGACGTGTACATATGTGTATATGTATTTATTTTACACACACAGACATTATAAGGAAGTGATTTAGTTCTCAAAAGTAAGAAAGAACACTTAGAGTGTAAAAAAAAAGCTTAATTTAAGACCACCAATGTCAATTTTCCCTATTTCCATATGTTATGAATACAAATGAATATAGCTTCTCTCTGCCCTGATTGAAGGGGAGGGAAAAAAAAAAAAAAAAAGAGTGAAGCATCCGTATTTTCCTGAAGACTCCTCTTCCTCCTGACAGGAGGGAGATAGTGGAAGAGCTAAAATTTTAACTCTTTTCCTCTAATTGCCAAGTACTGAAAAACAGACTCAAATCCCCCTTATTTTTAAGTGGGGGTAGAGGGAGGCAAACCCTCCGCAAAATTTTGTTGGAAGTCTTAATTTGAATTATATGACTTTTAAAAACATAGTTATTTCATATATGAAAAATACACATTGTTGGGAACTCTTTAATACTGCATGGCACATACTGTCTGCCGCATAGAGCTTACCCTCATTTGATGAGGAAGTCAGAGAAGTGGTGGAGGAAGGTGGAGGAAGGGGAATGAGAGGGAGTATGCCTGTTTATGAAAGGAGTTGGAATAGGACCCAAGAAGGCTGATTTCTACTCTTGTCACCTTTACAGGTTTTGGGGGTTTTTGTGTGTGACTCATAAAGATCAAGAAAAGCATTTAAGTGAAGGACTGTACTGAATCTACAGGGCCAGACTTGGCTCTGCTTCGTGTACTTTTCTGCATAATTACTGATTAGATTGGACCTTTCACCAAATATGAGGACTATACAGATTGTATGTATGGCACTGACAGTCAAAAACTATCACTTTTCAGGGTTTATAAACCACATATAATTGTCTCACATAAGCATATGCATCAGAGAGAATTTCCACATGCTTTCAGTATCATCCTACATAAAGTGCAAGTAGAGCAATAAATCAAAGGCCCAGCTCTGCATATACCACCTGAAATGTGACTTCTTGTATTTGCAGAGAGTGCTTCAGGATATGAAGCTGATTTCATTTGATAACAAGTCTTTGCAGCACAGGGCTGAAAATACAAGTCTTACAGGCAGCAAAATCAGAAAATTAGACAAAAAAGCAGATCCAGAAATCCCTGCTGTGCACATTTTTAATTTGCTAGTTTAAGAGATGGGATCTTCCAGACAACATGGTGCAGTCCTACACATTTGTACAAGAGCCTGGGAACAGAAATACTCCTGCAGCAAATAGATAGCAGTTATTTTCCTTTGATAGAAATTTTTATCTTTTAAACACACTGGGGAAGAAATCCCCAAAGTCAAATAAACAAAAAGCTATTTACCATTTAGACTTATCAGTGTTTACCTGTAACATCATGTGCACTGGTTTATTTCCCATTCCACAGAGCACTATTGCTTCCTGGCAGCCCAGACTGCCAGCACGGCTTTTCTGCCTTCAGCCTTTGGAAACATGACATCTGACTCTCATTACAAGCATTTTCATTTTTCTGGACACTGTCTACACAGGAACGCAACTATAATGAAAGAAAGAAAAGCAATTTCTTTTCTTTAAATCATCTTACTACCTTAAAAGTAACATTAGACACAGCTTTGTGCTGGGTGCTGTTTTCCTGAAATCGCTGCCTAAAGGTTACTATGTGGAACAGAGAAACTTTAAATTTAATAGTTATAAATATTTTAGAGTTTAATTACCAAGAAGCATCTGAGAACTGAACTTCAGAGTAGATTCTTGTTATTCAGTAAATCAAATACATCTCTGATAAGTCTATCAATATTTTCAACTTACACTTTCTGTAAACCAATCCGACTAATCTTCTGAGCTCATATGAAAAACATTTACAATCAGAATTAGTGAATAACTTGGTTGAAATGTTTAAACATTAGTAAAATTACATCAGCTCTGTAGATATTTTATGAGCAAAATGCATTACACATTCACTCATATGAGTAAACAGCTGCTTCCTTGAGCCACCACAACATATATCATTCTTTTATAATCTCTTTACAGAGCAGTCTGGACTTGAAATATAAAAGAGGCCACTCTACTGATCTTTATAATTTACTTCCATCTCAAGAATTTACACTTTTAACATGCAACTTCCTCCTCTCACTTATTTGTGACCTCATAAAAGTATCACACAAATGAAAGCTAGTTTATTTCTCCCAGCTGCATCTGTAGGTAGAATAAAAGATATTACCTGTCTGAATAAGCTCTGTTATATCCTTAGACCATCACGACCACAACATCCTACTTTATTTTAATAAGTACAGTCAACTTATAAAAATAAATGTTGTTTACTTCTATTGTACAGAGACACCTTGATGTGTAGAGCCAGTTCTGGTGAAGGAAACAGAACAAAAGTCTTCTATTTTGTAACTCTTAAAATGCCCAAACATTAAGCTTCAATAAAAATGCATTCAGTTCTCACAGAATTAATATTGCCCGAAGTTAAGATAAACTGGCCTGCTTAAATCCCTGATTTTTTTGACAATACTACTTTTCTTTTTCCTATTTTTATTTCTTAATGAACATGAATCACACTTCATTCAAAGCAGCAGGCCTATATAAAGTTACCTTATGCTAGTTGAAATTATTCTTTTCAAAAATCTTTTGACAATCTTTGCTGTGATAATAGGGTTTAGAGAACACTTAATGCTTCACAGTGGTAAGCACCACATCAGTTGTCCATAGTATCCAGAGAGCACAGGCAGGAATTTGGTGTTACCTCTGTGGACTCCCCTTGCCCCATTCCTTCCAGTGTTATGGGGAACCACAGCTGTGACACAAACTTGTCACCAAGGTTCTTATGAAGCATAGATCAGTTAGTACGGAATGAGGCAAACTCCTCAAGCACTTTTCAGTGAGATACGACCACTTTTTGTGCCAGCACAAGACTAACCCCCACCGAACAGAAAAAGGTTTCTACAGGATTAATCCTAGAATGACCTCACATGCACAGGGCAGAGGGGGTCGGCGGCAGGAAAATGACTGCCAATCTTGACCAAAAAGAAGGAATGGGAAAGTGCAGACAAGGACAGAGTAAAAGGCAAAAGGACCACACTTCTGAGTGACAGCAAACTGTTTACATCAGCTTAGCTCTATGGGCAAAAGAGCATTCCCAGGTAAGCAACAGACAACAAGTGCTGGACAAGTGCTGTTTGCTGAAGTATGACAGTTCGTGGTCAACACTGGCTAGAAAAAGATGTATTTTGAATCATGGATCAGGTTCAATTTTCTCTTATTCCAGTACAAACATGCAAGTTTCTCAGTAAAAAAGCAGAATTCATGTATAGATGAAATTAGGGATTAATTCTTAGGATAAAAAGGCAAGTAACTCTGCCCTCCAACTAATTTTTTGAGGTTCTAGCTTTGTCTTAGCTGCACTTGTGTCCATTTTTGTGGTGCCTCAGATCCCCACATTTAAAACTAAGTTGATGTTTTATACTTTACTACTTTGTTAGGAGTATTAAAAAAACCCAGTTTTTCCTTCTTAAAAAACAAAACAAAACAAAAAAAAGAAAAGAAGTGGACCAATGTTTTATTGTCTTATGTCAAAGACTGAAGGAAAAATCTAGGGGCTGACATGTGCAAACTGAGCCCAACTTGTAAAGATTATTCAGGTATTAATCACAAAGTACTAGCAACAGTCTAGAAGACAAAGTAAATACCTGTTGGCAGACATAATTTGAAAAGCCTTCACTTTGCATTTCAAGCTTGCATGGAAGCTTAGTAGAAAACACATGACAAAATCTACTGACACTTCTGGACCGATGGTATAGAGGACCAGAACTGTGGCCATTCAGATAACTTTAGAATGGGGCCCTGGAGTTGGCAACAGCAACAAAATAGCATAACAAAAATGCATAAACTTTGCAAAAAAGCATGCTTTGAGCTTTCCTATTTTATTGCCTTCTGATCAGTGGGAGTTCTCAGCTGAATCACAGGCAGGGATTTGGGGATCTTGCACATAGCACCACAAGAAAAGATCGAAATCAGGGGTGTTTCAACATGAACTCTTCTACAAGACAGCATGATTTCTTCTCCTGCAAAGCCAAAATGTATACTGAGGTCTCTACCACCCCTGAGCCAATGCGTTTTCAGGGTCTTCTTGTTGTTTTCTTCCCTTAGCAACAGTGGACAAGTTTTTGCTTGTTCACTGGTGGCTGCTTTGAAAGAGAAGTGGAAAGCATAGAGAGGAATTTGTACCTGCAGCGTGTTGGGACAGCTGAGGAGCACCAGATAGTCTAGAAAGTAGACTAATGCATGGTGGGAGGTTTCGGAGGGGAGTGCTGGTAGCCTTCCCTTTCAGGCACCTTTGGGGTATTTAGGCTTTGGAGCCAGAACCTTAAGCTCCCCTAGCCAAGTCCTTTTCAGGGAGCATCTTTTCTGGCTTGTAGATCCAATAATTATAAATGGGGTGACATGGAGTGCAACAAAACAATATGTTTTTCTTCAATAAGCCTATTTAATAAGAAATCTTGGCAGCAAGTTGAAAGTAGATCATTTGAGGAATGTAAGATCTGAGGCGTTTTTTCTTTACAGAACTTTTAAAAAAATTCTGTGTAATAGAAGACTTGCAAAAACTGTAATTTGTATGCAGTTAGAAAGAGAGAGATTTTAATGGAAAATTTCTACCAAGTAGTTGATTTGTAGAGTGCCAAGCACCAAAAGCTTCATCTGAGATCAATAAAGACTTCTGGTACCTCCCATTTCAGGTAATTAAACCTTGCATGATTTCTTTAAGAATATTATGTGGTGCTTTATTCTGTTTTCTAGTTGTTTCCAGACTATTCCGATTTCCACAGAAGTTGTTTTTGTGTTATTTGTTTCCTTCCATCAGCCACTCTGAGAAATCAGTTTTCAGCTGAGGGCTTGTTAATAAACAATCAACATTCCCTGCAATTTTGTGTGAATGAATCTAAAAAGTAAGAGGCTATTTTTGCTGTTACTCAGTTGCATGAAAGACTTTTGTCCTGAAGAATAATTGTTATCAAATACCTAATGGAAAACGGCAAAAAATGAATGCTGTACTTTCTATGTAGCAAAAAATATCTTTGAACTTATATTTGAAATTCTTTCCAAAATAGGGACATTTGACAAATAACTGGCAATTGCCTAAATAGCTAGGGATAATAAATGATCTAAAGAATAAAAGTGAGCCAGTTCCACAGTTTTGTTTGTAAATATATTTCAATGTCTGTTGTATTGATGACTGTTAAAAGTGGAAGTATATATGTTCTTGCTACTTTGCAATTAAAAAGAGCAGAATAAACTATTGACTAAGTTACAGCTGATCCAGTGTCCACCAAGTCCACTAAGACTCCAAATGATGTCAATGTCTGTTGAAACAGGCCTGTAACCAGTGGAAAATTTAAGAACAAAAAAATTTGTCAAGTCTACCACTGTGGCCAAGAGACTACCACAGTTATAGTTACTTACAGTCTTGTAAGATTTAGCTGACATGAGAAGTTAAATTTAGCTGACACCTCAGTCTGGGTGTACCCCACACATATCACTCATTGCATACGGTCTGTTGAGTGCATCCATAGTTGCACGGTATGTCTGATGCATGTAAGCCGGACCAATTTTGAGCACACACTACATGTCATATAGAAAACACCAGACTCTTATTTTTGGTCCTTCTGAAGTGGGGAGGGCTGAGAAAGAGCACCTTTGAATATGACAGCTGTGTTCTTTTCTCTGCTTACATCTACCTCATTTTCTTAAAACTTTCACCTGACAACTTAAATATGGCCTTTTACAGGTCACGTTCACTCAGAGACAAATGAGGCGCAACCAATTTTTGTTCATAAAATGCCAGGACGGCAGTGACAGAAAGGCATAAGGATCTGATGCAGTCAGACAGCTATTGAAACTGCCAGCTACTGTCAGTTGCACAAGTGTCTCAAAAGAACACATTACTCAGTTTCCCCAAAGAAACTGGGTAGGTATCCTGCTGGTGCTAAAAGAAATTATAAACTTGGCAACTCAGAGATTAAACGGTAGGACCCATGTCCCTTCCCGCTCTTTTATTATTTGTAGTCTTCTTGAGTTTGGTTCTGTCACTCGGACCTCCTCTTTGAAATTCAGCAGACAAGTCTGTGATAAAAAGTACGTTGTGCTGAATGTCTAAAATGTCACTTTGTGAAATACACAGGAGGGACGTATTCTATGCATAAACCCCATCTATAACATATCAGCATCTGTACAGATTTCTACATTACTAAGTAATACTTAAAAAAGAAAAAGTAACTTGAAAGAAATGCTATTAAATATTTAATCACAGATTTATTGGAATTATCTCATATATATGTGCATTATTAGTTACCAAATTTCTTCATGTAGAGAAAGACAGAGGCTATGATATGTAAGGATGATAGGCTATATGAACTATGAAAGGTCAAGTCTAAAGTATCATTTGATATTTGCTAGAATCCATCGTTTTCTTTCAGAAAGGAAAAGAAACTGAAACAGATCAGTTTTATTCAGTCTGCTAAGTTTATTTTCTATCCCTTTCTTATTCTTGGCCTCCAGAAATAATAAACTGGTTGTATCTACTGACATTTTTCTGGAAGATTGATCTTCTCAGTCACACAGATTTTGCAAACATAATACCAGCTTGCATTTATATAGATCATTTCATCTCAAAGAATCCCAAATCCTTTTACAAATTTAATGTAGTGGAATATACATCCCACACTGAACACGGCCATCTCCAGGACAGAGTACACTATGTGACTAGCTAATATCAGTTTAAGACAGGAAGTAAGAACAAATATTGTATAACCTTAAAAATTCAAGACAAAATTTAATGTGGCTGCATGATATCAGTAAAACTGTGCACTGTATCTCTTTGATTTCTAATTAATGAAAGCTGAGGACCCTCCACAGAGTCTTGGAAAAACACTACCAGGCGTCAGCACTAAGACTGTAACAATTCCCTTACTGGGCAGACCAGGAGGTCTTTTAATGCTGTATTTTTTTTCTGAGACCAGTAAGTGGCTAGAAAAGAGTTGAAGAGCAAAAGAGTCACATAATCCTGTTACCCTAGGTCTTGCTCAGCCTGGAGGAGGGTCAGGGATTTCCTCATCCAAAATAATGTTTTATTTAATAACCCTCCACAGAGTTTTCCCTCACAGACTTGCCCAGTTCCTCATCATACCTATATGTTTTTGTTTTTTTTAATTGTTATCTCCGACTCCCTGAGGGAAGATGTACCGAGCTTAATTTTAAATAATTTTCACACAGTGAAAACTCTCGAAGTTCACTTGGCATGAACCCCAAATCAAGTGGTAAATATTACCTACCACTTTTATTTGATGTCCCTTCCCTCTTTTATCAAAAGAAACAGTGAACTCATTCCTTAATGACTTTTTTCACAATACTTCAGATTTTAGAGGTCTCCATTATATCCCTTCTTATCTGTCTCTCTTCTACAACTGAAAAATCATATTCTCTTTATTCATTTCTCTGATTGTTGTCATTCCATACTTTCAGCTGTGGCAGAAGCCCATTCTTGCTATCTTCTCCGGTTTTACCACATTGCTTTTAGATGGGAGGAACTTGAATTGCACTCACCAGTCAGCTTACAAGGACACCAGGGCTTTACCTAGTGGCATAATAATAATATTTCCCATTTTGTTTCTTACTTACTTACTTCTCTGTTTCTTACTTAGCATGTTTTGAATAAACTTGAGCTATGAGAAACCTCCCAGTTATGAAGACAACATAAACATTTTGAAGAGCAGGTGTTATCTATCCATTGTGACACTGCAAAGCTCCCTGTCTCAGGACAGGGGTCTGTCAAGACCTGCAAGATCCTGGTTCACCCCACACAGGACACAGCACTGCCCTGCAAAGAGCCGGCAACAGCACAGCTGGGTGGAAAAGCGGGAGGAGGAGGAGGTCTGTAGCAAGGAAGAGTGCTGGCCAACATGGGTTGGTAATCTCTGAAACCGTGACTGCTGTAGCCTGTGCAGGCACCAAGCCCTGGAAGTCAAGGATAAGAAATGACTCTGAGTTTCCAGTCACACCACTGAGTTTTCTCCCTCTATATATGTAAGGTCTTTCATCTTTTTTTTTTTTTTTTTTTTCCCCATGAACACATTTCTCACAGATGCTTAATCATTTTTAGTAACAGCATTTATCATTTGTCATTTTCCAGAATTAAGAGATCACAGAATACCTCAGGCATGTTTTCACCAAAGCAATGCAGAAAGGCACTATCATTTGTCTGATGATGTGTTATTTTTCTGTATATTTAAAATTGGTCACACTATTTCCTTCCTTCCCTGCAACATGCTTCTTTTTTAACTTTGCCTCACTGCATTTTATACTTAAAATCATTTTGATGTCCACTTCTAAAACCCCAGATATTTACATTTCTGATTTTCAAGTAATTCCACCTGACTAAAACTCTGTCTTTCAGGTTATTTTTTTCCAACTATGTTGTCCTGCTCTTTTTTCTATCTAAACTGCATTATTTTTCTGCTTTCCAATTAGGCTGATGCACAGCTCTGGTTAATATGTTCCTGCCTCTGCTATACAAATTTGTTTGCTTCCTCCTATATCATTAATGGACAAATTAAAAAAAAGGTGAACACCAACTCCAACCATCTTCCCTCTCTCACCTCCACCCTTGCATGCTACTATGTAGTTTCACTACCCCTTTTTTATGCTTCTCTGCCAGTATTCATTCCATGTTACAGTACTCAAACTATTAGCCCATTTGGAATATTTTTTTTTTAAATAGGATTCATGTGTACTTTGGAAACCACAAGTGATGTTTTCCCTGCTGAGAACAGTTATCTCTAGCACTTATTCTTCAGAAGAACCTCATGCATAACCTTATGCAACCCTTCCATGGTAAAATAGCATCACATTTGTGATTCAGTATGACAATTTACCTAGTTGTGAGGATAGCAGTTGTCCTATTAGAGGCAAACGGTCAGAGTAGGGCACACATATAAATGCCAACTATTTGGGAAAATGTACAAGTTTAAGAGATCTTTTTACTTTAAGATTGATGTTCACCTGAAAATGCCCACTAGAAAGCACTATTCTTTGTATACTGTTCTTTGCACAGTGTCTTAGAGAGCCCTCAAACTACAGTACTATTCCAATCTTAACACAGCCTTGTCCCATCCTCACACACTGAAAACTAAAAGCTGGGGAGGAGGGAAAACCCACGTAGTACTGAATGTTTTCCTTTTCAGAGCTTATTCTGGTGGTCTAGGGGGCAGTGATATTCACCTAAGGTCCTCGTGACTTCCTGGGGACACACAAAAGGCAGACCCTGAGGTATTGCCCAAAACAAGCTTCCCAGTCCTACAGTTTGCTGGCCTTCATCCTCTTCACCTTCAACCAACCATGCATATGTACCACCTTTATAAGAGGCACGTGCCAAGGATGCCAAGGGACATGAGAATGCTAAGGGAATGAGGATGTTAAGGGACATATTATCATAGCTAGCTCACCCTGGGGACATGCACAGTGGTGCAATTCCAGCTGACCATAAAATGAGAATTATGTTTCATTCTTAGTCATCTCTTATTCAGGACAGTATGAGGACAGAAACAGCAGTATATTCAGATTTATTAGGGCAAAATAATCAACCAAGCAAAAATGTGAATACGCTAAAAGTTAAAGCAAGACTCATAAGGAGAAAAGCTATTTTCTAAAAATTTGAAAACTACCAATTTACAAACATAAATCTATTTTCCTATATGTTTATATGTATATATTGGAAACAAAGAAAAAGAGATACAAGTGTTCTAAATAAATATTAAGTATGTGCTTAAAGGGGACAGAAAGAATAATTAGTTTCTTTTGTATATGTATTGTTTGTAAATTAAAATGCTGATTACAGTACAAACCATAGGTACCAATGGCAAATTTCAGGCTTAGAGTGTTCAAATCCTCCAGTATCTGAAAGGTACCTGATGGGATTTCTCATATCCTGTTAAACATCAAATCTGTTGAAAAGAATGATAAATTGAAGTGTTCTTATGTTCCAGTCATAGAGAAGTGCTGGGGAAAGGAGGGAAACAGTTGGTTTTCGTTTAGTATGTGATGTGCTTGTACTCCATGTCTCTTAAAATGGAGAACAATGTGTTGAGGGTAAGAATAGAAGACAAACAGCTGCACCTGATAGAAATTTCACATGCTGGTCATTAAATCCACAGTGTTGTCTGCCAGGAATTTCTCTTCTTCATTCCATAAAACCCCTGCCTTTCACAGGTGCTCAAACGCAGCTATACATAAACAGCTACTGTGGCACCATCTGCACTAGTAAGTGACTTCGAAATGTTATTTTTCAGAAACATCACAGATAAAACAGGATAATTCTTATCAAGAAAATGTTAAGAACAAGATGTGTAGTCTCATCATGCATCTTTCAGGTAGGGACACCACACAGAGCACCTGCTGCTCATCACAACAAATTAATTCATCCTCACCTCTGAACTTAACTGCATACAAATTAGAGCAGCAACCGAGAGACTGGGATACTTTATAATTTGCTTGTAATGGCAATTGGAATTAAAACTAATCACAACAATGAAATAAAGAGTATTTCATTCTATGTATTCACTAGATAAGTGAAAACAGGAGGGCTTGTGGGCTGTTCATATGCCCAGGCTGCCTTTAAAGTGTCATTCATTACATTATCCCCTAAATACTATTTAGAAAAAGATTGACAGTTTTGTGTTAACCATTTTAGATTAAACAAGAAATTATTAAACTTGCTTATCTCACAGGTCATGGTCACAGCTTGAATAAAGCTCTCCTTTCCACAATTTCAGCTAATCTTTAGTATGAAGGAGAATATTTTGTGCTAAGTCAAAGAAAATCATAAGTTTCTGATTTCTTTTATCCAAATCCTAATAAAATACACAAAATTTATAATAGGATTGTACTTAAATTTTAAAATGTCCTTTATTTTGCTCCTCAAAAGTTGGAGTTAATCAAAGGGTAAGGAATTCAAATTCATCCTCAGTATCTGAACATCAATATGGTGAATAGCTTTTGAAATATTAACAGTCTACAGAACTAGGGAAAGAACTCAGATTAATCATTAATGCAGGAATGACCCAACTTATTAAGGGGATGTATCTTTCACTTCCTCATTGGTTTTCTGCATTTTTCACAAGGGTGGGGTTTTCTATTCTTACTTGACTGCTACTGGAAGAGTATCTCAAGAGATGCTTCTCAAGCACCAACAGAGTGAACTCTGACAACCCATAAACCCAGCACAGTTCTCAATCATTAGATGCAGCATCAAAATTCACTTTTTAGGGGAAAAGAAAAACTCGAAAATTCATAAAGCACTAACATTTTACTTTGGGGTTGTTCAGATCTTCCTATGAAACTAGTAATCCTGCTAATTACAGGAAACTGTACAAATATAACAGAGTCCAAATGCAACTTGCTTTCTATCTCATTTCTCAAAGCCATCCCCCAAACACTCATTACCAGTCATAAGAACATTGCTATGGCTACTACTGGTTTTGTAGATATTTGGGGATTAAAATCATAAAAGACCAGCATATATCATCCTTAAATCACAAAAGACCAGCATATATCATCCTTATTAAATGACTCAGGTGGATCCTATAAAACAACAACAGCAACATTTTTCTTGACTTGAGCAGGCACTGTCTTTTGACATAAAAGTGAGTAAACAAAGTCACATTTCTAATGCATCTCTCAAATATCTTTGAAATTTTGGTCAACTTGTGCAATGACCTCTCCACATTTAAAGCCTGTCTCTTTATCCTAGAAGCCTATGCATTCTAAATCATATATCTTTGGATTTTCTACATTTATTTTTACTGTGCTTTTTCTCAGAGAATACTGACTATTAACACTATTCAATAATTCCATGTGAGCATCTGATATTTTATTGGCGACCATCTGTGTCTTTGACCTTCTACACTGGCATGTTGAAAGAAGCTTTCAGGTAATTTATAACACGTTAGAAAAGTGGAGACTAGGGGATTTTTTGCATTTGCTTCTCATCTAAGTCAAAATATGTTTGTCAGATCTAATGGCTCTTTAATAAGTTCAGAGAGTGAACACCGTTTTGAAGTATCAGTATCATGCAGCTTTTTTGGGAACTGGGGACTAGCAGCACCTCAGCTATCAGAATCCATGAATCCTGTGGAAAGATTCCTGATGCATAAAATACCTAGTTATTGCCACATTTATAATTATTAGTTAGCTAGAAAGCTTTTTTTGTCGTTATCTCAACCCTTCGGGCCCCACGTTGGGTGCCAAAATGGACTGTCATGGTTTAACCCCAGCCAGCAACTAAGCACCACACAGCTGCTCACTCACTCCCCCCCCACCCAGTGGGATGGGGGAGAAAATCGGGAAAAAGAAGTAAAACTCGTGGGTTGAGATAAGAACGGTTTAATAGGACAGGAAAGAAGAAACTAATAATGATAATGGTAACACTAATAAAATGACAACAGCAATAATAAAAGGATTGGAATGTACAAATGATGCGCAGGGCAATTGCTCACCACCCGCTGACCAACACCCAGCCAGTCCCCGAGCGGCGATTCCCCGCCCCCACTCCCCAGTTCCTTTACTAGATGGGACGTCCCATGGTATGGAATACACCGTTGGCCAGTTTGGGTCAGGTGCCCTGGCTGTGTCCTGTGCCAACTTCTGGTGTCCCTCCCAATTTCTTGCTGGCTGGGCATGAGAAGCTGAAAAATCCTTGACTTTAGTCTAAACACTATTAGCAACAGCTGAAAACATCCGTGTTATCAACATTCTTCACATGCTGAACTCAAAACACAGCATGGTACCACGTACTAGGAACACAGTTAACTCTACCCCAGCTGAAACTAGGACAACAATACACATATGTAGCTGAAGACCTTCATTGGCACATTAAACTATTTCTCATTAAAAGCATTTTTTTAGAGAAGAAAAATCAAATTTTATGTAGAAGATGGTGCTGCCTCCAAAGTGCTCAAGTACTGATTCCTTGCTTCTGACTATAATAGGTGGCTATTCCCAACAGATGGCACCGCAGAACATATGTGATTTTCAAAGCAATAGTGTGTGTGACTTCTTAGAACGTCAAAGAGAGGCTGCCTACTCTATTCACACCATCCTTGCTCCCATGAGACACCAGATTCAGCCCTCCACCTCCATCCCTTCACCTGCTGTCATCTTCATGTCCTGGACTCCAGAGGAGCTATTTATTATTTTGACTGCTAAATTATCATACAGAGCAATCTCCTTGTAAGCCAGGACATGAGACACAATTTAATAAAGATCCTGCATATTAACTTCAAATTAAGTCATTCCTTTGTCAGAAGTAAGTCAGCATGCAACTTAGGGTAGTCATTTAGACAAATGAAGAGCTTACCCTGAATCACGTAAAATAAAGCTCCCTAATCTTAAACATTTTGATCATCTAATGTCAAAAAAATATATTAACCTGATAAGACATTCAGGCAGGGTCAGATTTTTTATTTTTTTTTTTTTTGGAGGGCAGTGGCAGTTGAAATACAATTTGGTTTGGAAAATATATGCTATTTTCATTCACTAGATATCATTTTTCCATCAAAATGTCATGCACAGCAATGCCTGTTATTGGTTGCAGGACGAACAGGTCTTTATTAGACCTACTCAATAAATCTGCAGTCTTCTCCATCCTTGAGATATCATTCTTTCATTTTCATTATTATTCAAACAGCAAGAGCTAAGAGTAGTCTCACTGGAATATTCTTGAACTAAGAGGTTAGCCAACTCTTAGTTTCAAGAGAATGTATTTGTCTAACTTAAAGGCATGAGATAGTATAGCTTTACAGCATACAAGAGTCTGAAAAGAAGAGTCTAACATACAATCAGAAGAACATGAAATATAAAACTCTCTCAAGAAAATCAGAAATCCAGAGGGGCTTGATGAGAAGTAGGTTGCCATATGTGTCAGAAGGAAGTCACTGGTCAGTTGGAATTTCTGCAAGAGAGAATAACAAGGTTGTGTTGAAGTTTTAAGCCATGAATCTTGAGTTCTGGTTAAGACTATAAAGTCTAAGAAGTCCCCAAAACCTCTAAAAAAGACCAAAAAAACCGCAAAACCCCTAAACTAAACAAAAAAAAAATGTATAAAGAAGCTATCCCAACTTACTCAAATGTCATCGATGAATATTTGCTGGCAATAAAGATGTAGTTGGTGTTTGCAGAATAAAGTTTTTTCCATTTTGTTGCTTCATTTTTTTTTACCTTGAGAAAACAAAGCTACCAGACACATAACCCAGGCTGTACTCTAAATCTTTCCTGACACCATTTCCTGTGCATAGCACTCCTAATAAATTTTGTCTTCCAATAAGAAACTGGTAGTTGTCAAAACATAGTTGGGTCCTCTTCTGTAGTTATGAAAATGTCTATTAATGCAAGATTAGAATCAGTTCAAAAGACCTGTAAGGTTGAACAGTGTTAACCCTACCTTGTATCACCTCTAATTAGAGCTACAAGGAACAATTGAGATACCTAATCATGAAACGTGGTTGTACAGAAGTGATGATGTCAACACAACAAAAAAAAAAGGCTTCACAAAGGCTTTTGTCACATCTATATTTCATAAGTCAGACAGTCAGTTCTACATTAATTTTTAAGCAGTCTGTGCTTGCCCTTCCACAGCATTCACAGTAATGAATGCAAGTAGCAAATAGAGAGGTAACTCACAACTGCTTTTGACAACCCTAATTTTCAAAAACACAATGTAGTCATATATGATAACTACTACGAACAGAGCTGCAAGGTCAGAGTGTCCAGATGCTACCAGCCTAACTGACAGCTTCATTGTCCTTCCTCATGTGATTGTGGCTTTGGTTTGGTTTGGTTTGTGGGGTTTTTTAATCAGCAATTCAAATAAAGAAAAAGCAGTTAATAATATCAGAATTACAAAAGGCACTTCTTTTATACAAATAATATATACTTATACTTTACATATACAATATAAAAATGCGTATCATCTGTATAATAAATTTGATATCAATACCTATTTATTTTATAGTTATAAAAATCCTTACAGTTGCTTTAAGCAGTCTTCTAAACTCAGGCCTAGCTATCTTTCTAGAAAAACACCCAAAATCTTCTGTGCCTACTGTGCATCTCTGGATAAGTAGTGTATACATTTTGGGGTATCTGTGTACTTGCAAACTATCTGTAAGTACTACATAAGAATTTCCCTGATGGTTTAAAGCAGCTTTTGCCTGAAGTACTCGTTAAACTACTTGCATTTCAATTATTCAACTGTTAGGGAATCGGCTTGGAACATCAGCTCCTTAGATGAAATTTCTGTTTTGTTCAGCTTTTGTTGCCTGACCATGTACATATTATTTATTCTTTACATATCTTATATCTGTATCACAGTAGAGCTGCAATATTCAGACTTGAACATAACTATGGTGTGGTATTGAACATGTGTGATACACACTTATAACCAATGTGGAAAAATCTGTATATATTTTCCCCACTAGCAAATCAAACTAACCCTTTCAACTGTGAAATTCACTTAGTAACGGGAATTAGAAAGACACCAACATCACATCATCAAGCAGTAAGCTGAAGAGCACTGTAGTAGCATATTTACGCACACAAAAGCAAGAGTGCTTTAGATTTCAAACCTCTGGCATATTGGAGCCTTGACAGGAAAAGGAGTAGAAGGAAAGAGTTTTCCTGGGACCATTTAATTTTATTTCATTAGGACATATTCAGAAGCCAAAAGTGCTAGTAGTTCTTATTTAAACAATCCAGAACTCTCCACATTGACAAGGCAGCAGGACCATAGACACTCTACGAATCACCACCACATGCTTGGCACAGTACGTGCCTTATTTGACCCCCAGCCACAAGTCTGCCTGTCACTGATCTAGACTAGGACAGCTTATGTGCAAGACTGGGGATGGCTGGGTCAGGTGCAATATGGAGCATTTTAGGCAACCATCAGACTTGCAACAGAGATCAGATGTGGTATGTATTTTATTCTCATGTACATAAGAGAACTGCCAGGTGAAGAAAGCATGCTGGCTTTAAGTCTGGTTAGCAAAGAAAGAAAGTCATGTGATAAAATTGACAGTATATTTGATGAATATTTTATCCTCCTGTTCTGAAATATTTACAAAACATATATTTTCCTCCTATTGCAAAGAAAAATAAGTATATTGGAAAAAATCTGCTAAAGCTGTGTACTGCCTCTGGCAACATTGACTTGATTGCTAGATTTTATGCCAAAATTAACCAGGATCACTTAGCAGCATAAGGGATTGCAATGTGTCAGAGGAGTTGCAATCTAATGTGACATCATTTTTAAAAGCATTCATAGTGGTGAGACCAAGTAAGGCAATCAAGACACAACTAACAGATATTTTAGGGTCACAGGACTGCTAACAACAGCAACCCTGTCAGTGTTTGATGTCAGTTGCTGGAGAGATGCCAAACCTACAACAGGGATCACGAACAGCCTGAGGACAACCACATCATACCTCTCGTGTATGCAAACCAGCAGACATGAGGAATGTCCAAGTGAAAGATAAAAGAAGGACTACTATTCATATGTGACCTGGACTCCATGAAAAAGAGAAAAATGCATTCCTATGACACATTCTGCTGACCGCATCTACGTGTACCATTGGGTCACAGTCAGTCAGTCACAGGTTAACCCATGAACTGCTGTGACAGTCACCTGAGAGAATTACACAGGTATGTTTTGAATCATTTCATAGAATCATAGAACGGTTTGGGCTGGAAGGGACGTTTAAAGGTCATCTAGTCCAGTCCCCCAGGGATATCTTCAACTAGATCAGGTTGCTCAAAACCCCGCCCAGCCTGACCTTGACTGTTTCCAGTGACAGGGCATCCACAACCTCTCTGGGCAACCTGTTCCAGTGTTTCACCACCCTCATCATAGGTTTTTTTTTCCTTATATCTAGCCTGAATCTATGCTCCTTTAGTTTAAAACCTTGTCCTGTCATTACAGGCCCTACTAATAAGTCTGTCCCTGTCTTTCTTATAAGCCCCCTTTAAGTATTGAAAGGCCACAATAAGGTATCCCTAAAGCCTTCTGTTCTTCAACCCAAGCATCAAACAGAATGCTATACCAGACACTTCATACTTGCTTTGCATATGAAAAAATACAAGTTTGAAAGAGACAGAACTAATTTCCTAAGCTACTTCACATCCAAAGCCAGTACTCACCTTGATAAAAGCAAGCCTGAAGAACTACTAGTCCTGCCAATACCACTCCACCAAATAAGCATTATTTCAGTACAAGCAATTCAGTAGGTAAATTTGTAAACAGAATGACCATGCTCCAGCAGACCAGATGTATGGCCCACGTCCAAGGAAGCATTTAGTACAACCAAGATGATCTTCAAATTTATTCCTGGTATGGCCATTTTCAAACCTGAGCAAACCAGCCAACTCTTTTTGTAGGAAAATGAAAGCTTTCTATGAAAACTTTTCATTTTGCACGTCCTAGAAAAAATTATTTTAAAGTAAAAAAAGAAACAAAAAGAGCAACCACAGTTGACCTGTTTTTTCCTAAGTGGAAAATTATTTGGAATTCACTAATTCCTTTGATATTTTGCTGCTGAAAAAATCAAAGAAGGGATACAGGGGCTAAGAAATCAGTAAAATTGTAAGAAGGTGTGTTTCAAAATTATTTTATTTAAAGAATAAAATCTCATTTTAGAGAAAACATAAGTTGAAATTAATTAAAATTTTACCAGTTCTACAAATAATTCATCCACCATAATAAAACTGACCTGGCATGGCTTAATGACCTAATCAACATACATTTATCCATATACTTGTACATATGTTTATCCTTACATACACCCAGACACTCTATTGCTCCATATTCAATGGATTATAAGATTAATTCAGGTGTTATTTGGTTTGTCTTTTTCCTGCTAATGGCAATATATCTGAATATCTAGTGAAGTGTCAATTAAAGTGGTTTAAGATCAAGTCACAGGACAACATCATTAATCTGGATGGAAATTTTCCAGAAGGTGCAGAATATAATGTGGAAAGTAAAGATTCCTTAGTCCTAGCCTCATTATTATTGTATGAAATTTTGATCTATAAATCACAGAGGCATGCTCACTTTCGACAACAGCAAGCTGCCAGATAGTTTCAGTGATGCTGCACAACTTCTACAAAAAAAAAAAAAAAAAAATCTGCAAGGGTACACTACCCTGTCCCCTGAAAGATGCAATTTCAGGTGGCAGATGAAATAGTTTTCCCTATGGAGAAAGTAATTGCTGGGAAAAGCTAGCAGTATGTTTGGAGAGGGCTTCTTCACTCTAGTAGTCAGACAACTAACAGAACTGTTGCACGTCTGAGGTGGTTTTCTTCCCATGAAGTTTACCATCAATGGGAAAAAAGCAAAAAGCTTTAAAAAATACAGTAAAATAACTCTCCAGGCAACTCTATAAAAGGTGTTTATGTCTCTTCTTTCCATGCTATTCTTTATTCTGGACTTACTTGCCTAGACTGAAAAAAAAAACTTCCAGCAACATGTGGCTTAATGTAAACTACTTCAACAAATATTTTCCTTTCCCTTTAGATTCAACCATGAGAAAAATACTTGCTTGTTTCATGAAAAAGAAAAAGTAACTGGACAGTTTTGCCTGTTTCACACTTGCAGATAAAAGGGAAGTTTGATATACGTACTATGATTGTGCCACAAGCATTCCAGCAATGGGCATGTATCAGTTCCCTTTCAGATAAGAGCACCTTCTTTTGTCCAGCAGTATGAGAAAATCAAACTGTCCATGCTATCCTAGAGAAAGAACTCATAAATAAATCACCATCTGTTGATGTAGAAGAAATAGGAGCATCACAGGCAGTGGAATTTCCATCAAGTAGCACATTTAGAAAACAACACATAGAGGCACAAGGGAGCGATCCTAGCCATTTACATACTTACTTTTTGAGTATATTTAGAAAAATAAGAAAATACTAGGATTCCAAAACCCATTATCTGGAATCCACAAGTTGTTGAAATAGCTGCCTACAAAGATGCAGAGCTGCATGAGTAAAAATGAGAGACAAGAAAAGTGTGCATGTTGGACAATAAAACAGCAAATTAAAGGTCACAGGTCAACAATGTAGCAAAAGCAGTTATTGTGAACATTAAAGAAAAGTTGCTCCTTTTTGATGTTTTCAAGGCCACTTCAGCCTTGCCTGGTTACCCAAATACTTTGTCTGGGGCAGATGAGAGAGACAGTGCATTACTCAGCAAACTTATGGCATAAGCAGGATCAGGTAAAATACTGTGGAATTTGAAGTCTCTTGAGCTTTAATAAGTGTTCACAGTTAAAGACTATACTTTGAATAAATTTTAAAGCAGAGATGGGGCCTCAATCTTACTACAATTCCAGTCCATGTTCCCACAGCATTCAGAGGCAGAAAAAGATCACTTCTCTTTCCATAATTTTAGAAGACTGCTCTGAGTCATCCCTATTTCCATAATTCCCAAACCCTGCCTCTTACTGGCACCTTATCCTTACCCTTTCATCTTATCTGTTTTCTCTTGAAGGAAACACTACTTCACTATATTTTTTTTTTTAAATATGTGTGTATACTTTGATAATTTAGAAGCCTGCTGGCTACAAGACTATTAAAATGCATTGGATCAGAAAGAATGCAAAGGCAATGGCAAGCACTGCTGTCCCATCCCAGGAGGATCAGCCATGATAAATGGGCACTAAATTCCCCACATAAATATTTTTTTCAGTTCTACTGCATCAGCTCTTTAAACTCTTTATAGCAGAGATGCCTCAGAGGAGAGAGGGCTGTAGAAAAAGTACATCCAGGTAGTACAAAAATGTCATTACCATACAATAGTGCCTAATTCCAATATAGTCTGAGGGATGTCCTCAAAAGGGGAGAAGTAAGTTTGAGTAAGCTTTATTTTTTCAGGAACTTGGAGCAATTGCTCTTCCTATGGCTGTCCCCACTTGGAAAAAGCAAAAGAATGAACAGGGAATGTACACCTACTCCCAGGAAGTGTTGTGGTTTAACCCCAGCCAACAACTAAGCACCACACAGCCACTTGCTCATTCCTCCTCCCTCCCAGTGGGATGGGGAGGAGAACTGGTAAAAAAGTAAAAGTTGTGGGTTGAGAGAAGAATGGTTTAATAACTAAAATAAAGTAGAATATAATAAATAACAGTTATAATACTAAAATATAATAATACTAAAATATAATAATAATAATAGTAATGAAAAGGAATATAACTAAAGGAAAGAGAAATAAAACCCAAGAAAAGACAAGTGATGCACAATGCAATTGCTCACCACCCGCTGACTGATGCCTGAGCAGAGATTTGACCTCCCCCCTGCCCTCCGGCCAGCTCCCCCCCGCCATGTATATACTGGGCATGAAGTTCTATGGCATGGAATATTCCTCTGGCTAGTTCAGGTCAGTTGTCCTGGCTGTGCTCCCTCCTGGCTTCTTGTGCACCTGCTTGCTGGCAGAGCATGGGAAGCTGAAAAATCCCTAACTTAGGATAAGCACTACTTAGCAACAACTAAAACATCAGTGTGTTATCAACAATATTCTCATACTAAATCCAAAACACACTGTACTAGCTACTTGGAAGAAAACTGACTCTACCCCAGCCGAAACCAGGGCAGGAAGAGATAACGAAGGAGGCAGCTGGCAATACTGTCATATGCACAGAAAATATGAAAGTTATGACATGACGGGGTATCTAAGAGAGAGTTTTGACAGTTGCTGTATTTTAAAGAAAGTTGTTCCTTCACATTTCTATCAAACAGGTTTTTCTTAATCCCAGTCCTATATCCAATAATGTGAGAGATTATCTTCCCTTCTCTTGGCAGAACAGAGTAAAGGGCAAGGGGAGATTTCAATGGGATCAAGCGCATGGCAGGGAGGTTTCTCTATTAAGGATCTAGAGCATACCATGTGGCTTGTGAGCCATGTACTTATCCCCAGTATTTTCTTCAGCTGTAGGAGGGAGAGAGGAGGAAAAAGGCAGAGGTCCCCGGGCAGGTCAAGTTGCGAACCCACTCAGGGGTGCTGCTCAAGCGCAGGCATTGCAGGTCTTGATGCTGTGGTGAAGAACTGGCTGGTAAAGTTCAAAGCAAGACAAAGACTGATTTTTGATTCAAGTTTTAATCTCAATTTGAATCTTCCATTCAAGTTTTAATGCAGGGATGCCTGAGTAGGGTCACAGTGAGATTACCCATTCTTTGAGAAGATCATGAACTCAAAGTTTCAAATGCATTTCTCTCTCCCCACTTAAAAATCTGAAAATGGGAACATGACAAAATGCAGTGTCTTTTTTTCTTCTGTAGGCAGTGAGAGATGACCATAAGCCATCAGAGAAATCATAGAAAAACTTCCTGAAATTGTTTTATGAAAAAAAAAGTCAAATACAGACAAAAGAAAAGAAAGGTTTACAAATGGATTTGGTTTAAAAAATATATTTTCTTCAGAAAACATATAGAAGTCTCAACTCAACTTGTGCAAGCAGAGCTTTGCAACAACCCTTTCTACCACAAAGCAATAACACAAGTTATTGTTCATAACTCACTGCGTCAGAGATCTTCTCCCTTCTTATACAGGCACTTCGGTCAAGGCGTCATCTTGATAATACCAAAGACTGTCAAAGAGTATCACAGAGTGCTTTCCTGAAGGTGAAGGGATGAAGAGGCAAGAGCTTCCATCTTTACATAAAATACAATTTTGGAGTTTTCTAGGCTTTACCAGGCTTGAAAGGCAGAAATCTTAAAATGATTTCTGCTAAGTGGACTCTAATTTGATGTGCATTGTCTTGTTGAAAAATGCAGCTAGTCACAGAAGCTGCATTTTCCTAATTGCAGAATTGATGGTCTGCAAATGATTCCATATTTTCTTTCAACTTCACTTCTTCCTTTAGAAAGTAGAGAAAGCTGAGAAAATAAGGATTCTTCAGAAAAAAAGAAACTTCCAGACAAACTCAGACATGGAATGTCGGGCATAATAAATTAGAAACAGTCCTGTTGAGAGCAGCTGTCACCTCCAGATGACCCTAGGTCCTGAGCTCTGACAATGTACAAAACAAGTAACATACACAGGAGAACACAGAAGTGCTCTCATTAGCAAATCAATACAGCAAATGGATGAAGTTTTCTGACTTTAAAATTAATGATGGAAATCCACATCATTAACTTGGAATGGGATTTTCTATGGTCTGTAGTCTCAAGCTAGTCTTCAAATGTGCATCAATAGCTGTGAAGAAAAGCTGAAGGCCAGTATACAAATTTTAACCCATTATAGGTACAGCCAGCTATATCACTAATAAAAAAGACTACTCTTTTCTTCACTTTTCCAACATGGGAAAATGCATACAAGCCACTCCTATTTCAGGTAAGAGGAATACCCTACCAAGACTTCTACTAATAAAATGTTAACTCCTTCCATTAAATTAATACTATTAGATCATTACCTGATACAGAAATTATGCTCATCCTTTATTCTGTATGTTGCTCTGAGAAATAGAAATATTTTCAAGCAAACGTAATGTTCTAACAAGGAATTTATTTTCACATCACCACCCACAAAATCAGTCCATGCAATCAGTTCAACTATAAAGCTTTAACAGAAAAGGGGGGGGGGGGGAGGAAGAAGAGAGACAGAGGCAGAGAGAACTGTCCCTGCATATATAAGGAATTATCAAAGTCAGAAGCAATCTTTAATGCTGAAATCACACTCGAGCTCCATTCTTGGATCCTGAAGAAACTGCTTTGAAGTTAAGATGTATTAGACCATGAGGATCCAAAGTAGGCACTGGGAAATGAAATTGCTATCTCTGAGTTATTAATATGTCACTTTAATGCAATTCATTTAATGCTTTTTTTTAATACAAAAGTTGAAATAATCCCATCATTCAGTTAAAAGAATAAAACTACAGCAGTTACTGTAACTGGTTTTTTGCCCAGCCGTAAAGCAAAGGAATTAAAGAAATAACAGTAGTTTAAAATTTCAGCAGCTTCATTAGATTTCTGAAGCTGGCACAAAGTATATTTTTATCCAATTGACAGTAATTACTTCAGTAGTCATTTCAGGTTCTTGCACAATTTCACTACTGTACCAGCCTTCCACAAATATTTGCAGTGCTTACATGATCAGATCACAAAGGAATGGTCTTTTAGCTTCCAACACCAAATACAGAAAAAGAGTGAATACATCAAACAGTGTTACATCTAGTAAAGGCAAGATTAGGATTGGGATATGCTTCTTAGCTACTTTTCATCTTATAGCCATTAGAAAAATTCCATATGGTATATAAGAAACTGTTAAGAAATTGCACTGTATCTGTATGTAATTTGTCAACGGTGCATAGAGCTCTGCATGAATGCTAGAGATGAATGCGAAGATCTGCAGAAGTGGGAGTTACACTCCCTCTACATTGCCTGATGGAAACAAGAGGGAAAAAAATAATAAATGTGGTGCCACAATCGAGAAAGAAGGAAAGGAACTAAAGTGCCCTATTCTTGTCAGATTTCGATACTATAAATTTTAAGCAAAACCAACTTCATCTAAGCCAGCCATCAGTAGACTATCAAGGGGAAAATATTGTAAAGATCTATTGCAGGAAATAGCTTCCCTTCTCCGCTTTTCAGGAGCAGTGAGCACAGTCCCCAGTGCCTGATCCCGCACTATGGGAGAAACAGAGAGTCCTCTCTGTCAGCGACTTGAGTTTTCGCACCATGAGCCTAATAGGAAACCTGGTTGGATCAGGGACACATTTCCCACCTCCAGCCACCATCCTTCCCTTCCCTTGGGCAGATGCTAAAACAAGAACACTGCTACAGCCTCCCAAGGGCTAGGCGGTAGAAACCCTAGGTGAGATCCCAGTGAGGCAGCCAGATCCAGCTGGCACTACGACCTTCGGGACCTGTCCCACGACACCTGGGAGAGCACTCTGTGCAAAACAGACCTGACTCTGAATAACTCTGCAATAAGACCATTGGAGTTATATATGTGGAGATTCTCCTCAAAAATTGCATGACCTTCACAGTTAACTTCTCCACACTATACAGCCACCTTACTGCATAAACAGATTATCTATTAGTATTTTAATAGTAATAATTATAAAAACCAAGAGAGCCAGTGAATTAAGGCTCTCATCAGCAGTACTATTTTATAGGAACTATTTAAAATAAATTACACTAACTCAGCTCAGCAAAATGAGAGGTTAAATCCAACTCAAGTCCGAGTCCAGACTGGATCTGCCACAGGTTCAACATTTCCACTTATAGAAAGGGCATTTTGCCTCATGAAGCTCATCTGCTATTTATGTGAACAAGAATATTAATAAGTTATTGTTGACTCATCTCCCAAAGGTGCTGGGAAGTGAAATAACTATTTGAGAGGTACTTTGAGGTCATAAAAACATGATCAATTATTCTAATTTAACATACTTAGTGCTCACTCTGATCTATGCATCTTATTTTATACAAATAAACTCACATAAATGTATCAGCTCATGTCTTTCTTTTATTTATACCTTCAATTGTATACTGCTAAAATATATATGGCATACAGTCTTTTCTCCAGGCAGTGTGGAACTGCGTGACAAAATTAAATAGGACTAGCCAGGCAGACCAAATAGGCAGTGCTTAATAGCAAGAGCAGTCAGTGTGTCACGCATGTTTGACTGACATACAACATCAGGAGAATCACTTCTCAAAAAGCATCTCAATTTTTTCCTTATCAGTTAATGAGTTTTAGCTCAAGTTGAAGAGTTTTTTTCAATATTTGGGTACTAACAGGTCAACTAACTACCTGTTCAACTATTAAAAAAATAACTTAAAAAGATAAGGGTCATTCCTTACCGAGAAGCACTACATGTAACCTTCAGACTACGGCAAGTTTATACAGTTACATACATCACTTGCCACACAGAACTAATCCAATGAAAATTTTACCAAAGCTAAAAATGAAATATTTCAACATGAGATTCACCAGGTGGCATGCACTAAGCAGGCACAAAATATTTATTACACATATATTCCTCAGTTTTGTAAAGTAATGTAGAACAAATAAGGCAAAATTGTTCAACCCTTGTTTTGGGGACAGAGTGCACTGAGCATTTTCTGGATCTGGGCAGAGCAGAATTTTCGGGGTTGTGGTTTTGGGTTTTTTTCCCGAACACTTGTGGCTACCTCTTGAGACAAATTCACCCTTCTGCTGAGCAGCAGCAAAATTCTGGTGTCTGGAAGGTATCCTAGAGGAGACAGCCATTTCATGCAGGGTATATAGCCTCAGGACTCATTAAACTAAAAGCTACTGCACGTTACCTGCTCTAGGTTAACTCTCCACATGCATCATTTTCTGCAGGTCACCTTACAGTAAACACTGGGCAGTTCAAGGATGGTTATCTCTCACTGAAAGATAACTGTCCTATGCTACACATAAAGAGAAGAAGAGACAAACAGACATTTACCTCACTGAGCTGACAGGTGGTGACTCAACATTTGCTCTATCTTGTTTGCTTTTACTAGGTGCTATGACACATAAAGTAGGCCAACCTTTCTGAAGTTTTCAGCAATTAGCAAGATGACAGTCAATCCCAAAAGTTCCTCCAAATTACTTCCAAGCATAGATAAAGAAGCAGAGTGAAATGTTATCTCTGGAAACTTCTTGCTAATCACAACTGAGGAACAAAATAAAAACCCAAAACATTCTCAAAAACTAACAACTTACAAGTCAAGAAATATGATCTTGAACTTGGTCAAAAAATTCCAGACAACCTGTTGATAAGCAGAAAAAATATGAAGTGAAAGTACTTAAGTTGCAACGAGTAAAAAACTGCTCTTGTTTCTTGCCCTCCAAAGACCTCAAGTACAACTTATTCTGTATATAACTGGAAGCAAATATATATTCAGGAAGGACTAGATATGAAGGAGATGAGAATTTTCCCCCCTCTCTTTTTGTATATTGGCATATTGGATTTTCTGTACACCTCATGCAGAGCAGGCTCCTCCATGCAAAGGCCATGAGGGTAGGGATTGCATCTGCTTGGATACATCCTTCTCCAAGGAGTAACAGTGAAGCAGCACTCTATTTTAGCAGTTTTGGCAGCACTACAGTATCGGTAGCTAAGTAATTCAGAGGAAGGAAATACTTGTGTGGTGTCTGTTAATGAAGGAGATCAGAAAATCTTTACATCCAGTCTCAGTTATTCTGACTACTGTGATCAGTAGCAGTGACAGAAAGCCAAGAAATTAACGTTCAAAAATAAAGACTTCCAGGCAGATTCTGTAGGTGTTTTCCTCAGCCAGAGGTCATTGATTGGTAAATCAACCACAATATATGAATAACTGGTTTGTTTGTTGGGTTTTTTTGTTGGTTCCCCCCCCGCCCCCGGACTTGCACGCACACACATTATTTCATATTTTACATAAGGATAAATCCTTAGAAGTAGAAAGACAGTCATTGAACAGAACAATCACTTGATCTCCCTGGGAGACTAAGGGATACCCACTTCAGAACATCCTATAAATTAGCAATAAGGGTGTTTATTTGCACATTTATAGAAGAGAATATGAAACAGAGCACCCTAAACAAACACTGAAGACATTAACTTCAAGAAAAAAAACATTTCTCATCCCTGAAGTGACTTCCAGAACAGAGCAGTATCAGCTTGCTGACAGACGCCAGACCATGGCAACCAATTCAATCATGAGGCAGGGCAGGTCCACTGAGCCCTGTGGTATTTCATACTCTACAAAAAGGCAACTCCTTATTTCAAAGGTTTGGTTTCTGCTAATATAAAGCAGTGAAAATGTATTACAGGACAGCAAATCTATGTCTGCATCTGATCAGAGCAATGTGATGATTCATGGATGCCAGGAAAACTTGCTATCGTGCACCACTGTTCAATTTGTATCATTTTTCATTTGCTCTCACACGCACTCTAATAAGATCATTTCTGCTTCAGTTTCCTGAGTGGGAGTTCCCTGAGGACTGGATTTCATTATCAATTTTGATGGCTGAATGCTTTCAACCTTCAGCTTACATCCGGACAAAGCATACAGTGAAGAATAATACAATAAATGTCCTGTCATCACTTACTGACAAAGTGCAATGATCTAGTCATTGTATGCTTTTCAATTTTACAGAATACTTGGTTATGTTATGCATCACAGTCTTCACTTTTCATATTTCTTATCTCAGTCATGCGAAAACCATTAGCCAAATCCCCACACTCCTAAAGCCACTTTAAAAACAATTATTTTGAAAATAAATTAATTCTAAATTCCTTCTATGTGCTTGTGATCTGTCGTGCCTTTCAAGTTCAAATGTCTTAGGTTTTACATACAGACACAAGGGTTTCATTTTAAAAAGTCAGGAAGGAGAGTCTGGGGACTGGGACTTAAATAGAGACCATAATTGTCCTTTTTAAAGAACAAGGTGTGGTGACAATTGCCTCTTGTTTCTTTGCTCACTCAAAGGATTCCAGTCAGGTTTAATCCAACCAAACCCTCAATGAAGTGATAAAATTCAAAATCAGAGTTCAGCCAAATGGTAGAGTATAAATACATATCCGAAACTCAGGAGCCACAACCCATCATAAAAAATTATATCCAGAGTAAAACTGAGCCACTCTGAGTTGAAGCTATAATTATTCAGCTGTAGAACAAATATCTTTAATGTTGTGAGTGTAAATCATTTAGCCTTTCTCGCCCTGTTCCACAGTAACAGAAATACTCAAGTTTGAGGATGAGGAGACAAGACTCTAAACTTATGAATATTTTTCCTCTAAACTTTTGCATATTTTTCAAAAAGATGCTACTAAGACATCTTCCTTGACCAAGTGTTTGAAGGATATGTGAATAAGCTAACTAAAAATATTTTGTCCCTTAAATTTTGAGAAGTAGATATTGCTCAGATATCCAAGAGCACTTTAATCTGGACACTGACCTTAGAAATAGAGGTCCATACTTCAATTCCTCCCCTGACTTTGTCCATTCTAGCATGTAAAATCTCTCTCTCTCTCTCTCTCCATCCCCTCTCATGAAAAGCCTACACTAGAAAAACATTTTTTTAACCACAGGATTAAAAGAAACAAACAAAGAAAAAACCCCATGAATCCCCAATAAGTTGTAATAAATAGAATACTTGTCCTGGGGATACCAGTAACTTAAAAAAAAGACTACATCTACACTTTTTTTCAGGAATTCATCTGTCAAATGTTTTTTCAACACAAAACAATCTGATAAGAAACTAGAAAACTTCAATGAAAACAGAATATATGTTGCTACTATAAAGAGCAGTTCTTCAATTTTAGTCAAAACATTCATGCTAGCAAATTAAGTGATCTTGGAAATGTGCCCAGACACTTAGGCCAAATGGTCTGGAGCAGCCTGAATCTACGTTTATGAGCTGCCTTAGCATCCAAAAGTTAATGCCCACTCCATTCCCACTAGGAATTGTCCCTGGAACATTTTAACTGTTGAACCACACACTGAAGAATCATTTGTGAGAAGACTAGTTTAAACAGTTTAGAAGTGCAGTCAGGAATGATCCTGGTCACTGTTTTCCCAGGGCAAATCATCACACTAAAAAAGGACCTTCTACACATCGTTCCTAGGATTAGCCCATCTGGAGCACCATCTCCCTTTTGGGCTTTGCTCTTGAGAAGGCGGTAAAGCAGTAGAACAAGGTGTGAGAGGGGCAATAAGAACAGTCAGATTTCAAGAACACAGTCCATGAACAGTTATTTAAGTGTCTAGGATAGAAAAGTCTAAAAGAAGAGATCCTGTAACTTTCAAGACTGACACAAGTAAATTATGTTGTGCTTCTGCTATGGATAGGTCAGTTTCTGACACAGAAGATATTTAGGCTGAACGTTAAAATAACAAAAGAAGTCTGAAAAAAGAAGATTGCTAAACACTTTTCTAGACAGCACATTTATTGACGGACAAAAATCTGTCACTAAATTTTGTGAATAAAAGTTTGGACATACATTCATTGGGAATTATTCAGGTAGGGTCAGTGTTACCTGTAGACAGGGTGATGGACCAGACTATCTTCTTCAGCTCTACTCTACCCCTATTCCTTATGATCTACTTTGTACTTTCTTTCCCCAGATTCTTAGAGATAACAGTGCAGAAAAGATACAGTTAATGTCACTGCAAAGCAAAAACAAAACAAAACAAAACAAAACAAAACAACCCTACACCTATACATTGTTTTCCCATATTTCATTTGGAGTTAAAACTCCAAAGCATGTGACAAGAAACCAAGAAAAAAAAAATGCAACTACTTTTTTTAGAATAATGCAGTAACTTTGCAGGATTGGGGGTGTTGGTTGGTTGGTTGTTTTTAAGAAAGTTAACTTCATTTAAGTTTTTAAATTCTCCGTCATAGTTTAGGGACACAGACCTCCCAGGAGACAAGCCATCTGTCCAACACTGCCAGCAGATATCACCCTTACATTATCATCCTATTTCAACCAAGTTGAATAAACAGAATGAGTTACTGCAGATTTTTTTTACTCCTAAGTCATAGGGGGACCAAGTGTATGTTGAAACAAGGATTAAACTAACAAGAAAAATACCATCAGGAAACTTTTCCCAGTACACTTGAAGTTTCACTGAGGGTATAATAGAGCAAAAATGCCAAAAGACACATTTTATTACTTGTATTTCTGTGTAACTCCTCTCTCACTTTCTAGCTCTACCTTCTTCACCTTCCCTATCCACAATACACACCCTTGCTGAATTAGGCCAGTCTTGTTTCTTCTACATATGTCTTTACTTTTTTGGAAGTCTTTAGAGGGTCACTGGGACTTTTCCCAGATGTGCTTGCTTAACCTTGTCCATTTTGCAGACTTATTTCTGTTTTTCTTAACCACAGAGCTGGTCTTCAAAGTGACTTTCCTAAGATTTGCATCTTCAGTGCTGTATTAGGGTAGCTTTAAGGTAGTTTGTTAAAACTGAGGAATTCCACTCCTGTTTGCACAACTTAATTGAGTGCCCTTATGTCTCACCCTTTTCTGTGCTTGAAAGTCAGATGAATCCTTTGGTGAACATGAATTCCCAACATTTCCCAGCTCTATCATTGTTACACTGATGTAAAAGACAGGAGATGAGTACAGTGCACCTGGCTGAAGGTGACCATATCTCAGCTTCTGCTGCCTAGCAGCTTCATAGCTTGTGGGCTTAGCTAAGGATATTCTATCCAAGCATACCAAGGGGTTGGAGGGAAGCTGAGGACAACTGAGAAGAACCAGTGACCCATAGGCTTGGAAGCCTGAGGGATAGGGGTGCATGACCAGACTGCTGTTACCCTGGATACCCTTCATACAACCATTTTTCTTTGCCCAGCAGCCTGACTGCTCCCAGGAAAGTAGAAGCTTCATAAACCAACTTCCAAAGGCTGTAAGGCTTTTGAACACAGCCAAATAAACCCCCCTCTGAAGACAAACATCAGCCAACATAGAAAAAAATGGATATACAGTATTGTTCTTGGAAAGATTTTGGATCCCTTGGCCATAGTCTTGAAAATTCCCAATAATTATGCCGCATCCCAAAAAATAAAACACAGATTATATGATAAACAGTTCTTGTCATGTAGAAGAGTCAACATAAATCAGGTGTAAGACCCTCACAGTATTTTCTGTATACACTTCAGACATGAAAAGTTATTTTAAAAAACATTCTGTCATATCCCTTTTTTAAAATGAACACACTGACATCAGTAGAATTAGAATCAAGCATCAATTAAATGTCTGACCTTGAAAATGTTACAGAAGTAATGCCATGAATATATTAAACATTTTTCACTCATCTCAGCAGGCATGGTACTATGAATTATGTAAAAACGAGCATCAATTTTTCAAAGCAATAGATGTGACACCACTATATGGTGAAAACAAAGTACTTACATTAAATGAGACATGCAGTTGGTCCAAACTAATGTGATGTAAACAGTCTTCATTTAAAATATTTATCAGATAGAAAAGATTCCATAGCTACACTTTGCAGTATGCACTTTGTAAGCAATCTTTTTCCATGGTACTTGGCGTGGTTATTCTGATGCTAATGTTTTAGCATCTTGACAGCCAGGACAGATTTCACCATTACTGGAGTCAGGCCACTAATGTATCTGTGTTTGTGTGAACTGTGTGTATTTCATAATTTTATTCAAATTGCAGGAGGTCAGAAGGACACAAAAAAAAAAAAAAAAAAAAGAAAATATTGTCATAGAACCTAACTTTTTACCTCCTTTTAACACTTAAAGAAATGTTAAACAATAATCTTAATTTTAAAAGGGTTTTTTTGTCACTAAAAGTTTACTAAAACACTGAAAATATTACCTAATAGAAAGCAATTTTATATTTGCATTTTAAGCAATAAAAGTTACATAACCACTATTTTTTCTCCTTTCTTTCTCAGGAGCACCATCTCACATCATAATGAGGGCAGTCATAATCACCCAGCAAAAGAAAACAAAACAAAAAATAGGTCTCAGAAAATTTCTCTTTCCTTTATAGATTAGTTTTTAGTCTGAAATAAACATGGTAAAATCTTGGTATCATACTCAAAATAGCCATCATGAAAATAATGTCCTATTTCTAAGTAACCAATTTTGGTTTAAGATTCTTTTATACTTTGGATTATATGTTCCCCAGCACATACGAGAGCAAGTAATTTTCTAGAGTCATTTAGAATAACAATTCCACTTTCAAAAGTACCTCAGGCATTTAGAAACATTTATCTCCATAACTTAGATGTAGGCTACTCAGTGACTACAGTCATCACAGATATTTTACCCAAAAGTAATTTATCATTTTTCAAAAGTGATTCTTGTACTTAGGAGCCAACAACAGCAAAAATACACTACAGCTGAAAATAAGTGACTGGCAACACACTCTGCATTTGGAGTATAAAATAATACAAATGCTTACTAATAATTTGATTAAAGTATGTATTGACTGTTGACAGATTGTCAGGAGTTACATTCTAGACATACAAATATAACAAAGAACAAAAAAAAATGATGCTTTTCCATTAGGATAAATTTGAAATGAATATAGGATAGCATCTCAAAGTTTCATTGAGAAACAACAAAGCTGTAAAACTTTAAAGAAAAGCAAAGTCAGAATCATACAAAATACCTCTGAATCAAATATTGGTTTATCAAGAATTCTGGAAAATATGTGATTTCTAAGCTCAACTCTAGCCATACTTCAGTGTTTCACTTACAGAACCAACTGCACATCTGCATATCTGCATATCTATATATACATATTATATAAAGCTATATTAAAAATGCATTTCTATACATATGTATACAATTATACATACATACATACATGTATACAATACAAACACATTTATACAATTATGTAAAGTCCCTATGCAACAGATAGCCATTCAAATTCAATTGCATTTAAGCAGCTGTGATTTACTGGGACTGTTTAGCCCAGAAAAGAGAAAGCTCAGGGGAGGATCTCATCAATGTATATAAATACCTGTAGATATTTAGCTGCAAAGAAGTCAGAGCCAGGATCTTCTCAGTGGTGCCCAGTGACAGCACCAGAAGCAACGGGCACAAACTGAAACCTGGGAGGTTCCCTCTGGACATCAGGAAACACTGTGTGTGGGTGACCAAGCACCGGCACAGGTTGCCCACAGAGGCAGTGGAGTGTTCATCCTTGGAGATATCCAAAAGCTGTCTGGACATGGTCCTGGGCAGCTGGATCTAGGTGGCCCGGCTTGAGCAGAGGGGTTGGACCAGATGTCCTGCAGACATTCTGTGATTCTGTGATTTACAATGTCTTTTGTAGTTTCAAAGACAAGGGGTATCTACGGTACAAATCCTATCAGAAAGAAGAATAGATGCATCAGAAATATATGTATGGAATATATCATTCAACACAGAGACCAATATTTTTAAAAATTGATCTATATGTCAAAATTTTGAGAAAGAACTCTGTAGCACTAATTACCATTTTCATATAATTTTATAATGCAATTTGCTTTTAGTTTGAAGTGATCATGTTTAGTGTTGTTAGAACACTGGGGCTACATGCCTAATTAAGAATGCAATTCACAGAAAAGTGGGGTGATAAACAACTTTAATGGCACATATTTGTGTAATTAATGATAGCATTGATTTTTCAGTAGTTCAGCTTTTGAGCATAGGGCAGCTGGGTTACAGTTATGTATAGTTTTAGCATAGTGCTAGAAGTATTCATCATGAGCAACAAGCAAAATAATTAAGTTTTGAGACAGAGAAACTGAAGCTGTAAATACTGAAGTAGCAACACAAGGTTTTAAGAAAATGCCTGAGGGTTATGTAACACAAATCAACCTCATGGAAATTCTCATCCCAAAACATGTTCGACTTCTTGTAGTGTACTGAGTGTTCTCAGAGAGACTCAAGATAGCAAAAAAACCTGCCAGCACAGATCTGGGCAGGTATCAGTCAGTTGCTAAAGGACAGACACACACTGCTACCCCATATAAGACTATTTTTCATCACTCAGTCCCCCAGTCGCTGGGCCTAGGCTGCAGGATCACTACCATGTTACTGAGCACTACCTTACCATCCAGCAATACTAATCTAAACTGATAAGGCAGGCTGGGAGGGGACAATTTAATTTCTGACAAAATAGCTGTAGCACACAACGTTTTTAGGAAGATTTTATTCTTTCTTGTCACTTTTCATCTTGCCACAGGAAGGAGGACAATACAAGGCTTTGAACCGAGGGAATAGACCTGAATTACAGTCCAGGGTATGATGATGGTCAGAATACCCACCCAGCCATGGGATGTTTGTGCTCATACCCTGCGGGAGGGGTCACCAAGAGACAGTTCATGTAATTTCGGCCCAAATTTAGTATCTTGCCCACTTTTTTCAGCTGGTCTAATTAATTAAGAAAGAAAGAAGGAAAACATTCTGCTTCTGCTAAAGTATAGTTACAGTAAAGCCTTGTTTAACCTAGACACGTGCACACAAGCTATTAGCATCCTGGGAAAGGCAAAGACAAAATGAGTAAAACGTTATTAATCATCTACACCAGTCTGTACGATGATCATAACAGAATTCTGAAAGTTAGCACAGGACAGGCAGAAAATCTTTTAAAAGGTATTTTTATTCTCTGTGCATTGTTTTGCTGGAAGAAAAGCTCTTCCCATTAAAGTGAGTCTTCGAGATTGTAAAGGAAACAGCCGTGATACATTTTCTGTGGAACTCAAGCCAATATGTCAAACTGAATCTTGATTTTCTGGGCCATAGGATATTATGATGGATTCTTGGAAGCCTTAAAGGAAAACCAGAAAGAAGAAATGAAATTAAGTCCTGGCCTGGTTAAAATCAAAGGCAAGATTCTCACTGGTTTTGACAGAGTCCCAGACCTCTGATCTGTGTTTGGTGTATTTTCTTCTACATTTGTTGGACTTAATCACACACACACACACACACACTTCAATTAAGTCAAATTTGAAGGAATACTTGACAATCTTAAGTCATTTGATTTACTGTTTTTCTGTTTGCTAGTTGCAAAGTGCATTGGAGAGATATATCATTTATTCTTGTACCAGATATTTTTCCATTGGGTTTTTGGTTTTGTTCCCCCCCCCCCCCCCAGTTTCTTCTAAGCACCTACACTAAGCTATGTGTAACTTTCCACAGTGTTGGAAAGTATCATCTGCTTTTCATGGACGTATTCTTTAACTGGAAGCACTGATTTAAAGACAAGTAGAAGTTACAGCTAAATTCTGGATGGGGTCATAACTTGGAAGAAAAATGAACCTTTGCAGTCCAGACTGACACATTTAGGACCTCAGGAGCAGCAATAAGGTTAGAGCAGGTAAAGTAAGATGAAGGCAGGGATCAATAAAACATAAAAATAGGATAGAGAAATTACTGCTACACTGGAACAAAGCATTCCTATACAGGGAAAAAATACACAATTTACTGTCTGTAGTTAATAAGTATGTGAAAAAGAAATACAGTGTAAACAGCTGAAAAATGAATGTGCACACGGCATAGAGAAACATTAAAATACATTTAGTGGTCATATCACAAAAATAGATTATTTTTTTCCCCTCAGTGCTGTCTTTCACTGGAAAAAGAAGGGGGCAGGGGGGCTGCTATTTCTACAAAGTGCCTACTTTCATTAAAAATTTTTGAGTTTTCCCTGGCAAGTTGAAAAGCAAAAGTATTTGAGTGAAAACTTCTAACTGAACATTTCCTTGTATTTAGATGCCTTTTACTTCTTTTATTCATAATTATTATCATTTTTTAGATAAAGACATCAGCATTTTATAGCTGGCTGCTCTCACAAGAACAACTCATGGGACTGTTCTTTCCCAACAGAGGGAAGAACCTGAGAGCTCAGATACTAAATACTGCCTGGCAACCCTCTGGGAGGTTCCTTGTAGCCCTGGGTCCTTGTATTACCCCTCTTCTGTTATAAAACTTGTGACACTCACCCACTGAAGGTACGCTCTTCCTCACATAGCCAAGGTGTGATTCTCATGCCTAACCACAGGCGACAAGTCCCATTTTGAGCACCCTAGGCATTCCCACAGCACTGACAGATCAGACCAAAGACTTACTGGAGCCCTGCACCTCCCTCAAGTAGTATTTCATGGTCAGGTGAGGCACCCTTGGGTAGGGTCAGGGCCCATGAATCACTTGTGAAAACTTTGTATTTGTACATGGCTACAAAAATGTTGCATGCTGTAACAGGTCTTAGGCAATGAACTGTGAAGGGCAGCTCTCAGCTGCTCTGGTGAAGCAATACACAAAACTCCATGAGTAGAAATAATTAATGAAGACAATTATAGTAAATAATAAATTTGAATTATCTATTGTTTTTTACAATTACAAGGGTCAAATCCAATTAGTATGTTGTAACGGATAGTCAAAACAGCTTTGTTCACTAGCCAGAAACCACAATGGCAGTCTTTTTATTAAAAAAACAGCACCTCTATAAATAAATAAATACAAATGAAATATTAATTAGCCATGTGGCAATAGATCTCATTTCTACTAAAGACTAGTTAATAACCTTCCTAGGACTATAAACAAGATACTCATGACACTAGTGAGTGACAAAGTTGTTTGAATGAATTTTGCTAGTCTGGATGCAATTCTGAAGGGGTTAAAAATACTAGCCCCACTCACCCACTCACCCACTCCCTTTTATTTTTTTTTTTAATTTTTCCAAACTTTGGTTGTCCTTCTGCTGTTTTTTCCAAAAGTATTTTCTTAAAATGCAAAACTTCATTTTCATGCTAAACAAGACACTGTTTATGGCATACAAGAAAGCTATATATCACACAGAAAAATACACTGAGCTATGCCATGCCAAGGTCACTTTAACCAAGGTTAACCAACTTCAACAGCACCTTCAATTCAAAAGGCAGTGCTTATCCGAAGACCCCTCTGGTTTTGGTTACTAGTATGAAATATCTATGTGATTTTAACATTACTTCAAAAAGAGCAAGCAAAAAAACTAGGTGTTAAAAAAAAGCTAACTTTACAATAAAATGTAAATGTTTGGTCTAACTTTTGCTTTAAAAAGAACAATAAGTATTCTTTAATAAGGTAACAACTAGCTGCATCCCAATTCCTTTATACTGAATATAAATGTTTTTTAAAAAAATCATACACACTTTGTAAGTGAAAGCTTAATTAAAATCTTTAGAAAAGATTTCAAGCACGTAAGAAGGGATTCTTGTATGTCTCATTAGACACTGATTCAGCTCTATTTATGGAAGATCTACACAGCATAAATCAGTTAGTTCACTACAACAGGAATTAATTATTCTGAGTTTATAGAAGTCAGGTAGTTAGCATACATGGACCCATCTTGCCAGAGCATAGTCCCACTATAATTCACCCCAGCCTGAACAAAAGGATCCAACAAAAGACATGCCTGACTGACTGATAGCAAAGGCTGGACTTTCATCAGCCCTGTTTCCAGGAAACAATAAGGTCTCTTTCTCACACAGTTCCAGTAACATCATCTAACACCTTTGCAACCAGGCAGTTCCTCAGTTTAGAGATACTTAGAAAACTAGTAGCATTTTTCAGGTCCATTAACAATTTTGGAGATAAACACACACTTATGCATTACTTAAATACTTCCCCAACAAAGTAAAAACAGAAAATGGAAAGGAATTTCATTCACGATGCAGTTAACAATGTGCTGTATAGAAAGCAAAACTGAGGTAAAATGAACTGGAGAATACTATGCAGTAACTAATTTCTTATCACAAGTGATTTATAGCTGCTCTGTTAAGAATTCATATGCATTTTATAACTATTTTATTTGCACCATCTTCATTTTCATCCTCAGAGATAATTTTCTCCTGAAACATCTCAGTAAGCAATAAACACATGATAAACGAAAAGTTATTGCAGCTGAAACTATAGAAAAGTTAGTGCTTTGGAAAGCTGCCAGGCCTGACAAATCAGTTCAGACAACTCGCACTGATTAATGTTTCTGTTAGAAGAGACTACTCCATGGTTTGCTTTGTGATCCAGTAGAGATCAGAAGGCAATATATGGTCTTTTAAAATACATTAGGATCAGCTGAAATATGTCTAATGTTACAATGAAAACTAAAAGAGCCACTAGAGATTAAAGCATATACTCTAAATGCCACGTTGTCCTTGGCATCAACGGGAATTATGCATGTGGAATTGGGAAAATATCTTTACATTATTTACACAGTTTTCAAACTGACTACAACAAATTATTAAATCTGCTTATTCATATAAAACCATTAATGGTGGTAAACTAAAATGGTGGTACCACTAAAAGTGGTAACTTTTAGTTAAGTTCATCAGACCATGATAATCTCTGAAATACTGTAACCACCATGATTCAAAAGCTAGAGAAAGAAGCAACAGATGTACTAAACTACAATGTAAGGTAATGTAAATGTAACTTGCATTCCTTATACCTTCACTAACTGACATATATTTTCAGAAAAAATAGTATTATAAAAATTTAAGCAATGTGTTTGGAAATATTTCACTCAGTGCAATACAACAGCTTCTTTTATAGTAATTTGTTTTAATAATACATTTTTACTGGTATTTTAATGCTGTATAGCTTTTTTTTAATTTTAGGAATAAATTTCTTTTAGAGTTTTTTTCAGTAGATAATTACACAGATGGCTTTTAGTAACAGCACCTCTTTCACAACCACATGATAATGTTTCTGTTTATATCCCTGTCACGTACCTGGTCTGGATGCAAGTCTTACTGGAGTCAAACATATTTCACACCAGTTGAAAGAAGAGGAATGGGGGGGAGGGGGGGAAGAGGAGTCCTGTCCTTCTGATTTTACCCCATTAAACCTTTTAGACTGCCAAGAAAATTTAGTTTTTCATTCTTCTGCTATTGTAGTACCAATAAAGTAAACACAGCATAAATTAAATTCACCTTAGTGTGCATTTTTTGCACTTAACTGTACTTCCAAGCACCAAGGGCCTTTATTGCCAACAAAAGAAAATTTTACATTTCATGAGACTGAAAAAAAATCTGAAAATAATAGCTTGAAAGGGATATTATTTGATGAATCTGCCAATTTTATGGTTCAGTTATTTGTCCTTTTTCCATTGCAGCACATGTAATTTATGCACATTAAGTTCTATGTAATTCTATTTCACTTGCCTTCCATTCTCCTTTCTTCTCAAAGTACTTTTTTGCGTATTCCCAGCTGAACATGAAAAGTCCCCAATTCCTTTGAAAATTTATTTTTATTAAAGTAAACTTGATTATCTCAGTTAATTTTTTCACTGATATTTCAGAGATAGGCATACTCCTAACATACAGTAAATAAAAATGACAAAATTCATATAAGCATGAAGGGGTTTTTGTTTTAAAAACCGAAGTCCAAAACAAGTCTTACATTATTTTAGAACTCAGAATACTTTTATAAAAATATAATCTTCTCTGATCAAGAATAACAGTTCTGTGATAGTCTCTAATACAGAGATCTAACAGGACTGATTATCCTCCAGTCCAGCCCAACTAATACCTTTGTACATCAGCATCTAGCTTCAGAGCTGTAATAAAAACATGTTTATGAAACCAATGCAAACTTATCTGTAGAAAAAGTACAATTTCTCATACAGATTTTTTTTTTCTCCCCTAAAATTACATTGTCACAGAGAAAAAAGGTTCTCTTTAACAACTAGATAGCGAACTGGCAGAACTGATGAGTTCAATTCAGAAGCAACTCTTGCAGCTCACTTTTATCAACTGCACTGAAGACTTTTGACATTGAATCTGATGCTGCAGCTAAGGAGGTTAATTGCATTGATAGCAATTATTTCATGAAGTTTCCTAACATAGGTATATTTTCAGGTGCTTCTTGAAGACTTAGAAAGAGATGGTGAGGTTGCTAAAATTTGGTAGCCAATAAATAGCTTCCTTTACTGGATAATTTGATCCCTATCTTGCTTGGGCTCTGCTTTATTTAGCCCACTAAACTATTTTACTGAAATATTAGACATATTGATGTATCACAAGCTCTTCAAATTCCACTGAATAGAGAAAGGAGGACTTTTTCAAAAGCCTCACGGATGGCCCAAAAGCAGGAGGCTCGTAAATATCAGCCCTTCTAAAAGCTGATGCAGTAGCTGTGTAGTTTCACCAGCTCAGAAGGTAGTAGTCATCTCCTTTGTGAATTGCTGCTCATCTCTAATGCAGGGCTGAGGGATACAAGGAGGAAAAACTTCTGAAATGGTACAAAGCTCAAGAAGGCAAGCATAGGACTAAGTGAAATTAGTGTGAAGTGGATATGGAAACAGAAGAATTTCCAATGGCAATTTTAGCAAAGTTGCCAATGACTGTGTAAGGAGATGTATCAGGTACCTTAATGATTTTGCCAAGAAGTTGCTCAACTTTTGGACCTGCAACTGGAGTGTAGAATACTAAATTTATTAGGAATAATCAACCATTTAAGTACAAAATCAAAACCTATCAGCTGTTGTTTTTAACACAAATCCAGAGAGTTATAACAGATCACAAATTGGAAATTAATCAAGGATCATATTATTGTAATAAACAAACAAACAAACAAACAAATAAATAAATGTCACACTGAGATATCTAAACTAGAATGATTTAGGCAAGACATAGAAGTTAATTCTTCACTCTGCAACAACTATAGCTTCGACTAATAACACTAAAACTTCAAGAAAGGTGTGATCCAAGAGAGAAAGTCAAGAAGAAAAAAAACCCGCAAAAGTTATCAGAAAATGATGTAGATTGTGAGCTAGGAAATATGACTCATTAGAAAATATTGGGAAAATTAGTATTACTTAGTTTGCACAGAAGCTTGAGAAAGGATGTGATAAACATAGAAATATTTCAAATGACTGCTAAAATGTGGAGAGAAATCCATCTCAAAATGTGAGAGGGCATTAAAAAAATTATCTCAAAAGGTACATGGGAAAAGAAAACAACATCTAATCTTAAGGATTTTCTGGAATAGATTGCTTGAAGGGTTTTGGAATATTCACTGGAATATGCACTGAAGTTCAACAAGACCAAGTGCCAGGTCCTGCACTTGGTTCACAACAACCCCATGCAGCGCTACAGGCTTGGGGAAGAGTGGCTGGAAAGCTGCTTGGGGGTGCTGGTTGACAGCTGGTGGAATATGAGCCAGCAGTGTGCCCAGGTGGCCAAGAAGGCCAACAGCATCCTGGCCTGTATCAGAAATAGGGTGGCCAGCAGGAGCAGAGAAGTGATCATTCCCCTGTACTCGTGTTGTGGTTTAACCCCAGCCAGCAACTAAGCACCACACAGCCACTCACTCACTTCTCCCCCCACCCAGTGGGATGGGGGAGAAAATCAGGAAAAGAAGTAAAACTCGTGGGTTGAGATAAGAACGGTTTAATAGAACAGAAAAGAAGAAACTAATAATGATAATGATAACACTAATAAAATGACAACAGCAATAATAAAAGGATTGGAATGTACAAATGACGCGCAGGGCAATTGCTCACCACCCGCCGACCGACAACCCGCCAGTCCCTGAGCGACGATTCCCTGCACCCCCCTTCCCAGTTCCTAAACTAGATGGGATGTCACGTGGTATGGAATACACTGTTGGCCAGTTTGGGTCAGGTGCCCTGGCTGGGCATGAGAAGATGAAAAATCCTTGACTATAGTCTAAACACTACTGAGCAACAACGGAAAACATCCGTGTTATCAACATTCTTCTCATACTGAACTCAAAACATAGCACTGTACCAGCTACTAGGAAGACAGTTAACTCTATCCCAGCTGAAACCAGGACAACTCGGCACTGGTGAGGCCGCACCTCGAGTGCTGTGTTCAGTTTTGGGACCCTCACTGCAGGAAAGACATTGAGGCGCTGGAGCGTGTCCAACAAATAGCAATGAAGCTGGTGAAGGGTCTAGAGAACAAGTCTTATGAGGAGCGGCTGAGGCAACTGGGGTTGTTTAGCCTGGAGAAAAGGAGGCTGAGGGGAGACCTTATCGCTCTCTACAACTACCTGAAAGGAGGTTGTAGTGAGGTGGGTGCTGGTCTTTTCTATCAGGTGGTTGGAGATAGGATGAGAGGAAATGGCCTCAAGTTGCACCAGGAGAGGTTTAGATTGGATATTAGAAAAAACTTCTTTACTGAAAGGGTTGTCAGGCATTGGAACAGGCTGCCTAGGGAAGTGGTTGAGTCACCATCCCTGGAGGTACTCAAAAAGTGCATAGATAAGGTACTCCAGAACATGGTTTAGTGGGCATGGTTGATGGTTGGACTCGATGATCTTAAAGGTCTTTTCCAACCTAAATGATTCTATGATTCTAAAGGCTGTAACCTTTGCATTCACCAGTACATACTGAGGGCTGAACAGCTGGAAAGCAGCCTTGCAGAAAGGGACCTGTGGGTCCTGGTGGACACCAAGTTGAACATGAGCCATCAATGTGCCCTTGCAGCAAAGATGACTAATGGTGTCCTGGGCTGCACTAGACAAAGTACTGCCAACAGGTTGAGGGAGGTGATCCTTCCCCTCTCCTTGGCACTGGTGCGGCCACACCTGGAGCAGTTTTGTGTCCATTTCTCGTCTCTCTAGTACATGAGAGATGTGAAGCTACTGGAGAGAGTCCAGCAAAGGGCCACTAAGTTGATTAAGGGACTGGAGCATCTCTCCTGTGAGGAAAGGCTGAGAGAACTGGGACTGCTAGAGAAAAGAAGGCCGGGGGGAATCCTATCAATGTATATAAATACCTGTAGATATTTAGCTGCAAAGAAGTCAGAGCCAGGCTCCTTTCAGTGGTGCCCAGTGACAGGGCAAGGTGCAGCAGGCACAAACTGAAACCTGGGAGGTTCCCTCTGGACATCAGGAAACACTCTTTGACTGTGAGGGTGACCAAGCACTGGCACAGGTTGTCCAGGGAGGTTGTGGACTCTCTATCCTTGGAGACATTCAAAAGCCCTTTGGACATGGTCCTGGGCAAGTGGCTCTGGATGGTCCTGCTTGAGCAGGAGGGGTTGACCAGATAACCTCCAGAGCTTCCTTCCAACCTCAGCCATTCTGTGATTCTGTGATTCTATGAAAACAAAGGATGAGATGAACATCTATTTGATATGATCTAGACCAGATAAAGTGGTTCTCAAAGCACAGAGAAATACAGAGAGTTTGTGAACATTCTTCTGATGGAATTTCTGCTTGAGAGATGTGGAAGTCATTCCAGATTTTTTTTCTTTTGCTTTGGTTATAATAATTTTTATTTAAATAAAAGAAAGGCAAGGTGCCTTTTAAAAGGCAAGTAAGCCCACTCTTTCTTCCTTTTAACTGCTGTCTCAGTTGGAATGATCTCTTTAGCACATCTGACTTTTCACTGTGCTCATTTTACAGTTCATCGTAACTTTGCAGCTCTGTAATTAAGACATGGCAAAAGCCAGTAGATGACATTAGGTTCTTTTTATAAACTATGGATTTTTCTCGAGTGCTGCATAATTATCTACCTCCTACTCATATGCTGGAAGTGGTTTTTTCCATACTCCATGTATGGGAATGAAGCCATCTGTATTTATCAAAAACTAATTCATATCTCTACTGGCACTACTTACAGTTTCATAAGGAGACTCACTACAGTGACAACCTTTACTCTTCTTTATGCAGTGAGTGTACACAGCCAAATCCTGTTCATCATAAGATGAGCCTAACACCTTCAAGAACATTCATATGTCTGAGGTGAGAAGAATTCATATTTGTCTGTAAGTAGATACAAATTATTTTCTTGTCATGAAATATCCATACATCTACAATAAACTGATTTTATGGAGGAGCACTTCCGCTTCACTGCTTTTGCAAGCAAAAAGTTGTTTACTATTCCATTAACTCCAAGACCAAGAACATTATGCAACCATTAAAACGCTACACCTCAGACACATTTCTAATGGGCTGGTATTTATAGACAATAAGTCTGGCCAGTGTTTTTTCACAATAAATTATACATGAAACAGGCTAGCCATGGGACAAAAAAAGAAGGCAAGTGTCACAAATTGCCGATAAAACTGCCAGAGCTCACAGCCTGCATTTTAATCAAAATATACTTTATTTCATAATAAAAATTGATTAAAAACGTTTAACTAAATGTTTAAAAAAATTTTAAACTGCTGCTATAAATGACTTTTGGCATGCAGATGGGAAATAAGAACAGCTTTTCTGCTTCACCTTTGCCAGAGAAGACCATGCTTTAAACTAACAGTGTTCAGCAACCTGTTGTCTAACTTGAGGGAAACAGCAGCTGAGAGCTACCAAGTAAGTATTGTATTTTAGATAAGCTTTTTCAGCAAAAGTAAATTAAACACAGAAATATTGATGTTCCACTTTTATGCAAGTATGCATAAGATGTCTCTGCTATTCAAGAGGGTCAGTTTTCAAATGTGCACAAATACATTGTATATATTTTAAATTATTCCTGAAGAGAAGGAGTACACACACTCAAAAAATATTCTACTACCATTACAGAGGTAAACTTCTTTAGAAAAGGTGATGGAATGCACACCTGTTATTTTGCAGCAGAAATCACCAGAATCTACTGACATTCACACCCTTTCACTGTCCTGAAGAAATGTTGAATTTAGCCTTTATATTTGACCTTGGTCTTGCAGTCAGTCCAGCAACATTCCATCCTTCGGCATATGGAACAATATAGCATACTAGTGCAGAAGAAACCAAAATAGCAGATCTTGCCAATACACTACTACACACTTCTTGCCTAGAAAAACACACCCTGCTTCTTGATGCTTGTGGAAGTCAGTTTATGGCTTGTACTGCCACCCTTAAAATGGCATAGCTATAAAGTGTTACTAGTAATGAAATTAAATCCTTCTCTCCTCTTGAAGCAGTATGTCTAATCTGCAGAGCTTTGATTCACTAGACTTCACCATTAAGGCAGAAGAGTTGTCACTCCACTACTTTGGAAACATTATAAGGCTATAACATGCCAAGAATTATACACTAAGGAGCCAAGAATAATACACTAAGATCAAAGGATGCATTCCTTGCACTTTGTTAAGACAATGCATAAATGCTCGTTGTTTAGCCTACATGCCAACTGTATGGGGCAATTATACACAGTTCTTGCATAATTTATGAAAAGAGGAAGGATGGAATTTTCAGCAAATAATTACTGTGTTCCACTAGGAGATGTCAAACATGGGTCTCCTCCACACTCCAAGATAATGCAAGACTTGCCATCTGCCAACCTGCACTATCTTCTTTCCATTCCGCTTCAGCATGTTTTTTCTGTGCTACTGATTTACACTGATTTTTCCTGCTGATACTGCTTTTTACCTCACTTGCAAAAGAGGTAAATCTGTCTCGATCAATGTACACAACAAACAATCCTTTTTATTTTTAATATATATACTAAGAACTATATAGACCTTGAAACTTCAAGAAAGGTATGGTATGGGAGCTCCTTGCCAACTTAAAGCCTGAACGGGAGGAGAATTTCCATCATGTTTCTGAAGAAAAATGTTCAGGGTCAAGTTATTTAGACTTGACTCTAACATTACTTTTTAAGTGTTTCTATACGTTTGTACCTATATATGCATACTAGCTGACCATATAGAAATACCCTGTTTATAAGGGTGAATTTTTACCGGAAAGATGTGGTCCCCAAATTCCCTGTGGTTCCCAGATGCTTTAAACTGAAAACCTGTGTCCATCTTAGAGTTTCTTAAGGAAAATGACATTTATTTATTTATTTATTTATTTGCTTGCTTGCTTGCTTGCTTGCTTCCTTTTATATTAGCAAGATTTGTAAGGATCTGTTTAATTCCAGAACCTTAAATAGAGGTTTTGTTTCTCCTCCTCAGACCACAAAATCTGTTCTTCAATCGCAGAAGCATCAGGGTTGGCTAAATGAGGATATAAGGGGGAAAAAAGAAATTAAAAAAAAATTCTTTGTATTGAGAATGTGCTCAGAGTAGAACTGCAAAGCAAGATTTTTACTGTAGGTTCTCCAAGCAAGTTGGAAAACAAGGAAGCTGGCAGCTTCATTTTTCATAAATTGGCCTCAATTCTCATTGTACTGTAAGAGAAGGGAAGACTTACCCTACTTTTCCCTATGCAGTCAGTTGAAAAGTTCCTGAAAAGGTGCATAAATGAGTATGCAAATCCCTCTGCTATTGAAAGAAACCACTGGTCAGTCACACTATGAAGGGTTAATGTGGCTTTTGGCACAGCCTCCTTCTCCACTTCCTTCACTATGGCCAACAAAGGACCTGAAAAATTTCAATGTACTGCTGCAGTTAATGAAGTACACCAGCATATTTCCCAAAATGAAGTTCACAATTATGTCATACCCACATTTTCAGTGAAAAAGTTTGCTTGCCTCCTGCTGTCCATGGTGGCTCAGATACCTCAGAGTTATCTTCGGAAGTCTTCTTAGAGGCATTTTCCTGCTGAAGTCAACGAAAATACAGTTCACTGAGAATTCAGCAAAGACAGCAAGACAGCACCTGGTCATAAAATATGAATATTATTAATTTTAGAGGAAATTATTTTAACTTGGTTTGGTTTTGGTTTTGGTTTTGGTTTTATATTTTCCACTGTGTGTTTCTAGTGTGAGTATATAAATAGATATATGTGTATGTGTACATGCATGTGTGTATAGACATGTATCATTCCCATATTTGTCTGTGTGGTTTGATTTACTTGAAAGATGTGGAAAAAAAAGATGGCTGAAATTATCATTCAAGGGGTTTAATCACTTTTAAATTCTGATCCTACATAGAGTCATCAATATAATACCTCACGGATGAATCACTCACATGACCGAGGGGACAATGTTTTGGTTTATTCCATTTACAACAAGGATGGTGAACAATAAAAAATAGAAAAGAAACATTTCAATAGAGATTGGGAATTTGTTTCAAGGGGATTGCCATGTATTTGTACCCATAGACTATATGCAGGATTTAGAATTAATCATGTTTACAGCTGCCTTTGCAGGTGACAATGCAAATATTTAAGTGAGTTATTACTGTCATTCTCCTGATTAAACTGACAATTAGTTTTCTAACAAACCATCAAACATTTATCAGCCAGCAGAAATACAACAGTTATTATGCACAACAGTTTATCTTCCACTAGATGGGTTGGAACAATATTTTTTAATTTATAATTAGTATTTTTCAGTACTTGAAAAAGTAAAATAAATAAAAACTTGTAGTAAAACCTTATGAGGGTTTATAATAATAGATTCTGTTATGGGGAAATTAACGGATTATTATAGAAAACTTTCAATCTCATTCATGTAGTTAGCCAAACTGACCTTTTGTCTTTCAATTATTCTTACCATAAAATGCTCAAGTTGTGCCCTGTACTGACACTGAGTTGAAATCAACAGCATGAAGTCCCAACTGTACAGGTAGATAATTGTTCATCAGTGTCATGAACAAACCACTTCATACAGAATGACTGACTCCAGAATACTGAATCCCCATCTGCTGAGACCTAATGAGCAATGGAGAGGTTTGAAGGTAATGAAGCAAGTCCCTTTTTGGCAGATGTTACTTGATAGCTGCATCTTGGGATCCTAGCAGCACTACTGCTGCCTCATATTAATATATTCTTGAAGATATCATGATGAAGCTTGTGGAAAACAGAGGATCCTTTTCTCTTCAATGGGCTGCATTTTATGTAGCTCCTCTTATATCTAATCCACTTAGTAAGTTTTGATTTCAAGAGACTGTTCAGAGTTTATTGAACTGTGTTTTTTCAAATGCTTTAGCTCATGCTTTAGCCCACATGCTGCAGGCTGAATCCCTGCAGCGAATAAAATGGACCTAACAAGCCTGTCAAATTGTTTGTTTTTATTTTTTTTCACCTAAGGCAAGAGTGAAGAAACATGGGTTTGGGTCACGTTCATGTGCTGGTTTTGGCTGGGATAGAGTTAATTCTTCACGGTAGCTAGTATGGGGCTGTGTTTTGGATTTGTGCTGAAAACAGTGTTGATAACACAGGGGTGTTTTTGTTCCTGCTGAGCAGTGCTGACACAGGGTGAAGGCCTTTTCTGCTTCTCACCCCACCCCACCAGCGAGGAGGCTGGGGGGGCACAAGGGGTTGGGAGGGGACACAGCTGGGACAGCTGACCCCAACTGACCCAAGGGGTATTCCAGACCATAGGACGTCATGCTCAGTGTATAAGGCTGGGAGAAGAAGAATTTATTTTGTACAGTTTAGTGTATTTTCACCTCCATAAAAATCAGAAAGTTAAAACATACACACAGAGTGTTCAGGTAAGTACAGTTATGCTAAGGCTGATTCATTATCATCCTCTCCATAGACAACTCCTCTTTGGTTTTTAGATGGTCACTCATATAGACATATCAGAATGTTTTTGATGATTCCTTGCTTAACAGCCAACAAAGCAGGGAGCAGATAGAGGGCAAGGGCATGCTTGCACTTTTCCATTCTAGAACACTGCCAGGAGCAACACCTTCAGACACAGCCACAGCAACAGCACTCAGGAGCCCTAGCAGAACCCAACAGATACCAGAAGAGTAAGCAAAGCATCTCCCAGCAGCTAATGGTCCAGTTTTCCAAGAGGAAAATTCACTCATCACCTAATGGTGTGCAGGTGGCTAGAGACATCTCACTCTGCATCATTGAGCAGCTTTAGGTATAAATACTTCCTAAGCCCTCTCGCTGCTCTGGGCACAGGTATCACCAAGACAAAACACCAGTCACTGCCTTTGCTCAGAGAAGAGCAGGACTTGCTAATAAAATCTTAAATCCCTTGTTCACGCAAATCTGTAAAATTAATAGTGCCAGAGCACTGAAGTCCCAAGCTAAATAGTATCATACAAGAAAGAAAAAATCCTTCATAAGATGAATGCCTCCTAATAGCCACTAAGAGACAGAACAAAAATAATTGAAAAACTTTTCTAGATTTTATATCTGCCAATATCTCCATTAGACCAAAGGGAGAAAAAACACATTTCTAATGTATGACCTCACTTTTTTTTTTTTTTTTTTAACTATCTGCAAGATAAAAGGGTGGCTCAGTTGAAAAAGATCTGATGCTTTATTGCATTTCTTTTCTGATACCATCCTTTACTCAGACAACTGTTTGCCTGTTCATCTGTCAAGGGAATTCCAATGAGAACATTCAGTTCCTTTATTTTATTGCAGCACCATCATAACAATACATATGAATCATAGCTCATATTACACTGCAGTGCTGCAACTTGAACCCAGTTTTTTCACTTTCTTTTCCTGGTGAGTCTACAAGGAAGTACTCTTCAAGTGCTATCTCACAAATTAATAACTACCAGAGACTTGCTTTGTTTCTCTTTCATTGACTCCAGATCTCAACTTCCCATACCTGCTTTTGAAGTGTTTTATCAGAATTATTGTTGTATAACATTAAAAGTCAACATAACCAAGTTATTTCTGACTCAGGATCTATTATACTCAGTGCAAAAATTTCTACCAATGCGAATATATTTGAAGCCCACTCATTAATCTTTGTGGCAATTATGAGTTCTACAAGACAGTATAATCGTGAACTCAAAAAATCTCACAGGTTTCATAGTCCATTACAACTTTCTTGCTGATCTCCATCTGTTCCAAAGATAATGAATACTCTTTTCTTCCAAGCACTCTGCTTTATCAGCATAACATTTTTTTTTTTGCCTTAGCAGATTTTATCTTGGATTTCTTGAGAGGCATAGTTTGGGTTTGGGTTTGTTTTCTGGTTTGGGTTTTTTTTGTTGTTGTTGTTGTTAAGGAAAAGGGAGAGGAACGGCTCCTGGCCCAAAGCTTATCTGTTGCTTTCTTCCTTTTTTCCAAGCCAAGCATCTGGTCAATAAAAAATAAACTAAAAAAACCCCAAACTTAGGCTATATTGGCACCCTCAATGTCACAACTACTGTGGTGACAGCTTAAAGCAGCTGCAGATGACAGCATCTGATACAGCAGCTTCATGGCCTGCAGCCCTCGTTGCAAAACAAAACCGGCTCAGGTGCTCCAGTCCAGCTGGATTTATCAGATCAGGTGGAGCAGTGTGCCAGTGCAGTTACTGCAATCCCAAAACTGCTCCAATCATCGAGCCCTGCTGGACACATACTGGCAGCCTGCAGATTACTTTAGAGCTGTATTTCTCTTAGCAGGACTATTAGGCCAGGCAGGACAAGAGCACAAGTGGCTCTGCACAAACCAGCTCAGATCCAGTCCAACAGATGCTGGGCCAGGCCGGGCTGAATAAGCCCAGTCAGACCTGCACTGGCTCTGTGTAGAGTCACTTGGATGTGTCTGCATCACTCTGCCCAATGCCTGTGAGATGGGGCATTGCCTGGAGCGGGTGAGATGCCTGCAGCTCCAGCAGGACTGGTGCATGCTGAAGATGCACCAGTGCTGGCACTGTTCTGCACTGCTGTGCTGTAGAGCACACATGTCTCATGGGATTGCCCTTCTGACAGTAAGAAACAGGACATGACTAACACAGCACTCCAGCAGAGACATGCACAGGTTCTGCACTCTCCACGACCTCCATGCTCAGCTATCGTGTATTTTAAGGTGTTCTTTGGGAGATGATCTGAAAAAGATGAGAAACTTGAACTATTCCAGATCAAAGACAAGAATGTATTCCATAGCAAGCGGTTCCAAGAAAAGACTACCTTGTTAGCTGTTCTATCTTATGCCAGCCACACATAAACAGACCTCCCACAATTAGTAAAAGGTGTGCCTATACCAAAAAGTATGTTACGAACCTGAATTTCAAAATGCGCAAAAGAAAGCACATAACGTTGTTCCTGTCTCACTGCTGCCTAAATTAAGATGAAATAGCGTGTTCAGCACTGCAGAGAAGATGAGTGGCAGAGAAAGGACTTTTTTCTGACGCAGAATGAAATGCTCCATCCACTGAACCATGCCATGTGCATCAGCTTGCTTTATTTCAGATGCACTTGACCACTCAACTGTTTCGGGTTTGTCATTTCCTTAGGAGGCAGAGAGAAACAGAAATGAAGGGAAGAAAACAAACAAGTGATGAATAAAGCAGGCAGTAGCAATATAAAAATCAGGGTGAACAGTGCTCTGAGAAGAAGGGTTAAATAAGGAAAGAAAACAAAGAATACCTGATGAACGTAAAGGAAACTTTAGCTGCAACAGCTCTAGCTATATGCAGAGTACATTAGCCTGGCCAAAGCTCGGGGCTTATGTCATTAGCTTGCTTTCAGATCCTGACAGAACAATGTATTCCTTAGAGATTAAGAAAAAAACACATCACCTATATCCCAGCATTAATTGTTAACAAAGGCCATCCACCTGTGCTGTCCTGATAAAGAGCACCGGTGTTTCCTACCGTCTCAACATTTCTGTGTCAATGCAGAAGGCTGACAAGCAAGTGTTCCTGGGCTCCTGGAAGCACTTATTCAAGCATTTAGAGCAGAGGCTCCTGCTTTCTCTGCCTGAAGAGATGAATTTGGGAATTATCCGTGAAGATAACAGGAATACATGATCAGCTCTAAATTTGCCAAGTATTCTCACCATGGTGACTGTCTAAATTTATTCCAAGTTTCAGCAGTATCTCAATTCTTCAAGTAGCACTTAATATCCTGATTCAGTACCTGAAACAAGCAGGAGAAAGCAGTTTTTGAAGAAACACAACTCACAGACAGTAGCAATAAATGACAACCTCAGTAGATTTTTCATGCCCAGGTCTCATAATTTCATTTTGAAAAAAGACTAAGGAGTCTTTTGAAATCCAAATAAGTCAAGAGGGATACTGCAGAGGCTGCAAACATTTTGGTGGTCACTGAACAAAACAAACCAACCAACCAATCAAACAAACAAAAACAACAGGAAAAAAAAAATTCTATACCCCACAACTTTGCTCCAACTCTTCATTCATATTAAAAAATATTGCCCAAGTGAAATTGAAACACACTATTCATCTTAATCTACTGGACCTGTTGGTTTGGGTTTTCTTTAGAGGTTTTGTCTTTGCAAAAAAATTTGAAATATTTTAGTTTTAGTCCAGTTTAGAACATATGCGCAAATTTCAGTTTTCTATTAGGACTTCTTTTCCTAGATCAACAGATACTAAAGTAAAAAGCCCAAAACAGTGGACTAAGGTGGTAAGTAGAAGTTGAAGGGCATATCAGCAGAAAAGAGAGAAATATACAATTAATCGAATGAATATAGTTTCACCTATTTTTTAATGGGGCTTGTATACTTTACTGTAGGCTCATGTTCAAACTACTTTGCATTGTGATTATTTTCAAGTAAAGATAAAACCAAAGAAGCTTGCCCAGGGTTTTAGCACAGTATGAATATAACTTTTGATTTAATAGGAAGCAGTTTTGCAACTGCCACACTTGCTGTGGACCAGACATGCAAGAGATACGGTTGCACTGACATCATTTAAATACGCAGTAGACACAGTTGAAGTTTTACATTGGAGTCTACCCTCTCTAAGGCTCATAGTAGCTACTATATCATTCATTTGTCCCAGCAATATCAAGGTGCCAATCATTATAACTATTATTCATACACTTTTCTTATATTCCCTGTAGGGGTCGGTGTTCAGAAGATCTCGCGATGTCACGGAAAGTTAGAGGGTTAGTCGCAGCCTTGTGATGTACCTGTAACCCCACCTCCCCTTGTTAGTATAAAAGGAATTAACTGCGCAATAAAAGGCGGAAGTTGGCGCTCACACTGCGTGTGTTGTCTGTCTCTTTCCCTGGTCCGGGCCGACCAGTGATCTAAGCGTGGCACCTTGATATGTAGCGAATGCTACAATTCCCTATTATGCGACCACAGTAATGCATGAACAATTTATAATTTCTTTAGTGATACCTAAAATATTTTCTTGATTATGACTTAAAACCTAAAAACATAATTCAGCTATACCATTTTATAGACATACCCTAATCTTAAGAATTAGAAAACCAGTAAATTCATCCAAAATGTGTTCATCAACAGCCAGATAATTTAAATTATATGATTTAATCTAATTCTTGGATGCCTAAGGTTAACAAGTCCACTAGTAAGGTAGAGTTGGAAACCAGAAATGATTCAGTTACAGAGTCATTTTTACATGGATCACAAGACATCATAAACTACTTTTAGCTTTCTGTAGCAGATAAGCAATGCACTGATGCACACAGAGAACACAAAACTAGAAAAAAAATATGAATCTTCTGAAATGAAAATAGAATATTTATCCCAACTGACTTTTCCAGGCATACTTCCCTGCATTTGGAGCAATATTTTGTTATCTCTCTAACTCCTAGGAAAGTGTTTATTCTCTACCAACTGGTACATATGGCACTATGTAACACAGTTGCCTTAGCTCATGAAAACAAGAGTTTCATTGTAGGTGCTCTGCCAAAGGGTGTAAAGCTGGACTTCAGAGCAATTAAACACATCACAGGTGATATACTTGGCTGTGAAAAGGGGAAAATGACATTTGTTCAACAAATGAGCACTTTATGCCAACTGCTTCATTCACAGGCATCTTCTGCCAGAAAGCCTGAAAGGCATTTTTTGTCCCACTGGCATTGCCACATAGGAAGATGGAATAAAACAGAAGCAAATAATATATTCAAAACTGAGAACCTTAGCTAAACCAGAATGGACACTGCTAGAGACAAGTACAGGGTATACCTGAAAGACAGAAAATGGCAGTAGAAAGAGCTTTGCTACCTGTACAGCTTCTTGTTCATTCTTGCCAGTCCCATTTGAAAGAGGGCAGTCACAGAAAGAACACTGCTGAGAAGCCTCAAACAGGTTTGAAGTCTTGAGCTCAAAATCACCCCACATGGGAACACATGCCTTTTGACAGCTACCTAGAGAGAAAAATCCACTGGCTTTCCCAACATTTTTTACACCGTCAAAGAAAAGAGGCAAATTTTCAATCATCTTGTGACTTAGAAAAGCAACATGATTATCAGCAGGGAGAGAAACTGCTTCCATGCTAATGGGAAATGAGAACACAAACCTTGCTCTGCAGGGAGCAGCAGGACAAGGAAAGGAAGAAGTCTCCGGGAAGGAGACTGCTCACTTTTGACCTCTCAAGCAACAGGGATCAGAGGACACCACTTATATTTTCTCACCAGCAGAAGTCAGACTGCAAATAGCAACTCCTTTCTAACCCCTATTTCATCCTTGTAAAACCCTGGTCATCTCCGTAGTATGTCCTGTTGTTTCAAATGTACATCTTACATGTGTTGTGTGGTCAGTACACGCAAGAGCAAGAAACACAGAAAAATGTGCCTATGAGTGCTTCCATTGCCTCCCCACACTACCACCACATGAAAAGATGAGGAATTCAAACCTCTGGTCAGTATAGTCCAAGTTAGCTCCCCAGCTACATTTGGTGTCATTCAAACCACACAGCTCTGGCCTGGCTGAAAGGATGCCTAGCAGTCCTTGCTCACCCTTGCCTAGGATAACTCCTGAATTCCTTGGTAAACAGAGTTTGCAATGCAGGTCTCAGGCTGGACAGCATCACTTTTATAGAGCCCACAGCTTCCTGAGGTCTGGCATTAGGATCTGCTACCCCATCGTTGTCTGCCATGTGTAGAAACTGTAACGTTTGTATAATGTGCTTGGAAGAGAATTAGCTTGAATAAGAAAAGCCTCATGGAGATATTTTGTGGTTCTAAAATGTGCAAGGAAGACGCAAGAATATGGGATTTAAAACTTGGATTGCCATCATACACATTAACTTTGGTGTGGCATTATGACATACTTGAAAAAGAAAGACCTAGAGCAATTCTGAGGCCTCTGAATAAGTACCTGCAAATAATTAAATAGACAGTGTGGGTTTGGAGGGTTTGGGTTTGGGTTTGGTTTGGGTTTTTTTAAGATTAAGGAATCAGACTCACTTTATTTTGCTCACAGACATGATACAGCTGCAATGGAGAAATCTCTTGGTTGGCAACAGAAGCGTAGAACTCTTAATTTTGTGAGTTTCTTTAACATAACTAGGAACTTATTCACTGAAAACAGATCTGGGAACTTCTTGGGTTTATACTGTACTGAAAAAAAAAAACCAACACAAAAAAAAACCCCAACAAAACCCAAAGGGAATTTGAGTGACTGCAAGTTTTTCCCAACATAAATCTTAATTACTTTTGCTAAATCTCAAAAGTGGCCATGAATTCCTTTATGCAAATGGAAAGGAGCACAAACTATAGAACAAAACTTCACTGAGGGAAGCAAATGAGGGCTGACCTTGCCAGGGAGGTAGGTGGTAGCTGCAGGCAGCCCTCTGATCCACATCTCAGCAGGATCCATTCCTGAATTTAAGCACTCACACCAGTTCAAAAATGGCACATACAAGGTCAGTGGGCTTCAAATCCATCCTTGTCTGATCATTTTCCTACAGTTCCAACAAAGAAACACAATATATGTTTGGATGGATGTGTCCTTACTGTGCAGGAACACACACACACCCCCCCCAACACTACACAGCTTTAAATCGCTGCAAACAAGAGACATCTCGGGAAAGTGTTTTAAGAGAATTAGTTTCTCATTTTTATTTGTCTTCTTTGCAAAGCTTTGTGAGCAAGGTACTGTGTGAATGATGAATATAAAGGAAGACTGCATGGGATTCATGACTGTTTATGGGAAGGTTCATACTGGAACTGATCCATGTCACCTTTGACATTTTTCCTGTCTATTCATTTAACATACAGGAAGCAAATCAAGAACAGGAAATGAAATAAAAAAGGAATAGCTGAGCTCCTTCCTTCATTGTACTTAGACAAGCTGAATAATATGGAGTCATTTAATGTGAAACAGGGCAAAAAGTCAACAAATGCTAATGAATCTCCAAAGGTTTTCCAACATTAAATTTTCTATAGTGTGTATTGGTGTCCCTTCTGAAGCCTTGTGCTAGCAGTAAAGTCAGAAAACTTCATATTTTGAAGCAACACTAGAGGTTTGAACCTGCTGTGTTGAACAACTTCTCAAATTGCTAGGAATGAGAGCAACTTTAGTAGTTGCCATACAAAATTTAAATCTATATTTCAAGTGGCATTTCAATTGCCTCTGAGCGGCTGTACAGACTGAGTGGACAGAACAAGAATGCTTCATCTCCTTGATTATTTCCTCAATGATCTTTTAGCCATTCTGTGGAGTATGGCTGCACATTTTCAACCTGAGTACATAGATAAGAGTATAACAGTAAACAAACATCGCAAACACACTGTGTTCACAAACATGCTCAGTCACAAGGATGGGATGCTTCTTATAGGAGCAATAAGCTATATTAAAATTGAAAGGGGACCTTAGAAAATATCCCTTGGTGCATGTGGAGTACAGCTTCTTTATAAATCCTAATCATGTGCCTGGTGACCTCGGGGAGGGATGTGACCCTAATCCCCAAAGTCTGCAGTGAGTAGCTGAGGCTCACACTGTGCAGCTGCCTGCACCACGTAGCTGCAGGAGCACCTTTTGGGATAGGATCTTTCACCTCTGCCAAGACAGACATGTCTCCTAAAACTGCCCGCACCAGTTTTGCACCTGAGCAAAACACTGCTCAAAAACCAGCTGCTTGGAAAATAGGTTCCTAAAACACTCACTGACCTAAATTTCAATAGATGAAATGAACCATTTATATCCTCAACTATAAGCCTATGTTATTGTCCTTCAGCAAGAACCCTGTCTCCTGGAGAATCTCAGCAATCTTTTGTTCTTACACTGGGGACAAGCTACCCTCCTGCATTCACCAGGTCCTCCTTACCACTTGCTAGTCAAAAGCATTTTTCCCTGTGGGAATTTGGGATTGGTGGCAAGATTAGCAGGCTTCTTCCATAACTGGAACAAGTCATTTTTAAAACAAAGTACACTAACATATAAGCCAGCCTACGTGCATTTATTTTTCATATCTCTCTATACTTTGCCATGAGACAAAAGGAATGGCTCTCCTCCAGGTATAAGGGAGCAAAACATTTTTCTTCCTAATGCCTTCTCCAGTCCCCTTGTATGTGGACAACCATCCTCATCCCAAATTTTTTGTTTCAAACTGTTTTGGTGACTCAGCTGGACAGTGGTACAGAATCACTGAAGGTAGCTGATTTCTCTAGGGATTTTATTCCACATAAAGAGGTAGAGTGCAGAAATCCCTGAGCTTATGCTGGATGATAATACATGCAGACCATGCAATTCAGCCCCATGAAAGCAGCCAGGCACACATCCCAAAAGCAGTACGACTATGTTTTTAAGGTGACGTATGTAAGCTAATAAGCTCAGCTGTCCCCATATTTATTAGGAGCTAATTCAAGGATCTCTGCTGTGCTCCTGCTGAGCTGCAACATTTGCCTGATTAATATTTTTCAGTATGAGCTAGTAGAGAGTGATTACCTTTCTCTGTTTCTTTAGGCAGCAAGGCTACTTCTGCTACCAGGACATCTGTAAGCATTTAAGGGACATCATCTCAGGCAGTGGATCCACGCACTCTGTTCATCAAAGAGTGCTGTTAGATCATGGCCCCAAGGCCCCACTTGCCTGTTCAGGTTCAGACTCAAGTTGTTCCAATGTTATTTGGATCCAGACTTTTGTTAAATTTACTTTGAGAGGGGAAGAAAAAGAAAAAAAAAAGAAGAGGTATTATTTATGTAACCACTCCTTAGTTCCATTTCTGAAACACCATAATGAATACTGACCACAACTTCCTAGCAGCTGCTTATACTTTGAGCAGAAAAAGAGCAATCCTTCCAATGGCAGCTATCTGAGCACTCCCTTGTGATCCAGGATTTCAGGGCTCCAGTTTCAGCGTAGCAGGTTATGGCCCCCAGCTGCAAAACTTCAAGCAATTATCGGTGAAATACTGTCCCGCAGGATCTGTTCAAGTCATCCAACACACACATTTAGGATTCATATAGTTTCCCATTTCTTTTCAGCTTTCCTCCTCAACTTTAAGTTTATTGGCTATCTAGCCAAGTGTTTCAGCTCCTCAGCCTGGTTTCAGGACAAGAATTAAAACAGACACAGTATGTTTTACCTCAGAACACTAAGTGCTGTGTGATTATCAAAAAGAGGAAACCCAGGACAGTCTCAATGGTTCTTTGTTTAAAAAAAAAAAAAAAAAAAGGAAAAGAAAAAAAAATTATCCAAGAGAATAGGACAAATGGTGTATTATCCATAAAGCTCAGAGGGGAAAACAGAACCCAAACTCATCCAGGTATTTCCTGAGGCACTGTCAGAAATTAAAAAGAATAAACAGAAACATACGCTGAAAAAAAGCATTTAAAAAAATTTACATCCCAAAACATACTATAGTTATTACATTCTATTTTTCATATATTAGCACCAGCAAATTAAACTCATGACAAGAAAACTGCATAAACTCATGGTTTACAGAATTTACCTTGTTTTAATTTTGGCAATAAATTCTAGTACTAATAGTTATTGGGAAAGGGAAAAAAAAAATAAAAGAGAACTATAGCCTGGAAGCACTTTGAAATTAAAAGGAAACCTGGTCTTTATTTGGTGGAGAGTGTTAGTAATAGAATACAATATTAATGAACAAGCCTGTTTTGCATTAGACAGCGCAATGTTTTTGCTACAAACACAAATTAAAGTATTTGTTTCTAGTGCAGAAATCTATCCTATCTATTTGTCCTCAGAGGCTCTGTTTTCTCACTCCTCAGGGTGTCTGGTTGTTGGAAAAGAAAAAAACATTAATTTAAAACTCAGCTCTGCAGACCTGTTAATTGTGGGAGTGGATCTTACTCACAAGTCATCCCCATGAAGCTAACGGAAATGCTTGTGCGCATAAGAATTAGAGCTGGCTGGGAACTTATTTTTGCATGGATACTGCAAGTAAGTTACCTTTTTACTGGCCGGGGTGGAAGTGTTTGTCTGAGGCATGTCCCCCTCAGGCTCTCAGCTGAAGTGTTCTACCTTTTATAAAACACTCAGTTATTCACAGGGCTAAGGAAAGAGGTGGAGCAGTCGGGATACTTGTCTGTGATGTCAGGGTCCCATGCTGAGGTACCCAGAAATGTGATGTGTACCTCTACACATAGTAAAGCAGTTAGGGAGGAAGGCCTGAGAGGGACAACTTCCACTCTGGTCTAATTTCTAGTCTAGAAATTAAAGAACTTGTCTGGCAAGTGGGAAAAATCTTTATCAGAGGCTCAGTCACAGTGTCACATCTCCCATATTAAAAAAAATGTTAAAAATACATTTTCTGAGGGGAGGACTTGTCCTGGTTTCAGCTGGGATGGACTTGTCCTCCAGCTTGGGGATTGGCTGGGCATTGGTCAGCAGGTAGTGAGCAATTGTATTGCACATCACTTGTTTTGTAAATTCTATTATTATTACTGTTGTTGTTGTTGCTACTGTTGTTGTTATTGTTATTGCTATTATTATTATTTACCCTTCCTTTTCTGTCCTATTAAACTGTCTTTATCTCAATCTGTGAGTTTTACTTTTTTTCCCCGATTCCCTCCCTTATCCCACTGGGGGCAGGGAGTGAGTGAGTGGGATACTCATCTTTGTATATTTTTTTATGGTTTAACTTATTAAAATTGAAAGGTCTCTTCACAGTCAGAGGAAACCAAGCTCTTTTATAAATACAGATTCTTTGAGAAGACAAATATTAAGGATTACCCTGCTGTTACTTTTAGGACTCACTTCACAGTTCAAGGGTATGTTAGGGATGTGTGAGCTACTTCTGAAGCAAAGTGTTTCTATAGGCATAATAACAGTGTTACGTAGTGGTAAACTGAGTGCCATTCAAGAAGAAACACAATTTCATCAGCAAGGTCTTAGATCAATGGTAAGTACAATCAAATTTCTGACAGAAGGAACAGGGGGGTTTTATGACCATTACATACTTGTACTTGATACAGATGAGGTTTCCTATCAACATCTGCTGTAGAGAAAAAGGATTGATCTAATTAAAGCCGAGGACCTGCGAGAGACACTTTCAAGTCTCTTCATCTGGGATAGATTTGCTGTGGGACTTGGCCAATGGCAAAGTCTGTCTGTGCTTAAGATTGCCATTTCTAGAAAGTGGAAAAGTAGCTTTTTCATTTCTTCCAGAGATTTTGTGCAGATAAATATATGGTACTTACAAGTGCCATGTAAGAATGTAAAATAGTCTGAACAACAGCCTCAAGAAGATGAACATGACACTCATTCTTTTAAAGCAAGGACATTAAATCAGTCAGGCAGAATTATATCATTAAACTATTCTTTCCAAGGTTGAAAGTAAGATCATTCCCCTGAAGGTGACTTGTCAGGAACATATGCATTCTCTGTAAGCTAACAATCTCTATTTGCAGTTTGTTAAATATTACTGGTAATAGAATCAAGGCATTTATGCCTCAAAATGTATTTGCAACAACTACCCACAGACCTGCCTGTCAGATTTTCCCATCATGCACCAAGAAGAAAGAAGGTAAGAGGAACAGGATTTCTCTTCCCCAATCTTATAGCACAGACATTTAAATCTGAGCTAGTCGCCCAAGGCTTCCTTTCAAGTCCATGTTGTGAATACATTCCTTCTAGCATGCAATTCATCTCATCCTAAAGCAGTCAACTAAAAATAGGTCAGAACTGCAGGCCAGGAGGGTTTTTGCTTCTGTCAACTGCAGCAGGAGGCTAGCATGAGAAGTTCACCTAAAAAGGTCTATACAGTGTCCCACCATGCATCAATTTTGTCTCACTGTTTTGTGTAGGCTGTCTACCTCATTTCTCTCATGTGTGTTTAGAAAGCCTTTTAGCATAGTCTAAAATAACAGTTTCCTAAAATGTAACATGTTTAGAAAAACTATTAAATGCAGATTACACCTTTTCCCTCCTATGAGAAGAACATTTGTCATGCAAATTAATGTACTAAAATTTTCTGGAGCTTGAGTTTGTCATACATAGCTAGAGAAAATTTAAATGCCATGCTGGTCTTTTTCTTCTTTCTGAAGTAGTAGATGTTCCTGTTCCCACAAAAACGTGGTGTTTCCTGAAGCCAGGCTATACAAGCTATGGCAGAAGAAAAGAGTATCTGGCATCCCCAAATGACTTTCTTTTTGATAAACACATTTTTTTGCAAGTTCCTTAAAAAAGTAAGTCTACGACTTCTCTTCACAGGGCTTGTACCTGTATACACATTTCTGTGCAATGACAAGTCTCCTCCACCCCTCTACAAGGAAAAGATTAAAAGCACAGCTTCCCCACAAGCACAACACTGAGGATTCAAAGACTTGCTCAGAAGTTCCATAAGCAACAAGAAGATATCCACGCAAGAATAAAGCTCTGTCAATAGTAATTAAGAGTAAGTTACATGCTGATAGCTTTAACAAAACTAGACATATATTTTGCCCATGTGAACACTGGGATCTAAGAAAGCATTTGTGCCTTAAACAGAGAACAGCTTCCAGAAGTCTTGATAAATTTTCATAATTTAACTTCAGTGATCAATAACATGTTTTCAATAGAGGCATCTTGGGAAGACCTACTTAATGAGCAATCACATTCGCCAGAAATACCTTCTTATTAGCGGTTACTTTATAAACAATTACTTCTGAAATGAAAGACATGAGTAAAATTACATTTAAACTGTTGCCATCCATACACCAAAGAGGACCTTAAAATGAACTGAAGAGGAAAGATATCGTATGTTTTTGTGGCTTTTTCACATAGCACTACTGGAAGAAAGAAAACAGAATTTTAGTTACAGGGAAGTAGTACAGTTCTGTTTGTTGTTTTTATGGTCTTTCAAAGGATGGGAAAAAAAGTGATGTTTTTAATCCATGTTAGACTAGAACAGAGAAAGGGAATAGGTCAGCATTTTTTTATTCTTGTTAAATGTCCAACTTCTCCTTTTATTGACAAACCTCTTCACATGTCCAAGAGATCTTAAGAACTTGTGAGCTTCCAAGAAAAAGCAATGCAATCTCCTCAAGGTATGAGCTACATTAAAAAGGCCATTCTCACTTTCTTTTAATAGCCAGGTGAAAACAGCTGAATTACATCTCAAGGAGGAGCCCAGGCTGCATCAGTAGGGGAGGGCCTGACATGTTCCTGACACCCTGGGCAGAGGAGCCGCAGAGCATCTGGAGATCATTTCAAATGCGTCCCAAATGTGCTCTGTGCTGCTGCTTCTACCAGGTGCAGGTGCCCAGGCGCTGGCAGCGGCGGGCTGCAGGGGCGGCCTCCGTGAGGAGAGGCCGGGGCTGCCCCATGCCGGACACAGCTGGTTCCAACAGACCCACCACAGGGCACAGCTGAGCCCAGCAGCCAAGATGGCGGCACCTCTGTGGCTACATACTTAACACAAGGTAAAAAATGCTGCACAGCATCTGTGAGAGAGGAGAAAAACATGAGAGAAACAACCCTGCAGACACCAAGGCCAGAGAAGGAGGGGAGGAGGCGCTCCAGGCGCCGGAGGGAGGATTTCCCTACAGTCCCTGGAGGACCCACACGGGAGCCGATGGATATTCCTGAAGGACCGCGGCCCTTGGACACCCCACGCAGGAGCAGGGGAAAAGTGTGGGGAGGAAGGAGCTGCAGAGAGGAGCGGATCTGGACTGAGCCCAAGCCCCCATTCCCGACTTCCTGCTGTGCCACTTGGCTAGAGGAGTCTGGAGTGAAGGAGCGAAGTTAAACCTGTGACGGGGGGAGGACAGGTTTTGTTTCAATGTTTGTCCTTTTATTTACCACTACCCAAATTAATGAGTACATTCTTATTTTAATTGACAATAAATTATCTTAATTTTCCCTATATTGACTCTGTTTTGCCCGTGACTATAATTGGTAAGCAATTTCCCTGTCCTTACCTCAACTCTGCAGCTTTCTTGTTTCTATTCTTCCTATTTTCTCCCCTGGTCCTGCTGAGGGAGAAAAGTGAGAGAGCACTGGATGGGTGCTTGGGTGCAAGCCAAGGCTAACCCACTGCATTTCTGTACTGCTGGCTAAACAGGAGTTGGTACAACATAGAAATTTCAGTCCGTTAATCAAGTTTTGACCATCACTATTCACTAATTTAAGATTTTATTCTTTCAGTCTTCAGTAATAGGTCTATTAGTCATTGAAGTCCACATATACAGACTGTGGTAAGATAATACATAAAATACTTTGAACAAGTCCTAAATATCCAGCAGAGAGGAAGAGATGTAAAACAGTGGCTTTACGCTATCACCAAAACAGCAGCCAGGCCCCGGTTTAAGTTAAAGTAATCTCAGAGATGCTTTACATCAAGCGAGGATTGCCAAAGCTCAAGAACATACTGCTCACACATCATTTTTCTACAGTGAATTAGAAGGGGCAATAGAGAAACCAACTTGGGCATTTTCTACCTTATTGTCCTCCACCAAGGGGGAACGAATCCTGGAGCAGTCAGTGAGGTGGATTTAGCAGTAGCTCTGTTGGCAAATCCATAATAGAATATTTTATTCTTGAAAGTCATACTTTTATCTGCTGTAAAACAAAAGTGACAGAAAAACCTTTCTTCTAGGAAAGTCTTTTGTTTTGGTGGTGTGTAGCCACATGAGGATGCAACAAAAGATTTAGACATTGATATCTTTTTAAGAACCCAGTGATCTGGTCCAGTATTTCACATTAATTTAGTCTCATGTGCATGCACACATACATATGCATGCATTATACATTTGTTGATCTCTAATTTCTTTCTCCTCTTGACAAATCTGTGTAATAAATCAGAAAGGGTAACAGGCAGGATAACCACACAAGAGAGATGAACTGGAAAAATGGATAATGGTGTTTATGTTCATAATTTACATTCAATTTGCAATTTCATTCAGAACTCCAGCCCGATAGCCAGTTACAGTCTGTTCAAGTGAGTTAGATAAAAGATTTTTATTATTTCTGTTGAAAAATCTCTCAGCTTGCCTGTAAATAAAATTTTTTGTTTTGTTAAAAACTGTTGAATTCTCTCTAGGTAATGAACCATTTGTGGCACAATCTGTCCACATTAATAAAAAGAGATGCCTGAACAGGAAGCTTTATCTGAATTGGTAGAACAGCAGCATCAGTGCTGGCACTTCTCAAGTTTGCAATTATGGAAAAGAATCTGTCCAGATAAACAAACGTCAAACTTAAATTTAATAAAACTGAAGAGGGGAAGAAAACAAAACTAAACAAGTATACCCACTCTCTTTACAGAGAAAAAGAATTTCCAGACAATTTCAACTAGCTTTCAAAATGGACTTTTGTAATTTGTTACCAAGAAAAGTAAAATACTCCTAAGCATATACAATACAATACCAAATAAATAGGGTTTCTGACAGTTTTTCAGGCAAAGAGATGAACTGACCTATCAATAGACAAAATAAATTATGTCAGATATTGAAACACTAACAAAACATAATTTGTCATGAAAAAACATGGCAAGTTTTGATCTCAGCTTGTTCTAAAATGAAACTGTGTTTTTTTCAAAAAGGGCAGCAAAAATCAAACCTGTATAACATACTGCAGACAGGATTTCTCAGAAACACCTGTGTTGCAGAAGCAACACACAACTCAGAGGTCACTAGCTGACTAACAGTGAAAGATTTTTGTCATTTCCATTTTATTTTCTTGAGAAGTGAGACCAAAAAGCTTTTTTCTCCAAATGCCTTTGAGTAGCTCCCATGCTTCCTGCTTATTTCCCCAGCCAAGCCACAGACAAGGCACAGAATCAGGTATTCTGCTTCCTCTGCGGTGCAGCTGCAAATACAAAGCTGAAAAATCTCCATTTAAATTCTCTTAGGGTAAAAAAAAAAGGTCAGTATTTTCAAGCAAAGTTTCAATTTGGGGAAATATGCATTTCTGCATATCATTCCAGCAGAAAACTTTAAATCAGTTCCACTTTTCAGCTCTCACATCTGGGGAAAAATGTCCTCCCCTAGCTGGCAGGGAGACTCATAGTGTCCCCTCAACCTGCTGCCATCTTTCCACCCAACAAAGGGACAGGTAGATGGACTGTACTCCCCATCTTTGTAAAACATTCCTGGATTCTCAGGAATTCCTGGACTCTGAAACTGCTCCCTTAACTTTTTACCCCCAGACCCATGATCTGCAGCAGTGGGAATACACGAGGTCCTTGTTCACAATAAGCCATGTCTTTCACTCCACGGCTTCTGCCTGCAGATCCCCCATCGCTTTCTCGCCCCTTAGTGATTGTTCTATGCCAACATTTTTGTTCTTCTTCAACCATAGGTCAAGTCATAAATGAAACCTTTTCACTATTGAGAAGCCATTTTCTAGAGAAATTTTAAGCAAAAAAAGCCTTACCATTTGGCTACCTAGAATATGAGCAGTACTGGGCCCTAAATAGGTCTTTGCTATCCATACAGCCTATACTTTCTGGTATACATAACACTTTCTCTCTATCACAAAGGAGATGAGTTTGTTTCAGCTGTAATCATAAATCTGTAATAAAGGACTCAGTCAAGCTGTGAATATGCTACACTAGCTATATATTATTCCAAATCTACATACATTCCCGGCTTGGGCATTCAGTAGATAGGGAGTTTGTCACATCTCCCATATAACTGCATAACTATTCTATTCACAAAATTTAACCTTTTTCTCCAGAGACAGCCTGAAGGATGTTTAAAAATGTGTGAATTGAAAATATCCAAAACTTGGAAGAGGGCTGTAAACACAAATGGAGAAGCAGTTAAGTGAGCACGACTCCTTCTTCATTTACTGAGAACTCATTCTTGCAAAGCATTTACTTGCAAGCCTAAAGAGCAGGCTTAAAGCTAACTCTCAGATCTCTTTTTATTGCTCGCATGGCACATAAAGGAAAGCTCAGATACTCTGCATAAAAGCAGAATCCATTTTCCATATTCCTTCCCTTGCGGAGCAATACAAAACCTGCCCATACTCCAAAAGCTGTAGCTCTGAATGATCAAATGCAACAGACAGCCAATGGTTCTAAAGCAGCTTCGCTAAATCCAAATTCAGTGACCAAAAGCTTGCCCTGAAGTTCAGTCCCCAGAAACAACTATGCAGTATACTTATCTGGGGAAAACATATTGCATAGGGCACATTCCTGTCTCATACTCTTATTAAAGGAATGCAAATATAACGGCAATCCTGCCCTAGAGACCCACTAATTTGCATTTTTTCCTCATAGAATCATTTTGACTTATCAGTATGACTGTAAGTTATCTGAAACATGAAGTGATATGGTGAACTCTTCCTCAGAATTGCTTTTAGAAACTGGCAAAACCCTTGATTTACCCTGTTACTAAGTACCTAGTATGCCAGCCACAACCAACAAATTAGAACAAAATTCTGGATCTGGGGTGAAAACTTGTTTTTCCTCCATTCCTCAGAGGAAGGCACTTCAGCATACACTTTTTCCCAGGTCACAAATAGAGTATAGCTGCCAAAGCAAAGCTTTAAATAAATGCTTTATATATGTTAGTATGACTTCCAGGATTTACCTATAAAATTTTAACATTCATGTTATACTTTAAGGTAAATTCAGAATCTTTTCTGTATAAGAAAGATACTTTTTACACCTCTTCTCATTTGTATTTTTACATGCAAGACCTCATAGATTGACTTCAAAATTTGACTTTAAAAACAAGAATTAATACTACAGTGCATTTGCCACTCTTGTGGCTTTTGCAGCCCATGCTTAAAATTTTAACATTGGTCAAACTTGGAAGAAGTCCCTTAGTTTTCCACTATGCCAGAACCAAAGCTACTAGATACTAGAATTGGAATGCAGTGCATTATTTGCAACCCTTCAGCCTAAAATATAAAGGAGTTGATTTCTAGTTAAGACCTATACTTAAGGGGCACACAATTTAAGTATGAACATAGTCAAGACACAAACATCTTTTTTGTCCTTGTTTCACTTAAAATTAAGATTTAGGAGCCTGTTAAAGTAAACAGTGCCTGTAGAAGCAAGTACAACTTGCTGTTCAAGATAGAAGATAAAATACAGACACAGAAAACAGTCTTGACTTATCTTTTTTCTTCCCCTTTATTTCTAACTGCATGTGGCTGCAGCCTTTCACCTGTTCAAGCTCCATTTCTTGAGGGGATGACATTTGGATTGTGCTGGTAATTAGCCTGGGGAGGCAAAGACTAATGACCCCAATTACTGCTGGAGGCACAGCTGGAGAGTCTTAAAAGCTAAAGTTTATCAGAGTGTGGGTGGGGGTAGGGAGTGTTAAAATACAAACAGAACAGCTTTTCTTGAGCTAAGACATCTAAATAGGGTTGCAGTATTCTTGCTATGTATTGTAAATTGAAGTTCTTCTTTGGGAAAAAGAGGGGTTTTGCATCCAGAAAAAAAGGGCTTTTTTAAGCAATCCAAATGTTCAAGATGGGCTGATGACAAGGAGAATTTCTGAAAAACATAAGCACCTTACTGAAAATGGCCACATGTACTGAAAAGCACCTTTTACTTCTTTAACTGTGTAGCCCTGTAATAGAGTATTGCCGCTGCTAGTAACAGATCACATTCTTGTACTGAGTTTGCAAGGCCTCTGGACTGTTACATTTGAGCTTTTCTTCACCTGCTTATAGCTTGGTTTTACTCAGTTTAGCTGTGACAGCAATCTCTCTGGCTGGCTTGGTATCTACAGCTAACCTATTTTACTCATGTTTGTTGTATGGTACAACCTTAGTTTTATGTAGATAGCAGTAACAATCAGTTATGGTTGACAGAATGAGATATTTATGGTTTTCACATGATGTCGTAGTGTGAAAAAATGCATCCCTGAAATGAGAGCAGAGGCCTGGGAAGTGAGGACGCAGGGGGCGGCGTAGGTGGATATTGGCATGGGATGGTAAGAGATGCATCCAGCATTTGGTAATGGAGACCCCACAGCTGTCCACAGCTCTCTGTAATTGTAAGTTAAAAAAACAAAAACAAAATAAAGAAACCAAAAAGAAGACCTGGGTCTGGACAGAACTGTCTTTGGGGTAACAAAGAGAACAAAGAAATAGCAACTAATATATGCAAAGAGTACCATATATAGTAAATCTGGGTATAACCTGGAGCCGCAGAGCAATGAAGAAAAAGAACAATATAGAAGTGTTAGCAAACATACAAATGGTGGATCCTAAGTGGATCGTGGGAGGGGAAACTAGCAACATGAACATCATATTCCTCCCAGTGAAGGACTCCAAATACTGGTGATATGCCATAACACCCATCCACACACCAAACACCAAAGTGAAGCCACTGACCTTCAGAGCCAATAGAGTAGGGGAAGGGTAAGCATAACCCCAGGAAAAGGGGTAGAAGTGTTTGTTGAAATTTTAATACTATTTTTACTATTATTGTGACTTTTTTTGTATCAGTATTCTGATTACATTATTCTTCGTTTCTCTGTACAATTAGATACAGGCTCATGATGGTGCTTGAATTAGACTACTAGTATTTCCACTCTACCTACACTAAGTTCTTGGCTTTAGAGATGGATAGGTAGATATAAATATATGTATATGGTATAAATAAATAAATATAAAAATAAATATATATATACACACATATAAGGCATGCCTTCATTCCCCATAAACAAGACCCTGAGCACTACACTTCATAGTTTATTAAAACACTATAATTGAATTCCTTACTGATAGTTGTTTGCTTCACAACACACACCTCATGATAGTTCAAATCAGCCATTCTTAGCAACATTATATCTCTACTATTGTTGCACTGTTGGACATCTTGCCTTTCTGACCATCCAAAATGGATGTCTTGCCCTTCTGACCTCCTGCAAAGAGATCCAGGAACACAAAGCAAAGGGCTGTCTAGTAGGAGAGGACTTGCAGCAGCTATTCAAGGCTGGCACTGCCTGCCTCTTGTAACTTCATACTTTGAAATATCAGAAGAATTATAACAAAAGTATTAGCAGAAATCATTCACAAAATGCTTTACTAAAAAGCAAGACACAATTCCATTTCCTCTGAGAACGTGACTATTTAAAAAAAAAAAACAAAACAAAACAAGCAAACTGCTCATCGTATCATAGTAAAAATCTAGGTATAATGTTATGTGAGCTTTTATGGGACTACAGTAGAAAATATACACTTATTTTTTCACAACATTATCTATTCATATTCTTCTAAACATGTAGAAACTTTCCTTCCAGAAGTTCAGTCCAGCTGCATGTTTTGCTTCTGATTCTGCAGAACTTCTGAATGTCCCATGCAGAGCAAATGGGCGCCAGCCCTGCCTGGTCCAGGAGCACACTGAGCACACGCTTTCCTCAGGCCCACTGCACACACAAAATTTGCACTGCAGAAGACATGCTTTTCATTTTGCTCGGAGGAAAGATCACACCAAGCGCAGGGCAACGGTGAGCTCTGCATGTCCTAAACCCAGCTATGAGGATCAGTTGGGTAGCATGTAACTACATTTTAAACCTTTGTTGGGAAAGCTGCTTTTGGGAGATGGGGTCTTTCACGGTCCCCAGGCTATGCCAGGGTGCAAATGTAGAGGACAGATTTGAACGCGACGTAACGGTCAGCAGCATTCAGTCAGCGGCAAGGCCAGCAGAGGCAATGGTAAGTCGGCGGCTAAGTGCTAGATGGAGGCAGGCTGGGAGGTTCCCGAGGCCCGGGAGCGCCGGGGAAGAGCAGAGGGACCTGGCCAGAGCCGGCGGCTCTCGTGAGAGAGGCTGACGTGGCATGGGCATTGCAAGGGGCAACCGCGGGAGGTTTGAACGGCCCTGAGGAGCGCGGGCCACCAGGGCACGGCAAACAAGGTGTGGCGCAGCAGTTTGCGCAGGCAGGGCATGCAGGCAGGGCGCAGCCCCCCTCTTCCTCTTCCCAGCTGGAGAAGGCTACTCAAGTGGTGGGCGTCAGCCCGGAGGGAGACCCAGGTATGGTTGCCACTCAGGTGAAAGCCATTGTTAGGAAAAATGTGGCAACGCAGACAGAGGTCCCGTGTAAACGTGCAGCTGTCCAGGTCTCTGGCTGCAGGGAGTGCCTGAGTCTATCACTGATGACGGAGGGCAGCGGGGACACCTCTTGTGTGAGGTGTGACCAGGTGAATGATCTGCTCAGCCTGGTGGCTGAGCTGAAGGAGGAAGTGGAAAGGTTGAGGAGTATCAGGGACTGTGAGAGGGATAGAGATTGGTGGGCCCACACCTACCATCCCTGAGGCAGAGGCAGCAGATGGAGGCTCCGCAAGAAGCAGAGGTTCCCCTGCCCTCCTGCCACCAGGCAGGAGGGGACCTAAGAGATGGAGGGCAATGGATACAGGTCCCTGCTCGGGGAGGCAGGCAAATCCCCTCCTGGTCTCCCTCACCTTCCCAGTTGCCCCTACGCAACAGGTATGGGGCTCTGGAACTTGAGGACCAGGCCAGTGGAGATCAGGGTGTAGATGAAGGCCTATCTGGGGAGGTGCCTAGGCTCAGTCGGGCAGCCCCACGCATTCTCACAGCCTCTGAAAAAAGAAAAAGGAGGGTAATTGTTGTAGGCGACTCCCTTCTGATGGGGACAGAGGGCCCAATATGCAGACCTGACCCATCCCACAGGGAAGTCTGCTGCCTCCCTGGGGCCCGGGTAAAAGACATTACCAGGGAACTCCCTGGTCTGGTTCGGACCTCTGATTATTACCCATTGCTGGTTGTGCAGGTTGGCAGCGATGAGATTGCAGAGAGAAATCCAAAGGCAATCAAAAGGGACTTCAGGGCACTGGGACTATTAGTGGAAGGATTGGGAGCACAGGTAGTGTTTTCCTCAATCCCTTCAGTGGCAGGGAAATACACTGAAAGGAACAGGAAAACACACCTGGTTAATACGTGGCTCAGAGGCTGGTGCCATCAGTGGAATTTTGTTTTTTTTGACCATGGGGAGGTTTACATGGCACCGGGCTTGCTAGCGACAGATGGTTTCCAGCTATCTCAAAGGGGTAAAAGAATCCTCGCTCGTGAGATGGCAGGGCTCATAGAGAGGGCTTTAAACTAGGTTTGAAGTGGGTAAGGGATAAAACTAGGTGCACCAGAGATGAGCCTGGGGGCAGCGTGCCGATGTTAGGGGTGGATTCGATAACCCAGCTCAAATGCATCTATGCCAATTCACGCAGCATAGGCAATAAACAGGAGGAGCTGGAAGCCATCGTGCAGCAGGATAGATATGACTTAGTCGCCATCACGGAAACATGGTGGGACAATTCCCATGACTGGAGTGCTGCAATGGATGGCTACAAGCTCTTCAGAAGGGATAGGCAAGGTAGAAGACATGGTGGGGTGGCTCTCTATGTTAGGGAATATTTTGACTGTACAGAGCTACACGATTCTGACGACAAGGTGGCGTGCTTATGGGTGAGGAAGAGAGGGAAAGCCAATAAGGCAGATATTGTGCTGGGAGTCTGTTATAGACCACCCAACCAGGTTGAAGAGACGGATGAATAGTTCTACAAGTGTCTGGCAGTAGTCTCAGAATCATAGGCCCTTGTCCTCATGGGGCACTTTAACTTTCCAGACATCTGCTGGAAATACAACACAGCAGTGAGTAAACAATATAGGAGGTTCCTGGAGTGTGTGGAAGATAACTTCCTGACACAGCTGGTAGGTGAACCAACCAGGGGAGGAGCCTTGCTAGATCTATTGTTTACGAATAGGGAAGGACTGGTGGGAGGTGTGATGGTCGGAGGCCATCTTGGGCTTAGCAACCATGAAAAGATAGAATTTTCAATTCTTGGTGAGGCAAGGAAGGTGGTCAGCAAAACCACCACTATGGACTTCCGGAGGGCAAACTTTGGCCTCTTCGAGGCACTGGTTGAGAAAGTCCCTTGGGAGACGGTCCTGAAGGGCAAAGGGGTCCAGGAGGGATGGACATTCTTTAAGAAGGAAATCTTAATGGCTCAGGACCAGGCTATTCCCATGTGCTGCAAGTCGAACCACCGAGGAAAACGACCGGCCTGGCTGAACGGGGAGCTTTTGCTAGGAGTCAAGAAAAAAAGGAGAGTTTATCATCTCTGGAGGAAAGGGCTGGCAACTTGGGAGGAGTATAGAGATCTTGTTAGATCATACAGAGAGAAAATTAGAAAGGCAAAAGCTCAGCTAGAACTAAATCTGGCCACTATTGTAAGGGACAACAAAAAATGTTTTTACAAATATGTTAACAGTAAAAAGAACCCCAAGGAGAATATCTATCCTTTAATAGATACAGAAGGGAATGTAGTAACCAGAGATGAGGAAAAGGCTGAGGTACTTAATGCCTTCTTTGTCTCAGTCTTTAATAGGGAGACCAGTTATCCTCAGGGTACTCCACCCCCTGAGCTGGAAGGTAAGGATAAAGAGCAGAACATACCCCCCTTAATCCAGGAGAAAATAGTGACCTACTATGCCATCTGGACACTCACAAATCTATGGGTCCTGATGGGATCCATCCAAGAGTACTGAGGGAACTGGCAGAGGTCCTTGCCAAGCCACTCTCTATCATCTATCAGCGATCCTGGTCAACAGGGGAGGTCCCAGAGGACTGGAGGCTTGCCAATGTGACTCTGATTTACAAGAAGGGTCAGAGGGAGGATCTGGGGAACTACGGGCCTGTCAGCCTGACCTCAGTCCCAGGGAAGATTATGGAACGGTTTATCTTGAGAGCACTCACATGGCAAGTCCAGGATAAGAAGGGGATCAGGCCCAGTCAGCATGGGTTTACGAAAGGCAGGTCCTGCTTGACCAACCTGATCTCCTTCTATGACCAGGTGACCCGCCTAGTGGATGAGGGAAAGGCTGTGGATGTTATTTTCCTTGACTTCAGCAAGGCCCTTGACACTGTCTCTTGTGGCATACACCTTGAGAAGCTGGTGTCTCGTGGCTTGGATAACTGTACTCTTCGCTGGGTCAAAAACTGGCTGGATGGACGAGCCCAGAGGGTTTTGGTGAATGGGGTGAAATCCAGTTGGTGGCGGGTCACAAGTGGTGTTCCCCAGGGCTCGGTGTTGGGGCTGGTTCTGTTTAATATCTTTATCGATGATTTGGATGAGGGGATTGAGGGCACCCTCAGCAAGTTTGCAGATGACACCAAGTTGGGAGGCAGGATCGCTCTGCTTGAGGGTAGGGAGGCTCTACAAAGAGATCTGGACAGGCTGGATTGATGGGCCGAGGCCAATCATATGAAGTTCAACAAGGCCAAGTGCCAGGTCCTGCACTTGGGTCACAGCAACCCCATGCAGCGCTACAGGCTTGGGGAAGAGTGGCTGGAAAGCTGCCTGGTGGAAAAAGACCTGGGGGTGCTGGTTGACAGCCGGCTGAATATGAGCCAGCAGTGTGTCCAGGTGGCCAAGAAGGCCAACGGCATCCTGGCCTGTATCAGAAATAGTGTGGCCAGCAGGAGCAGGGAGGTGGTTGTTCCCCTGTACTGGGCACTGGTGAGGCCGCACCTCGAGTCCTGTGTTCAGTTTTGGGCCCCTCACTACAGGAAAGACGTTGAGTTGCTCGAGCATGTTCAGAGAAGGGCAACCAAGTTGGTGAGGGGGCTGGAGCACAAGTCTAATGAGGAGCAGCTGAGGGAACTGGGGCTGTTTAGCCTAGAGAAGAGGAGGCTGAGGGGAGACCTTACTGCTCTCTACAACTACCTGAAGGGGGGGTTGTAGTGAGGTGGGTGCTGGTCTCTTCTATCAGGTGGCTGGAGATAGGATGAGAGGAAATGGCCTCAAGTTGCCCCAGGGGTGGTTTAGGTTGGATATTAGGAAAAATTTCTTTACCGAGAGGGTTGTCAGACATTGGAATAGGCTGCCCAGGGAAGTGGCTGAGTCACCATTCCTGGAGGTATTCAAAAAGCAAGTAGATGGAGTACTTCAGGACATGGTTTAGTGAGCATGGTTGATGGTTGGACTCGATGATCTTGAAGGTCTTTTCCAACCTAAATGATTCTATGATTCTATGACTCCACCATCTTCCTAGATGTATTTTTTATTTTACTGTCAGTATAGTATTCCTTTGAAGCACTATGCTAGTTCCATTGTCTGTAATGACACCCTTCATGTGTGAGAAGTGTGCCTAGATCATGCACAAGTATAAGTAACATTAGGGGCTTTGTATTTCAACGATAAGAGAACTTGAAGATATACCTCAGTAACATTTTGATAACATTTCCTCTTTATGCTTGGTGAAATGGTAATAATCCATTTCAAGACCCAGAAAAAAAAAAGAAATAGATAGCTACCTTTGTATTTTCCTTTTAGAGACAAAATTTCTCTAAGTATTAATATACTTTTTTGGCTCACTGAACTTGAAGTATTTTCTGGGAATAAATGGACCCCAGGCATGTTTAGTTTTGCAGTTACATGCATGTTCATTCTGATCAATTCTGCTGATCATGACCACACAGAGATAGCCAAAACCATTAACAAATTAAAAACACACTATACAGCCTAGTCCCAACTCTGAATTAACATCTCCAGGAACAAAGGCATTGAAAGTAAGAAAAACAGCTGGGCTAAATGTTGTACACCTGCAAGATCAACACAAAAAGGGAAAAAATTATCATATTTCATTGTTTTTTCCTCTGCATTGAATTGGATTGAATTCACATAGTCATCTAAGGATTAAATGTTAGCAAATTTTCACACTTATGAATCTACCTATGCTGAAGTAAAAAAGTTAGCTAATGCGTTCCTAGGAGTACACGTTCTTCCTAATCTCCAGTTTCTCCTGCGACACAGCCCCTTGGCCACTACTGTAAAAGCTTCGTTGTTACATGCAGCTGAACCGCTCATTAGTACAGTAGTTGATAGCATTGCATAAGGCAGCACACATACTGTGTTGGAGTGGAAGATAAGAAAGAAAATGAAAGTAGTAATTTTCTTTTGCTCAGGCTTTTTCTCCACTTTGATGTGATTTGTTAGAATGAACTTAGTAATTTGGTAGCATTCTTTTTTCCCCAGTCAAGTTCCAGCAGTACTTTAATGGTGCCCCGGGGTGCCTGTCACTCTCTGACATCTGTTACAGTTGAAGGCCATCAGCTGGGTTTGCATGTTGAAAACAAATTCTCAGTGGGTTCTGCAATTTCTCTGCGCAGTTGCTGTGCAGCGAAGTAGTATCTATTGATCATTGACTGGAACTGTGGTAGGTCAACAATTACTGCTGATGGGAGCTCTCCTGCGCCTTAGTGCAGCAGCACGCATTTATGTTGCTCTAAATGAGCAGGTGGAGGGGAGGGTACTTGGGCATATGAGACAAGGAAAGGCTCTGCACAAGAAGCACTTTTATAAACAAAGAAACTTTAAAGCACTTAAACATGTAAAATTAAAACCGCATTATCTAATACAGAGTATCCACCTGACACAGGAAAAAAAAAAAAAAGGTCAGGAAAATGGAGACATACACAAGATTAAATTAAATATGTACATCAAAAAGTTAGAGATGATAATGAATTATTCCTAAGCTCTCTCAATACTCCATCCTAGATCTGATGTTTCAAATAAAAACACACACATAAGGAATTAAAGAAGTACTAACGTATTCTGAGAAGTACTAAAATAGTTTCTGCTTAGAAGTGAAGCTATTTTAGACAGTATTTCTTCCCTTCCCTTTTACAACATTATAAGATTTTGCAACTTCAATCAATTCAATTCCACACTATAGTCAAAAATTACCATGCTAATTGTAGGTGGGAGAATAGTAGGTGATTGCACATTTTTAAACAGTGCTATGCGGATTTAGACACTTGGGGGTTTTTTGAGAGAAAATAGAGAGCATGCAATTCAAGCCAGTAATTTGGCAATGAGGTGGAATAACACATGGTAATTTGTATCAGAAGAGGTAATACATAAATATCAAGCTGGTTTCACTGCCCAGAGCCTTGGTATTATGGCAATTGGATTTCCCAAACAAAGATCTTGTTTCAACCTTGGTTACTAAGTGCAAATGGCCACCGGCAAGTACCTTGAATGAAGGCAGTTTGTGAAACTTCACTGTCAAGTCTGTTGGACAGTTAAAAAATCTGATTTCTATCTTTCTATCTCTTTCACTCTGGAAAGAAACAAACCGTGTTTAAAGGATATACTCTATCAACCATGCCTAATGCACTGCTGCCAGAAACAGGACCAGGAAAGCTGTTCTCAAGCTCCCTGGGCCAGCTCATATGTGGTTCTGTGTCTCTACCCAGCATGATCAAGGTCTCTGTTTCTTCCCCCCAACACCTCCTGGTGAGGAGGCTTCCTCTCCTGCCAGGCTACATGACCACCAGCACCAGGAGCTACTGCCTGGGGGAGGAGGTCCAGAGGGGCTAGAGTTCCCTCACCTTCCCATCATCTCTGTATCTCTGGTCTCTCAAATAAGCCTGAACTCACAGAAAAATGTAGGTCTTCTCCTTTCTGAGCAGAAATGATACTTTGCCTCTGAAGTAAGCTGTAACACACCTTGTACTGGTACATTTGGTAAAGAAGTACAAAAAAGCCCTGACTTCATCTTGTAAGCCACTCATGAACAGAGCAGAGACACTCAGTCTACAGTATTTATGTTTTCACCAACTCTATTCCCCATTTTGACATGAAAAGGACACTAAAGAACACACAGACTGACAGACTTTCTTCTACAAGCAGACCACTCCCTCCATCTGGAGAAAAGAGCCTTTGCCACTCTTACCATGACACATTAAGGATGCCTTTGCTTCATGGCACCTGAGCAGAGAGCAGGGACAGGGGGAAACAGGAGTTAGGCACTGGTGTTTTTCCATCAACAAGCAAGAAAGTATTAACCAGAAACAAATGTAAATAGAAGAAAATACATTGTTTGTTTTAAATCATAGCAGACATTTAAATTAGGAGGCTGCACTCGAAATATCAGAAATGCCTAGAAAATAACAGGACAAATGACTGACAAAATCAAATCTGAAATTTACGAAAGTACAAGCAAGAGCTGCTTGAATTACTCACAGCACTATGACTTAGGCAGAGGAGCTTAAAGCATTTCTAATAGTGCCTCTTTCCACTAATTACAATGACACTACATGAATTAAACCATGGCAACAGTCTTGTTGCTTTCAAACAAAGAACATGATTTAAAACTTGTAATAAGAAAGAAAGTAAGAGACAGAATTACGAATTAAGTAGAATGAAAAGGTTTGTGAATTCAGTCATACCTAAACGAATAGTTGGTAATAACTACAATATTTAAGATGCTCTCTTTTGGAACAATAACAACATGGTGCTTCCTCTGCATTGCTTAAAATTTTGAAAGCATAGAAAATACAGCAGGGGCATAAACTTTTTTCTCTTAGAAATGTTTCTATTTGTTTCATAGTCAGCAATTCTAAACCATGATTGAATACATAAAAACATCTTTTCCGCATCTCTAAAAAAGCTGTTTTCCCTTCCTGTGTTTAAAAGGACACAGCAAAGTGCAAGTAGCTTGGGACACAGTTCTAGTGCTGATAACACCAGCAGCATCAGTCACAGCAAGTACAATTATATCAGCATAAATCAAGTCAAATGCAGACACACACGGTTTATCCAATCAACTGATAAACTGTTCAGACTGCATTTTTCCTCTTTTGCTCTAGACATTTCCGAAAAAGTTTGCCACACGCAACCACAAACACTATTTTTGTGGCCTCTGGTTATAACCTCATGCCTTTCTGCTTCTAGACTGCAGTGCTTCAAATTCACTATCATGTCTCCAGTATACAAAGGCTTCAGTTTAGCCTAACCTGGTTTTCTTACCAAAATCTATTAGCTTTCTTTGCCAAGCCTGTACTCTGGATATCACAGGAATCTACCACAGCAGATTTGCTGCACTTCTATGTCATGGTTTAACCCCAGCCAGCAACTAAGCACCACGCAGCCGCTCACTCACTTCTCCCCCCACCCAGTGGGATGGGGGAGAAAATCAGGAAAAGAAGTAAAACTCCTGGGTTGAGATAAGAATGGTTTCATAGAACTGAAAAGAAGAAACTAATAATGATAATGATAACACTAACAAAATTACAATAGCAATAGTAAAAGTATTGGAACATACAAGTGATGCACAATGCAATTGCTCACCACCCGCTGATCGACGCCCAGTTAGTCCCTGACCAGCGATCCCTCCATCCCCACTCCCCCCAGTTCCTATACTAGATGGGACGTCCCATGGTATGGAATACCCCTTTGGCCAGTTTGGGTCAGGTGCCCTGGCTGTGTCCTGTGCCAACTTCTGGTGCCCCTCCAGCTTTCTCGCTGGCTGGGCATGAGAAGCTGAAAAATTCTTGACTTTAGTCTAAACACTACTGAGCAACAACTGAAAATATCAGTGTGTTATCAACATTCTTCTCACACCAAAGTCAAAAACATAGCACTATACCAGCTATTAGGAAGACAATTAACTCCATCCCAGCTGAAACCAGGACAACATTCTATCTATGTTGTTGTCTTCCAGTACCACAAGATTATCTCTCAACAACTTCAGCTCACTCTCAAAATCTTCTATGTTTTCTACCTCCTTCTGAAGCTCTTTGTAAATCTCACTTTTATGTGCTTTGGGGGGTGTGGTGAGGGGAGTTTGTCTGGGGGGTTTGTTATTAGTTTTTAAATCTTATTCAGTTTATCTTATTCAAATCTCTCTTGCCCAGTTAAATAAAAAGAAAGCAATCAAATAACCCTGGAAACCTTTTTATTGTTGTTGCTTTTGCTAACACTTCATTCTTTCATTCAGGTTGTTTCATCTTTTTGTTTCTTTCTGGCACCCAGCAGCATGACACATGCTGGTTCACCCCCAGTTTCAGACCTATCTGGAGAGAATCTGCAACAATGAAAGAAAGGCTCCAAATTCTTCTTCCTTTGCCATTATTACATAAAAAAACGTGCAATGTGATCAGCAATACAGAATTTTAAAATGCAGTTAATGACCTTTTTTTAGCCTTTACTTGGAAGCTTCTTTTAACGGTATAAACCAAGTCTAGTCACTTCACCAAGAATTTAAAAATATATAAACAAAAGCTATGGTTTCATATTCTCACATAATAATACCCAGATAGAAGATTTATCTATTTATTTATTGTATTTAGGTATCATTTCTAGACTATTGTTTCTATTTTCTTTGCCCACATTTTGACTAAGAGAATTGACAGGTTATATAAGTGTAGGCCTTTTGAGTGGTATAAAAACCCACTAGATTTCTCACACTGACAATAACAGCTAAGAGACAGAAAAAGCAGCAGCTTAGCAAATGTTAAACTGCTCTATGAAAATGGGTTCTGTATGGATACTGAGCTAAGTTTCCCATTTAGCACCCTAATGAGCAAAAAGAAAAAGAATTTGAAAAATCAAATTCTTATAATTCATGTAATTTGCATAATATGCATTTTTAGGTCTCTGCAACATTGCAAAGAACTACCATATGGACTAATGCTGCTAATCCTGCTTGAGACCACAAATGTAATGAGACAATTTAAGTAAGCCAGGGGATAAGCTGTGCTCTTCCCTGTGATGTTGAATTTCATGAATAAAAAGGAACAAGAATTACCATTAGCAGCCTTTGTAAAAGTAGCAGAAACACTCCTAAGAAAGGAAAAGCAATTGAAATTGCACAAAGTGCATGCCACAAAGTATATTAAAGTATGCCTGGAGAGAAGCAAAAACTGTATTTAAATTGGATAAATGCAGTGTACCTTGCTCTTTTGCAGTTTAAATTGCAATGCAGTTCCAAATCAGTCAGATAATTTAAAATAAAAAAGAATAATGGACACTCTTTCCATATCACTGGCTACATGGAAAGCAAATTTTGCTGAAGTAATCCAATTATTCTTTCTACTATTTAATTTGATAGCATGCTGCCTCCAACTAATTATCAGAAAAGTTGGACAGATGTAGTTCCATAGGAATTATGCTGGTACCAGCAGCTAACATTCAAATACCATGTAGGAACCAGCGAGTGGAACACTTCATTCCTGTACAGTGTTACTTGTTGACATAAAGCTTTTGCTCAGAGGTACTCAGGCTCCAGCAGATCCTCTGATGACTCTTATTCTGGTGATTTAAGATTTTACCTTCTCTAGATACCTCACAGACATCTGGCTTGTGCCAGAGATGCCCAGCTATACCTCAGCTACCCCAATTCCTAGACTGACATTTTGGGCCAACATTGAAAAAGGGGCTTTGCTGGCCCGTCAGCATGTGAGCCTGAGGTAAGGAGATGTCCACTTTGGTCAGTTCAAGCTGCCACAGCTCAATCAATCAGGCGTTGTCCATGAGGGACCTGGACCTTTGCTGGACAAATCTCTGGAGACAGTGTCTGCTGTGGTAGCATACACAGTGCTTTTCTGGACCTTACATTTTAGTAGACTGTGACACGTTAATCGTGGCTACTGTCAATGGATGAAATAAGAAGAAGAAGATCTAAGAGTTCCTCAGAGATTGTTAATATTTTTATTTTTAAACATTATTTTTGCTAATGGGACTATATGTTATGTAGAACAGGTAAAAGTTGTTATATATTTTTATTTGGGATCCAGTATGACTTCTGCCAGTCTCTGACAAAGTTTCCATTTGACTCAACAGAACAGGTCTGCATCCTAAAAGTGGCTGCTTTTTTTCTTTCTTGGCTTTTTTTTTTTCCTTTTGGGAGAATAGGCAGTAATTTTTAAACACCATTAGAAGACTGTATCTCTTGCATAGGGCTGTGCAAGAAAACTGATTTACCAAACTAGCTGCTAAGTCAGAGTCCTATCAATTTGTTTAAAAATTCAAGTTGAAAGGAAAAGCCATTATTTCCCCTCCACTAAATCAAAACTTTTTTTAAAAAAAATGGGCATCAAATGGGACAATTTCTTGTATCACAGAAGTCAAATGTTCTGTCACAGCTCTGAAATGTAACTCTTATCAAAAGTACAAGAGATATTTGTTGCTAGGGATGTGTTATGTACGAGGTCTTCCTAAATAATCTGAGAAAACAGTCCATGCATATCTACCTTTTAATTCCTTGTTCATATTCATCCATTCAGTCCAGTAATTCACCTTCTCCCTGATGGACCGCTATTAACAATTAAGATAATCATTGCAGCAGTGCTACTTTCATGCAGACCCACAGCGTTTGACTTTTTTCTATTCAGCCCAAATGACTGATAATTTTTTCTCTCTTTCTCTTTTTTTTAAAGATCCAACTGTTTCTTTCTGAAACTTAGTGTTTCTGGTCATAATGAAATAAATTCTTTTACCCTTGCTTATTAAGACACAATTTTCCCATGAAGGGACATTCAAGAAAATGGAACCTTCAGTTTTTATAGGCTCCTATCATTAGATATTTCCCACTGTTAGTGTAAACACACAAATTACAACCTACACTCATGGCTACTGAAACTACAGAGATCTTCAAGTAAAATTCTCCACAGTAAACTTCAGTGTCTATCTTATTTTGCTTCCCCACTCTTCCCCTGCAAAACTGATGGGTGAGTTTAAGAACATGAATCTGCAAAGACTGATAGAGTAACTTTAGTTGCAGACGGAGGGATGTGGCCCTCAGCGTTGTGTGTACACAAAACAGTCATTTGCACTTCGCTATGCAGATTTTAGGAGTCTGATATCATATCTACTGTCCCAAAATCTGCATCAGGCTCTAAAAAGATCATCAGGAATAAATAAAAAGAACAACAGCAAAGGTGTGTTACATTTAGCTTTGCTGAAAAGCAACAGGAGCTTAGTGGAGTCAGTAAGCAAAGATTCCCCACTTCAAATGTAATAAGGCAGTATTTTTTGAAAGCAGACTCTGAAATACAAGGCAATTTTGCACAGACCAGCACTGATACAGTGGGCCTTGGGGCTTCCCCCTTTACAGAAATCAAAGGAAAAGAACCATCAGCGTCCTCTGCGTGTCCTTCCTTTGCTTTTTCTGTACCTTTCTGTCCGACTTTTCACCTTGTCGACTTTGTTTTAACTGGGAATTTTCTTCCAGACTTACTTATCCATCAAGGTTAAGACATGAACAAATACAAAATAGTAACATGGAAATCATTAGAAATTCCAGCCTATCAGGAGAAATTGCCTAAAAAATTGTCACATTTCCTAGAAAAAAAAATTTGAATTTGGAGGCAGTTGCCACAAGCCCTACCCAAACTTGCCTGTGATCTGTGAATGAATATGCTAGTTATTACCTCAGGCTGCAAGCTACAAAGTTACTTGAAGCTGGAATGAATTATCAGATATTAACACCATTACAGTAGCATACACTAATGAAATTTTTACTTACACTAAATCTGTCTCGGTGTCCTCCCATTAAGTGGAAGACATGAGCCCAGGAAAACTTGTAAGTGATTTTTTTCTGTTATTATTTTTTTAAAAAAAAAAAAAAGAAAAAAGAAAAAATACTGGAAATATTTTATAAGATAGTGGACCCATTAGAAATCTGAAAGCACACCCTTCTAATAGTTTTATAGTCCTTTCTTTTTTCGTTACTGACAGTGAACTTATTAACACTGTTCCTTGTAAACCATTAAAAAACCTTTACTGATACTTGCTTCATATGCTCAGAAATCCTGCCTTTGAATACAAAAAAATAAAAAGCTTATATTTTTCAAAAACCCAATAATGTGATCTATTCACAACTACTATCCAACTCCATCCCTTTATGATGAGATAATTCTCAAAATATCTTCTCCTCTAGACTTTTGTTGAGCCTCAGAGGAAGGTTTGCCCCATGGACCCGCCAGTAACCCTCCTGGTGAATGTCCCCCCCCAGAACCTGTGCGTTCAGCCACCCAGAAGCCCATCTACTGCATCACCAACCCCCACCCCTCCAACATGTTCGTAGCCACCAAGACAGCACCAACACCCTCCACTGTGCCTTCTGTTCAAGGAATTTCAATAAAAAACTGTAAACTAAACCACTTTATCTCAGTTTTCCAGAGGAAGAGGTGTGCATATACAGTCATTCACCATCAGCTGTAGTGGGTGATGACCACCCAGTCATCAGCTAAGGCTAGAAGGTAGCTGAGAAACATGAAATGGGAAGTCCTAGAGGATCAGACTGACAGTGCAATTAGTATAGGATTTGTCTATGACCGGACCAGTACTGTAAAAAAAAAAAAAAAAAGAAAGCTAATAATAGACAGATGGGATAATCCGTCTATCAATATTTAGAAACTGGATAACAGTCTGATACACAAAGTTTTCCCCTGCTTCTTACACCAAAAAGCAGCTTGTCCACCTCAGAAAGACTATATAAATTATTCTGAGAACACTTATGTCATTTATATATCCCATGAACCTGTCTTCACCTCTACCCTGTAACAAAGTCAGTATCAAGAAAAGTACTGATAAAGGAATTTATTAAATAGTGAATTCATAATAACATAACATTGATACCCAGAAACTGAGAAGTTTATAGTTTTATAGTTCATTACCAGCTAGCATAGTAACTGACAATTTTTGAATGATGCTCTGAAATAACATTCTTTAAGCAATTTCCAGTGAACTACATAAAAAGGAAAATAAACTGCACTTCTCCCTATTCTATACAATAAAATCTGTTCCTAGTTTAATTTTGTGGAACACAAATATACATAAAAGAAAGGGAGTGTAAAAATGCAATATATTGTCCTACAAGCATAGTTAAATCGTAAAGTTTTGCTAAAATATTTTCCTTTCTCCACTGAAAGCATTCTCTTGCGAAGTCCTGAGATTCCTCTGCTATCCATCTCTCCTTGTATATTTTACAGGAGACTTTTCTGGCTGCATATTGCAAAAGGAAATGTGTCATTGTCATTAAATTCTTTTCAAAGTATCATTGCTGAGCATGTTGGAAGTATTTTCTATGCTCTGCATGAATGACAGGCTGCGTGTCCCAGGCATCAGCTGTGTGCAGTTCATTAGTGCTACAACTGCAGCAAATCAGATGACTGTTTTACAGTGCTCTTCAAAGGCAGCGATAAGCAGCCAGCTTTCACTGGCTGAGGAAAAGATGATTACTACAGCCACAAACTATGGCTTTTTTTTTCTTTTTTTTTCCCTAGAAAACAAGTTGTCAGCCAAAGAAAAGAAGAATGAAAAATAGATTTCTAAGAGACATGGAGACCTTTACAAGAAACTTTTCTAAACAGGGCAAAATGGAGAATGGGAAATTTTTTGCAGAAAATTGTTTGCTGGAAATTTTTCTGGAACAATTCTCTATTCTTCCTTGGTACTTTGCTTTATAATTTGGAGAGCTTTTTAGGGAAATCTAACATAGGGTCAGGAGCATCCAATATCTGGAAAGGGTACACAGAGACACTTTGCTTGCAGGAAGTATACTTGAAGTTTCCTTAAATGTATTCATATTATACACTTTAAATTTGACTTGTAATTACTAATTCACATGGCTTTTCTATAAACCTGGTTATTAATGTATGCAGTGGGTTCATTGCATTACCAGTAGCTCAATTTCTTCTAATGGTTTGCTGTATGACTAGATCTTCATGAATGGAAATTGAACCAGTAGATTCAAGTCTTCCATGCACCCTAATATTTTGCACACATAGATGGGGAAAGACTGGAGCAAGAGTCTCTTAGATCTTGTTTACATAGAACCATTTTGAAAATTAGTTATCCTTACACTAAAGGATAGGATATTCCTTACCAAAAATACTAGACAAAGCATTTTTAAGGGGTAGAAAGGAATGTTTTACAAAATGCTCTATTAGTTCTCTAAAAGCAATTCATCAGGTTTAAATTTGAACTCATGAATACTTTCAGAAACTCTTAGAATCAAGGTAGAGTATTGGAGGGGACAGAAAACTTCCAATCTGCCAAATCATACTACTAAGAACTACAGAATGAGATGTAAACAGGTACATACAGAAGTTTTAAGCATAAACATGACTGGTTTCTGCATGCATTTGCCAAAGCAACCTGCTTCTCTTGAGGTATATCTGACAACCTCTCCTATAGTTCAGGACACTAACAATACCAAAGCAAGTTTGTGGACCCATATGCTACCATATGACAAAATACACATTTAAAGAACAAGAGCATGACGCTTCTGTCAGCATGCCCCATTTAAAAAAGTACTGGAATCTAAACATCACTTGATCTTTCTGAAGGACCTCAAACCTAAACATCTGGCACCCCTACTATAAAATTCTCATGTCTTTTTTGCTTCTTCCTTTCAATTTTGGAGAAGTAAAACTGCAGGAAAGTTCATAACAAACTGCAAAGCAAAAGACTTCAGGCTCGATAGGCACAGTCCACACTTCCTTTGTTTCTAAAGTCAGTTCAGATAAGCTTGTGACAAGAGATTGCTCAGCTACTGGGAGATTTGTATTTAAACATAATTAAAAAAAAAAAATCATTCTTGAATGGCTATTGGTAAGTGGCAGGTTTGACAAGACATCAGGTAGATGAATAATGCAGATTCTATTCAGGAAACCAGCTGTCAAATTTGGTCCAAGCTCACAACATTTCTACAACTGAGTACTTTCTTTTCATAAGCATCTTGCAAAAAAAAAAAAAAAAAAAAAAAAAAAAAGGAATTTTTTTTGCCCACACTGAAAGGGTTTCCAGTTCAAAGAGTAACAACACACAATAAAAGAAAGACCACACACACACCTCATGTTTGATTACGGCTTTAGGCATACCATCTGAGATGTGAAATAAAAAAAAAAAAAAAAAAAAAATTAAAAAAAAAGAAGCTGTATTTGATCACCATTCCTGCTAAGGAAACATGAAATTCTTTTGATCCAATAAAACACATAGATTAACAGCTGGAATGAGAACTGTCAAATCTCAAGCAAAATCCTATTTTGTCCCTGACAAAGCAGAAATGATTTCTTCAAGAGGGAAAAGTATCTTTTTGACCAACCTTATTCTTTTTACAGTTTGTTTCATTTCTTCACAGGAATAGGTAAACTCTTCATTTCTACACCAAGCAAAACATGCCACAAACAGATCAAATATAGATTTGACACAATCCAAGTAAGAGAAATGCATCCTACAATACATGAAAGGAATCCTAGAATAGAAAAAAAACAACTTTTAAACAGGTATTTAGAGTTTATGTCTGAGAAAACGCTGCCTATATTCAAATGACAACCAAGTATCTCACTTATTTGACTTTTTCTTTAGTTGTTTATCTTTTATATACATACCGATACAATTCACCAGAGAATTGCATGACATATTACAATGATGGAGAGCACTCAGCTGAAACAGTCGAGACAATGTTAGACTCTTTGTTAGCAAGCAGTTAGTTTGCATCTAAAACCCCTGTATTTATTATCAGGATTTTTTAAATCTCCCAGTGTTCTGATCCATTTCAAAAAGCGGAAGATTTAGGCTTCTTTTAGGTTGATAAGGGAATTCATGCTCTTTGATGGACTTTAATGGTATGTCACATGCATGTATAACCAGGTTAATACTGAAGACAGAGTGTAAGATTTCAAGTAGCTGTAGTTGCGCATTTAGCTTAAGTTTACTTGGCTTATGCTTAAACAGCCCTAGTTTTGTACACTTTGACAGAATAAGGTTATAGCTTAAATTAATAAATAAAGTAAACAGGGCCAATTAAATGCATACAAAACTTTCCCTAGTGTGCTTGTGGGTACGTTTGCAGTGCTTGGTTATTTTTTTCTTATGGTAAGTAAGCAGATCTGTTCCAGAGCAGAGCTTTTATCACTCGTATCTTTTTTCAGGTCACATGCCTGAAAAATGGTACACTGTGGGAGTTCAAGGCATTGCTTATAATACATTGCAAACCTTTGTTACCATTAAAATAATTTAAATACTTTGAAATAAATCTCTCTGCTCCTAGAGGTTTTAATTTTCTATGCCTATTCTACCTTCTATGGAGCACGTGGTCATAATTCTCTTTTAAAATCCCATATTAGTGCTGTGCAAAACACTGATTAATTAAACAGCACCAATGATAAAGAAAACTACCAAGATAAATACACAATCCTTCTTGTGGAAGGTATGCAACAGGGATGATTATTACCGTAGATGGTAGATTCCTCACGTGCAGCAGCCTGGAGGGGACTGGTGCCCTCCCAAGTGACACAACTTTTGACAAAGAAAAACCTCATAGGCATCCATTGAAGAAAAGCGATGTTTCAGTGATTTTTCTCTACAGACATTTCATTCGCTCTCTTCTATACTGCATATACAATGTCTTCCCAGTGCTATTCCACCCTCTCTACTACACGTTTCCACATTTCTTTCAGCTGTGGGCAGCATCTCACCAGGTCCCTGGCTCTGACTGGGCAAGCCATGCCACTCGGGAAACTGGCAGCATTTACGTGGGACCTCACTGCCTTCCACAACATAGGCTCCCTTGTGGAGGAGCAATAGGCAGGATCTGACCTCAGGCTGTAAACTCGTGCATGGACTGTGCAACGAGCTTGACACGTGGGCCCTTCGTGAATGATTTGTGACTCGAACAGTAGAAACAACAATAGCAATGTTTTTGATAATCTGGTTGTAATTCATCAATTGATTCCAATATAATCCACAGATGACTTGACTTCTTAAAGAAGGTTAAGGCCTCCAGCATTCAGCTGTAGGTAAGTGCTGTAACTGTAAATTGCTCTTTTTTTCTTTAAGAGAAATAAGGGGGTGAGCTAGGGCGAAGTTTTTATTGATCTGAGCTTCAGGAAAGAGAATTTGAAGGAACAACAAACAGTGTTGCGGCTATAAAACTTACTGCTTAGCACCTTCAGGTAACACACTGTATTTGAGAAGATTAATTCAATTGTGATCAAATCCAACCCAAAGTTCTTTCATTCCCCTGTAATTTCCAGCCATCCATTGTTCACCCATTTAATAAACTGCCACTTGCTTCCCAGGCTCCAAAAAAGCATCAGGCAGGTCACTATTGAGGCTATAAAGACAAAACCAATGATTACAAAGTTCCTAACATTGTCGTAACTCTTTTCTGAAGGCAAACTAGCACAACTCCTGACTCCGTCCACACACAGACGACTGGATGGGCAAACAGAGCGTGTTTGCCCACAGTAGCTTTAATCAGTTACAATCAAACTAATTTTGATTTTAAACACTTCACAAGGAGGTGGCAGCCTTAAAAACTTAATCACTTACAAGCACATAATCTGAAATAAGAGTCATTTGATAAACCCATGCTGCTATAATCATTATCCAGTATTCCTTGTTCATATTACACTCCCACAAAACAAGCATTTCCAAGCATCCCCTTCTGATGTACAAACATAAGGAGAGCAAAAATTACATGTGGGAACCTTAACTAAATGACAGTAGAAGTAATCAAGCTGAAAAACATCTGCCATTACTGGCTGTGTAGTGAAGTTTGTTCTAAAAACTACAGTGTGGGAGGCTTATCTCTTGAGCAGAGAAAAAGGTATCCTGGCTTAGCAGCAAGGAGAACCAGCAAAGCCCAAACCTTCAAATGCACATCAGCTTCCTCCACCAGCAATCGCACTGTGTGGCCTCAAGCCTGCCATCCAATATGCTTCAGCATCCATGTGCATGAAGACATTTCCTACTATTAATATTACCACAGTATCCAGCAGCTTTTTTATTCAGCCAGGGCACCTGCGCACCGTGTCATGCAGCCACACGGTGTGAGAAATAAGCACTTCTCATTTAAGCAGACAATTTTCTGCCCTGCTGCTGCCACCTTCTATTCTGCTCAGAGGTCCTGCCAGCACCAGGCACTTGGGAGGTGCCACACTTTGGCCTTCAGTATTTCCAGAAATTCAAATATTTTGAGGTTCTGCTCATGCACTGGGACAGTTTCTGGACAGTCTCTGGGCAGGCGCAGAGACTTTTCAAAGGGAAAGATGAGGCAGAGGAAGAGCTTCTCCTCACCTGAAAAGTAATGAAAGCCAGTCTGGACAACTCAGCTGTGCATGTGCCTACAGGGAAAGGGGGCATATGTTGCTGATGACAAACTGTCTTGCAAGAGGAGAGCTGCCAAACGCAGTCTGCTTTTGAAATTCCTTGGAGATAATATCAATCTCAGGCTGCGACCAGCAAGAAGCTATCTAGGTGCATAGTCTGAAAGCTACATCACATTCTCTGCAGCCTGGGGAGGCAAACCCCCTCTCTTTTGCTCTTGCTCCTTCTTTTGTCTTTCACTGCTGTCTTTCCCCGTTCCTTCCCCATCCAGAGAAACTAGGAGGAAAGCAGCTCGCTGACTTGGTTTGTCCTGTGCCAGGATCTAGGCCCAGCTGCGTGAGGTCTCATTTAAACAACAAAATGCTTCTTATAGTGAAGTAGTCCTTCTTGTTAAAGCATTTGCCAAAGGCGTTCAGTGACACAAAGCATATTTTCCTGCGGGATAAACTGAGGCATGGGCTACTGACATGTACAGTCACCAACAGACCACTGAAGGAGCCTCCAATTCCCCCCGGATTTCCTGCATCCCTCTTACTAAGAAAGGCTGTTTCCTCAGATCTGCTGGCACAACTGGAAATTTGTGGCTAGATCCACTAAACAGCTTAGATCTCACAGCTTTAACATTAACATTGTGTAATATTCCCTAACTTCTGGACATGTTGCCTACAGGGCATAAGTGCTCCTATTGCCAGGCAACACTTCAAATTTTAATAAAAAAAATTTGGAGACAGGCTCTTTGTTTATAGCTTTGCATTTTTATGAAAATAAACTGGCATCTTCAGAGGAAATTAATATTGTTCCTTTGGACCACAGTGTAGAGCATGTATATTTATTCAGGAACTCCTGTTGGGCCCCATACCAAAGAGATACTCCACAGCAGCCCTCTCCCTCCCTCCAGTCAGCCCCTTGTTTAACTGCAGGCTTAAAGTTATGCGTGGTACCCTGCATTAAGCACTCTCCCTCCCTCTGTGCTTGTGAGGCCCCAAAATCAAGGCTGGCGACAGGCAAACCGCCAAGGCCAGGGATAGTATTCAGCTAAAAGGAAATGCTGACAAAAAGGCGGGACTGGAAGGCGAGTCTGAAATTTAACAGTTTTAGGAACAGGGTATTTCATTGAGTCCTATCATTTATCTTCATTGAGACTGAAAGGGCTGAGCATTCACCTGATGGATGCCTGTGCTGCTCCTTTCTCATGAAAAAAAGTGTGAATGCCAGCTCTTCCTTTCCTCAGCAGCTGAATTACTACAGGAATGGTTTTCTAATATTTTCTCTGCTCCCTTGAAGGAAACGCCATGACCACCCCATCTCCCATCAGCACAAGACCTGGCTGGGGAAGGGCTGGCCAGACCCTGCTGGGAGCAGGAGCTGGTGCCCGAATCAGCACTTAGTGACTGCCAGTGAGTTCATCCCTCTCCCTTTTTGGGGGCAGACACGACCCTTCCCCCAAGCCCCAATCTCTGCACATCTGCTACCTTTTACCTGTTTCCAGTCAGAACTGTGTCCACTGTGCCCCTGCCCAGTTCCCACCACTTTCCCCTCCTCTCCCTTCCATCTCCATGTCCCTTTCTCCCTTCTGGGAACAATGTTTAGAGATGTCTCAGCCAAACTCTTGTCTCTCTATCACTTGTTCTCCCCTTTTTGGATAAAAAAAACCTACCTGGCTTTTTCTGGATTTAGTTTGTTCCTTATGAGGGTGCTTAAAATAAAATATTTAAATACACATTGGATTGCAGGTTGAAATTCAAGTCCCTTCTCCCCAGTGAGGACCCTACCCACCAAAACCATCATTTTTTAGTTGTCTCTGACCTAATGCTTACTGAATTATTCTATGTAAATTAAAATAATTTCAGCTGAAGAGACTCGGAAGAATCACATTTCCTTTCCATCTTCCACACAGAATAATCTACAGCTCAAAAGTTAGCACATTCAAAAGACAAAGAGGATTTTCAAACACTCTGATCTAGCACAGAAGTACAAGGGTCATATCACATGCCTTCAGTGGGCTATTGTTTAGTCGTTTTTTTTCTTTGAGGCCTTACATACATCTTAGATTGGACCCTGAAAGCGTTGGAGAAATTAAATTTGCAGAATTGAGGGGTTTCAATGTGAACAAGACCAGCCCACTCAAGATGTAAGGACTTGCGTCAGTGAAATGTTATGAGCACCTGAATAGACTTTCTTGCCATCCTCTGAGTTATTTGGACAAATCTGGGAGAATTAATTGGTAGCCCTTTTAGTCAGACTAGGTCATAAGTCAAGCAAGGCTGTACCATAGCAGCCCAACCACCACCTACCAGAGCCAACAGGTCCCACTGGGGCTTCGGAAGCTTACAAAACCTCAGGAGCTTCCCATGTGGGGTATAAATAATCAGCGGCTTGCTCTTCCAAGCTACAATACTATCAATGCCATTTTGCATCTTCTCTTTAGTTGCTGTTCATTGGTCCCACTCCCCCTCCTACTAGTATAATCCCAGAGCAAACCAGGTCCATCCTTTGTGCCAGTTACTCACAGTTCCCTCTCACCTTCCAGCTTTCTTCCTCCTCACTTTCTGCTTCATCTCCTCAGCTCATATCCTAGCGAAACCTTCATGTTCCCATGAAAGCTCCAATTCACATATTTCACACCAGAAGGGGCCTTGCTTTAAATTTAACAAATTCTTTTACAAGAAAATAAAACATAAGAACTAACGTGACATGAAACTGGTTACACACTTCTTGCATACTGTATTCTTTTCCTACATACTTCACCTCTTCTTTGTCTTATACTATAAACTCTTCAGAGACAGGAAATTTTTTTACAACAGTGAAATCCAGTATTTATTGGAGGCAATAGCAGAATCCCTATTGACTTGAATGGAATAAGGATTTCATCTTTTTCAGTTACTCCTGAGTAGACTACTGCTCTTTATCAAAATACATTAGAGTTATATTTGCAACTGCTAGCACACTTACAGGAAAAATCCAAGGCAGAAATTTATATTCTGTTTAAAGAGATAAAGTTTCTAGAATATTTATTTCTAGTATGTCAGAGAACAATACAGTGAAAAGCTTATTGTTCAGCTATTTTCATTAATGATTTTATTGTCTGTTCTTAGCCATATCCCCAAGCACTAATTAGGAAATTGCTTTGACACAGAGCTTTAAAAATTGTCGAAAAGCATAGTTGGCATTTTTGCCATTCTTGTTTGTGACCAAACACTTTCAATAGCCTTTTCAATCTCCTTTTTTTTAATATTGATTCTGAAATCTCCAAGCATCTTCACAGCAAAGCAAGGCTGCATCATTAAAAGCAATTGACTAACAAAAGCTATCATCTCTGGAAGGAAAAAAAAAAAAAAGGATTTGAACCCAGCATAAAGCTCATGCAAACAAATATACATTTTGCTCTGTGGTACGGCTTTTTTTCCACAGAAGGGTTAAACAGATTAAGCAAGACCTGGTATCCTCCTACCTGTCCACCACACATCTGAGAGAATTTGTGGGAAACAGCATGGGATTCACAGCAGTCAGCATGACGACATGGGAACTAATTCAACCAGCCACAACTATTGAAGCCTAAGAGAGAAAAGATGGCTGTCATTCACTTCCATAAATTCTCCCAACATGGAAGTTAGATCTCTTACCTGTCAGAGGGGAACTTTCATTGAAAACCTTGGTCTTCCTGGTTTTGAGAGAGCACTTGCATCAGTATCTCTTGCTGTTTACAATAGCATCATTCACCTGCTCCGAGGTCCAAGGCCTAATTCAACAGGAGTGGTTTGAGCTTTCAGGACAAAATGAACTGGGGAATACCTGCTCTGTGATCCCTGTTGGGACTTAAGTGACAACTAAGTTATATTAAACCCCGTGGCAGGCAGGTGAGAATTGGAGGTAGTGGTTGAATTGAGAACCTATGGACATACAAACTTTTATTTTAGGTGCCTCAAGTGGCAGCTGGACACTTGAACTCTTCTGTGGACCTTTGCCTATGATTTGCAAGTCCTTCAATTTTTTTTTAAATTTGTATTTGCCCGAAAAGGATCTCATAACTCCATTATCCACTGGTGTTCAGCATTTCACATGTGTTCAGTTCCTAGGGATGATGTTCTCCTCCCAGCATCTTACACAGACAGTGGCTTGCAATTAGCAACCACTGGAGTCCATGGATTAGATACAAGGTGAAAGATCAGTAGTGGATAAAAAAAAGCAAGGTTACTGTGACAGAACTAAATTTGTCTCACCATAATTGCTACCACCACTGCAGAGAAAAGGACATTAGCATGATGATTTCAATAGCAATAAAATGAGATATTATGTTTACAGAAAAACAGTTACATCAGAATTTATTATTAATCTCAAATTAGTATCACATCACTATCGCTCCCCAAAACATCAGTTACCCCCCCTTCTCCACCAAAAAACCAATGAAATATATTTTTGTGTTCAGGGGAAAAAAAAAAATGGACTGATTAGTTTTTAAGCCCAATTTCCGGAAGTGAGATAAGGTCATTGAGATGCACATCACTATTAAAAAGATTTAGTAAGGGTTAAAGAAAACCTAAAATCCCAGTTTCTGGATATGGAGAAGTCACTGAGTGCAGGTACTTAAGATAATGATCCTGTAACTGCTTTCTACAACATATTCACACAATCCCTATTTTAGGGAGCGTCTGAGAGTAGAAAAGAGGAGCTGTGGAATGAAGCACTAGGTTTTCATAGGAAGATAGCTTGTGTTACCCCTATCCCACATCTCGGCATATACAAACTGTGGTCTGAAAGCCGCTTAGCAGCACTCTGTGTACCTTGTGCTATTTAAGCTAACAAGCCTGCCAACCTTTGCATCCATGCAAAACCTCACTCTGGCCTCTGAGCATTCAGCATTCATGTCCTCCCTCTGCTATCACAATAGTTTAGAAATGTGTTCCATTTTTCAAGAGAAGTTGAAACTGCATCCTAGTAAGATTGTTGCCAATACTCATCTCAGCACCGGCATCATTGGCAAAGTCGAGAGCATGCTATGGAAACAGCATGACAGATCTGTTTGTCTCATGCTTTAAATATGACGCTTGCTTTTTTGGCCATCATTTCACATTTCCCCCCCCTTTTCAGAAGTAAATCAGCAACTGCCAGAGACTATAAACTCTCAGGACTGCAAAACTGCCAGTTTGCATAATCCAGAAGCTTGGACAGCTACCTTGGTTTCTGCTGCAAACACTAAAGGTAGGACTAGGATCTGTTCGTGGCATAGGTAGAGGATCTGGAACGGACAAAACTCTTGCCCGGGCCCTTAGCAGTGGACCACCAAAGCAGTGCTGCAAGGCACTTCCCTGCAACTTACACCTCTTTCTCTGAGAAACGTTGTCCTGCTGGGGCCAGGCTTTAGTGCAACAGTCGTAACATTTAATGCATATTTGCTTCACGACTAGGGCCTCCCTTCCAGCCAATGCCTCTGCCACACACGCTGCTCTCCAGCTCAGGAGACGAGCAGCAGCGCTGTACAGCAGGCACAGCAGTAGCTGCCTACTGCATTACATAGGTCTGCAAGAGTCATGCACAGGGATGGATGACGTCATGCACGGCCGTTTTCTGCACAGACATGCTTTCCTCACATGTCCCAGTGTCCAATCTTCATATATGGTCTGAAGTAAGCATTAGCATGAAATCCAAAACAACTCTGGCAGCTGAAGACAGCTAATGCCCAACTACAGTTAGTCAAGCTCTTACAGACCCTTTTACAGTGTGGTACCTTGAATTTCTATGAATGGAAGGCTTTATCCACATCAGCAACTCTGAAAAGGTCTCAGCTTACCCCAGAAAAGAACTATTATAGTATACACCTAAAACAGAAATTTCAGAAATTTGGAAAAATCATAAAAAGACTTGGAAAATGATTCTCCATTCTCCAGATATGTATCTAAGCAAGTTACTCAAAGAAATCTTTCATTATAAAAACATCAATGTAGATATTTGTCTTTTCTACCAGTTGTCAGTACAGAGCCTTTAAGTTTCCTGTAAGGCAATCCTGCCCTCTTTTGGTGCAATTTATTATGCACAATTTTTTTGATACAATTCCTCAGCAAGGTCAGAAAGCATTTTCTAGGCATGTACTACTTTTTTTATTTTGTAGAAAACCAACCCGTTGAGTCTTGAAAAAAACAAGCTAAAAAGGACTACAAATAACAGACTTAGTTTTGTAGGATGCTGATCTAAAAAGGTCACTACTGTTAAGATTACTGAAAGCCAATGTTACAGAATTTGTTAGATGTGGAGCAAACAGTACAAAACCAGTGCACTATATGTTTGCTCTTACTGATTACAGCACAAATATGCACTGTACCATTTAGCAGAGACACAAACTGAAGGCCAGGACAAAAACTAAAGTTAGAAATATTAAAACCAGGCATTTAAAGTGGCCAAAACATGGAGCAAAATCTCCTTTCAAGCTAACATACAAAGACCATTGATTGTACAGACCAGGGAACTGGCAGAAATTAAAGATTTTGAAATGGGAAACAAAACTTTTTGCCAAATTTTTGGAGACAAAATGACTTGTTGCTACTGCTTATTTACCGGTCACTTTCCCCTATATAAATTTCCCTCCTCTCATTCCTCCTTTATCCCTGCTCCCAGCCCAACCCTAAAAAAAAAAAAAAAAAAAAAAAAAAAATGCTTTTTGATCACTTAGTCAAGTAGAGACATGAAAGCTTGTTTTCACCTTTGTGTAACCCTGCAATATGGTACTGACATTGCCAACAGCAGGCCATACACTTTGTACTAGTTTGCAAGGCCTCTGGACTGGCTACATCCGAGTTTTCCTTCACCTACCTGTAGCTTTTACTCAGTGACTCTCTAGTTGACCTGGTGTCTATAGGTAATCTGTTTTGCTTATCTTAGTATGGTACCAGCCTAGTTTTATACAGATAACAGTAACAAGCCATTACTGGTGGCAGAATGAGCCACTTATCATTCTCACACAATGCCATAGTGCAGAAAATGCAGCCCTGGTAAGCGAGCAGAGGCCCTGAGAAGCGGGAACACAGGAGGCGGTGTAGGTGAATACTGGCATGGGATGGCAAGAGCTGAGGCCCACAGCTGGTACTGGAGATCCCACAGCTGTGCACACCGCCATAATGGTCAGTTAAAAAAAAAAAAAGCAGACCCAAAATTTCACAAAACTGGTCTTAAGGGTAACAAAACATGGTATCTAACATACGCAGATTATCACACATAGAAAACTTGGATACAAGCTGGAGCTACAGAACAATGAAGATGCCAAAGCACATTATCCAACATACGAATGACCCCCAAGCTGATCCTGAGAGAGCAAGAGGAATCAGCAACATCAACAAAATATTCCTCCCATGAAGGACTGCACAGGCGCAGAACTGTGTTACCCTCTCCAGCAGTTGCAAGCTGTGGATTTAACACTCAGGGCAAATGAAGGGAGATTGATCCTAACTCCAAGAAGAGGAACAAAAACGAAGAAGTGCACGTATTACAAGTCTAATTGTATTACTGTGGTTATTACTGTCATTCTCTTTCCTCTATATAAAAGTACTGTAAGTGCACCATTGTTTTCTAAAATATTTAGGTCTAGATTAACCACAATTCTTAGACTGTTCAGATCTCAGTGAAAGAGCGAGCGTGTGTGTGTGTGTGTGTGTGTGTGTCCCCGCCCCCCTGCCTAAAAAATGAGTTTGAGTGTCAACACCTTCCGAAGAAAAAAAAACCACCGACCCCCTTCTAGGAAGTACAGATTAGTGAGCCTCCAGATCTTGACTAGGAATCAGGTGAAAGCTTCAGTATAAAAATGGCCACTTCAGTCACGGTGGTTTATATCAGAAGATGGAAACAGTCTCTATCTTGGACATACAGGTTGTCATACAGATTTGTAATAAGTAAGTACCAACACCATTTCAGAAGTGAGAGTCTAAAGTAAGGCTCCTGAACTAGTTAGTTTCCGTACTTAAACAGCCCAATTTTCAGAGATGTGACATGAATAGAAGCCGCTAGGCTTCACAAAGTAAACAGAAACCTGATCAAACTCAACATCCTGGTGCAGGAACTCAAAAGGATGCCCGAGAGAAGACTCCAAAGTGTATATCCACAAAACCCCCTGTAGATCTACGTCAGGACAAAGACTACCAAAATAGCAAGGAAATGCTCATAAAAAGACAAAACAGCATTTAGCATGTACTGATACACTTTTGCCCCGTTTTCTCTTCTTCCAGCCTACAATCATTATGGCTGCTTGTGAATGCATGAAGGAAGAGGCAGAGAAAACAATTCAGTGCTTTCTGTAGTGCTTTCACTTCTCTCCAGCACGGAAGTATTTTGCAGAATATCCTGCCAAGATATTACACAGATTCCTAGTTCACAGCAGCAGAGGATAGAGCTTTAACAGCGAGGTGTAAGTTCCATTAGCTCCCCTGATAAACCTCTTTAAAGCATCACAGAATACAAAGGATGACAATCAGAGGACTCTAGAAAGAAAATGTTACCATCACGTTAAAAAGCACAAATAAATCAGTGTTCCATACTGACCAGAAACATGGTGCAAGCCTGTGGATAAACAAGCCAGCTTCTCTTGAACAGAGTAATTTAACAAGTTGAGATGTACACTGTGAAGCGACAGAAGCCAAGGAAGCAGACATTTATCAAGCCAGCCATCTAGATTTTACTGAAGTTAATTTTACTAAAGGATATCAAGAAACACACAACTTTAAAGCCCTACTGTTCCCATTACACTCCAATGACCTTCTCAAAACAAGTTTATGGAAAGGACCTCATACACGCTTCAAATGTCAAAATAATTAGGAGCTCATTAAGGTGGAGTTGTGTAGACACATGTAAGAACGTAGCACACAACTCCTTTATCTTCCATAATTGATTAGTAAATCACACAAAGGTAGAAGCCTTCTGTTTTACTCAATTACATGAGTAGGAGACACTCTTGAGAGTTGGATTAATGAGTTAAAACAGCTTTAATCAGAACATAGCACATTTGATCACATTCCCCATTTGTTTTCAAACTGACAGGTGAAGATGCATTTAAAGTAGTTTAGAGAAAAAAAATGACAGGATTTTAAAAAAAAAAAGAAAAAAGAAAATAGACTTAAGTTGCCAGCATCTGAACAAGCAAGAGATAGTGCTCAGCTGAATGAAGCTGTTCAGATTCATTTCAAGAAAAACCATTTCCCAAGTTTTTGGGAGGCAGCTGTTTAGCTTTTCCTGAACAACATGGGATTAAGAACTCCAGGTCTTCTGAAAAGACTGCACTGGTCTCAAGTCTTCCACCAGGCCAAAGATAAAAATCACTGGAAGTTCCAATTCATCACATCCTTCCTTACAGTGACCACAATTACAGTATTGCTGGTCAGCCCAGCCTTACCCAACTTGCATTTCTCCTCTAACTGGTAACAATATACTGTTGCACCAAGAGGGAGTTTCCATAGGAAGTGTGACTCACTCCCTTGCTGTTCTTACCTTAAAGTTTTCCTTATTTATTTGGACCCAGATAGTTGCTCTGTTGAGGGTGAAAACAATCTCAATATTTAGGAAAAAAAAAAAACCAGGATGAAACTGTTCTTGAGTATATAGCTTAAGTATAGCTTCTGGGCTGTCCAGAAGAAACTAACTCTCCACATGAGTACTTCAACAGTAGTGCTGGGCCCAAAACAGCTTTCCTGTGTCACGAATAAACATCTCATCTTCCAACCTTTGCAAAAATTAAAAATTGAGCAAGAAGGTGTATTTCTCTATTTCTGAAATTCAAGAATAGCCTTTATTAAGAAGTTACTGACCTAACTATGAACAAACTGGTATCTGAATTTCCAAATAACTGAAAATACTTGCATAGAAACACAGAAATTCAAACAAGAAGAAAACACAAAAAAACCATTTTATTGCAACAATGTCCCCATCATCAACTGAGATGGCAAAAATTAAGTTTTAATTAATTTTGCGTTTCTACCTTTTTATTTATGTAAATATAAATTCAAGAGTGTAAAATAAATCCACATATAAAACACAGAAGAAACATTCTCTTTCAGTGACTCCAAAAAAACCTTACATACTGAAGAATCATGACAAGTCATCCGCTGTCCATTTTTTCCAAGTATACAGGTGTGAAAGAATGCAGAAATTTATTCTCCAAAAGCATCCTGTATAAAGTCCTTGAAGTATTTAAGTAATATTTAGTAATCTCATACTCTTGAGCTTATGGATGTAGATTCCAAGAAAAGGAGAGACAAAAAAAACATCTCAAACTTCAGATTATTTAAACCCCATCTAAAATAATCAATTTAAAACAAGATTATGTTCAATTCTTACAGCTGAAGCATCACAATTACTTTATTAGTATCATTATTTTGGAAAACTATTTCTTCTTAGTTTTTCCTGCTTTTAAAATAAAGTCAAAATATCTATTTCAAATAGTATTGTTTACTTATACTGTAAATATATTGCGGAAAGTAACTCCACATGCTGGTACAACAGGCCTTCATGAAGTTCCACTTAAACATTACTATGATGTACCTTAAAAAAAAGGGACTACAGCATGAAATGCACCATAAAGAGTCAGTGTCATGGCATTATGTATTGTCTTCCTCCTCAGATGCAGCAAAATGCTTATGTATTTTGAAGTCAATATTGGACTGTTAGACCATATGAATATTGGCTGGTTATAAATACTTGGACTAGGAACATTTACTGTTTTAGAAAGATGTGATTATTTTGGTTTATTATTACACAAAAAAATTCTTACCAGTATTATAAAATGTATCGTGCAGGATATTTCAATAGGAATGTTTTTCACTGGGTCCAACAGGCATACGTTTCCAATGATTGTGGCTTTTAATGCATATCATACCAAGTTCTTAATAAACAGTGTTTTCCCTCATGGTTATATTACAACAGAATGAAGAAATTATGATGGCAAAAGCAAAGTTAAAAATGAGAACCGCAAATAACTTCACAACTAGAAGAGGAAAAATCGTAGAATGATGTAAATCAGCACTATTGTGGGTCCCCACAGTTGCACTGCTACTCTTAGGTTTCCAAAAGATGCATATGACTTTATATTTTTGTGCTAAGAGCCATGCTCAGAAACAAAATATAGGCCAGCACAAGTTTACCTTCTTGGAGATGCATGTTAAGTATAAAATTCACTTACTAAAGTGCATTTGCTGAACAAATTCTAACTTCTACTATTATAGCTATCCCAATAAGCAATACAAACTAAACTTTGTTGAAATTCTACCTCTACTTAAAAGCAGTAAATATAGATGACTGAAATCTAAATTACAATTTTGTATTACCAAACATTCTGACGCAATGCTGTGAGCTGTAGAAATAACAAAGTGTACTGTCCTAAACTTCCCACAAATGAGGAAGTGCTTCTAGTTAGAAATACTGAAAGTGTAGAATGGAGTTAAATACAAGCAGAGCTGAAGTAAGCATTGCTTTGCTTCTTATTCAATATGTTGTTTCTTTAAGGCTCTGAGAGAAGCTGTTACTTTTCTCAAGATCTTTTGGCAAAAGATACAGATGCAGAAGTAGCAGGGTCATCTGACATTTCAGAACTTGTATTTTCATATTTCATTAAAGCCAGCTCATTCAGTGTCTGTATACGTTTATTGCACTTGTGTTGTTGGAATACATCTATACCAACATAGTAATAATGATTGCAACAAAGCCATAGTAAAATAAACTTTAAAAGGGTCTGATTCTGACATTAGAGGATAAGTGTCTGCATGTTTAAAATGTTTCCCTAATAATAATAAATACAGACAAATTGCTCATCAAGTCAGATGCACATGTTTAACAATTATTTAGCATATATAAAATTTCACTCATCCTTTTATCAATACAAATCTGTTAGGGATCAAAAAAGACTTACCATGCAAAATATTGATTAGTGCTGCATAATGGAATATATATTTCTATCAGTGTTAAAACAGCATTTCCAAAATTTAAAGAAAAATAGATTTTTAAAAAGGGATTCTATTGTTGAATGCAAGTCTTCCTTGTAGCAAAGACAAGATAGAGACATGTTACGATTTATCGCTGTACTTCAGTCTCAATGAAAGACTAATAATAATCTGTCCACCTACTTTTTAATAAATGCTACATTTTCAAGAATAAAGGAACTATCAGTAGGCATTACTTCTACTTAAAACAAGTTATTTCTCTCTGTAATAGGTCAAGTATGCTTTTAAAGATTCAGGTAATGGTAGACTCATAATCTTCTCTCTCAACAGATTTCGAGGAGGCTCTTCTGGCTTCAAGGCCTCACTGTGATCTTTATCCTCTTCCTCTTTGTTGTCATCTTCCATTCTTTCATCTTCTTCACTATCTAGAGGCTGAGGAATGAGCTGATTACCAACAAACACATAGGTGTTAATCCTGCGTCTACGACATCTCCTGCGTTTTCGTTTTGGAGGAGCCTTCTGAGCAATACCCTTGGCTTTCATCTCCTCATTTATGAAGTTTCTAAGGGTGCGTCTGATATATATTCGAGCTAGGTCCTGGAGATTCCTAACAGCACATGGAGCTAAAATGAAAGAAAAGTAAGTTATACTAAGTGAAATTTCCCTCTAGCAAAAAAATTACCTGCAAGGCAGTAAGACAAATGTTCAAGAACAACTGAAATTTTAGTACATGATACAATATGCAAATGAAACAAGGGTAGATAGCCACCTTGACAAACCCTATGGCACAGTCCAAGAAATTAAGAAGTCTTTTGACAGTTGTGCAAGAGAAGTAGAAGCGTGAACAGATTATTAAAGTAAATTTAAGAAAGCGCACAACAAATATGTCACCTTTTAGCACCTGGCAAGTCTTGGGACCCACTGCTGGCACTGTTTTAAGATCCTGCTGCTGGGAAACAATTTCTACCCCTATGTCACATTTGTTTAGGCAAGTGCCTTTCTTCTGCCTCTCTCTTCCATTCACTATGCTTTTCCCTACTTCCTACTGAATCCAACTGATGAGGGATGGCCACATCAACTTCACAGCTGACCAACCAGGTAAGTCACCCGTATTTTTGCAGCAGAAAAGGAATCAGAATTACTGAAGTCCTGAAGAAAAAAAAGCAAGTAACAAAAAGCCAAAAGGCACATATTTTCCAATGACAGACAGGGAGGTGATGACTAAGTATTGCTGGGCTGGTGGATGCCTGCCCTAGATGAGCTACAGCTGGCTAATTCCAAGGAAAACAAAACCAAAAAAGCACTCCAATGAAAACCACATACTGTTGAACCCTTCAACATTTTTCTTCCTATACAAAGTAGCATAAAATTACCGGGGACTATGGCAAGGAAGTTAGTGAAGAAATAAGTCTGATAATTACACTTCCAATATTGCATTCAGCTTAAAAAACACTCAGTGTACTTCAAACAAAATCTATTGTTTCATACACTGACTTCAATTGCATGCTAGTTACTCATATCTGAGACAGAAAGTATGTTTATGACTGGCAATACTGATTTCAGCTAATGCCAACAAAAATAGAAAAGAGAACAAGCGTCACTTGTTTAATGTAAAACCAAGTCAAAATTCAAGAACAAACCCTATCTAACTATCCAAAACACATCTGTAAGATCACGCTAAGCAAGCCATGATTGCAGACTGTATGGCAATCATAGTAAATGCAAGCACAAGGTAGGTATATAAAGTTGAAGTAATGGGGTAGCAGGCATTTGTCCTGTATACAGAACCATGTGAGAGAGACTTCATAAAATCAGAAGAAAAAAAAATAAATTTCCTTCACAAGAGGGTGGAAGAAAATTTTGAAACACTGTATCCTGAAAAAGGTGTAAATGCAGTAAACTCTCAGCTTTCTTATCCTGTAAGATAATATAAACTAACCACATCATTTTTAGTGCTAGTTATGATTGATTGTATTCTATTTGATTTTGAAGACAGCATCTAAAAGTTTTAAAGACAAAGTAAGCTCCTCACAGTTGCATCCCAGATAATAAGCTGTAATTGGTAACTACCAACAATTCATACTACATGAAGTCGGTCAAGGCCTGAAGCTCCTGCACTTCTGTTCAGAAATCTCAGACACGCACATAGCTAGCATAAAGAAAATAAGCTTTTAGAAAGCTTCAGACTTGCTGTATTTAAAACAACAACAAAAATGCTTGAGAGGTAGGAAGGATAGTTAGGAAGTCTTACAGTAACACAGTCAGAAAGCTTTCCTATGCAGGTAATATAAAATCTGTTTGAATACAGAACTACTCAGGAGAACACCTAGGGAAGACTTAAAATAACAGAAGTAGCCTTAAGTGTTACTGATATTCATAGATTTAAGCCAAGTGGACCAAGAAATACAACTAGCTTTTGTTTTAATGAGTGATCTTCTCAAACTTGCTTAATGTTTAAAAATTGTATCTGAGGGTAACCAACTTAAAAATAAAGTAAAATTTAACTGAATCTAAGAAGTTTCATCTTTTCTCCTTCATTATGATTGAATAAAAACCCAAAAATTAGACTTCAATAAAACCTATCATTGTGACTTATCAGTGATGTATGTATTGGGCTCATGATCACAGTTGTTAGTTCATACACTGTGGGTCAACACAAGTTTACTTCCTATACTAAGTTAAGCATGAAGCTATGCAACCATGTTAACATCCTGCTCAAATGTAAAACTTTGTTGAGATGCAGAATTTACTTTACCAATACTAGTGGTGCTTGACCTTTATCACATAGCTTTAATCTACCCAAAGACAGAGTTCATCCTTGCTTGCAACATGCCACACAGGTGTAACCACTCTGGTGTTGAATAAGCAATCTTAAATCATTTACACATAACATGAGAATCTGGATGTGGTTTACTGCCACTCTGTCTTAGTTTCTCTCCTAACAGCACTAATCAAACTATTCACATTATGGATATTTTATTTTTTTTAAATGGAAGGAACAGGATGCAATTTTTGCATGTTTAATGTCCACTTCCTTCCAAATGTCTAGCAGCAGTGAACTGTGTCCTAACCAGTAACTAAGTTGGTAAAATGATCCTTTTAGCAACACCGCTGTAGTTTTCTACGAGAAAAAGATTCTACTTTGAGAATGACTGGCTGAAAGGTATTTTACTAATACCTATGTACATGAGAGTTATAACTATAGTCTATATATAACATTACATATGTGTCAGAAGGTATTCAAGGGTTTTCCAAAGTATGGCATAGACTCCATGTTTACTTAGTAGTGCCATCTGCAATTTCTGGCTAAAGTTTACAGAAGGATAATGTTTACTAGACTAATCTGAACTTTTTTTTAAGCTTCACAGTAAAACTAGACCAGCCTGAGCAGTGGAAATAAGCCTATTTTACTGATTTCATTTTGCAGTGCAGCTTTAAGCCCCTGATGTTGTTTTGCGGGGTTTTTTTTCCCTTTTAAATAGTGCCAACTTAGTAGCACATTTGCATGCTATTTTCTTCTTCTCACTAAAAAGTAATTTTGAAATTATTTTAAGCTACTTAGAGGAAACACCTTTATTGTACTACAGTTCAGTTCTGAGCGCTACTTTCTGCACTATTTTCATTCTGAAAATTCAGGAATGGTGACAGAGAACACTTGAAAATCCTCTTCTGTCTTCTAGGGAATTAGACTGCATAAAATCATAGTAAGACCAGAAAATCTGACAAGCCACTACTCTATTTCACTGTTAGTCATGATACAGACTATCTATTATGGACTACACCTAAAGCAAAGAAGAGAGGAAAAAAAAATATCTTGTATTAACAAGTTAATTTCAGGAAATAACATCTCAAGTCTCAAAAATCAAGTGTTAAAACAACCAAAATGAATTATTTCTGAGGAAGAACTGATTATACATAAAGGAAAGGATCTTCTGTACTTTAAACAAAATCAGTAAAGATAACTGTATTAAGGAACTATCCTTGACAAGCTCACACACACTCTCAACAGCCTCTCTACTACTCAGTAGTTACAGGCAATACAACCTGATGGGACATCCTGGACTCCTGAAAGGTTTATACCCATTTCACAGTTAAAAAAAACGTGCACAGAGGCAAGAAAAATGCCAAGAGGACAGAGGGATTAGTTCCCTTTGGTTGTATGTTAACAGAACAAAACAGGAGAGAAAAATAACTTCTAGGCTCTTTGTTAGGTTTATTTAAGTTCCTACAGGCTACTGAAGCTCTATGTATTACTCTAGTCCTAACCCTGTCTACTCTGACAGAAAATTTCAATGCTACACCTTTCTCTGCCACTTTTTTCCCCTTTCCCTTATCATGCTATCTTATCATCTTGCCAACAGATGTACTTTCAGAGACGTTCTAAATACCTTTACTAACCTAATTCAAAGCATTGCAGCTAGAAAGCCAACCTGAATGACTAATAAAAGACAGCTAAGCATGACTCTATCAGTTGCAGACACAAGCACACTCAGCTATTAATATCCTACTGTACCATAGCAGCACTTTAGACCTGTTCTGTCCATTTCAGGGGGAAGAGAAGTAGTATTTTTCTCTGGGAGACCATGAGAAAGTTAGCACTCCTGACAGACCTAATATTAGCTTGCTATTTTATCTATACCTTGCTAGAAATAGAGAAGCTGAACCTGAAAGGAAGAGAAGTCTGGAAAAATAAGATGGAAACACTGTATCACTTTAATTCAGGATACTAATTATTTAGTAACAAAGAACAGGTGCCAGGAGCACAAAAACCTATCAGTGAGCTACTGCTTTGCTAACTGTATGTTCCTGTTCTATCACATTATGTCTGTATAGCATAGTCTCCCCACTTCCAGAACACCACCAGCAGGCACTATAACAACCCATCAAGCCAAAGGGAGCAAGCACAAATGACACTTACGCAGTCCCACAGTGTCATGTTTGCCGTTGTCATTTCTGTTTGGTTGCACTAGTGGAGCAAATGAAACAGCAAGGATATTTTTACTTTCCCACGTGTTTTGTCCTGTTCTCAAGATTTGTGTTAGCTGCATAAAAACAAAATAAATCAGTGGTTACAGTTTTGTCATACTCAATACTATTCAGATTGGTGTTCAAACACACTGCTGTTTTGATTTGCTTCAAATTTAATTTATAAAGGCTGTTTTATGAACAGAAAGGACTTTCATATTCCTTGGACCTTCAAATTACTTGTTCACTAGAGTACCGACTAAGGCTCTTTGGCAATGGGAAGAGATGCAGCTGGAAAATTAAGGCCTGAGTTAAGTTTTGCTTTTTCTGATTTTTCCAAGAGATCAGAGAGTACCTTAAATTGGAAGCAACCTCTGGAGTCCTACCTCCTGCTTGAACAAGACCAACTTCAAAGTTAAATCAGGCTACTCAGCAGCTTTTCCGATGAAGTTCAAAAAGATTTCCTAGGACTGAGATTCCCCAACCTGTCTAGGCAACCTACTGTAGTGTTCAACCACTCCCATTATGAAAAATTGTTTTCCCTATATGCAGATAGAATGCCCCCTTGCTGCCATTCATAACATTCTTCTTCCAGTTTGCTGTGCACCTCTGGGGAGAATTGGACTCCCGTCTACTAGGTAAATTATCTACCCCTTTAAGAAGCCAAGTCAGGAATTAAATGTTCCCTTAGCTGTTTCTCTGCAGGCTAGATTAACCCAGATCTTTCAGGTGCTCCTTGTATTTTACATGCTTTAGCCCCCTAACCATTTGTATACAAGGTAGAAATATTCACAGTTTTAATTTTGCTTTCAAATTGTGACTGCTTTTAAGTTGGATTCCATCAATTTCACCTGACATAAGTATCTTAGTCCAATAAATACTGAAAAAAAAAATTATGGAACTGAATCACACAGGCTATGTTTAAATCACTTCAGTATTTTGAGGAAGCAAATACATAATGCAGTAATTCTTTTTGGAAGAAAAAGTAACTAGCATGTTTATCAACAAGCATTTCAGTAATTGTATTCAGGATGACATCAACTTAAGACACATAATCTGTCCTTCTCAATTTCCCTATTAGTATAACAGGGAGAATAAAACTTACCTTTGTAAAGCCTTTTGAGATCTAAGGATGAAAAGTGATAGAAGTGCGAAGTATTATTAAAATAATACACCCGTCTGAAAAATGTTTAATCTGCTAGGAAAAAGTAATATTTTTTCCTTCAGTATTTTTCCTCCCCTTACAATGTCCCACTAATCACAGCTATTTTATATTTCTCTGAAATAAATTCTCTTGGTTTAGAGGGTGGTTTCTTTGTTTTGAAGTACTGACTGAAAACGTCTGTGTGGCAAGGAGATTCCAAAGCAGTTCTGGGACTAGTATAATACACCGCAAATACTATGAATGGAGTTCTAGTTTCACTGAAGACACAGTTTTGCAAGACACTTTGTTGGAAGCAGGATATTGATGCTTTCCTACAAGTTTTTTCCCTTAAAGTTCAAGACTTCATTAAAAAAGACTACTATCTGCTTAACTGCAACAACACAGTGAATCAAGATATCATTAGTTGAACATTAACTTAGTCAAATATACATTTAAAAGCATTCCTTAAATAATGTATTTCTCATACTAAAAGATAAAAAGGGGAAATTGTCACTAAGTCACCTGATCTTCTATAGGCATTACTAAAATGCCTCCAACTTTCAATAAAATTTTCATGTAGTTTTCATGGTCTTTCTGGACTCCAGCTCCACAGTAAATCCGGTCATATTGATGACTGTCTGAAGCTATTTCCAAACAATTACCAACCACAAAAGCAGGTTCACAGAACTCAAATCTAAGGGGAAGAAAAAAAAAACAAAGAGGGGACACATTTCAAATTATGGTTTTTAAAAGCCAGTCCAGATAAAGACAGAAAAAATATTTTTCATATCTTCCCTCATGTAATGAAGATTAGCATACATACTTTAAAAGTCTGTATTAAGGCAATACCACTTTGAAAATAATCTGTTTTTTTCTGCCACATCAGGGACCACCAAAGAAAAACTCTTAAACAGTTATCATTATGTATTATGCAAAACTGAAAAGGCCTCAAAGCATCACCAGACTTCCTAACTGCAAGCAAACAGATTTGTCTAAAGAAACCTTACAAACCATAGAGTAAAAGTGCCTTTATAATAGTATATTATCAACAATGTGCAATATCCAGGCTTTTGAATCAGACGTTCATTTCCTAATAGCTCCCCTCCATTTTTTTTAAAAACCAAGCTTTTAAAGGACTTGTTTTCCTCCACCTCCCAATTTTCCACCTGGAGCCCAATCCACTTTTCCCCAAAAAAGGAATTTAATGGAAAAGTCTGTTATTTTTTGACCACAAACAAAGGAAGAAAAAAAAAGGATTAATTATCTCAGAACCATCTGTTCTAATTTTCATCACCAAATGGAAGTTACACAACTGCTTTTAAGTGGACCTAAGTTTATAACAGAAGTTGCAACGACTCTAAGTACTCTTTGTTGCTGCATAATACAGCAAAGTAAAGATGGACAGGATAGACCTTTATTGCCAAAGCTACATATATTCTCCATTACACTGGTATTTTGTGACATTTTTCAAATCTCTGCAGCACCTCATTGCTTCAGCTGTTCACACCATAATAAAAGTAATTTACCTTTTTGTAAAAAAATTCCTTCAGCGAGTAACTTTATGTTTTCCCCAAGCACTTGAAAATTAAGAAGAGAGGTTACAAAGGAGCTCATAGAAAGGATTTATGGTTTTCTTAGAAAAAAATATTACGTAAAACCTAACACCTTGTTGCATGAAATCATGCATAAACTTCATCTGGCAGTATTAAAATCCAACGCATCTCAAACCTCATCCAGAATGAATGAATTTTTCTAAAAACTTACTCAGATAATGTAGCCATTTTATGAACTTTACAGCTGACTTGTCATTGGAAGAGTATTTTTTTTTTAAACTTGGCTAGCAGTGGCAAATCCCAGTACACCACCTGACAACATTAAAATCTACATTTCTTCAGTTACAGTGAACCTTGGCAGTTTTCACTGCTTAGGGATGCTGCCTATAAGGCTTGGCTGACTTTCCTATCTACAGCACTGCCATTAACAAATCAGAATTCTATTAAACGAGTGTTTTCTTGAAGTGTATTTTTTTCCCCAAGATGCGATGGTTGATCTTGAAAATAATGCTATGCTTCCTTCTTTGACTAGTCACAAACAGACCACAGAATCCTTTACCAACTACTGCACAGCTGTCCCACATGCTCTATGTGGCCAACCGTCGGTAATGTTTCCTCATCCAAATGCAGAGGAAAAACTGAAAGCTACAAACAACACTGGTACATTAAAAAGAAAAAAGGGAGAGGGAGGGGGAGTGGGGAATAACTGCCTTGTTGCACACAACTGGGCAGCTAGCCCAGCCAGAACTGTGGTTGAAATAATTTCAGATTAACACAGAAAGATCTAGAAATACATTAGGCAAGGTTAAATGCTAGGAAGAAAATGAAACCCAAGGCACTGATCACTTTGCTGAAGAAGCGATCTCATTTCATAAGCACTTGGACTATCATGTATTCTTCTACATTCAGTGAAGGTCAAACAGGCAGTTCATGGTGTAGTTTTAATTTCAGGTTGCCTACAGTTTAAGTAAGGATCACATAAATTTAATTTGAAAGTTTGAGCAAAATACCTCTGTGGGCTTCAAAAGTACAAGGCGGGGGGGGGGGGGGGAGGACAACACACAGTGATAGAATATGGTACTTTTCTAAAATGTAGTTTTAAATCTTGAGACAGTCCCTGGTTAGTTTTAGAAAAATGAAGACAGCCTGCCTGCCTAACATGGCAACTTTCACAACTTCTCAGAATGCTTCTCTAAAAGCTGGCAAGCTTATTACCAGATACTCCTGAACTGCTTCCTCTACTAGAAGCTACCCCAAAGCTCATAAAGCCACTGGTCATACCCTCTTAAAATAAGCAGGAACATCAAACTCTCCAAGGAATCAAAAATACAAGACAAAAGAAAAATCCAGAAAACATTCTCCAGACACAAAACACTCTATACATGAGCTGTAGATGAAAATCCACAGTGGTCTTTACAAATATAGTAAAAGCTGAAGAGAATTTCTCATTTAGCTCCACAGCTTGCAACCAGAAGGGCATAAAGTGCAAATGAAGGCACAGAAGCAACTTCCTATTCCACCTGTAAGAATGAGATGGGTTAAGCACTAGAGACCAACTCTGCCTATAGGCACTTTTAAAATTGGGTGGACTTAGCACAGTTTTGTAGAGACACGAGGCCTACGACCAAACCAGCCAGTTTAGTCCATTAACTTTAAAAAATACCTTCTTCCCTGACATAGCTTCAGCTAGTTTCAACCCAATTTGTGAGCAGCTGGGGTTTCCTGAAAGACTAATTTCCCACAGCAAACCTAAACACTGTACAGATTAGGGTACATGTAATTCCTGAAGATATGTCTTTAGTCCATGTCAGATGAAAAACAAGGGGGTCTACTCAGCTCACCTGTCTGTGCAATGTTAACACCCAGCTGGCCTGCACTGGTATGCTAGCTGCCCCCTTGAACATAGGCAGTTCAGGAATTGCCATAAGTAGCTTCCTGTTACCCGGAAAGCTAACAGTAGGTAGAAGGAATGGGAGGAAAAGGTTATAAACTGCCTCTGGTCATAGCAACATGGGAGTTCAAAAGCCAACCCTCTTCATACGTGCCTCCCACAGAACCAACTGCTTCATTTGCTATGGTATGAGCCGTGACAAAACACCAGAAACAAAGGCATACAGAGTTCATACTCAGCAGAGCACTATGGACTCTTCAAACCTAGTTAAGTTGTACAATGTTGAACTGTACTCCTCCACGCTCCCATGTGAAGTAAACCCCACCAGTGATGCAACAAGACTTTTGCCACTCCCTGAATCTTCAGCTGATTCAATTTTCACAAAAAGATACACATGCCTCTGAATCAGAAAGAGCTGATAAATGAATGTACCATTTTCTTGTCTTTATCTAATCCAGTAATTTGTGATGACCTTCCAACAGAGACTAAAGTAAAATTCTGAGAGTTTGTTCTACTAACTACAAATAATTTTCAAAATAAGCAAAGTCAAGTTCAGTTTTACTCAAGTATAAAAGACTCCATCATTCAATCAGGAAATGATCTAAAACATAAATGCAAAGGTTCTGCAAATACAAGGGAGTAAGCAATCTTAAAAATACCTATCAACAGCATCACAGCCTGTTAGTCTTACAGTATGAAAGTAGTATCAACCACATTGTTTTACAGTGGAACTTGACCTAATCACATTCTTTTAGTCCTAACTGTCGCTACACCCAACAAGTTGATTTTATTCCTTTTGCCTTTGGGATATCAAAGAAGATCAGATATTCAATTTCCTTCTGCGTTACACTGAGTTATCCTTTATTAGACGAATGACACTGCTGAAAATAAATGGTGCACTGCTTTAACATGCGATATTGACAATCACATAAACTACTTATCAAGATGAGGTAATATTTCACTCAGACTGGGTTTTTTTGTTAGTGAGTTGAAATAGAACTAAGAAATGCCAAGTGTTCTTTACCATTTGTTCACCTGTACTAGATGGCCCACAGTGGCCTTACAGAGCATTATATAGGTAACATGAAAAAACCTCTTATTTCATACATCACATGCCAAAAAAGGCAAAAATTAAGTGCTGGAACAATGTGGAGTAGTTTTAATCACATTAGGTTCTTCAGTTGAATCTGGTATCTTAATTACAAGAGAACCAACAGCCAACAGAACAGAAATTAAGAGTTCCCATTATAGATAACATTGCAACAGAAAAATTCTATTCAAACAAGCACTTTCCATAGGATAAATTTAAGCACACATAGATCACAGTTAGCAATAGCCCAAGATAATCAAGCAGCTTTAAGCACATAAAACACCTGTTGACCTGATTCTGCCCTTCTATCTTTTGCGTTTTTGTAATCTACCCCTCAAGGATGGGCGTTTCAAGTTCATCCTCAACGTAGCCACAGTATGTTTTTTCCAGCTAAATGTAAAAAAATTCTGTAGAACTTAAAATGCATTTCTGGTCTTTGCTGCAGCAACTGAAGAAAATTATGTAGTAGATTGTTACTGCCCATGTTAAGTTTCTCCATTTTTATCAACACAATGAAGTATTACTATTGTAATAAAATGAACATCCATTTAAAAAAACATTTATAGCAAAGAGCTAAGATTAAAATTTGTTGCTTTGTATCCATATCCACCAATCCAGTATTTGTGTGATAGAGATATTAATAAAAAAAGTAAGAGAGCATAGTACAATAACCTACTCTAATAGCAGGGTGGTTTGGTTTTTTTGGTTGGGTTTTGGGGGTTTTTTTGGTTTTTTTTTTTGTTTGTTTGGTTGGTTGGTTTTTTTACAAGGGGATTCATTGGTTGGTCCTACTGTAACACCCACCCACAGAACCTACCCTTTAATTATGTCCAACTCTGAAGATGTACAGGATGCTTCTTGGGCTAAGCTCTTCCATCTATACAACTTCCACAAATGCAGGATATTATCCTAATGTCTCTTGAAGATGAAACTAAGTGCAAGTAGGCAAGAATTGTCTTTTTGTTGTTTTTTTTAAGTGGTATACATGATTCTTTAAAAAGGAAGAAATCAATAAAATTGGGGCAAAAAAGATCAAGTAATTTGAAGGAAAAACAACTTTCAACATCCACAGGCTTGTGTTTGAAGGAAACAGTAAAACATGTTACAAGATGCTTAAAAAAAGGAATACTGAGGAGCAGCTTAAACTGCTTACACCTGTCTTTTGCTAAGAGAAAAACTGATTAGTTCTTAAAACCAGCATCAGTCCAGCTACATTCTACACCTTTCAACTACTACATTCATACCATGATATCATCTAACAGTACACTTCTGCCCATCCCTATATTTACTAATCACACTCATATCTCAGCTTGCTGTTCACAGCCCTTACAGAAAGAAAACCCATTTCAGTATGAATTTAGTAAACTGTTTTCCCATCCACACTCATTTCCTTTAGTCAGTAAACTCAAACCCTCCAAAAAGTCTGAAATCTCATTCAGTACCATCAAGCTGCTCCAAGTAACTCCCCTCTAATAGGAAATTTATTTAAATTTAGGGCACAAAGAACTACTCTTCAACTTTAATGATGTATAAGAAAATGTTGGCAAGTTGTTAGCACTTGCCATTTGAGTTACAGTGACACTACACTGGAACAAAAAATTCAAAAGCATTGCAAGGCAAATCTCACGCAACTCTTTTTGGGAAAAAAACCCAGGTTTTAATACATATTCCAGAACAGAATAGTAAATCCAGCTTAAGAACTCATGAAATTAGCTTTGTATCAAAATTCCCTTAAACCATCAAATACATTAATAACCAGACATTGATCTCCATCTGCAAAACATGCAGACTATGAAAACATATGATAAAACATTAAACTATTTTTGCTACTGTGACAAGGAAATAACACTTACTTTTGTCCTATACTAACATACTGCTGTCCTAATTCTAATATACTGCTGACCATATTTTCAGCACAAGGACTCCTCAGGATGGGGGAAGGAGGGAATCAAAAAAAAAAAAATCAGTTCTGGCAGATTGGTTTAGAAGTTTCTTACTCTTTCCACCAACAAAAAAATGGCCTATCTTTTTAAAACACAGCTACAGCAGCTGAAAAGTAAGTGTTTCCTGTGGTTATTTTAAGACACGGACTGAAAAACTACACATAATTTAATCTAGGAGGTTCTGGCTCCTTTGTCCATTTGCATTAAAAAGACAGTACTCTCAGAGCTTCTCCTATGTCAAACAAGAATTTCATAGATCAGCAATCTTACTCCAAGTACTCCTAGAACCTGTTTAAACGCTAGTGCATTCACTAAAGGAAACCTTGAAGAAACTCTCGGATCATTTAGTTAATTTTTCAAGTTTCAAACTGACATAAAACTTATCTTCTTTGAAAACCACAGATGAAGGTGACATGGTTTTATGCGATATAAGATGCCACAAGAACACATAACAGAATAATTACTTTCCAATTTCTATGCCTCGTTAGCCTTTTTCATTCTACTTGACTGCAAAAGTGCCTTAAAATTAGTATCAGATTTAAAGGTACTTCTTGTATATTGCAGGAAAAGGTTTTCCCATTTGTTTCTCAACAAATACTTCCCATGTCATATCCCGTCAGTGATGTCTATTTAAGATTACATCACTAGCTAAGAAACTTAAAACCTGCATCAGTTAATATGGGAAAACAATCTTTAAAGGTGTTAATTCTTTTCCTATTAAGTGGGACAATAGCAGGGCAAAATGCCAAGTTCTTCCCACCTTTTTTTGTATTTTTTTTCTTCATTGCTCATTCGATCTTATTTAAGCATTTTTTTCAAGCTCTTTGAACTAGTCTTTGGTTCATGTATAAATGCATATTCATGGATTGCTACCATGTTTTGTTGAAGTTACACACATCTTACCTATTAATATTATTTGTGAGACCCTCTGCACGTAAACTACAAATATTAGAATGAACAGAAATAAAAATATTAAATCTTTGAAAACAAAATCTACAATGGCAACTTAACTGCCTTGCATCCAATTACAGTAATAGTAATTTTAATCAGCATTAGAGTAATAGACAAAAGTGATGCTGGTAAAATTTCTATTCGGTAATTTTGTCTTGAACATTTTTTCAGCTTCTAGGCAATGCTGTAGGGACAGTAAGTGAGAAACCCGTATCTCTATTTCACTTGTGTTTGTCATCTACATTTCTGAATAAAATTGTCTTGGTTTTCCTATTCTATAACCTCAGCTATCTTGTTTATATGTTTATAATTTCTGATGTTCTCATCAGTTTCACTAAAGTGGACTAAAACACATTACTCTTAATTGAAGAAAACTTCAAGCACTGGTTCTTAAAATTACTTACAACTAGTCTCCCTCTCCCTTCAACATTGGTTTACAAAACTTAAACTTCATTATGTACTATATCAAAGTTTTGGTGGTAAAATGAAGAATTATATTGAAAGAATACTTTTTATCAATTCCACTGTGAATTTTAAGAAAAGTAGACAGGAATATGGAAGCGAGAAAAAAATTCTGTCACTTCACTTTATTGTCAGGGCCCTGATACATCCATGGATAGAAGTCTGGAAAACCACTTATCTGGTTACAAGAACAGAAGAGTATTTGCTTTCTTTTTTTACCAAGCAGAAAAATGGTTTTATAGGTTGAAATTGTTGTATTTTATATGGCGGGTTTTTGTGAAGCAACAGATTTTATAGGAACCATGCATTGAGCACTGCCATCACTTGCTTTAACGTAACAAACATTCTAAATACTATCGAAACTTGTAGCAATGAGAGATTTCCAAAGAAAGGCAGGGTCCACCATGTGATTTATTTATTTATTTCTAGAAGATATTTTGTATGTGGTTCTTAGGGCAAGAATACATACTTCTGCAACTACCAAATACTTGAAAAATGCAGCTTTAGTTCCTTCCTAGGTAAAAGTAGATTGAATTGTCATTTTTGGAGCCTTCTTGTTTACAAGGTGTAGGATTAGAAATAGTACTTCTCTCTAATGCCTCTAAATAAAAAAAAGGATATTCCAAAAGCCTATTTTCCTTTCCTTTTTGTTTAACATAACCTCTGGCATCAAAGAATCCCACTGGAATTCTTGTAGTCTCTGTGTTGTTCTGGTTGGACTAAACCTCAACAAGAATTTATTCACCGCTAGAAAAAAAAAACCATTGTTTACACTATTTGAAACTAAGACTAAATTATCAGTAAAATTCAAACTGAGAAAGCCATCAGTGAGTTTTGGTGACAGTTTGCTTTTCCTGCTTAGATTTTTACTGCAATCATTAACCAGCTGCACAGGCAGGCAGGAGCTTTATTTTCTTTGTGTGTATACAAGGAACTTTCTTTTCATTAAAGCAGATTTGAAATGGAAAGTGAGCCTTCAGAGTCCTAGCAGAAGCCCTGAATTTCCAGGAAGACAAATAAATATTCTGTTGGAAGATTAACCTTACTATTTGTCAATGCTAACACAACCTACTACAGGACTTCAGGAAGAAGTTTCACCCATAACAGTTATCCCAGAAGTAGTACTAGGGTTCTTGTCACTTACCATTGAAGTGGTTTCTTTTGATCCTGAGAAGGGTTGGTGATTTTCTTTCACAGCCAGGACTTCACCAGCTTACCCAGGTTTGGTTTTTGATAGGGTGCTAGAAGATGGGCAACCTAGCCTTGCCCTGTGGCTCTCTCTCCGAGCTGGATATTCTAGGTCTAGAAGTTGACTGGGAGCAGAAAAGACAACACATTCCCCTTCAATAAACAGGTGAAGCGGGGCCTGGTACTTGCACATATGTGTTTTAGATAGAGCCTTCTTAAGGAATGATTTTTCTCCCCTTAACTGGCATGCATTTCCTGAAGGTTTTAAGAATGAAAGAGAGCCTTACGCATATTTCAGTCTCAGACAGAGAACTTTCTTTAGTCTATAATTAAAATCTTTGCACCTCAACCGTGACGACACTTTCAGATGAAAATTCTCCTTTGCTTCTACTGGCAAACATATGTTGTCAAGTAAAATCAAGGCAGCATTTTACCTCTCAGAATGAACAACTCCACCTCCATTTAGAAGAAAACTGTTTTTATAGATTGGTGGGATATGGATACAGATACAAGTGATTACTGGAATTATTGTCTTTCTGAAACAGGTATCTGGAAAAGCTTTTCCTCCAATGAACAGTTCAAGAGGTCAAAAATGAGAGAAGCCCACCTACCAGAGGTAGACAACCCTCCCTTGAGGCAGAGAGAGCGTCTCAAATCCTTCTGGGCATGCTATTTTTACATTGCTTCCAGTCTGTGGTCAAGCGCCTACCCCCATCATAGAAAAGTAAGTTTTAAATTACATTTCAATGACATTCTTATCAGGAATCAAGATAAACAGTTGTATTATACCACTCATCGCTGGATCTTTCCCCCATAACAATGGCATCAAAGCAATATTCCATCTTGCTTTATCAGGCAAAAACCCACCTAAATCATCATGACACAGCTCCATGCAAAAGTCTGATGCAAAGCCAATGGCCTATCGCTCCAAGCAAAGGAACACCACAAAGTTACAAAGTATTTATTTAGGATGTAGGTTGAAGCTCTCCAAGTCTCACCCACAAGGTTAAACCCATTTTTTGTTTCAAAACGAGACTGCTTAAAATATTCAGACTGCAGAATATTATACACTAAAGAAAGAACGCAGGGAAGTGGCAACATAAAGTTTTACAGAATTTCCCATTCACTTAACTCCGTTACTGTCAGGAAAACAGAACATGGTCTCTGTCCTCCTTCTGTTCCCCACATGCCTCGTTAGAGGCTACTAGCAAGTGTAAGGTATTTTTCCCCAACTCATACACACACACGTCCACTCAGACAACTAACTTCATCCATACCAGTCTGCCATGTAAAATCTATTTTCAAACAGTAAGGACACCTGCTAGGCATACACCAGTGTTCAACAGTAGACAGACACCGCACACCTTTTTCTTGGGTGGTCTTTCGTCCAAATACTAAGCTGACCAATCAGTGGTTAAGTTCAGATGCCACAGGCCATACAATTTTTGGTAAATCTCTTTCACTTATAAATGAAGAGGCAGGAAAAAGTTACTGAAACAAGAATCAAAACCAGACTTATTCACCCAGAGCACATTACTTTGAGAGGCAGATTAAAATTCAAGACATACTGTATAAATTCGCTTGTATTAAGAAAATAATATAGAAGGACCCCATCACAGAAAAACCCACACACCATCTTCATTAACTAAATTAAAATAGAGTACTTGCAAAGAAAGCAGTTAGCCAGAATCAGCTATGCAGAAAAGTTACAAATCCCCCCACAAAACACAAAATCCAAGCAGCCAATCAGTATCATGTCAGCTGCAGTGCAGCTACTACGAAGTAGATTTGTAACAAAAAGCACTTTCACAGAAGTATAGTTTTTGTTAAGTTGGCGAGGAGGGTGTTTCTGTAGCCATTGCTTAGTACTTTACTGTTGTGAGGAAAAGGTAGATTGTTAAACAGCATATGCCAAATATAATATACAAATTAGTGATAAAGTTTGCATCATATTCACCAACCTGCTGACTTCTTCCCCCTCATTGGAATAACACTGTATAACTAAAGATCAATTTAACTGTCACTGTAAATAGTACACAGCATTTATAATGCTGTCCCCAGAGCTGATCTTTGCTGAATTAGGGGAAAATACACCTCTTCTCTTTTAAGAGTATTGAGATCATTTACTATGTATGATCACTTATTTCCTTCAAACGCAACATACATAAAACACTGACATTCACTTATGCCATGTTTAGCAATATTTTTTCCAGTTCTTGCATGTTTTAAAGTGTAAACCCCAGTGTTGTGATATTCAGTTACATAAATATCCTAATCAGATTTTGTTTTAATAATACAATTTCCTTGCTACCCCTTCACTCAATTTCTCTTAAATTCTGTACATAAACAGATCACCAAATCGGAAAGACATTTCAATCGAAACCAGCTTTTTGTATGTCTCAATACACTCACCCACAGAAATGCAGGAGTACAGGTAAGTGCAGGAATTGATTAGCTGGCAGGTACATCTAACTTAATAGAACCCCTAATGCAGTACGAGTAATGATCATGAGTGACCACATTTCACACTTTTTTAAAGAAAGATTATATAAAGTGCATCATAAAGTTCCTGACTGAATCCATTTTTATTTGTTCTGTCTTCTGTATGTATTAACCTCAGCTAACATAAGTGCTTGTATTAAAATTAAGACAGTAGTAATGAAATGTAAGTATTTTCTCTTACATAGTTTTATTTATTCTAATGGGGGAACACAGTACTAAAATCATCTAGCCAGTATCAGAAGTACAGAATTTAATTCAGATACAGGTAACACTAGGATGATACTTTATACTTTAAGAGCCTTCTGTTACTTAGGAGCACAAGGAGGAAGGCCTGTGGTCAGACCAGAGCTCCCAAAGTTTGGGGTATAGAAAAAAGTGGATTGAGCTCCATCCGACATAACCAAGAGCATGGCAGTTCAAAAAGCACATTACAATAAAGGTAAAGGCATAGAAAGAATTCTCTCTGCTGCTGGCTGGGGAAGGAAAGAGGCATAGGATGTGCAATTCTTAGTCTACTCCTACAATTCAAAAGCTTTTCTGCATTTCCAGAAGCTACCTTATAATCACTGTTGGAGAACTTACTGCCTGTAAAGAAGAAAGTCTTCACAGAGAACAGCCCTAGCTAGAACCTTGCTTATGGGCCAACTTAAAATTAGTAATAAAAAATTGTTGAGTAGGTAGAACCAGTAAGGTTCAAAGCCCTGAAACCCAGAAGTATACCAGTAAAAATGAGTGATGTATGAGCACATATGAATACTCCTAAGTCCATCTCTTCAGGTAATAAACATGAAGGCAATCAGATAAATCTACTCATGTCTAGATCAACAGTGGTAGATTAGAAATAAGCTACTCCTGTACAGAAAGATGATGTACAATTATATAACAAAAACTGACTTAACGGATATGAATTAGTCTATACATGCAAAGACACCTGCATACCACATCACTCTCAAGTACGTTATGTATATATGCATGTACGTGCACATACATACATGTACGTGTCTATGTATACACACCTCCAAAATGCAGGGAAATCAATTTTGTTAAGTATTACACAGCAGGAATACTCCCACATTTCGAAAGAGTGCTTTCTTAAGCCTTAACTTACCTTATGCACTAGTGTCACAAACTGGAAGTTTTGTGGTTTTGGTTGTGTGATGCCATTCTTCTCCCCTCCCTAAACTTGTAAGCAATGATGCACTCAGTTTAAAAACAAAAATGTTGCTGCAAAGTGAACTGGACAAATTAGATACTTACTTATCAAAGCTATCACTATATTTTATGAAGCTCTCCAATTTCTCCTTGGCATATTCTACCACATCTGAATGAAGCTCTATTCCATGATTTATCCCAAAAGGTCCTGTAAATAAAAACAGCAGGGTGGTTTGTGGGGTTTTTGTTTTAGTTTTGGGGTTTTTTTTCCTTTTACGCACAGCACAACCACATGGAACAGCATTATACATTTCATCTGTAAAAGCACTAACATCACATAAAACACAAAGATCTCCCAACACTGCTAGACAAAGTTATTTTTTGCATCTGCATTACCAGTGTTTAAGAGGAAGGTAAAAGGCCAAAGGATCAATGAAAGAACAGGGACAGAACTCTGGCAAAACAGTTTTATGAATGAATTTTCTTCATAAGCATGTGGAAAAAAAATGCATCTGACTATACTTAAGTCAGTCTGAGCAACTTCTTTTTCAACACAGTATTTAGTTGGAATACAACAATTTCAAATTATAATTTAGTCTCTATTTTGACATTTAAATTTTGAAGTTTTCTTACGGCAAAATTTTCAGCTTTTGACAATTCAGAAATCAGGTATTATATCCCTTAGCCACATCTGCTCTTCTATATTGCAGGTTCCAAAATCAGACATCTGCTCCTGATTTACTTATATAATAATTAATTTCCATCTAGAACACTGAAATTGACCATGTTATGTTCACTCATCACAATCCCATCACAACTGCAACACTGCTTTCCTGCAATCAAATCCAGGTTTATTTCCAAGTCAATTTGTGTGCCAAAAGATAATGCTATTTTTCAGGAACAAGAAAAAATCATGAGACAGTATTATGAGGATTATCCACATCAGGAAGGAATCTGAATCAGATAGTCACATTTGCTGTGGGGATTCTATATTTAACACGCACTGATAGCCCAGGGACTTTAGTCACTGGAGCAGAGAACTCAAAAAGGGAGAGGGAAGGGGAAGAAGAGAAAGTAAACATCAGTAAGATTAGACAAAACTTATATTTATATCCTCTACTGCATTCTAAATCTTTCCTAAGTATTTAGCTCAAAGATGTTACTCCAATGAAACAGAATTCAAGTTGTCTTTTCTAGGACACCGATTAACAGAACAGACCTAGGGTTACTGAGAAAGGTTTCATTTTACTGCAAGAGAGAACCAGTATATGCCACTAAGCTGATTAATAATTGCCATTCTTAACATAGTTCAGAACATTTTCTACTAGGTAAAATAAAACAAATCCACTAGGTTACCACAGGCAGTGGTCCCAAGACCTCTCTGATGGCAGGCAAGAGGTAGGTGGATCACACAAGGGACATTCCTTACAACTTGTGAAAACTTGTACCTCCTGTTGACACTCATACCTACTGTAAACTTAGTTTATTATCTATCACATTAAGAAAAGCATTAGCATAGGCAATCCCTTCCTGTTTATTTAATGTTCCCTTGCACAGTAATAGGCTATGTTTTTAACCAGTGTAGTTACAGTTCTACAGCACACAAAAGCATCCGAAGTATGTTTTAATTAAGATTTGCCATTCCTTTAACCTCATAATTTAAAGTAAATTAAAAACGCATCATCATCTGTCCCAAAATTCACATATACATTTCTTTTAATACTCAATTCTGAAAAACAAAGAACTAAAAAAGACCTGTAAATGTCAGTTGCTCCAACAGCTTGAAATTAAATCTATGAATGCAAGACACCACCACATCATGACACACCACAGTATTCGGAATTTGAACGGAAATAGGAGAAGCATGTTCTCTTCTTTCATCAGGAGAGTGACAGCTGTACATTTAAGCAAAGAGTCAGCCATTCTAAAAACGTGAAACCAACTTCCCTGCTACTCTGCAAAGTCAACAGACCTCTTTCAGTGTAATGAGCTGGCAATTCCACCATCTAGTCTGAACTACATTTACATTTTAACAGTTATCAGCAACAGTTAATTTAATCTCTATGGAGTGGTGTGGTTTTATTTAGTATGTTGCTACACTTACAAGTGTCTACCAGTTTCAAATTATTTGCTAATTTAATCTACTCGTTTTGACACTGCCAATGTGGCAGAAATACTACTCACTACATTGTCAAATTGAAAGATACCCAACTACTGTCAAAAAACACATGGTTCTCCGTTACTAATTGCAGCGCACACTGAAATTGGTTTAAAAAAAATGTGAGCTTTTAAAAATATATATGGTTTATTTGTCAGAAAATTATGTCTATTTTTCTTTGTTAAAGCAGCTGTTCCCTGGTTTAAAACAAATCCTAAAATAAAGAAGAATGATTATATGTAACTAGTAATTTTTATCAAAGGGAGCAGAGTAAGAAAATAAAGGCACACAAACTGTATTTATACCTTCCATGCCTCAACCTAGCACTCAAACCACATTACAACACTAAGCAGACTTTGGAGACTGGGTACAGCACTACAGAAACATGGGCAGTCTACTTTGTCAGTAGCTGAACAGTCACTGCTCCAGGCTCCTCAGCACTGCTAGAGAAGTATCAGCACCTGAGCTGGCTCTGTGGGAACATCTGCAGCATAACTGTGCTCCTCGGAGGGTGTCAGGCAATCTCACCCTCCGTAGAAGATAAACCTTTTTCTGTTTAATTTCCTCAACTCTGCATATAATATTCTGAAGGATAAGAATTCTGCTTGATAAAGAGAGGTCAAACCCAGCAGCATTCAACAGCCAACCAGCAGCCACTCAAAATAGGTTAGACAAATACACAGATACAAGTGCAATATACGTAAGCCACAAATTCTTTTTTAAACATCATAGTTAAGAAAGAATAATGAAATAACAAAGCTTTCTACAAGGCAGAGAAATAAATGAATACCATTACTCACTACTCTGAACAAACATTTTAGAGAAAAAATGCTGCAATATTTACTAATTGTTTTAATACTGAAATAGAATGCTGAACCTAAAAATATTACAATCTAATTAAAAATATCTACTCCCAAATAGAAACATTCTTGAAAAGGGCAAAGTAACACTCCAATAGAGTACCTATCTTTTTATTTATTTATTTTTACCTGTGAATGAACATAATTCCTGTTTCCACAAGAGAACAGTGGAATCCGTTGAATTTATTGGTATTAATTGGAACAAAAGACACTGCCAGAGATGCCAACAAATGACATTTGTTATGTATTACTAGAGATAATTTCTACTCTTAACTAAGTAAGAACAGATGACAGACAGTAACTAAACTAACTGAAAATTAACAAACCAATTCTTCACACCTCAGTTGTGTATATAAATAAATGTAAAATCTGTATATTACCTGTCAACAAGGTTTCTGCAACCAAGGAAATATGAAAACTCCATGTAATACAGTCAATAGAATTATATCTATGAAAACTACATACTAAAATAAATGAAGTTATTTCATGTAATGAAATTCATTTGTAAAAAAAGGTTTTTGTTGGTACACATGCTCTGTATTCTAAATATTGGGGGGCGGGGGTAATTAAAGCATTTTTCTCTCCAAGGTAGGTTTTAAAATTTAAATTTAGTCAGCAATATTTAATTCCATCTTTTTTCATACAGGAAATGTATTTTAAAACAGAAGAAAAAACATGGTGGTAATCTGTTAAAATAGTTTTAAAAACCTACAGAACTGCAGTGTTTAAACAGTCTGATCAGTCTACATCCCAAAACTTTCTCACTAATAAAATGATTAAATAAATATATTTTAAAATAATTTTTTTGCATGCTGATAGAGATTTCTTTCTCGATTACGTTTCTTCAAGAGTCATTAGTCTTTACAATTTACATTTTTCTTTCCATAAACTGAAGATCAAAACAGTAACCTAGAGCAAGGGCATAAACATGGTGCAAACTAAAATTTTAGTCCTCAAAAATTGTTCTGCTATGCCTTGTCCTTTTAAGCAATAAAAGGACTGTTCCCTTTCAAATGAGAATTTTAGACTATAGAAAGGCAAGCAGCAACAATTGCCTCTTCCAAAACACTCCATGAAATGTCACTGAACAGCAGTGCCAGTGAGGAACTTGTAGATAACATAGAATATTTTAACACCACATCTCAAACACCCAGTCTTAAGTATAGTACTGTCACTTTTAAAGAAGTTTTACAGGGCTTGTATAATGTCCTAAAAATACACAGAAAGACTACATTAAAATAAAAATGTTCAAGTTACCTAATATTAATCCCACCATTGTACTCAAGTATCCAGTTCCACTACCCAGATTTAGAAAAGATAATCCAGGCTGAAGCTTCAGTGCTTCCATGACTTCAGAATAAATGCAAGGTGCTGACAAATGTATATTTCCATGCTTCCAGGCCAAGTCTTTATAAGCATTGTCCCTGTATCCTTCCAGATAATAATCACCACGATCAATTGCTCTGAAGGCTTGCTCCACACTCTCAGTGCGAATGTACTGAGCTTCTTTCAAGTTATCAATTAAGTCATCATTGTCTTCTCCAGCACTCACAGCTCCTCCCATGCTGAATTTCTACAATAATTCAATTAGTTTGCAAAATACATTCGGAGGAGAGTTTTCCCAAAAGCGTAAGTATGTAACGGATTCTCAGTTCTTCTTTCAGAAGCACATCACAAACGAATCCTGGAAAATAGATACATTTACACAACTTGAGTTTCAAAAGACAGAGAAATCAACAACTGTTAGAGGGTGAAGAAATATTGTTAGTACTGGATCACTTTACGAAGCAGAACTATTAAGAGTCAGGGCAGCTAGTATTTAATCAAAATTCTGCCATTCAGATTTTAACTCAATCCAATGTTTTTAAGCTTAGTTTTAATACGTCAACATGGGCTGTGTACATTAGCAAGCAATACTGCGTAAGAGTTTACACAGACACTGAAAACACTACAGTGCTAAGAACCTATCACCTGTATGACATATATTTGGGGAGGACAGCAACTGCCTTTGAACTACCTCTAGTCCCATCCTGAGAACTAAATGTCTAACAGCAGTTAGAGCATGTACCAACTTAGCTACATTTGAAAGGAACTGGGTTCACATGCTCTGAAGTCACCCCACAGTGGGAGACAAAGCCAAGTGAGTGGCTATGTCCAGGAGATGCTTCTCAGATGTTCACTTTTGAGTTGAACCAGAATACTAGTGCAGACAACCACACATGGCTCTGTTCTGGATTCAGCACAGAAAACCCCTCTGAGTATCTGAGCTCCTCCTAATGCCTGCCATATTCACTGGAGGAGTGCAAATTCCTAGAAGTTTTCAACTGCTTGCTGGCTCTTCAGTGACTAGCAAGTTTCATGAATTCTACATAACATATTCACTTCAAAATAATTCCTTCATCTGTATTTTAGCTGCAGTTATTACATTATTAATCACTGAACTCAAAATCCAGATGTTAAAATTTTTAATGTTGCATGAATTACCAGTAAAATAGCAACAGAAGACTGGAAGAGAGGAAAACAATAAGGTTTAAACCACCACTTCTAGATGAACAGAGTACCCATAGTGAGCTAGCTGTTAACATTAATTACAAAGTCAGCTTAGATAGCCAGAAGACAATGACCACCATGAATCCTGTTGCACATTCTAGGTAACCTAGTTAACAAGGAAAATACCAAACAAAACCAAAGACACACTCACCTCTGACTCTTTAATTGCATTGCTGAGTATCACCTTTTAAAAAATTCCATCTGCCTCCTCAAACAAGCGTATTTCACTGAGCATTCTTTTTAAAAACATGAATGTAATCTTTTATCTGAGAATACTCCAACGCAATTCAGCAAATTCCTATCTTATACATGCCTATTTGTGCAAATTCGTGAGTCAAGAATTCACAAACACAATCCAGATGCCCAAGGTCATTCAAGTTACCAGAATGAAGGTGGTTCCTAAGTTTACATTGTGGGGGTCACTGCAACACAATTTTTATGGTTAAATACTTTAAATGAAGAACCTTTCTAGAACACTAACGAATCCTTTTCCACATGTTCAACAGGTCTCCATCAAAACAGTACTAATAAACCTTTCCATAAAATGAAATGGGAACATCCAGAAACTACAAGCAACTTCAAGTTTGGTGGTTTTTTTTTTTTCCCTCATTGCAACATTAAACAAAGACTTCTGGAGTTTGAACCATTTTCCTGAATGATTAAACTACAAACAGCACCAACTCTGAAGTAAAGCACTGAAACATCCTTGCAAATGCAAAAAAACCATGCTCACTTCCTGGACTGTAGTCCAATGAGTAAATTCACTTTTCTGAACACCAAACTGAGAATCAAAGGAGTACTAAACCAGAGAACTAGATCAGTTCTGAGCAAAAAGGACATGTATGAAAATGCACATAATCCTAAGTAAGTGGAAACTAAGATTAAACTTTGACATTTGTTTTGGCCTGCTGTCATCTTCTTGCTTAAAAAAAAAAGTTTCTACAGCATCCAACACCAAAAGTTGTACAATTCTAATCCCTCCCCTGTCTAGATGGCCATCACAAAACAGTCTTCCAACAAAGGACACCTAATTTCTATTTGCAATTCTGACAGAAGTGTTTCCTTATCCTTGCCTTGCATTAATTTACATAAAACACCAAGTCAGTAATGAAGATGAATAATGATATAGTACCAGTGCTAAGATATATAGCTAGGTTTAAAATTTCAAGCACACAAGCTCAAATTTACCAGATCACAGTTGCAATGCTTCTCCTTAACTACAAACATACTTAAAAAAGAAAGACACGGGGGAATGCTCAGGGCTGCTAGACCCCTGGTAAAACCATGGGTGAAATGATGACTGTTCACCACTCAGCTGTATGCTTCTGTGTGAAGCAAAACCAATTCTCACTGATGTTCTGGAGCAGGAGGAGGTAAGAGTCACCAGGTGCAATTATCAAGCAGCAGGAAAACCTTTAATGAAAGCAGAAAAACCACACTTCTCAACATCCTAGTGTTCCACAGCAGAATAAGTAGGCCAGTGTGTGTTTAATCACACAGGAACATCCCTTTATTTGTGAAAAAACTAAGGGATAATTTAGACAGGAAATGCAGAAATTGAGGGAGGATTTTTTTTTTTTTAAGGAAAAATAATCTGTAAAAATATTCCAGCCCTGCTCACTTGTAGCCCATCACAGCTACAAGTTCAATGAACTACGGAATCAAATGTTAGTTAACAAGTTAAATAATCTACAGTGACTACAGCAATAGTTTTTGCCATCCCTTCATCCTAAAAAGTTCATGATTACCTTAAAATTATTTCCAAACATATCTCAACTAAAAAGTAAATGTAAGAACTGAGTTTCTTGAAGACTAATGCAGCTGTTACATTTGAGAAACACAAATACCACTTCCAGCCCTACCTGCAGAGTGCATTCACCACCTCGCACCAGCAGATGGAGAACTTCACCAACTAGCTACACTCAACTGGTGAGCAGGCAAATACACAAACAGCTCAGATGGAAAAAGGCTATTCTTCCAACCTAAAGCTTTATCGTTTCTATCAAAAAAATGTCTTTATTAGTTTCACATAAAATTTATTTCCCATAAATAACATTTGGTAATTTCAGTATAGTCACTATGCTAAAGCAGAATTAATGTCTTCAGGTATTTTGTAATTTTATATTCTCGGTATTATCTGACAGCTAAAGTTACTGTAGTATCACAAGGTTTTCTATTGATGAGACCCACCAAGCATTTCACCTTCATTAACGGTTATCACGCAGAATCTCAAAAGCAAGAACAGAGAAGTACACAGCATGACAACGTGGGAAGCAGGGGAGAAAACAAACAGAGAGCCTCCTCTCAAGAATGGGATGCTTATGCAGCAGAACAGAGTGGCTAGTCAGAAGTGTGGCTGAAGGTTGCACCTTACTCTGGACACAATGCCCCTGGCTGAAAACAGTGACACTAGGTAGACAGTGATATTGCTTGCTTTTTAGCTATCTTGCTTTTGGTTTGCTTTCATTAATCAACTGCGGTGCTCTACTTTGAACTCTACAGCTATAGGTAAGCAAAAATACTACTCAAGTGGAAAATATTTTTGGTAAAAAAACAAAAAAAACCCTAGGAAGTTAAAGAAATAGATCTTCTCATGAAAAGTGACCTCTTGTGCCGAGAGAAATATTTTTTTATATTTTACTTTCCTCCAATAGTGTTAATGTTTGCAAGCTTTTACCTTATGAAAGCAAAATTACTTGCTTCTAACAGAGGCAACGGATGTGTGGTCAGACACATTTTCTACTGTTTTAAACACACAAAAACCACCTCACAAGCTATTTTAGCACAGCTACAGAAAAAGGGCAAATTAGTCAAAGCTTCCTTGTGACAGCTGACCCAGGACCAAGATAAAGACAGCAGATCATACTATGATAGAACTTTCTACATAGCTGCAAAGCTTAGAGAAAGCATCCTGTGAAGCTCACCGATACCTAAATTGAAACACACACAGCTCACAAAAAGCACAAGCAACGTTCTGATGCCTATTACACCAAAAGGTACAGAAATTTCAGAAGAAAGGGGAAGGGTGCATAACATTAACAAAATGCAGTAATTGCCTTTAGCCTTAGGAATCCTTGGAATACAGAAGCCAACAGAAATTGTAGTTTAGGAGTTAAAATTTCAATATAAAATTTCAATTTCAAGTCTTGAATAAAGAAAGTTCACTCACTGATTAAAAACACTTACAATTAAAAAAAACCCTGTTTGTCATTCCATACTATTCATTAATTTATTTTTTATGAGTTGGAACACTTTATCTTGAGGTTTCTTACATTCACAGTAAAAATGAAATGTCAACACACTTTCCAACTTCTGTAAAAATCCACACAATTGTATCACAACAGCTCTGACTCGTTTCTGACCTAACTTGTAACCAATTTCACTGTAATTCCTTACCATAAATAATATTAAATAAAAAAATCACAAATTGTCACATTAACTGAACAGGTGTTCTTTGGCTATGTGAATCTAGGAAGTGCTGACAATTTGAGTGCATTTTAATTCTCCACCATTTTATAAGCTATGAAAAACCCTTATCTGAGAAGTTAGTAACCAGATGTAAGGCTTGCCAAGGTTTTTCTGCCAGCTTTCAAAGGGACAAGTTTTGCACTTTTCAGAATTTTTACATATATGTATTAGCACTTCAAATTAATTCCTTAGGTCAGTAATGACTTGTACACTCAATTAAATATCATGCTAGCAAGGTATCAAGTTAATTTGACAGACAAAACCTCGCCTTTGCTAAATCCATACAATGCCAAGTATCTTACAAATTTAGTATCTTGTAATACTGACACATCCTGACTCCACACAGGTGACTCCTTAAAAATAAAAGTTATTTCAGCCTACTAACTTGAATCTTATTTTGTTTCAAAGGATGAAAAGTAGAGGACAAAATATAGTAAATGGGATCAGCCAATATTTCAAGTCTGATCCTCAGAACTAACGCAAGTATCCTCCTCAGAACTATTTTCACTAAGATACCAGCCTGGAGCACACCATACCACACTGAATCAAGACTGTGATGCATTACTTCGAATTCATAGATGGCATACAGAATTGCTTGGTAAACCTTCCACCTTACCCAGGAGGGAAGGACAGGGAAGGGACAACAATAAACCACTGAGCTATGCCTAAATATAGACATAGGAGTCAGCTGTTAAGTTCCCCCAAAAAGAAATATTCTGTGACTGGCGATAGGAGGAATTAACCACGAATGCACACAAGGGCCTGAAACACTTCAGCCCATTTAACAGTTTCCGTTTACTCATGGCAGAAGTCAGCAACACCACTAGGATCAGCAGAGGTTTAAAGCTACCCAGGCCACCAAGTGTTAGACCTACTTCTGTTCAGACTCAATTCATGCCACTCCTGCAGCCGTAATGAACTCAAGATCATGTTGTACCTGTCCTCGTCCCATCCAGAGACTCCTACAACAGAAGGATTCCATTTTTAGTTTAGCTTCCCCTTTCCTCCCAAGTATTCTAACAGTGCTGTACGAGGAAATTCAACTCCGAACTGCAGAGCTAAGTATAAGATTTCAGCAGGGCCTTCTGAATAAACAAAATGATTGATTACTATCTGAAAGCAAAAGAGAAATTGTAACATTAGCTTCACCAGGCAAAGGCTGAAGAAAACCAAAATATGAACTGTGTGCTAGAGGCAATTGTAGTAGGTGACTACAAAAAATCAGAATAAACTGTGGGACACACAGGTATTTCAGCATCAAGTCTTAGATATGCTTTGCTGCTAAACTGCTACTAAAGGCAGTAACAAGTCTAAGTGCTTTGGCAATTAGCTGCTATTAGAACTGCCTTCCTCTTCCACAGCTATTTGTTTTGTCACTCCAAATAGTTTAGAAAGAAGGAAAACTGTTGTTTTCTTAGTGCATTAAGGAAAACTCTATCAGAAACACTACACATTTTTGAAGTCTATACTCCAGACTCATCTCACTCAAAAACATTTAATCCTAACCTACTGTTCAGTGAATCATTTCAAGAAGCTTTTCAAGTTAAACAGAAGCAAGTACAAAAACAAGTACAGTCAACTCTCCAATGTAATGTACTCCACAAAGCACACTTCAAGGTTCTTTGTAATATACCAATAGAACAAGGAACAGACCACAGGATTAACATTAAGCCAAATGAATGTAAACAGCTACAACTACTGACTTAACCTGAATTGCATTGACCTACTTGGGCAGAAAATGTTTGTCAAGTCTGATGTAAGCTTAAGTCCTGATCCTCCTGTTTAGGCCTTCAACAGCTGTTTATACAAGATTCCAAGTGTGTGCTTGCTCTTACTCTTCCTTCACCTCCAGTCACCTGAACACACCAAACAGCACACATGGTACTGCATTTCTCTCAAAAGATGCACTGAAGCTTATGGCGCTCCACAAACATATAAGCAGTGACAAGCACATCAGTGCAGATTTCATGATCAAATGACCTTAACCTTGGTAGTTACATAAGGGCGTAATTTTTGAACCAACCTTGCTAAATGTCTACTCAACCTTTTGACTTTTTTTTCTTTTTTTATTAAAAAAACAAAAATTGAGACAGTTCACAGGAACTTAAAAGTAAAAAAGCAACATAGAATTTTGTTGGTTGTTCACCCAGGAAAAAAAAACAAAACAAAACCAAACCCACATATTTTTTTTCCTTCTTTGGACTGGGATATATTCCTTTCTCAGTCTATATTTTCTTCTGTACTGCATTTGTTTTTCTCACCTGAAATTCTACCTACCCTCTTCACACAATGGCAAGGACTGAATGCTGAAAAGAACATTTTCTATACACCAGTTCTATATGCCAAACCTGTTTTTAGGTATGCTGATAAAGACTTTAAAATTCATTACTGTTTATTACAAAGCAAAGCAAAGAATCCTACTTATTTCCTGGATGGAACTTTTAATGCATAGCTTAACACCATATCCTGATTCAGTTCTCCTCACTGCTTAAAATCTAGGCAACCAAAAAATGTTTGCAAAGCTGAGCCTCCCAGGCTTCACAAGCAGTTTCTTCAAAGTCTCCCATCTATGACACCACATAAACATGTTCGGAATGCCTACTTCAAAACAAAGAAGTAAGAGTTCACCATTTCCACCCCAGACAGCTAGAAGCGTAATTTACCATACTGGGGTGAAAGCTAGAGTACAGGGTAGTTTCTGAATTTTAAAGGTGTAGATCTATACCCAGTAAGTACTAAAATAGCCTTATACCCTCAGAAAGCAAGTCCTCAGCTGTGGTCTCTATCTATTTAGGGCTGTGCTTATGATTCTCCAACAGTTGTCACTATGGTCACCACAGACCCAGCTTCAGTGTTCACATCCTAGAATGCTCTCTGGGCCACTAACTGACCTTTCTTCATTATATCCTGCAAAAACTCCCTGCCGAGAGACAGAAAAACTGTCTCACTGCCCTAGTTTATTGACTCATTAATCGCTAGTAAAGACTGTCTGTTGGTCTTCTGCACAAAATTATTGTCCCCCCACCTCCCACCTCAAATACATGAGATCTTTGGGATTTGCATACCCACAAGTATTTTGAATCTAGTCACTCATGTTACAAAAAGCTTTAAATTGGAACCAAGCACAGAAACACTCCCTTCTCTTAAAAGGATCTGCTAGTATCTAATTTCACAGTAAGTTTTAATTTAGCCGGTCTCTGCCATAGAACTTTTGTTAAGAAATGCTCTTATTTATAAAATGAAAAAGCCTCCATGGATGAGAGGCTGATGAGACGTTAAACAGCTCTGGAATACTCTGATTGCCCGTCTTCGCAAAAGTCTCATGAGATTTTAAGCACCCGACATTACTACCTGTGCAGAAGACATTAGTCTGTCAGGCATAAACAGTTTGTCCGTTACTGATGCACAATATTAATAACCAGTTGCTGCTCAGTCCCCAGAACCAGCTCCTCCTCATATTCTGAAGCAGATGAACAGAAGTGCTCTGAAAGTCATCTTCCAAAGCAGCAAGATGCTGTTAGCTAGTATCATCAGAAAAAAAAAAGAACTAAAATTTGTTATGTGTCAGTCCAGTGATACTGTCTACAAGATATAAAGAAAAAAATTTTACATTATTTCAATAATTTCAGAGAGCAGTGTTAACTGCTAACAAAAGTCTGAATAACTGATTGACAATGACAAGAACTGATGTCTATGGCAGTGTATGATGCAGCTTGAGTGGTGGAACTAGGCAGTTCCTGGTAACAGTACTCGATCAGAGCAGCATGGCATGCTTTTTTCACAGTACGCAGTGATAAGATGTCAACAAAACAATAGTTGCCAGTCTGTTGCTTACCATCAGAGTTCAGCTACATGCAAACTGGTGATTACATCTCAAGAGGTTGCGTGTATACCTTTATAAGTGAACGAAAACTAGCTCTGTGCCGACTCTGTGTACCCTATAGTATCCAATCAACTGCAGATTTCAAAACAATTAATATTGCTCCTCTACCCACACGTGTCCAAAACATTTGGTGGTGCTCATTTGTAAGATACTGCATAAAATGGTCTCTTCTCTGGGGAGCCTAAAATGGCTTAGCAACCTGTCAAAGTCCCACGAAAGATCTCATAAGCAAAGGACATCAGCTTAACCCAATGTCCAACATATAGAAGATCCCCTATCCTCCCTCTGACAGTAGTGCCTGTGAAAGAACCTGGCAGTCCTCTTATAGGATGCTTTTTAAGGTCTCAGCTCCTGAGAGGTGTGCCTACAGCTCTGCCTATTCCAAGGCTACAACTATTTTAAGTGCATCCAGTATAAACTAGTCAAAGAGTAGTGCTTTATCACAGACTGGCTGGGAGAAAGGAGAAATATGAGAAGCTTCTCTAGAGGGCCTAACAGACCCACAGAAACAGGAGGTACCAGGTAATAGTGGCTTGTTCACTGGCAAGACTAAAATACCAGAAGTTCGTAAGACAGATATGAATCAGTGATGTTTAATACATACAGATGTCTGATATTCACTCAGTCTGTATCATGCACCTGTTTTTCAGAAGAGAAACTGCTGTCTGTGCACATATTTCACAGGAATTAGTGAGCTACATAGTGACCAGGCTGCAAAACTCATTGCCACAATACATAGCTTTGTGCAAGGGTATTTAACAGAGAATACTCATTTCAAGCAGGTTTATGTAAGCCGTTAACAGTCAAATGTTAAGAATTAGGAGAGCTGCAGAGAGATGTGTAAAAGAAAAACCAACACTTAGAGTAGCTAATCCTGTTTAGCCTGAAAAGGTAAAAGGCATACAACTGACACAAACATTTCTACAGATTTTAACATTATCCTGATCACAAGACAACCAAGACACGATGACATAAATGACAAGCCAAATACTCAACGTTTTTAAAACAAAACTTGTTAGTTTGTGGTGACCTGAAGGTAACAAGCCACAGTAAAATACGGCGCTCCTTTACTTTCAGTATCACCTTCAGAGAGCAACCAGTAACAGCTGGCAAGGGGTGGGCGGGGAGGTGGGGAGAATCCTCTTTTATAATGAAATATCAAGCAGGTTTAGTACAAGAACTGAAACATACTTTCCTAACCTTCCACCACAAATGTAGTTTCTGCAGCTATAGCTCTTAAGCAGATCAAGTCACAGTTCATATAATTTTGAGTAGGCGAAATGTGGCCCATGACAAAGTATTCACTATTTCAGCCAGTGGTAAAGTTCAAAAGCTTATTGCACATAAACATTTCAAGTTACTTAAATAACTCATTTCCAGCAGTAACAGAACAACATACGCCTGTTGCCTTTAGCAAAAGAAAATAGAAATGAGGTCAAGTGTAAAAATAGAAGATGGTTACATTCCTGACACTTGAAACCTCATCTTAGAGCTATGCATTTACTGCAGTCTCCAAAAAAAACCCAGGCCCAAATAAAAACCAAAAATATCAATCAACTTTATCAAGCTCCAAGTGCACTAAAACCTTTGGGTTTTCTGATCTTTAGAAATACATCTAAAAGCATCAAAATAGCATGCAATAATCACAGCATAAACAACTTCTAATACTGTATTACCAAAATATTTACTTTCACAGCCTGAGAATCTCAACTTTTATTTATTATGCGTCCTCTTCTGAAGAGACACTAAATAAATAAAATTAAAGAAAAAAAGTTCAAGTCCTGATCCTGTTTACTAGATTCTTAGAATAGTCCACTGCAATACAATATGTTTTGAGAAGTTACTTTATTACTTAGGCCTGCAATCCTCAAGAGGGAAGAATTGAGTAAGGCCTACTCCTGTTTCCTGCTTCTCTTCCTCAGAACCATGACACAAAATTCTTTCACTGATGCAATCTTCCAGAAGCATCACACTAGATCACCAATTTTTTCAAATGTAGTTTGTTTAGTAAAACACATGCACACTAAGTTACTTTTAACTTGTCAAAGAAAGCAATGGCTATCTACTTGCGCCTAACTTTCTTCTTTTTAATCCCCAAATCCTGCATATCTCCAAGTGCCTCACATTTAAAGGCCCATGTCATAATCTGCCTCATCCTCCAGGTACACCATAAATCTATAAACAGCACACCCTAAACTGATGTGACCTTGTCCATAAATCCCCATTTCTTAAGATGTCCAATGCTTACTTTAAGTAAAAGAGATTAACTATCCCTTCATGGTTCTTACCAAAGGAAAGTGATGATTTATCAAATCTTTCAAAACGTACAAATCAAGTATGAACTAAATGTATTTTAAAAGTCTACCAAAGAAGTCTCTACACAAATGCAAGTCATCCAGGGCGGGGGGGGGGGGGAGGAAATCAACTCCTTTTTTTACAATTTAAAAGGTTACAGCCTTAAGACTGTTACCAAAGCCTGTTCCACAAAGTTTCATGCAATCATTCTAGCACTCTCCCTGTTCCTGTTGCTATTAAAACACCCTACTTTGAGGTAACATTTCAAAGTATTGCTTTTGTAACCATATCACTTTAATTCACACCTCTACGGCCAGCCAGCAACTCCTCTAAATTTTCAACTGGGCTTGCAAACGATTAAAGATTATTTGCCAGCACACATCAAAGTTAACCCTGTTAGGTTACAGGATAAAAAGCTATTCTGCACACAGACAAAGGAGCAGAGACGCACACTTGTGGGTTGGTGAACTCACTTAACACCCTGACCCAGCTCCTCCCAGGGCTACCACAGGAGAACCATTGGCTCTCCCCACATCCCCACCACCACCCAGCCTCTCCAGGGGACTTTTCAGATGGAGAGATGTGACTGCTTACAGGGTTACTAGATTTATCATGGGATGCAGGGGAAAAGCACTTGGGGATCGCACAAGTCCCTACAGGATGTTTAGGGAAGGAACCAAAGGTGGGGAAAGGAAGGGATCAAAGTGGCTTGGGGAGAAACAAGTACTGGAAAACAGAGAGCTATGGTGACAAGAAGGAGAGGTCACCTGTGAACAGGTTGCGGGTCGGTATGTGTGTCTAGCTGTGCTCTGCCCCAAATCACTGCTGTCTGTCCTGTCTGCTCATTAACCTCCTTTTGTAACTCTTTTCCTGGGGCTCTATTCATTGTGCATGTGAATCTACTTGACAAGCGGAGTCACGCCGCAGGTCACAGGGGCCCGCAGGTCTGTGATGCCAGCAAAGGAGGGGGCGAGCTTTTGCTGGTCAAGGTGCAATCACAGGGAATACCAAGCTGGACTAGCCAGCAAACTGGCAGTGTGGCCTGGGAACCAGGGACGGGGCAGACCGTCCAAGTAAGGCAACTGAAGGAGTCGACTGCTAGAGAGCCTGTGGTGTTTGGGATTGGTGGCTCAGCATGACTGTGTGCGTGTCTAAGAGGCAATGGGGGATAAATGAACCCAAGGGCCAGCTGCAGGGTAGAAGGAGTGTCTAATCCCAGTAACTGGAAGGATCCATACTATATACATGCATTTGTCACTAGCAGACATTCAGCTTGACCATCCAGAAAAGTCAACAGGATAAGGCCACTGGTGCTGTTTGTGCTTGCATTAGTACTGTGCTTTCTGTGTTGATGTGGTGGCCAGCTATGCATTTATATATGTACATGCTGAATACATGTGTGTTTGTGCTACTGTGAATATGTGCTCAGCCTCACTACTGGCTGGACCTGGGGTTGTGCATGCTTAAACTAAGAACTTGAAATACTCGGAACAAAACCCCTCATACGCCTTCTTTAAAAGCCAAAACCAAAATACATAAGCACATTTTTAACTCGAAAATGTTTCTGTACTACTGTTTTTCTTTGTCTCCAGGTATGAATCAAGTACTAATGCAAATATGGCTCCAAAGTTATGATTTACTCACAGTACAAACAACAGCAGATATAGTCTGAAGGGGACTTGGAGCATTTGGGAAAGCTTCAGTGACCACTTCAAGATATTCATACAAATATTTCACCAAGAAATGGAACTTGAGAACCTTTTATCATTGCTTACGTAGCAGCTGTGCACTTGCACAGTGTATCTTCATCTGCATAATCCTACCCCATCAGGTTTTTTTCAGTCATACAAAGCACATGGTTTTCACCTGAGAGAAATGTAGTTTACAAACATAACACAAGAGGCTGCTACAGTCACATAACCTGCTGTAGTTATATAATGAACAACTCCAGTTTATCCAGAGCCCCCCAGAATGGAGAAGTCAAATCCTACACTGACTTTTTCTGACATCCAGAAAGCATGGCAGAATCTCAGGAAATTCAGCAGTAATGAGTTTTAGTCCTAATGAATTAACTGAAATAAGCAGAGACTAAGGCCTATGGGATTTATAATGTTGCAACTGTCAGCTCAGCAGAAGTTACAAAGAAACTCAGCAACTCAACTTTTCTGTGTCCTTCCAGTTTCATTGACCTCCTGGCTGCAATGATGCCAAATTTAGAGTTTCCTGAAGGAGGAACACAGCAAAGCTTAAGAAACTAGACAGCAGGTGGCTACACAGAATGGAAACAAAACCACAGTTCATTCTCAAAAGGGTAAAGGGGAGAGCTTCGCAAATAAACAGCAGGGTCACATGTCCCAGCAAAACCCTACCTGCCAGAATCCAACAAGAACATAGTAAACGAACTTCATGGGTCTTAGACAAAGATTTTCAGATGGAAATCAAATCCTTTAATGGCAAACTGATGTCCTAGTAGAAATACTCACAGCATTCCTGATTACTTGAAATTAATAGTACTGCAGGTATATTAACCTTTTGCTTTGTTTGCTGAAATTAAGCATCTCTGTTAGTGAACTTCAGAGTTCATTTTCAGCAATGCTAACTCGCATACCTTTTAGCCATACCTATCAAGCAAAACCAATTGTGTTGAAAATATGATTACCAGGATAGTGGCTCCAACTCTCTTCTCTAACTTCGATATATACAACATTTTATAGCACAGTGGTCTGGACTGGGTTGAAGAGTATTACTTGGCTTTTTCTTTCAAATATTTGTAAAGAAAACCACATGGTAATTCCTGAATATCCACTGAAAACATTTGCTACAGAAATAACCCAAATAAATTCTCAGAATAGTAACCACTTCTCATTCTCCCAACCACATGGTCCTAATTCCTCATTCAATGTTAAAACAACCATTTATAGGAATCAAGCCTTTCATTTAGGACAGGGACACCACAGGCCTATCAACTGCTGGATGCAATTCACTAACTGACTATTACCGTATAGAATTCCAATGACTACCACTTCACTTATGGAAGCCATACATTGATGCAGGTATCTCTTTTTGGAGAAGCAGTTTGTCATTTTTTTAAAAAATATGAACAAATAATTAAGACAGACATGTCATCTCTTAGACATTCTCTTTGAAATTTAGTTCCCTTTCACTCCTGAAGGCAACGGGAACTGATAGCAAATGCCATTTGTTTTGCTTGAAGGACAGTACCAACATGCATACTGTGAATAGTTACATTCAGGAGCACATGTATTTTGTGTCTTCTACTGCATACTGCCTTTCACAACATCTTAAACTAGTACCGTGCAAGAACTCTGATTCTACTCCAATTGCTACCGCTAAATCTATAAACGTTTGTAGACATCAGCTAGAAAATAAAAAGAAAAAAACTTCCCAATGACATTTAGATGCTTCCTGGTGAAACATTATCCAGTGTCACAAAGTTGCTGCTATTCATCCTGAAAATAGTTTTCAAGATTGCTTAATTTGCCATTAGAAATATGCACCTATCATTTAAGATTTTAACAAGCCAATTGTTAAAAAAAAAAAAGAAACAATCATGATTACTGACAGCTTTAATAAGCGTTACCTATTTAGAAATCGTGCAAAGAAAAGTTTTTGTAGTAATAACAGCAAGCCTTTGATACTTGTGATGTGACTCAGGTGCTTAAACAGACCTCTAGTGCTATTGTAGGTTCTTATGCTAACTATAGGCTACTTGGCCTATGATATGGCAACAATTAGTGTTAAGTAACACAAGAGAAAACTCTTCTGCCCACATCCTGTCCTTGCTTCCCTGCAAATAAGCAAGAAGTGTTGCTGCTGTTGTGTGATTTAAGACTCCTAGACAGAACACAAACCATGTAAAGCTAAGGGATGTGTCCTTTGAAAGGAATACAACAGATGGGACTGGAAAAGCAACCAGATAAAAGTTAAGGCATCATCAGCCAAAAGACTCCTAAGACAAGAGACCAAAAGAACGAACCTGGAGATGCTCTGACTTGTGACCAGAACTAAATGTACAGCCTGCCACCATCACGTTCTAAAAAACTCTCAGGACAGAGATCCTGTTCACAGTCACTACGTTGCTGCACAACTGGGTGGTTGTACACATATTCTTTGTGCATTTGTGCATATAAACACACACCATCTCCGGTAAAGGGTGCATGTTAGCAACCAAGACAAAGACTGTCCCTTTTCTAACTGCTCAGCTACCTCTACTTGAATTCATTCTGCCTGCCATCTTTTTTTGGTTTTTTTTTTACTTCAGAAGAACACAGGCCCTCAAGTAAACCCTATCTCATACCTAACAGCTCCATGCTGACAACTCAGATGCCCTATAGCACCTTAATATAAATGTCCTTCACGTAGGATTCCGAACATCCCACATCATTATCAAACTGCTTGCTCTAAACCTGTTAGTTTTTAAATTAGTTTTTAAACCTTATTTTAGGGTTTTGCTGGCAAGTTCTGGATTGTTTCCTCAAACAAGTTTTTAAACACTAATTCCATTTGTCTTCTTTTACATCCTAGAAACACTGCAAATCCAAACTCAGCATTTGTTTTGCAACTGTATGCTGAGCAAATGCTACTTTGAGAAAATCTGGAGTGAAATGCAATACTTGAGAGAAATTCTAAGCCTCAGTATTTTACATCACCTTAACAACACTTGCTGTACCTTAAATCTTCAACTTCCTGCAACGCAGAACTCAATGTTCTGCACTTGTAACAAACTAGATCTTTACATCCTTTCTTCACTAAACATTATACAAAGCGAGAACTCCAGAATTAGCCTTCATTAAATGCATATTTTAAGCTCCAAGTCTTTTTCTGCCACAAGACAGCCTTCTAACCAGAGGGGCAGTTCTCTCCTGCTCCACGATCACCTCCCCGCTCTAGAACTCCTCCACATGAGAATACACCAGAATCTGTAGCCTGAGAGTTACCATGGTGACTCCTGATGTCACATCTAAACTATTTTAAGGCTGTGGAGTTTGGGGTTTTGTTGTCTTTTTTTTTTTTTTAACTGCTCCATGATGACTTCTAAACCAGTGCTTTCTCTTCACAATGAAGGACAAATTATATTTTTGTGCTTCAATTTAAAGGACTAATAAAATTGAGAAATAAATCACATACCAATTGTAGTCGCAACATACAAGTGATGGACACCACAGCTGCTCTCTAGATACAACTTCCAATAGTTTTGCTTTCAGAAATAATAAGTTTCTTAGGACTAAGTGCCATTGTTAAAGATATCTTTACTTTCAGTTTACTTTTCCTTTACTTCTACTTTACTTTTTATTTTCAATGTTTCCAGTAAGCTTCTCATCAGAAGTACATTCAACAAGAACACACACACACATACATTCATCAGGATTTCAAGCTCCTTGGGATTAGTTAACATCACTGTCAACTTTGCAGTAGCAACACTAACTCTGAAACATAAAAGTTGGCATGATGTACCAGGACAAAAAGGACAAAGAACTAACACTACTGTTCTGAATGGCAGTCAGCTAATCTTTCAGACCTGCAAAAAACAATATTCAGCACCCTAACCTGCTACAAATTCTACCCTTTCTTCAAGGCCGAGAAGTCCAGCCCAGTTTTCTTAAACAACATAGCAGCAGCAACTGCTCTAAGAGCTTGCATCAAGCAGGCCTGAAGGCTCTCATTAACATCCACTGCACACAAGGAAGTCCCAAAGGAATTGGAACACTGCAGTTATTTCCTGATGTTTTCATGTAATTATACCCATAATATTTAATATAAAATACTTCACTTTACTCCCTAGAAATCCATAAAAGGAAGAGGTGGAACACTGTGATCTCACTTCTGCAAACCAGATACATTAAAAGAATTCTCCATCAAAAAAATTTCTCAGTCATTGGTTGGAGAAGATGAAGTATACAGATCAACTTCTGACCCTACCAGAAGATTCCCAGAGTGCCTTTAGGCCAGTCACGTATCTGATTACTCATTTGCAAAACAAGATGGCACACATATGCTTCCTACTTTTGCTTGTAGGAATTTACATTCTAAGTAGGTAAAATAAATGAGGTAATATTCAATGATGTTTGCATTCAAGAGTGCCAAGTGCTGTAGACTTCAAGGCACTTTCCTTACACAGAGAGCTGATTAATTATCAGCTACAGAGCATCACTTTCAGTTCAGCAGGGTAAAATAGCAGATCTCTGTGACATTCCTGCTGAAGACGGGAACAAAGCAGGAAATGAAAAGAACAGGTATGTGTAAAGACACTTCTCATCCAGAAACAATGACTGTATTCTCAAGTGTTTCTCACAATGCACTGAATACTTGGATGAGCATTCCCATCCTGCCGAACTATTTCAGAATTGCTTTTAATGTATTTGTTTTGGGAAACTCTTAAAACTCCTGGCATAAACCTTTCTGGAACACTGTATGGAAAAACTATCTTGCCTATATTGAGTTTTGGGAGCATATTTGGGGAAAAAAGAAAACAAACCTGTATTACTAACCATGTCTTGCAGTAGGAACTCCAAATTTGATCTTTGTGTTACTCTTTTTTTCTTTCAAATTTGCCTAAAAAAGTCACAGCCAACATGCTCTTTAGAGACTTCCATCTGCACTGGTATTATTCTTCAGTCTACCTTTAGCTTCAGAATACACACTTACCAGCTGAAAGGAACCACACTTCAAGTTTCCAGAAACACAGCCAAGTGACTGCTCTGGTATGGTCCAGTACAGGCATGGAAAACTACAATGCATATCTGGCAGTTGGGTCCTATTGTTAGTCTCCTGTTAGGCAGAAGCCTCTTCAAAAGGAGCTGCTGCAGCTTGGGGCAGTCACTGACAAGCGAACAGAAGACTGAGCAATAAAAATCACCAATCTGCCAAGATTAGGACTATAAAAATGGCAAGACTTCATAAATATATAAATAGAGTGCTGCAAAATTCAAACTGGCTGGTCAAGTATCTAAAGCAAGTCACAACACAAAGTCTGAGATTGGATGAAGAAAACCCAGGGAGAAAGCCAATTAGGAACAGCAAAAGATTTTTATAAGAATTCTGCAGTGAAGATCAGAGATTATGCAGGGAAGGAACCTAATCCTGCACAGACCCAGTGATAACATTTGGCCATCCAGGGCTGCCCAGTGTTACATACTTTTTTCTGTTTCTGTGATTTCATGACATTCTACTCACTGCAGATCTCCCAACAACATCCAATTGTTTTTCCTTGCATTTCTGAGGGACACTGACTGTTGTAAAGAACATCTGGCTAAGTGTCCATCTCCAAAGCCCTCATTGTGGCTCTCTGACCTCACTCACGTACTTCTTACATTCCTATCATTACATTATATTTATTCACCCAAAGTCAGTTAAAATACCAATAGATCTTTCACACATTTCTCCACCTACACATTTAAATACTTTTCAAACTTTCCCAACAAATCAGGCTGGAGTTCTGCAGAAGACAGCTCCATTTATCCAAGCCTGATTCCTTCCAGAGATAGTCTGCCCAGAGTAAGGTAAGGGTCCTGTGGGGAAAAAAAAAAAAAAAAAAAAAGTATCACACATATTATGATTCATTTGCAAGAATAATGAATTATGGTTACAAAGGCATTCTCAGAATACACTCTTATTATTTACTAACTTTAAGCATTAGATTTTTTTCATCTTGCATCTTAAAAGCATTCTCTGTAATACAGAAGGCGTATGGTCAAGAGGGATTGAGTATCTTCACTAATTCACTGTAGTGCTGACTAGCCTTACCTGTGTCTCTTTTGTGTGCATCTCAAAGTTTATTGCTTATTATGAGAAGAAACCTTACTTCCTTGCTAAAGTCTTGCAGTTCAACTGTGCTTGACTTTTACCTGACAGGAGTGAAAAAATACCCACTAGGAGAACAGTGGCTACATGGGCAAGTCCTGCAAGGACACGAGCACTCTCCACACACTGCACCAGTTCAGTACTTCCATCTCTTCTCTCATGCAGACCCTAAAGATGTTTTCCTTCATCTTCCACCACGAAAAGTGAATACACACACACACACACACCCCCCGTCCTTCCACCATAGGTGGTTTTTCTTTTTTCCCTTTTGGTGTCAAAGAGGACAGAGCTGTACAAATCAGGCCCAGGTTGCTGACTGCGTATCAAATAAATGCCAAGATTCCTTCCCCCTCCGCCCTCCCTTCCCCTTCCTCCAACTTCACTGCGAGCCGCTGACAACTGCCGAGGCAGGGGGGAGGAGGGCGACGACGCAGGAGACACGAGACTCGCAGATGCACAGAAGAAGGCGGCCCGAGGTTTCGGTCCGAAGAGGAATCACATCGGCCGCAGCTCTGCTACAGGCAGACGTGTCCCCAGGACATCTCCCCCGAACAGATAACAACAAAGAAAACAGAGAAGGGAGGAGGTGGCTGCCCCGGAGCGAGTTCCTGCTCCTCCCCTTACCCTGCTCCCAGCCAAAACAGAGACCACAATGTAAACAGAGACAGAATGTGCGTTTATGGCGAGGCGGGGGGCAGCGGCAGCCTTCTCCTTCCCTCGCGGCTGCCGCCAGGGCCGCTCACCGCCGCCTGCCCACGGCGGCGTGCGGGCCGGAGGGCAAACTTACCCTGCGTTTTACGTACTTCGCTTATGTAAACAAAGTATTTTCCTCTCGCTGCTGCCACACCACCTCCCTCCCGAAAGCAGAGACACCCCTCCCTAGCCCACAGGTTTTTTTCTTCAAACAGAACAAAACGTTGTCTCACATTCCCTTTTGCCTCCTCCAAAATGCCTCGGCCTGGCCCCGCAGGACGCTGAGGTTACAGGGATTTGGGGGGGGGGGGGGGGGGGGGGCAAGTTCCCGTTCTTACTGCATTTCCTCAAAGGTAAAAAAAAAAAAAAAAACAAACCAAAACAACCCAGCCGTCACGGGGAAGCGGCAGGGCGCAGAGCCACAGCGGGGAGACGAGCGCTCGAGCGCTGCCCTCACCTTGCCTCTACCCCCCGCCCGGACCTCAAGGCTGGAACCTTCTCTCTCGTCCCCGTCCCCTCACACCTGCCCCGGACCCGTGGCAGCCGCACCTACCACCTCTCCTCCCAAACCCTTTTTGGGCCAGAGACTATTTATTACGCAGGCAGCTAAAGGACGCGGTGGGGGGGGGGGACCGACCGAAGGAGGAGAAGGAGGAGGAGGAGGAATGGGCTGCCGAGGGCGTACGCACACACTCGCCGTCCCGTCCGTCCCCACCCCGCAGAGGCGAGCGGCGGCAAGCCCTCGCCCCGTCCCGGCTGCGCGAAAACAACCTTCCCCCTCCCCCCGCTCCGCAGGGCGCGCGCCTGCGTGCGCGGCCAACGGACAATGGGAACCGGAGCGCCCGGGGAGGCGAGGGGAGGGCCGGGCCGGGGGCCGGCGGGCCGCGCTCCCCCGCCGCCCCAACTCACCGTCCCGGCTGTCCGACGGCGGTCTCCGCGCCTGCACGGCGCAGCCGGGGAGCGCCGTTCCGCCCGGCCCCCTCCTCCTCCCCGCCCACGGGACACTCACCCGTTCTGCAGCGGGCCCCGGACCCTGCGCGGGGCGGCAGCGGCGAGACCCGCCTGGGGCGGGGGGAAGGGGGGGGTGCGGGAAAACGCAGGCGGGAAAGCGCTCCCGTCGCCCGGGCGGAGCGCAGCGGGGGCGATCGCCGAGGGAGCGGGGGCCGCTGCGAGCGGAGGGCGGCGTGCCGCCGGCGTCCCCCTCCCCCGGCCCGCACGTCGGCGGGGTCCGCGGGTCGCCACCGCCGTTGGTGTCGGTGCGAGAGACGGCGAGGGGAGGAGGGGCCCCAACAGCTGAGAGGATGTAAACAGAAGGTCACGTGACCGTGCGCCTCCGCAGGCGGCCAAACCCCCTCCGCGCCACGGGGAGGCTCGAAAGGGGGATGGGGGGGGGGGAAGGCGAGCCGCTCTGCTTCGAGCCGTGATTGGCCGCGCTTTGCCACCGCCAGAGCCAATGGGAGGCCGGCGTTCACGGCCCTCGTCACCAGTCGCCTAGGGACGTGGGGATCCTTGTCCTCGCGGTAGCGCCAGGCCACAGGTTCTCCCCTCCCCCGCCCGGTTGGAAACCCCTTCCTGGGAGCGGGTCGGGCCGCGACGCCCGTGTCCCCACCGCCCGTGGCAGGCGGCCCCCTTGTCTCCCGTGAGCCGCTGAGGAAGGGTTCTCGCAGTGGAGGGACGGGCCGGGGGCCGGGGCCGGGGCCGGGGGCCGGGGCCGGGGCCGGGGCCGGCCGCGGGGGGAGGAGCCGCCGCACCGCAGGAGGGCGAGGGAGGGCGCGCAGCTTCTCGGGCCCGCTTTTTAAAACCTGCCCAAGGTGCCCGGTGTCCGTCCGGGATTGCTCTGCTTTCACCGGGCCTCCTGATTTTACGGCGTTTTCGCCTTTCTCCGACCAGCAGGGGCAAGGGGGAGGCCGGCGTCTCTTCAGACCCCCCCTTCCGTAGGGCCTCTCACAAGGGGAGTCCGAAAGTGGCACTGCCCCCCGGCCCCCGAGAGAAGGGGCTTGGGCTTTGATGTTGCCGATGCTCTGAAAGAGGAGATAGTTTGAAAAAACTACAGGGAGGAAGAGGGATCCCAGGGAACGCTCAGGAATTTGAGAAGGGAGGAAGTGCTGTGGAAAGGAACAGACAGGACTAAGTGGAGGCCGAGGCAGCCTGGGGCCCCAGTGGAAGCCCGAGGTGATCGAAGGTATTGGGTCATTCTGAGCCCTGGTCTAGAGCGAGGTTTCTAAGGCATCGTCTCCTGTTCGGTTGCAGAGGGGGCTGGAGCAATGACTGAGGAGTCGGAGAGTGAGGAAAGTAGGCTGCCTATGGTGTTTTGAAGAATTAAAAGTACACAGGTGTCAGGACTTGTTGCAGGAGCTTGGCTAATCAGTTTTCCATTGAGGAAAGGAATGAGAAACGCCAGAGATCAGTATCAGAAAATGGGTGGTATTCACACTTGCAGAACGGTAAGTTCATACCAAATGATCAGGCAAAAGGTGTAGTGTTTGTTGACTTCAGGGTACTGGATATGAAAACCTGAAGATCTAGAGTGGTTGTTAGAATAAAAACAGCAATTTGGGTAACTTGGTGACATTTACAATGATAATTTAATCTGGAGTGGTTTAAGTATTAAGAGTTTTGCGAAATGCAGCTGAGAGGCATAAAGTTTTGAGCTTTAGCCAAAGTTTGAGTACTGGTGGAACAGGATTTCTAAGTAAAAGCCCTGGGAAATGAAGTACACAAAAATGTAGCTGGTAAGAGGCCAGGAGTAAGTATTGCTCTGTTGAGGGGTGGAGTTAGTTAATACCTGCTGCACACAATGGTTTGTAGAGGGCAACAGCTGAGGTGGAGATAATTGGCAACATGGGGGGAGAGTTTCTGCTAGGCTATGACTGAGAAATAATTCTGTCTTTTGTTAGTTGGACTGAGGGATTCAAATAGTCCTACAAATTGCTGTACTGTTACTGCTGTAACTGATGGCCCCTTGCGTGAGAGAAATGGAGGGGAGGAGAAACAAATTCCATTTTTACATTGAAATATGCCTTGCCCTCAGATAGTAAACTTCAGTAACTTTTGCTGGCTTTCAGTATTGAATATTTCTTCTATTAAGAATTTTTAGATAGATGTAATAAGTGTGTATAAATCCCTGCCTATTGTATGTATGAGGGTTTCCTGTTCATTCCCTTTCTGTCCATCGCATCTAGATCTTCTTGTGCATGACCAACACATGCTCATTACCTGTCAGACAAGGTGCACTTAATCTTTGTTCACACAGGACAGAAGTTATGGCCATATTTTGCTCATTTAATTTTAAGAAAATTTTTCAGGTAGCTTTTTTCCCTCTAAATTACTGTGTTATGCTTGAACTGATACCATTTTTTTCCATTTACAGTGGACATGGACATCCAATTAGGAAGGTCATTCTGCCGTCTTCTCTCAGAGCTGAAAAGAAGCTTCAGCATTCAGGTCTAGCAGAAAATTCTACTCAAGCATGTACGATTGTCCAAATTTGCTCTAACTCCCGTCATCCATCGTCAAACTAGAAGGTACATATTTCCTGCTGTAGTATGTAACTTCTGCATCTTGACGTGAAAGGTACTTATTGTTACATTATTTTAAATTTGAGATGTGCATAATTTGGGCAACCTTTCTTTTCATTTGAGTATAAGTTAATATTCTCAAAAAAACATATCTCAGCTTAAGTATTACATGACAGGCCCATGAAAGCTCTGTATAAATTAGCTGAGTTCAAAACCCATGCAGAGCACTTCTTAATTGAAGCACAGTGAACATCCTTTCACCCTCATAAAACAATGGATTGTGTAGGCTAACGTACCCCCAAAATTTCATTATTCTGGGAAAGTTTGGGGTTTTTTTACTGTCTCTGCAGATTTAAGCGTTATTTATTCTTTCAATTCTTTGTACCAATTCTCTGTTATTTTTTCATGATCATGCAAATAAAGAAAGTCTGAACTAGGTGGAAGAGTCCAGTCTGTCTTCGATCTGTGCTGCTGGTGAAGGTTATAACATTCATATGCCTAACAGAAAAATATGTACTCAAGACTGCCATTTTTTAGATAAATGCGAAATTTGCTACTAGGGGTCATTAAGGTTAAGTATTGAGACTTAACTGTTACCATATTGAGCAGAAAATTAGATATGCATAGCATTTTATAATGAAAACTATTCCAAATGAAGATGATGTTGTATATCTTGAGTAGTTAGGTGTATTTAATTTCTTATTTATGTAGAAAAAAGTTGCTTTTTAGACTAAACCAGCATTTTGGCTTTCCTAAAATTGTCATTGGCTTAAAAGTAGAGTGGTGCAAACTGCATTCCTTGAATGTAATCCTGTTAACATAAAATTAACAAATAATGTGTAATTTATACTGCTTATATTTTTTGTACATCTCAGTTTAGTTAATGAAAACCATTTACGTGTCATTGCATTTAAGTTGGCGTGATTTAAGTCAGTTTCAACTTTATGTTCTGTGTTATTGAGTAACTGTTTTTAAATATTTTCAAATGCTACAGAAAATACATACAAAACAATTACTTTTCTTGAAAATTTATTTTTAGAGATATATGCCATTTTGGTAATTGAATAAAGCTTAAAATTGTAAAATTTTTGACAGAGCTTTAGCTGACAGTGTTTAAAATATTTTTTATGTTCTGCAATACAGTCTAATTTTAATAAAGTTATAACAGTATACTGTTTTGTTGGATTTCTTAAGTATTACCCATACCAAGTAAGAATTTCTTTACTTGCTTGTTTAGCTATGGAAAGATAATGCAAGGAGAAGGATATAAGAGACCTACACCTTAGCTCTGTTTCTAATTAGTTATTTCACATTGTGGTGCACGCATTTGAATGTTGACACAAAGTTTTTGAAAATATTAGTAACTTACTATTATTTTGAAACAGTGATCATTTTCTGATTCTGCTCTTTTCTGTAGTTAATGAAACCGGATTTTTTCTGGTAAATTTTCATTCTATCTTTCCCTTTTTGCTTTGGCTTTCATTTTAGATGAGTTAAAAAGACACTGTGTGCAAAGACATAGAAAAAAATTCTAATGTAGCTGTTTTAATTATGGATATTTACTGTTCTGTGGGTTATCTGCCATTCATTTTCCCTACTGATAAACATCTGAAGAAGTGTTCTGAATGTCAGCACTTCTTCAACCACATTTGTTATAACTAATATCTAGTTAATACAGAGGTTCAGTCAGCTTGAGAAAAAATAATTAAGAAGTATGAAGGTGGCCCTGAGATCTAAAACAATCAGCATTTCTTCTTTATTGGAAGTTACTTCTGCTTGAGTTTTTCAACTGATGCTTTTTGAAGGCTGTAAAATTAAATTAAAAAAATAAAATAGGATGTAGTGTTGGGTCTGCATGTAGTCCAGAAAGTCCATGTAAAAAATACCCTAATATAGTAGTAAAATAGAGATGAACCAATGAGGAATATGTTACAATCAAAATACTATGGAAATGTAAATAGATAACTTGATCCATAAAGCTAAAGTTAAATATCTGTTTAAAGCATAGACCCTCACTGTATATTAAGATGAATTAGCTTGAATGGGATCATACAAAGATCTGGGTAAGTAGTACTTGATATTACTTCATAGGCAGACAAAAAGCTAAGACAAAAATTGAAAGTCATTTTTAGAATAACTCTAAGAAATGTTGAGATTATAAATTTCTAATCCAGCAAATAATTCCAATTGTTAGTGGTTCAACTGAATAAAATAAGTGTGAAAGATGTAATATTGCCAATTCTTGCATATTTAATTTTTTTCTCACATATTTTTCCCTATTGAAAATATCTGTCAGCTTCCATTATGCCAATGAAGCAGGAACAAAAAATTGTCCTCAAAAAGATGGGAGGACCAGAGTTTTCAGAGTTAATGGTAGTTGCTTTTTCTGTTTCTTTTATTATTCTCATCAGACGGACAATACATGGCCAGTGTAGCACAGTCATTAGAAAGGAAAAATGTTTGGAGCTGAAGAACTTCAGCGGAAGAACTGGACAAAGAGTTTCAAAGAGAGCAGCCTTAAGTAGGATGAGAAGGATGCACTGTTTTCTGAACTTGTTCTTAGTCTGATGCTTAGACTGATATGGGGATCAGAAGCTGCTGCTTTCCTTCTATTCCACAAAATTTAAAAAAATAGTGTCTTCATACTGAAACTACAGTGAACGCTCATACACTTTTATGTTTCAAACTTTCAGTGAGTGTGTAACATCCTGTTTCTCAGTCATTTTACATGTAACTAGTATTTTTTCTCTAGTGTCCACAATCTTATTAGACTTCCTTCCCTCAATCTAATCTCATTCTACTCTTTTGTTTCATCTTTAATTATCAGGCATTTAAAATTATAGTTGATTTACTGTGTCTGTTTTGCATGCCCTCTCATATTGATACCTTCCTGATAGTCTTGCCTTCATACAGTATATGCATTGAGCTCTTTCTTTGTCTTTTTAACTTTTCATTGCCTTCTTTCTTTTCCTTTATTTTTGGTGGATTTTCTTTCCTGACAAGCTTTGACTGGTCAGTTTTACAGGTGTAGAACACAAAATCCATGTGCTCTATAAGTAGCAGTTACAGTTTTCAGATACTGCCCTCTGCTCACTACAGTAGATATCAGTTCTGGCAATTGGATATAGTGAGCATGTGCTTCACACTGTATCATACGTTGTCATTGATGTAGCCTGTTTGAGGAAGAGGGCTCTGAAATGGAGAAGTGCTGCAGTGGATTTCTCCTGTCTTGCAGACTTGGTCTTCCCACATTAACATCTTGTCTGCGAGCAAAAAATACTGTACTATTGAGAAAATTGTAAGTAACACAAAGGGAAAAGTAATGAAATAACTGCTGGAAAGCAGTTTCTCTTACCCTTAATGTTTGGCCTGTCTATCGTACTTTGAAAATATTTTATTTTTGCATTCTTTGCTCCCAGATATTGGAGTGTACCTTCTGTGGCTCTCAGCTGTACCCCAGCAGCCACCAGGCCATTTGCAAAGGTTTATGATCAGTAGCGTACAGGTTCCCAGGAAGGCAACTGGATCAGCCCGCACAGAGTACCAAACCCAAGCTGAGTCTGTTCAGTTGCACATATAGCACCAACCCACTCACAGTTAAGCTGTAATGGACTCGTCTGAGTGCACAGTCACATATCATGTTGTAACCCCCAGCCCTGGTAAGTAGTGAAACATCAATCTGGCTCTGTAGGCTGTTGGTGCGGACATCTGAAACCGGCAATGCAGCCATGCAGCTGTGTGTGCTGGCTCTGGAAGTAGTGTAGTCACGTTTGTGTGGTGTTGCTTTGACAGGTGAGGCTTGTAAGATTTCACCTGTGAGACTGGTAAGATCTACGTATGCAAGCTCTAGTGTCTCTGCATCTTTAGCCTTGTTAATCTGCAAATTGGGTAAAAAAACCCAGCATAACTGTTTTAGATAAAAGTGGTTGTATGCTGATAAAGCTTTAGATCAGAATAACGTTTCCTAAAAGCTCCAGAGCTAGTTGATTGAAAAAGGCATCTTCAAAAGGAGTAAATGATCATTTACTCCAGGCCATGTCTATGTGCCAGCTTACTTCATGGAGTATTCCTACTGGTCTTTAAGACTTGCCACTTTAATTTTCTTTTAGAACTGCACACTCTGTCCCTCTCCCACCCTCTTCTGAGAGGCAGTTGGTACTGTAACCTTGCTAAGGCATTTGTAATTTTTAGGAATAGAGATTTTCATTGCTGTAGATTTTGAAATACACTCTTCTCAGACACGAATTGCATTAAGCATTTGAACAGTGTTATGCATGCTGTGGGTCACAATCATGCTCTTCTGAAGCACGCAGAATCAGTTCTGAACAAAATGTGTTGGGGTATGAGTCCCATACATTTATCTGGGATGCCTGTAATCCATCCGTGCATCCCACCTCTCATGCCCCATTTAAGTGATCACAACTCTTATCTGCTTTATTAGGGGAACTGTGATACAATAGTAGCAGAAACATCTTCTTTTGTTGCCCTGAGTAAGCAGGAATAGGAGTGATAATTACCAAAAGTGATATGCCTGCATACATCTGGTTAAGAGTGTGCAGGAGGCTTTTTTTCCCTTACCATGAAATCTTCTGCTCAGGCAGTGTTAGCACTCCCAGGCTCCCTGGAGCAGTCATGTTGGGAGTGCTCCTGGCTGCAGGCAAAGGATGGCACGGAGCCAGAAGTATTATTTTAGCTATCAGAACGTAAGCTATGCTCAGTTCATATTTTAAAACATTGAAAGCACACGCTAGAAAAAAAATATATTTTAACTTAAAAATAAAAATGACTGAAATGAAATGAAAAATGAAATTAAATGGTGTCTGTGGCCATAGGCATTCATCTCAAGGATGTGTCTCTCATGATCAGCTCTCTGGCCTTCAGATTACTTTCCCAATTTACTGCTTGTGCCTTTGTGTTTTTTTCTTCTGTTAAGAACAAGCCTGAGATCATAGCAGTGGAAGGGTTCCAGTGGCCTGTAGTCACTGATAAGCGTATAACCAAATGTTCATAAACATAACAAAATGATCACATCTAGGTAACAGTGGACATACTATAAAACTAGTCATGCAATCAAATGTTTAAAAAAATCTTTTAGAATTTGGTACCAAGACAAGTGTTTGTCTTTTAAGTTCATGTATAGAAGTAACTTACTCACCTGTAATGATATTTTACAAATAATAGGGTATATTAAGCTATTCTTTTTCAAAAGGTTATGGATACCTACTTACTTTTTTTTTTTTTTTTTTTTTTTTTTGCCGTGACCCATGATGGGAGAAGAAATGTCTTCAGTGTTTCTGCTTTCAACCATTTGTAACTTGTGTCAGAGGTATATTAGGATACAAAATGAATGTGTCAGCAGAAAGTGTCATATATTATCACCTCTGTCCTACTCATTGATTGTAAACTGCAAGCACGAGACATTCTCTGTGGAAATATGTTGATTTGTCTCTGGCTGTAGCTGGCAGTGAGTCAACAACAGACTCTTTATGTAATCCTTTTCTTAAATCAATAGGCTGTTTTGCTAAATTTATAATGCTATTTTTTTAGTAGCACCATGATTAATATTTTGAAGCCAAACAGTCTGAGCTTCCCTTGAATGAGTCATATTGAAAGGAAGTTACTGTACTTTTTATCTTAAATAATAGCAAAAATTTTGTTCTGAAATTAATAAATGTTGGGAATTTGCCTGTAATTTTCCCTGCTTTTGTTAATCAAACATGGAACAATATGTAATTTAATTTATATAAATTAACATTTAACTTGCAGAGCCTTTCTTCCATTTATGGGCTGATAATACACTATCATTAGTCCTGTTATTGATAGTCAGCTGACCTACATGCAATAATTTCAAAGGCTTTTAAGACTAACCATTTACTTGGTCTATTAGATATCTATTTCTTACATGCTGCATTTATCTTTAAGTAGGAAAGATGAGGAAAGCTATCTACATGTTATAAATATGTCAAAAATCCAAATGTCTCTAGTTTCATTTCTAACACATTTAATATTTTGGCAAAGTGAGAAGGTTAACTTTATATGATTTGTTTTCCTAAGAGAATTTAAATCTCTTAATCAGATTGAGTTGTTATAGACATTAATTTAGTCTTCTGTTGGGCTGTATAAAACATCCTTTACCAACAGGCTACCAAAAAGACAAGGAAACAATCATTTCTTGTATAGAGATCATTAAAACTAGCGTGCTATTTTTTTTAAGTTCATAAGATATAATAGTCTACATTTTAAGTAATTTTTATGAGAAACAGAGAAAGAATACACTAGATCCAACAGACTTACCAAAAGATGTGTGCTTAATATTTGGCATGCAGATTGCTTTTTAAAGGTCTTCTAACAGAAGATAATCTTTTCTTTTAGCCTCCTCCAAACTCTTGATGCTTTCCAAAAAAACAATTGATATTTTTCTCCAAATTTGGCAGAGGTTTTACACCTTTTTTTTTTTTCTTCTTTTTGCATTTTGGGTGATGTAGTTGACTATTATTAAGTCTTTGATATATGTGCAGATGGCTGGGGCAGTAAAAGTGAAACTTCATAACTGTGTCTGAGGAACACATTATTTAGTAAGTTATATGAAAATACATTGTTAGGAGAGGTGTAAAGGATCTCTGGAACAGATCTGTTCTCAACCAATTAATTGGAGTGCTTTCCTAGAATCCCTCACCTGTGGTTGTACACCATACCCTTACATATATAGTAAAAGAAATTAAATGGCCTGAATATTCTCCTGTGTTTTATTCCTCCGGCTCTTGGAGCAATGATGAGAAAGGTAAAAATTATGAGACGCTAGCTAGGTAAGATACGGCCATTGAAATTAATTAATTGAATATGGCTATGGGGAACAATATGCATATGAGTGAACTATATGGCAGTAGCAAGCATTGAGTTAGTTTCACAACTTTATGGCATGTAAAGGTAGGTAGGAGAAGATTAAGTGAAGAGCGAAGGAAAGATGATGGACAAAAGGACAAGGCAGGAAATAAAGGATGAGAGAGAAGAAAAAGGGTATGACATGAAACTAGGACCTGAGAAGTTCCAGAAGGTTGCAGAAAATAGCTAATGAGAATAGTGCAAAACAAAGCTCAAGATCTTAACTTTTTTTCTCCTCTTTTTGATTACACAAATCTCTCTTTGGCCATTTCTGCAGTTGTTTCTGCTAGCACTAACTGCAAGATATTTTCTGCCTTCAGCTGTTCTCATACAAAGCCATATAGATTGAAGCACAGCTAGACCCTTGTGTCTGCATCATGGAGGAAGTGTCACTAGCACATTTTGGAAAGATTCTGAAAAGCAAGAGCGCCTAAAGAAGGAAAAGAAAGAAAAGAGATAACTGAAGGCAAATCTTGTAAGTGAAGTATGCTGATAGAGAGAGTGGTACAATTGGCCTCCTCCATGCATACCTATTTGCATGATATGCTGAATGCTTTCAGGTGCCTCACGTCTGAGAGATTCACTTTTGACAGGAATGATGGCCACTGAGTACCAGGGAGCAGCAAGAGCAGGACTCTTGTCGTGGTTTAACCCCAGCCAGCAACTAAGCACCATGCAGCTGCTCACTCACTCCCCCCCACCCACTGGGATGGGGGACAAAATCGGGAAAAGAAGTAAAACTCATGGGTTGAGATAAGAATGGTTTAATAGAACAGAAAAGAAGAAACTAATAATGATAATGATAACACTAATAAAATGACAACAGCAGTAATAAAAGGATTGGAATGTACAAATGATGCGCAGCGCAATTGCTCACCACCCGCCGACCGACACCCAGCCAGTCCCCGAGCGGCGATTCCCCGCCCTCACTTCCCAGTTCCTATACTGGATGGGACGTCCCACAGTATGGAATACACTGTTGGCCAGTTTGGGTCAGCTGCCCTGGCTGTGTCCTGTGCCAACTTCTTGTGCCCCTCCAGCTTTCTCGCTGGCTGGGCAGGAGAAGCTGAAAAATCCTTGACTTTAGTCTAAACACTACTGAGCAACAGCTGAAAACATCCGTGTTATCAACATTCTTCTCATACTGAACTCAAAACACAGCACTGTACCAGCTACTGGGAAGACAGTTAACTCCATCCCAGCTGAAACCAGGACAACTCTAAGGTTAAAGGTGAACCAGGAGCAGCCACAGCACAGGATGAGCAATGCCCTCGTTGCTAGGGCACACTCCAACAGCCCCTGAGCTGGATAAGCAAAGCAGGGTGGTAACAGCAACAGAACCTATGAACAGTCCAGGGATCATAAGGCAAAAGCAAGGCAGCAAGCCAGATCCAAGGTGAATCCAGGAAATCTGAACAGCAGCGCAGGGATGGGGATGGTAGGTACACCTATAGCATAGAGCAACCTGAGGCTAAATGGATCTTCTGGGGAAGGAAGAAGGAAGGAAAAAGGAACAGCAGTAATTTCCTGAACCTCAGCTGTCAAGAGGAGAGGGCAGAAGCATCTTATTTTCTGGAATAATTCACTAGAAACAGATTTTTAGAAAGCCACAATGAAAGATGCATCACAGACATCTAAGAGTTGTTCTGAATAATTTTACAAATGGCACACTTTATCGGATTCTAGTTTAGGATTTTTTCTTCTCTGTTATGACACAGGAGCAGCTTTAGACATTGTTTTATCCAACTTTATCCCAGATCCTTAAAAATTTCTGTGAGATTTCTTGCTTTGAACTTTTGGGCCCTTTAGACCTTGACTGTCAGAGTAGCTTTAATTCCTTGTGTAATGTGGGTATGCTGCTGTTGCAAGTTCATCTAGCCAAGTGACCCTGAGGCTTTTTTTGTGGCCTTTCATTTGGTACTATCTTTACTATCGCTGACATTAATAAAGTCAATGTATTACTTTTCTTTTTTCTGACTTTCTACCCTGCAACCAGGAAGGATCATTTCAGAAGATAACAGTAGCTCTTCTTTATTCTGGTGATTAAATGTAAGCAAAGTCTTACAGAACCTTCATTTAATTCATTCTCTGACCCCCTTCAAACATTAGAATTAATTTCTTTTATCACAAGCTAATCAGTTTTCTGCAACAGAAGCCAACTAAGTATATGGTTGTAGTGTTTGTGTGGCTTTTTAAAACTAATTTAGCTGTTGCAGAAAAGCAACACCATTCATCGCAGTCAGAACTTGGGAATCAAAACACAGTCAGATACTGAGAGTCCAGACTGTAATAAGTACTTGATTTGTGACTCAGAGCTGCAGGGGACTGTAATGTCTGAAGACATTTATAGTTAGAGGATGAAATATGCTCTTCATTTCACAGAAAGGAGAAGGCATGGAAACATGGAAAGGCAAAGACCCAGGGTTCGAATAATGCCAATTACCTTCTTAGTGAGACATGATGTAAACCTTCCAGCATGCTAGGATGTAAATCTGACCTGCTATAACCAGTTTCAAAAATTTCAAACCAACTTACTCAATACCTATATTTTATCTGAAGCCATAAAAACTTATTAAATATAAATATATATAAATATAAAAAATTTAACTCTGGTAAACTTTTTCCCTGATGGTTATTATTTAAGCACTCTCTAGATATTCTTAGGGTTATTCTTGCACACTTTTTCTTTTTTTTTTTTTTTCAGTGGTCACAGGAGGTCAGTAACACCCAAAGGTGGTGTTATTGCAAAGGTCAGTAACATCCAAAATACCTTCATTATTTCCTCTGCCTAATAATAGAGTAGAAACCCTTTGGGAACAGGGAATGTCATTATATGGTTTTATTACTAAATCTCACCTGCATAGCTCAGCTATCACAATGCTCCCTTTTAAAAGATCGGTTACCTTCTGACCGTATGATATTGATGTAGTAATCTTTCTGCTGATAACTCTTCTGATTTTGCAGGAGTTGCTTTCAGAAACACAGTCATTGGTTAGCACAAAGAAAGGAGGGAGTTATGTTGAACTACTCCTAATTGTTACTAATTTTCAGTGGGACCTTGGATCTGTCATAAACTAAGAGTCATATTTAACAAAAAATTCTCTGAAACACCTTATTTATGTCAGCACTGTATTGAGGAAAGTTCATTAAAAAGCTGCAGAGCGATTTGTGTTTAGTCAGCATCCTACTGTTGTTCTCCTCCCATCTGGGATGTTAACACCAGAGCGCTTGATTTCTTTAGCTTATTTTTACAGTATTTTTCTTCACAGTGTAATTACTAGGCCAGCATTGTAATGCTAGCAAAACCCCAAAGCTCCCAGACCTGAAACACTACAAAATGGCTGGGAAGAACCTAAACTAAACTGGTGATATGAGTTTGATAGGGATTCTTCCTATTTCAAACAGAATATAGGCTCTGTTCCTCTAAAAGGACTTGGCTCTGCCAATCAACTGACATAAGTAAACACCTTTACCCATGGAGAAAATAAAGAACGATGGCATTCATTACTTCTGCCCAATCTTGTTATATTTAATACCAAAGACCTTAATGGAAGTTGAAGGATATTTTTTAATACAATTAAATAACAGTGAAGTGATGACACTTTTCATTCCCATAACTTTTCAATGTAAAGATAATTATTTTCCCAGATCTCTGTAGAATAGGCATGTATCATTATCCTTTTTTTTTTAATAGAGAGTATAATGAAGCACAGCAAGGTTAAACAAATTTCTCAGAATTAGGAAAAAATAAGGAAAACCAAGAATAGTACTCTAATTTCTTGTCATCTTGTTCTGTTCTGTTTTCACAAGATCAGCCTTTATGAAGTCATCATCTGAAGCACCTTTTAACAGGTTATACCCATTAAGAATTTAAATGAGAGTTTTCTAAAGTTCCTTTAGGAGATGAACTATCAAGACAGGATATAAAAAACATTGCACTGAAGATAAGTTTTGTCTCTGTCATGCTGCTTTGTTGGATGCAAATTTCTTGTGGACTTTCTTTTCATGACTGGAGCACTCATCAAAACAAAACCAAAAATGTCATTATATAGGAGAAATAGCCAGCTTGTGGTACTGCCGGGTTCCTCTAGGCAGAACAAGTTTCCTGCTACTGTAGGGAGTCTGAAATACTGGTGACGCCCTCTGGTAACTTTTGTACTACAAGCTTTACATTTTTTACAAGGTGAAGGATAGTGATATGTAATTCATGACATGTAAGGACAGAGCTCTTAGCTTTTCTTTGGACCCTGTTTTACTTGGTTGTGTCTGATTATGGGGAGTTGGGCAAAACAGGGTTACCCACCATTTTTTTTTCATTCTTCGATAGATCTTAACAGATTTTGGAGACTTCAAGGTGAAATTTCTAGAAGCAAAACAGTCTCCTGGCAAAATTATATGATAGGCATCCAGTTTAGGCAGCTTTAAAAGAAAGATCAGAATCAACACTTAAAGTCAATGTTTTTTTCTGTGGGGAAAAAAAAGTACTTTAATATTAAACTGTATAGGCAGTATACCAAATGGGGTTCCTGAAGTGAGTAAAAACCTACAATCCTGACATTTCTATTCAGATTTGTCTTTAGGGGGATGGCATTTGCATGAGTTCAAAAGCTGTTTTTGTGAGTTTTTGCAAATTTCTTCTACAGCAAAATTTAGCTATTTTCACCAGGCATCACTGCAAGTTGCCAGGAAAGTGTCAGAATTCTTCTCAGTATATCTGTTTCTACAAATTTGTCCCAGGTAGAAAAAACATTTTTGCAAAGAAGATGAGCCTTCTGACTAAAGGAAAAAAAAAATCTAGTGATTTGCAAAGAAACCCCCCAAAAACCTTCTCGCTGAAGGCTATCTAATTTTATCTTTGTAAATCTTTCAGAATATTATTTGTACCCTTGTAGTAAGTTCTACTGTTTACTGATCTAATCATTGGTAAAAAAAAAAATGCGTTACATCCTCCGAAATATTTTTGTGATAGATGAGGATGAAAAGGTTGTTACACTCTACGAAAGAGCATTTTTTCTGTAATTAAGTGTTTCTTTTTAATATTTGCATTGTCTATTTTGAATCTTATAGGTCAGTGAGCTCTGTGGTCCGTGCTTAAATAAGTCAGTACAGTTGCATCTCACACCCTGACAACAACTGTACAAAATCAGTTATTCCTTCAAGTTCTGAATGCCACTGATGAAGCATACTGCTGACGGGTGGACCCCAGCCTACTGTGGTGCGATAGACCAGAGCTGCCTGCATACAAAGCCTCATACGCTTGCTCCCCAAAGTGGCAATGCTAAGGAGTATTCTGAAAAAATACTAGAGTAATTCTGGTAGGACTTGAAAATAAAATCTTACTCCACCTCTAACAGGGTTTTTTTTTCTGTGACACTCTATCATGGCACTTCAATTTTAGGACTGTAAACAAAGAGTGCTTTGCTGACAGTGACTCCAGATATATTACAGTTTGGTTATCAGACTGTATGCCTTACTTGCCAGAGGTCTTAACCCTCTACTGTTAGAATGCCTGGTACTGTAAGGACAGAAATGCCCAGTACTTCCTCAGGAAGCATGTAGACCACGCTTGAGTGGTCTCCCAAGACCCAGTCTGAGGTTTAAAGCAAATACTCTATTCTAAATACATAAAGGAATTGTGATGCTGTGTTGCATCTCTTTCTTTGTTGAATAAAACACTGTTGGGTGGATTTTCATTTTGGGAAAGAGTTTTTTGAAGAGACTTAAGAGAAAGCTTGGTACAGAAGAAGAAAAGAATTACAAGCTTAGACATTGCTTGGAAAGCATGTATTCTGTAAGAACACAATTTGATCACAAAAATATGACACTTTTTATTGGGATTTGTCATGTCTAACTCTAATGTAACAGATCTGAGTCCAGATTCTGTTGCAAAACCTCTGTTGCTGGACTGGCTTCTGTCAGAACCTAGGTGCATTTTTCCTGCAAACTTGCGAAGTAATCTTTCCATTTTCAATGAGTGCAGAATCCCTAACTCAGAACTTGCAGTTCTATGGCTAGTCATGCTTCTAAGTCCACTGCTCCAGGGACTTAGTGAAGGTCATTCAGGATCTGTGACTATAAGGCACACTAGAATGTGTCACAGATGAGAAGGAGAAATAAGTAGACATTTCTGTTCATTTAGAAAAGGATTGTGTCTGCAAGCATGATGCCATTAGTTTTCTTTCTCAAAAGTTTTCTAAGTAGAGAAATGTCAAAAGGCAAAACCCTAAAGGAACCATTCTGGTATGATTCTTTTATATTTAAAGATAGTGTTCAGGAGAGGCAATACACTTGTTAAAAGGGTAGGTGTTTTAATCTGAAGTGAAAAAATGGAAGGCATTCTGTAAAAGACTTGAAAACAAATTCATCACTTCACACATTAGGCTATCTAGAGATGAGATTTTGGCACAGTGTTTGAGAATAAGTGGCATGTCTATTTGATCAAAGAAGTTTTGGGAGATTAGCTGAATATTAAATATGTAAATGTACTTGCCTCTAACAGGTATGTAATTGGCAAGAATGATCAAAGTATCCTTTCAAATCTCTAGACATGCTAAGTATGCATTTTCCAGTGTTAAGAACTGTACTTTTTTTTTTTTTTTTTCTTTTTTACAAGAGCCTCCTCATCTGCTCTTCTTGGGGAAAAAAATCACACTGATAAAGAAGACTTCTTTTGAAAGGCTGAAAGAAGAACATTTGTTGTGATACATTGATCCTTTGGGAGCAGATGATAGTGGCAAAGCCCACTCCATGGAGTGAGTCCAGAGGAAGGCCGTGAAGATGATCAGAGGGCTGGAGCACCTCTCCTATGAAGACAGGCTGAGAGAGTTGGGGTTGTTCAGCCTGGAGAAGAGAAGGCTCTGGGAAGACCTTATAGCAGCCTTCCAGTACCTAAAGGGGCCTACAAGAAAGCCGGAGAGGGACTTTTTACAAGGGCATGTAGTGATAGGACAAGGGGTAATGGCTTTAAACTGAGAGAGGGTAGATTTAGATTAGATCTAAGGAAGAAGTTCTTCACTGTGAGGGTGGTGAGGCACTGGAACAGGTTATCCAGAGAGGCTGTGGATGCCCCATCCCTGGAAGTGTTCCAGGCCAGGTTCGATGGGGTTTTGAGCAGCCTGGTCTAGTGGAAGGTGTCTCTGCCCATGGCAGGGGTTTGGAACAGATGATCTTTAAGGTTCCTTCCAACCCAAATCATTCTGTGATTCCATTATTCTATTCCATCACTCAGGAGTCTGACAACCTTGGCAACAGGCTGGCCAAACTGCATGAATCTGTTTTTGCATTGCTTACATCCCTGTGCTAGCAGCTGTTATCATACTACTAGCCTTCTGTAGTCCCCATGTAACCTCTTGAAACTTACATGGGCTCTATGCTTTGAGAGTACCTGCCAAATATTTAAAAAAAGGATCATCATCACCTCTCTCTTTCTTTTTGTTTTCCACCTGGGGGAGAAATAGCTTGATTAGTTTGGGTGATGATAGGAAGCTGGAGGAAATCCAATCATGATTTTTCAGTCTGAAGGGTTTATTTCCTTTCATTTCATTCACTTCCATTCAGCTGAAGGTAATGATGTTATGCAGGTCTGATTTCAAAGGGCACAATTTTGAAATTATGTGTTTTGCTTAGGTACACTATAGCTTTAAATTGGTGATTTTGATGAAGTTGCAGAAACTGAAGTATAATGCAGTTTCTTCCCCCAGAGATATGGTGGCTCAGCAGTGAGGACATGCAGTGATTTTTTTCTTTTTTCTCTCTCCCCACTACAGCACACAAGAACAGATCTGCTGAGTAGGAAGTGCTATTTTTACATAATCACTTTTCAAACCCAGAGCCTCACTGTAGACATTTTGAAGAGACCAAACTAAGCATCCTAGCAGTCACTTCTCCAGCTGCAAAACTGTGTATGAGAAGCTGTAGTATAGGTCATTTAATAATTTAATAGTCTCCTCTTTTTCTATTCTACTGTCAACTAGCTGAAGTATTTTCCAATAAGTGTTCTTCACATTTCTGGGGTTAACCATCCAGAAGTTCCTTGTTTACATACAAACATCTTATGATTGCCAGAAAGAGATTTTTGAATTGTAGGTATCTAAAAAAAAATATAAATGTGATTATTTTGTTTTGAAAATGCTTTTTTATTTACTGGGAGGCATTACTATAACATCTGAGCATCTAATTTATTCTCATAATCAGCCCTTGGAGATAGAGAAATGTTATTATTCTTATCCTCATTATTCAGATGAGAAGTGTTTTGCTTAAAGCTGTCCAGGACCTGCATAAAAGAGACGGGAGCTGAAACCATCTTTCATATCTCAATCTGAATTGTTCAAATGCTAATGAAGTAGCAAACATGATTAAAGTGCTTGTTTACAAGTTGATGCAGAGGCGTGTCTCCCTTGATCATGCTAGTGACTTCTATCTTCTCACCTCTTCTTTAGACTCGTCCAGCTGCTGCCATTGACCTGTAGTTCCTATTCTTGGCACCAGTAGTAGTGGCAGCATACTTTTCCTCATGTGGTTTAGGCTAAATTTCTCTTTTGTCCAGGTTTTGCTATAATCTGGGATGACTCTTAGCAACACCCTTCTATCTGTTGTCTATCAAAAAGAAAAAATGGGGTTAAAGGCAAAAAAAAAAAGCCCCCTCCTAACATATTAGTGAATCCTATCTCTGATAATGATGTAGTAACAATAACTATTCAAAACACTTGTTGAAAGCCAACCTTTTGGCTAGAAAGCACAACTTGTCAGTAAGTTTATTACTGGTTAAAATATGGATGAAAATTTACTGCATACATACTAAGACTTCCTTTATAATTTCTGCAGAAGTTTTTACTTAAGAAGCATTGGCTAACATGAGGCAAATTAACCTCTTTGCATGCCAACTGGGTTACACAGAGTTTGTGATATGCAGTTGACACTTAAAAAAAAAAAGTGTCAAAAAAAGCAGTAGGAAATGTGAGGTATTTTTAAGGCTTTCTGCCACCTCTTCCTTCCAACATGAGGAATAAGATACAGGGTTTTTTTATCCTGAACACAGTCTCCTTGACTTTGGTAGCTCAAATATCAGAGCACCTGCATGAGCTTTTACAGCAACATAACCTGGGACTGCAGGGCCCATATCCAGAAATGGGCTTTGTTCTGAGTTCTAGTTCACTGACTAGTTACAGGCTTTGTGGACAGAAGTCACAAAACATCAGTCCGCTTAAACTCAAAGCACTTTTTTGTTTGCAATAGAAAGTTTTACATCTCAAATACTCTCTTTATTAACCTTAGAGTTAGAATTAATATTGCCCCATAGTTTCTCATAAATATACTTTCTACTTGTCAGGACAGCTGCTCTCAAGACCAATTAGCCTTTACTTCCTAGCACAGTCCTTCCTGTTTGTTGGGCAGCCTCGATGATGCTGAAAGTTAAGATCATTTTAGGTTTAGCTGGACAAGGACTTTTCTCATCTACAACTAAGTGTTTTGCTGAGTTCTGAAACAAGCAGAAGGAAGACATACACGGAGTGTCAGTGTGTCATTTGTATACATGTCTCTGGGCATTTATCCTTTTATTGGAAAGACATTTTTCCTCTGGTCCACTGAAGCAGAAGGAAATAGTATTTTCATTTTAGGACTGGACTTAAATGCAAACATTGTACTTCCAAATGTTAGATTTCTGATATACACATTATTATAAGCTATTAATTTGCTATGCCAGTATTCAAGTAAGGAAGCAAAACCACACTGGATGAACAGGCAAGTGAGGGCATCCTACCCAGTAATGATATTCTGTAATTACTGAATGGACTTCTGATATCCAAGCAATAGATTTAAGTCACTGCACATCCTTGCCTTGTAAATAAACAATTATTATGTTATGTTTATGTTCTAAGATCTAAAGTTACGTACTCATCTACAAACTTGAAAAGCTAGAATGCTTTGTATAATAAAAAGATCATTGACTGCTAAATTCTTTACATCGTTGTGTAAAAAATGTTCCACTGGAGAAACTACTTTTCATTCTTACTATTTGATGATTTACCTGCATTGTAGATGTTTTTCTTTTCTTACATAACAAAGTTTTCATCAACAACTTCAATGATAATTCAGTATTTTTCTAGAAAGAAATGTATTATTTTACATAGTTTATTCAGTAAGCTTTGTTTTTAATATGTTTCAGAAATACACATTTCCAAATTTTGTCTGCTAGGTTGAATTAAAAAAGATTCCTTACCCTCTTTTTTTTTTCTTAGAACAATCTAGAAAATTACTAGTATGCTACCCCGAAGAAGTGTATATTAGACTATATGGTAACACATAATTATGCATTGATGCATTAATATGTGAACTCTGCTGTTGTATTGCTTTCCCTGAAGACCCTGCTTCTACCTGAAGAACAGAAATATAACAGTATTATGAAGTAGCAAGATATTACTTGGTAGAAAAATGTTTGTGAAATAACTTCTTTTTGAATCTCAACATGGACAATTTGCTTTTTCATGGTGATGTTGTTTTCATGTGTGAAATCAAGTGCTGCTAAAACTCTCAGACTTTGAAAAAAATTAAATGCAAACATTAAGCCAATTGCAATGAAAAACTGCACAGACCTATGACAAATGCAGTTTTCTTTGTTTTCCCCATTTGTTGTCTTTCAGTTCTAGTGACTGCTTTCATTTTGCTTGATTTATAGAAAATTACAATTTATAGATATAAATTTAGAGGCTGTCTACATGTTAAGCTCTCTGAGATTAAAAAAAGTTCTGGATCCTTATACAAGATTGCAGACTTGTAAAATGAGTGCAAGAAAGGTTTATTTTTCTAATACAATTTTTAAATGACAAATGTACTGCCAGCTGTGCCATATTTCTGTAACTAATGATACCCAAAAGGCTGGCTCCTCAGCTGATGGAATTCAGTATTACTTGATGCTAGTAAAGTAAAATCCACATAAAACACATGGCTCACTAAGTAGAAAAAGGCTGCAGGGTTAGCTGAGAAATAGGAGAAATGAAAGCAAAAACTATGCAATGAATAGGTTAAAACCAAACATACTCTTCCTAGTTTTTCCTCAGATTTATCTGTTTAGAAGGGAAAATATGATTTTAGTTTAGTTTCACCCTTTGCTTATGAGTGAGAACTAATTAATTTACTATTTTTCCCAGTAAAGGTACCTCTGGAATGAACAAAAACTTGAGATATATCTGATAGACCCTGTGCTCAGAATATTTCAGTTTGTATTAAGCTTTTGATTAGTTGTATAAAATGTCCAATATCCTAAGAAGGCTAGAAGAAGAATTTCACTTTCCTTTCAAATTGTTTATCAATCTGCATTTTATTGAGGCATGTAATGCCCTCTGCTGGTGCACATGTTTTATGTCAAGTTTAAAGTCCTGGAAAAAGTGGGAATTAACAGTTGGGAGTGCATCCTTTCTTCCCCTCTGATTTACAGTTCAGTGACAGAGCTATTCTAGCTATGTACAGTTTTGATAACTCTTTTGGCAAGCAGTTGAAGTTAGCAGTGAGGTTTTATTTAGAGCTGCTCCAAAGAGGTACAAAGCTGTTGCAGCCCTGCCACAGGCGAGCTGTACTGCCCTTGGAACCAGTAAAACTCCTGCCAGTGCTGAAGCAGAATTAAAGTCAGATTGTAGTCTGAATTGCACTATCATAGGACTAGAAAGAAATCACATGTTTTATTCAGAATTTAGTTCTGTGTATCATTATTGTACAAAGAGGACTAGATAACAAAGACAGGATTTATCCTTGTAATATGCATCAATGGCCTATCTCTAGCATTTTTTCAAAACTCATCTTAACCTGGACCCTAGCAGCTGCACAGTTCTGTTGCTGCCAGAGATAAGAAATTTTTTTATTATTATCACTTTTTAAACCTTATTAATGCTTTGTATACCTAATACCTTTTCTTAAAAGGGACTTCTGTGAATTTCTATCCATCTTTTTTTTAGCATAGTTATTGGAACCAGACAGTGGAAATATTTTATTTTACCCCAACAACTATACATATGGGAAGAAGAGTTACCTAGCTAGTGTTTTGTGAAGGTTTTCATTTTTGTAGGAGAGGGGATGAAAAGATGATTGAAAAGATGATGAATAGAGAATGGGCATAGGCAACCTCTCCTCTCCCCCTCCAATCCCATCTAGTTGATACTGTCTTTCTCTGAAAAACAGTAAGTAGACATGGTCATGGAAAAGTAAAGAAAAATATATATGAAGTGGTAACTGGAAATGGACTTCAAGCTGCAAGTAAAGGTACTGTCTCTGGCCATTTTATTCCTGTGATGTTCCAAAAGACAAGAGTTTGTACGCTCTATCCACATCAAAAGGACAACAGAGATATACCTGATAGATACACTGATGAATTTTCTTGACACAAGTTTTTAAACATATAATTTTTATATAGCTTTATAAATCTACTGGCTTTCTAACAAGTCACTTTCCTGTGTCAAGGACCATCAGTCTTAAAACTTGCTAACTTTTACACCCAAGACAAGACACAAAGTGCTAGCAAGACATGGAAAGAAAAGGAAAAAAAAGCCTGCAACAGTTGTTACTTACAGGATTCCAGCAGGAGAGAAAGAAGGGCTGACACATAAAGCTTTCTGAAAATTCAGACATTCTGGTTTGTTCCACTACGGTTGTATTTAAATACTACTGCTGCTGAAAGGTGTTGAGATTAGCCAACATAAACTGAGCTAGACATTAAAGAAATTTTTGCCTTTGGTTAGATTGTTAGTGACAGTGTTGTGGGTTGCAAAGGGCTGGTTGTGAAATCAGGCAAACAACAATAATTCAGAAGGTTCATTTAAACATGACAGAGCTGACTGGAGGCTCATTATAAATACCAGCTCCATATAAAGAAAGGCAGAAGGGAATTGAGTTCAGCATCCCCAGCTGTTTTTATTCCTGGAGGTGACACACACGCACACAAAGTGAAAATGAAAAATGAATAAATGAAAGTAAGTCTTGCTTACAAAGGGTCAAACTTGTTTTACCCCCACAAAGTTTTTACTGAAAATTATTTTAAAAACCCCAACATTCCAGTTACTTCAACTTTCTCGTGGTTTAAGCCCAGTCGGCAATGAAGCACCACGAAGCCGCTCGCTCACTCCTTCTCCCTGGTGGGATGGGGAGGGGAAAATATAAAGAAACACTGATGGGTCGAGACAAGGACAGGGAGAGATCACTCACCAATTATGGCCATGGGCAAAAGACAGGCTCTACTTGAGGAATAAACAAAATCAATTTAATTTACTACCAATCAAATCAAAACAAGGATAATGAGAACTAAACCCAAACCTTAGAACACCTTCCCCCCACCCCTCCCTCCTTCCTGGGCTCAAGCCCACTCCTGATTTTCTCTACCTAACCCCCCAGTGGCACAGGGGGACAGGGAGTGGGGGCTGGGGTCAGTTCATCACACGTTGTCTCTGCCACTGCTTCCTCCTCAGGGCAGGACTCCTCACACTCTTCCCCTGCTTCAGCGTGGGGTCCCTCCCACAGGAGACAGTCCTCCATGAACTTCTCGAACTTGGGTCCTTCCCACGGGCTGCAGTTCTCCACAAACTGCTCCAGCGTGGGTCTCTTCCACAGGCTGCAGTCCTTCAGTCACAGACTGCTCCAGCGCGGGCTTTCCCACAGAGTCACGGCCATCTTCGGGGGCATCCACCTGCTCCGGCGTGGGCTCCTCCATGGGCTGCAGGTGGGCATCTGCTCCCCCACTCCCCTCCATGGGCTGGGGGACACAGCCTGCCGTCTCACCACGGGCTGCAGGGGCATCCCCTCCTCCTCCGCTTCTCCTCCCCCTCCTTCCTCACTGACCTCGGTGGTATCTGCATGGGTGTTCCTCTCACATTCCAATCTCCTCACCCACTGCAGGTTCCCCTTCTTAACTCTGTTCTCCCAGAGGCACCACCACCATTGCTGATGGGCTCGGCCTTGGCCAGCGGCGGGTCCAACTTGGAGCTGGCTGGCATTGGCTCTGTTGGACGAAGGGGAAGCTTCTAGCAGCTTCTCACAGGGGCCACCCCTGCAGCCCCTCCCCTGCTACCAAAACCCTGCCACACAAACCCAATACAAATTTTTACATCCCTTTGACTGAAAATCATCCTATACATTAAAAAAAAAATCATATTTTAGACCACGACTGTCCTGTTACTGTGAGTGCCCTGCTCATGTCTTTAAGATCTCTGAAAGAAATGCCTGTGAAAGCACTGTTTTGTCAGTTAACCTGAGATGTGCTAATTGGCTAGGAAAGCTATGGTCCATTTTTAAGTGTCTGACTGTACTTTGATTTTTAAGTCTTAAGTCAGCTCTCTGCCAGAATAGTTAGTGTAGAAAACTTGCCCCACACAACACATCTTCGGATATGACCACCAGTCTGGTATTTTGCAGGGCACAAGTTCATTCTGACTGCTCTAACCTCAGTAAAAACTGCATAGCCATATATGATGAAGAGAAGACTGAGACAGTGTACCATTACACCATCTCAGAGTCAATGCAAGTAAGTTCTCACCACCCTCAAGCTGCCACATATTGTCTACACGTGGCAACTGAATAGTTACTTCTCTTATTCTAGGCTAGCACAGTGACATTGGACTATGCTTTCTTCCTGCTGGAAGCATTTGGTGTTGTTGTAAATGTATGTATAAACATCAAGTAAAAAGTTTAATGAATGATCCATCTAACACGTTCTCAAGCTGTTAACTCTGGCTGCTTGTGGAGATGAAGACAGGAGGATCTAGGACTTCCTACCTGGAAACAGCAGCAGCAGTTGTCAAGAGATGTATTTGAAGGCATTCAATATTATCTACTGCAGGCATGAGGCCCCAGAAATTGAAGGCATGTCTTCCACAGTTACGTGGATGCCATTTGGCATGGCAATCTGAACAGGATTTGAAAAATCAGGAGGCTACTGGGATAGCAGAACACTGACAGGTTGACTCTATGGTAAATCCCTTAGTCACAGCCAATCCTAATAAACCCTGAGGAGGCCAGCTCAGGAAAGGCTAAGGGAAACAGAAACTCATGCCACACATCACAGTTCAAATGAGTAATTGGCATCTATTTAGTGGCTTACTAACTTCTGGGGTTTGGAACAGGTCATTTATTTTTTGAAAAAAATGGTTGCATTTATAGGGCATTCTGTCCCTGGATAATTTTATTGACAATAGGTATGTGGTTAAACTTGCAGTTTCTCAGGCAGTATTGCACTGATTACCTTTCACCTTTTATAGTGTACTCCTTAAAGATCAAATCACCTAGAGTACATTAAGGAGAAAACTCACTTTCAGTTGCATGCCTTTTTATTATGCTAGGTATTTTGGATTAGCGGCATGTCAGTTTGCAGAGTGTTTACAGCTTCCTTTATTACTATACTTCCATAATATCTAAAAAATAGGGAAGCTGTGGTCTTGGGGAAAAAAAAAAAAAAAGTAAATCAGTTTAGAGATAGTATTCACTCTCCAGAGAACTTAGTTGAAATAAAATATGATTAAGTTAATGGAGTGAGATCAGACACTAGTGAAACAATAAATATTTGTTTAAAACAAAACAGTGTGCCAATCAAGTATGTAAAACAAAGAGAAACAAGGTGCAAATTTAACTGAATCAATCCCGAACAAGAACAAAGTACAATGTGAAACAAATTAAGAGGTGACATGCAAAACAAAAAAAGAGGGGGAAAATACCCACAAATTAAAATCAGACTGTATCTTAACACAGACCAAGGTCAACCAGGCTGAAAGTGATATGAAAGGAAAAACCAGAACCGTATCTGATACTATATATGGTGAGTTGTACTTTAGTCACAAAACCTGAAGTGTAGGAAGACAATAATCCTGTCACCAGTTGAATATTTTTATTGCTACCCAAGTCCTATCCCTTGCCCCAGCCCCTTTTGTTTTCTCTTCCTCAGCTAGTTTTCCTGACCTGTCTCACATCTTATTCTGCGGGAAGCGATGGCCCTCGCTTACAGGGCTTTCATTTCGTCACGTGAGGACAGGAAACCTGAGAAGTGCCAATACCTTAATCAAGGACCCAGTGATCTGCAAGAGGATGTGTTCTGGCCAGGGTTAAGCTTTTGGGTTATGCAGCATCCTTAGACCAATGCCATACTCATGTGATGCCTTAAACTACCCAGGAGCTCAGTGAAGGTGCAATATTGGTTGTCAGCCTCTCTCCCTGGGCTGACGTTTCTTCTTCAGCCACTAACTGCACTAGGTCCCTGCGGTTGACAGGATGGAGGAGGAAGATGAATCAGTTGAATTCTGCTGCCATGGACTGACTTATCTCTGACTTATCTCTGAAACAACTGATGTGTCCTCCCAGAGACGTAGCCTGCAGCCCCCGCTCCAGGACTGCTTCCCAACATGAGGCCTTTACTGCCTCCACCTCCTGTGAGCATCAGCTTTGTCAACACATAGTCCAGTGCAGCCCGAGCTGATTATTGGTAAGATGATTGAGGATGCATTAATCCCTAAAGACTTTGCTTGTGCAGCTCATCATATTGAAAATTATTTTTAGTCTCTCGTAGTAGCCTCTGGGCAGACCTATGTGACTAATCACAAAAGCAGAACTGCAGAACTTACTGTTCTACTTGTGCTCCTTTGTTGTTTCCCATCTGCTTGGCTCTGTGTAAACAGCACGTGCTGATGAATGTATGGCTCAGGCAGGGTGAGACTAGAAGGTGGGAGAACACCCCAGCAGAGCAAAGTCCTTCCTACACTGGAGCTGCCTGAGCCTTGGAAGGACAAAAATCTAGCATTTTACTCATTTACCAACAGTCAGAAAACTTTTATTTCCTTTTATATAAAAACATTTACTTTTTTTTTTCTTGTTAAAAAGGAAAAATAAACAAGTAGTATAGCTAATAGACTAAGGCTTCTGCCTGGCAGCATCTTTCAGCTGTGCACAGGCTGGCTGATTGGCCTAGAAATTCCCTTTTGGTGTCTAAGTTAAGTCCTGCGCAAGCTGTCCCTGGCACCCCAGCAGTCCCAACAGTCCCATCTTGCATTGGCTCAGAAATTGTGCTCTCCCACCCCTCCAATCTGACCGCGTTACGGGCGAGGGGTCAGTGAGCACCGATACGGAGGCCCTGACAAAAACACAAAAAGCACACTGGTATTTTTTCACTCAGATCAGCATGCGGAAGACATTAACTTCGTTACAAGACCACTAGGTGGCAATTTAGCAGCCCTGTTTTAAATGTTTAATAAATTCGATTTCTTTATTGCATTAGACACAAACTTGATGAATGGCAAACTGAACAAAGTTCTGGAAAATCTGTACTGGCTGTTCCTGCCAAACATATTGAAGTCTCTCTGCTTACCGCACCTCTCCCAGACGTTCATTAAATTCAGTGAGTGCCTCTGAACACCTCAGTGAACAGTTCTGGCCAAGCGGCAGGACAGGGAATTATTGATTATCAAGGAAAAATAAGAGTCCTTCTAACTCTTTAATGTATACTTGGTGTTGCAGGCTATGTAAGACTTGTAGCTGTGTATGCTATGAGGAGACTGAGCCTGTCCACAGCCATAGCTATATGATCACGAGATAGCTATCTGCATACACGGAAGCTGAATTTATGTGGCAGCACACCCAAGGCAGCAGGGGAGCTACACTGGCCTTTGTATGTGCCAAATGTGTCTGCGGTGACTCCACATCCCCCTTTCTCTGCTAACCAAAGATCAGAAAGATGGTATGAACCATTTTCCTAGAAATTAAAAGCTGTTTTCCTTACAAACAACTATTGTATGGTTGTCTGAGAGGATTGGATTGCTGCAGAAAGCATTTCAGGTCTGGAAGATTTAAGACTGGCATCTAAACAGAGGGCAAGGAGGTGAGCAACTCAAGTATATTTGTGTGTGAATGAATACAGTTATTTTAAATACAAATACTGTATAATTAATAGAAAAAAGTATAAGCTATATAACAAAACAGATACAAAAGCTACATATAAAAGCAATGTTTTGATTGCATACCCCTTCACCTTTGGGATAGTGTTCATTTTTAGTCCCCCTCTTTTGTGTTGAGAGTTTTTATGGATTTTGCTTATCAGTGAAGTGATGCTCAAATGACTGATCCTAGAACTTTTGTGAAAAGTATTCACAGTAGCGCCCATGGTTTATGATTCAATAAGGAGAGTTACAAAGTATTTGTTTCCAGTGCTCTCAAGTGACACACACTAAAAGCAGTGAGCTTTTGATGTGCTGACATTTGTTCCTGGAAAAAAAAACCCCAAACAACAAAAGAGCAATAGCATATTGTAAAATTTCAGCCTTCAGATGCTAAAAATAGGAGGAAATGGAAGACAAGAATTGCTTGAAGTCAGAAATCAACAGGACAATATGTAGTGCTTCTGTAGCTTCAAAGCAGGCTGACTCAGAAGCTAATGTTTTGGTAGAAAAGGTCAAGAAGAAAATGGCTTATGATTCTCAGTGATCTTTATAATAAGTGACTCTTAGGTCTCCAATTACAGACCTGCTACTTGATGCAAAAAAATTTCAACCAGTCTCTTAATGGCAGAAAATATCGCAAGTAAGCACAGCCTACAATTGCAGGGTGTGGGGAGGGGGGACAGAAGAAATAAACTGGATGAAAAAATAATGAAGGGTTTTGTGAAGAGTGTCTCAATCCAGACGGAAAACAGAGCAAAGGATGCTGCCAGATAACACAGTAAGAGAAACCACATTTGTCAATAAATAACGGTATGAATAACAGAGAGATTGATACCACCTTAACATTTCTTTTTTCTGGGTTCCCTTTCACTTGTGCCTTTCATCTTTAAAGGACCTGAGAAGGGGAGTCTCACTTAAGGTAAGAATAGCTTAGCATTAAAGAGAATTAGCTGAAGTGGAGGCAGGGTGAGGAAGGGAAGGTAGCTCTTTCCAAACCAGGTAGGAGAAAGGAAAACTTACTTCTTCTTTCATCTGCAGCTTGGGACCTGCACTCCTTTTTATCGTTAATGGATATGAAGGAATCAACAGGGAAAAATGTTTATTGGAATAAGAGGGTTTGAAAAGATCTGAAACTGAACAAGATCTTAAGCTTCCCAAGTCGTGGTCCTTTTGGACAGCTCGAAACCTTGAAAGTAAGAAGAGCGGTGCAGTTGTGTTTCATGTTGTGAGTGATGAACAGCTGCTGTTTCCATATCTGCTCACAGCTCTTGGGCAGCATTACCTGCTAGGAATCCCAGTGCCATCAACTCAAGAAGTGAGTTTACTGCAAGGTAATAACATACTAAAAGATATTATGATATGGTTAGTTGTTTTACTATTGGCATTGTTCTACAAGGATTCTTTCACTACTCTTCGGTAACTAAGAGGCTCAACCAGCACCTCCCAGTAACAACCAGTTGGAGCAGTTGCTGTGGCCAGCGCAGCATCCCTGCTGCTGGCGAGAGGCAGCTGCTGCAAGCCCCTGCACTCCCGGTCAGCCCTCCGAGGGAGCCAAGGGCTCTCGTGTAAAGCTGCTGCCCAATCTCTTCTAAAAGATGGACTCTTGTTCTTTGTGCTTTGAAGCATAGAGAACTCCTGCAAATATTTGACATTATTCAGAGTTCCCCCTCACCCCCCACAATGCTTTTTACAGCTTAGGGAGGAAAAAGTCGCACAAACTGTCTCCCACAGTTTTGCTGAGCAACAGGTAGAGGGAAGCTGAACAGATGCTGCAAAGCTCTCTGGCAAAGGCTTTCCTTATTTGACACTGCTTCTTCACATTAAGTAGTTGTTAATTACACTTGAAAAGGCTCATATTTGAAAATTTTCTTAGAAAAACTCAATTATGAGCATGAAAAGTATTTTTCCGTATTTCCCTTGTGCAAACTGAGAAGCTTCATGTTCAGTCGATAACCAGTAGCAGTAGGAACATACTTTCCGTAAAAAAGTCTTAAAAAATTCTTTCATCGCAGAGTGTATTCTAAAAATAAATATTTTCTTTACTCTGAGGAAACAGTGTGGGGCTTTTGGTTTTGTTTTTATCAAATAAGTGGATTTCAATTCCTGGCAGCTGTTTTTTTTCTTTAACAAAAATTCAAAGACTTTCATAACATTATCATTTTGCCAAAGTAATAATTTTCCAAACACTCTTTTTTTTTCCCTTTAAGCCAAGACAAGTTAGTATATATGGGCATTGCAACACATCTAGCTTTAAAATGCACCTTGTAAAATTTTTATGGGAATTGCTGTGTTATTTGTTACCTATATTATTTCTTCTCTTTAAGTCAAAAAGAAAGAACCAACCAATAACCTCTTTCATTCAGTATCTGAAACTCATAAGAAAAAATCCCTCAAATGCACTGTTATCTAAATAACATATTTAAAACCTGAACTATGAATAGAAATTAAAGGCTATAGAGTAATTTTTTTTCTCATTTTTGTGAATTATACCAGTTGTCTTCCTACTTTATAGCTGTCTTTTATCTTCCAGCAGTGACACCCACCATCTGACTTATGATCTCTCTACAGGAAGTCATTGAGTGACACAATAGAGTTAATGAATTGGTCTTTCACCTCCAAAAACCTGATCTAAATGCTAGCCTGAGATAATGAGCATGATGGAGTTCAGTAATGTCAGCAGAGTATTAACTTCTGTTTAAAGGAAGAATGAACACTGGCAGGAAAATGGATTTTAAGAGAGATTTGGAGCAATTGCACCTGCATGCATTATGGCAACTCCAGCCTTCCTTCATTAGAGTCATATTCACATTATCTCTTTGCCATTTGAATAGAATTTGGCAGAGGTTTATCTGCAGAGCATATCATTTATCAGGGATCTTTCTAGATATTTAAGTTCCCTACCACTGTGATATCTAAGCACCACACCTTCAGTACCTGGCAGTTCAATGTCAGGATAGATCTATATGGAGAATCAGAGAGGAGCGCTTAACCAGTCAACAGTAATATTTCTTATCACAGACATACATAATGGCAATATATTTCGGGGAAAAAAATCACTATCATCTAGTAAGCACTGGGTTAACTGCAGAAGTCAGCAGGACTGACAGAGTATTCCTCTTCCCAGTGCAGAGGCCAAATACAGCTTATTTCACTGAGGATCTCTATCCCTGCTGAAGGTGGATTATTGAGATGCACTGAGGCCTTCAGCACCTATAAAGATAACTCCTTTGTTCCTTTTTCAAAGGACTAGTAAGAGGCCAGCAACACCTTGCCAAGCACTTCATCACTCACAGACTTACTACAAAGTGTCAAACCATCTGGCCAAAGACAAAAAAAATGTCCTCAAGTTTGTTGGCATATTTGCACTATCTTTCCAGCTCTCCCTCTTGTTTCAGACAGATCCCACCTGCACTCTTCACTTTTCTCAGTCTAAAGTGCAAAGCACCTCCCATACTTTTCCCAAATACTTGACAGGTTTGTAGCTGTGCTGGTCCAGTGATGTCAATAATTATCTTAAGGCTGCTTCAGAAAGTACAGTATCTGACATAAAAGGATCCCTGTGCCCATACCAAGTGCCCCCACCCACTTCCAAACTTCCCCAGGCTCTGCAAAACAATGAGGATGGTCTGGTTGCTTTGTCGGTTAAGAGAATATTTCCTCTGAGAAGCAGTAGCACGATGATAGATTGCAGTGTCAGTCAGTTATTCTCAATCTGCACTTTTGATTTCACTTCTAGACATACCACTGGAAGGAGCAGCTGCCTTCCAGTGAGCAGTGGGGAAGGCTGTCGCTCCCTAGCTGGGTCTACATCAGGAAGCCAATTAAAAGAAGAAAAAGCCAAGCAGTAAACCCCAGAACTCATCACCACCAGCAAAAATAAGTCCAAAACAAGTAAAACCCTTCCCCACTTTTATCCCCACTGAATTTCTTTCCTTGTAAACATCATGCGTCTTCGGGGAGAGACAGTAATTTTGCTAAGTGCTCCACAAAACTGTACAGGAGAACCAGATTGTCGGAGCTAAGAGGGTAGCTGCACTGTTGCCTTCTCTCTGATTTCTTTCCTTTACACAATGAAATTCAAACTTTCACCTCAAAAAACCCCAGACCAAAACAAATCCACACACACATATCAGGAATTTACAAACTAGCCACTGAACCTTTTCAAGGCAATGAAATCCTGAATACCCTAAAGAAACCAGGATTTTAGAATAGGGAAATAGTTGGTACCAGGATGCATACACAGAAAGCACCACATTCACCTCTTAGCCAAATAAGTTTTCTTTTTTTCTGAGTGGCAACAGTATTTGAGTAACTTGATCCCTGGACAACCATTGGCACTTCACACTCTCCTGCAAACGGATGTTGTTTATACATTCACAGGGTTTTTGCCTCCCTGATTTTAGCCTTCCAATCCCAGCAAAATATATCTATGGATTACAGCAGGCAGACTGTAAACAGTTAACACGTCCATCTTCTGTTGCCTTAACCATTACCAACTTTTTGCTTTCTTCTTGTTTTCTTGGTTGGGTTGGGTTGTTTTGTTTTCCTTCACTGCTCTTGATTCACCCCTAACTACAGTCTGTAAATAAATAACTTTAATATAGCCTTGTCCTCCCCTTGCCCTCTCCTGCCTTCCCCTCTGGAGCTGCCTGCAATTCCCACTGAAAGACTGGCTCAGACCCTCACAGTTCACATATCCATACCCAGTTTATCTGCATCCAGTCTATGCCTGTCTCTGATCAAAAGTTAATTTTAAACCTAAACAGATGTTTGTCCTGAATGTTTACATAGTTAATATATTTAGAAGACAAATGTTCTCTTGGCCTTTGTTATTCTAGATTAATCAAGCCAAATTCCCTTTGGGTGTGACCGACAGGGAGCAGGCAATGGTGGTTTTATTTAGTTGGTGCCCCAGGCCAGTGGCAGACCTGGACGCGAAGCCAGGCAGATTTCTGTGTGTGGATACATGCTCGGTGCTGTACTTGCAGTACTTAGTCGTCTCCCTCAGGGCCTGCTTACACCAGCAAGGATCAGCCCAGGTCCACTTCTGCACTGTTGCAGGTATATGATTTTCAGTCCTGGACAGCTTTGCTTTGGTCAGAATACGGGTGGAGAAAATGCACCTGGATGTGTGAAGCAAGACGTCAGTCTCTTCTTGGACACAGTCTCCCATCCCACAGTTTAGCAAGAAGATCTTCCCAAACATAGCTGTTAAAAAGTTGAGCTCTCTTCTGTTCATGAAAGGTTGTTACTAGCTCTTAAGACTGTGTCCTTATATTTGGTAAACCTGAGATGGTTTCCAGTAGGTTTGAAGGTTTTGTTTGTTTGTTTGTTTGCCTTGGGCTGAGGCTCAGAGCTGTAGCACTTGGTTGGAGGTGACTTGCCCCAGTGGTATGACCCAGGACTTGCTCACAGACTGCATGAACAGAGCACTCAGTGGGGTACTGATGTGTCAAAATACTGAGCAGGCACCACTGAAATGCTGAATGTGGCACATATCTCAATGCCCTCTGCACCAGGGGCTTGGTATCTTTCTTGGGACTCACAGACACGTGAGCTTAAAGACCTGCAGAGCCTGACATGAGCATAGCCCAGGAAACACTGCTTTAGAGGGCATATGTATGGGGGGAAAGGAGTAATGTAACAATGCTTGGAAAGGAGTTATCTTTTGCTTTTACTGTTTGCCTATTCACTCCATTTGTTCTGTGCTCCAGCTGAGAAGGAACCTCTTAGATGTACCAGTCAGTGTGTACTCCAGTGGCACATTTGCTCAGCTACATTAAGCTTTGGTGTATTTCTGCCTCAGATGGCAGTCTTATTTTTTCATTTTTTTTATTTTTATTTTTAAAGGCACGTTATGGTAAAATTTGGGGGATTTTTAGGGGATATGGGGAGTGTGAAGTTTGTCTGTTAATTTCTTTCAAAAGTGTATGGCAGGTTAGCAGAAAGGAAGTCTCCTTGCCTCGTCCTAGCTGCAGCACACTGGGTCTTCCTCTGCCTCCTGGAGATGCCACCTTCCCCTGAAACTCCTGGACATAGTCAGAGGAGGGAGGATTCCCAACTGAAGGAAAGGGCAGACAGAAGGGAAAATGAAAAGCCAGCAAGGAAACAGCACAGCAAACATGGGTAGGTGACTTCTGAGGAAAGCAATGTCAAAATCACAGCCGAAACAGGAGATGAGGAAAAAAATCACCCTTTCCTAAGGTTTGAGAGAGGGCAGTGTGGCCACTCAGAAAGTCACCAAATTGTTAGTTTGAAACTAAGACTGGATGTGGAGGCCGGCTCTGCTATGACGCTCGGGACTGGGAAGATCCTCAAGTTCTCTTCTGTCTTCCCTTTCTGTTTTGAGTTTTTTCAGATTTAAAAGTATGTTCTTCTAGTTTCTGTTCTGAAAAAAACCTGGCTTATAAATCTAAAAAAACCCTTTTAGTATTCTGGGGGTGATTACTTCCAAGAAAGAGATTTATGCAGATCTACCTCAATGCTGTGGCTTATTCAGGATGAGCATCTAAACAGTTCCAAAACATATCTCCAGTCCTGCTTGGTGGTGGTCGCTGCAGCCCCAGAAGGAGGGAGCAGGTTCAGGCTCTGCGGCTTCATCCTGCTCCTCGTTCACTGAAGTCAGTTGACTGTAGAAACTGAGCAGACAACTTGAACTGTAGTTTATGCCTTCCTCCCAGCTGAGTATTTTGTATTCACAATTGTATTTCAAAATGTAGCTGTCCAGGGTGTCTCATGTCTGGATATGCTCAGAGCAAAATAAGAAATGGCAGAGCCACATTTTACATGGTGTTGTGGTCACATTAATAAACCTTGCAAGTTTTCCAAATAGTATGTTGTTCTGCTTGAGCATGGCTTGCCACCTCAAGCACAATGTCATCTTAAATATTGTTATGTATCTTTTGCGTCTTCAAAGATTTGTGTGCAGTCAGCTGAAAACACAAAGTGACCAAGCTCATTTTCATCTGCAGAATACCAAGTAACGTACCCTAAAAAAATTGTATTTGTGCCAAAAACATGTACACAGAAACAGTAACTGTATTTCCAAGCTTTGGGTTTGGTTTTAAGCAAACTAACAAAAATGGCTTTATTTTAAAAGCAGCAACCATGTCTACAAAAAGGTGTGATACACCAGAAACACAGTGAAATAGCCTTACATGAATACACAGTATGCTTCCAGTGATAATACTAAAAATGTGTCTTTTGCACATAATGTTATTTGCATGAAGGACTAGCAGGGTTCTGCTTTTTGTGACCATATACATGGAGGAAATTTGACCAGATTAATGTTCACTTGACAAGCTGAGATCTCAGGTGCACTAATAGGGGTTTTAATGACCAGTGCAAACAATGCCTGTGTTTTTAGCTGGCAGTGAGATGGCTCTGAATGTGTAGAACAGGAATGAAATATAGGCTGTATTTTTAGGATGTTGAGGATAGGAATAAGAAAAAGGCAAGCAGTATTTATAAAGCATTGCTGGAATGTTTCCTATACCCAAAGACAACCACAAACCCCAGGAAAATGTATTTTTGAACTTCTTAAGTAGTGCAGCACGCCCTGTTTCTTAGGGGAAGAAATCTGGCTCAGCAGCTTTGTGCTACCGCAATTAGGCTGCTGTCAGCTAGCAGGCAGCGCTCTTTAAACCACCCAGCAGTCACAGAGGAGGCTGCAATGCAGGTAGAGGCTGGCTACACTTCCTGCAGTGAGGAAGCTACCTTTTGTTGCTTGAAACCAATTTACACATTTTTATATGTTCAGGCGGAAATCCACCCACAATTTTTCATCCCCAGGAGAAATTCCCATTTTTGTGAACTTGGAAGTCTCCATAATTCTAGTAGAGAAGCAGACACTAGCTGTGAGGAGTTCAGAGGTTTCAGTTAAACCTCGTTCATGTGGAAATTATTTGGAATTCCTGGGAAATGCGGGACAGTTCATTTGCCAGTTTTCAGACCTAGCCAAACTGAAGAGACCTCAAGGAGCTCACCCCAGTCCTAGACCACAGGGTTTAGCTAATAGTGGCAGTGATGATTTTTGAGCAACCTTTCCTAGACCAAAATAATCATCTCCATGTTTTCAGGCTCTGAGAGACAGGTTGCAGTCATGACAGGGTAAGAACAGGAGTGTTCTGTAATGAACAGGAAAATCTGCACTGACCTCCAGTATGATGGTATGGAGAAGAACATCCTGAGTTGCTGGCAGGAGCAAACAGAAGCTTCTGCATCTTCAGTTTACTGTATCTGAGACGTGGGGATAGGTTGGTTTTGTTATTTCCTAATATTGGTATTGCCATACTGCAACATACACATACTTTGGACTTTTGAACATTATAAGTGGACATTCAGCATCCAGACTCCGAAAAGTCCTAGACTACTATTTAATATGTATTTTTAAAAGGAAGAAGACTCAGCAGCCTAGTCAATATTAAGTATCTTTCTGTCGCATACAGAAATTGAAAGTCAGAGAAATTACATTTTACACAGTATGGTTCTTTTTCCTGAAAAGAAATCCATTTTCAGAAGATAAAGACCTTGAGACAGGTGAATGAAAGATTTAATATATTAAGTTTTCTGGATGTTCTACTGGCAGTGCTAATTTTGGTGGAGGAGAAGGAAGTTTTCAATTCTTTCTAAACTTGGGATGACAATAGATCCGAAAGAAACACTGTTAGTAATTCTGTGGTCTAGATTTTGACGTTTACAGTCACACACTTTGCTATTTTTAATTTACATTCAAGTAATTTGATTCCATTTTGAGGACAGAAAACAGATCAGAAATACACAGTGTGGTTTCAAAAACTTCTTTGAAGTGAAATTTGACTCATGCTGTTACTGCTACTGGTTTTGTTGACTGAACTGTCTGAAGAGTTTCCTAAGTAGATTTATTGAAGATAAATTCTTAAAACCCAGTCCTTCCTAGGACACCTATAAACACAAACCAGAGGAAATAAATATTAAGAGGGAAGAACAAAACTAAAGGATCTGATTATACTTAATAAGATAGAAAATTATTGAAACCATCTTAATGGTGTCTTTTCCAGTTATTTAGAAAGGAGAGATTATTGTAGCCCAAATAATTCCTGTTACTACAACAGGACTTATGGCTAGTGTTAAGGGAAAAAAAAAAATGGAGGTTTTAAGAATTTGGAGAAAAAAAATATGTCTTATTCCTGAAAATAAACCAAAGCCACTGTCTGCATTGTATGTGGTAGAACAATAGCATGCTGCGGGATATTTAGTGAGAGAGAACAACGTAACATGATGCTTGTATGTCATGTTGATACTGCTCCCTTGTCTGAAAGCTCACGGCTCAGCGGTACCTCGGCCCAGGAAGGGACCGTACCATTCATTGCAAAATAAATGACACTGGTAAAATTCCATTTGATGGGACTGTTAAATTCTGATTCTGCTACATAAAAGGGAAACACATATATGTACATATCAACTTGAGTATTCAACTTCTTCCTCAGTTCCTTTACGTGGAAAAACATATTACCCCACTGTCCCATGAATCAATTTTGTCACCGCACATTTTTCATTACTGGAAAAAGGAAATCAAAGTCCTTGTCTAAATTTAAAACTTCCTTGCCTTCACTACAGGCTTCTCAATATAAAGAAAATCTTAGCGTCTGTGTATGCTTACCCACAACAAGTAAAAAATTCCAGAAAGATGTTCTTAATCTGAGTTTAGGAACCATGTTCAGCTGGTTTCTTGCTTTACAACAGTTGGTAAACATAAGGGCTAAGCTAAGCTTGGAGAGCTTGTGTGGCTTTTGCAAACTACAAAGACAGCTTGCTTCTCCACATTACACAGAGAGGAAGCAAAAGCATTCATGTGGCAAGGGGAAGAAAATAGGCAGGAAATAGCAGACAAACCCGAATGAGAAACAGGGACACTAGAAAGCCAAATAGGCTTCAGGGAGCCCTCTGTCCTGCGTGTATGATCTAAACTGATTCTTCCTCAGGGAGCTGGCATAGCCTGCCCTGTCCCTGCTACCTATGGGTGGTGCTCCGGAGTCCTGGGAGGTGAGGAGCTGCTACACTTAGGAATGGTCTTTGACATTGAGAACTTACAAATGAGAATTTCAGAAGCAAAGACGACTCTCTGCATGGAGGTGAAGTATAGGTTTATTTTTCTGCATATCCCCTGCCATCGGACTGTCTCAAAGTATGTGCCAAGTACCTGGCTATGTTCAGGAATGAGATGAGGTGGCTGAGTGAGTGACCTCCGTTGTCTGTCACACAACAGAAGAGGTGAGGAGGGGTGGAAATTAAGAGCAATGTCAGGAAAAGTGATTTGTTCCAGTGACATTTTATACGTGTGGCAAAATGCTTGATTATATAGTCCAGAGGCAAGAAGAGGAAATACCCCATCTGGCAGGGTCTGTTCCTTCATAGGCAGAACTAACAACTAGCAGAATTGTCATGATCAAATACCTAGGAAAATCCCTGAAAATGAAGGTGAATATTTGTATAGATCCATACACACATTCCATTTACTCTTTTTTTTTTATTATTATTTTTTTAAGTGCATGCCATATGGACATTTGAGTGTTTCCTGCTAACAGTGTATATATGCTGCCATTACCCTGGAACAGGAAAATTGGAACTTGAAAAGGATTTTGTTAATAAGCCTTTTCTAAATGACACTTTTACAGTCCACCTCTCAAAGAAGTACAGTGCCAACTTTGTTGTGAGGCAGATGGTAGTGAAAAAGGTGGATGTGACTCTGATCATTTAGCAGGGAAATTAATTTATGTGATACTAACTGGCCTCCAAATTGGGTTTATTGGCTCATTACAGTTTCTCCAAAACGCCAAAGCTTTATGTTTTAAAGAAGCTGAAGGTTATTTTCAGGATATTTAAGAGAGAGAGAGAGGAGAAAATTGACTGAATGATTGAAGATCTGTATTAAAGGTAAGATGACAACTTTTATGCAACTTTGGATGAAGGACTTTGCCTTTGCAGATCAGCCAAGGAATGCTGACAAAATTGTCCTGTCTGGTAGTAAAATGCATCTTTATCCATCCTTGACTGCTCTAGTATGAATGTTTTTAGCTTATTAGCATTGTACTTCTGACATGGATACACCTTTCATTGAACAAAGTAAATGAAATACACCATGGCCTAGCATTACAGCATACAGATATTTCACAATGTCTTTTTATAAACACAAAATTTTGGTCCCCTTATGGTGGAATAACTCTGTGTCTATTTAGTTTACTAAAGAGAGGAAATTCAGGATGAAAGTTGGACAGCAAAATGAAGATTGTTCTTTATATTTCAGTGTTTTATGTCAGATGGGTAATCCTTATATGGCACTGAAAAAGTTCATTCCTGGCTGTGAAGAACGTTACAAAAAACATAGAAGGTAACTAGTGGGCATAATATATAGCTTTAATTTTACTAATTTCTGTTTGTGAGTGATAAATCAATGTCTAACCCCACTTCATCATATTTCTCATCCCACATTGGTGTGTTAACTTTTTTTCCCCCAAGTACCACATTATAGCTCATCAACACAAGATGGCATATTTTATCACTACTTATTGCAGTCTATGGTACACTGTTACCTTAAGGATGGTTAGGAGCCTTTAGTACCAGCCTGGCTGAAAAAGCAATAGTGTTCCTAGATTTGGTGTTTTAAACTTCATTGCTTCACTTCCTTCAGAGTAATTATTTGTGTCTGTAAATGACCGAAGCTGAAGAGAATTTTATGTAATGCATCACAACATGCACTCTGATGACATTTGTAAAGATTCCTTAAAATTTAGTCCTGAAGTTTTATTAGGCTGCTGTAGTCAACTGTTGTTATCTTTAGTAATTTTTTGACATTTCATGGAATATGCTACAACTACAAGACTAATAAAACACTAGTCTGTGATTTGTTTTTAGATCTCTTTCCTTAGTTTGTGTTTACTTTAGTGTAAATTATTTTAGTGGTATAAAATTAATTTCCAATAGATTTTTTCAAGAAAAGTGGTATTTTAGTCTATTTTTATCATGGTCATTTTTTTCTAACTTCATGGAGCGGAGACTTTGAAAATATTAGCAGTTTGTATCCAGGCACACCTGCACAGAAGCACCAGTCGTGATGTGGGTAATACTCCCAGATTAGACTAACTCCTTCATATCTGTTGGATGGGCTTTTTATAGATCCTACGCTGCAACCTGAAATTTGCAGAATGCACATGATTGCTCTTGCCACTTGAAACAGGGGCAGTCTCATGGTTGCCTTGTTTTAATTTTGTGAGCTGATATTTACCAGCAGAAAAAGAATCATAGAAAATTCTTGAAAGGGACAAGATGCTGAGACCCAGAAGCCAGTTGTTTGTGGCTTGTGAAGGTTTGGGAAAGGGCTACCTATATTATCAGATGATTCAGGTTCCTTTTAAAATAATGAGCAAAAATTTCTGATGTTTTTTGGAAGTGGGAATGTTTCACAGACACTCAGATTTGTCTTCTATTACATTTCAGTCCTGTACTAATACTCATTTTCTCCAGAACAGATTGTCTGTTAATTAGTTGCAATAAATACCTGCTATGGAGTTTAGGAAAGCCTCCAGAAGGACTTGGCTAGTATGAAGGATTCCTAAATCCCAAACTGAGACCTAAAATAGTCCACGCTAATCCTGGAGATATTTATGTTTGATAGCTGCAACCCTTTTTGACTTGGAAGTTTTCAAGGCAACTAAAGCTCTGCTTCTAGTCCCCAGAAATGCTTTTAATTGTGCAATCCAGTGTGTCTTCTGCTCAGACTATGGTTAAGTTTGGTTAAGTCAAAATTAAGTTTGACTCTACTTCACCCGGATTCTACCAGCCTGACTGGCTTTTTCAGAAAGCCTTGCATGAGGGATGTCCCCAGAAAACCAGCTGTGATCTCTTTATGTAGCAAATGGGAGGAAGTGGTGAAAGCTGTGCCAAAGCTTAGAGGTCAGAGCATCTCTGTAGGTGACAGCCACACATCTTCTTTACAGGGAACCATCCACTCCCCTGGTGTTACAAGGATAAAAGTTTTTTTCTCCAGTCCTGCTCCAGGTGGCAGGTGTAGATCAAAGTGGTTGAGGTGGTTGAGATTCATTGGGCTAATAAGAACAAGAATGTCCTCCATGTTGGTTAGGCTTTCCTTTCAATTACAGCCTAATTCTTCCATAATTTATGCTGGAGACTCTCTATCTGTTACAGTTGCCTGAATTCTTCCAAAAATGAATATGGTTATAAACTTTTAAAGGGTAATTAGAGACAAAAAAATTACATATGAAACCTGGTGAAATGAAATGGAGCAAGGGAAGAGAAGGGCTGCTTATCAAACATTTTCCAATAGAGCTACTGGATTGTGTAGTAGCTCCCTGTGAAAAGCTGCAGTAGTCCAGTGATCTGAATAAAATACAGTTGTGGTGAGCAAGGGCTGCATGAGCACATCTTGCACCATTAGTTAACCCTGACAGTGAGATGAGTGTGAATTACTAGGACTTGAAAAAAACCTTAGAGGTCTTAATGCCTTCCTGCATACTCCAAAACACACCACAAGTGGGAAGTGAAAACGTGCTTGGTTTATGGCTCCCTGCAAAGCATTAGTCCAAAACTTTCTAAGTATGAACTACTCATTAATCTTCTCTCTTACAGTAGGCAGCTACCAAATTAGAAGATTCTGAGGCTGAGCTTAAAATTTATGTAAAAAAAAAATTATTAGGGAAAAAAGAAGTGTTTCAATAACCTAGGTTGGTAGTTCCCAAGTGTTTTCCTTTTGCAATCCTACTTTTGATTGCTGGTCCTGTTTTCTATCAAACTAGCATAGGTGGCTGAGAAGTAAGTGCTGCAGCTTTCTTTAAGGTCACAAGCTCTGGACTGAGAAGAACATGTGCTGCTATCCATAGCACAGGTTTCTGTGGCAATACTTCTATTTTTTTAAAGATTATCTATTTTTTCATCAGCCCATCTTAGTAGTACTTTGAAAGTGAATGGGGAGGGAGGAGAACATTTGTTTCTTCCAGATAGAGACAATGCGGTCCAAGTGTCCAGACTAGAGCTATCCAAAAGTGCTATCAACACAAAACATGTCACAGGACTAATCAGAAAACACAATCGCCCTGCACACCAGCTCATGGCATCGCAACTTCATTGGTCTTTCCCCAGGTAAGAATGTTTTCATCTTGCCTTCGTCAAAAAACATGCAGCATGAGGCTTGAAAAAGTCATTTCTTACTCTAAAATAATAATAAAAAAAGACTGAAAAGCAGAAAACAGGTAAATTTCAATGCAGATCAGACTTCTCTCTTCCTTGCCTGTGAGGTAAGTAAGGGCTGACTTTGAATGCTAAGATCTGAGTCTCTCCAGATTTTGAGGCGGAACCTTGAGGAACCCACTAACCAGCACTGAAAACACAGCAGATAATGATGTACACTTTAAGGTGGACAGAATGGAAATGAAAGGGCCTGTTACATGAAACGCCGCAGGCATTCTGCTCCCCTAAATCTGTGGCAGTTGCAAGTGTTCACTGCCCAGAAAAGATAAATGGACCTTTGATGTCATACTCTGAGATCCCATGGGAACATTTTGCAGGATAATATAATTGGTTTGATACTGAGTATGAACCCTCTGGACTGAAAAGTCTACACACTCCTTCCAAATATCATTCCTTTCCTATTCAAACGCTAATCTCCACTTGCAATACTACATTCTCATTTGATTAAAAAAATCATAAAATACTTTAAAATGGCTTTGGAAAATCCAATATAACATATTCTGCCTTATCATAATTTTAATAGATTATTTGTTAATTAAATGCCTGTGGTATTTCATAAAGCCCACACCACACATTTCAGAGTCATCTAGTAGTTATTGCCACCCCAGATTTTAAGGGACTATTTGAGGCATGCCAAAGACAGACTTTCAGAAAATGGCAACGTTTAAGAATCCAGATCTGTTTACATGGGTTACTTTAGTTACCCCAGAACATTTTCAGTGAGATTCCTGAAACATTCCTGCAATAAGCAGCACAGTGACAAGGTGTACTCACCATTGCACATGGCATCATTTAGGCACATGGTTCAGCAAAATTTACTCTCTGGCTGCAGTAGACTCATGCTGATAACTCACAGAATTATTGTTTCTCCTTGTGCTTTACAGTGTTGCAGATCTGGGAGAGTGAACAACCAAGGAAGATGTGCAGAACGAGGTGGGTTCCTTGCTAATGCTGTAGGGAGTCCCGTGCAGACACATTAAAACAGCTCTCTGTAGATCCAGCCTGTGTCTGCCGTCACTGGTGATATGGTAGAGCTAGTAGGATGAGGTGCATCAAACTACCTAATTCCTACTGGATCAAGCCCAGTTCCTGAAGAGCCTTTGGTTTGCCTTAGCCCTATAGTCCATCATGACACATGTTCTGGGAGGATTATTTGCTTCAGGGCAGCATGTCCCTCGCTACCTCCTTTCCCCAGATTTATACGCTGAGCATGACGTCCTACGGTCTGGAATACCCCTTTGGTCAGTTGGGGTCAGCTGTCCCAGCTGTGTCCCCTCCCAACCCCTTGTGCCCCCCCAGCCTCCTCGCTGGTGGGGTGGGGTGAGAAGCAGAAAAGGCCTTGACGCTGTGTCAGCACTGCTCAGCAGGAACAAAAACACCCCTGTGTTATCCACACTGTTTTCAGCACAAATCCAAAACACAGCCCCATACTAGCTACTGTGAAGAAATTTAACTCTATCCCAGCCAAAACCAGCACAGACATACACTATCAAAGTCCTTAAACCTGAGTATTTATTTACCTTAGTATATAAGGTTGACCATTTGCTGACATTAGGAAAGACATGGGAGTCTATTTGTTAGTGAGTTTTTTTCATATGTATCCTGGCTTCATTAGATGGGCTAAAGACAACTAAATTCTTGACTGTCAATCACCCATTGTCTTGGTTCATTACACAACCCATTTCTTAAGGCTCACCACAGCAGGAATTTTTTGCATTTTTGTTCTGCTAATGGAGCCTGATTTGGAAAAACTCAGTGGAAGTCATTTAAGGAGCCTTAGCTTGAAATGTAAAATATGAAAGAATTTATTTCCCAGTGGGGAAAAATGTGGGTTGGAGAAAGAAAAAGGTAGCAGAAGAAAGAAATGCAGATACAGAATCACAACTCAGTCCAGAGTGTGGGAGCCCAAAGCACTGCAGGACTAATCCATGTAATGAACCAACAGTCTGAGAAACCCACAGGGAGTTTCCAAAACATTTTCCCTTTGGAGAAGATAAAAATAATTTCCATAAGAATTATAGTCAGGGGCTTCTAACCAACACGAAGATAGTATATTATGTTTTTAACCAACTGTTTCTCCACTGGCTGAATAAAAGCTGGTAAAGCCCTGCTCCTGCTCTCAGATAATGGACTTTGTTCTGCAGCTCACACAGGAGAAATATCCTTGTTTCAAGGCCTGTTGTCACCTCCCTAAAAAGGGTTTCTGTCTATCTAGATATCTTGACACACATGCATATATCCAGGTGACAATACCAGTACAATATTGATTTTTGTTCTGAATTGAGCTTAACAATTAATTCATGGCACTTTAAAAAGTTTTAATTCATCCTTTTCTCTCTTAATAAATTTCCCACAAACAATTCTGTGGGGTTTTTTGCATCTTCATTTGTTAAAAAACATTCCTAATCATATGGGCTGCAGCTGAAGCAAGGCACTAACTATTTGCAATTAATTTTCTCTAACTCTATAACTAGCTTTTGGTTTTAGGTTCATGGATACTCAGCATTGTAGTATCAAAACACCTTCTGCCAACAAATTTTTGCTTTCAAGGATTAATTATCAGAAAAAAGTCAGGAAAACATCACAGTTCTAAGGATTATAAAATTATGGTTAAATGATTGCATTATTACCAGTGAAAACAAACTACAGCATTCAGTGTAACTCAGCTGTCAAGTGTTTAAACCATGATTCTTGTGAATTCTGTAAATTACTATGCTTTTTTTTTTTTAAATGATGGAAGCACTGAAAATAGCATGTAACATAGTCAGAACTTAAAAACTAAACAGGCAGGTCAGCCAAAGCTGGTGCTAAAAGCAAAGCAGTGAGCACTGAAGAATTTTGAATTCTTCTCTTGAGGTGGTGGTTGGAAAGCATGAGGAAAAGAGTTTACGAAAAGCTCAAACCAGACCCTCCACACTGCTTTCTGATCAATCCATTAAAGGCCAAGCAGCAATTTTTCCAGGCTCAAAAATGTTGGGAATTTCTCCATGTCCAGCTCCACCACTGGACTGACAAATCTGATACTGAACTTTCACTCCCTTGGTGAGGGCCCTCTTGCAGCTCTTGATACTGGATAAGGTCCTTCAGTGTGTCTTTGGACCATGACACCACCACCAAAACCCCAACCATCAAGTTTCTGCATTGAGCAAAATCCAGGTGGATTCATGAGTTGATGATATGAGATAATTAACCTTGAAATCTGTTTCCATCCTCTTGCTTTTAAGTCCCATATTCCCAACTGTCAGAATGTAAAGGTAGAAATACTGCTTAAAACATGAGCAAATATTTTCTGCGCTTAATGCAACCAAGGTCATTCAGTCTAGAGTACCTGCGTTAGCTGTGGAAGGATATGTTGCCTAAGGGTTTGAAATGAAGGAGAAAGAGTTTGCAAAACTCAGTTATATTGGTATTAATAGAATACAGCCAGATGGTGCAGTCATCAATAATCTAAAAATATCCCTGGTGCATAGTCAAAAGCAAAGTAGCATGAAAATTAAAGTAAAAAAATTGCACTCACCAATAATGTCCTAAAAAACCTTTAATGGCAACCCACCCTAGGTTTGCTGAAAGGTCAGTGCATAGAGACAGTGAAAGCCTTTTGCAAGGGGATTCATTCAGAAAGGCAGCTTTTTGAAATGAGAAGCCACTGAAAGAGACTCTTACCATTACCTGACTGATTTTAAAGTTGTGCTCTTACGCAAGTGAGTTAGTATAATCACTTTATACCGTGGCTTTAAATAACACCAATTTTTTTATTAGAAAAATGCGCTTGTCCTCCTGTATACCTGGCCCACTAATGAGTCAAAATTCTTCTGACAAGCCTGATTCATTATTCTTGTATGCATTTTGATATTGTTTATACACCCTTGTGCAAAATGGGCAAGAATTTACTATTCTGATTTGGTCCTATTTGTGCAACTATTGACAACTGTCTAAGGTGCAGTGGTAATCAAAATAATTTTCATCAAAATCAAAATGTATTTATTTATATTTATAAATAAAGCTATGAAACTACCATAACTAATATATATCTCTGATAGTTGCTCAACCAATATATACATAGATATATATATATACATACATATATTTGTAAGCAGTGATCCACCCTGCCATCTGTATAGAAGTAGTTCTAGTCCTCAGCTGCTACATGTTTGCATTACTACGAATCTCTCCATCTAGGACTGTGGTTGATAGCTGAATGAAAGAGGGTAAAATAAACACCACAGCAAACATTTATTTCAATGTTTATTTAAATGCTAATAAAATTTTTAGTATTTTTATAGACATTTATGAGAAAGTAGTCCACATGTAAGACTTAACAATTAGCTAATGCAAGCTTTAAATTTAGCAATATTAACTAGAAAAAAAATACTTACACACTTTTCAAAACCCTTACCTGGATATAATCTGGAGTTTTGGTTTCCTCTGGGGCCAGAGGAGAAAACACCACCAAAAAGAAATCAATTTTCTCTTTGCTAATCTCCAAATAAAAAGCTGATAAAGCAAATTTTTATTTTGTGTGCATAAGCTATTTCTCACTAACTCAGTCTTTTTTTTAGTACATGTCAAAAGGCAAGTAGGATGGGTTTTGTTGGGGTTTCCTCCCCACGAGGTATTCCCTAACAATGAATTTGGGAGCCTTTCTTCTATGCAAAGTCAAACATCTACTGTATGCCTTCAGAGATCTACATGCACAGGCTCTCTAAAAGAAAGAGTACATGGAATTTCTCAGGTCATGTCAGCTTTTATGAGTCTGAGCATCTCTTCAGTAACAAGAGAAGCAAATGGAACAAAACATGGCAGGAGATTATACTTGTCAAGTGGAGGAAATAGCACAACTGCCTGCCACAAAGCCACCTCAGCCCCACAACTGCCTGTATGGCTCGAAGAGACAACAGCTTAGACCAATAGTGCTTGAAGTGGTGATGTACAGGAAAAACTCAATAAATCTTCAGAACAGGAGAAGATCTAAGACAAATTTTCTTTGTTTTTTTTTTGACTTGGCTCACTTTGCCTCCCTGCTCTGCACTACCAACCGTCTCACAGATTCCCCTTCTCAGAGGCAGCTCTGGGTTGGGTTGCTGAGAGCCACGTGGGCTGCAAGGAGAGCACAGAGCACATCACTTTGGCAGTGGTGACTTTCCTAAAGCATCAAAAAAATGATCTTTTTAGGGGGGATAGACACCATGAAAATGGGAAGCGAGGTGGAGGTTGGCGTGTAGGGTTTGGGGGGTGCTAAAGATGACAATACATGTAGGATATTCACATAAGCAACCATAAGGGGGGTCCAAATTGTTAAAGAAAAAAGCCCCGTTTTAAAATGTCTGAGAGCTGCTGAGAAGAAAAGCATTTGAAGGAAATGAGTAGATAGGCAAAGGCTGCTTTTGCTCGAGAGAGCAGGCAACTAAGAGATACTAAGACACAGTGTTCTGCTCAACCTCATATCCCACCACAGGTGCATATTATGGAAATGCAGCAACATCAGAAGCATATATAAAAATGGGAGTTGTGCTGATTTTACAGTGGTGTAACCATCACCCACCTGAATCTAGCCCAAATTTATCCAATTCTGTCAATGATCTTCAACAGCTACTTCTGGGAATGATACTTACTTCTTTTCCTCAAAACTATTCACTCCCTGAACCATTTCAGAGTAGGAAGGAGCACCCCTAAATCCCAACATTGAAGACAAAAACTAGCACCAACCGAAATGGAAGTAAAACATATCATTTTTATAAATCTTCTTTGTTTTTTCATACAGAAATAAGACTTGGGGTGTTGGGAGTGTTCTTACAGTAAAATACTTCAGCAGTTATAAAACACCTGAGACTTCTTTTTGGCATCACCCAAGAAAACAATTCAAAGGGCCAAGATATCCTCATTACCAGGATCCTTTAATCAAATGCCCTGACCACCCATCAGAGATACTTAGAAGATACGTGGGGTTTATATGTTAAAAAAAATTAGAAGGAACATATTCTGGTTTTTCATAAAGCCAATGAAAATCTATAGATTTTTAAGTGATTCTTTGGAAAAGCCCAAACACCAATATGTTTTGGGGCCCGTTTTATGCTTCCTTTTTATTTAGACAGATGGTGGTACCCTTATTTCTATGAATAAATTTTATTCATGCACACTTCAGGAATAATTTTGCAAAGTTAACAGTGGTACTTGGGAAGGAAATCACTTTCTAGCATCCCCCTTTTAGGGGTAGATTTTTCAAAGGCACATAACTGACTTAGGGTCCTACATAATTTTCAAAAAGTGTTTTAAGCCCCCCTAGCCTAGTTTCCTCACAGCCAGCAAGATTTAGGATTTGAAGGGATTTATTTAGATGGTTTTCAGTGTTGTTTGGCAGAGGAGCACAACACAACTCCTCGGCCGCTCGCAGCTTGGAATTTCAGCAGCACCAACTTGAGTGCCTGTTTGCAGCTTGGGATCCCTATACGGGAATTGTTAAGCTTGTAAGAAAGGGATTTTCAGCTTTTTAAGGCGAACAGCTGAGCAGGGAGCTGCCTAAATTAGCCAATAGTGCAAGGCTAAAGAATGGGGCTTATGTGTCTAAGCAACTGATGTGATGCCAGTTTAGAGGTGGCTCCCCTCGCTCAGGATCCTTGGCTGCGAGCTCTCTGCTGGACGCGGGCACCGCAGCCAAGTCAACTACTTAAGCAGCCTGTGCCCTAGTTGTCAAAACCTCTGCCTGTCTTGAAGGCCATCTCTGCTGAGCTTATTCTATTATTCTCATTATCCCTCAGCCGTCACGTAGGCTGGAGTTGGGCTTTTCTTCCATCTAGAGGTGGCCTGTATTTATTTTTCTGCCGTGGTCCTGGGAGACAGCATGCCTCAGGCATGCTGAGGACACTGCTGTATGGGTAAGCCACTAATGAAAGGACCGTTTTGGTATCCAGGCTAAAACCCTGGTGTCAGGGCTTGCAGGACCTCTGTTTGAGGCAGGGCTTAGAGCAGGTCGTTACTGTGGTGCCGAAGTTGCGATTAGGCTGATTTGAATGCGTTGATTAGCGGCAGGTGGGAAGGTATTGCTACTGATTTGCACTGATAGTTTCACAGTGATGTGGTGTTAAAACTCTCAGTGAAGCTTCTTCAGGTGCATAACTTGGTCTTACGATCTGGCTTGAAGGAAATGGATTGGTTTTGAAAATGGGATTTATTATCATAACCTATTTATGCTGGGATCCCTACAGGTGATCAGTATCACATCAGCATAAATATTTAGGTAGCTAAGTATTTCTGTGAATCTGAATCTTACATGCTTTAGAAATCATGGGTGCCTATCAGCATCCTCTAATACCTAAATGCCCTTACAAACTTAGCCCATAACTCCCCTGAAACTTTGTTTTGTTTAATTGGGAAGGAAGTTTTTGTGAGTATCTGAACTGCAGTTCACAGATTGAGCATTGAATAATTATAAACATATTCAAAAAACTCTAAAAAGAACTTCTTCCGAGTTAACTGTTAAGCTATTAACTATTGAGACAGCTGCATGTTTTATTTTAAACTTCGTTATAAGGCAATATGGCTTTATTATTTCACAGTTTGCTTTGAAGTCCTGCCACCTATTGGTTTATCAGAGCAATGATCAGCCCGGCTAGACCTCTCTGTGAAATAACAAAGGAAAATGTATCTTACGACATCAAACCACTGAGCAGTAAGAAATGTAGTAAGTGATCAGCAGTAATTTAGCCCCTTTGCAATTGCCACATAATGTTCTAGTGCTATACTAGCACCCCATATGGACAAAGCAATTGCTAAACTGTAGTTTCTGTCCTTTTGAATTGGAAAAAAAAAATCCTCTTCAAAGATCGAAACACTGAAGCTCTGGAATCTTATTCAAAGGATTCGCAGACTACACTAGAAAAATGTACATATGTTTATTGATACAAAATAGATTTAAATATACAGATATGCATGCACTACATTTACTTGTTTCAAGCCAAGTTGCACATAAATAACTGATTTCATAGCTGCAAACAGATCAATCACTCTGCCTCTATTTGCAAATCCATTCTTCTACAGCACCAACATGCTGCACTGTGAGAATATTTTAGAATTCTCTTTTAGCTTATGTTATTCTGGTACCACATTACTTTCAAGGTCCTCACCACACACTCAAAAATTGTTAATATCATCAAGAGCATTTGGGGACAACAGCAGAGCACATACAGAAGCTGCAGGACAAAAGTCTAAGGAGCAAGGAGTAAGCAGCAACTGTCTGGAAGCAGAAGTACAAAGTGGGTGAAAAACTTTATTTCTAGACCTTCTGGTACTGAGTTTTTTGAGATTTTTTTAGGAAAGTGAGAATTTTTCAGCACATAGCTGAACCTGCTTTTAACTTTAACTTTTCTTTTCTTAAGGCTTTGTTCAGGAGATGCTTTGCTCTTGGATAGTGACCTTTGTTGCCTCCGATACCTGATTTCTGCCTGGTGTCCTCTAGGGCAAAATAAAACAAATAACCACCTGAAGAGAAGAGCTTTGCAGCTAATGAAGGCTAGCCAGCCAGCAAGCCAGCCCTCTGCTTTCCCTGCTAGTACCAAAGCAGTGTAGTCAACGAGGATTGTGCAGAGGAAGCAATGATCAACTTGTCACAGCTGCAACATAGGCTGTATAGAATAAGGCGTCATTGTCAACATAGCTTGCCCTGACAACTCAAGCAAGTTGTGTTGTGATTATTCATGCAAAAGGGTCTGGATGGAGAAGACAAAATATTTTAAGAAAAGGGCTTGAAAAATATATCACCAACAAGAAACTTCCAATCTGTTAACGGTTCTTTAAATACTGGGGACATGAAACTGCTTAATTCACAAGCTTTGCTGTCTTCTGTTCATTATTTTGTGTACCCAAAAGAATTCACTAAAGTGCACTCCACACGATGACAGTGTGACAAGGGCCAATTTGTGAATAACTTGTCAACAGCTTGAATGAAACTCTAGAAATCCATAACAGGTGCTCGATAGCTATAATCGAGTGACAGATGGATTAGATACATGAAACCACAACAAACTGACTGAATGGGAGAGGGAGAGAGAATGAGGGTGAGAGTGGGGGAGGTTCATTAACTATAGAAGAGAGCAAAAATACATGAATTATTAAAGAAGCGGCATGAGCCAATTTGTGTGGATGCTTCCTGCTCATCTTCAGCAGGCCTGGGAAGAGGAGCTGCAATGCCAGCTACTACACACAGCAGCAATGGTCTAATATCTTGACTCTAGGCAGGGATGTACCAGAGCTTGGCACTGGCCTTGATTGCAGAAATCACTGTTATATTTTAGTACACACATAAGAGCTGATTCAGCAACGTACTTCAGGGCACGCCTTGCTGTAAGCGTGTGAATAGCGCCATTAAGGTCAGCAGAACAACTGTGTTCAACTCACCCTAACACGTTTAAGCATCTTGCCGAATTTTTGTTCTCTGTTGTGGGATTTAAAATACATGGGGATGAATCCCAGTTAGTATAAATTGTTACGAGCCCCCTGGAGCCCTGGGGACGGCTGCCGTAAGAGTCTTGAGTGCCACTCAGGGACACGTCCGTGTCCATGGGCACCGACGGACCGATGCTTCTCTGCAGGCTTTCGGCAAGGGGGTTGCCATCCGGGCCAAACCTGGGCACTGCAGATCTGCCCCTGTGCCAGCAAACCCAGCCTGCATCCCCCAGGAGCCAGAGGCTGCCTGCACCCACCCCATCGGCTTTTCCTGTCAGGGAGCCCTCAACACCATCAGTGCTGGATATCCTGTGCTTTAAGCACCCAGAGTCATGGGTAGGTACCTGTTTCCCACACGCCTTTGTGCCAGGTATGCCAGAAAATTGTATTTAGGGTCAGCAAGGACCAATTCTACTTAGTCCGTGCTCAGCCTGAGTCTTCTACTTGGCCCTGACTGCCGGCAGGAGCAGGGCCCCTATTACCGCTCTTCAGCTCACTCCCTCTCCCTCTCCAAAAATTAATTTTTTTACTTTAAATTAAACCATCTATTTCCTTATTTTCCTCCTGTGCACATCGTGTAATGCTGCAATCCCAAATTTGCAATTATTCTGTCCAAACAATGCTTTTCTGTAGCTACCTATTAAGGGAACAAGTAAAACCTTGACAGCTGGTTTGCTTTTATAGAGTGACCTATTGGTTTTTTTCCTCACAAATCTTGCTGTGCCTAGTATCTTCCCTCAGAGAAAAAATTGTGAAATTTTGGAACCTGTTTAGGTAATGAATAAAATACAGTTACTGAATATTTCAGGTGCAAAACCAAGAGTTGCTGTTGATAGAAAAACACTAGTAACTTGATTTCTATTTTCTTCACCACAAATGTCATGTAAACACATGAATCAGACTACTGCTTAGGAAAGGAATTTGCTGTGTAGTTGCTACTGTACCAGAACCCCCTGCGATAACAAATTACAACCATTTTACAGTAAGGTACAGGATTGAACTCCCAATATAGTATAATCTTCTTGTACTTTGCCATAATTCTTATGTTTTATGATATATTCATTCCTGCTGTAGTCCAGGCTGCTCTGTTTACCTGGGGTGAGACTGTTCTCTCTGGCTGCATGGGCAGTGATCCACAAATTGTCACACTAACACACTCATATTCACATGTGAGCCTTGAAATAACAAATTCAAAGTGTCAGAATTAACCCAAGGAAGGCACTATTTCATACTTGCATGTCTTTCAGCTCCTAGCAATGAAAAAGAAAGTTGAGCTCATAGATCCAGAATGTAGAGAAAAGGCAGTCCTGTACAAGCACACAAGGCTTATGCATTAATTAAATCCCATTTTATCTCATTTAAGCTCTACTTCATAGGCTTTCTGCCTTGCATAGCTGCTTGCCTTGGGTGAGAGAAAGATTTCATTGTAAGCTTTTTCTTTTCTTTTTTTCTTTCTTTTTTTTTTTTTTCTGACTGCACTAGGGTTCATATAAAAATGTGACCAAGAGGCTGAAACGGCATAAGATTAGAGATGAAAAGATCATGAGCTCTGATAAGGATACTCAGCTGTCACCATTAACCTGGTGGTAAGTAATGATAATATAATGGCTAATGCCACTACCTAAGATACAGCAGGCAGGCACATGTAGCGAGCAATAAAAGCGTATTAAAGCAAATTGCAAATCCATAGAGAATCAATTGTATTTCAGTTTCTTGAAGAGTTTGGGTGCCTGGGGTAGTTCGGGTAGTTCTTAACCATTGCTTCTATAGAAGCAAAACTGAGACTGGGAAAAGTTTCCTGCTCAGTAAGTGAATTTCTTTATCGTGTTCAGATCTGACTAAATGTTCCTCTATTTTGGCTGAGAAACCTGTTTTACGTATATTAGCCATGGATCTAGCAGTGTTGCCTGTTCCAAAGTTAAAAAAACTCAAACTGATTGCATGCTCTTATGACTATGCCTCCTTTGTAATGCACACTGTAATTATCACCATGTAGAGAATTTTGCCTGTCTACTCTACAGCTGCTTGTGGGTGAAACAGCAACTCTACGTGAGTAAGTACACAGATGTTCAGCTACTGAATCACTTCTTCGCAATCCAGACCTGACAATAATTGGGATGCCAGTGATCTTCAAGCATCTGATTCAGTGCTGGCTTTCTTATTTTGAGAAATCAAATCAAACTTTGGCCTTGCAGATTTTAAAGAACTGAAGCTGGTAAGTGAACCTCCATGACAATTGTGTAGACTGGGAGAGACTGGCAGTTGCACCTTGGAGCTTCAAGAACATGCTTATTTTGAATCTCTCTACTTTGCTTAACCTTTTTGAGGAATATCAGTAACGCAAAGTAGGCAATAGGCTGCTTTCACTGGAATGAGCATTTATTGAACAAGCACTGGGCAATGGTTTAGGTTTTTTTTTGTAACTGGTAAGCCAGGTACAAAAGCTCTGTCTGAACTCACCAAGACTTTGTGAATGGCTGTATCAGTTTTACTCTTAGAATCTCATTGAGACCACCCTAGAGTCCACCGCAGGTCTTGCTCAGTTCTACTGCTAACAGCAAGATGAAAGGAACATTGTTAGTCCCCTCATTTCACAGATGGAAGGTGAGACAGAAGCAGCACCAGCTCCTTCCCAGTTGCAGATTCATGTACTTGTGTAACCAAATGGCAGACAAATGCCTGCACACATCTTTCACTTCTCCTTGAACAAGAGTGAGAATTTGCACATGCACCATTTGCACATAGGAAACAGTTTGAAGTGTAAATGGTATTTAAACCATGCAGATTTGTTTTTCAGACTCATCCTGCTAAAAGACTGCCCCATGAACTGTAAGTTATAAATGTTAGAGCCAGGAACAGCTGCAAGGAGAGTACCTTTTCCCTGGCATGATCAGAGCAGCTGTTGAAAGAGAAGGTGTTGTCTTGATTGGATACCATAAACAGAAGCTGGAGAGAATCTGAAAAGCTTCACATTGTCACTTTTGCAAAATCCAGTCACATAGGTGATTAACCTTCTAGTAGCCCATGTGAACAACTGAAGGATTTAGAAAGCCATTACTTCATCTTAAATAACTTTTTCCTTTAGTTGATCTGACTTGAGGACATAAATTTCTCCACAGTTTGATTTGGGTTAGCACTTTCAGCTTGAGCCAGTGGGGAAAAGGAATAGAAGAGTCACACAAAAAGTTTCCCACACAATTCACTATTTTCCCAGCCAACTCATGTATGATTTCTACATCAAAACAAAGGAAGCATCAGAGCACAGTTTTTATCCAAACCCATTTCCTATAGATGTTGTGTCTTCTGGCCAGAAAAAAACTAAAAGCATTACAAAATCTTCCATTAAAACACTCATTCTTTATTACTAGCATGTGTCATTGATGTAGGGTGAACCCCTACGTCAGGACCGGGTCTAGGTTCTGAATTTACAAAAGTTGTTTTTAAAAGATCATGAATCCGTGAGTGTGACCAGACCTCCTTATATTTAAACCTGAAGTTGAAAGTTGCCCCTAAGCAAAAATCCATGTGTAAATTGTAATTTCTAGGTCAGTTTGAGACCTGGAGTAGCAATACTTTGCTGGATCCTACATTTCAGTGTTAGAGCTATTTCTATGTTACTGAGGTGCATGCCAAGAGGTGCATGAGGGTGTATTAGGAGAGGGGATGCACAAACTTCATGTTAATTTTCAGCTTTCCTGCAATCTTTCTGGGATACCTTAACTTGCTGACTGGCTTTGATATTACATATCACACTGAAGTGGACAAGAAATCAAAAGTATGAAAGACCTGAATCAGATTTCAGATAGGTATTCATACCGTAGGGGAAAGAGGGAGATAGTATTAAAATTTTGGAGACTGAACACTTGTGCCCCCAGGCCAACGCTGTACGTTCAGCAGCAGGCTGTCACACCCTAATTGCTAGTACCCCTTTGTGAATCAACATTTCTGAGAAGCCAATTCTCCATGATGCTTCTTTAATATACATCTTCTCATTTGCCCCACGTATATTTCAGTTTGCCATCTGATAATTGGAATTGTGTGGGTAGCAGCCGGTACCATCTGGCTTGTTAATAAGTAGAGGATAAAAATGTCTAATGCCTTGCTCTACATAAATACAAGAATTACCCTACAAATAAACAGCTCCCTAAAACCTCAACTGATGAGAACAAAAGAAAATAGTGTGGTCTTAGCTCATTAAAAAACACTGAAGAGAGAATGAGAGAGCAGTGGGAAAGCCTCATGGCTTCCCATCTGAAGTTTTAGTGTAACTAAAACATATGGGAAAAATAATGCAAAATTAAACGTGATAATGCACTTTTCACACCAAAACATATTGGACCACTATACAAATGATGCAATTAAAACTGCTGCCTTCAGGAGCCAAAACCTAAGCTGAATAAGTACAGTACAATTAAAGTTTATTTAGAACCAGTGAAAGATTTATCATAATGAACCTCTGAATTGAGATAATATGACTTGGGGGCATCAAAGCTAAGCTATAGAAAGCCACATGTCCTACAACGTAGAGTTAGAATTGGAAGACTGACATCAGCAGATTTTAGGGCACAGAAAGGCTTACAAGTTCATTTGCATGTGAATGGCCAAGACCATGCAAAATCTTGCATGTAAACAGTGCGGTATTGTAATCAATACTTTAATTAACAGGAAGGCAGTGCAAAGCTGTCTGCATTGGGGAAATAAACTCTGATCCCGTAGGCTGGATGCAAAAGCCACGCTGTTGTATTTGGAACCTGCTGGAACTTGTACAGCGCCTTATCTGAAAGGCCTCATACGCATCGCGACAATGTCCTCTAATCTGGTAATAAAAAGGGCATCATGAACGGTGGCAGCCAGGCCAGCCAGCGATGGCTGCAGTCACGCTATGCTCCCAAGATGGTGAAAGGAGATTTAAGCCTCTTGCAGAAAAAAACCCCAAGGGTTGCCTCCAGGCTGGCCTGGGTAGGGAGGGGGGAAAAGGGAGGAAGCGCAGCTGGGCGGCCGCTACCTGGCTGGGGACGGCAGCACCCGGGGAGGTGCTAGCAGGCCAAGGAGAAAAGGCACGCAGCAAGCACCTCGGTTCCCCCCCGAAACCTCAGCCTGCGAGAGCAGATGCGCTGGCGGTTGGAGTTCTGCGCTGCCGGGGAGTTTCCGCAGCAAGGCTTTGCCTGCCCAGCAGGTGCTGTGAAATATTCACCTTCGTTCTTCCAGACATAAACCCATCTCGGGATGAGTCGGAGCTCAGAGGTAGTGCGTGTTTCCCCAGGGTTAGTAAAACTACTCATAAAGATACCACAGCAAGCTGGAGAGGGTATTTAGTTAGACAAAATGGGAAAAGACCCACCTTTGGAAAATGGACCCGTTCTGCACTGGGTGGAGCTGAGGTAGCCCGGCACCCAATGGACTCCTGCAGACCGCTGCCCTGTGCCCATCACCGTCACCATAAACACAGGAGCTATAGTCACTGCTTGCCCACCTGCTTTTTAGCTCAAATATTTATACACACGCGTAAGACTTGTACCGTTTACATCCTTTGACACTGCACCACGCACAGGAGTGCAGTTCTCTGGCCAGCCTTGCACCGACTCTTGCTGCTAGTCTGGGTCGTACATCGTGCTGATCAGGAGCAGGCCCTTGCCAAAGAGAATCTGTAACAGCTGAGCCTCCCTCCTCTTCCTTCTTAACGGTGAATCATAACTTTGCTGTCATAGCAATCAGCTGATTTGTCACAAAATCTGTAGGAGCTCCATTGTTTCCATAATAATGCTTCTGCTTTTATAGCCTTTGCTTCTGTTCTTTTGAAATTTCACCTTCTGCATTTTGAAAATTTAGTTTCAGACTGACCAGCAGCACTAACTGGAAGATATCTTCAGGGCAAACAATGTAAGAAGTGTAGGAATAAAATGAGGACTGTAATAATGCCTCAGGAGGGGGAAAAAAAAAAGCTAAACCTAGAGGGTGGGCTGTGCCTAAGCACTGATAACATCGGAAATAGGAAAAGAGGGGATTTCTCATGAACCTGTGGCATACAGAGCAGAGCCAATTCTGACAGGCAGAGGAATCAAACCGAGGCCAGCAGACCCACGTGCCAAACCTGGTACTGTGCAACACCTCTAAAATGCAGGGGACAAAGTGACTTCATCAGAGTTATAATGACTGCCATCAAGGCATTCAATATATAGTGTGGTATTGCAGATATCTCTCATCCAACACAGTAGTTACTACTGTGAAATTGATAGTATACTGCCAGACATATATTAATAGCTACTATATGCTCTTACACGTGTGCTCTGGCTCTTTCTCCCTCACTGTACATGCATGCATGTACTGCATGCTCCAAAGTAAGACTGGTGTTGCTCATCCTTAAAACACTTCAGAGTATGTGGCTCATTTTTTTCTTTCACAGATGTGAAAACAGAGCTCGAATCAAGAGTCTTGTTCAGAGTGACCCGAAAGGCTGAGCAGGGCCTAGAGCCGGGTTTCCTGAGGTGCCGTTTCATCTCCTGCCTTCTGGGAAACACAAAAGATGTCCCCTCGCAGCCTTCATCACCCATGCTCTACGTGCGGTGCCTCTGCCACACGCATCTGTGCAAAGAGCTCAGCTCTTCAGTCCATGGAGATGGCACTGCATTTTTCTGTGAAGGAATTCAATTTATACACATTTTCCCAGTAGGTTTCTATGAGCTTTTTAAAATCTCCATTCCTTCCCTAAAATCTTTTTGACCAGACATCAGGATTAAAGAACCTGACTCTGCCTCCCAGTTCTAGGCAATTCCCTCCCAAGGGAACTAGGCTCATCCTGCTTCTAAAGGATCAAATGAATTTCGTCCCAATAAATTTGAAATCAGCATAGAACCTGGCTCCTAATCCAGATTTTGCTTATTGTGTCAGAAGTAAGCAGGGGGTGCACATGAGACGCTACATATGACTGTAATTAAAGAAGATTGCAGGCCAGATACTTTAAGCCCCAGCTCCAGCTTCAGCAGCAGTGACAGGGAACTGTTTGGACAGATGATTTCTTCAATTAAATAAAGAATGAGGTTCAGTCCTTTGTTTTTTCTTCTTCTTTTATTTTCTGTCAGAGCCTTAAAAAAGGTGTGCACAGACAGTAAAAGAGTTTGGTAAGGGTCAGAATTAGGCTTGGGGTAAGATCAGTGATGTTTTATTCTTCAAAACCTGGGATGGGTAGAAGTACCCACCTGAAATTTTATGGTGCACTGTACATGCAAATAGGTATTAATAAGATACATGTAACAACTCTATGAAATAATAATATGAAAACTTAGTAGCTAGTCATTTGGATTGGCCAGAGAAGGGAATTTTGAACAGGCCCTGCTTGGCAAAAATAGCTGTGCATTTAGCTTCTAAAAATGAGACCCCTTCAAGGGATGTAAAACTGGGCACCAAAATCTGGTGCTGGACACCAAAAGCTGGTTTGGAAAATTCTTGTGCAGTAACAGTTTTAGGAGCAGATAGCAGCAACCTAAATAGTAATTGTTATCACATAACTGAGAAGTCCTGAGATTTACTTGGACAATGTCCCTGGGAACATTTGTTAAGAATGAAATGCAGTTGAAGCAATTTGTACCATGAAGTCAGACAGGAAATCAGACTAATCCTTGATGAAATTATGTGTAAGCTTGGCTGTCTAAGACTTACTAGAGCAAAAGAGACAGAAGAAAACGAAGCCAGAATGAGATATTGAAAGGTACTGAAACTAGGTCACTGTCCTACATTACACAAAAGCTAAATGGAGCTCTATCATCCCACAGTGTCCTGAGCGAGATGAACAAAGGACTTTGTCTGGTGCAAATCTCCTAGCAGTGTCCAAGTTATACAGCTGCATAAATCATAAAGAAATTTTAAGCATAGCAGAAATGCCAAGACAGGTGTAATGTGTAGCACTGAAGGAACACGGGATGAAATGAAGGGGATGGCTTCTGTCATAACTGTGTCATTGCATGATAACAAATTCCCATCGAGAAATGCCGTGACTTATTTAAAAAAAAAAAAGGTACAATATGAGTAGGATGAAGGGGTGCTGAGTGGAAAAGCCATGACATAATTAGATAGATACACTAAGCCAGCAGGAGAGAAAAGTTGCTTAATTAGTAAATAGAAATAAGATTGCAGTAGAAAACAGAATCTCTTTTCTACACTGTAGACTCAAAAACCTTCATCATGTTTAGTTAAGAGACAGGATAGACTTCCTGAGCCAATAGGACAGCAAATGTTCTTGCCCCTCTACCTTCTCTTTGATATTTAAAGTTTCAATTCCATTCAAGTTAATTCAATCAATGGAATTGATACATTTTTACTGAATTAAGCAATTTCCCCCCTTCTATAGGCATAAATACAGAACAATAACTAAAAATGGAAATTTCAGGAGATGGAAATGGTTTGAAAGGTTATTTCAAGAACAACATTTTTTGTTGTTTGGTTGTTTTTCTTCCCCCATGGCTTATGTTAGTTTAGTAATGAATATGGCTTAATTGTTTACATTATTCTTTTTTAATCGAGAAAGACCATCATTTCAACACTGAAATAAACATTTTGTTTAAAGGTGAATGCAGGAACAGTCTTTAGATAATAATAGTTTAATCAATAAACTCTGGATATCATATTTCCTATCCAAAACCACTAGGAAAAGTGTTTCTTTGCTTACAGTCCCTGTCTCATATTGCTGGAAATGAGAATACAGCATTGCTTTCTTAGGTGTCCGTAAGCCTAACATCCTCATACCATTGCCCTCCTCCAATCTTATAAACAGCAGATAATCAGAATTGGTATAGATCTTTAAAAAATGCCCTGTGGGGAGCTGCCTATCTGACAATAAGGCCTTCTAAATTTGTAATTTGAATTTAGGCAGTCAGACAAAATAAAAATGTTGGCCTCAGTCTTTATCTGTTTAGCATTAAGGCACATTGCTAAGGGAGACCTGCTTCTGCTTCATCTGTGATGTATGAGAAGAGACTATCCCAGTAGTGTCAGCTGACCTGAAGGTCTACAGCTAAAGTTAAACAGTAATTTTAAAGGACCCTGAATATTATTTTATATTCATTAAGAAATATTACTTAAGTATCTATTAGTTCCTTAAGAGCCAGTTCATGCTCTCCTTGGATAAGTGTCCTAGAGCAAAGAAAATTCTGAAGCCCAGTAGAGCAGAGCTTCCCAGGACAGGTCTGTCTCCAACCCAGCCCATCGCTGACTCTACAGCTCCAAACTTGGCAAGATTTGTGAGTATCCAGGATTCATGTCATGATGCGAATTTTGAACCTCTGCTGCATTTAAATGCAGGACATGTCAGTTTTTCTAGTGTCAGAGTCCATTTTAGTTTATTGAACTATGTCTATTCAAATAAATAATTACCAGCTACTTTATAGGCTTTAAATTTACCTTATTTTCTAACTGAAAATTATTCTTGGTCTATCCATGGAAAGTTGGAATCTGAGACAAGAAATGCTCCTGAAGCCATTAGCAGGCATCCTAAATGAAACTGGCCTGTTTTCGCTACAACGAGCAGTGAAAAAAGAAAGTCCATTAGATACTGGAAATATTGTCTTTCTAAAACCAGCAGATTTTTATTTGTGCATTGTCTAAGCACTGCAAATCTCAGCAGAAAATTGCACTGGAACAGTGGGCGGTTCCGAATTGCTGGAAACTTTACAATGGCTTTTATGTTTAAACATAATTTAGCAGCTGTTAAAGGTCAGCACAAATCTTGTACTTTATCAGTATAAATGAAGTCTACAACTGCCAAGAAAAGAATGCATTAAATAATGCAGTGATTATTATCTTGAGGTTTTTTTCCCTTCAGAAGTGAAAAGGACCTCCTAAGCAGTTTCATTTTTCCCTTTCTAATTTCAAATTGACAAAGTAAAACACTAATTAAATTATTTATACCAGAAATTTACTTACAGGGATGACACATTTTGTACACAAAGCAAGTAAAACATCTGACACACTGTATAGTGCCAGGTGCAGTTAAGAAAGTGTAATACAAGTTGGCATCTAGAGGCTAAAAAACCCAACAAACTTGCTGCAATGTTTCATTATCAATTTTATTTCCTACCATACACCAAATGTACAGCACAGAACACAATTTTGTTGTTTTGATGTAAGAAATATTAATTGTATGAAGAAACAGTATACAAACTACTCCAAATTAAAAAATGCATACATCATTGCTCTTTACAAAAGGTCTAATTTACAGTATAGCTCATCAATGCATTTAAACACAAAAAAAGAAAAACAAAAAGAAAAAAAAAATCAGTGCACATTACAAAACACATCAAGTACAAGGGAGGCAAATAAATACAAACATACTTCACAGAACATCCTGAGCAAACAACCAAACACAGATAAATTAACCTGAAGCCATAGTAAATCATAATAATAAATACATAGGTCAGTAAGAGATTTTTTTTTTTTACTTAAATAAAATATATAACAAATTTGTTAAAATATTTAGTAAATTAAATTTTAGTCTTTGTAATGAGTGAACTCATTTTGTATGCATTTAACAAGTATAACAAATGTTTGCTTTTTGTTTTTTTAGCAAGAACAATAACTTTAATAGCAAATTTCTGTTTGGTGTCCTCCTATTTATATTAGACAGCACATATGGTAGCTTTTGAAAAATCAATTTAAAAATAAACACAGCTCCTAAGAACATACATTTTCCCCCGTCTAAACTAGGATCAGAGAGTTGAATCAACCCTCAAACAAAAAGCAAGCCCCACCTAATGCAGAACAGTGACCACAGTGCATGAAAGTTGAATCACTTTTGAATAGTACTTTTGTGCAGGAACAGTAATAATATAATTGTATATGTCAAGCCTGTGAATGCCATCATATTCAATCTAAATATAAATGAGGCTAATAAAAATAAACACTTTCATTATAGCACGGAAAAATTAAACACACGCTAGATCCATGTATACATTTACACTGAGGCACATATGCACATGAGGTGTGTGTGCATACAAAAAAGGCAGTTTAGCTGGTTGTTTATACCTTTTTCTTAAAAAAAATAAATATAAAAAAAACTTTTGAAACAATGCTTAATTACTTACAATCCCTGAAATAGACATTGCCTCTGTTATAGCAACCGCTACTTTCTGACGGATTCAGAAGTTCCACACCCAGGCTAACCAGATACCGAGGCGGACGCCAGCACCTCCGCGCAAGTGCTCGCCTGTCCGCACCTCCATCTGTTTGTATGCTCTGTAGCACTTGGTACCCTACTGAAAGACTGGTAACAAATTCAGTATCAGCCTAGTCTTAGTGAAGAAGGATGGGAGAAACCAGTCACGGTGTTGCTACCGTTTGTTCAAAGAGAAAAGCAACCACCGTTGCGCTGGAGTGGTATTATTCCTCTCCAGACCGCTGCCTTCTCAGCTGCCGTTAAGTTCAAACCTGTATTAAATGCCATTTCAGGGGAGATGTGTTCGATTCATTATGTACAAAGCCTTCAGCTTGGGATGTGTTTGCGTTTTTCAAATCCAAATCCATAGCAATACCGGTCACTCGGTTAAAACCTCAATGTCTCGTACTAAAAAAGTACCAGTCCTATCGAATTACCCTTCTTGTTTAGAGAGAATTGTCATTTCCCACCATGAGCTAACTCTGAAAAAAACCACAGTGGTAAAATAAATCTGAAGTTCTCTTGAAACATTTTAAATAATCATTCGCATAGGCTAAATCACACAGCCAAGTCAAGTGCTTTGCTGATTGCTATATTTCATTATTGCTAACGTATTCTTTAACACACTGTTTTCCAGCATACTGTGCTTTTAAGAGCCCAAGTTCCCCACTAGTGGGCACCATTTATCTTCTCATTCCAGGCATCTTCACATCTCATGTTACCGCAAACCCATTTCTGATACAAAGCCATTATAAAAAAGCAGGATGTGAGGAAAATAAAACTAGAACCACGGTTCAGTCATTTGTTACTTTCATAGGTTTTTTTTTTTCTTCCTGTACAAACCCAGCAAGTTATTTAATTTACAGTATAACTTTTCAGTCTATTTAAAATCCCATTGGAAAATAAATTAATAAACACATTTGTAAAAATATGGCAGGCCGCAAAAATGCTGTTAAAAGATAAAAAAAACAACTCTTTGATTAGAAATAAATAAAAAATATAAAAAATAGTCGCACACACTTTTTACATTCACTTTACAAAAACTGAGTGCAAAAGAAGAAAAAAAAAGGAATTGTACTGAAATAAATACAATATACTAACAGAGTGCATTGCTGTTAATACAAATAGTCTGTTGTGGTTTTATTCTTTTTTTTTTTTTTTATGTCAGCTGGGAAAAAATTAGTGCAATGTTGCAATTGTAAATGCAGCATGGCAACCTACACCCCTTAGCAGTACATGAACTCCTAACAGATCCATCTGGAGTTTACTGCTGTTAAGTAATTTCTGTTGCCCAGCAGCTTTCACATCCTACACATGGATGCCCTTCACTGCCTGTTTGATACTTTCCAGCAGAGCTTTGCATTCGGGGGAATAGTCCCGTTCCAGATTGCTGTACATGTCTGTGAGTGTATTTACATATGCTTCGAAATTCTGCTCACTGATTGGCCCCTAAATGAAGACAAAACAGATTATAATTGTAGGAGATAAAATTAAGGCCAAAAAACCCCCCGAACACCCAACCCCAAAGCATGGTAAAGCAGTGATATGGCAACCGTGGAGAAGTTGTAAACAGGGCAGGCATCCAAATTAATGGAGGGGTTATAGAAATAAAGGGAGTTGCACGTGCTGGGGGAACTACACACTCTCCAAGCAACAAAAGGGGTTAGAGATATTGCCTGCAGTGTAACTTGCTTTTCAGTTTTGGCCTGTTTGGCTCTGGGGCTATGGTTGACATGCCTGTAACTGTCCTCACCTAATTTCCCAGCCACCCCCTTGAGGTTGGGAAAAGGGCCTGTAGCTCTGGAGACCCAAGTACCTTTGTGGATTTGGCCTGCATTTGCAAGTAAGACATCAAGGATGTGGAGTTTTTGAAAAGGTAAAGCTTTGTTGGCTCCAGAAAAATCACCTGTATGAAAGAGGTTAAAGTTTTGATCTAGGAGCAGACTGCATAAGGATTCTCGGTGTGAAGTTTTCACTCTTTGTGCAAGGTGGACTTTCAGATAGGGGCTCAGAGGGAAAAGCCTGTCCTGCACAGTGTGGCACAGGGCAGAGGTACGAGGGCTGGCTCAGCCCGGGAAGCAGCTGCCCTTGCTACCACACAGATTTTACGATCCAGCATCTCTGCAAGGTAAATTCGGCTAAAAGAGCTCTCTGCTAATGCAGCTCTATTGCTCCTGCTGGTCCCTGAGCTTGCTCATCTGCTTCAAGCGCTGGCAAAACAGTCTTAAAGAAGGTGTGAAGCTGCTGGCTGTGGTCTTACCATCTGTGGAAGCTGAATGTCAGCGAGGCTGGAGATGAGGGCTTGGCTTAAGCCAGCTAACTCCTTCAACAGGCTCTCATTGTTCTGCTCTATGAGTTTGTTCTCTTCTTCTATTGTTTTCAAATTGCTCTCCATAGATGTGATCTAAAAGACACAGGCAGGCACAAACACACAAACAGACAGACCCTTGGCAGCGTTGTTGTAACCGCAGTTTGAAGCCAAAATGGAAGTTACGTGATTATGAGAGGGGCCACAATGGATCTGAAGCTCAGGTATGGGTTTTTTAGGATAGACGTAACTTCTCCACAGAGTATTCAGAGCAGGGAAGAGGTTGTATTTGCTCTGAAGTGATGGACTTTGCTGCTGGTTCACGGCAAAACCTTGTGGCAGCGAGGCACTGGAAGGTGCCCCGCGGCGGGAGGAGGGAATTGAGCTCAGTGGAGAAGGTCAGTGTGGAGCTGGGATGGAGAGTGTGGCTGCAGGGCTGGCAGAGGGAAGGAGAAAGGAAGCTGACGTTCAGATTGCTGTCCTGCTCTTACAGCATCCCTGCTGATTAGGGAACAATAGCAAGGGAATGGGCATTAGCTGTTGTGCTACTTTCCTGCCCCACTCCTGGGTGGAGGGTAGAGCTGTGGGCTGGCTGGGATTAGTGACAGGGCTGGCACTGGGAACAATAAGAGAAAAATAGAGTGGAAAGGAAACCGAGAGGTTGAGCGCACAACAATCATTGCAAAGATGATCTCCGACCAACAGAATGGAAACGAGGGATTTGGAAAGAGAAGGAAAAAGCATCGGAGGTAGCAAAATGGTATCTTTATAGTGCGACAGCACTGGGAATATACTTAGCTCTGAAGGCTTATATGTCAAAAGCAGTGCTGAAAAACCAAAGGCAGCAATGGCAGGGCCTGGTTCCCCGCTGCCCAGCTCCTGGCCCAGCAGCAGGCAGCAGGGCAGGGCAGAACCAGGGGCTGCCACCCCTGTGCCTGGCCACAGCTCCGCAAGGCACAGAGCGATGGAATCACGGCCACAGCTGCTATGCCCACCCTCTCCTCGTTAGGATGCACATCTCCGCACTACTCAAATGTCTCTTGCTGTGGTCACTTCCCTTCCTCACACACCGTCACATGTCAAAACTCTCCCCAGGGGGAGGAAGCCCTTTTTGCCTGCCTGCGATCCACTACAGCCTCTCCTCTGGAGGGTGCTCGCAGCAGCCTGACACCTGGCTGGGCTAGATTAAAAGGAGGTAGAGCAAACCTTGTAGGGGACACGTTGCTTCAGCTGTAGTTTAGTTCAGGCTTTGCTGGTCAGACTGCCTTCTCCAGGGAGCAAGTCCATGGAGAAGAAATATGACTGCATAAATGGGGCAATCTCTGTGTAAACAGCACAGTGATCGCCAGAGAGAACTGACAAGTGTCCTGAGACACTGAACACTATCCTTCCGCTGCAGTGCAGTTCAGGATGGATATCCCCACAATCTTTGCAGTGTAAAGCCAGATCATTTAGATCTAGCGTAGGTGGCATAAACTTCACCCTTATTTAGACCATACACATAGTGGTTATTACAAAACCAGCATGAATCAACACAATACGTTCCAGTGTGGCACAAATACAGAGGTGTATGGTTACACTCAGTTTGTTTTAGATCAGTTTAGATTTATATTCAATTCCCAGACCTCATTTAGGAACTTCTTTCTTAAACTCTTATTCCTAAAATATTGAGCAAGCTTCTGCTCTTGCTTTTACTCAGCCTGCCCAGGTGAACTCCCAGGTGCATATAGGAGTCTCTGTAGGGATGAAAGTATTCAGCTCACTCCATAGAACCACTGCCAGTGTCTTAAAGCCAATTTAATCTCTACAGTATACAAAAGAATGAAAGAGAATGACTCTTTTCCATAGCTCCCATCAAACTTGTCTGCCACACAAATTAGCAAAAGGCATCCATTCTTCACCAGATGTTGCCTGGAGGCAAAATTCAAACTATTTGAACAACTGACAGTGGGTGAACTGAACTAGGGAGATTTTCTTAGGTACACATACGAACAAAGTCAACTGGCATTAAGAGTTAGAGTGTGCTGATAAGAGGTAATATCCTCCCTAAAAACCACAGTATGAGATTCTGCCTGGTTTGGTCAACAAAAGTTTGGTCAACAAAGGAAAATGAATGTTTTGTTTGGTAAATATGTTTTTCCTGATTGCCAAGATTAGCTCCAAACTGCCCTGAATTTGTCATTCATCAGATCTTTAAGACCATACCTAGGAATCTCCTGCTTGTTTACAGAAAACAAACAAACAAAAACTTGACAAAAAAGCATGTAGGATTTTGGTACTTTTAAGTGCCACAGAATGATGGGAAAACAACTGCACAGCAGACTAACTGTGTTTAAACATAGCATTTACATAGCATTTAATTTATTTATTGTGCTTAAACATAGCATAAGAAAAGGTAGAACTTTGATGTTGATGTCATACCTGGGTTTGAAGTTTCATCATGTCAGCTTCAATTTTAAGATTGGATTCATTCAGTTCTTTTATTTCCTCATCCAAGTGTCTGATTTCTTCATCACTCTCAATACCTGCAAATAGTTGAAAAAAGCAATACCAGATTTAAAGTGTCCACATGTAAATGGATGTATGAGTAACAAGCTGTGTTACCTGTTACTGAACAAGAGGAAGATAACAAGTGTTTCATCAAATGATTGATCCTTAAATTGCCTCTTACTTTGCTTTTACTGTCAAAATTGTGTCCTAGCTGTAAAGCATCTGTATGAGCTGAAACATAGAAGGGGCTTTCTAAGTCTTTGTGTTTCACAATTCTTTTTTTCCAGTGCAACATGCAACTACAAGCTGGAGGGTACAGAAAGGAAAAATTGCCCAGAAAGAGGGAAGTTTATCACAAAACGTGAAGGGATATTTACAATGTTGTTTTTTTTTTTTTTTTCATTTTAAAAGAAACATAACAGCAACCCCTCTTTAGCAGGGAACACCCCAGGGTAACATCTCCACTAGTATAATTGCTGACTTCAGTAAGCTGATCTGTACCTGCTTCTGAGCTTGTAAGAAGTTCTGTGGGGGCAAATCTCCATGCAGAATAACTTCAATAAGCACAGCCTTAGTTACATGTGATAAATAGTGAAATTTAAATAGCAGCAAAAGGGAAATTGTCAGGAAGCTAACAAGCATTACACAAAAAGAGGAAGGAAGACTTTGACATTCCCACAAGTTAGGTAGCAAAGAGAAAAAATCTTCAGGTCCTTAATGAAAGCCTTGTCCTGAAAAATACTGAGCAGTTAGAGCTGGTGGCAATATGTGTCCCTCTCTCTGCTCAGCATCACTCTGAGACCAGCTCTGCCTAAAGATTTGTGCCACTGTTGCTGTTACTGCTTTAAAACCTAAGCCCTAAACAGAGTCAACTGGGGAGCCAGCTTGGGGAATCTGTAAGCAGCAGTCCCTGCCCCAGTGAAAACATGGACATATGGAAGCAAACTAATTTGCCCCACATAATACAACCTTTTTCCTCAACAGTTGGATGCATAAAGTTCCCTGAATCCTGGCTCAATGCCCAATTTAATAAAGCACACTGTAAAGAAAGGAGACTCTTACATATTTCCCTCTATACCTATTTTGTAAGTGTTCCTTTTACTTACTACATGGGTTAGCAAAATTGTCCAAGTACTGCACAGGCACTAAACCATGTAGTATTCAAGTTAGGGAGAGGAGTCAATTTCTGCACACAGTGTTTATCCCTTCTTACCTTAGTCATCAGAGAGCTAAGTCCTCCTGATCTGCAACTAATAATTTATTAGTAATAACAATATTGAAAGCATCTCCAAGTAAAAAAATAATGCTCTGAGACAAGATGAGAGCATACCCTCAGTGTTGAGTTATCATGATGTAAATGAGAATAATTTTATAATCTCTCATGCAAAGATTTTTGTTATTCAAAATTTGCTATTGCTAGAGACAACTGAAAGGAGTGAGAATTAATGCCAGAATGGCATAAAGGGGCATAAGTATAAATGGGAGTCAGGGCCCTTCTATCTAAATAAATGTCATCATCTTTTACAAATCTCCTTACCACCACTTGCTTTAAGCTTGATAGTCATTAATTCTTCCGAAATTTTGCCCTTTTTTATGGCTTGTGCATTCAGAGGACAACCAGACAGGCTGAAACGAATAGGAAAAAAAACATTAGCACCCACTTGAAAATGGCAACAATCCTTTCAGGCAATATTATCATGCACTTGGACAGACCTCTGTACCTAAGGTCACATCAGTATCTCCATTATAGCATAGCTTCGGGGAATGACATAACTCATAAAGAGCCATTTAACTGTATATTCTAGCTTGAAAATTGGCACAGAAATCTCAACCTATAAGTAAACAACTCTTAAGCATATTTCAGAATAACCAAAATAGCAGTGGCAGCTACTGTTAAGTTATGTGAAGATGCATTTACGAATTCTTGCAGTTCCAACACTTATAAATAAAACCCCTCTATTGTTTTCATTGAGGGCTTGTGCTCCAGAGAAGAGGAGCAGTATGGTCCTTTAAACTGGCAAGTTTACAATCCTAAAAAAAAATTAGTTAATGGGATGATTTCCACGGTGCACAACTATTGTATCATTTTGTTGATACATAATAATGATCAATACAATAATAACTCTGGATATACCCTATAGACTGTAATAGCTTTTTTGAATGGTTCTATTATATAGTCAGCTTGCTTTTTAACCACTGTTCACATTAAATTACATTTTGCTATTTCAAAGCTTACAATTTCATCAGCCGGTAATTATCTGAGGCAATTTTTATAGCCCACTAAAGGGCTAAGATGAATTGCACTGTCTTAATACTATCTTTATAAATAACAAAGAAGAAATACCCATATGCTGAAGAACTGGCAGAAGGATTTGTATTCAGATGTAGCCAAGTAAGGAGTGAAGAAAAATTTTGTTCCACAGAAAAATGGTTGATTTTTGTGTGTGTGTAAAAATGAAAAACAAAAATCCTAACAGACATGGTGTTTCCATGTAGGAAAAAAAAAAAAAAAAGCTTTTGCGGGTTGAAGTTAGCTTCATACTGGTTTAGCTAAAAGCTATACAGGGAAAGATGCTAGTTCTCCAGTTTTGAAATGCTCCTTAGTTCTGCCCAGAGCAGATAACTAACTGGAAGAATGTCTCAAAGCCATGGGTTACTTGTTAGGTTTCAAATGTCCTAGGAAAGGTTATCAATCACAAAACTATATTTACTATGTCATTTTAACTAACATGATCTTGAGTGTGATCCAGCCTTATGCAGGAGAGAAATCATCTATAGTCTGAGTTGCAACCAGCTAACATACTATTTATGTTATTTGCTTAATTAGGACCAATTTACAGTAGGGTCTTAATGCAAAGACTTTAACATGGGATGTAGATCATAAAGTTAGGATAACACTGGACTCTGAATTTGTTCAAGTCACCTTGGACATACTTGTATTGGAGAAGTTGGCTCAGAATTTTAGAAAGAAGGCAAAGAAGGTACAGAATATATACTTAATTCTTATTACAGACAGAAGACCAGAATTTGCCAGGTATTAATTCAGATTCTATAGCCAGATTCTTTGAGTAATATTCAAGGCCAGGTTGGACAGGGCTTTGAGCAACCTGGTTTACTGGAAGATGTCCCTGCCCACGGCAGAGGGGTTGGGACAAGATGATCTTTAAGGTCCCTTCCAACTCAAACCATTCTATGATTCTATGATAGTTATTGAATGTGGTCAAATTATACTAGTGTCTTCACAGTGATACTTAAAATCATAGTGTTTATTGTTACTGGTTACAGGTGTGATTCCTACTTTGTAAGGATAGTTTTCTTTCTAAGATTGTTGTAACGTCAAACTTGTGAAATCCATATGAGTTCTACACGTTTACTTTTTTGTGTGGTTCTAGCTATTTAAATACAAAGTTTATAAAAACAGCTTTTCCGCTGGCAGAAATATGAAATGAATGCAGCCATTGCTCTTGCTAAATATTTTCTGGTGTCATTTCAAAGATATCTGCATTTTCCATAAAAGATATACAGATACAACTCCATAATTGCCTAGGAAAGATCTCTGTTAAATTTTAAATCATACAGAAACTGTGTTAATCTGAAGAAAATACCTTGGAAAGTTACACTGCAATCTGAATGTAGAAAAAGAGTGAAAAGTTGGTCCCAACCCACTGAAAGTTATTCTGATCCATATTACTTCAGCTGCAATGTAAACTGTGATGTTACTTAAAAGACTTCAGCACAATTTATTCAGACTGTAACCTCACATGTTGCCAATTCAACAGTGGAATGTTAAGGAAAAATGAAAAGAGAAAACACAAAGTTATACCTTCTGTGGGTGACAAAAACATTATTAACATGACCCAGCCCGTTGCAGCCTGGCAAAGGACAGTGTGGCAGCTCTTGTTTGTTCAGTTTCCAGGATAGTGAAGACCCATTGACAGGACTCTCCTTCTGTCTCTTGGCAGCCAAAGGACAACCAGAAGCAGTGCGATGAGAAGTGTATTTACCTGATATGTGACCTTGGCCATCACAGCCTATCACTGGACATCTACAGAAACACAGCAAAAGAACCCCTGTTTTCACTGGAGAGAGCAGGCGAAGACAGTCTCAAGAAGGTCTGAGATAATAATTCCAGCTGCCTGTGCCACTTTGCATTAATGCATTAAGACTCAGTCCCCTGAGGCACACTGTACCTGAGCATCCAATTCATGCCAAGCTGAGTTATAGGGGTTCAGCTGATCTTAAGATTAGGCAATTTAAAATACAGTCATACAGCCTAAGAAACTAAAACATTAATTTAGATAGTATTTTACCAGAAAATAAAATTGAAATTCTATCATCCCAGGCAATAAAACACACTTCTACAAGTGTATGGAAAGTCAACATTCTCTCCTCTCTATCTAGGTTTTTGGCATGAAGCAGAGGATGGGTTCCTGTAGCTGGAAAACTTGCATCATCTCATGTAAATACTTGCAAAGAAAGGTTTGGGATTTTTTGTGCTGCTCTGTCAGTGTCATGCAGCCTCTCATAGATCATTAGCAAGTATTAAGAACAACATTGTATGCAACTAAATCTTCATATCTATACTCTGGCAGTTACCATTTACTTATTCTAATGGAATGTGCATTCAAGTCAGGAATGTAGTGAATCTCTATTGAGTTTCCAGTTTTCACTTTAAGTGAAATTTTTATTTATTTATAGAGGAAAGAGATGGGATTTACATATATTTAAGTTCTCTGGGACATATTTTTGAAGGTGTCACTCTGATTTAATTAGCTGACGTGAAGATTTCACTACAGGCAGAAATAATTTGTTTTCCTTCGTTTTGCCAAATTTTCCAACCAAGTGGCAGTTTCATAGCACTGTTTAAAATAATTGGACCAACGCAAGCAGATACAGCAATCCTTCCTCACTGTTCAAGCTCCAAGGTGATGGACTCCACCAGCTTCGCTAGAAGCAGGAACACTTGGTTCAGCTCCAGCTGTAGGCCCTACTCTCTCACGTGGCTCAGATTAACTGGAGCATCTCCTATGGTGCCTCAAGTCCTGAGCTCTTATGGGCTTTTTTCCCCCTTCACTGGTGGGAGACCACTGCTTTTGTACTCACTTAAGTTCAGGGTCTTCTTTTTCTTCCTTGGTAGGAGTCACTTTGATACCTCCTTTCCTGGCACGAGGACAACCAGATAAACTGAAAGAAGCACACAGAATAAAAGCCACCTCTTTCTGCTGCTGCTTGCTGAGAACCCTGAGCGCTGCAGCCCCATGCGATAGGATGGTTTTTACCTTCTGTGGGATGCATAGTTCCCCGTCACGTGACCAGAGCCGTCACAGCCAGGTGTCGGGCACCTACAGAATAACACAGGGAGCTTACAAAATACAGCTTCAGAGGTACACAGTAAATAATGTGTACCTTCTGCATTTTGTCTAGGGTGGAAGAAAGAATAGCAGAGCTTTTGTTGAATAATTAAAACTAGTTCTTGCTTTTTTTTTTCTTTTTAAATGAGCAGACGCCTTTCAAATTTTTTTCTCTTTTACAACAAAGTTTTAGTAAGGAATGTGAAATATATTGCATATGATGTGTAGATTTATTTAGTTTATAACACTGTTTGTACCATACATTTTTCCTTGTACAGGATCAACATGCCAAAAAAAAAAAAAAAAAAAAAAAAAAAGGCAGCTTGATACAGATCTATTTGTAAATTTACTGTTATGTGTTTGTTTGCTATTCTTCTGATGTTTTCAGGTACAGATATAAATAAACACATTGCCAGTATTTACAGAAGGGGAAATGGAAGCAGAGAAGCAGTTTTACTTTTGGGCATGAATAGGCGAGAGCCAGAATTTGAATTTAATAATTTGTATATTCTAGCACTGTAAGCATACAACAGGACCATATCTTCCTAGCACTAGATTCAATTGGGTATTCAGCTTGGCAATTGGATTATGCTTATGTCTAATAGTTAAGGAGTTTCTGTGTGTGTGTGTGTGCAAGAAACAAGCCTTTTGAAGTATGAATGTTTAACACTAAAACATCCATACAATGAAAAGAAACAAACTTGCCTGTTACTGTGTTTTTGCCAGTGGTCTGGGAGGGTGGGCTTCTTGCGTGCTCATTGTACATGAAGAATGTGCTCCAAAAGCCTGCTGGAGTCAGTAGGTCTTTCCACTGACTTCTATGGGGTTTGGAGCAGGACCCTCCTGGTAGCACCTTCCATCCCAGAACTTCAGATACTTTATTTCTTTTTTCATTTAAGTATATTGTATTTCTTGTGTCGGTTTTTGCTTTGCTTTGCTTTGCTTTGGTTTTTAAGAGAAGAGAAACACACCTCAGCACACAAAGCAGCACAAGCAAAATATTTACCTTTAGAAATTGTGCCAGCCAGTTCTATGTTTCTGTATTATACAGCACGAAGTTCTTATGCTAAGCATCCCTAAGGGCCTTTTGAATGCTATGATTTTTACAGAGTATCGGAATTGCAGAAAGAGTTGTGCCAAATAATCTTGTACTGAACCATTAAGGAAACTAGCATTGTTCAATACTCTCTTAAGGGTCTCAGTTGTTACTGAATCTTTCCTGAGGTGAGGAGATGGGCAATTTCATCTAGTTGTTGGTAGGCTGCCATGGAAAACACCTACAAATATAATTGTATTAACACATCTGAGTGTGCAGGTGTACCTCTTCACAGAATATTTAAAACTATTTTTCTGCAAACAATTAATTTGTCAAAAATGTGATTTCTTTTGGACATGACAATTAATTCACTGATTCAAGCAGAATTCAGCAAATAATTTCAACTGAAGATAGGGGAGATTTTTTTTTTTAAAGACAATGTCAAAACATTTCATGATACCATTTTCTGAACAAAACATTTTGGCAGAATAACATGCCTCGCACTGAGAGTGAAGGTAGAGGTGTGGGTTGCAGAGTGCCAGATATCCTTGACTGTGTAGAGCTAAATGTTGACTTGTCTGAGTGTGGGACAAGGAATGGGCACAATGTCATGTGGAGCGGGCAGAAAGGGCAGATGTCTGGAGAATGTGAATGCTCACATGTAAATCTGGAACACCTGCCAAATACTATGTGTATTAATTTTGGCTACTTGTTTGATCAGATGATCACAGATGGAAGAGATGTCCGCATAGACCGGACGTGGATTTTAACTCAGTAAGAGTTCTTTACGGGAGACACTTAGATCATGAGTCTGAGAGTTATGGGCTTAAAAAAGACACTAAACTAAATTTGAATCTCCCCATCTGCATTTACCACTTGCAGCAACAGTTAGATTTCACAACCAGATTAGAGTCCAAACTATTCTTGAAGTCATTAAAGATTTGAGGCTGAGATATTATCAATACTGATGAAATTATAAGATGATATTTCAGGTGGATTCCTGACAAATTAGTAAGAAGCTTCACTAGCAAGACTCCTAAGCTTGACCACTGGGTTGGGTTTTCCAAATATTGATTATATCTTTGTATGGATTGTGAAATTCCACAATACAAGATACACCAGCAATGTATTGCCTTACAATCAGTAATACTGTGGATCTTCATCAGCTTTTAACTGGCTGATGAGTTTGGACTGGTGCCCCAGTTTAGGGAGTCAGCCTCTGTTTTTGGATCCCTGTGCAGAGCCAAGAAAATCAGATTTACATTGGAGGGCCAGAGGCCTCAGGAGCTCAAGCTAAAAGATGTCAACTCTCAAGGGGATGTAAGTTACAGATTCTTTTACAATTCATCATGTTTGTCTTCCAAGAACAAATCTCTCAGTGATTTCAAACAGAAATTCTTATAACTGTGCATTAAGTACCTGCTACTTTGTTTCTTTCTCCAAGAGGGTTGCTTTATTTTTAGGTAAATGAACTACAACTGCATGTAAAATTGATACACTGAGCTGCAGATCCAGGAACATTTCTGGTACTCTTACTCCCTGGAAAGCTCACAGAAATGGTTGGATATGAACTTTAGTTAAGGCAAACCCAGGTTTGCCTTACAGAGGTCAGCTGAGAAAACTATTGACTAAAATATGTCATGCTGCCTATGGAGTATGGATCAGTATCAACGGGTTGTGTGAAGCCTATCTAGAAGAACTGCTAGAATGTCTCCTAAAATTGGCTTATAACCACTGAAACAACTTGTCTAAGGATAGGACTGACTACCCATTCCTTACAGTTTCTGAACTGTAAGTAAAAATCTTTCTAAAGTACAGTTTTAAAATTCTTTATGGCTTGATAAGCAGCTCTGGTGAAATAGGATGATCAGTCATAATTCTCCCTTATAGCTTTAAAATCTGTGAGTCATCGTCAACTTTAGTATGTTTTAATTTGACCACCTTAGATTGCTCTGTGCAAGGAAGAATCCTCAGATAAAAATTTGAATCTGACTCAAAGGCTCACTTTCTGAACAGATCTTCCTTATTTCCAAACTGTAGATCACATGGAAGCCTTGTATCTTTGCTGGCTTAGAGTTTCATAATTAAAGCCAAAATCATGTCTTGATTCTGGCAAATTAAACGTGGATAACATTTGGAAAAAATACACAGCTTTTTCGTATCCATGCCTAACTACATGAGGGTACTTTCCTGGCCTGATTCTATGAGCATTTATGCCCTCTGCTCACATAGTGGTACTAAAATTAACTATTGATATCACTGTATGATTCCAGTCCAGGCATGATTGCAGTGTTTGGTGTATGATTTCATTTAGCCAACACTTATCAAAAGCAGAGGTTTGTTTAAAATTTTACCTGAACAATGTTTGCAGGAAGCTAAAATAAGGTGGTACATTTGTGGAAAATAATTTTATTTATCCCTTTTTCCTTTTGCAAATTGTCTGTGAACAGATTTTGATTTTTGCTCTTTTTCTAGTTAATTGAAATTAAATGCTAAGTGCGTTATGCAACATATTTCTGTCTGTGAAATGTTCATGAACTTTGACTTTGTCTTTCACAACTCACTTATTATACATGGCGTACAGTGTGCAGTTTGTCATTTAAGTCATATGCTGTTGCTCCTCTTTCCTTATGGCATGACCAAAACTCTAGAAGCTTTAGTGGAAAAATAACCATATTGGTATGCAAATTTCCTTATTCACACATGAATGGGGGGGGGGGGCGCTGCATGAGGAGCAACTATTCAAAATATTTGTGTGACTGTCTATGTATGGCAGAAAGCCAACAAAAGCAGGGACAAATATTTATGACTCAGCAAATGATTTCAAATTTGTCAGCATTTTCACAAGTCAGTTCCTTGCTTCTTGTGCTGCTCTTTTTAAAACAAACTAAAACTAAATTTTATACCTCTGAGACTCCAAGATGGAAAAACTGAAGCATTGTAGCAGTGTATCAGTTTACCTACTGACTTTGGGAACTGCTTTTGAACAGTTGCTGATATAAGTGGCCTTTCTTTGCCATTTTTCTGCATGTCCAGCAGGTTCAACTCCATAGCTACCATCAATTCAGCATTTTGGTAATAATTCAAGTTGTCCAACTAGAAGATGAGACCACTAATATTTGATCTGAAGAAGCTAACTTGTGCCTAAACACCGAATCAAATTTAAATGTAGTCACTCCTACTATTAATACCACTAGAACAGTGTAATAGTGCCATGATCAGACTTTATTTTCTTCTATCCAGACTAGGGATGAACCTAAAGGACAGAAAGGACAGTCACAGGATTCTCCCCTTTTTACACGCATTCATGAGTTTTTCCAAGCCATCTATTATGGGATCCAATTTACAAGTTGCAGAGGGAAAGCTATGAAAGAACTCTAATTATCCTTTCCTCTTCCACACATCCTTATTGACAAAGCCAATTCAATAACTAGATGACTGGTTGCCAGTACCTCTCTTGACTACAGATTTTTGAAATATTCATATGTCCCTATACATCTGTCTATATAGCAGAGCCTGCACAGTCCTTTTGTAAGTGACATTTCATGGCGAAAATTATGCCAGCACAAAATCATATGACTTGATGTCTGCTTCAGTGACATGAAACTCATACTATATGGTAGTGAATTATAAAAAAATGATTTGCAGGGGTTCTGGTGTCATTTTTAGATTTATTCTAACTAGATTTATTTCTAACTAAATAATTCTAATTTATTCTAACTGGATCAGACTGAATTATTTGCCAGATCTGTCTTACATGTTAGATATTTTCTATTTCTTACTGATTCAGTAATAGTCTGAGAGCAGCCTCTCTCCTAGCCTTTACAATTTCCCCCCCCAGGTCCTGGTTAATTCATGAAAATGACGGGGTACAAAAATGAAGAAAGACAAATGGAGAAAAGTAAACTCTATTTCACTCAAAAGCTTTCAAACCAATTCACTTGAAATTTTGGACAAAGGTTTGACATAGAGCAATTCAAATGGACAACTTCATTGATGTAGGGAACACGCTGATCAAAGATAAATAACAATAACATTTGTGCTATTATCAATACTTACTTAAGCTCCTGAGAGTTAGCAGCCATAAGGGATTTTAATGTCTTGTCAGCTAACGGGCACCCAGAAACACTGAAAAAAACACCACGTGAAAAGTTTTACTAAAACAGAACATATTTTCTTAAAACAGCAACCTCCAGAAAATCTATGACTTATAATGGGAAAAAAGAGATCCTCAAATATTTGCTCTTGGCAAAGGAGAAGCAGCCAATACCAGGCTGCGGTGCTTAAATTACTGGAAAGACATACAGTCAGGGCCAAAGGTTTCTAAGCCCCCTGTAAACCTTTGCATGGGGAGGAAGTGGTGCACAGAATCCTTCCTTTATGTTGCCTACATGAAGGTCAGGTAGAGCATCTGGTCCACACGGCTGGGAAAAGGCAGAAACTGCTTCCATCCTGCTCCCGAAAGGAAAGGCAGGAAGTGATCATTTCAACCACCAGGTATTGGCTATTGACAGTAGGCTATTCTGAGGAAAATATTTAGCATCCTCAGGTTATGTTAGCAGATCTATGAATTTCAAAATCATTCACAGAGATATCTACAGGTCTCAGCTAAGACATGCAGCTACAGTAATAAGCATATGCTCATCGGTCTATTGAGTCCAGACCTTCACAAAATACAACAAAACCAGGAAAACCAGTCACATTTCTATATGGATTATTCTCTGCAAATTACTGTTGAATACTTAACCATGGTTAGTATAAAAATGTTCAAAGATGACAATAGCTAAAAGTAGCTCTTATTTCCTGCTTTAGGCTTCCTGTTGTTTCTTACCTGCGGTGTGAGGCATAGTTTCCTGTTACATGACCGCTACCATCACATCCTGGAGTTGGACAGCTATGTGAAGAAGAGGCAATGAGAAATTAGAGTATGTATAATACGCCACATAGCTCACTCTACCCTGCAGTGAATTGGGTAATGATCCTTAGGGCAATCACATTCATCATTACACATCTCAACACTATCATGACCCTACAGAAAACTAGTAGAACTTACATGACACCTCTAGTTTTCAATTACTACTGGAAGCATAGACGGAAAAAAAGTTTTCCTATTTCCACCATGCAAATGAGTCAAAACCTTATTTTTTTTTAATCTATATAACATGAAACCACCATGCTTTGTGTAGATTTTTTGGTTATGTCTTGGGTTCTTCAAAGGACAGTTTAGTCACCAGTACCAAATTTTGACAGCAATTCATGAATGTTAGTGATGAAGTTTCTGATCTGACCTCCTCTATAACACAGACCAGAGGACAGTAATATTCAAAATAATTCCCTTGACTTCTGACTGAAATAAGGCACCTTCTTTAGAAACACATCCAATCTTTATTTGCTGACATAAATGAAAAATTATGTGTTACAGTTGCTTGCAGAACAGAAAGTACATCAAGCTCACACAGCTGAAGTTCAGAATGAGCACAAAATTTTCCCAAGATGTTCCTCAGCTGAACTGAGAAGTGATACAAAGGTGGTATGCATTTAGCACAACAAATATGTCCCTTCCTGCCAAGAGATGGAGGTATGTTTGACCTGGAGAAGATGTTATAGTTTCTGTTTTTCCTCAACCCTTCTTCAGTCATAGCACTGAGCTCATTTATCAAATTGGGATGTAGTCCTCTGCAAGAGGGCAAAGATATCAAGAAATGCAATTTGTGCATGGAGGGGGAGGGGTAGGTGAATTAAGTATTCCTTTCTACAGTATTTTACAACACTAACACCAATCCTTCAGAGTCACCTTATAAAGGGCTGTGTCTTCTTTCTCTGGGCCCGTGGAGAAGAAAGGCGTGCAGAAACTGTACAAAAACTTTTAGCTGATGCTCCATAGTAATGAGTAAGGGGTACCTGAGATCCTCACCTGGCCATTTTCTTTGAGCTGGCAGAGTGCTAGGAACTTTTTCAAATCGGTAGAGAAGCCTTAGGAAGACATCAGCCTCATTTTCACAGCTCATTTCAACTTGAGCAATGCAGTTATGGGCAAGAGAATTAACATGGAAAAATAGAAGGCACATGCTAGGAGGTGGTACTTACAGATTAGTTCACTGCAACTGAGCTAACCATGCCAGAATTTTTTTTTTCTGCAAGTGCTTATGTCATTTTAAAAACTTCCTCATGATGGAGCCACCTGTATTGAATTGTTCTGTACAAGTTCTCAGCTCAATGGGATCATGGAAATGCAGTCTGTTCCCTATATTACATAAAGATTCTTCTGAGAAATTTAAACTATTATTTAATTTTCTGGACAGCTACATTTTAGATGCTTGTTTTTACTCACTGTTTGAAAATAATACAGTAAAACTACAGTAAACTGATCATCACCCTTGTAAATACCCTAGGAATTATTATTTAGGAGGGTAGAAAAGTATTCTACTGACATCTCAAAACAGGTCTGTATCAGAAAGGAATAAATATTACAAAAGAAAAGCCATTAATCTTCAGCAAATAAATTCTCAGTGATTTTTGTATGCATTTGTTTTAGAAGAGGCAAAACAAACCTGACCTGTAGCAATTTAGGTCATGAACTACAACTGCAGACATAATGTGGAGAGTAGACAACATGCAGACTGCACAGCATGAGGGGAAAGAATCGCTCTTCACAGCAGCTTGCCCCAGGGAAATGTAATTTCTAGAGGCAGAGGTGGATCTAACTGATTCAGTGCCACTGAGTCTGGGGAGCAGGACACAAGGTGACGGGATGCGACTCGTTTATTTATGGGTGAGCCTGCAGTAATACATTATGGGCTATCATCACTAAGCGATATGGAGTGCACTTGTCTAGAAAGACCTACTCTGGTTTGGGACAGAAAGAAAAGTGGTATAATTGCAAAGTCCTAGTTGACTATTGCAGTGAAAACACTCTATTGATACCAAAATGGTGTTGTTGTGAATCTTTGCAAAGAGCCTAGATGAGATTTTAAAAAGTGACTAGTGTTATGAGCTGGTTAGGACAATTTTACTGAAACGATTCTAAACTGAAACAAGCTGTTGCATACAGAAAGATTTAACAGAATTATCCTGTTTTCTTTGCAGTTTTAGACTCTAAAGTCTTGGAGCTTGAGACAGAACAAGTGAGTCTCTGTACATGGGATAAAAGAGTATTCGCCTATGCTCCCAGAGTGTGAATTTGTGCATCCACTGGATTTTCAGTAGGACAGAATAACTAACTCTGCTTTGAAGGAAGCAGATGAAGGACTTACTTAAACATAGTTTTCATACAGGTTGGAAAAACCTGGGGCAGCTCCTGTCTTGTGTTTTATCTTTTTATGAACTTTGCGTGTTTCCTATCTGAGAAATCTCCCGCACTTCTCCACAAACTCTCAGCAGTGGATCTATAACAAAGATTGCCCGAATAAAGTTTATTTAATTATGTAAGCATTAGCACAGCCAATCTGTAACACACTACAAAACTGTGTGTTTTGTAGAAGGAGCTGTTGCCTATTTGTTACCTATCTATCTGAGGAATAAGGAGTGATACCCAGTATAACATTAGCCGTGAATCTGTCTGGATTCCCAGGCCTACCCTGCCTTGTTTCAGCTCCAGACCTCACGTCTACCCAGTTGCATAGACACAACAGGGAACTAACTACCCACAGTGAACTATCATGCAAGTTGCCCTGCTCAGCTCCTGTAAATCTACTCCGAACCAGCACTCAGAACAACGGCATAGTCAGTTTTCAGCAGGGCAGAGGAAAACGTGGCATTTTTTGTGACTTACGTGATGAGTTCCTTTTTGAGATCTCTTGAATGGAGCTTGGGTTTAGGGCTTGGTATAGAGACATCTCCTGGATACTTCTTTTCCTCCATGTTTTCTGGAGAGCTCACTGGATCTTTCTGAAATATTAGATGAGAATGTGACAAAAGGTTTCTTTCTACAAGGCCTCCCATATATTCAACAAATAACTTGCTGTGGCAAGAGGACAATCTCTTGGAAAACATTACAAAAAAATTCTTAAGAAAAGATGGAGAGAGATGAAAGTTTAGAATTATTTCAGGATCTCATAGGTAGACTTTTAAAAACATTGAACTGTATATTTGTGAAAGTATTTCTGAAGGTGGATGCTGTTTTAAGCTGTACATAGGGAAAATTTAGGTTAGATTTATAAAATGGTGGTAAAGGACAAAGAAAAATACACAGAGAAAATAAAAGAAGTTGTTGAATATATAGAGCCAAACAAGACTTCAGCAAGTTTGTTCTTGTTTTTTTCTGTGCAATTGCATCACTGAGCTTTATATGCAGTTGAAGTGAGTACCACTGTACTGTGAATTTCAAAAGTACAATCATAAATTAAAAAAACCTATTGCACATAAAGACATGTAAATGCAAAGCTTTTTAGGTCTGTAGAATGGAATGATTTGTTATCTCATCCAAAGAGCAGAGTCTTGTTAAACTAAAAATCGTAAGAACAAAACCGCTTTGAAATTTTCTTAGTAGCAGGCTGCTAAGGGTAGTTCTTTATTTCTACTAGTTGTAGATTAAAATCATCACTGCTACAGTGCTGTTTGATGGATGGTATGGACCATGAGTATTCACTCCCTTGGGAAGGCATTTTGGAAATCTGGAGTCCTGGAAGGAAATTACATTTTTGTTTTCTGAAGAATCTTCTTTGATCACTTCAAAATAGATTGGTTTATACTTATACTTTGAAAATTAATGCCTTCAATTATTATTATTTTTATGAAGGGTAAGTATTTCCTTTCTGGAGGGATGCTCTGTGGATATTGTATCATTCAAGAATTCTCCAAAGCCCATAGCATGAATTATCAAATCTCTATTAATCCCTTCTGGGATTTGATGTTGGTTTGGGGACTCCATTCCAATACTCAAGTAGGTATCACCCAGAGATTAGTCTCTGTAGGAGCAGAAACTGCTGCCTGTGGTTGAGGGGAGAAGCTCCCAGATCCTGCTAAACTCATGGGGCTGGTGCCATAGATGCTCTGGGCTTGTGAAGCTTATGAACGTGCCAGGACAGAGGGACAGGGCTGTCTGCAGAGCTGTTAACACAGAGCTGAGGGCTGAGGAGAATCTGGACTGAAAATGGAGATTCTGCCTAACGGGACTTGTAAGCTCTGCGGGGGTGTTTCTTCTGATAAAGCTTCCATATGGTCCTCAATTCTGGCAGCTCATCTTTGCCTGTTTGGAGACTGGATCCTCAATATGACTTCCTTCTGCTTTCTGGTACTGGCTACCTACTGCCTACTGAAACTCACACTACACATACATATAGAAACCATGCCATATTCTTGCTGTATCAATTACTACCGGGTTTTGCAACCACATTTGTGGGGTTAGTTTGTTTGGGAATAAGCTCATCTGCTACAAATATAGAAGGCAAAAATACATATATTCAGTTTTTCTAAACACTTTCATAGTAATTATCAAGTAATTATTTTAAATAAAAAAAACTTGACATATTTCAGGCTTCTAAAGGAAAACTTCAGATAAGGAGTGATAGAGAAAATTAAAGACATGATAAATATTGTTAAAATGTTAATACAGAAATAATAAATAGTTGAAAGTCCTCCAAACATGGAAACTAAAATAATAAAAACCAAAAGTGGAAAAATGAATGCCAGCTTTGTTCAAGATTCAAGAAACCTCAAAGGCTGTTTTCCATCATTGAGTTAAATCTTCGTTCCAGCGGCATATGTGGGTGTTTTTTGCCACTGCAATCTGCAGAATGGGGATTTGAGTTCCTGACTCTCTCTGTCCATAAGTTCTGACCCGCCTTTCTTTTATACACACGACTGCAACTCTTACAGGGATGATCACCAGTGTAAGTCACTGTAAAATCAAAAGCTTCCAAAAGAAACAATAAAATGGTGACCCTCTGTTGCATCAAATGTCAAAATAACTTCAAAAAACACAGGTGAAGTGGTTTCCATTTAATGCAAAGGAGGTTGAAGAAGACTGGCTTATCAGTTTCTTCTCATCAGCTAACTCCAATAGGCTACATCTGTATCACTGAACCAATGCTTTTTTTCTAAAAAATTAGTGCATGCCTTGGCTGGGTCCTAACTATGCATCAAGACCAGACACACATCAGCCTCTTCCACTTCTTGTCAAAGGTCCAGCTGAGAGGAACCTGGAGTGGAGGGTGGTAGAAAGCCCACCCTGCAACCCCCTAGGATCCTGAACTGTGTGATGCACCTGCAGCAAACAAGAGTATCTGTAACTGTTCGTGCTGCAGGGTTTATTAATATTTTCATATATATAGCTTGTGTTCTTTATCTCAAATGAAAGATATCTCATGATCTTTTGCTGGTGATGGACCAGAAACTTGTGTATGTGAGTTATTCATCATGTCACTGTCTGATACCTGCTGCACAGAGAGGACTGATCGAGAATTGTGTATATCGAGGCTTTACAAAATACTACAGTGTTACAGTTTACAACTTCGTTTAACAATGTTTCACTGAATCATTTAGCAAAAATAAGATTACAAGTTGAAAGTTGACATGAGTACATCTACAGCCACCAGCATAGCTGATACCAGAGGCTTTAGAATTGCAGTATTTTTATTTTCTATCTTTGAAATAATTCATTTTTTTCAAGTCTTAACTGTGAATTTCCTTAATTGCCTTATTAAGATTTGTAATATTTTTAAACTAATAGCTATACACACACATACATACACGAACACCTATAATTTCATAGTAACTGCTCTTTTGAAAAAGAAAAAATCTAATAAGGACCCAAGTAGGAGCACAGTTTGTTTCCTAGTTAACATCCCTCAGTATATTTCCCAGGAATGAGGGAGACATATAGACCTTTAAACAGGTGATTTCTTCAGCATTGTCTTAGCACCCTGTGGAACACTTGGTATTATTCAAGCAGCTTGAAATCTTCAGGTGGGTAGAAGCTGCAAAAGGGAGACAGTGCAAAGGGAATGCAGGGAAAGGAATACCAGAACTCTGCCTTTCTAGGACCTTACATCAGTACATGTGGCCCAAAAGCGGCTGCATCTGTCTGAAACAAGTAGGTCAGACCTAAAGACCAAATATTTTTTGGTCCTCTGCACTTAGGACTGAGCATAGAGCATCGTGCCTTGGCTCGTGTGCTTCTCCAGAGATTTAGCTTTAGATGGAGAGATAATCCTTTGGGAAAATACCTTTAGCACTTCCTACTTTTTGGTCTGTTATGTGATGATCATCATAGCTAATCAAGTCCAACCGTATGTATAATTTTTCCTTTCTCATTTGAACGGATTTATAACTGAATGCTATTAAAATTCTGAAGAATTCCAGACTAAAAGGAAAATCAGAACCAGCCCAATCAATCCAAACACCACTATTTTCTGCAAAGAGCATGTGTGTATTCACGCATGCACACTACAGAAAGCAAGCAAGCAATGAAACTCCATTAATGTACAGATGGAAGTTTATATTGATTTCAGCAAAGACCAGAACATAATGGTAACATGAATAACAGATAATAGCATCTGGCACTTTTAACATTTTTAAGCCCTGAAATCTTTGGAGAACTGACAGTTGAACTAACTGACAGCTCTAGTTATTTCTCAGCGCTTTCCTTTTGGAGAGATTTTGAGCTTTTTCCAAATTCAGATATTTTTTTTTTAAGGGGGCATCTGGACAGGCTATTTCGCTGAGAGAGAGAGAGACAATATTTTCTGGAAATTACCACCAAAATTAAGCAACTGTTGTGCATATGAACCAGATAACAATGAATTAGAAATAGATATAATCAGTCATTTTCTTTGCATGAGAATAACTGCCAGTCTTCGAGTTACAAAACAGAGCCTCTGGCCCCGAGATCACTGAACGTGTCAACGCTCTCTGGGATTGCAAAAGCTCACAGCAGAGGTCTGGGGACAGATCCTTGGTTAGGGACAAACTGCACAGTGGCAAAGCACCGCGTGCAAGGGTCAAGAGTGCCCGAGCACAGACCTTTACGTCCTGTCGGGTAGTCTGCTGATGCTTCCAGCTCCCTGGGGCAGTAAGGGAGAGGGAAATAGCCAGCCACTCATCGCGGCCTTCCAAAAGTGGAGCAGGGACTGGGGGGGACGCGGAGGTGCTCCTGCCATAGCTGTTGCTGAGCTGCGGTGGCAGCAGGGAGGAGGAGCAGCAGGACAGGCCCCCTGCCAAGTCTGCGACACCGATTGATCCCCTGCAGCAAGGCGGTTCTCTCGAAGCTGGATGTGCTTGATCATTATGCGGCAGGAATGGGGAAGAGCCTGAGCCCTCAGCCTACTGCCTCGTGTCAAACCCACTCCAAAACCCTGATACAGGGATCATGGTCTCATTGCTGAGGTAAGGAGCATCGTCAGCCCCACAGAGATGACCCCAAAGTGCTCTTCAAGACAACCCAGCCTCCAAGAAATGATCCACCACGGTGCAAACTCTCTCAGTGGTCTCATTATGACAGGTCTTTACTCAGTGCTGACGGATTTTTTTTCTTCACATGGCTGAATTATCTTTTATGTCCAGGTATTTTTGGAATTGGAGGCCTGGATCCCCTAACGTCAGTCCTAAGTAGATTTACCTCTGTCTGTGTCTTCTTGAAGAGCCAGTTTTGATATTTGAACAAAAGATAATTTCCTAATAAATATAATGTTCAATTTCTATTATTCCATATATAACACCAAATAGGGAGTAAATGTATTTGAAGCTGAATAAAAACTCCAAATTGGGACATCTTTTATTCTGCTTCAGAAAGCCATCACTCAGGCTTGTCTATATTAATTATCAAGGTTTTATCTAATTAGCCTTTAAAGGTGCTGATGGTCCCTTCCCGATTTAAGAAAAATGCAAGCAATCCATATTCTGACACCCAGGCTTAAGAGAAAAAATAAAACCAAACTTGTCAACAAAATAGAAGAATAGGAAAGAAAGACAAAGAAAGGACACTACGCTGCCATCTTGCCAAGATAGGATAAACCGACATGAAAGAACAAAACAGAAACAAAACCAAAATCAAGACAATTATCAGCTTGGAAGTGGCAGTCTAGGAGATTAGCCATAAAAGTGGGAAAGTTACTAAATAAAAATATTTGCTGAAATTTTAATTGCTCATCTTTGTTCTTGCAACTGCATTTTCTGGTTTGGGCTCTTATATTCCCAGGACAGGTTGAAAAGGGAAGACATCTCTATAAACTTCTCTAGTTTTTCTGTGCTGTTTCCTTATGGGATAAAAAATATCACAAATGGTGGAAATTATGTACATATCCTCGTGTGCTACTTATTGTAACTAAAACCTTCAGGAATTCCTAACAATTTTATATTTCTGAATTTGTGCTCTCAGACTGACTTCTGGACTATTGGACTCACTTGTGAGATCTAAGACTCACTGGCAGAGATTTCTTGAAGTACGTTAAGCGTAAAATAAAAAGTTTTCCACTGATAGACTATTGCAGGCAAGAATCTAAGCATGTGTTTAAATGCTTAGATAATGAGTTAGTTAGAATCCTAAGGAGTTGGTGTGGAAAAATTACTTTTTGTTTCAGCATGAAAAAGTATCTTGCTTTGATTTTGGTGTTTTTTGTTTTGTTTTTTTGTTGTTGGTGGTTTTTGTTTCTTTTTTTTTTTTTTCCCCCAGGTGATCCCTAGGTCATTTGTGTGTATGTGCTATAGGACTGAGCCATTAGGGACTGTCGTGGTTTAACCCCAGCCAGCAACTAAGCACCACGCAGCAGCTCGCTCACTCCCCCCACCCAGTGGGATGGGGGAGAAAATCGGGTAAAGAAGCAAAACCTGTGGGTTGAGATAAGAACAGTTTAATAGAACAGAAAAGAAGAAACTACTAATGATAATGATAACACTAATAAAATGACAACAGCAATAATAAAAGGATTGGAATGTACAAATGATGTGCAGGGCAATTGCTCACCACCTGCCGATTGACAGCCAGCTAGTCCCTGAGCGGCGATTCCCCGTGCCCACTCCCCAGTTCCTATATTAGATGGGACGTCCCATGGTATGGAATACACCGTTGGCCAGTTTGGGTCAGGTGCCCTGGCTGTGTCCTGTGCCAGCTTCTGGTGCCCCTCCAGCTTTCTCACTGGCTGGGCATGAGAAGCTGAAAAATCCTTGACTCAGTCTAAACACTACTGAGCAACAACTGAAAACATCAGTGTGTTATCAACATTCTTCTCATACTGAACTCAAAACATAGCACTGTACCAGCTACTAGGAAGACAGTCAACTCTATCCCAGTTGAAACCAGGAGAGAACAAAATTTAAAAAGCAGTCTCTAGTGGTGGAGACCTTTGATTTCCTTATCTGAGACTTATAGGCATTTACAAATAGGCTCTGAGAGCAAGATTTTTCAAAGTGAGTAGTGTTTTTTTTATGCCACATCTGAGAGGGCATTAAAACCAGTTCAACATTCACAAACCTCTACCTGTGGAAATGGATTCCCTTTAAACTGCATTGGACTAATTGTCCCAAAGACCATCAGACAGCCACTCATCCAAGGGAAAAAGTCACTCAGGAAGTGAAAAACTACCTCTTTTTCTTCTTCTTTCCTTCCATGGGTCTTGCTGTAGTTGATTGGTGTATCCCAGCCTTCCTGTTCACAAAGAGCCTGGTAGAAGGCTGCATTTACCAGGATGCTGCTTGTTTTGAAAGGAGAAGAGGAAGGAGTGGGAAGTGCTGTGCTGGAAGAAGTGAGAGGCATAACTTTGTCTTGGCTTCGGTTCTTTTTCATGCTCAAATCCAGAGTGCCATTTTCATCCACTTCTATCTCAGCTCCCTGACATGCAACAGGAAACAGACATGTTTAGATATGGACATGGTGAGGCTGCAACATAACCATGTGGTGCTTTTAAAGGATAAATATAAATGCACGCTTTTATTTAAATTTATCTGAATCTAAACCCAGCTTTTCGATTTATATCAGTTAATGTCCAACTCTTAGGCAGACTTAAGAGTAGCCTCAGTAATAGTATCCCTGCATCTCAGCTTAAACATAGTAAGTAGAATTTAAATAAGAGGCCTCTAAACCATAACCTATACACTCTAAATCTAGTTTTATTTAAAAAAAGTTTAGCTTTAAATCTTCTTGATCTTTTCACTCTTACAGAGAACTATGACCCCAATTCACAGTTAAAAGCATTAATGCATTGTTTAGGTCATCAACAGCATTACTATTACATATCCTCCCTTCCCCCCACACCCCAGAAATATTACAACATCTGCATCATGGGGGAGAGAAGGAGGGGGGAAGAAATATGCCTAAAAGTAGCACAGTAGGAGAAATTTGCACTAGGGTTTTGTAGATCACTCAACATATTGCCTTAATCATATTTTGACTAGGCCACTAAGGCGCAGGTCTGCACTGAGACCACTAGACTGGGAGCCACTGGAGGATCTTTTAGGAGGTTGTCCCTGATGGAGACCTTCAGCATGAGTTACCAAAGCCTTTGCTACCTGGGAAGTACACAAAGAGCAGCCTCTGACTGCAGGGGGGTGTACAGTTTGGGGAGAGAGCCAACTTCTCTTTCCAGGCTGCTCTCAGAGCAGCTTCTGCTCACAGGAAGGGGCAAGTGTTGCTCAGCTGTACAAGAAGAAGAAGAAGGAGGAGGGAAGGAAAGCTCACTGTTCTGCCTTGCCCTGTCTGACCACAGAAAAAGAGTACAAACTCCTCTTCTTGGAATGACAAAAAGCTCCTGAAAGTGCAACTTACTAATGGAAGCAACAAAAAATTTCCCTTCATGCTCAATATGCAACACTGCATATTGACATATTGTGTATATAGGGATGAGTATAAGACTAGTCCTTGCTATTGACAGCAATTACTAAAGTCAAGTAGGGGAAGAGGTAAAAGAGGTGGCTTCTGGAGGAGCACTTGGTCATCTAGTTCTGTGTGTTGCCTGAATAAGGTAGAAAACATTCAAAGACATCTACGCATGTAGAATGCTGTAATTAACACTGCTCTATGTCTTCCTGTTATTGTAATCACTACAATTTTGTATTTGCATCACCACAAAGCTCAGATACCACTTGGAAATTTAGGGCTAGATATGTTAGGTGCTGTATAACTATAGGAGACAGTTGTATAAACCCAGATTGAGACTTCCTACCTTGAGTAATATAAAAGTAAACCCATAGTGTAGGTGAATCATCTAGACATCCTGTTGTAAATGGAAAAGAGACAGGTATGTCCAGGGGCAAGTTTTTCCATCTTTCTTGGACCTCTTCCTTAGGAAGAGATGAGACACTGGCAGAAAGGGTCCCTTTTTCTTTCTTCCTATTAGCTATTGTTAATGATTAGTCAACCATTTAATGGTTAAAGATAGGCCATTGAAACTTATCTTTGCTTGAGAGTCTTAAAACAGTTGTGGTGAAACAGGGCATTCTTCCCCTGTGCTGAAAGTGTGACAAAGCCACCCTGGTTGGACTGCAGGCACAAGCTTCCTTCATGCAGCCGTATCTTCTACCACTGCCAGTGGTGACTCATTTAAAGGTAAAATTTGTCTGATGAAAACTTTTTAATCAGAAGGAAAATGTTGGTAGAAGATGAAAATTTAGGGCCCAGCAATCTCTCCTCAGTCAGACAGTCTGACTCCATTTTGTATTCATGGGCCTAAGACAGATGCCCACCTAGACCAAACCACTACCAAGCCATCTGCTTGCCTCCGGTTCAGAAACTCAGGCGCCTCTTATGTTTGCTTCTCCTGCATAGCAAAGTTCTCATTTTCAATCACACAGCTTAAAGAGAGAGATGTTTTATTATATTTATGGGAAGTAAATACACTTCTAATATGTTCATACTAAGACGCTTTGGTTATATCTTTCTGCCCCTTTTTAGTAAATAGTTTAATCTCCTGTGATAGTTTTAAGCCCTGAATTTGACAGTGCAGCTTATCCTGGATAATAACTTAGTAACCACAACATCTTATGCCATCTGTATAATATCAAATACATTTTTATACCAGCATTAATAAACCTTAGTTACAAAAATCCAAGATATTAACTATATCAGTGCCAAGTGCACACTCCAGGATCTGACAATATAGCTCTGCCACGATCGCCCCAGTGTTTTTTGGCTTCATAGTTGATATGTAACTATAGCAATGAAACAGAGCTACAGTAATCAAGTTTAATGACCAATGTAAAGTAAAATGCTAAATATTGTAGTTGCTGACATTTTTCATAATAAAAAAACTTGGGTTAAGTCTGCACAACCAACATTCACATAAAATTCCAGACCTCTGTGACAGATGGCTTAGGAAAGGAAGCCATGTGACTGGGCTGCAGTAGTTTTATAGTGCAAAACCCATAAATAGTGCAGATTCTCTGTCACTGACAAAATATCAACTACTCAGAAGGCAACAGCAACAACAAAAAGGAATAAAATCAATCAAGCTCCCCTCCTCGATGAAACTGTACGTAGAAAAATATCAGGAAATGTATTGTCTCTGAGAAACAGATACCATTAGCCACAACAAGGAGCTCTGGCTGATAAGCAGATCATTTACTAACATGGACATTTAAACCTTCCTCAGCAGTTCCCTGAAATTCACGTAGAAGTTGAGTTGTCCAACATGCACCTAATTCTGCTCAGGGAAGGCTGGGTTGTGTGTTTGTGAAGTAGCGTACAGATGGGGTTTAAGTGAGCTCACAGATGCACACAACAATTAAATATAGTCATGGAAAAAATATCCCCTTTTGCCCATCACAGGATGGATCACACGTTTACAGCATGGCTTTTTATTCAGAATGGTATAAAAGAGCTATCACTTTGCTGCCTTCATAGCAAACTCCAAATGGCAGAGCAAAAAGAGAGGCTAGTCAGAGGTACTGCTCCAGTTTTCATTCCTACTCTCATCCCACCCTCCTCTCAATATGTCTCCTTTGCTTGTTTTACCACGTTTATTTTTACATTAATTTTAAAATGGAACTAAAAAGACAAAAATGGCAAATGGCAAAAAAATGCTAGAGCAGTGCTATGACATGCTGACAGAAAATGGCACTTACTATGCTTAGCTCAGACTTGTAAAGGCTGTGTTCTCCTCAGTGAAGGCAAGATCTTATTACTGTCAACTCTAGTGCATGTGTGAACAGGCCTATATTTATCCATTTATCATGACATATTTAAAATAGCTACCAAAACAATGTCAACTGTTCTGATTCTTCCTTGAAAATGTAAGCAAAGTAAAGATTAAAATGTATCTTATTATTTCCTAACTTATATTAGTTTGCAGCTGTGTAAACCATTGGAGCTTGATTTTGATCTTATTTACATTTACATTTACATTTACACTGGTGTAAACCAGGAAATAATCCACTGAAGCAATGAAGAAAAAATCAATGAGGGTGAGACCATACACATGGTAATTAAATTCAGGTTACTCCTTATCTAATCCCGCATCAGTGACAGTGTAATCACCCCCACAGATTTTGCAAGCAGCTGGAAAAAGAATTCCAGAACAAAAAAATGAGTAAAAAATGACTGAAGCATATTTTCGTTATTCCAGGATCTATTCAGTGAAAAGATAAGGTTCAAGTAGTACTCTACTATGAATAACTATCTAAAATGAAGGCTGATATAAATATGTAAACAAAAATATGGTCTCTATCCTCTTCAAGTGCTTTGTACTTTAAAGTTAAGCTTTTTCAGCCTCCTTTATTTTATGACATCAATATTACAGAATATTTTCTAGTACATTATTAAATCTTGTCCTTAGAACTGAACTACATCAGCTAGGACAACAACGGATGTTGTTTTAACGGATGTTGGTTTTTTGTGATAAATTACTCCTGCATTTTTTCATATGCTTTTGGTCCATCTGATCACTCACAACATTTAATACTCTGCAGTGTGTCTCCAGTAATGATTACAAGTTAAGCTTTATCTCATCACTGGATCAGAAAGAGTGAATTATTGTGTCTGCATGAATCTTATTTCAAACCTGTGACCTTAGGGAGATTGTATCATTACATATAAGGGGTTTTATGTATTCTTCCGTTGGCATCAGCCGTACAACTTAATACTAAGTCCAGAGAAACAACATTATCAATGATTTTGAATTCCCACTAGCAGTTCAGTCTAGTTTGGAAAACTCAAAAAAGCAGCTCAGTTCTTGAATTGGGAGTAACTCTGAGACTAGTATCTTGCCATGTGTATGAATACTATTCTTAATGCAACTCCATCCAAAAGAGTATAATCTTTTCTATTCTCAGCCAATAAAAATACATGTGCCTGGTCCTCAATTCTTCAGACTTAAATTTAAGCAATTGAGTTCTTCTGCAGCAAATTAAAATACTAATTTGGGTCAAAATAAGAAAACTTGTAACTGCCCAGTAACATCTGAGACAAAAAATGAAGTCACAATTTCAGCCCAGAGCAATTCACAAATTAAAAAAAACCAGCCAAGAATGTACTCAAAGACCAATATGCACAGCAGTATAACAGGATGGTACCTAGTGATATTCTTGGCTGATTTTTCATCCTGTATTTAGGCTTTAAGGTACTTGGAGTAAAGGACTGCCTGAGAAACGTGCTGAGTACTAACTACATTGTTGAAATAATTGATGTAATTATCACCATCATCAATATCCAAGAATGGAGAGATGACATAATTTTGTTCAAAAACAGAATTTGAACTTTAAACATTTTTAGCAAGTGTCATTTTTTTGTTTTATTTCAAGGCATAGTGCGCATATGCCATTTTGTCTAAACAGGTGGGAAAAACACCAAAACAGTCAACAAAATGTTTGGCAAGCAGTAGTGATGTGGATACAGATAAACTGTATTGCTTAGAGCTACCTCTGTGAGACGTGAATGTGGTGAGGGCTTTAAACAGGGAAGATCCCTGGATGTTATGATGATGTAGACTCTTGCACTGTCCTAAAAACTGCAGGCTAAGCCTTCTAGGGGAGTCATTCTGTTGACTTCAATGGGAGTTGAATGAAGCTACACAAACTGCAAATCAAAGGCAACCAGGAGACTGGTTTGGGGTACTGACCGCATGAGAATTGGCTGATCAGGATTATATTCAGGGGAACAGGTCACTACAGTTCCAGGTGGAGGCTGAATGGCTCAGGCTATGTAACATGAATGTGGTATTAATTATTTTTAAAAACAGTGTCATCAAGGTATCTGATGATCTTAATAATTTGTATGCAGCTGATAGGTAATTCATAGAGAAAGGTTAGGATCTACTTTAGTGATTATTTCAGAATAAATTTATTCTTTAAATTGCTTAATTTATAAATACATACTTTTAACCTTGAGATATTTGGCAGATCACCTTTGTACATTAGATCTCTTTGGAAGTTTTGCTTACCAATGGTACTGTTAATGTGTGTTCTGATTTCTCCACCCTCGCTACCTTTGTCTTTCTTTTTTTGGCTTAGACTCCCCCTTTTGAACGGATATGTAGAGAATGTGACATATATATTTGAAAATCCATTAAATTAATGAAATTTGTGCTGTAAAAACCATTTACTTTTGCATTCAAGTGTTACCTATATTTTCAGAAAAGCAGTGAATATTCAAGGTAAAACATCCAACCCTTACTAAAAAATTGACAACACTCTGGAGGTCAAGAAATAAAATTTGAGAGACAGAAATAAAAAAAAAATACTTTGGGAATACACGTGCTAAAAAATGTTCTGGTGTTTTCCCCACCTGTTTAAGGAAGGTGACATATACATGCCTTGAGTGACTACAAGAAATTGATACTTGCTTGAAATGTTTGAAGTTCAAGTTCTGCTTTTACAACTTAGAAGCGCAATATTTTTACAGCTCTGACAATTGTGTAACTTGCAGAGGATTTCCTGCAAGTCCAGGAAAACCTCTGCAGTCCCACATGTCTTTGCTTTACCACCACACTGCCTCCAATTTGCAAATGTCGCAGTGGCTTGGATTGCTGGGAGGCTGCCTGATGCTCATATAAGAGCAAACACCTTTACAAGTCAGGAGCTTTGATCTGCTAAAGTATGGATGATGCTAATCAGGTTTTCTTTGGCAAAGGAACAAAGAAACATGACAAGGGGCAGGGCTGAGAGGTCTGATACTATGGGGCTCTGAACACAGCCACCCCACACAGGTATTTTCAGACCTGGAGAATGTGTGTGATATCAAGAGTAGAAAAAGGAAATCATTAATTCTGTAGTCACCTGTTGATGCCACATTATCTAAGTCCAAACACTAATAAAGTTTCAAGATATGTTTTTTATCATCTAAAAATTTATAAGGTATTCTACCAGTTAAATATTTACCTTTGCAGCCAATACTAGCCACAAAACAATTCAGATACATTGATAAATAGATAGTAGTCTCTTTAAAAATGACCTTATTGTTTGCTTCATATTTTAAAATAGGAAAGCATCTTCATTGAAGAGAGTCTGGCGATTTATTTCCATGATTTTTTGTTTGAATCCTGTATGACAAAAGTAATAAATAGCCAAAACCAAATAAAAATGGGTTTTGCGTGGTTTTGGCCATCAGATCTGTTTGGGGCTTACTTGCCTATGTTCTGGCCAGAAGCTAATTCTGATTCTTCTGTCAGATGTTTTGTAGCAGTATGCCCTCCAGAAAGTCTGGCAAAAGTGAAGGCAGGCAGATAGCAAGGTATGCAGGTGATTTTCTTTTAGGCTGGATTCCTGGCTGTGAAAAAGGAGTAAGCTATGTGCCCCAAGTGTCTCTCCATATCGTTACTATTATGTTCACTTCCATTCAAATGTTCCCCATGATTTGGCAACTGTGAAGCAGGTATGGAGGAGAAAATCTTTGGGTTATGCCTGGTCCCTTTACTGCTCTTCTCTGGCAAGAAGGTCTATTGCTGAGGTCAGCCAAAGGCTGTGGCAGCAATTTAATCCAGCCATTGGCATCAGTTTCCATTTCCCTGCCGGAAGAAGTCTCTATTAAAGACCGGTGGAAGGAGCTTTCTGCAGCAGATATCAGGGGTGGATCTGTCGTCTGGGAAAGGTTCTGTGAGCAATCTTTGGGGGACATAAAGTCTGAGTTACAGGAGATGCATGTGGACACACTCTAAAAAGTCTACCCTGTGGCATCTCCCAACATCAGTTCCAAGATCCAAGACTTCACAAATAGAAATAAAAGGCAGCAAAGTAGGGGATACCACTGTGCAAGGGCACAAGGCTTGGAATACCTAACAAGGTGTTGTACTGGTGATAAAATTAATGGTTCCACTCAAGGAATAATAGCTAACCCCTTAGCGATGGTGAATGAAGGCCCAACAAAATTGTAGACCAACAGCTGTGGAAGCCACCTCTAGCCAGACTGAGCCTGGTGCTAAAATAGACAAGGTAGAGTGACACTGACTTGCAGAGAAATAGGTCATCTGTCTTTTGGAGCACACAACATGACTCAGAGTCCCACAGCAGAAACACACCTACTACCCTGTGTTTTGATAAATACACCTCTCTTCATTTCCCAGTGATTTCTTCTCAAGTTCTTGTAATGGCACCCTTTCATCTACACAGAGGTTTCAAAAGTTGCATTGCAGTGGATCATGTGTGACTTTAATAGAAATAATAAACAACAGTGCTCCCACAACCACGGTCATCAGAAGAAAATCTTGTCTATTTTCATCAGCAGTATACTACTATGTAATGGCACAGAAAATAAGGCTTATAGCTCACACAGTACCATTTGTAAATCATAAAGATCCATGAGGAAATGCAGAGCAGAAACCAAAACATGAAAGCCACACAAACATCTACGATATTAGGCAGCTTTCCATTATGACAGACTTGCCCAAATTATCTATCTCCAAACGCTGTGGGCCTGATTCTCCTCTCTTGCCAGCAGAAAGGAGAATTTTACCAAAGTCAGTTGTTATTTCCCTCCCTGCACCTTGTCAAACTGTCATGAGCTCCAAACACAACAAACTCAATAGGTGTAGTTCTGTTCCATTGCTAGCAAAATATCACCTTGATTAATCACATGATTTTTATTTTTTTTTTAAATCAGCTTCCAAAATGATCGCTCATGGCAGGTTTCAGAGGGAGGAAAATTCCCTCTTTAAACAGATCTAGCTCATTATCCACTACAGATTGTTGCTGGATTTCAAAGAACCTTCTTTCTTCTTCCCACAAAACTCCCCCCTTGTATTTAGGGCTCAATTATGAAAAGAAGTAACAACATAATTCCTGCTATTTATTTATTTTTATCAGAACTGGTCACTACATTACTGATTTTTCCTCTGCCTCTCTTCAAAAGAGCATGCAAACAGAAGCCTCCTTTTTGGGGATTTAATGCAGTCACTAACATGAAAGACAGTTTATTCGCACAGTTCAGTAGCTAGCACACCCTCCAGGTTCTTGGACTACCCTACCTTGGCAGACAGACTCTGTGGTTTGTTGGAGAGGATCTCTGCTGCTTCCCTGCAGCGGGTGGAAAGGTTCAGGATAGCAGCAGCTGCTGCTATGTGGGTGTCTTCACTACATTGACCGTAGCTATAAGAGTTGGCATGGCAAGGGCTCTGTGTGTGGGCGCTAGCACTAGGCAGTCGATTAGAAAATTTCACTGGATTTGAAAAATGCTTTGCTGTTGAAGAGAGATTTGATTAGCAATTGCATGTATGAGATTTTTTCCCATTAAATAGTTTTGTTTCTCAGACTACAGTTTCATACATTAAAATATTCAAAGCATACATTTAAAACAATCCATTTCCTATTGGCATAAGGGTTTGCTGTAAAAATGGCTTCAGAAACAAAATAATTTAATTTTTACCTGACAAATACACACCTTTCAACAAAGTATCTGAGACTTTTACTCAGATTTTACTCATTCTTTACTTTAGCATTAAAAGCAATGATGTCCAAGGAAAGACTGAACAAGCATTAACTGTGTTGTCTGTTGTGACCTGACAAAACTGGTGGGCAAATGCAATTGTAAATGTATCCTTATAAAGGCTTCTTCTTGGTGCTCTATTGTGTAAAAAACCAACAGTGACTTGTCCAGTCTTAGCTAAAACAACACTGCTTACCCTACTTAGATGAGTAAGTCTGTTACTTAAGCAGCTTTGCTTATGTGAGTAAGGAGAACAAGACCAGACTCTTGAATGAACCAGAATAATCAGATAAGAACATTACCTGTAAGGAATACTTAGTCCCAATTTTGTGGACATTTTTATAAATTTAAGTCTACCCTTTAATCAATTAAAAAAAAAAATTACAATGAACATTCAGAATAAAACTGATTTTGGCTCACTGGCTTATGTTGGCTATCATCGGAATAATACACAGATTTATTAGGCACAAAGAGGTCAGTTGAGAATGAAAAACTAACAGGTGAACAGAAAAGCACTTTCACAGACAAAAATGGTGTGTGTGGTTCTTTGTTTTCTGCTCCATCAGCAGCGCTTACTCTTAGATAGAAAGAACTCTGCTCTCTGTTTTGGCTTTGGGAGCTTGAGATGTCATTAACTGTTGCAGGAAAAACACAGCACTGATTTCAGCTCTTAGGAAGCAATAATCACTTCTTTTATCTGTAGCTCTCACAGTGTCCTACCAAGATAAACTAAGCAAAATCCAATTTCTCAGCCTACACCCAGATACACCAAGAACATTTCTTCATATGGCCATCTGCTCACTCCATAAAGATCTGAGCCCCAAGGCTCTGGATCCCTTTGGATGTAGAGCTTTGGCTGAGTGCATTTTAATGCTAAGACCTACACAAGACATTGAAGAACTCATCTTTCCTCAAACTTGGGATGCTCTAAGAGAAATGCTTGTTTGCATGCACTGACTGTAGCTGAATGCCATATTTGGTTTTTCTATGTACTGGGTGCATCTCAGTAGAGCAATACATAAAAGCCTCCTGATTCAGTTCTCCCTTTCTCCAGTGCAAATGAAAAAGGATTCATCTACCCTGCTGTAAAACTGTAGCACAAGCACAAGGGTCTACATTTTTAGCAGTTACTACAACTAACTTCAAATTCTATTTAAAGAGCAAAAAAGTGCATTTTCCATTACCCACCCTAAAAGAAAAAAAAAAAAGGCAGGCTATGAAGGGTGCATGTTTTGTTAACAAATCAAGTTTATATGTGCAGAATCCACACAGCACTAATGATGGGCTTTTGGCTAGCTATATTTACATAGGATGCTGAACCAGTCACTACATCATCAGCTTCTTATTGACAACTTTTGTATATCTGCATAGTTAAAGCACTCACCTGCTCTTTTACTTTCACCTTTCCATTAAAATAATAGCTGCACACTGCAATCTTTGCAAGAACAACAGGCTGTAAACTTCAGCCCTGATATACTTTATACATAAATTGCATATGTATGCATTTGCATTTGTATAAAAACACTTCAATCATTTTTTCCTTGAAATGAACCTGTGAAATAGACATACATCTGTGCAAAGAGACAGCTAATAGGGAATATTCAATTTTACAAACAAAATTGGAAAATCTGCCACCCAAGAAGCTGGCAATACACATATTTGCTTTCATTTGAACAAGCCTATTTTCCAGGCCAGATAAATATCTACTTTTCATTTGCAATTTTAAATAAGATATTTTTATATGTACACAAACACATAGATATCTACAAACTTATATATGTGTGTATGTGTGTACTCAGACACATACACAAATACATACATAAATATACAAATTTTATAAATATATAAACCATATATAATATTGTATAGTATTTGAAGTATATTATAATAATTATATATGTATATATACATATGTAAAATTTTCTGCTTTTCTGTTCACCTTACTATGAATGTTCACCTTTGTTGGGATAAAAGGGATGCAATTTGTTTTCCTTTATTAAATCTTTTGTCATGAACAAAAGAAACACCAACTAAAGAGCTTTGTGTCACATTGTTTTGGATCTACTTTCTTCTGAACCCAATATGGTGCAGCAAAACCCTTTTTTTCCATTTCCCTCATGGCAACAGACTAATTTGTTTCTTTGAACTAAAGAGTATTTTTTAATGGTCAATACAATGACAGAATCTTGCTGAAGTTTCCCATGCAAATTGTGAAGAGCATCTGCAATAAATAATCGGTGTTTGCCCTCTGGTACCTCATTTGTACAGAGTAGTACCTCAGCAAAACTGTAAGTGATGTAAGCAGAATAATCTTGATAACAATTTGATGCATTTCATATGTCTGCACTAAAAGTATGATGTAGTACAGATATATGAGATATCAAAACTAATTCAATCCAGGCCTGAAAGTAATACAGCTGAGGCACATGGTCATCTAGGACAAATAATACCTGTATGGATGATTCTAAAATGCATCTGAAATGCCTTTAAAGCCTAACTTGGATTTCTTTGTACCACAATTCAATTATGTCTTGTGCAGACATGTTCCATGGGACTTCTTGTGACAGCATCCTGTCACATAAAGATATCACAATTTAGCCAAGGAAGAAGGTAACAGATAAGATATAAAACATTCCTTTTTACTCTTCTCTTCACCTGATAATTGCTTTCAAAACAACATCAAAAAAGTAAACCTTATAGTGATGATATTTAGCATATTAGCATTCTATATTTAAAAAACTAGTGCTTATATTTAGCATTCTGGCCACAAGTGGTTAAAGATGTTTCCTACAGAGATTTTTTTGAGTTCTCAAAGTTTGAAAGCAGAACAAGCAAAAAGGAAAAAAAAAAGTCATTGACATTTTGCCCATTTTTCCAAGAGATAATGGAATTTCAAGCTTACATTCAAGGAACTGGGGTGTTTTTCGTCCTTGTGCCACAGGTGCTGTTGTGCGTTTGCCAAAGACTTGTGCATCAAAGCTGGCATAATCAAATGGTACTTTCCCAAACTTCTCCTGTTCTTTTGCCAGGGTGGTTCTGGAGGAGGTGACTGGCTGTGAAGTTCTGTAATTGTATTGAAATACCTCAGGCTGCTTCCCTAAATTTGTCCTGCAGACAGGAGGAAAAGAATGAATGAGAAAGACAAGAATATCTTTAAATAACTTTTCCTTGAAAAATAGGATACAGTTGCATCTCAGTATCAGAGTGCGTGCTGTTATCACACGTAAAACTTACTGGTAGGTGTATACAAGAAATAAATGACATAAATATGGTGGCTGACCTCGTAGTCAGAGTACTTTGACTTCATAAAAGTTCAAAGCTGAGGACATAAAAAATGTAGTATTCTCTAGTAACGGTGTGGGCTATTTACCAGAAAGGTACCGACTTACCTCTAGATTACCACTGCAGCATGGTGCTTCCTTTATTTCTAAAAATTGTCTGGATTTTTGCTAGTCAAAGGACTTGTAGTTTTATGGATCACTATTGTTCTTACTTTACTGTGAATGGGTATGGTATAAATATAATATAAGATGATACAAAATAATTGCTTCTGTTATTTGGGAGGAACAAATGATTTATGGTGTGTTATTCCATTTAGTTACTGTTCAGTAACTACTTGTCTTTAGTAATTTCCTAAGGACTTTTCATATGTAGAGTTAAGGCACGTGCCGTTGGCAGACACATGGACATAATATTCTGTAATGGCTCTGAAGGAACCATTAGAGCTGATCATGTCAATAATCCACAAATTAAAGTGTCCCCAAATAGACCTGAATATAATAGGTTGTAATGGTCGTGGTGCCAATGATGTGCAAATTATGCATGTCTGTGGGGTCCATCTAACTCTCAAACAAAATACAATTGCAATAAAAAATGTTTCCCCTTTTTGATGCCATTGTATAAAAAATAAATCAAACTAATTAAACCAATAAACTTAAAATAAAGAAACTCAAAATATGAATTATTCAATGGCGGGGAAACAGAATGAGCAGACTTCTCAACCCTTTCAGGTAACATGTTACTTACTGGATCACTGTAAGACTCCTCTGAAAAGAATCACAAAATATATAAGGAATGAGCTGCTAAAAGTGCAATAAGGTCAAAGAGATTGCTAATCAAGTTTCAGCGGCCAAAATATTGTAACAAAGGAACAGTTCTTGAAAATTGTTTTAATCATTTCAGCAAGAGAGATTTGGTTTATAGGAGAAAGACATTTGAGAACCATTGATTAGGCTGTTTGTGTTGAAGTAAGATTTAGTGGAATATATTCGATTGTTTTTCAGAAGATACATCTGTTGTCTTTAATGTCAGCCACATGCACAAGAGCCGCTGGTTAATTTTGAGATACAGTCAAGTTATCTTTGCAGAGGTTCATCTTGGAAAACTGAGTTACCCCTGTAGCTGAAATCTGAAATGGGGGAAAGATCTGAGGACTGATCAACAGAGTTTTTGTAGAAATACTTTGGAGAAACTAGTTTGTGAGGGCTCCTACCTGTGAGTCTGGTCATGGCACTGTCCAGCTTTTGGAGACTCGAGCTGGTTCTTTTCCTGGGACATGGCCAACTTCTCAGCTGCAGCAATTGGGCAACCAGAAAGACTGTTTAAAAGCAAGGTGAAGAAAAGAAACAAGAAAAAAAAATGTTAAAATGAAATCTTAAGTAAAGGAAATGTGTGCTGCGGGACCCAATGACTTCAAACGTCTCTGGCGCCCTGTGCATCTATGGGAGCTGCTGCTGCTATTATAGCCCAGATTCATCTGTTTTTCAATCCTTAATGCAAAACTGTGAAACCTGTGTATTTGAGGTGATATATCTGGAAACTGAATCATGTAGGAGTTCAGCTTTGATGTTTTGTGGTTGGCAAGTCACTAGTAAATTTTTTGACAAATGACATTTACTTTATCAGCTAAACCATGCATATAAGCCTCCTGCTGATTAAAAGGAAAGTGAATTTGGGAAAAAAACCCCCAGCAGTATGTAAGCAACTGTTAGCAAAGAACACATTTTGTCATTTCAAGTTGTGCTTTCTTTTTTTGCTTTATTAGATTAGAACACATTTTCTTATCCTATTCATGGATTGCTTATGATACAGCTGATGTGCTGCAAAGATGACTGGGGATTTAAAACAGGAAACACAATGGAAAAATATTTACTGGTTCCTTATATATTCTTGTAGAGGAGCTTGTAATCTCTCCAGTAAAGACTAACTTTTTGTATTAAAGATAGTAACATATATCATAATCCTTGATTTTGGTACACTCATACAATAATCAATCAATCAATCAGCAGCAAAAAAAGAATATCCCACAAAAGTTCAGTTCAACAAAGAAAGTTGGTTTTGAAATTTTTATGCCCCAAGTTTGACTGTAAGACATTATGTTTTTCCAGAAGCACTGTAATGGAATACTTTGGCTTGCTGGCTTCCAGCAGAAAGCAGTACTGACAAGAACCATGCCGACAGCAGTGGCTTGCTGGAGAGGGAGCACATCAGCTCTCTGCCTTACCTGCAGCCCAGCTGTGATTCCCCAGCTGCCTGTCTGGAAAGCTTTTCTCAATTTTACTTTCTCCCTGCAGGCAGCAAGTTAAACAGACAGGAGTATTCCAAGTGGGAAGATGACATTCCTGAGGTATTACATGGACTCTAAAATATTCCACTTAAAATTTTCTGGTTTGCTAAAAGGGAGTATGCTTTGATGGGAAGTTACTGCCAAGGACTACCATGTATGTGGTGCAAAATGAAGAGGCTTTGGTTTCCACTGGGTTTTCCAGTTGTAGCAATAAAAATTTGTTAATTCCTACCCCTTTTACATGATGATGTTTCACTGTGAAGACTATGATGAAATTGTAGTTTGAAATCTCATCTGTGAAAAATACTAGTGGAATTTGCCATCCTCAGCGTTGCAGCCATTTTTTTTGTAATGAAATTAAACACAATTATTTGGTTATAAATAATTTAGGCTACCCTTGCAGTTCATAAGCATTCTGCAGTGTAGCACATAACATCTAATTCCAAGATGTGCCCATCAATTTAGTCCAGGTTACATGTTAGATTTCAAGTGGACAGGAACTTTTCTGACCTACCTTCTGTGTGTGTTGCGATTGCTGTTGACATGTCCTCTTCCAGTGCATCCTGGGGTGGGGCACTTTAAAACATTTTCATGCATGGCAAGTACTAAACAGGAATAAGGAAAAAAAAGGTGATAACATGAATCAATTAAAAATACGCATATTAAAAAAAAAGAACAATTCATCTTTGGACTCAGATTCTCAATTCTGTCACATTTTGATGACAAAAGAAAAGGAGAAGCAAAGGACCTACAACACAGCATGGCTGGTGCCTCAAGCATATACCAGTTTATCCCTATATTGCTGTAGTGTTGCTTCTCACATGAACATAATTGTTTCTAGGGACTTTAAAAGACCAAAGGTAGAAGTCAGCAAGGATGTTACATCATGGAGCCCTTTGCCCTCTGATTCATACACCACTAGCACAGCTGACTAGAAAAGGGGGGTGATAGAGGAGCCACAAGCCACCCAGTCATGCTACGTATAGCTGCAGTCCCTCGCTGTCTCAGGGAGGGAAAGCTCTCAGGTACAGGAAGGCTTTTTATGCCTTGCAGCTGAGTAAGATGGTCTGATCTGAGTATGTCCCCTTTGAACCCTGATACCCTGAGCTGTGCTGAAACTACTTTAGGCCAATTGGTCATGCTGCCAAGCAGCAGCTTACATTCTCAGCAGTGGTTACTACCTCTTGTGTGTACATTTCATATGCCCTTAGATGTGGATGATCTTTACTAAGACTGAGATGTATGTGTTAAACAGAATATGTCTTTGTACATCTACCCTCATGATATTACATTATTACATTACCCCTTTGGGTGCACAGTGCTTCAAATAAGCTGACGGTTCAAGTCAACTGATTTCTTCTCTCAGGAACCAAATAATCCCCCCCCCCCCCCCAGCAGGACAGAACACATCTGATTGGAAGTGTGATAATTAACAAGGACTTGTTAATTTTAACTTTTTAGAAAGTTAATGTTGCTAAGGCCTTCCAAAAGCAGCAGCCTGCTTAACTCAGCAGATGTTTCCATAAATACAGTTTAGTACCAGACTGAAAAAAAAGGGAGAGCTACAGTTAGGAACAGGATGTTGGTAAAGTGCAAGTATCCTTTTAATTTGTTGTTATGCATGCCACGACAAAAAAACAATCTGAATAACTAGGTTGTTTAAACAAATAGTTTCACATTAGATTTTGGCTTATTATGCAGCATTTCATTGCATCACATTGCAGGATTACACACACACACACACAACCCAATGTAATCAGATCAGCACAGTCAGAAATAAGCAGGGAATTCAGGCTAGACTGGGCATAAAAGGGTTAGCATGACACAGTTGTATGAGAAGGACGTGCTGTGGACCAGCGCTGGGAGGTACTGATGGAAGTAACCTTTTTGAGCTCAGTGGTAAGGGGGATGCTGGAAACATCTCTGAATAAGCATGCCCAGGCCTCTCAGTTATTGGCAATGGAAGGCAGCAGCCTCGGTGTGTGATTACGGCAAATCAGGTTGCAGCTCTGAAACAAGCAGGTGATTTCTGTGCTGCATGACTTAGCAAAGGCATGGGCAAGCAAGATCTTGAAGATTCATGGGACTACAGTGTGGAGGTCTGCTGGCAGGGTGGGGATAGTTTGGCTCTGACCTTATTCTTCCCAGGTTACCTGAGGAGCCTACTGCTGTTCGTAATGCTACTGCTAAGGAGTGCTCGAGCTTCACGAGTGTGGGAAGTAGGCCTGTGACTAAGAGCTGGAGGGCAAAGAATGTGCGATGGCTCCTCTCTCGGCCTCCTTCTGCAATCTCACCCAGAAAAAGTGGCTTTATTTTCCAGCATGAGCACACATTACCCACAATACCAGGCCAGATCCAGTTGTTATTCTGGACTGCAGGGTGATGATACTCACTTTCTAGTGGCACTCTAACTTTATGTGGGCAGCCTGAGAGGCTGCGGTGGTGAGGGTACAGCCCAGTCACATGCCCTGTGCCATCACATCCTGGGATGGGACATTTGGTTTCTCTCTTTTCAGGCCTGGGTGAATCTGCAGAGAAATCAGATAAGGATTTTGTTTGGGTTTAGCCCCCGTCTGCACCCAGCTGAGCGATCCTAGTAGCGTAATGCTCTCTATTTTGTATTTCAGATGTAATTTCTACACAAAGTTTTAACAGAGACATATGCGATTTAAGCGTTACTTTAGGTTTTCACAGTGCCCTTTAAACTATGGCTCCCCCCTCCCAGTATGCCATTTATGTGCTAAACTATATAGCTTTAGGATTGCAGTGTCATTTATTCCATTCAGAGCCTCACACAGGACAGAAGCCACAATCCAATAAGCCAGAAAACTGGCAGCATCAGCCAACAGCAAGATCTATAAAGGAATAAATAAAAAAGCAGAAACAATCTTTTACTCTGTTAATGTCAGACTCCAGGAAGCTGGGACAACCAAATAAAAGCTGAGGTGTAAAACAAACAAACAAACAAACAAAAAGCATTTCAACCAGAAGCCATTCCTTAAATATCGCAGATCTCTAGGCTGTAGGTTCTTTGTTAGGAAACTGAATACATGCCACTTTACATTTGAGAGGCAAGGCAAGCAGCTCCCTCTGGTACACATGGCAATGCCGCTTTGTGGAGCAGCCCACAATGACAGTGAAAACATGGAGCAGCCGATACCCTTTCAAAGACGAGGTCTCAGCCCAGCCCCACAGCTACCACTCTGTAATGGCCGCAGTGCATTCCCAATTTTTGTTTCAAGCACCTAGAATTGTGCAAGAAGCACTGGTCAGAAAGCCTTTATTTGATTTCCAATGCAGGATCAAAAGTCTGGGCGAGAAAGGAATGAATTCTGGTCCAGAAATTCTCTTGTGAGAAATCTGGAGGAAGTGGCTGCATAAATTGCTGAGGATGGTTTTAGCTCCATCTGTGATTGGCTGCCAACAGCATTCGGTGCTGGGGGAGAAAACAGCTGCAGCCAGCACAGGGAGCAGCCTCCTTCAAGCTCATTTTGTTGGACTGTGAGGTAGGATGTGCTTAGGGACAGGATCACCAGGGACAGCTGAGGGTTAAACTTCCTGGAAAGGTTTTAGGTAAAAAAAAAAAAAAAAAAAAAAAGAAATAAGGAGGAAAGAAAATAGACTGAGCATCAACAGGAGACCACATGCTTTTAAGAATCACTGCAAATGGGAGGTGCTGCAATAGTGGACTGGAAATAAAGATAGACCCTGAAACATGATTTAAGTTTTCCCCTACTAATTAGAAAGTTTTATCAATAGAAAGATGGAAAAATATAAATTAAAGACCTGCTTTTTTGATGTAGCTTCCAAGACAGAAAATTGAGAACTGATGGATTTGATGGTGGATTTTTCAGAAGTAAGAAAGAATTAATTATGTAAGGTGAAAAAATTCTGTGCCTGATACTACATTGACTAAAATCAGATGGTGTTTATGCAACCTGAACAAAGCCTAATTTGGTCCTCCATGACAGTTATATCTGAACTTGCCTGCAAATTACAGCTAATAATAATATGAGGCCGATCAGGAAGGGCCAGATTCTGCCATGCTTATCGTCACTGCTCCTTCCTAAGTCTGCTGTGAAAAAGTCACATTGACACCAATGTGAACCTTGTGAACACAGCTGGTCTCAGGATAAGAAAAGGTATCTGTAAAATTCCTGTATATACCATAGTCATCTGAGCAAATAAAGGTTCATGTAGTTTAGCAAGGAGATAGACTAATACCAGGCATGTGCAGCTTAAGACATGCTAATGAAAAGACTGCTTGAGACAGAAAAATGAGATGCATGCATATTCTTCCCAAATGCTACAGGAAATATTTTATAGTTTATAGTTTTAACTGACAAAAACTTGTCAGTTATCTTATAAGCTAAATGCTTTAGATAACCACACTACTATAATATTTGCAATGTCCACAGGGACTACTCTAAAGTAGCATGAGAAATACCAAAGTAAACCATTTATCAAAAGCAGAAATTGCAGCAATGCTGGGGTGACCTCACTGTATTTGGAAGCCCAAAAGGAAAAGTCAAAAGATAGATGAATGTATTGTTACTTACTACAGCAGGGAGTGTGCTTATAAAATGACATCTCTTGATGTTCTGTAATTATCCTCAATGAGGAGTTCCATACGAGACAGCCCAGTTTACAAATCAACCCCAAATCTTTTAAATCTCCACTTCTGGAAGCCTGATTAAATACCGAAAATGGAGCAATGTTCCTACAGCTTTGTAGGATGCCACAAACCATCAGAAACAATAAAGATTTTGGAACTTACTGGTAATTCTGCTGATGGTGAATGAGGCAGAAGAGCACGGCTTGTGCTTTCCTGGCTCAGAAGGGCTGGCTGTAGCAAAATGTAATGTTGATATGTGTAGTAGACTGAACTCAGAAAACACATGGCTTAGGAATTAGGTGGTATGTTTGGAAGAGGCCAATTTTTCACCCTAACCTTTCCTTAAGCACCATTTTAATGCCTTCTCTTTTGGCTGCTGAAATTTAGGAGGTATGTATTAGCGGCCTATGGAGGAGGAGGCAGAGGAGGAGGAAAAGGAGGAGAAGGAGTGCCAGTGCCAGCTACACAGCCCTTTTAGTACCCATTACTGATCATTTCACATAGCGGTTTGGCAGGAAGCCAAGTATGTAGCGTTTAACCTGGTTAGATGTAAGGCACTGGTGTGAAGGTACATAATTAACAAAATTACCAGCTAAATTCCAGATTCTTTACTGTTGCTATAAAACCCAGCTCAGAATCCTCTATCAGTCACAGGATAAATGCTTAAGCCAGTAAGAACAGCCAAAAATACTTCCTTACGTTTGTTGCTAAATATCTGTCTCCCTCCAACGTCAATAACTTTGGTTTGTCTCCTTTCCCCTGCTAGATGCTCCAGAAGAAACCTATCCAGTTCCTTGTAGGTGCTGTGAAACACATGCCCTTGCTCCGCCTGCAGAGCGATTGCTTGTTCTAGCAAACTCAAGTTCCCTTTTGTTTTGTCCAGCTCAACCGACACTTCTGTGGTTTCTGACAGGCACTCATTGTCATCTTCTTCACTTTCAGGGAAGGGATTCTGAATTCTCTTCCCGAAAGGATCGGGGTGAGACTCCTGGGGTGCTCTTAGCTCTGTTTCTGAGTCACAAAGTGTTTCACAGGGGCCAAATTCTACCTCTTCCTTCTTAATTTCTGGGACTTCCAGGATGCTAGGTTGATTACACTCTACAATATACTTCTGAGTTACGTGGGGCTTTACACTAGTTTCTTCTGAGAAATTTGAGGAGCTGTCCCACTCGTTGTCCATAATTTCAGAGTTGCTTTCATTTTCCTCAGATGAACAGTACTTCGGGTCAGAAATAACAGTCTTTTCCTTTCCTTCAGCTGAGTTAATCATGTAACATTCATCAGTGTCATCACTTTCTGTTTTTAAGGATTGAATGCCACTATCATTTAGGTTTTCTGCCACTGTTTGACTGGGTGCATCTTTTGCTAATTTTCCCATGTTCATCAAAGATTTGGCCATGGCATCTTGATAGCTGGAGTAGTTATCTTTTCCTTGACTGGAACTTTCTTGCCCACCCGAATGAGAGGTTTCCTCTGATGATTTTGGGGTTCTTTCCTCTGCATGAGAAAAAAGCAAGAGAAAAATATGTAAGAATAACTGGGTTTTGTATCTTGTAGAAGTGATATGAAGACATTTACTTACCAATCACCATTTCTTTACTCAAAGGTACTCTGAAATGATTGAAATCACACCAAGGCTGTGTTTGAAATGACTGCTTGTAGCATCAGGAAAAGCCCTTCTAAGATTATATCTACTTTATATTATAGCTCCAAAGCTATATAAGAAATAAATATGTTGCCATTTTTCACTGATGGTGAAGACATATATTATCTTAGAACACATGTACATTCAGATACATTCATATATATATAATGTGCCATATATAGATAGAAACTATATATACACACAATCTATATAATACATGCATATATATATACAAGCACACACACACATATTTAAAATTCCTCTGATCTATTTTCACTTTTCTTTCATCTAAGATTCCCAACTATTTCTCAAAACAGACCCTAATTACTTTCCCAGTCACTCCAGATCCCATGAAAGACCTTGACGGAAAAAAACTCAATATTTCACAAAGGGCGAGCTCCTGGTCACCATTGCAATTGCCACATTAAGTGATAGATCAGGTCATGCACAGGCAAACAGAAATGGTTGTTATATACAGACTCATAAAGGACTTGTTAAAGACACCACTGAAGTGCATCCTGTCTTTATAAACATCTTTCTTCAGAAGAAAAGCAGCAGCCAGCAGGTAATAGAGGCTGCATGTAGGAGAGGTTGTCGGTGTGGAAGACAATATGCCTTTTGTATCTCATTTAATTTTTTATAAACATTTCCTCTGACAAGGACACTCAAAAATACATCTCCATCATCTTCCTTTCTGGTAATTATCTCTCTAAAATCAACACTGGCTTGCCAGGATCAAGTAAATATTGCCATAGTAACTAAAAGCATTTTTGGATGAAGGGAAGAATTTAGTCACAACACTAGCCCCTTCAATAATGCTGATTATAGGGTACATTCTTTTGTTGGGATCTATTCAACATAAACTGCAAAATTTAACATTTTACTTCCTAGAAAGGAGGATGAATAAACAAGCACAGACTATTTTATAAGATGTGTCTCTCCTCTCCTGAATCAGAAGAACCCCAGGTTTAAATAATAAATTAAGCATAGTCTAAAATGCAAATGAAGTTTCTCTCAATAACACAGCGAGCTATTAAGAGAAAGTGTAAAGGGTTATGATAATTTTAAAGTATTATGAACTACAGAAAACAAATAAAAAGCATTTTCAGTGAATATGTCCAATTCATTGAACTATTCTCTCAATCCACTTAACTACCCACATGTGTACAATAATGATTTATAGACATTATACCTAATTATGCATATTTGGGCTGTGTTAGAGTGCCTAACAAAAGCTCTAGAAAGCAACAATTACCTCTGTTGCTTAGCTACATAGTTTAAAATATTCCTATTAAGTGCAGATTATTGTGGAGGGGAAAAGGGGGACAAAAATGCACATGTGCACCACAATGCATTTCACTTTACTGCTGCCAAACTGTTAGCATTTTGGGTCATTTCCAGTTTACATAATTGTTTGGTTCAACTGTTTGTTATATGTTAAAAGAAAATATTGATTAATTCTTATTCTTCTTCAGAAAATTGGACTCATGCAGGGAGAGGTGGCCTTGTGCACTGTGTGCATAAAGTTGTGTTTAAAAAAAATGTCTGTAAACCGTAGTGTAACTTTTCAGCAGCTGGTCTAGCACCACACACGTTGCAGCATTTTGAATAAAGAAGTCTGCTGTCTTTTCACGTCTCAGCAAGTAAGAATGATGATTTGGCTCTATAACCAACTTGAGTCAAATGGGTATTTATTATTTGTTCTTCTGCCATTTGCAAAATAACAGAATCCCATCAGTGGGTCATTTCAAAATGTAAGACATTCTAGCTTTAAAAGAAATCTCCCACCCTTCAAAGGAAAACAAAACTTGATAATAGTAACAGTTTTTTTCAGTTATTTTTCTGGAGGAAAGAAGAAAAATAATATAAATGCATTATAACAGATTTTTGATCCTTAAATAATCAGCAATTTTTAAATGCAATGTTTAAAAATTTGTTGTTGAACCAGTCTTAATGGTTCAGCTGTCCCAGCTTTGCTTTTCACTTCTACAGGCTGTAAATTTACTTTAAAAATAATCAAAACTCAGCTTAGTTTACAGTTGCATCAATCCATGAACTGAAGCATTAACTGATCAACAGACAAAAATCATGAGTTCATAATAAAATAAGCAATACTACATTAAGAAATTACAAATAAACATACATACCCAGACCAGCTGTATGCTTTAGCTGAAATTTGTTTTGTAGCTGGCAAAATTAATGCAAAGTGGATAGGTTGTATTATCACTGACACAAGCAGGTTGGGAGAAATCGCATTGGTATTAACTAAATCTTTTGGAAATCAAGTGTTTTTTTAATTTTGAGTGAGGGGCTGAGTGTGAATAGGGTTCCCCTACATTTGTATCAATGGACCTGGCCCAACATTTGCCCTTTTTAAAAAAAGGAACCAGTTAAATGACTTAGGTTTATCTGTATATGGCACAAGTTCTACCTTTACACCCATCATAGTACTTTCCCTTCAGTGAGTTCTTCAAGCTGTGCAGAGGACAGACACAAGGGAAAGAAAAAACACATTACTGAGGGTGGCTCTGGATGACCAGCAACCAGGCTGAATCAATACAAGAAAAATCAGCTAAACCCTATATATCTCAAAAAAAAAAACCAAACAAAAAAAGCATACAGGAACTCTTACTCAAACAGCTTTCCTTCTGGTGTTAGAAGATGGAAATACTCCTTGCAGGCTGGACAGGCACTGAGAACCATGGAGCTTTTTTCATGATAAATTTAGCTTAGTAATGTCACCCAAAAGACAGAGACATTGGGTATCACCTTGTTAATTAATGTTCTGTTTGAAGAGGGAGCTTCCTTCTAGGCTTTTACACTGATGGGATGGAGATCCCTGGAAGAGACTCCTCCTAGAAGACTTACAAGTGACAAGTGGCTGAAATCTTTGTGGTATAGATATGACACAAATACCTCTGGTAATTTCAGTAAAACCAGGATTTGACTCTTTAATCTGAAAGACAGCCTCCTTCCTCTTCTATGTGTTTTATAGTATTCATATGTATAAAATTTGGGTGTTTTGTTTTGGTTTTGAGGAAATTCTATTTAGAGTGGCTAAAGATGTAAATTCCTAATCTCAGTTCATCATAGAATCATAGAACAGCCCAGGTTGGAAGGGACCTTGCTTTCATATTATCTATGATTACTAATTTCCCAGTGTCAGATCACATTGCTTTTATCTTGACATTTACTATCCACTGATGACTCCTCCCTTCAAAACAAATGCAGAATGTATTCCACTGATATCTTCTAACTTGCCTGATTAACTATTTGTTCAGGACTTCTTAAACAAGTATGTGACAACGAATTTAGTTTTATATTTTTTGTTCATCTTGAATATATATAAACATGTTAGAAAGAAAAAGCAATAAAGACATACTGTAGCTATATCTTTCTGTCTCCCCATCCTCTTCCATATTTTCCAGCATACACATTGTAAAAGTTTCTATAAATTGTTGGACGTTTGGCTTAGAGTTGGAATAACAAGTATAAAAGTGCTGAGTTTAATAATCGTGTTAAACAGAATACATGTAGCAGTCACACACATGAAATTGCTTTGCTAAATGTTAAAGTCAACAATGTTTTGCTAAGCGTTTTTTTTCTTCCTAAGAGCTCTGTATATTCCAGTGAAAATCTGCTCTTCATAAATGTGTTTTTCTCCATGGTGGGCTTAACCTTGTTCTTTGACAGAGCTAGTGGAGAAGCAGATGCTTCTCCGTATCTGAACTGCTGCAGTAGTTGTCTCTCTGTGTGACCTACAAAGCATTTACTAGACCCCAGGAGGAGTTATTGTACAAAATAATTGGAAGTCTGATGGTTAAGCCTGGACAGAAATGCACCATTCCTACTCTGTTAGAAGTCAAACACATTCTGCATCCTTTTTGAAAATACTGTTTCATATCTCCCTTCCTGTGAAATTCAGGTTCAAGCAGAGGCACACTGCCTGACTACCTGGAGTTGAGCTGCTTTCGAGGACACTGATCTCTTCCTGTAAATCTGTCCTGTCTTCAGTGTCTTCTTTGCATTCCAAGCTGGGGCTGTAGTGGCGGGGTTTCATTAACAGGGACTTCCTTTTGTTGACGGGAACGCCTGATATCTGTTCTTCGGCTTTTCTCTTCTTAGCCATGGAGCATTTGTAGGCACTGCAATGATCAATCGCCAATGATAGAGAAAAAAGTGGGAGAAGTGAGAGGTAAATTGTTTAAAAAATAGCATCATCCTCTAGCTTAATACCAAGTATAAAAGTGAGGACTGACAAAATTTTAATTCACTTGCAGTTTCAGCAAGTTCTTCTCAGTGGATATTTAATTTTAGCTCATGTACTCGATGTTCAGGGCACAGGCAAGTCCCATTTTTTTTCACTGCTGCCAGAATCTGTTTGGGGAAAGAGGAATGAGGAGGAAGACAAAACCAAAAAACCCATAACCTAACATGCTTAACCCTATGTAAGCATACACTAATCTAAGCCCTGCTCTGCAGTAAAATAAATACGCCTAGGAAAGGATGAAAAAAATTGTAGTCTGGGCTGATAATCCAGAGTAACAGCTAAGGGGAAAAATATACCACTAGTTATACTACAACATCCTGAGTCTTGGGCTCCATTACCTTTACATCAGTATGGATATCCAATCACGCACCTTGAGTTCAACCTGTGTGCATAAAACCTGTGCAAAACACACTGTACCTTCAGAACGTTATGCAATATGGGTCCCTCTTTCAATATCAGTCCCAGGCATTGGCTTCATTTCATTAACTCCAGCCATAAATTACTAGTTTAAGCTCTTCTCGGGTCTCTATATAGACTCTGGAAAAAAGGTCCTCCAGAGGGCAATTCATCCCATTTAAAACTAGAACTACCTGATAAAGAGGGTGAGACATCCCCCGGGAAAGACCTTACCCAGTCTAGATGCCTAACTTTCAGATGACCGACATGAGAAGAGAGTGCAGTATTTTAAAAAGAAAGAATTTTAGCAGATTTTATATACTTCTTTCAGCTCATATAAGATCCACGTATTGGTCTGCATATTAATTTGTTTCTACAGATATTTAGCAAAACCTTCGCTGCCATGCAGCTGATCTGTATGGTATATAGATGTCACATCATATGACACCTCACTAAAGAGGTCTGAACCTTCAACCTTCTTTTTTTAACAACTTTTTGTGTAAGTGATTTGGCATGATTTCCTTGTTCTCTCACACACAGTATTCTAAGAAATTTATGTAGTATGAATAATAGTGCTCATATTATATCTGTCAGAGATGAAAAAACTACATATATGAATCTGTGTAATCCACTCAATGGTTTCTCGACCTTAGGCACCCCCAGGGTGCATTACACATCTACACAATGCCCTTAGGTGTTGGATTTTGCATTTGTCTCACTGACTTAGCTGCAAGATTTGCAAAAAATCCATGTATGCAGAGAACTCCTATTGGTTACACATATTACAAGCTCAACAGCATAAATTAATCCTTCCAAGGTATCTTATGTGCACTAAATTGGCTCAGGTTCTGATTGTTTTGGATGAAAGCATATGACTAACTTGAGCTTTTTGTTAAAAAAAATACCCATTTTTGGCTAAGCACCTTTTTGGCAATCCATCATTGCAAACATGAAGGACATGGAAATGTGAAGATCTGCATTTTAGGGGGAATGTTAAAATTCTACCATATGCATCTTAAACATAGTAGATATTCTTGATCTTCTGAAAGCTAAAATGCTATGGGCATCAGGAATACTGGATGTTAAGCACTTGCTGTAGTTGATTATATTATGGCTTCTGTGTTATTTCTCTGTTTATGAATAGAGGATAACATGAATATCATATTAAAGGTCAGAATCACAATGGTATAAGCATCCCCTTGGAAATGATGCCCATATAACAGACATCAGGGATGGATGTAGTGTGGACAAATATGCATAATTTATTTCTAAGAAAACACAATCAAGAGTTTCTTAATTCATATTTGTGAATGGCAGTTCATACCACTCACGTTGTTTCAGAAAAATTGAATAAATGACAAATGTTTGAAAGCCCTTCACACATAATTGTTTTTATCAACCAAAACCTTCACTAGGTTTGCTTTTGATCTTTCTCATTTATTTGTCAAGCTTCAAGTTTACCTCCAGTAACTACTGTGAGAGTGTTTAGGACAAGATGAATTTCCAGTGTTTAATTCCCCTTTGACGAAGCTACAACTGTTTCTTACACAAGCATAATTAATAGATTTTTAGAACAGAAGATCCAATTAGATCATCTAGTATGCCCTCCTGTGCAACACAGGTCACAGAACTTCATCTAGCTCCTCAGCTTTAATCCTGTAATTTGTCTGACTATTGTCTATCTTCCAGTCAAGTTAAGGGAAAACATGGTAAGCCAGTAAGTTGATTGCTGTATTCTTGCTTACTAAGTACAATCTTTTTCTAGTAACATAATGTTATAAGCCCACCACTGGGGGCTGGCATAATAGCTATCAAATACGTTGGTTTTTCACCACAACTGTGAAAGACAGTCTAAATCAGATGTTAGCAGACCACTGTCAAGACCGGTGCAGGGGTACTGCTGCCACCTGCCACCTGCAGATCTGCTCTGGAAAATGAGAGCACAAGAATCCAGCTTGACTGTAACCACCAGAGTTTACAGCAGTAAATCAAAAGCTGTTGCATCAATGTCAGGACAGGCCCACAATGTCAGAAGGCCCACAAATCTGCCTGGAAGCATGTTGCTCATGTTAGAAAGTTTCTCCTCTATGAAAGACTGATGCATTAGCTTGTCCTTATCATATCTTTTTCTGTACATGAGTGGCCGCTCACCCAGATTTCCTCTATAGTTCCCATCATTTTAAAATAAGTGATTATGGAAGGAGGCCTGCATGGTTGAACAAGGAGCTCCTGGACAAACTCAAACACAAAATGGAAGCCTACAGAGGGTAGAAGCAAGGACAAGTAGCCTGGGAAGAATAGAGAGAGGTTGTCCAAGTTGACAAGGATCCGCTTAGGAAAGCTAAAGCCCTGAAAGAATTAAATCTGGCCAGGGATGTCAAGGGAAACAAGAAAAGCTTCTGTTGGTATGTTGGTGATAACAGGAAGACTAGGGAAAATGTAGGCCCTCTCCGGAAGGGAACAGGAGACCTGATTGCCCAGGACATAGAGAAGGCTGAAGTACTCAACAACTTTTTTGCCTCAGTCTACACCGGCAAGTGCTCCAGTCACACCACCCAAGTTGCAGAAGGCAGAGGCAGGGACTGGGAGAATGAAGAACTGCCCACTGTAGGAGAAGATCAGATTTGAGACCATCTAAGGAACCTGAAGGTGCACAAGTCCATGGGACCTGATAAGATGCATCCACGGGTCCTGAGGGAACTGGTGGATGAAGTGTCTAAGCCAATATCCATCGTATTCAAGAAGTTGTGGCAGTCCAGGGAAGTTCCATCTGAATGGAAACAGGGAAACATAACCCCCGTTTTTAAAAAGGAAAAAAAGAAGACCCAGGGAACTACAGAACAGTCAGTCTTGCCTCTGTGCTGGCAAGATCATGGAGCAGATCCTCCTGGAAACTATGCTAAGGCACATGGAAAATAAAGAGATGATTGGTGACAGCCAACATAGCTTCACTAAAGTCAAATCATGCCTGACAAATTTAGTGGGCTTTTACAATGGGGTTACAACATCGGTGGATAAGGGAAGAGCAACTGACGTCATCTACCTGGACTTGTGCAAAGCATTTGACACTGGCCCACACAATATCGTTGTCTCTACATTGGAGAGACATGGATTTGACAGATGGAGCACTTGGTGGATAAGAAATTGGCTGGATGGTCACACTCAGAGTTGCAATCAATGGCTTGATGTCCAAGTGGAGACCAGAGATGAGTGGTGTTCCTCAGGGGTCGGTATTGGGACCAGTGCTGTTAACATCTTTGTCGGTGACATGGACAGTGGAATTGAGTGCACCCTCAGCAAGTTTGCTGATGACACCAAGCTGTGTGGTGCAGTCAACATGCTGGAGGGAAGGGATGCGATCCAGAAGGACCTTGACAGGCTTGAGAGGTGGTCCTCTGTGAACATCATGAGGCTCAGCAAGGCCAAGTGCATGTCCTGCACATGGGTCAGGGCAATCCCAAGTGCAAATACAGGCTGGGCAGAGAATGGATTGAGAGCAGCCCTGAGGAGAAGGACTTGGAGGTGTTGATTGACGAGAAGCTCAACATGACAACCCAGAAAGCCAACTGTATCCTGGTTTGCATCAGAAGAAGTGTGACCAGCAGGTTGAGGGAGGTGATTCTGTCCCTTTACTCTGCTCTTGTGAGACCCCACCTGGAGTACTGTGTTCAGTGCTGGGGCCTCCAACATAAGAAGGACATGGACCTGTGGGATTGAGTCCAGAGGAGGGCCATGAAGTTGATCAGAGGGCTGGAGCACCTCTCCTATGAAGACAAGCTAAGAGAGTTGGGGTTGTTCAGTCTGGAGAAGAGAAGGCTCCAGGGAGACCTCATAGCAGCCTTCCAGTACATAAAGGGGGCCTACAAGAAAGCTGGAGAGGGACTTTTTAGAAGGGCATGTAGTGATAGGACAAGGGGTAATGGCTTTAAACTGAAAGAGGGTAGATTTAGATTAGATGTAAGGAAGAAGTTCTTTACTGTGAGGGTGGTGAGGCACTGGAACAGGTTATCCAGAGAAGTTGTGGATGTCCCATCCCTGGAAGAGTTCAAGACCAGGTTGGATGGGGCTTTGAACAACCTGGTCTAGTGGAAGGTGTCCCTGCCTGTGGCAGGGGGGTTGGAACTAGATGGTCTTTAAGGTACCTTCCAACCCAAACCATTCGATGATTCTATGATTCTATGAGATTTAACTTTAAGTAAAATCATTCCTGACACCTTCCACTCTGATTATAAGAAGGTGACAAAATGCAGGTTTTGCTTCTTTCCTAGGAAGTGCAAATTGCTCTCCATAGGCCAGGAAGACATTTTTCAACTCCAGCAGAATATACTCTTGCTTTTGCTGGTTACTTTTTAAACGGCTGGGATTGAGTTTTAACTGAAACCTCTTAGTTTGCAAGAGACAGCTTAAAGATTGATCATGCACCTTCTTTTCTACCTTACAGTTCTTAAAATTAAAAATTAAACTTAAAACTGAAAAAACAACTTCAGAAATGGTAGTCTTTTCAAGTACTTACACATGATTTGCTAAGTATTTAATAATGGTCACTGGGAATTTAACTACTGTGAAAAGAATATATTTATGCCTTTGTAACATTCATGGCATGTCGATTTCACTTTGGTCTTTAAAAGTTTCTATTTCTCTCTTTTCCTTATATACATTCACACATACACACACATGTACATTAGCACAGATTTGTCAAGCTGTAGTTTGTCAAATGGTAAACCTATAATTTAGCTTCTCTATTACTCATCTCATAAATTCAACGTCTAATAGTTTTGTTGCTATTTATCAATGGCCTGCTTGTTGTCATGGAACACTGATTCAGCTGTCAAGGTTATTTGGTAATCTGAGGCTCATAAAACAGGAGAAGCTCTTTTTGTTATGAGCCCAAAGCCAATACATGTTTGGTTTTTTTTCCCAATTTAACTGTACTTTAATTTTATGAATAATAAATCATTTTTGTACTACCTGTAATGAGCAGATTTTTTATGATTGTTATTTTTTAGTCAAGAACTCAGTTACCAAAACCAGTCTTGTGTCAGTTATCATGGTGTGAGTCAAAAGGTTAAAATCTAAGACATGTATGACCTCGTTGCATGTGTTGACCCCCTCCCCCCCAGTAAATCTTTCATATGTATTTCATACCTAAATACTTTGGGGGGAAATTTACTTGGTCCTTCTCTTTCCTTTATTTGTCTTCAGAACATATCTTGCAGACACTGGTAGTATACAGGCAGAACAATGCATTGGCTCCCCACCACACACCAATGCCTCAGAAGAGAGAGAGGTTTTATGGAGTCCTAACTATATACAGCTTTTCCTACTGCTAAAAATTGTCATTCTTGTCTTTGTTTGTAATTGGTTCATCTAAGTAAGTGATGTGTTTGGCAAGCCTTTAACCTGACCTTTAACCACTTTGTAGCCAGCAAGGATTTTTTGCTGTTAATCTGCTGGCAAGACTTCTAGATCTCAAGACTTTTTTCTTATTCACAGCAGCCTGCAGATTGGTAAAGCATGATAACAGAGCAATGAATTGCAATAGTGGGTAAAACAAGGGGTATGTTCAGCCTGTCAGCTGGTGTTTACTAATGCCTGTAATGGATGCCATGTAAAATAATAAGAACAGAACATGCTGCATCTCATGTATATTCCTTAGCTTCAAGAGAGAAAAGAAATGTATTTGAATATCAAGGCACTAACATTTATTGTCTAACGTTATTTAAGGAGTCCACTCCTCATGTGAGTTTGTGCAAGAATAATTAGAGGAACATTTTAGTTGTGGAGAAAATAATTTTAAATTCTTAACCTGAATTGCCTTTTGACTGTTTGCTTAACTATACTACAAAAGTAAGTGTTAGACTATTGAATTACAGTTAAAGGAGACATCATCTTCTGATTTGCAGAACCATTTTAAAATCACACCAGTAGTAATAAGAAGAAGGTTAGCCTAATTACTTCTTAATCATATTGTGATTAAAGACGTTTCCAGAGGCTTCAGGCCTTGATCAGATTTTGTTCACAAACTTGCAGATGCCCTAGGACACTGTCAAAGTCCAATACTACATTTTCCTTACAGGAGGGAAAAGTTGGTATTTGAAAATTCAGGGACATGTACCACTCACAGATGAACCAGTAGCTTACAAATGTCTGTCATGGTTGGGCTTTCTTCTAAGAATTTTAAGACTGCACTGAATCAGAGGTACCTAAAAGGAACAGAAATTCTGAGTCTCCCAATCTTAGTCCTCTTCTATGTCAGCTTGTTCTCTAAGAAACAGATGAGCTGAATTCTGTCTAACTCTTTAGCACAATGGATTCCAAAGTTTTAGGCTATAGCTGAAAGTGTCTGATCCCCCAAAATCACACAAAAATCTGAGCTCCTCAAAAGCTGATGATGAACAGGAGAAATTACTAGCACTGGATACAGAAAGGGAATGATCTGCTCCTGCGATGGATTGCATGTCAGTTGAAATGACATTCATGTTATTAATTACATCAACCATGAATGCTGGAGGTTCATGAGAGAAGCTGGAATGTCAGAGTCCAAAGAAAGAGGGCATTGATAGTCTGATCACTGCAGTTGAAAAACCCCAAATGAGTGCTGTTAATTATAGCAACTTCAGATGGACAACAGTGGTTGGAGAGGAAGGTGGAGAGTGACTGTGACTCAATTGTTTGTCTTCAGGTTAAGACAGTCAGATTTATGTTCCATTTCCTTAACTAACTCTCATTGTTTGCAAAGAACGCATGTAAATTTTATAGCTCAGTGGAAGTGAGAGTGACAGTGTTCTCAGCTCAAGTTGCTCTAAAAATGAGAACGGACAGAATGGTGGTATTAACACGCTGTCTCATCATGGCCAGAAGTTGGAGTCTCCACAGAAAGACTGAAAATCCTCAGCATCAGTCAGGTCTGCAAGAACTAGTCAGCATCTAAAGACTAGGGTGGTGCTTCCAATGCCATGAAATTATTTACTGAATATGAAAGAATTCACATAATCTAACTATATAGAAAGACAAATCCTAGATTCAGAAAACTAGATAGAAGCTACTTTTAAGAGACATTGATTAGTCATGGATTTTATACATGGAGAGAAAAGAATGTTTTCTAAAAGGAAGAAAGTAAATGCATCACTTTGGACTATGGATATGGGAATATAAAATCTACAAGGTTTATGCCCTTGGAAAAAAAGACAACTAAACAGTAATTCTGTTTACTGTGTTCCATTCTAAAATCTGTATAGGTGCTAGATGCAAAACTAAGCAAAGTCTCTCAAAGGACATAAAGAAAATTACTTGTGTATTAAATAAGGACTTCTTGATCAATCCCCCCCCCCTTTTTTTTTTGATGAGGTGCTTTTCATCGGTGAGAAAGGTAGTTCAAGAGAAGGCTCTAATGGCTTCCCCCATCTCTGTACCCTTCAATTCTCATTCTTAGAAAGATCTGTAAGTTTTACAATATCATCTATCTTGTCTACTGTATAGACTACATACATTCTTGGGATTTCTAGAGCACTGCATTCTGATGCTCCATCCTGCAATGTACTTCCCATTTCCAAACATTGTTCTGCTCAGTTGGATATGCAAGTATGCTTACAGGTGTTTTGTAAGTCCATGATTTTCTCCCTGAATAGTGGAATGTGCTGGAGCATGGGTCAAAGGAAATGACCATTCTACCTACCTAAAAAAGTAAAAGTGATTTGTGAATTTCCAAGTGTGGGAAAACTGCACATGTCCAGAAACAACTGCTTGCTTTACAGGTTATCAATGGCAACAAACTGACTAGCTGAACAACTTCGAGGAGTAAGACTGTGCAATTGAGAAAATTGTAATCAAGGGTTGAGTTACAGTTCATTGAAAGTTGAAGATTGAGTTAAACAAACAAACAAGTTTCTAATTGTTTTAAATAATTCTTATAATTATTAAAAAATATTCAAACATTTTGCCAATGAATGGCTATATCTGAAAATATTAAAAAAAGGCCATTTGTTAACAGAACTCTGATGTGAGTTTTTACAGATGAAATTTTGGAGGCTAGTCCAGGAAAGGAGCACTGAGTTCTCACCACCGACAAGAAGCTAAACATGTATTTGCCCTGATTGCTAAATTGGAGTCAGAGTTATTGACATTGATGTTTCCTTGTATTTTATAAAGTAAACTGAGCCACCGTAACTTTTAGGTAATCTGTAATATTTGAACTCAATGACTGAGCGTGTTTTATTTCACTGATTCAGCCTAGGTAATGAAAAATAATCTGGAAAATAGCTCCAACTGGGAATTCCTGAAAAAGCATTTGGGAGAGAATTCATCAAGTAAAAGTAATTTCCTTCCATCAGCATTTTTAAGAGTTAAAATGGTAAGAACTTAAACCAATGAAATGTGTTGAAAAAAATTGCTCACCATTTGGACCCTGTTAATTGGCTGTAATAGAAGCTCAGAACTTGTGTGACTTACTGCAATGATAATTAAAGAAAATCTGACTGTTTCTCATTTTTTGACATCACACACAACACAAAAGGTGTATTTCACCTCTTTCTAAGAAACCCGTACACTTGGCTTACAAGTTGTATCTGTGAAGGGGACAGAGGCTTTTCCTGTGCACTGTAGCAATCATCCTAGGGTTAAAAGGCCTTCTACAAATAGAAAAGTTTACTGCCATACATGGGCAATGCTCTTTTTCTAAAATGCCAGAGTTGTGAGAAGTTCAGTGCAGGGCTGAACCAAGATGAAAGGAATGCACATGAGGTATATATGGGAAGAAAGATAAAAGGGAAATTCACATTTATGAACACTAATATAGAGCAAAATAAGCTCAGTAACTTGGGGTTATTAAAGTGTCTGTCTATATACACAAATGAAAGGTTTAGCTAGGAAAAAAGGAACAGAACTGGACAGATAATAATGTGGAGAAAATATGGTATCATAACTGAAAGCTGGCTGGAGCATGATATTAAAAGATATATTTTATTTAAAAAAGACATATAAGAAAAGCAAAGGAGCTGCCATAGCCTTGTTGGTGAAAGAGGATTTATTAGCCCCCATAAGAAGAGGCTGGGGAGAAATGGGTAATGGTGTTGGGTCATTATGTACTGAGCTTGGAGATGTTTCAGACAGTAAACTAAATGTTATAGGCCACCTGACCAAAAAGAACAACTGGACTGTGAAATGATTGAGCAAATAAAAAGAAGCATGTAAAAAGAGTGGAGCAATGGTAAGTCAGCAATAACATAGGAAAAGGCACACAGTTATGGAGAAATCTACCCATGCCTCAAGCTCACTGTGATGCCTGAGGCTAAAGGACAACTATTTCTGGCTGCAATAGGCTCATGAAATGACTTTTTAAAAAAAAAACCCAACTCTTTTTCTTTTTTTTTTTTTAAACTTTAGTTTACAATTTTAGCAGGGTTCTCCCCACAGGAAAGGCAACTCAGAGAAGGACAACACAGATTTAAAATCTTTTCTCTGCTTTTCTTGTTTTCAGTTTACAAGCTTGTAGGATCATGAGAATATTCAGATCATATAAAAAATAACACATATAAAACCCCCAATTGAAATACTGTGTTAATGAAATGGATGACTTCACAGTGTCTATAGCTCACAGATCAAGGACTCTACATGGCTAGAGTTATATATTTGGACCCTTTTCTAAAAGGTAAGTTATTTTTAGTAAAAGCCAGTTTGGAGGAAACTTAAATTTTTTTGTGTGGAGCTCAAGAAGTTCTTAAACTCAGTAATATGAATGAATGCCCAAGATCTGGGCCAAATCCAGCCTCCCTAGCCTCTTTTTCATTTACTCACTCAATCTGTCCAGGTTCAGTAGGTCAATAAATTCCAGTGGGACCCAAGCCAAGAATTTGGCTTAAAATGGATTAAGTTTCTAGGCAAATCTACAGATCATCCACACAACCTTTGCATCCAGAAAGCCTTGCATGTGAGTGGTCAGCCTGCTAACACTAGTAAATGCTTAAATAAAAAGCTTACTGGTAACAACAACCTGGTTAGAGAAGACATAAAGAAGATCAGTTGTTGGTTTGTTGGTTTTTTTTGACAACAGACAATGGGACTGTAAGCAATTCATTGTCAGGAGCCAGTACCTCCCTTTAATTTAGCAGGAGGTCCCATGGCTGCATTCTATTCCTTTCCTTGCTATCTCCGGGCTGTCCACAGTTTGTTTCGGCTTGCTTTTGCTTGGCTGAATCCACCCTTGACATCAGTCAGTCAGAGCAATTCAGCCAGCCATAATATTTAACTCATGATTGATATATATGAGGCAGACATCACTGGTTGGCATTTCAATTTCTATAAGGCTTGTGGTCATCTACAGAGAAAAGATCTGCCATAAGAGGAAACAACCATTTGGGGCTATAATGTTCTGATGCATTCTGTCACACAGCAGAAGGCATTAAGGCACATGCATCTCTAAATTCCTGTGTAGGGTTGGGAGGATAACGTTTACCGTGTTCTGATAAACACAGAAGTTGTGATGGGGAAGACAACAACTCCTGTAATACATTAAATAATGTACAAGTTTTAGTTCAAGGCAAGGAACATTCTAACATGCAACAAGCTCTCAGGTAGGAAAAAAATTAAAATAACTATCTGCCAGTCTAGCAGCCACAATTAAAGTTATGTGGATTTGACATGTATTATAAAACTATTACAGAAAAGCATACATTGAAACTAATTAATCATTGCTTTTTAAATACATATTAAGTGGAGACTTTAAATAGAAAAATTGTAAAACCACAATCAAATAAAATAACAAAGAGAAAAGAGACACTGAGACTGCAGGTGTTGGCTAAAAATGAACATAGTAGACATAAAAGAGGCCTACAATACGCTAGAAACTTATCTAATGCATTTGTTATTGAAGAAAGCTATAAAAGTCACCTATAAAGCAAATGCACATAAAATGTCAACTAAAGCAAACTGAAATGGAAATCTGAACATGAAATACAACTTTTAAATGTTTTAAATATATCCAGGAGGAAAAGGTAGAGGTCATAGTGCATACATCAGAAGGTCTTAGTATCTACAGGAATTAGGGAAATGATTCATTATAATTAACAACTCCAACCACAGGTGTCTCAAAAGGAGTATGACATACAGTTCCTATTTCAACCATCTTAGTGGTTATTCAGAACAGTTCACTAAATAGTTAAGTCAAATAACTGTCAACCTCAAGGTTACCTGCAAAATGTGAGTCATTACTTGTGGTCAACCAGAACTATAAGGTATTATTTCTCTTCACAGAAACAATGACAATGTTTTTAAGAGTGGAAGTTCTTACCTTTTATAATCTCATTCAAAGAATGACATTTTAATGGAAAAAAAAATGTTTAATCTGATGTTCTCTATACACCAGTACCAAACATTTTATGCAGGCCTTAACTTACTCACAAGAATGTTTGAAAGTAGAAAACTTGAGGTGGAAAATGTTTGAATTTTGAATTTCTTTCTGTGTTTATTTGTTTCTTGTTTACTGTTTCTTGTTTACTGGTTTAACAGTACTGAAAGAACAACCTGTTTCTGAAGTATGAAAGCATATGGAACTACAAAAAAAGGCAAAAAGCCTGAAGTCCATCAACTCATCAGAGCTCTAGGAAAGGGAGAAGAGAGGAGAGGAGAGGAGAGGAGAGGAGAGGAGAGGCAGAATAAAGGCAGAGGAGGAATGACAGCACTGTAGATTTCATAATTTGATGGCTAATTAGAGGGGGACTAGAAGAAGGAGGAGGAAATGGGAGGAACTTAGACATGACAAACCTATAAAATTGATTGCCATTACAATTTATGTTAATGTTTGTTTTATTAATTATGATGAGAATGGTTGACATACAGGATATAATAATAAGGATAGGTGAATCCTAGCACTATTATTTTATTAGTTCTGTGACCAGCATATACTTACCGTTACCTCACAGTAAACTGCACCATGTACTGATTGTTCAGTGTTTGTTTATGCTTGACTGTTCAATGTTTTCTATCAAACATCAGTTACAAAATAATTTTTCCTTAGCATAAAACATAGATTTCCACGGATTCTTTGACGACAGTACTGACTAGCATGCTAGCCTGAATTCCTTAAGAACCTAACAGTGTTGTCAGAAAAGAATAAGAAATGAAAAAAATTTAGGGAATTTAAGAAAGTATGACTGATGACAACATGACAGATTTGATTATACCAAAAATCATGGAGTAAGAGGCAGAGGTTAATATTTTCAAAGCCCAATAACCATTTCAGTTTCTGCAGTGGCTAGGGCAGGGAGGAAGTTTGTTTTCCAAGCTAGAGAGCAAGCAGTAGATATTCTTAACCCATCATTCTGTTACCAGACCTTGGGAATAGGTACTCTTAAGATTAATGTCCATTGTTTAATTTAGATCAGTTATCAATAGAAACAGCATGATACAGATCTTTGTCTCAGGTGAAATGCCTAATCTAGATGTATCATGGAGAAATATTTAAATGACAAGGTGGCACAACTCTGTCCCAGCCAGTTACCATCAGAGTGAACGCTAGGGAGGAGAGCTGGGAATGTATGCTGTCAACACCCAATCTTCAATTGTAAAAAAAGACTTTTTGTCAAGCTCAGACATATCTGCACAAAACCAGGATAAATATCCTGACAGTAGATATAACTATTGACCATCTTCATTTAGCAGTTACTACTAAGTCTATCTGGACTTAGGGACGTACTTTGTTTCACCAAAGCACGTTAAGGACTGCGAGGGTCCCACACTCTCTGCCAGTGGGAGACAGATGAGTCACCAGGAAATGCAAGAGTCCACTTCAGTTTTATTCCAAATGTGCTTATTCAGGATTATGATAAATGTGCTTTTTCCCAGCAGTTTCCAGAAAATCAGAGTCTATGACCAACTCCTATGGAAACAGAAGCCAAACCCAGAGGACAAACCTGTCAGTTTTTCCAGATGCAGGCTAGGAACAAAGAGTTTTCTCAGTCTCTGTCTTACTTTTAAGCAGTGTTATGGGATAAGAGTACTGTGAAGGTGATAGCTACGCAAATCAGTCATAATCTCAGTTCTTACTGAGGGACACTTTTGGGCCTTTTTATGTGATTTTTTTTCATGTGCCCACTTCATCATCTAAATACTGTTTTCACCTCTTTCTCAAGTCATCTGCCAGGCTACTGCTTTCTTTTCATACCTTACTTCTTAAAAACCTGCTTATTTTATGAAGCTCAGAAAGACTTACCAATGAATCATTCCTTTCTAAATGCAACTTGGCACTCACAGCCCTTTTCTTTCATGCCACGAACTTTTCCTGAGTGGCCAAATTATATTCTATCTTACCAAACTGTCTACCTTCATTCTATTACTTTCTGAAGCTACAGTTCAGGTATAATTGGATACATATCACCTACCAGTACTTAGAAGAAACCAACAAAATATTCAGTATTGTAGTATAAGTAATAACTACTTCAGTGAGCGAAATGCTTTTTAGTATGCTGTCAATACTGTTACTTACATTGACATACCTCTTAAACATTTTGGATAAAGTTAAGGAGTACATTTCAGTAACATAAACCTTGTGAAATACTTCAGTACCATTGATTGCAGGGTTGCTTTGCTGGCTTCTCACCCTCCTAACCAAGAGACAGCAGCAAAGGGTGAAGTGTCCAGTTATTCCTTCTATCGAAGAGGCATCCAGACAGCTCTGCTCTGTTATTTCTCTCCCTGCTAAAGTATTCAAGATACTCGTGTCTCTATACATTCACAATGAACAGTTCAACTTATCTGAATATCTTAAAAGGTTCACAACTTCTGGAACAAGAGTTCCAGATAAGTAACTTTCCTTACTTCTGAAGAAATGGTCCTTCTGAAGTGATCCAACACTACAGAGAGTAGGGAGAAGTGTAACTATTCTCATCAAAGAGCAGGACTGTTCTGCATGACCTGAAACACCAGTGCCTTGTGGAGTCTTCATTAATCATTAGTGACAGAAGCCAGAAAGACTTGGTTTCACCTGTATCTAACCCAGAAAAGGTACCCTTTCTGTTCAGATATGGACTTAGCCAAACTGATCTATGCTTTTGTAATCCCGTGCTTGGATTGATCCAATTTGCTCTTCCTTGGTCTGACCCAGATGCCACTCCATAACCTACAGATGGTTCATCGTACTGTATCCCATCTGTTAAATAGAACACAGTAATGAGAATGCATCACACCAATATTCTTCACTTCCCTTTGGTTTTCATTCTAATCCTGAACACAGCTGAAGGTCCTGGTCCTTTCAGTGGTCCATGACTAAATCATCTGAGAAGACCTCTTCTTTCTGCTTCTTGCAGAAGATGGATACAACAGAGTTGTTATGTCCCAAAGGTGTCAGATTCAAACTGGAATGTATGGGACAGACTTCTCCTGGCTTCAGCACTCACATCTACCACATATTGTGTTTGCTATATTTAGGTTGTAATAAAAGATTCATCTCTTCCTCTGGGTAGTTTAGCTACCAATGAAATCACCATAGAACTACATTCCTAAATGAAAAATTAATCCATGTTGTTCATAAGTAACTAATTAAGACTGGAAGGAGAAACAGTTCTGTTTTGAAGGACTTCTTAAGTTGAGCATGTTATGCTTTAACACTACAGCATATACAGTAGATATAGTAAAAAAAAAGTCTCATAAATCTGAACTAATAACAGCAGTATTAATAATATTCATGTATAAAGAAAATTACTTATATGATACTGAAATTTGGGATTCCTTAAGGAGTACAATTACATGAAATCAGTGCAAGTTTGACACTTCAATAGGAGTTGTGTGTAGGTGGTCAGTATCTAGAAGAAAAGTACTGTCTTCTGAACACTCAGCACAGTGCAAGAGAATTTTTAGTTATTTTGCTAAACAGAAAAAAAATTAAACCCAAACTTGTCCCTTAAGGTGATGTTTTTCTGAAAATGTATTTTTTTGTGCAGAAGGGTTGTCCTATTTCTCAGGAAGAGATGAGTAATAGCAAAATCATTAGTCAGATTTCTGGGTGAAACCTTGGCTTTCTTGAAATCAATGGATTTTTTGGCATTGAATGCCATTAAACAAAAATGCAACCCCTGAAATTTAGAATAGAGAAATTTTCATGCATTATTGAATCTAATTGGTGATTGCAACTCTTTGTTTTGCTTTTAATTTATTTCATTCTGTACTTTATAAAACACAACTTGCAGAATAAGAAAAGGCTAACAAATGCTCTAGAACCAATCAATGTTATGAAACTAATAATAATACAATATGAGCATGTAAGCTTATGTAGTGCCTTTCATGTAGAAGTATCCCAAGGCACTTTGTAACAGAAACTCAATAAGGAGTGCAAAAGTGCTTTGTCAGATAGGATAAGCCAGGGGAAAAGGAGAAATTAATTAAGCATGGATTTAAATTTCTCAGCCAACACAGCATTTAGAACCTTGGTCAGAAAAGACAGTGGTTCCAATATCTGTATCCAGGGAACACAGCAGACTATTTCAGTCTTTAATTCTTGAGGAACGTTCAATAGTCTTTTCCACAATAATATGGGTATGAGTAATAGGAATGCAGTTCATAGGCTACATTTCCAAAAGGCAGCATCTGCCTCTCTTCCTCTAGTTTTTCATAAACAAACAGGTTCATAAAAGTTGATCACCTGACTTGCATGCCAGTAAAGCCACTTGACTATGGAGACACCCAACATTGAATTTGGTACTCTAGAAACTACAAATACCAAGTTAAGGACTGGGCAATGGCTTTATTGGCTGTTTAACTCACTGTTTTAAATGAATGTATGTTTCCTTATGGAGGTAGTCCACACCTCTGACAGAGAGAGTAATCTGTTACACAGTAGTTCCTAAGTTAGCATGCATTTCACAGGGAAAAGCAAAATTACTTGGGTAAAGCTATTGTAATCGATAATGCATAAATTACAGCTTCCCTGATGTTGTAGAAACTTGCACATCCTCTATTTTTCAAACATTTTTCTCTTAGGAACACATGGACCATCCTCATTTTTGGATGACTGCCTCTTCGGATTAATGCATCCTTCTGGTGCATAAATTAGGGATGCACAGAGGAAAAAGGAGAAGCACTAAATCTCAGGAAACTGAAGCCATACAGAAAAATGAGATTCACAGCAGAGCTGAATGAGTGACTCACCATGAATAATTTATCCAAAAAGTTAGCCTCCACTTCTGTTTATACAATATCTATAAGAAGCTTATAATTTCCTCAGTTTTATTATAAAACAAAACATTAAAATATTGCTTGTCTTCACTGCAGATAACTTCCTGTAAATATTTCATGTCCTATCTTAAGAGAGAGTGGCACTTTGATTGATCAAATAAATCACATGATGATGTTTCTGTTCCCTAGATGGGTGAACCCACAAGCATGTACTTCAGATGCCTGCTGTGGTTAAGAAAGCAGCTCAGGAGCATGTGATGAAAAGTTAATTTAAGAAGTTTTTGCAAAAATGTTTTCAGTATTTATATTGCAGCTGTAGCCCATTGTAATTTTGAGTCATAACTCTAGGAATTTGCAGCTACCTGTAAATATTTTCCTTGGGGGACATGAAGAGTGGACTTGTACCAGAGAAAACTTGAATTTGATGGTACATGTTCTTTTTTGAAGATTTGGTACTGAATAATATGCCAGTCTTTCCAGAGTTTGTTCTAAGATCTTGGACCAGTTATTAGGAGTTGGTGCACTCATTAGTAAGATTAAAGTAATAATGTAAAAATTTTACATTATTTGTGATCCGAAATATCCTTGTACAATTTATGGTTTTGAATGGACTGCCACACTTTACGCAAATTTGAAAAGAACTCATAAAACATGAAACCTCAGCAAGTACTTGAGGAAGAATGAGCCATTAGTGCATTTAAAACTTACAGTAGTTTACAGAGACTATCAGTTTTATAAAATCCATCTACAAAAACTTATAAATGTTAGTCTCTCTTAGAATGTTCAGATGTTGAAATATTATAATATTTATTACAGGAAAAAGAAGACTGAAGACTGATCAGAAACTATACTCTTTTGTTGTGTGCCCTGACACAGGCTGAAGATAAAGACAGCATACCAGAATCCTGCCCACTGCATGACTTTTGATTATGTTTGCATAATTATTGCTAATATTTTGCGCTTTTTTTATATATTAAAAAAGTGAATCTGCATCAAGTACCCTTTGTCAGATCTATGCTAAATCTATACATAATGCATCATTTGCTGGATTCTCTATTTTATAGCATACCATTGGTATGAATTTATCAATATAATCAGAAGATAAAACTGAAAAAATAAACAATGTGGGTTCTTACCTGAGCTCTTGAGCTATAGAGTCCACTTGAACTGTTAATAAAAGCAGAAAAGAATGAATTAGTTTACACTTCAAGACTTGTGCTTTCTGAAACCTTGCACCTGCCTATCTGTGATGACAGAGGAGTGGCTATCAAAACACAGGTGATTATTTCATGCTACCCACAGGACTGTAGCTACTAGTGGCAACTGTTAACTGAACGTATAATTCACACAGTGATTATAGGATGCATAAAACCTGGAGTATGATGTTCAGTGGAACAATAATAAAAATAACAAGAAAAAACAAAAGTAAAAGAGAAGGCACTTGTTTTTATTGAAAATAGAATGACAAATCTCTGCTTTATCTGAATTTTAATTCAATTTCGGAATGACGAAGGCTGGTGTTTACAAATACAAATACCCACACAAGGATATACAACATATTGACAAAGCCAACAGGTGGTTCTAAGGATTACTCATATGGCACAGACAACTTTTGTTGTTTCCACTTCTGGGAAAATGTTCCAGATATATTAATTCTTATAGAGGTGTGTGGATGTGTATAAGAACTACAGAGAAAGAAAATCCATACGTTTTAAAAATGTGTTACTAGCTTTTTGAGTGAAAAGGGTGTGAATCCCCTATTAAATACAAGTAAAGTCTGCTAAGCCATCCAGACTGTTTTAACTTACAGTCCCGACCGACAAAGACATGCTCTAATGCTGAGGTGTGAATTACTTCTGTATTCAATGGCTTTGTTCAAGTCCTCTGTTCTGGTACTTTTGAAATATATATGAATTTTACATTAATTTCAGAGAACTTTACTGAGGGATGCATCAAAGTTTTGATATGATAGTGCTTATCATTTTTAGAAAGGCTTGTCTGTATTTATCCCCTTGTCTGCGGGCATTTTGTGGCACTCCCACACCCTTCCTCTATCTTTTCCTAAGAGAAGTTAGCACTTTTCACCCCTTTGGTCATTTGCAACTAAAGAACTAAGCCAAACCACACTTGAATTTTTCATTCTGACCACAGCTTGAAGCTGGAAGCATGATATTAACAATCCAGAACTACTGAGTTATGATAATGAATGAAATTAATCTGTTTTGCACAATCCTGAGAGTGCACAATTCACATTAAAATTTAAGTGAAGGATGGGTGCTTTGCACCTCTGAAAATAGTCGTAAGCAAAAATGTTCAGAGGGCAGGCAAAACTCTGACATTTATTTTTATGTAACTCCATTTATCACTCATTATCAAGAGTCACAAAAAGTGTTATGAATTAAAATAAAAAGTTATTTTCCTGAAAGGGCTGTATTGCTAGTCAATCATGTTTTCCAGATGTTGAGATCATTAAGGGCCTGTTTATCTCTCAGTACTGCATTTCCATCTGTTCCTTACAAAAAGAGAGGAATAGCTGGGAAATACAACTATGTCATAACTTTGCAAAATGAAACATGAGCACCAGTACTTTAAAAAAGCACAGGGTTCTCCTCTGCTGCATACACCTGCACCTTTTGATTAAAGTCAATTTACTTCTGGAACATTTACACATCTAATTTACAGATAATTAATGGCAATAGACAGAAAAACATTCAGTTGGCTGAGACAAAGTTTTGTACATTATTTTGAAAACATCCATTCAATATTGTTTAGCTGTACTCCCTACGGAAAATCTTTGTTTGCATAATAAAAAGCATAACCTTTATTTTCTTTGAGAAATAGCTCAAAGAAAATAGCATACAGTAGATTTTTTCTGCTTTGCTTTAAACCATAGCTAATAACATCGTGCCTCTTAATGCCAGCAGTCTGTGTCCTGCCTTGATTAAAAAAGCAGCCCTAAGGAAGATACACACTCTCTTACTGCACATTAGGGACTGTGCACAGGAACTATCATATTTCATGGTGTGCTGGGCACAGGGTCATGGAACGTGCTTGCTAACTCACCCTTGGTTCCTTTTGAGCGCGTGCGCAGCTTTTTATTTTCCCCATCTGCATCCATCTGTAATATTAACACAAAGTCTTTAATTCATTCCTTTTGCCATTGAGGAAAAAAAAAGTCTCCAATGCTTTTTTTCCACATTTCCAAAGGCTAGACAGTAATAGAAAGAAGAATAATCATGCCTTATTAATCTTGTCAAAGAGATAAAAAGCCATCTGTGAATATCTGGTAAATACCTAGGAGATACCTTTAATGGTACAGATTTGTTTAATAAAGTGATGGTTATGAGTGACTCTGTAAGGTTTAATGACAAGGTCTACAGGTGTTTGCTGAAGGCATAAGGTTAGACACAGCAATGCTGTATGAGTGCTGCTTTCAGCATCTACCTCCTGGAAGAAAAGGTCCCAAGAAGACACAGTGCCTACAGGCACTCGGCATTATTGTTGTAACTGAAGCATGTCTTAATAGCTGCGTTGGAACCTGCATTTCTGACGACTTCATCCTTAAAATGTGAAACCCTCTTGCTTGAATGTGCATGATTGCACATGTACAGCTTTAAAATTCTTCACCATTTAGTTACTTCTTACAGAAGTTTTGGTCAAAGAGACAGTTACAGATTTTTTTTTTATTTTTTTTTTTGGGGGGGGGAGGGGGGGTGTAGACTGTAAGTGTCCAGGTTTGTATTTCACATTAAAAAAACCCAAACAACACAACCAAAAAATCCAACCACCCCAAAAGTCAGCTGTTGCAGTAAGATTTCTGACTGAAATAAGAGAGACCTTTCAAGATCAGCTGTTCTCATGACACTTTTGGCTACATCTAAACCAGCACTGGAAAAATGCACCTTCTGGTCTTGGATCCAGCCCAGACCCATAATTGTAGGGGCAGGTTTTCAATCCATGGATTTTATTACAAACCCCTGAAATTCAAATGGATTAAGATTTCATGTTCTGGTGTGGAGAGCTGCAGTGACATACAGCAGATTGTACAACAGTAGAATTTTGACCATGTCCAGGGAGGCAAACTCCTCTTCTTTCTGAAATAACTCTTAATTTTTCTGTAAGGAAGATTCTCTCAAGAGGAATTTTTGTCTAGGCAAAATATCAGGAACCCTGGAATTCTTCTTCAGTGTCCGGTAATATCTTACTATCTATCTTTGTCTTGAATCTCAGTTTCCGTGTTTGTAAAATGGTGATGATCAAACATAATGTAGACAAAGCAAGTCCCACGTGCTTCTGCAGATCAATATGCAGAAACAAATGCAGACACCAACATCTGATTTATAAAACTGTTGAGCAAAAGGTGGATTCATTCTGTGGATACCAGAAGTTGCCTATGCCTGGCATCTTTCCCTGCAAAAGGTGGCTAGATAAAAAACGATGTCAACAGAAGATCCTGTCTATTATTGCACTCTTCCTTTCCGAGGATCAGCAGAACTGTTTTGCTCTACTGAGGGAAGGTGCAAGAAGTTCTGTTTGTGCCTTTTTACATTTATAGAGTTTGAAGATCTGAGGATGCTTTATTTTTAGCTTTATGTGACTCAGATAACTGAGATATTTTGAAGGTCTTATCTGAAAGAACATTACAGAATATGTCAAAATTGACCTGAGAAAGAAAAAGGGTAAAGTCAGCCTTTATAGGGAAGAAAAAGCATTTCTTTAACTTCCTGTTGTTTTTTTTTTCTATTTGTTGTTATATATAGTTACATATTATATACAGCTACTGGAATCAAAATACCTATTTGCAGGAGAGAACACAAACATTTGAAAAGAGTGTTCATGTACTTCAAGAAGTCTAATTCTAGAACACAGGTTAGCAATATCTGAAATGAAAGTGTAAATTGATTGAAATGCACCTCAAAGCCAGAAAATGATATCTTTCCTCTGTTTAAATTTACATCTGATGTTGATTATTAGCAGTGAAGGAACATAAGTGGCTTGTGTTTACGCAGTGGGGCTGATGGCAGCCTTTACTTGTTACTATCCTTAAAACCTGGAGAACGAGTTTTTGCAATGTGACTGCAATGGTAATGGGAAACATGGCTCTGTTCTCTGATGCTGAGTTGTGATTGAAGGCACTGACCTGCCATAGACTTATAATAGGGGAGCAGGTGTGGCAATGATGGACTTTAATTTCCTTTAATAAACCTTTTATGTGCCACACTTTTACTGCCATTCTATGCTCTCCAAGGTCCTGCACATAATAGGTTCATTACTTTTGATTACTATAGTCTATTGAGACAAACAACTCCAGAACACACTATATATTATGTTCAGTTAAACCAATATAGACTATTTATCCACTGTGCATTATTTCACCTGCAACTCTACAGACAAAATTAACAACAGCTCCTGTAAGCTAAAACTATTAAAACCACTGGTACTCCTTTGTCATCATTTCATAATAAATACCACACCAATCACAGTGCTGCTCTTTTAATTATGAAACAAAAAGTGTCCACTGCTTCTACTGAACAGCAGTTACTTTGGTCTAAATAGCACGTTGCATTGTGATGAATATTTAAAAACTGCACAATAAGTGAAAACCAACAATAAAATCAATGTAGGTGATTTTTCTATTGATTTCCTTTCCTTCTAATAATTTGAAACTATGAGAGAAGTTTAATCAACTCAAACCTAAAATTTATAGAACTAATTAGCCTGGTGCATACCACATATTAAAATAATTATCATGTCTGTGTTGCATAAAAAACCACCTTAACTTACAAAAAGTCCCAAACATTAACCTGAAAGTTTTACAGAAGTAACTGAATAAAACTGTGTTTTTTTTAAAGTGTGTCAGCAAAAAGACTTCTCTTGCTCAAAATTTAAATGCAATATCTTTGGGTTTTCATAGTTCTTTCAGAGACTGCCTGATACTGAAAAAGTGAACAAAGTTTCTCACTTCTGATTGTTATCTACATAGTGATTGTTTTACGTGAAATTACAGCCTCAGATGGTCAGCAAGAAGTATTCAAACCTTTAAATCACCCATGGAACAACAAAAGAAATAAACTGCAAAATTCCATCTGAAATTTTTAGAGGTAATCGTTATCAAGGTGTAAAATTGAAAGACATATCTTATTACTGCTGTGTACTGTAAAGGTTGGATGGATTCTGGAAGGTGCTTCATGTTCTCAAAGCCGGGGATGGTCAACTCTCCCTCCCAGTATATATGTTGTCTTGAGAAAAGAAGCCATAAGGGATATATAGAATGGTCATGTCTGCACAAAATCCTTGCACTACCATCACGATAATATCTAAGTGCTTGTCAGGAATATTTTATTGAGGGTTATAGTCCCATATTTTTTAAGGGCATGTTTCACAAAAATAACGACAAGTGGAATTAACTCCACTTTAACACTGTGTCTTATACCTAGATTCTCTGATTCAATGGATTTTAAACTGGTCTAAACATTTTCTTTTCAAAATTAGTTAAAACTAGCTAATGGACTCAAAAGGAATTAGTGAGAAATACACAGTCAGAAACACAGTGCCAGAGGGGTAGGAGCTATGCAGTCCCAAATCATTAGGCAAGCAGGCTAATAAATAAATACTTGCTTTAGAATTGCTTCAGTTATGCCTTATTTCTGTGACTTGGAAATTTACTGAGGATGTCGATGTTGAATTATTTTCCAAAAGCATGTTCCAAGAAATCTCCCTAAGTTTTGGAATGCTTTCTGTCTGACTTTGTGAATTTCAATTTGCTCCTCCCTCCACCTTTCCTTCAATATTGGTTGAGGCTTAAGGGTAAGTCAATAACTAGGTCCCAGAAAACTGACTGGAGTCACCAACGATACCACAAATTCTGCTTGGCTGAAACTGGAGTAACTTGCTATGTGACTGCTACAGGGTATTCATGTTTCTCCAGATGAATTTATTGGTGGAATAGCAGCAATCATACTGTCAGAGCAAACTATTTCAGAGTTGCTGGCTGCAGAAACCAAATGTTACTTCTTCTGTTTGTACCATCCCACTGCAGTCAGTGGACTCGAGAGCAGCACCTGGAAATACTTCCCTGAGTGAGAGAATCAGGATTTGGCTCTGAGTTTGGTTTTTTGTGTGCCTGGAGTCTATCTGTGCACATGTGCATGTACTGATATTATAATCGGATCCAAGAATATGACTAACAGCTGAAAATAGGGCATGTGCAATAAATGATAATAATAACAATAATAATAAGAACAACTATTTCAGTTTACTTGCACATTTTTAATTCTGAATTCAGAAACTAAATTGATACTGCTATCTTGGTAGCATAGTTTTACAGCACATTACTGTGAAATAAACTATGACTTGGGGAACCCAGTGCTGCTGACATAGGTAAAAGTGAAATGCACCTCCTGGAAAGAGCTAACGTAAGAGCTATGCACTTTCTAATTTCTATTGTAATCTTTGTACAAGCATGATTTTCCCGGAGTGGGTTTCACACTGCTGGACTGGCAGTCGGTTTCCTTTTGTGTAACCAGCTAGAGGAAAAGAAATAACCAGTTTATCTAGAGGTGAGGAGTAAAAAAATTGACATTTCATTGTGATTTTCCAACTAAAAGTTACATCTGATTTTCAGAATGAAATTTGGCAAACAACTTTTCTAGGACAAACCTTAGCTGATTTTGAGAGGTCTGAAAAAAGAATAGCTTTTCTTTACTATTTTTAATTTGTAAACTATTAAAAGTTTGTATAGAGGCAACAGCTATATCTGTCACTAGACTAATAAACTTTGCCAGAAAAAACAAAACAAAACAAAACAAAAACAAAAACAACTTGATGATTTTTTAGGCACAGGAATCCATCCTCAAGTCTCAAACACAAGCCACAAACTTCAAAGTTGAAGTCAGAAACTACTAAGCACTACAAACAGGTCTGTGCTGTACTGTGTCCCAAAGTGACATGACACTGTGTGCCTCTCCCTACAATAAATAATACCTTCAGAGCAAGGTTTCAATGCTTTTGGTACTCATATTTTAACATTTCTTTTGAAGAACTCATTTAAGAATCTAACGCATAAAAAGAGGATAATGTCATAAATAAAAAGATTTTTTAAATAAATCTGAAAGCAAGAAGATTTCCTATAGCCTGTCCAGAAGTACAGAGCACTGTTTGGCTGGCTGTGTATATATGTATGCTGACTGCATCTTTCTGTCATTCTACGATAGCTTTTTTTAATATGAAGTATTAATGGCAGATTGATGGTGAGAAGTACGGTGCGAGAAGGAAATGTAAAGTACTCACATAGCAACTTCTAGATAAAGCTTATATATTCTGATTACTGGCAGTAAAAAAATCCAAAATCCAAAGACCACATTTTTAGGAACATTGCTTGTACCATGGTAAAGTTTCTCGTTCTTCTTTTTTTAATAACATGTTGATAGCCAGAAAGTATAAAAATATTTACAAAGTAGGTGTTCTTAAAGACTGTAACTAAAAATACACCTTGTTTTGTGATTTTGATTATTCTTAACCAAGGAGTCATCTCATCTTTATTTTTGAAACTTTTACTTTAGTTTATACAACGTTATTCCTGATTTCTCTAGGAGAAAGTTGAATAACATGGAAATAATTGGTTCAGATGTATTCATTTCTCAGGAGTTAAAATAAGTAAGTACATCTACTGAATGCAAACTTTAAAGCATGTTTATACCACATATAAATAATCGATAATTTGGCATTTTATAGTGTGGTTGAATGGTATACATATTTTTGAGAAGATGATGGTTTTTTTATATTGAAGTCACTACTTGAAAATATGCAGCAACAAAATAAACCTTGAATCAGAGGCAAGCTTCAAGAGCTTTGTAATGAGGATGATTTATTTTGATTCTCACTTCTGATTTCTGAGTTGTCACTGCTGTTGTATACTTCAGCCATGCAACTTTGCACAACTGGCAGTGCTGAATATAAACCAAAGCCATATGTTTATGTCCTTTTGCCAAACGACTACAGCAAATAGTTCTATTATTCCCTTAGGTAACCAACATGTGCCAAGTATTTCTATTAGTCTGCTTTACCAAGGCTTTAGAGGGCAGAGTCACAGCTTTATGAAATTAAGGGGCAACTGCTAGCTTTTTAAATTTAGAGAAAAATTATATAGTCTACCATGCTGAAATGCAGCTCAACACAAGCTGATGTGTGATCCTACTTTCCAGAGGCTTTTTTTCCTGGATTTTTATTTTTTATTTATGTCAATGTCTTGTTACTACTTCCTGGGCTACTATGTACTAAATACATTTTTTTAGAAGAAAAAAGTGTCAATATTCACAAAGAAAAAAGTGCTTTGACACTTTGAAATTTTTTACAAATACACCAAAGTTTGTATCCTACCCAACTGATGTGTAGTTAAAAAAAACCTCAATAAGCACTATAAAAAAAAAATCACAAATAATCTATCCCTCACAGATTAAATTTAAGCAGTGCATTATGAAATACATTCTCACTTCTGGAGTCATATAGATTCAAAGATAGTTGTGTTCCTGTCAGTATGTAATGCTAACAGAGTGTAGTTCTGAAACTTAAAAACTAGATTTTCTAGTATTTACAAAGATGTATAACTTTTTCAATTGTTCAATATTGTTATACCTGACTGTTGATGGCTACTGTTCTTAAAACAGCAGATGCTATACGAGAAAAACAGTCCTAGTACACGAGACACTACACATGAAACCACATAGTATTCTAGTACCAATATAGAGGAATATTTTGACTCAAATTAATTTTTGTAAATAAATTATCCCACCTTTGCGTGTTTCTGGGTGAAAATATATGCAGATTCCAAAGGACCAAATTCGTCACTCAGCCCAAGATGCCTTGCCTGATTTAACAGATAATCCTGAAATTCATTCTCTGAAAAACAAAACAACAAAAGAAAAGCAAAAGCCAGCTATACTAAATAAAATGTAGATGAAACAGGACACTCTTTAAATCAAATGGGCAAATAATCCAGGTGCATTGTTTTCTTGTGTAGTTTTTCAAAGATGTGATATACAGGCTTCAATGATGCTTTTAAAAGGCAGAAAGAATAGCAATTTTTCTTTTGTGTTCATACTTTCTTTATATTGTTAATGCTCTTTCCGATAGCTTATGAAATAGACCTGCTCTAAGAAAAGTTTCTCTTCTTGCACAGACAAAAATCCACAGTTTCTATGTGTAGAAATCCTTAGTCAAATGTTTTTACTGCATTAGAACCCCTTTGACTGAGTAGGATGGTTCAGTACATGATGTGAAATAAATGAGAAGCATTCTAAAATATTTCAATAGTAGCAGAAAACCCCTCAGGTTTTTTTTTCCTGATTTTGAATATCAAAGTTTAAAGTTTGGCAGACTGGTAGTGTTCTTACAATAAGCAAACTGAAGGAAATCCTTGACATTTCTCCATGCTCAGTTTTTATTCCTTTCTGTGAGGAATCTCCCTCTAAATCAACAGTAACAGCAAGGGAAGAAGAGCTGCAGAAGTTTTTATCTGAGTGTACAATACTGAGGGCCTTGTATTCAGAAATAATGAATACCCAAACCCTTTGAACACTTAAAGTTGTAGGCTCTTGCAACCTGAAAAATATGGCTGTAAGCAGTTATTATGGGAAGGCTTTATTTTGGCATCACTCCTGCCACTAGTGACCAAAATATAAAAATTTTACTATCACTTGCAACTTCATAGGTCCTTTTCAAATAGTATCCAGTGTATTTAGGAAAATAGATCTGTTCATTCAACATATTCCAATTATGGCAAAGTTTACAGATAAACTTTTGGAACTTGAAAGTGAAACTTTAAGTATTCATTTAATGATATCTGATGAAGTTTTGTCAGTAAAATTTATAATGTTACATTTCTGAACTTGGAAAGGCTCATTCTAAACAGATTCTCTGGGAAGCTAGAGTTCATTGAGTGACTAATTTCTGCTTGAGTCCCAATAGATAGAATATTAGTTGCATCCCATCAATAACTTTTAATTAAAATAAATACGCTTTTATCAAATAGCAAAACAGACAACAGATGCAGGATGATAAAGAAGGGAGAAAACCCAGAACAAAACAGCCCAATACTGAAAAGATTTTTTAAGCCATTTTCTAGCCAATATGTTGCTGGAAAAAGATGTTGTTTATCCTCAAAGGCCTCTTTCCCTGTTATTCTAGTTCAACATCCATGAAAAAAACCAAGAGGAGTCTTAAAGCTTTCTACCTGCCTCTTCCTCTTTGTTCAAAACACACTAACCTAGAACAAAAGATCCCTGAGAATAACTACAATGGTGAACAAAGCTCGCTTTAAAGCCTAAAACTTAGCAGCTTTTTGTCTAAAATCCTATCATGTTATGTATTTATTAGCATTATATTTTTCATTTATTTTCTCAAAGATTGCCAATAAAGAACCAAATCACATAAGGGAGTAGCTGTAAACCCTTTGAGTTCCCTAATGTCAAACTCATTAGCATCCGAATAACCACACAGCAGCACATCATCTGCACAATTGCAATTTTTTACTACTTTTAATAGCGTTTCTCAAAGGGCTCATTTTCAACTTTCTTCAGTGGTTAGTTGGTTCTCTGGGGAAAAGGAGCTTCCTGACGCTCACAGCTTCCACTCAACAACCAGGCCGTTTGCTGTCAGAAGCATCAGCCCTCTGCCCTAACCCCATCTGCTGTCTCTCTCATCCTAAGGGACCGAGAGTTAAGACACCACAGCTGAGATCCACTTGGAAAAGTGCACAAAGGAGAGGAAAATATACAAAACTTTTTGCATTTAACTTTACATAATAAGCTAATACATTGAAAATTCTCCTTTTAAGAAGAGGAGTCTGGGCTGGGTCAGGGCTGGGGGGCAGGTTTTAAAATTGTACTGGAAAACTACATGCAACAGTGCCATTTGCTATTTTACTCCCATCTGCCCCTCATGCAACATCATCAGCTATCTTTGTAAAGCAGAGTGTGCTACAGTAGGACAAAAGCAAGACCTTATATAAAGCACAAAACCCCAACCCCTCTTGTTGTTGTTGTTTAATCGCAACAGAAGTTACTGGTTAGTAAGTTTAAATGTGCTATTTTCTATTTCTTTCACATAACAGGGTGCTGGCTGCCATACAGCTGATTCGTGGGTGAGTACCCACATTTGAAGATACAGTGTTTCATAAAAAGTCTAATGCAATGTCATGCATTTGTCATGTTATAAACAGGTTGTGTAGGATTATGCTGTGTCATGGGATGTGACGTATCCCTAATGGAATATAAACTATGCATCACCTGTGTCCACACTCCAAGAAGCAACTTACATTTCAAATATAAGTGCTGGGATCTCATACTTCAGTTAGCAAACAAGAGTTAGTGTTGATTTCACAGTAACATCAACATCTTATACAGTAAGCTATTGAGAAACACTTTATTTTAGTATATTTCATGAATTATAAAATTAATCATTGGCCAAATTTTGAGTTATTGCAAGAAGTGCAGATAAAAGTCTGCAATGCCAACTGGAAAAGGTAAGATCTCAGCATCAAGAGCCCATAAAGAACATGTGTCTAGGTTATTGGTGACTTTGATGATAAGATTGTTGTTGATGGAAATCAGGTAGAACTCACTTACTTATTTGTCAGCCAAGGTTCTTTGGTGGGATCACTCCCCTTAAGTCCACACATATCTTCATTTGGCCCAATCCATTAATAGGTTGCATTAACTCATTTGTCTGTTTTAGTAAAGAATTCAAAAGGATTTACAGATGGCAAATTATGTCTACACTTCAACTCCCTATGTGTCTGAACAGAATTTTTTAATCCTGAAGGTGAAGTTTGCCTGCCTACAAAGAAAACCTGCACTGTTTTCAACCAGCACCTCAAGTCAACTGAATAATAAACTTTACAAACCCACAAAGACAGAATAAATGAGTTGCTTGATTTGACAGTGTAATGGTTCAGTGAAGTCACCTGGAACCTTTGCAATTCATTCTTTGGTTTATAGCCATTTCCAGTGTAACATGATTTTGTACTGACTCTGAAGTGCCATCCTACTGAGATCCATGAGTCATACCAGGATACTGATGTGAATCACCGTTTGGGCCCTGATCCTCAACATCAGATGTGTGTGACAAATCCCTTCAAGCAACCATTCTTGTCTATGGGTGTCTACAGGTGAAAGTCCACTCATTCAGGTCAGATTATTAGAGTTCCTGAGGATTTAATAATGAGAAAAGACATATTCTACAGTCAAAAATTATCTCACCAGAAGTCTGAGGTTGTTTTCTCTGTTAGAATTGCAGTACACAAAGCTGTACTACACTGTAAAAGACCCCAACAACTTTTTTTGAGCATAATGGATATCATTTCCAATACATTAATTTGATTTTCTTTCATTTACCACACCACTAGTTGATGTATTACAAACATGAAAATGAATGATCACACCAGTTTGTGATTTGCCAACTCAGAATGGAAGTGATAGCTAAGGAAACAAAATCCAATGTGCTTACCATTATGATCCCTGTATATTTTTTGTGTTTCTACAGTGACAGTGATTTCTCCTTCTCAAGATAAAATAATGCAACATATTTAGTGTTTGAGAAAAAAATATGTGAAAGCAAAAGATTCCATTACAAATCAATGAAGATATATTGAGCTCTTCACTGCAGTCCAATCTTTATCCTGCACAGGCTGAAGTACGTAACTTAATATGTAAAGTTCTGCACAAATTTATGGGTCACCTCAGTGAGATCCTTAAGTGCACGTCTAATGTTCACCACATGAGTAAAGAAATGAATTTCATTTGGCCTTCTGATACTTCGCTTTAACACCCTCACTGCAGTACACATGGGCACTCTTGGAAATCTGAAGGATTCTACTTGGAAACATCATTTTTGTATAATTTGGGCTTCAAAAAGGAATTTCTTTGGGGCAGAGTACTCATCTTTGCACTTCAATTAAGTGCAGAGTACACATGAAACAGAACTATTGCTGCTTCAACTATTGTGTTTTCTTTCCCAACTATAAGGCTAAACTTTATCTTACTTAGTTCTACCCTGAGATGAACAGGAGGTCATGTTACCAGTGCAAGGCAGCCTGGTAACACAGGCAGTTGTCCTTCCACTACCTGTAAAAACACATCCTTGGCACTCATCCTCTCTTTTAAACATGGCAGTAATTCCAATGCCATGTGCAAGATCATATTTTGCCTAGCAGAAGGGTTTAACTTTCACCTGATTTAAGCAACAAACTATCCCTTAAAGATGCCTGAGGCTTTGCTGTAATTAACATAACTGCATTTAGATGCTATTCATGACCAATAATTCCAACACCTTGTGAAAAAAAAAAAAGAAGAAGAAAAAAAAAAGGTTGCATGCTGTAAACATTATAAACATATTCAAATAAGCTTAACACAATCTGCCATGCTTATTTCTGCCTAGATCATGGACCAGCGAAATGGTTAATGCAAATGGATTTATAATTTGCTTTGGGGGGCCAGTTTCTTCTCCTTATTTATTAGCCCAGCTGATGGGGCAGATTTGATGAGGCACTTCTGGAATAATTGAGTCATCACACAAAGAAGGCTGCTAGCATTCAGAGTGGTTTTATCAGCAGCAAGCAGGCCTGATTACTGACAATTACACTCTGATCCGGTGATGGAGGAGAAAGAGCCAACGAGTGGGAAATGTCCGTGTTTCTATCCAGGAATAATTTCTACATTCATTTTACATGCTAAGTGTTTCCTATCTCTGCATAATAAACTGTAAACAGGAATAGATGGCACAATGTCCCTTAATATTTCCTGGTAATGAAGACACAAATGTACAGTGAGTGCTGATAAATATAGATGAAACATAAGCTATTCTCTGAGTCTGTATTGTTACCTTTAAAATAAATGCATTTTGGTGGTAAAAGCATAATCATAGCTAATGCAAAAAAATGACAGAAGATTGAAGCTGTCCTTGTAACTACACAGAAACTTTGTAAAAGTCCTGTTAATCACTGCTGCTCTAGAGGTTCATAAGCTGAAGGTGATATACTGGAAAGAATATCATTTTGTTTCTCAATAGTCAACTATGTAAGAACTCCTTTGCTTTGACACAGTAAAGGAGAGCAACAGCAGTGACCTCCATTAACACTTCAGGGATAGAGCACATCTCAATGCTAAACTGAAAAACAATGAAGCTGGTCCTAGAAGACATCTTCACTATGATAAATTCTCATTTCCCTCTCATCAACCTTAAGATAGTGTTTATAATGAATAATAGAGCTAGACCATAGATTTCGTGAGTTGTGTTTAGCAATGTATTATTGCCTTTAGGACATTATTTTTTTTAGCAACCAGGATGCTGTAAAATGTCAGTTATTAACAAAATGCTGAAAGCAGAACTTTGGAAAAATCTGTTTCTTCTCTGACTCAGGAAAAAAACATGGAAACAGACATACTGAAGAGTTTAAATGTAATTTTGTGTTTGTTGATGGGCAATTACAGATTTCAGCTGGAAATGTTAATGCCCTAGTCTAGGGAGAGTTTTTCTTTTTTAGAGTTGATCAGGCATGAAACTGAATAATAAACTTCTGCATGCTTGTTTATTCCTTTGCCTCTTTTTAAACTAATTCATAGCTTCAAAAGAACTAAAAGTTATTCTCTGTTCTCCTGCCGTAAATATGGTAACTATGTTTCATTAAAGTAGCCACTTAACTTCAAGGCTTGTGTTACAATGATATGCATTATTTTGAGTAAAACCACACCATAACAACCTCATGATTTCAGAGCAATTTTAAAAGAAAGTTCAAAGAGCATGTGTTATTGACTCTGGAACACAAGGTTTGTTTTCTTTTAAAACATGTTTACTCTTTTTCAGCCTGGATGACTTTCCCTGCATAGAGTCGTCTCTGTTGTAAGGTTCTGTGTGGGGGAATCACTACTGACTTCAGCAAAAGATGACCATGCTCTGCTCATCGAAAGGGGTGCTTAGTAGTTGCAGGATTGAGGCCAGTGGGAGATGCTTGAGCACACAGATCAGTATGACTAAGAGCAGCAAAATTGTGTTGGTTTAATTACTCTGTTATAGCCTCCTTCAACATCACAAGATTCTGGTCTGGTTCTGGTGTTGCTACATGCCTGCTGTTTAGCCACCACTGTTACAGTCCTTGTGCCGTACATGGTTTCCAGCAAGCTAGTTAGGAACCGATGAGTTTGAAGGGCAATTTTATGGGGATGCTGTTATGGTTACATTTAACCTCTGCAGAAGTGCTGGAACTGATTAGGTTCAGTAAAAGTGCTCACTCCTCAAATACTTACAGGCTTAATCTAGGTTACTATATTCCTTCCCTGTGTTCCAGCCAAATTTTTGGGGGCTGATTTAATAGCCAGAATGAGGACATTGCAATTCTTACGCTGGACAAAACCCATGGCTAATTAGCTCATTGAACATTCTCTGACATGGAGTCAAAAGGAACAATGAACATAAAAATACAAACTATTTTTATAAAAAGAAATATAACTACCATTCTGCTATCCTATGCATTCATCTTCCCCTCTCTGAATGCCAAGCTCTCTTCATTAAGCATGACAGACATGCCCCAAGAAAGGGAAAGTCACACAAAGGGAAGAAGTGTGCCTTCCCTCAACATGCAAATCACATATGTTCATTAGCTTCAAGAGTGCCATGTGAAGTACAGTCTGCCACCATCTAAAAGACTTGTAATGACCCTAACTGCTAAAGATAATGGGGCTTGCTTGCGCTACTGCACTGCCCTGAAGATCCTGGGAACATGCTGAAGAGCACAGGAAAAAATAAAACAAGAACAAAAAATACACCTTGAAAATCAATGTCATAAAGGATACGCAAAAAAAATGACTAATATTTGTCAGATACCAAAATGTGCATGTAAAATGTTCACTGGGACAGACTTCTTATCTGAAAAGGTTTCACTCAGCAAATGTTTGGGTCAGGTGTGTGGAGCAAGGAAAAGGGTGTTCAGTCTGTTTAAAGTTATGTTAAGAGGTCAGTGACACCAGGCATGGCTGTTTACATTCCCTTTTTGGAGCCTTTTATGATTCTAGAGTGGGGCGAAGGTTATTTCCTAAAATGGCACCTGTCTTCTGCCATAGACATATACAGAAGGCATTGTGATTGAGCAAATAGTTGGAAAAAAGGGATTCTGGAACTCTCTTCCTGCCTCTGCCACTGATCTATTCTTTGACCTTCAGCAAGTCTCTTCACCTTTCAGCTAAATAAGGATAACGACATAGAGTTCTGTGAAGTGCTTTTGTGCATTTCTAACCATGTTTTAAGATGGTGAATATTATTTTCACCCTCAGGCATTCATCAATTTAATAGCCTGCTCGTGTTGTTACTTCCTCTGAAACTCAACCAGATACTTCAAGAGTATGCTATTACTTGGGATTTCCAAGAAAAAAAAGTTTCCTTTTTAGTTTCAAGCTTTTTTAGTAAAAAAAACCCAAACCCTGAACAAATAGAAAAGGACACTTCTGAGAAGAATGAGTACTAACTAATGCATGATGAATGGCAAAATAATTTAAAACACATTTATGTTCTCTCCTAGCATATTAGGCAATCCAGAGGTAACTGTACTCTTGGCATGCCAGGTCTTTATCTTAAAAATCTGTTTCACTTGTTTTCCTATGAAGAGAAACATTCTCCTAGGAAATATCTTTAACTGTTTTACTTTGAAAGTTTCTGCTCTCAGTGTTGAAAATGTCAATAAAGTGTGTATATCTATCTATCTGTCTATATGTTTGTGGTAACATTAAGTTCAAATATTGTACCCAGCAAGCACTGTATTTAATTTAAAAGTAACTGAAAGAGAAAAGTTTATTTCAGTGTGAGCATATTAGATGTGTGGTAAGAAAACGCCCACCGTACCACTAAACAATAACACTACAGAAACATACCTTTGTAATGTTATTTTATATTGGTAAATAATAGTAATCTATTATTCATCCTATTGCAGCAAATTTGACTTGAGCAAGATGAAAAAAGCCTTCCTATGGCGAGATGTCTTACAAACTTCATCACTTTAAACACAGTTTTCTTTCAGGCTCCCTAGTGTAAGCCTGGCTCCATTGAAAACAACCAGAACACTCTCGTGGACCTCAATAATACATGTTATTTGCATGTGGAAGCAGTCACATACACTTGATACTAATCACACAGGTATACAAAGATACAGTCCTGGTCAGATGATCTTACAAAGTAAGGTGATTAGAAAGGATTTTGGATATGACAGCTGTAAATAATAAAGAGCAGTTTAGAAATTCTGATAGCACATCAATGAAATTTTGCTATTTTATTTGATAGTCATGTCATTCTTGATAAGTAGGCCTATATCAGATGTCTGAATATATATGGAATAGTCTAGTTTGTTGTTTGGATGTCACATTAATTCATGGGTTCTGCCTCTTCTGTTTACACCTCAAATGCCAATACATGTACAGGAAAAGGGGTGGGCTGCGAGGTGGCTCTTGTGCTCAGGACGTAATCATTTTTTTTTCATATGTTGTGCTCACCGACCCTAGGAGACAGATTTTTGTTTTCTTTTAAAGAAGTCTGCATCATTTTGCATCAGAACTATGTCCTGATACAAGAAGTAGTAGCTGTGACTTTTAAATAATCAGCCTCACTAAAGGCACCATTATGGCAATCAACAATGTTCTACCTTAAATCATTTTGACAATGCATTCTCTGTACTGCCCATAGACTTGGAGGGTGTCCTCAAAACATTCAAAGCTGGGACAATATTCATGGTTAAGAAAAGTCCAGAAGCAGCCAAACAGGTGTGTACTTCTCTCAGAAAAGGCCTTTTTAGATAGAAGACCTTTTGTACACTAGTTCTATCCTAGGCCCCTTTTAGGGGCCACACCTGAGAGAGAAAGTGAATTATCAATGACATTTTTTTAAAGAATCAGTGGTTTAACACTAATTTCTAATCAGATCCTACAGAAAGGAACAGCTCGCATGGCAGCTGTACTTTTCCCAGGGTTAATTACCTTTCACTGCTCTCTACTAATGAGTCAGCTGTTCCTGTCATCACACAACTACACTGTGTTCATCTGTAGCTCTAGCTGTGGACAAACACAGTAGCTAGAGCCCTGTTTACATATTGGTGAGGTTTGTTGTGCAAAGAATTTGCAAAGCAGTTTTTAAAAAAAATATGTAAAACTCCCATGCCTCTTCATGGAAACAACTGTACTTTTCAGGCCAACATCATGTTCTGAAGGTTACTGAATTAATCAACAGGAGTAGAAATCTAAGGACATGAAAACTAATAATAATTCTCTTTTTTTTTGTAATATTGCATAATAGTTTATATAAGGAAGATTAGATCCATCTTACCTGATTGCTGGGTGAGAATATTCATTTATAGCTTGCTGGTCTATGAACTAGAAAACTTCTTTATAATATATTAAGTAGTAGAACAGATAATAGTGCAAAAATAAATGCACTTAAGGAAAGAGTTTGTATTATTTCTTATGGCAAACTCTAATAAGACAATGATTGAAAACTTTCAGTAACCTGCTAATGTTTTTACATAATCCTAGAAGGTACTTCAGTAGCAACTAAATAGAACACATCATTTTCTAGCTGGGGTGAACAGGATGTATGCTTTATAGCCATATAAGATCAAGAGCGATCCTCATACATCACTTTTATATTTCTTCTTTAAGGTCTGTATAAAACTTGGGGATATTTAGAAAGGCTAACTCTAATAACAGGGAGGGGACTGACACCTGGCTTCCTTTTATTGCCAAGAAAGTAAGGGCACGAGCTCCTCCCTGGCAGCGATGAGCACCTACAGTTAATCACTAGTGGTTATGCCAGCTTCCTCGTGGGAAGCTACGAAGACTATGGCTAAAGATGGGCTTTGTGACAGAGCTTCCAAAGCTCAAGTCCTGTTTGGGTCAACAATCAGAAAATGTTCATTTTTCATATAACTGAGGGCAGGACTCTAAGTTGGCACTGTCTCCAAAACATGATTCTATGCTAAAACTGTCTACATGGAGGTTGCCCTGAACTGAGCAGATTTCCTCAGGGTAAGATCTGTAGGTGTTAGAAGAGAAAGTGAATTTTCACCACACACCAAAGGGGCACCACACAGTACGTGTTATGTGAGAATGAGCTCGACTACTCGCAATTGTATCTGCAACAGGCCCATTTATGAAGATACTATTCGAAGCCGAATTCCTTGCTAGCTGTCACATGAGGTAATGGTCATTGACAAATCTAAGGCAGGAATACGGTCATCTGAATATGATGAAGGAGGAAGAAACTTAAGCTTTCCAGGTCCAGGTTAACCTTGCAGGACTGGCAGCTCAAAATATGATAAATTAGCTTTTGAAAATACCAAGGCAAAAGCAGCATGGGATTCCAATGGATCACTTGAATAGTCATCTGGGAAATTAGCAGTACACTTTCCTTTGAACATTACTGTAATGAACCACCTCTTTCTCTCAGGCAACTGAACTTGCACAAGCTGTATTGACAACCTCAGACAATCTGAGTGATGAGAAACTGTGAGCTGTGTGGTTATGGTCTTTTAAAAGGCAGATATTTATTTATTGCTCTATTAGAAGCAATTCTCCTGCTTGGTTTTGGAATTTTATGTGAAAGTGAATTTCCTGAAGGTGCATTAACTGGGCTTAATGATTCACAGAAACCTCTGATCACTCAGGTCAGGCCAGGGAAAACTGTTATTATGTAATGCCCATTTTGTCTCAGATTCTCCCTCTGCTCAAGAGATTATTCCTTCTTCCAACATCTCACTCACTCTTAATATTAAAAAAAAATTCTCAGGGGTAGCACGGGCATTCTCCATCTACTCAAAGGTCTTCACGTGTTACTGGCTTGTCTTCTCCTGGGTTCTTGAGAAGAACATTATGCCTTCTTTATCCACAGGCAGGAAAAATGGGAACAAGTCCTCTCCATTTGGTGAATGGGAAAACCTAACCCCTTGGACTGAGGTTCACCCTTTCCTGAGATGCAGTCTGCTTAAGCTGAACTCTGTCAGTAACAAGGCTTACTAGCTCTCTACTAGAAGTAGACTTCATGCTATACACTGAAGCAGCTGGGATGCTAGGAGACATCTTCTCTAAAGAGCCTAATGGGTTGATGATAGTCCTACTGTGGGGATCCCTCTTGGAGGTTCAGGAAGGAGGACGCACACCAAATAGTGTCTCTGAAAAATTTAGGGCCAAAAATCATATCTTCTGCACTGTGCCCACTTAAAAACTTGACTTCTTCACTTTTAAAATATCATCAATATAGCCATGCAACTTCTAAATTTAAAAGATAGGGATCATCATGCAACTAACAAAGAAATACCAAAACCCCATGAATAAATAGGGAAGCAAGCTGTATGACCTGAAGGGTATCCACAATGCTGAACTTGCTGTTTGAAGGCTGTCAATCACTGATTGAAAGCAACTTGCACTTCTTCCATATTACAGTATTATTCCCTGTGATCCCAAAATAGTAGCACATTATTCACATTAATAACAAAAATAAGTGGTATTATTAATGTTGTTGCTATAAATAACATTGGGCCCAAAGCATTCAGGGCTAAAGCTATTTATTCTCTCACACTATTCAAAATGAGTAAGGGATATTTAAGAAGACATTTTCTAATGACAGGCACTAAAATGTTGGTTGTGGGGAAGAAAACTCTGAGAATATTATATGTGAGCAGGTTGAGCTTTTCAGGATAGATGTTAAATCAGTCTGAAGTGTTATGTTTATTGAACTGGTGTCAATTTATACCATAATGAACTTCATATGCCCACAATTTTGGCCATGATTTTCATTGACTTTGAATCTCATCTGTGGAAGTGCTACTGGAGATATATAGATACTAACCCTTTGTAAAACTCATTGTTACAAAATTAGACCAAGCTAAGCATAATCTTATGGCAGAGTTTACTACTGTGGTTACCCTCCCCTCAGCAAAAAGGTATGAAAAGGCAAAGGACTGTCAGACACCCAGCTATGGCTCCCTGCTTCCAAGGCCAACCTGCGCCTCCCATGGTATAGATTAGGGTAGTGTATAGCTACATGCTGTACTACAGGAACCATTCACTACATCAGGGTTAGCATAGCTTAGTGGAGCTCCATCCAGCTCCGATCCCTGAGGAAATTCTGAGTTGCCCACTTAGAAATACAATTTAAGCACTTTGCCTCAATCTGAAGAAACTTTGAGAACTTATCCCTAGAGCTTAAAAGGATGAAGATTTGTTTAATAAAAATCACTTCGATGTGCTAAAGCTATGGATATAATAAATAATCCTCTAAAAATCAAAATTTGTGTCATCAGATCTCTTCAAACACAGAAAAAACCCATGAATTCTATGCAAAGTATGCACAGCAACTGAAATTTTGAACTGCAAGCTTGCTTGCAGTTTTTATGATAGCATGAGGAACATTGAACCACTATAATCACCCATAGAAACAGTGCAAAATCGTCATCTAATCTATCCTTCTATTATTTGAAGCTTGAGTTACAGAGTCTTGAAAGCCTGAGGAGAGAGAGAAATCACAGAGACACCGCTAAAAGTGCCTACAGACTCTGAGGAGTGACCAATGGAAGAAAGAAAATGTGGAGCCGAGTCTGGAAATGCTTCTATCAGCAGTGTTTAAAAAATCGAACTGGTTTAATGTAGAAATCTCTCCTGTATTTTAAAATGAATGGATATTGTTAAATCTTTACAGCTTTTTTATTATTATTTTTTAAGAATTAGTTTTGAGAAAATAATTTCTTATTATTTTTTAAGAATTAGTTTTGAGAAAAGAAACCCTTTTCTGAAAGGAAGTATAATGACTCCTAAGAACAAAGAAGGGATTTGCCCCCTTCCCTTTTGTAAATATCACATTTCAGGGGCAAAATTTGGTCCTCTGAGCTGCAAAGCAATATTCAGTTTTGCTATTCTGCTCTCCATTAACATCTGAGCACACACCAAATTTCATCAATGCTGTATATATGCAAGAGGAAACTTTAGGTCCAAGGTATATCACATTATTTATATCACTCTCTTGTATGAAACTGCGAGAAATAGTAAGTTTATGTGGAGACAAGATATAAGAAGACCTCAAGTCCACTTTGTAGGCTGGACAAGAAAGACAGGATTCACCTCCCTAAATTTACATGCCTGAAATGCAGATACGTATTTCTGAGGTAGTAACAGCTGGCTTCCCATAGTCTCTGGGTAGCCTGTAGGCAACCTACAGGTATTTCTGCTGCTGTGTAGATATGTGATACATCCTACTTATTCAATACATCTACTTCAGGGTGAGATGAATTGCATCCAAGAAATTTGTCTTTCTTTCCACTGACTCTAAAGGGAATCTGGATGACTGGCTTAGGTCTAGACACTTCCACTGTGCACACTGACATTTCACCGAAGGATTCCTAACCAAAGAACCTATGGCAATTGCTGAGCAGATTCTTACAGCTTAAATAACATGTACGCTATGTGTCTCTGAGCTCTACTTTAAAATAGGGATGAAAAAGCAAAAGAAATAGAATAGGCAACCATCCTCCGGGAACGAAGGCAGTGCCAGTCCTTGTAGGAAAGAACTGGCAAACAAAACGAAGCTGATGAACAAATAAAAGGCAGCACTAATGGACGGTGTAAATTAAAGAAAAGGAGAGTTAGCCACAGCTTTGATATGAGCAGTGTGGCTTCAGAGACACAGCAGAATCCAGTGTCAAGAAGCAGAGAAAGAAAAAGGTCTGCATGATATGGCAAATATTTCTTCAACTAGATATAGAAACATGAAGACAATGAAGTTCTAAGCACAACGGAGGCAAACTGAACTCTAAGAGTTGGTATGGACGGAAATACCATCTTTTTAATATTTAGATTGGATAATATTTTATGAAGGAATAAAAGTTTTCCTGATAAGTAAATGTGTCACAGGGATTAGTGTCTGATAAATGGGAAGTGTCTCTCAGCTTGAACTATTATTATCTGATACTGAATACGATAGTTTTCTCAAGTCTAATTTTGCTATTTAAGCTTATCTGTCTTCTTCCTTGGTTTACTATGAACTATTGTATACTTGGGAAACCTGAAGTCACCAGTGACAGTAGGTCTGCATTTAATTTTTTTTTTTTTGGTTTGTTTTAACCATACATAATGCCACATACCCTGTTGTATTTGGTGTCTTCTGTTCAGTGCCAAGTTTTCAACAATAAAATTAAAGAAATTAAAATCCAAATTCCTTCTAGTAACTTTTGCTGGCCTTTGGGATCTAACAAGAGCCAGATTTTCAAAAATGAAAATGTTATTGTGCCTACACTGCCTGTCACAAGCATGCCCTTTTTTTCAGAATGTAAGGTGAGTGTTTAGGCAAAGAATTATTGACACAATTATTTGCATGATTTGTGAGTGTCAAGCAGGGCTTTCTCACATACACTCAGTGAAACCTAGTGGTTTTGGTTTTTTTAAATAGCCTTTATGTCTTGTTTTCTTTATTTTGTGCATTTACTCCAAAGAAAAAAAGTCTTGTGAGTAAAATTCATCATATTTAAACAAAAGACTGGCAGCTTAACTAAGTATATGAACAGGGGGAAGGGAGACTTATTTCCTGAGTTTCAACAGATGTCATACTTAATTGGTTGTGAAATAAACCAGAGCTACTCTCGGCCTGTTTCCCTAGTTTCAGCTGTGAAGACACTTTCAAACATGTGCATTTCCCTCCTGCTTGTCATAATGAGGGTGTGGGGTGAGAATCAAACTTCCAAAAGGAGTAAAGCAGCATGCACACTGCACACAGGCCTTCAGATGCACTAATTAAACAGAAGTGAGAGTTGCGTCTTTTGTTCCTGCGAGATACACGTCAATACAGCATTAAGCAAGACAGTTCTGTTGTTGCCTTCTGCTAATGTCAGGAAGTCACTGGACTATCCTATTCTGCACAAAGTTTTTCCACCTTCGTGTATTTTCTCTCTGAAACACCTTTTTTCCTAATTCAGAGCACTGACAATATCCTACAATGGTGAAATGTGATCATTTTTTTATTAAGACAGAGAGAGCATCTCCTAGATATTTTTTTCCCTTGTGGATGTTTTCTGCTAGAAGCAGCAGAGTAACACCACATGTAAGACAAAAACAACAGCAACAAAGATTTAAAAAAAAAAGAGTATAAAATATAAAGTATAAAATAGTTCGGCTAAACATGGTGAAGGACACAAGAAAATGGAGAATGAGACTTCTCATAGGCAAAAAGCCCAAACATTTGTAACTGGCTAACCACCAGTCGATGGTAGGCTAATATAAATAACTGCATGCATTTCAAAAGGACTAGGGCAAAAAATGTTAGATTTATGCCTTATTGTATGTAGCCCTCTAAATTAAAATGCTCTTTTGAGCTTCATGGGAAAAAGTTACATATGTGATAGGTGCTTCTCTGTGAAACTCAGTACAACCAAGTTAAAAAAAAAAAAAATCATGGAGAATAGAGTTTGTTAAAACATTTCAAATAGAAATGTAATGGGAGTTGCGTAAAAAGAAAAATTAAGGCCAAGGTCAAATATGTTTAATTCACCTGTGACAACCAAACTGAACAATATTTGTTCTTTTAGTTTAGACTTGGAACCTAGATCCCAGGAGTGCTAGGAGAGAGCTTTAATCCCTAGAAAAAATTCAAATTCCCAAAGTGCGTGATGGAAACCAGTATAATCCTTCCTGAAGTCAGAAATAAAATACAAAATACTTTCTTTGCTATTAAAACAAGAGCAGTCATCATGATCTTCATTCTTTTAATGATTTCTAGGTCTGACTTTCGGCAGATGACCTCTCTTGTTTGTCCCTACATGTTTTCCAAAATATAAAAGTGAAATAGAGTCCCAAGGGCACTGTACTTGAAAGGTTATGAGAGTTAGAGAATTTTAACCATGCCTGCCAAATCAGCAGATGGCTTGTGATTATAATTATATGCATCAATAAAACGAATAATCTTTACAAAATTTGAATTTCTACTAAAGTAAGGGATTTAGTAAGCAGATGCAACAGAATGCATTTTCTTTAACCCTTTTTGTAGGCAGTACTGTTTCTCACAAAAATAATGGGAAGGCTTTCCTTAAAGTAGCTTGACCATACACTTGAGCCTTAAATACATGTTTCTTTTGACCAAGTGTCAATGTTATTCAGAGTGATTTATGTGTTCCGTTGCACTTTGTTCACTAAATGTCGAATGCTTATATATAGGATGATTCCCATCAGACCCATACTTCAAAATGGTGTTTAATTTTATAAAATGTTAGAGATACAATGAAAATGTCATGTGTACTTAGTCTCTTCCTTTGTATCGTGATGGTCGTTCTTTCTGTTTAGGATTTGGTGACTTTCCATACCTTGTATGGAGGCTGAGTTAACGACATTGTTAGGGAAGAAAATATTTTTTCCCCAAACGTGGGAAATGTACTAAATGTTTTGTGGGGTTTTTTTAACCACAAGAAATTGAATTATCTAAAATAAAATAAATTAATACAAAATCACAACCTTGGATTTCTATGTCCACTGTCCTTATTTTCAAACTTACTTTTGTAACAAGATCTAGATTGTGTGTGTTAGATTGTGTCAAACTTCTGCCTGAAGTAGGAGAAAATCACACAGTAGAAAAATTAAACAGAACAAACAAAAGGCCCCCTAAGCCCAATCTATTTCTGGACCGCATCATAAAAATGCTATTTGAAGACATGATGGAAATATCCTAAAATCTTCTGGTATAGCAAAGAAGAAAAGATTTAAGAACAGTAATAAGTATATTTTCAAAAAAGTCTCTGTTTGGGATACTGTAGCTGCCTGCCTACAGTATTTTAACATTTATTTTATTCCAACATTTAAAAGTGAACTTTTATTTGAAGAAGGTATATGTGTTGGTTTTTTTAACTACCTTAATATCTCTGATGTGAAGAGTGCAAAACAGTGTTTTGATGCTCATTAAAAAGTGGATTTTTACTTCAGAAATGACAGAACTATTACTCTGTATCATGTAAATCCTTCTTAGCATAAGGATTATTGACCTGATAGTCCATAACGGTGCCTTTGGAACCATTACTACTTTGTTGTGCCAATCCAGCTGCTGTACATGTGCTCTAAGTTGGGGGGGGAGGCACTGAAGGTGTCAAATTTTCTCCTGAGATTTAGGGAACTGACCTAGTGACTCTTACTATCACCTGAAGAAACACTGTTATGAAGAAATTGGGATCTCCGATCCTCACATGAAATGATATTTTGGAAAAGTTCTAAAGCTTTTTTTTTTTTTTAATCTAATGCCTCGTGGAGCTGAGTTCAAATACATTTATTTAAAGGAAAAGCTATCTCCTTTTAACCAAAGTTCCTTAGTGGAGGAAAGATTTCACATATGAAGCCAAACCTGAAAAATGAGCTAGCAAATATTACCTGAATCAATTAAGCAAATCAATAAAGTCCTCATCTTCAAAACACTTACACACCTGCTTTACTGTATTGAAGTGAGCCATCGACCTCACCTCAGTGGAATCACTCGTGTACAAATGTTTTTGTAAGCATTCACCTACCCAAGAAGGCAAGCCCTGTTTCCATTATAAAGTAACTTTTGCTGTTATCACCTTTTTTGAACCAGAAATCTGTCATTTAGAAAGGCAAAAGTTGCTAGTATTATTAGAAGTCTTCCACGAACATAAATGAGAGCAATTCTCCTCCAAAGAGATTTTATGTAAGTACTAAAAAAAGTTAAGAGGGAGACAATCTTTTTTATCACTAATTAAACAGTATCTTTAGTCTGAAGTGATTAAAGGTAATTAAAATTCAGAAGCACTGATTCTGCTTATGCAGTTTTTAATAATCCACAACTATGCGCACATAAACTACAGGAAGTGACCCACTCCCAGTTATATATGTATATTTCCAAAATTAATCAGTTAAGTAACAGATAGATTTTGGTCTAGATGCTCCATATAGATATGGATGTAGTAGAATATAAACTTTACTCGGCATGTTATTTGCTATGTTTTATTTTGGAGCGACAGAGCCAGGCCTTCAGGAGGACTGTCTGTGACTGACTTTTGAGATACTTGCTTATCACCAATATCAGATATTTTGGGATTACTGGCTTGAAAATCTACAAGCATGCAAAAAACTGAATTAGAATTATTCAAATCAACTGTGTAATGCCATAAAGTTTTTCAAATCCATATGCACAACTCACACTGTTGTCCCTTAGCACTGTGCACAGAGATATGTGCAGAGGCCTCATATTGGATTGTAAGGTCCAAAAAGTCTATTGAAAAGTGGTTTCTCAAAATCTGGTGTGTTACACAGTTTATCAGGGAGATCAGTCAAACAACATTAATCATTAGAAATGAAGTTTTCTTTGCCTTTCTTCTCACCAAAGAAATCACAGATGAGAAAAAAAAATGAAGCTGTAAAAAACTACTGAAACTTAGTATGACTCAACCTGTCGGATTACAGTAGCAGTATTATTTTTGTAGCACTGCTGCCTGTGCATTACCCCTGTGAAATCACTCTCTACTTTTAGTAGGACAAAGGACAGCTGAACTTATTCATTAATGTGACAAATGCTGAAATATCAAATACATTTTACTCTCATTCACATAGGTATGTAAAAAGCATGATGACTGTGTGATAGGGATATACTCATTTTTAAAAGCTGTGGTGGTGCACCTGAACATGAAATATCCTCAAATCTTACCTGTTAAAATTAACAGAAAACTTAATATTAATTAACAAAGTTCAAAGCAAAACTCTGTTGTAATGGTGTAGCTTACTAAATTGCTGCTGATCTAGCAATTAGGTGTGAATTATAGGACCTAGCTGAGAAAGCAAGCTTGTTTTCTGATGCCTGCATAGATCGTATTTTCTGAGGTAACATAAGGAAAATATGTTGGTGAGATGCACACACCTTAAAAATATGGAAAATAAAATTAAATACAAAATTTTGCTCAAGTCTGTTTACTTCTTCATTAAATTTCCAAAGTTGGAAATGCAAAAGAAGACTTAACTGTTACTTAATATATACTGAGTTTCAGTGAACTGGGATACTATATAGAAGGACATAGTCTTTTGCATATGTACACTTTTCACATAAATATGCACATGCACATTTGTATATATACATACACACACACACACACCTTTGCAAGGAATCATCAAATGCATATGATAAAATATCACATTTTATCTTCATTTCTATAAGCTCTGATGATAATTCTATTGTCCATGCAGTAAAAAGGATGTCCCTGGGTAAGCGGCATATCAAAGTGAACTGACTTCTGTGACCTATGAAGAGTTTTAATTAAGTGAACAGGTTATCCTGACACATCTAAGTACACATATATTGACAAGTGTTTTCCCAAATAAAATAACTCTTCCAAAATAAAACAACCAAAAACCCAACAAAAAAAGAGCTGTAATGCAGGCTGATATATAAAACCCACTTCTTTAACTGTCTGTATTTGAGAAAGCGTTCTTAAAACATATGCTTTTCAGTGGTTTGGGGGGGGGGGAAGTAGCGTTGCTTAATTCACACAGGCATCTTGCAATAATATCATGTCATTTTGAACGTAACATCCCCTGAGCCTCCAAAGTGCAAAGCAGACAGAAACATTTTAGCAATGCAAACAAGACTTTCTGGCAACTTCCTGTTGCCATTTTTCAGCAAAATAAAGGGTCCTGAGACACTAAACTGAAACACTGCTAGAAAAGATTTTATCATTGGTTACACAGGCAGGCACCTGCTATTCTAAGATATCAGCTGAATATTTTGCTGCTGTGCAAAGAAAATAGGTAATGACTCTGTAAGTCTTTTAACAGCAATCTGCAACTCCTCAATTCTGGCTCATGCAAAAGACAACACTGAGAGAGACATCATGGAAAAATCTGTTTTAAAACCCACCCCAAAATTATAGTAACAACTTCATTTATATCTGCATAGTTCTAAAAACTGTACCAGGTATTTAGGGGTGCAAGTAGCTGGCTAGTGGATTGAAATGTGTATACATACATATAACACATTTTCAGCGGATTTTTACAGAGAAGTAAAAAGAAACTTTCTGTCTGTAAAGTTCATCAGACATCGATGTACATCTGAGGCAGTGCTTATTGTGTGGCAGTTCTTACAAAGGTTATTTATTTCATTACACTACAATTGCAATATCCAGTTCACAAAACATACTGTTTCACGTTACTTTCGGAATTCCAGAAACTTTTGTAAGCTGGCGAATCAGACAGAGAGAAAAGGAAACAAACAAACAAGAAACAAACCCAACCTTGACTCCAGAGACATTTTTCTCCCCTTCCTGAAGTGACAAGGGGGGGAAAAATCCCTTCGTTATGACCTACTTGTCTAGAAACGGACTTTCAACCCCATGGTTAGGCTAAGATTTGCTCTACTTTCTCCCTAGGGCATAATTGTCAGACTGACTTACCGTGTGCCTTTTAGCCTTTGTTCTGCCTCTCACGCTGACATCAGGGAAGCAGTGATGTAGAATAAAGCAGGGGTGGGCTAGGTTAGTCCACTGTTTGTGTCGTTGTGTGGTGTGCAGGGACACTCTGTGATACTCTAGTGAGCTGCTAAGCTTTTTTTGTAGGCTTTGTGTCATTTACTTAACGACCAATCTCATTAGCTGCCAGGGTACAATGGGCTGATGCATTTTCTATGTACATACTCTACACAGTGACCCTCAAGGTTGCCGAAGGTCTATTTAATCAGTCAAAATGCTGAATATATTTGCAGTAAATCACTAAAAAAAATACAGGACCACAGAGGTACCTCATGAGGGTTTACTCTTTCCTGGGAGTTATTTGCAGGTAATAAAGTAATAGGAGATGTAGGCAAAAGCAAGGGCAAAGAAGGGAGAAGGGCACTCACTGGGTTTGCACTGGTCACCTTTAATTTAGGGAACCTTGGGGGCCCTGCATATCACTGTGTCTCCGCTTGTTAATTTCTCCATGCAGTTCATGCTTCAGTGTAATCATGTTATCACAATTAAACCCCTTTAAATAAGAAGAGCAGCACTAACAAAATACACAGCCTTTCACACATCGGGGAGGGGATATGTGTGTGTGTGTGTGGGGGGTGATATTTATTTATTAACTTCCTTACTACAGGCAACCTCAGGGCTGGTGTCTTTGCATTTCTAACCTCTCGTCAGTTACAAGGTAAAACCCTTTTAACTCTTATGAAAAATGAAATGCTGAAAAGCCCTATGAATCACGACAGCTGTCCATAAGTAACAGGGAGAGTTCTATTGTCCAACTTGTCCCTGGATAAAATGAATACTTTACAGCAGAGGCTGTTCAGCTTGGCTAAAGAGTATGGGGAGAAGGGGAGGAGGTCACTGGAGATTTCGCACACTAATTTAATCTGGGAAAAGGACAGGCACTGCATCTCACTTGAACAGACTGGCGGCAATCTGGGCTCCCACAGAACTATCTCCTTTTGCCTGTGCTCTATTTATTCCTTATCTCTGTTTACCAACCGCTAGGTCCCTTTCATTCACACCACGAGGCCGTTCTCCTACTATCAGTCAGCAGCTGACACTGTGGAAGAGCCTCAAAGGCAAAAAAAAAGGGATCAAAACTAAACCAAAGCTGTATAAACAATGCAACAGTAGAAGTAAATGCATAAATCCTAATTCTTAACCCAACCCACAGGGTGCGAACAGAACCTTTATAGTAAATCCAACAAACCCACCACAGTGAGCTATGGGCTGCAGAGGAAATTGGAAAAGCCAAATATCATTCATGAAATCACCATCTCAAGCAGAAACATTGAAAATAGGCATTGGCAGATATTTAACTGGTTTCAGAATAACAGGTTCATCAGTCCTGTCTATCCCTCAGCAAGTAATGAGGCACACGTTTACCTGTGTGCCTGGCATAAGGTGAACAAGAACTCTTGCCACTTGACCATCTCACAGTTCAAACGCCTCAGATAACTTTGCACTTGCTGCTTGTCATTTAGATTAAAAGAAGTAGAGGCAACCACTTTTTTTAAAAAAATCTGTGTCTAGAGGTTGTGACAATTTGGATAACTTTATATCTAGAACATAAATGTCAAGTAATTATTGAAGCATTTGTCCCATTCATTTTGCCTTTAAAACTCTGGATATTTCAATATTGCCCTTTCTCAGTCTTTAACTTATATTTTTCCCTCTTACTCTAAGTTTTTAGCACTTATGAAAAGAAAATGGGTGAAGACAGGAAAGAAAAGATGCTTGTGACTCTAATAGAAGAGTAAAAGAAAGTAATACACCCTTCACATTTGGCATTCTGGTTTTGGATTATTACGGTGACTTAACTGTGAATAAGTTAATTTTGTAATTTTAATGGTACCTTATTTTGTGTTCCTAAACTGACTTAATAGGAAAGAACTTGCAAATACTCATAGAAAGACAGCAATATTGTTTCAGTGAAACATTCCAGCTTTTTAAACCTATATAATCTGTAACTCCCAAAGTAGGGGTGTTCCTCCCGGCAGAGGAGTTATGCTTTCAGAATTGTTCTCAACTTCTTGACACATAAAAATACCAGTTAACTGCATATAGTCAATATACTGTCAACTGCCTGATCAAGATCATTATAAAAATAACAAAGAAAATGTTCCTCATTATCAAAGATGATCAACTGGACCTAATTTCAGTTTTGATTTCCACCTATGTGCATTATGAGCAATGAAGTCTTTACTACTTGGATCCTTTTTTCCAAATGAATTAATGAATTAAATTTATCCTTTCACCAGCTGCTAGGCAGCAGATGGAACCATTTCTGAAGCCTTGTTGAATTCAATCCATAAAACTCATTTCCTAGGATTAGCAGTCCAAAGTTTCTTTTAATGTTTATATACCGCTTGGGATTTTGAATTTCATGATGTTAAACTTTCAATTTAACTATTTTTTTCATTTCATATCAAACAAATATGATCGTTTGGATTTCTATAGCTTTGTAACCACACATTTCAGGTCACATAAGGACAAGAATTCATTTCAAAAGCAATCAAGTAATGCAAGATTGGGATCTGGGGTTTTTTTGTTTGTTTGTTTTGTTTACATTGCACCACTACCATAGAAACCATTTGTATTGTACTCAAAGACTGATTTAGACTGGAAAAGTTTTATTCTCTGTAACTTTGACAAAAACCTTCGCATAAAAATTTAGTTTTGATAAGCAATTTTTTAAAGTTATTGTGATCTGAGGGTGTATTTGCTATTCACAGAAACATGACATGATCCTGAAATAAGTTTTTCATACACTTTTTTTTTATAGTTAACTTTGATATAAGATTTATCTAGTGTTGAGGAAAAAAATAATCAGTAGCAAATGGTGGCAGTTTTGTGAACACTTCAGTAAACAATTTTTTCTGTACAGTAACAGGAAATATTAATCAGCTGCAGTACCCTGGACAGCTCCTTTTCTTTCATTTTCGGTTTTCTTACCTCTGCTACACACCTTTGAAACAATAACCAGAGATCAGGGGACTTTAACTGTAATTTCATTCACAAAGGTCCCTATTTATCGATCTTTGAATGAACTAAATTCGAATTTAACCAAAGTTTCAACTCACCAGAAACCTACAAAAGAAAAAGCAAAATAAAAATACACTCTCTCTTGCTCAGCTTTCAAAGACATCTTCTATGAAAAGTCTCAAGAATAAAACCTCACGATGTCAAAGTCTTCCTGTTATTCAACAAAGTAAATAAAACTAAAAAAAAAAAGTGATTCGTTGTTGTGTATAACAGTGATTTCCGCTAATTTGGCACAAGAAATCTATATTAATCTAATAATGCAGTAAGCCAAGAAGGCCACATAATAATAATTACCATTGAGTAATTGAATATTTAGAAGGAGGAGGAAAAAAAGGAAGACTGGTAATCTTAGCCTGCAGGCATGAAAGTACTATAATACGCAGATGATATTTACAAGTCAAAATAAAATGCTCCAAACTGGGAAGTTAAGAAGCAAAGCCTATATTTAGAAATTCCTCATTCCGAATCTGGATTATCTGTTAGCTACCTTATAGCAGAAGTATATTATTGTCTCAGAGAAAGTTTTCATCACAAATGCTGTATTTTTCCCCAAGAATTACAAAACCATTGCACAGCCAAACCAAAGAAGACACATCTATGCAATTAACTTAACTAATTTAATTGACAAAAGAGATAATAAATGGTCATTTTGAATCCTAAAAAGATCCTTAACTGGCAAAGTTCACCCCATAGAGTTTAAGGATAAAATCTGGGATTTATGCTTCTATAATCAATTAAATGAAAAATTCACAGCACCTTGCAGAAGATTGTCTTCCTATTTACATATGAAGGAAGACAAACATCTGAACTAAGTGCTTTGTTAAAGACAAAAGAAAGTCAGAGAGAGAGAGAGAGAGAGAGCTACTGCTGATCAGAGTGTTAAACAGACTTTTCCTAGCATCAAATCCTATTTCATAAAAATCATCCTCCTGCAAAATGTTGTCCCAGAAGGTCCATTTCATTCTTCAACCTTGCCTGATATTACTGTCATTTAACTTTCTAAAGCTTTTCCTGACACAGACATTCATTCTAAAGTACAGTATTCGCTTTTTTAATCAGAAGCTCTCAATTCACTCTCTGAATCCCAAATAATTTAAAGGACTGAAATGTCACGCTTTGAAAGACCCTTTTTCACTTAGAGTAGTGCTATTAACTATATTGATCAACAATCTTCATTTTAAAAACATTATGCATTATTTTAAAGCAGTATAAAACATCATGAGAAAGCTCTTTGGTGTGTAACACATAACTGCAAGTGAACCTGCATCTATCGAACAGTTCCTACAAATACACTGGTCCCACTCTCTCCCTCTCCCGTCTCGTTTTTTTCCCCCCTCTTTTTTTCAATGGTAGTATTTAAGTTCAGTAACTTTTCAAAATGAGAGGAAAAGTGTCCTTGTGATCATTTCCTCAAATTAAATAGCTAGAGCTGCAAATTTGCACAATTCTAAAATGTATATGAACAAAGGCTTTACTGAGGCAGTATAAATGCAATTACACCATGACATTTTATTCAGAAAGCTTTCTCAAAGCAGTTACAAGTAGCTATTTTTTAAATGAGGCCCAAAATAGCATTTAAGATAATGACCAAGCATACATTGTGGAAGAAACAGCATTAGTGTCATTTAAACAAAAAGAAAAGTTTGCAGAGAGCATTTTAAACATGAATTAAAAACCCTCAAACTTATTAATACAAAACTCTTAAGCTTTCAACATTGCTATATGGACAGGATTTTTTTCTTTTTGCAAAATAAGAGCACAAACAATAGAAAAGACAGAAAGTTACTAATAGTACAAGTTGCTTAAACATCAATGGGTTCAGAATAGTGTGAAAAAGTTGTTAAACTTACTTTATTTTTGTTTCCAAAACTTATATGTTTCTCCTCCCTTGTGTGCTGAAGTGTGCACTAAAGCTGTGTCTTTGAAAGGTAGTTCCCATGATATGACATCCAGTGCCTTTGACTGCCTAGAGATAAGCACCTGCGTTTGTGTCCCCTCTTTACGTCACACCTCCCTATTCAAACCTTCTCAATATGATTCACATTTGCACATCAACAGCCTCATGCGCATACACAGATTTTTTTCGGCTCTGGGCCCAAAACTTTCACTTTAATTTTCATCACATGATTGCTGTGGCATATGTCCTTCCAAACCTCCCATATATCAGTCATCATGCAAATGAGATGGAATATCACTCCTCTGCAGCAGATGGCCAGGGATGATAACAATGGCTCAACAGAGGAGATTCAATGTCCCTGACTTTATCGCCACGGCAACAACAACCTAAAATATATGTAATGGAAGTGGTGCTTATTAATTTTGCAGGCTCGAGTGTTCTGATTTTGTGAGTGAATGGGCTGAGTTAAAAAGGGGGCTGTGTCCTCCTGCCTCTAGAAGACTATCTATAAAAGCCAGGGACCTGGAAATTATTTTCAGTGACTAAGAAGGCAACAGCCTAGCAATTATTTGAGTAATTAGGTGTAATTCCTCCCTGTAGGCCTTGTACCCTCCTGTGCTTGTTTCACAGAAGCTCGCGAATTAGACAGGCACAGATACTGAAAAGAAAAGTGCCTCAAGATATAGCAGGAGAGCTTGCAGGAACTAAGCTTCAGTGATATGACACTTGGCCTCCACCAGGCTTGGTAAACACAAGCCCCAAGCCATAAGTAAATAGAGGCCCCACTCCACAAACACAGACCAATTAAAATTACAAAGGCAGCCACACTTCTGGGTGGGGCTGGGGGAAGCTTTATTCTGCCATGGTCTCACTGTGAGTTGCACACATAATGGTCTCTTAGTTCAGAGCACCAAGTACTGTATTTCCATTGCTATCTGTCACTATCAAACCCAAGCAGAAGGCTCTCTTCAGGCTGTGAATTTCTCCCTGGGGATTTATCATGTGCCTTTAAGGAAATGTTTCAAAGTGAATTTTCCGTGTGTCGTCTTCTAAATGTAAACCAGAGAGAAGAAATAAATGCAGCAATTTGCTATTTATCTTCAACAGATTAACAGGAAGGAGTGGGGATCACCATTTTACCTCTGAGCAAACAAAATATCCAAAGCCTCTCTTCACCCTGTTCATGCCACAACTTTCACGTCCTTTAATATTTTGAGCATGTGAGTAACCGTTTGATTCCTCAGAAATAAAGTTCAGCTATGAACTGTATGTTTAACTAAGAAACTGTATGTACAGGAACTGTAAGTCTTTTGTTCTTTTCCCCAGGGGAGACCTTAGAAAAATGGAGAATCCTTTGTCTCCCTCTGCAGTAGAGGGGAGGATATTTAAGTAAAACTGACAAAACACTCTGGGAAGTGGTGCGTCCATCATGTGCTAGAGATTTAGCGTAGAACTGGACCAAGGAAGCTTGCTACCTCTCATACAAGAGTATTCCTCAAAACTGATGAGACTGCTGAAAGTAATTTTCAATCCTCTCCTTGGAGCCCACACACTTTGAATGCAAGTGGTGTGTAAATTTGAGGCCAGAGAGGACACATCAAGTGGCATTACATCCCCCTGGAGGAAAATCAGGATGGTGAGACAACACTTGAAGCAAGTGAGAGGAAACTCCAGAGGCAGTGCTGGGCCTGTGGATCCTCCTCCTGTTTTGGCAGGCCTCAACAACACCTCGGCATTGCTCGTGTTCTGTATTAGTGTTTCCAGTCATCAATTTTTACTAAAGTAAAGCTTCTGTCTAAAAAAAATGCAGGCACATTTCTGTTGTGCACCAATATTGTAAACTTCCAGAACTATTATTTATTTTTCATGTGCCTGTATAGTGCCCAGCACTCTCACCTTCTGACCTAGTAACAGATGCTACCAGAATACAAATGTTCAGTACTGAATGATCTTTCCTTTTCCACTATGAAAAAATCTTCTGAATGTGAAAATAACGTATGGCTGGTTTAACCAAGTAAAAACCAGAAGTGTTTCTTTTCCGTCTTTAGTATTGCCAACTACTTTTTACCTACCAACAGAAGTAGTTGAAATACAAACAAGTGTAAAGTAAAGCTTATTGTTCATCCTTACCTCATACTGTGGTGTGGCATTTGCAATTACATTTTCCAGATATAATGTTACTGATGAGTTTTATTTTCCTGTTTCAGAAAAGCTCAGCTGAAATGCAAACCTGGACTTTTATTTTTGTGGGTTTTAGTGTGTGTGTATGTGTGTGCAATAGGATTCTAGAACTGTATATGTCCATGTTCTTTACTTCTGTACATTTCATTCTGCACTCTGCCAGTCTGGGAATAACTCATGAATGTCGCTGTTACGGTGAGCTGAAGAGATAAGTGTGGTCCAAGCCTATACAAAGCTCTGAAGCTCCTTGTAGTGGATCTGTAGTTGGACAGAAAGCCAATACACAGAGTACTATAGGAATGATGTTTTTCTGACAGCTTGTGTTATTTATGGGACTGGCCACTGTCTTCTGAACCAGATGGAGCTTTTTTCCTAGTCTTTTTTTTTTTTTTTTTTTTGAGATCTGCTGTGCATGGCCCTAATTGATCATGGACTGAGACTGGCATTTAGGTCACTGTCTTTATATTTTCCACTGTTAAGTATAGTCCTGGGTTGTGAACTGTCTCATTTATCTTAAAGGTACAGCTCATTTAACAAACCTAGTTGGATCCTTTCACATCATGGGAAGAACATGGGATGAAGGAATGAGTAAAATTTGTAGATACAGATTATCTTTCCCTGTCTGATTCTTATCTATATGGTTGTAGTGCCATGCACATTAAAACCTGCTTGCTGAAAAAAGGGTTTGGAAGGTATTTCTTACATTCCACTAAGACACATAAGCAAGAAAAAAGAAAAATCTTTGTCATTAAATCAGTCCTAAGTTCAGATTTAACACAACTTAGCTTTTTGCATTGTTTACATTCCAGTAAGAAATGACAAACTGGCAAAGTTTGGAATGTTTGTGTTGAGAATTCATTTAAAAAAAAGCAAAATATGAAGTTAGGATGCAAGTGCTTCAAAGTTAGCAAAACTAAGTTGCAACAGTCATCTTATTTTAGCCCTCTACACAATAGGAGGTTCAAAGTTTACAAGAATAACAAGGCAAGGATAAAGAAAGGGTTAAATTATCCCTCAAACTGTTACTTAGCAAAAAATGAAATCTAATAGTAGAGTGATGACTTGTTGCAGAAACACAAATGAAATAAATGTACACGGCAATATGCAGTAGCTACCATTCAGACTTAGAGTGGTAAGAATTTGTGCGGGTCTAATATGAATGCTCAGGTACAAGACTTTATTTATAGTCTTCTCTTGACAAATAAAATACTCTTCAAAGAGCAAGATCAAAATTGTTAATTGATGATTGTAATACACCAGACAGACAACAGCAAAGACTGACAGAGAAAGCTTCCTTGTAGACTGTGTAGCAGTTATTCAGCTGCTATTCAAGTTCAGGGGAAACTTCAAAAACAGCACAGAATTTAAATTAGCACTATGAATATTGTATTAAATAGTACTAAAATTTTCAGTGTTTTCACCTGAATTTATCTTATATTCACAGTTAGGAAGAAAAGAGTGCTACAGTAAGAAAAGAAAGTTTTCATTCCTTTGCAGAAATAAACGTACTCTCTATTCCTACATCTTGCCAAATGGTATTCCAGATCTATTTAAAAAAGACAACACTTGTTTATGATACAGCCTCCTGAACAAAATAGAGAAGTACAAGAGACCTCAAGAGAGGAAAAATAAAGAGTGAAAATATTTATAAAGAAACTTCAACATAACAGATATATTTCTACTTCTAAGAACAGCTATTAGCTCAGCAGAATCATCACTGAACATTCTGGAAATGGAGAGATATCAAAGAAATCAAAAAGATTACATGAGGCATATTGGATAACATGCAATATGGGAGATGAGCTTGATTCTTCATGAGGAGATAAGGGAATGAAATATTCTCTGCTGGTGCCAGTAAATTCATTGCACATGTTGGCATCATCAAGCACCAAGTGCAGAGTCATTATAGACAATAGCATTGCCAAAGTTGCCAAACCCATGTAGCACCTGGTTGAATAAAAACAATAAATCAGCCTGGAGTGAGTTATGTTAGTAGGCTTGTGCTGAGGAAAACTGCCAGATATATACATAGGAGAAAAACTCCAAGTCATTAAGCATTCAACTTTGAACTGACATTTCAAAAATGTACTAACCATGTTTGTACAACATATTACTTCAAAAGTGTCAATTTAGAAAAATAAAAAAGATGAAGAAGAAAAGATACCTGACCTAATAGTAACAAGGGAATGATTATCCAAATAAAATCACATATTGGTTCATGGGAATGTTAAGGTTTTCAACATGTTCTCTATGAAATACTCTATTCACTGAAATAATAGAAAGATTTCATCTTCTCTCTAGCCACCTTCTTTCTTAAATGTTTACTTAACAGTATCCTAAGGAAAGCCAGCAAATTTTGGAGTACTCCTTTCCTGACAATAGATCCTACCACAGAAATCTGGAAACAGACATTTCATGTGAGTTTTCTCAAAGCCTCTTAGTGTAGGCAGGCACCCAATTCTCTTAGGCTTTCTATAAAAATACTCAAGGGACTGTGGACAACTCTCCATTTAAAGGATATAAAAAAGTCATCCTTAACCAGTTTTGTTGTTGGTATTGTACCTCACTGAAGGGAAGATTAGAATGTTGCTGTTTTGAGTTACAGTTTTATGAAATTCAGGCTGATCTAAAACTGGGAAATGAAAATATTTTTCTCTTCACAGTCTTATTTACTTTAAAATATAGCCTTAATAAGTAACTGAAAGCAGTTGTTTAATAAGCACTGAAAATTAGGTGTAGGTGATGTCAAATATGGATTAAGCCTTTCAAGAAAATTCCATAATAAGGCTAAATATTAAGAGTAACAAATTTTCTCAGCTCTTGCTGCTAATTAAAAAAAGCCCTCAAACACATCTTTCTCCTAATCATTGTATTATTAAATGCATAAATAAAAAAACAATAATCATATTGCTGTTGTGGTAAAAAACTTTCTATCATGGATACTACCAGATTTTCATTTGCAATTTAGATAGCTGATCAGCTGGAAAAATTCTTTTGAGTCACATTATTGGATCATGTCATAATTTAGTAGTTTTCAAGTTATTATACATTTTGACTCAAAAAGGGAAACTACTCTGTTTAGGTCAACCTTACTTCAGAGGACTTTTGTCTTCTAAATTATTTATCTGATTGCTGCCTGTTTTATGTATTGGTGTCTGCATGTGTCACTCCTACCTTTCACACACTATCACAAATGTTCTTAGAAGTAGGGGTGACCTCTAACACCTCCAGTGTTAGCCTCTGAAAACTTCATCATGAGTTTTTGTAACATCAGACTAAATCTTGTTTGGCAAAATCATCCTTTCCAACAGAGCAAATGAGCCCTGGAAATCTTAACACAAAGTTCACTTATCTCACTGTCCCTGTAGTTCTGAGAAGTACAAAACTCAACTAAGTTGTATAAATCTCCTAAGCTGTGACAACTGTGTCTTTCCTTCGGTTCCTATCATATCTTTCCTTACAGCCTTTTCACTGAAGCCCACTTATGGCTCTCTGAGTAGGAGCATTCCAGGTTCTCTTTGGGAAATATCCTTTCTCTGATTTGGACTTGTCTGCAGGCAAGCTTCTGCCTTTGTTTCCATTGCTCACATACTACCATTTTCCAGATTAGAAAAGTCAACAGGTAAATAGTCATCTGCTGAACACCTGCCTTTCAGCCTAAATTCTTGTCTTCAGATCTCCCTAGGCTTCCTGCTGTGGTTCTTCAGAGTTTTTTATTCTGATAGCCATGTCTTGGGAAAGTACCTACACAACCTCTTCTGCTGCTCTCTCAGCAACATATATAAAATTCCAACTGCTATTGCCAGTAATGTCTTACCTTATCCCTGACAACTGCTTCCTTCAGGGAAATCCTGCTCATCATTTTCTGTTCTCCTCTCTGCTTATGTGCAGCACACACTTATTATCCAAAGAAAAGCCCAATGACATTCTAGAAACAGTGATCTTAGTGTTCCTGTGTTTTAAGAATTCTGAATGGCAAAGCAAAATTCACATGGGTCTGAGCATTAACTATCATGATGAAAACAACCAGTTAAAAAAAGAATTTTTTAAAATATCTTGTGTGGATATAAAGAGAGAAAATATTGGCATCTTTTTCCTTCTTTTACTCTCAAGTATTTTGGCATAGGATTAACACTTTACCTTCTGCTCCTAAATTTTTAGGATTTATTTTATAGATATATGCTACTGAAAACAGTCTGATTTGTTCAGGAGAGCCATTTTCCTTATACCAATTTTTCTATTATATTTTTAAAACCTTGTCAGATTTCACTGTTTGTTAAAATCTCTAAATTTAGAGTGTATTTTTTTTTAATATTATTGCAATAGTCTTGCTAAACTTTGAATAACTTTACTATAGTATGTTCAAAGAATCAAGTTATACCATAGGACAGACAGTGATCTCACATGAACATCTTAAGCATTGCATGAAAAGAACCTGAAGTCAGATTCATATGTGTGTGCAGTATTGGGTGTATATGATCACAATTGGACCTACATTTACACTCTGATACATCTTGTCAGCATTTAAAAATACTGTACTAATACACTAAATAATTACAATACCTGGTATTGTAACACAGTATACAACAAAGTTTGGGCTGTCCAAACTCCTATAAATAGGTATATGCAAAATAATCTCTGGTTTCAAGTATCTATACACAAATGTGTATTTTATATAAACGCATAAACACACATACGCAACTTTTTATACATAATCCAGTTAAGCCTTCAGGGAAGAAAAACCTTGTTCTTTCTAACACTGAAGAGATCATTTGAACAGAATGGAAATAGCATTATAAACCTTTTCTAAACAGTTGACATAAAAGTAAGGGAGAGCCATAAGATTTTTTTTTTCTTTTTTTTCCCTCAGTGAATCAATGAGATCTGCAAGAAAGCCAGGTCTATAATCATAAAGAATTTAAAATGCTTAGATCCAGAATGGGATAACAACTATCTGAAAAAAAGAGGGAAGTATGTTTCCATGGACTATGCTTGCTTTCTTTTCTTACAGTTTGTTGAACAGCCTCCGTGGCCAGAGGCTATTCTGGACCTAATCCTAGGAAATGAGCCAAGCATGATAAATAAGGCTGAACAGTGGGAGTGGCTAGTGTTCACCACAGTGTCATTAGGCATTCTCTAGACTGCAGTCAGTAGCCCTCAGTAACTAAGTATATGTTTTCTTCTGGCCTTTCTAAAAGCAGTCTTTTTTGTTTAACACTCTGTCATTCCCTCTGTGCTGGAAATTTCAGCAAAGAATGTGTGGAGAGCTCCAGAAACTAAACACTTGCTCAAAAATTCCAAGTAGATCAAGTTGTGCTTTATACTTCACTTTGAGATATATATCACACTACCAGACATGAATTGCTTTTGAAAATGCTGATCAGATTGCCCAGTCCTACGTCTCTAGAAGTCACCAGCAAAATATTCTTAATGTCATCACCAAGAGAAAAATTAGGCCCATCCCTCCTTATAGACAAAAAAAAGCAATAGGACTGTTTTGCTAATTTGTACATAATTTCAGCTAATAAGGGCAGATATGGTAGCAAAAAAAAAAAAAAAAGGCAAAAATTTTGGATCAGGGTACCTTTTTCTTAGTGACTTAAACTTTGTAACTTAAGCAATTTTTTCTCAATTTCACACAAAAAAGTAAAATTAAAACTTAATCCTCCCACCTCAGCAAATAAACAAAAAATCCTCATTTATTCTTCTTTTCTTTTGGAGAAAATATGGCAATTTGTATTCCAATTTTTCAAGTCAAAGTTACAGGGGGCTAAAATAGGGCTTTATAATGGAAGTTGATTGCAACCCTAACGATAGAGGGGCTACTGCCTTTCCATAATAAAGAGCTGCGCATTTCCAAGGAGAGGAGAATACTGCTCTGCATGACTTCTTGTAATTTTGCTTCTTTAAATTAAGGTTGTGTCTTGGGAACTTTCTTAGTTCTTTTGAGCATGAAGTTTGATATTTCACTTAATGTGGTTCTAATTTTGATCAAGCACACTGACATTTTGCCGTTGATACATTTTAGAAATAGGGGAAAAATAGGAAGCTTTGCACTTTGTCAGAGCTGTGATCCTAATTTAGTTTGTTTTTTCTTTTTCTTTTTTGTATGAATCATATGAAAAGGCCATGCAGGCTAAAGCAGCAATTCAAACGTATTTGGATTTAGTTTGCTTGTTTTGTATTGTCTTCTTGCTTAATGGTAGAATAATTTTTGGCTGTTTAAATTTCAGTCTGGAATGAGAGCTGGCTGTTTTTCCTTTTTCTGGGCATAAAATGGGGGAGACCAGAGACACAGTGTCAGGAATGTAAACCGTGATCATAATAACCAGTGCCCAGGTATGAGATTATTAGCCTTGGTTTCTATTGCACAAAGGCTTAACTAGCATTAAATGTTTTTCAGTTGGCTGGATGCTTCACCACCATTAAAGGTTGAGAAAAACTAAACCAACAGCAAGTAAAAGAATGAGATTATGTAAAAGAACAAGATTATGTAAGCATAAATTTAGATTTAAAAGCCAGATTGTTTTTTTCCAATGTCTTTGAGACAGTGCAAAAGAGATGAGATCTGATAAAATGGACATCCATGGAGCAAAGATTTAAGTGCCTATAAATCCAGACATATGCTTTGGTCTCCAAAATTTTGATGTAGATTCAACTCCATTCTTATCTATTACTCCATTGCTACTATTATCTGCTAAAGTCCATCACGCTAGTATTTGTGTTATGTCTATGATTAGTGAACCTAACACTTTTAAATGCTTTCATTATACTGACAGGTCAGAGCATCCTTCCAAAATTAAGAGCCTTGAATTAAGGCATTAAATTTAAGAGCCTACCATACTTACAATTATACCTACTGAGCATAAAGGCTCTCACCTTTTTAGGGATACTAGGCTAAAAACTTCACTTGTACAAAAGAGTGGTTTTTTTCTCATAGATTGAAAACTCTTTGGAGTAGAACTGTAATATACCAATGAGTATTGCTAAAAGACTCATGCATTTTAATTCCTTTCTGCAGTACTAAAACCTTAAATGAGTATGGAGGAAATTAGTTTAAAAATTTAATTCACAGACACACACACACTTATTAATTGAAATTATGGAATAAAGAACTGTATCTGAAGACAAAATTTACTCTAAAAAGATTTTAGCATCTAAAAGGTCTGAAAGATAGTCTACACTGCATTTTGACACTTGATCGAATAGTGCCTCCTAACATTACTGCCTAAACATGTAACACATGTATTTTGTTACTGTGTATTCAGAGTAATGTCTTTCATGCTAAACTTATCCTTTCCAAATATTACTGAAAACAGTAATATTATTGTTCAAAAATACTGCTCAGAAAACAGGAGTACAGCATTTCACACTTCAAAAGGGTGCTCTTACATTACTAGCAAAGAAAACTGGAATCATCTCTTTTTGCATACCGAGGAAGAATATTTTCTTTTTATTTTAGTCATTCAAAGTGAAAAAAAATTCTATCAGGTCTTGAGCAAGCAGTAAAACTTGTTTTTCTCTTCAAATCTATGTGTGAATACACATGTGAAAAAACATTTACAAGTCACAAAACATTACAACACACATGGACTGCATTGTACCTTTTTTTTTAATAAATCAGTTCTATATGCAGAATATTGCAACACTTTTTATAATATATCTAAAACATAATTTTATGTAGCAAATGTAAAAGAAATGTCTGATTGTACATATTCCACATCGAATTCCAACTTCCATACAAAACCAACATGACCCAAATTATGAGGGTAAAAAATTAAGCCCCTTAAATAAAAAATAAATGTCATTCTCCCTTTTCAAACAAAATAAGTGATTGAGGAAATGTACATTCAGATAATATTATTTAAATGTGAAGCTCGTATGTCTTCCAGGTTGTCAAAAAGGAGTGGCAAATGTAGTATAAGTTTCACGTTAGTTGAAAATCCACATGTTCTTAGTTCAAACTTGCATTAAGAAAATAAGTACATATGCAATTCTTTGAATCAAGATTTATTGCTTATTTATTCAAATGATAGTAAGAATTAGAGATTTAAATCACTATGATTGGCATCTACCTACAGTCATCAAGATTCTGTAATAGTTGCCTAAAATATTATGATTTAAGCTCTTAAACCTCTAACTCCACAGAGTCCACTGATACTAAATTAAAATTAAGTAAGGCCAGAAAAAGCTGCCAGACTCTGAATGGATCAACTGATATTTTTAATTCTGCTTAGTAGGTACCATTGACAGAAAAGCAAAGTAACATCACAAACACACCAGGAATGGAGTAAAAATGGAGCATTTGATCAATTGTTTTCCTAATTAACTTACTAAAGATATGACTAATTTTATAATGTTTTAAAGCATCCACATGCATTAATTTGCATGCTGCTGTGTTTAGAAAGTCAGTTAAGGACAGAAATTCTGGTGGCGTAAACACTGTCAAACACAGAACAAGAACCAAAGAGCCTGTCACTTCCAGTGTAAAGTCTTATTCACAAAAAGTCATCTTCAGATAAATCCATGACCAGAGTTAAATCCATGACCAGAGTTAAATCCATTAAAGCCAGAAAATGCACATCTAGGCCTTTACTGTCTTACTCAGTTCCTTAATTACTTAGTTCTGTTGAAATTATTCTGTTCTTTGTCTTGGAGGCTTAAACATTCCATAAAGAAACTGTACATCCAGGAGTTTAAAACACACCTACCTCATTCATACAATCCACTAGACCTTCTGTCACTAAGAAAAGGCCTGTCACTGGGACTTCAACACGTTTCACTGGCTGACAGCATTCCTACCAAAAAAGTGCAGTTCGCTGTCAAGTAGTGACCAGGAACAGCACACCACTAACTCTTAATGACTATTTTGAGTGTTATGAGTCTGAAATGATGTTCACAAAGAATAATAAAGGCAAAGTAGTCACTTCCTATTAAAAGAACAAAACAATTAAGGGTTTAGGGGACAGTACCAACACCTTAACAGTTTTTTCAAAAATCAGTTGATAGCCAGTGCTTGTTAAAAAGAACAGGTTTAATGTGCTAGCTGTGAGACTAATGATTTAGCAGATTTAGCACTTTTAAGTTCCCACATGGAACATTGCAAAGGGCTAGCTGACCTTATACACTATTCAAATAGAAATGCTGAGACCCAGTGCAGAAACATTGCATAACAGGCTCAGAATTTATTTAGTTTCATTAACTTTAGACCTTAAATGTAATATGACATTTTTTGTGTCTTAAAAGTATATAAGCATCTGTTAGCAGAAGCCCTTTATTTCACATAACAAGAGAATTCTGTTTATAATGTGTCACAGCTGCTCAGTCAAAATGGGTTCTATTAGAACTAATTTAATTTTACATAAGTTGATCTATTTGCATTCTGAGTCTCCAGTTAAACAACTAGGTACTGTTTTGTAGACTGATCCTGCTTCAAGCCTCAGTGTATGGACAATGCTTAATCAGTGTGTACATCAGGAAATAAACATAATCAGCAAGTGCACTAATTAAGCCAGGAAAATTTTGCAACATGCATACACTGTATGGATTAACAAGGCAATTCATTAGAAATCTTAATTATGGATTATTATATTTTCCGTACATTTTATTTTATGATGCTTCAGATGAGTTTTCTCTAAATACAGAAGCCATCTACACTTCTCAAAGTAGACAGTGAGATCCTTTTAACTCAGGCCCATCTGTGTAGCCTCTAGTCTGGAAGCCTCTGTGGAAAACATGCTTTGTTATCTCCAGCCAGATAACCTGATATGCTCTCTTAAACAAGTGTTTGCTAATCAAATGTTAATATGCAGATGATTGAAAAATAAATACAAAATAAAACATATAGATAAAAATGTCATTTGGTGATTTGGAGCCTCTCCTCATCCTTAAAACCAGTTTTCATCATGTTTATTTCTGAAGACTCAACAAACAAACACCTAGGGCTTGAGACACAGCATTCGGATTTTAATGAAAAAAGGTTCCATTGAACTCAGCATGCTTCAAGCTTTCTGTATAAACTGGCTGCAAAACTCCAGTCTGAAGTAGACATGTCAATAAATTCTGAACGTGCATGGTGGCAAATATATGGGCTCTTCTTCTCTGGCAAATGACCCTGCTTAGTTGACTCCCTGTCTAATAAAAGATCGCATCCTACCATACAGCTGCACGTAAACTTCTTGCTGAAGGGGTTCTGCATGTGGAATAGAGGCGGCTGGTCTTACTGGAAGTGCAGGGAATCAACCAAGCAGTTTGTATCAGCATAAATGGACTTTATACAAAGCACTTTATCTGTCAGACAGCATTATCATATAACTGACTTTGTCTGAAGTTCTGTACCAACAGAGGAGGACTTAGAAGGTTAGCATAGCTTTCTTCTGTGTAGCCAAGAAACAGGTTATTTCAGAGCTGCACATTAGTAAGCTCATTGTATTACTTCTAAGCCTTGCACGTACAGCTTTCATTTTGCAGAGAAGACTACCGTGATTTTAAATAATGGTGAAGTGGTTCTTGCAGCACCTTCTGAAGAGGGAGACTGGCACTGTTTCCAACAGTAAAAGGACATGTAACTATGCTTAGGAAATAAGAAATATTTAACAGGATAGAAAGCTTATGTAAATCTGCTCATCTGTCAGGCGCTCCACGTCCAGATAGTCTAAAAACATTGCCTAGAGCACCTGTACGTTTTGCTCATTATTCCAGTGTGTGAATGGGAGAAAAAGAAGAGTTGAAAGTCCCCTAGCACATTCTTTTTTAACCTTTGGTTAGCACACCTGGGAAGGAGGTTTCTACATAGGCAGAGAAACACGGACCATCTCCTCTCTAACATGATATGAGGCATCCTTGTTGCCCTTTTAGGAACTCATTCTTTGCTCCATTTCCATCCTTACCTCAAAATCTCTTGTGGGAGGTGCACATGTATTTTCAGCTCAATAGATGCAATCTGCATAAACCATCAGCAGATTCACTGTTGAGAAATATTCTAGCTATCACAAGTGATGGTATGAATCTTTGCTGTTACCATAGCCAAGCTTATTTCTTAGAAATTAGGTGTGGCTGAAGTCCAATGTTTAGGTCCAATGGAAATGATGAAGTCTGAATAGTAGCAAATGGGCACACTTATATGTTTTCCTTTTACCATGGTACAGGACAAATTCTGTTCTTGTTTATATCACGATTTGGATGTAAAATATTAGTTTGAATTGCCAGGGTTGCCTTTCCCCTTGGTATCTGTCATATTAAGTGGAATGAGTCTGTTGAAACTTGAACATTACTTTAGGTTAAGATGGGTAAATTCTATGGGCTTTAACTGTAAATTTTAAAAATATTGTCAAATAAGAGTTACACTCTGGTCTGTTGCTAGCAGAAATGCCAAGCAGTGCCCATATTAGGATGGTCCCTTGGCATCTGCATGAGTCATAAACGTGTCTTTTGGCCACTGCTTCATTTATTGCTCATTATGTTTGTTGTGGACTGGTAGAGGCAGATATAAATAGAAAAATGCTTACGTAACATGACGGACAGATTTTGTTTAAACATTTTCAATAGCCTAGCCAAAACCTGACAAAGTAGCTATTATTGGCATCTGAAAATTCCCATCCCATAAAGGATTATTCTTGTATATTTAGGCCATGATTACCATATTATTTGTGGCAACAGGCATGACAAAAAAAAAAAAAAAAAAAAAAAAGATAAAACCAGCGGCTAATATATTCAGTGAAAGCACTTAGTAGATATATGAAATATTCATGTAGGGGACACAGGGCTTAACAGCACAATAAAAATGCATTCCCAAAACAGAGGCCAGATCACTTAAATGAGATGGAAAAGGATATGTGACAGCACCAAACCCTTGTCCAGAGTTCTGGCCTAAAGGCAATGAAATAAGTGAATTGACGATCTGGGTAAAGCTTTTGTTGTTAAGAGTAATAATTCACGTATTCTTTGTATGAACATGACAAGAGAAAATTACTTTTGCATCCAGTTCTTCCTTCTGTCCTAAATCGGCCTGTGATACAGCTCAAGTTTCTTAAAAGGACATTGGTCATCATCATAGTCCAACAGTATAGAAAGGAAAAGATTAAAGTTCTGAAACTTCCTTAATCCTGCAGTAATACTTCTTTTCACATCACAGATTGTACTTATTGCTTTCTTGAGACCACTAAATTATGATATTGCCTGGCTTTTAATTTGAGTTAAAAAATAAACTAAGTTTTTTTATAAAGTTCACTTGAAGTATAAATTAATTTACATTAGTTTATCAGTTACAAAGTATATTTGCCTTTGAGCAATGACTTTGTCACATCATCAAGTCATGGAAAATTCAATCTGTCATAGGCTGAAGGGCCAAACTATAATAACTTCATTACAGCATCACAAAGGGAGATACAGGAAATTATATTGACGGTAAATTATTTCTCTCAAATCTCAACAGTTAGAGGACTTTTCTAATAATATCAATTTAGAAGAATACAATCCTATGTCATTGCTGATTTCACAAAGTGTAGAGGTCATACTGAGCAAGTGTGGGCAAAACTGTTATTCCATCTGACTGTATGCTATAAAATAAGAGATTATCACAGACTTGTTTCAGGGATCCATTTTCTACTGATATTATCTTAGGTCTGAATTATCAGCAATGGTGATAAACAGTGGTTACTTGCATCTAAAGAATATGAATTGTCAGATTCTCAAATTTTACAAAACTCTTCAGAAATAATTGTTAACATAAGCCTTCATAGGGCCCAAAGACTTTGTTCAGAACTGTGGTATTGCTAACTGGGTTTATATATGACCACATATATATATAACTGCTGTACAATTGATATTATCCTGAACTACACAGCTAGAGGATTGTACTCTCCTAGTAAAATGATACAGCCAGGTAGAAATGGCTATCAATGCAGTTGTGAATGGAAAGATTGTGGAATTGTTTTAAATCAGGCACACCTAGTTTAAGCCTGTGCCTGAACTTAAATCAAATAGTTAATCAGTGAATTTTTCAAACCCACCAGCTGAAATATCTCACTCACTAAAACCTCCTGTAACCACCCATATTTGCACATATAAATAAATATTTTGGGCATGCAAGATACAGGATTTCCAGATGCCAAGTGCCGACATTTGAAATGTGGCTCTAAGTGTCATATACTACCCTTGATTGATGCACACAGATCAAAATGACTTCAGTGAGACTTCTACACACAGATTGAGGGTAAGATATAGCTGTAATAAAATGAACATTAATCTATGAACAGTGTTGTTCTCCACCATAGGGCAATGATAGATTCACCGTAAACCTTTCCCATCTGTCAAGTGCACCGCAGTGTTCTTGTGCCTATACTAATGTTCTTTCCTATTTATAGCAGTGGTTTCTGAACACCATGTCAGACTGAAAACAAAGTATACCAAATAAAAAGAGAGGTGGAAAAATTCAGGGACTGGCTTAAAAAAAAAAAAAAAAAAAAAAGACTTTAACTTGCAAATGAATCTGCCTTTAGGCTGAACAATGAATTCCAACTAATAGCATTAACATCACCAAAATACAAATATTGAGAGTCTACTTATTGAAATGTTTGTCTACAGTTCTTCATATAGGAGAAAAAAGAGCATATGCTAAACCACTGGCAGAATCATGGTTCAGAGGAAATGGTCAACCTCCATACCAACCGTGGAGCAGTGGGGACTGCAGTACTTCTCCTCTAGCCTATTAGGTTTATTCCTTGGCCTGAGTTTATCTTAGTGTTAAATTGAAGATGAAATATTCTGTGAACATACAAAAGATTTTACTTTTACAGAAAACATCTCAAAGCAGTTTCATGACATAGGTAAATGCATTGAAGCAAATAATGAAAAACAATATTCTAATACACATTGCTTCATTCATTGATAGTAACTGAATTTAACTTCATAATATTATTTGATCATTTAAAGAGCTGGTTGAATAATGAAAATAATTACTCATGAGTTTTTTAATATCAATTGATGGAAAAATGTGAATAGGTCACATAATTAAACATTATTTGACTATCTATACAACTAATTGAATAATGGAAACATTTATTCACCAATAATACATTCATCTATCTAAAGAAGAAAAGAAACAAACAATTTGTAAATCAGACCGACATCAAAAGGATCTGATGAATATCTGTAATATTGTCAAAAATTTTTGTTATTGTTACAAAGAATATGAAAGCTTACTGAAATAATAATATCATTTACAATGACAGAACCTCAGAAGGGAAATAATTTGGCAAGAACACACTCATATCATTAATCCACTGTATATTTAACTTGATGAATGGGATGACATTTCAAAGCACAGAAGGAAGAATAATCTCATATTTTAGGTAGAGGACCAGGAACTAGATGACCTGGTTACTACCTGTAGTCCTATCATAAATTATTTTCACAGGGTTTTCACGTCCCTACCTGGAAATTACTTGTTTCTGAACTAATTACTTTCACCTTAGGAAAAGCTATGAGCTTTATTCACAGTCCAGTTAATAACTGAGTACCCTTAACTACCCTTGATTTAGGGGGACTGTAGTAACACAGGTATAATTAACTGAGGCTCAGAAGAATGGAATGCTTGAAAGAAAGAATATTCTTACAAGGTATCTCACTTCAGCTCCTCAAGGGTCCCTGTGAAGGGAGTTTTCACCAGTGAGTGAAATCAATGATTAAGTGTGAATAACTTTAGCAATTGTTGATGTTACGTGACACTTCACAAAAATAATCAGCCTGTAACACATGAAACCAAAGTGGCTGGAAGTACAAACGTAAAGCCGTGAAAAACATCCTCAGCTGGTGTTTTATGCAGTCCTCAAGTTCACTTAGTGCAGAAACTGAGGTGATGAAGCAGCAGGGAATAAATCCCTTCCCTCAGGAATCTCAGTTTATTGAAAATACCAAGTGCTTAATGTCCTTACCTGTGAGCAAACGCCCACCTTTGGAAGATGCAGCATGCTTTCAATATGAACATCATCTGTAGGGGCTTGGAAAGCAGTGAACTACTTTAGTCTGGATGAACAACATTCAGCTCTTCTCTCTGCACTTAGTCTCTAATTATTATTAGCCAGCTTGTGAATAAGAAAGGCTTTCCAGGGCACGGTACTGAGTGAATTTTATAGAGGATTCCCGCCTGATTCTCTTCTGCAATCTCAGTTCTATTGTCTATGTTCTCTGCTCCTGAGCAGAAAGTAGACTTGAAAGGTGCAAGGTATTTGCTGTTACTCAGCAGAAAGAGGATACTGGAACCACAGCAGGAAACCAGAATTAAGAAAAGGGCAGTGTTGTTGTAAATTAATAAAAATAAAATAAATTGTTTCTCAGACCTTCACAAAGAGTCCAATTTTATTCTCTTAAGGTCAGATGACTGTTTATTTTAATCTGAAGAGGACACTAAAACTATGTAAACAAGTCTAAGACTGTAAGTACAGCTCTTTTCCAAACCTAAGCAAAGGCTAACACAACCAAAACCACAAATGCTAATTTCTGAGTATTCAGAATTCAGTTGCAACTGTGTTATTTTGTATTAAGGCACAATACCAAATGTCAACAAGAAAAATCAGCTTGAAATTAATATTTTAACCTTTTTTGTTCTGACAGAAATGGAATTTCCCCCCACACCTTTCTCTTTCAAATAGAAGTCATGCAAAACTGGCCACTTCAGTGAAGCATTTTGACTTTGACAGAACTGCACACTCTCTGAGCAGCAATACTGGTCAGCCCTTAGCTATAAAGCTGCATGTAAATGAATGACTTGAACTAGCTTGCAAAGCCAAAAACTGTATTTTAATATAGCCCTGTACTTTTTTCTGTACCTTCCTCTTCAGAGTACAATATAATAAAGTACAGGTGATGAATATTTATTCAACCCAGATTACACTTGAGCTGCATTAGTGTACTTTAGATTAAAGCTCTGTTGTTTCTACTGCCGATTCTCCCGCATGGTAATTTTTTACATTTTAGATCTTTTGATTTACACATAAAACTATACTTATTATAATGTCTGCTTTATTAACCCTCTTTTCTGTTCTACATTCTATTCATGGTGGTATTGTATTCATACAGTGGGTTATTATATTTACAAACTTGCCTTATTTACTGTAAATGTAGAAATTACTATTATTAACTATGCATTCAGTACAAAACTTAGCTATTCAGACTGAAAGTAGGCTCTTATTCTGCTTAAAATATTCCACTACCAAGAACCTGGACATATTCATTTTTATTTTTGAATTAATAGAGAGATGAAACTCTTGCTATTGTGCAGTAAAAAGTGGTGGTGTCTCCACAAACAATGCAGGATCCTGCAAGATACTAGCAACTGGAAACCTGACCATGCAGCACCTTTAGATGCCAAGAATGTGGCTTACTGAAGCCATACATTTAGTACTGCATCTGGGAAGGCCACCTGGATGTCATCCATACCTTCTAAGACATTGTTTCCTTAACCAGTCCTCTCAGACTCCGTTTGACTTATGGACTTGTTTTATAAGGTATTGATGAGAGGGAAATTTCCAAGTTAGATACAGGTTGGTATGACTAGGTGGGAGGCATGAATTTCATAGCTAGGTAGCTGCTATATCAAGTAATGCCTCATGAGCTGATGCTACAGGGAAGGTCAAGAGTAAAGTCATTTAAGTCCCGCTGCAGCAAGTTTGCTTATGATTGTCTCTTGACAGTACCTCACAGGCCCTCAGTGTTTTTTCCCAGCTTTTTTTTTTTTTTTTAATGCCATACTAGAGAGAGGAACAAGCATCTCTGCTAGACATTCTCACCCACTAACCTGAAACTAACTTTACCATTCACACATCGAAGCCCTGCAGAAAAGAGGTGACTTATCTACATCTACCAGTTTAGAACTCTACCACCATAACCAAAATCTTGGGGAAAAAAAACCAGAGAAGAAACAATGGAGAGAAAAAAAAACCCACACTGAATAAGTTATTTCTCCTACTGGCTTTATATGTGCTCTTTCTTCTTCTTCTTCCCTCTATTTGTCTTCCTTCCTCCTCACACAGAGACATTACAAAGACTATTAAAATATAAGGGCAATAAAACCAGAATTGGACATATACAAAGAAAAGTCTAGGTAAGCATCCTGAAAGCAGACAAATATATATCAATATCTGATAATTCTGCAAGACCTTACTTTCAGTGCATGCAATAAAGTGCTTTCAAGGTACAAGCATATCTCAGTCTATTAAAAACCACATACATGTTTGCTAGACTGCCATTGCAAATACCGAACATTTTCTAATGGTTATGCATCTGTCAGCATCAGTTCCTTCAAAATTATCATGGTGCACTACAGGACCAATGGAAGAAAGTAACAATGTTAAAAATTACAATCTCTGAAAATGGAACTATGTGAGAAGTGAAATGGTGTAGGAAATAAGGAAAAAGAAAAGGATTGAAGGGAGAAGTTAGGTCATTATTTAATATTTAGAATTCTATATTAATAACACCTATTTGTCTCTTTCTGAGAGCATCTTATAGAGTCAGTAAGTCTGTGTACACACACAGATTTTCTGATCTAAGGAACTAAGAGATAGTCAAAGCAAAAGAAAGAACAAAACTGTGCCAAAGAAAGTGATGCATCAGAGTAAAGGCAGACAGCAACAATAATGCAGCCACCTAAATAAAACCTAGGTAGAACTTATGCAGGCTCTTTTGACCTAGGTATTTGTAGAAGGCAATCACTTTCTCAGTTACATTTCTTAACGAGATGGACTAGAGACAAAGTGAGCAAGTACCCCCATACCAAGGGACATATTTCTGAAGAGTGGGTTTCAGCATTCCCTCAAGAGAGCTGTTACTTCACTGCAGCTGAGCAACTTAAGAGCATAAGTCCATTTGGACACTCAGTTTGTCTTAGAACAACAAAAATGACAGAGAGGCACAAATGGCAGCTTATAAAGATCCTGGAAGACCTTGAACAGCCTCAGAGACCAACCCAAGTAGTCAATTATCATCTCCCAAAAGACATTTTCCTTCATGAGAAAAAATGCAGAGTAACCAGTTTGGTGATGTTGTAACTTAGCTACAAAGAACTTCAGAAACTCATCACAAATGAAATATTAATGAGGCAGTGGATCCTAGAGAACTCAAACAGTATGCACTACCAGAAATTAAATTGTTAAATATTTTGGCTAACTGCCATTTCAGTGATCATTAGTCTGAAATATTTGGCTAGTAAATTCAGTATCTTTAATTTTAATCAGATTTGAGTGATTGCAAATGATGCAGCTGTTGCTATAAAGATAATTAAATAACCAAATAGCCAACAACTTTAATTTGGGGGAGGGGGTTTGGTAAGATTTGAAGATTAGAATTATTTGCAAACTCCTCAGACCCCACTGCTCTTAGTACTGAAAAAGGAACAATTTCAATGCATGATCTACATGAAATATATTTGCTGTCTTAGTCCAGTTCCAAACAAAGTATGACAGACCCAACAAATCTCACCATCATAACAGGCATCTTTGTTTTCAGTCTCAGCAGAAAACAAAAAAAACCCCACAGAGATATAATTATGCACCTCTCCTCCTTACAATTGGTCCCGCTATGTGAAAAACAAGCTGATGGTATGGATCAGGAAGAAGGAATTCAGAGTTCTCACTATCTGTGCTGACTTGTTTTGTTTGTTTGTTAGTAGTGGACAACACATCTGACTTTCAAGCTACCATCATCACTCTATACCAAGTTGTGGAATTACAAAAAAGAATCCTTCTCTTATTTTGATTATGATGAATGTACTGAGTCACATACTGCTCTCACTGTAAATCAATATATATTAAAACAAAATCAATTGACTCCAATACAGTTACCCAAGTTTTGTCTTGGCATAGTAGTTGTGATCACTGGCTTTACAGGTTGCTGCTGATCTTTGGCTTGGGAGGCAAATTTGTGCTTAGTCTTTAATATCAGAAGCAGCAAAATGTTTTTCAGAAAATAATGCAAAGTACAACTCTCTCCTCAACTTTGTAGCATGTTGCTTTTATTATACATAAATATAATATCTTGAAATAAGAATCCCATAATGGACTGTAACTTACTCTATCAGGGACAAATCCAGGAAGCATTAAATTGTATGGAATACAAGAGGTTCTTATGCAATTCTGGATAATGTTTCTACTCTACAAATACAGTTGCCTTGTTTGCACATGTGTGACTTCAGTAGGTATTCATGATCAGCCCACAGTATGGTAGCCCAGAAAAAGTCAAATCCTTGAAATTCTTTGGTGTCTCTGTAAAGCAGCACAAGGCATATGATGAAATATTCCAGGAAGTGTAGATATAACCTGACGCAGTGGTGATTATATTTTGATTCAAGAAAACAGGAGGAGTTTATGCAAAAGTCACCTTCAAAATCATACAGAATCTCTCACTGACACTGACATGAAGGTCAAAAACATGTCCTAGGTGTCACCAGGGTAGCCACATTTTTTTTGTTGCATTTGTATGCTAATCACATAAGAAGCAAAAATAGGCTTAGATTGGAAATCAAAGATTGGTTGTATACAGGTAATAGAGTGCTCAAATGCTTTATTTAAAGATAGAAGGCTCTTGAACCAGGCTTTATTATTGAACTAAGACTATCTATCCTTTTTGACACTTTTTAAATTAAGTTCTTCCTCTAATTTATGTTTTTGTCAGCTTTCCTCCCTTACCTGGCTTTAAACTGATTTTTTTTCTCTCAAAGTAATAAACTACTTCAGAGAGGAGAGAAAAAAATTTTAATGACCCTAGGAATTCAGATTAACAAAATGGATCATTTGTATACAGCTCCAGAATTATGAAACCTTTTGAAGTAGAGACACTCTATAGCGTTTTACCAGCAATACACTGCTTTTACACATTGCCACAAAATTCTTGTTAGCGCTCCCTACATTCTCAATTCTTGGCATGCTTCAGCAGGACCACATCCCTTTGGTGCAAAATTAGGAGGTCAAAGTTAAACCAAAGGGATAATGTTGAGGTCAAAACCATCAATGTACTCTTTTTTTTAATGCTGTGATGGATAAACCCCACCAGCCCTTGTACCGAAGCAGCAAACAAAAGCCTGGGTGAGCCTGGATTTGCACCACCAGTCATGTTTGACTCTTTACTGGCTGCTCAATCTGCCTCCTTATTATTGTTAATCCAACCTGCTTCTGAGCACGGTCTGCAGCCCGTCTGACTTCAGCAGAGACATAGGGAGCTGGTTCAAACAAACAGAGCAGGGTAGCAGCTGCAGCCTGATGAGTGGTGGCAGCCAGATAATCTACTGTGATGTCTTGTTGGAGAAAATTTGGGACAATGTAATTTCCCCAGTTTGACATGAAACCCTTGTCAGAGTAACATGACGCTATACATAGTACACCCAGCCTTCGGATGCTGTAAGCAGTATTTGATTCTCTATTACAAGAATTAAGAATGTACATGCTTGCTCATAAGGTGGCTTCAAATATTCAATAGTTTATGCATTAAAGATATGAATACAGATTGAAAAGATGAACTATCTATTCAAGAGGAAAATTATAACAGGTCACACTTCTTCCCTGTTTCCCTTCTATTTCTTTCCTTGTCTTCCTTCTATCTCTTTCCCTGTCTCCAACGTGATCTTAATTCTTCCTATCACTGGGTCATGCTGCAGGCATTTTTTGAGACTCCTTTAAAAGTAAATAAAGGCAAAAGGATTTTTAAAAAAGAAGTTACTGATGTGAAAAGTGACCTTGTTTTCCTCCAGTAAATAGAGTCATGTTCACAAAATTGTGCAAACATCCACTTCTCATACTCTCTCATGTTTCAAAATGGCATCTTATTTTGGCATGTCTTGCTTGGTTCCTGATTTAGCATGAGAAAGAGAATTATAGGTTTTAAGTGCTCTGAAGTCTTACAGAACAAGGCTTCATTAAGGCAGTTTCGCTCCGAGAAACATCCAATAATGGCTTTAATAGAAATACTATCTCCAACCAGGTCCCTCTGTGGTCGTTCTCTTTCCACATTAGAATATATCTTCAATATAGGAAATAAGTATACTCAACAAAAATTAAAACAGCAATGAGACAGGATCTTAACTTGCCTTCAGAACCTCAGTGTGTCCTTTTAACTTTAAATAAAGTTTCTATGACTGGCTGAAACTCACATTCCCTCCCTAGATTCTTCAGCAGAAGTTTATTCAAGAACACTTTTCAGATTTATTTTGTACCAATAGTCATACACTGGTTTTGTGTACCTTTTCATCAGCTTTGGCCTTCGGAATTTAGGTAAATGTAGAACAATACTTCAATGAAGAATATGAATGTCCTGTATGATTCACTATCACAAATTACATTTACATCCCAGATTATTTCTAAAAGTTTATCTGTAAGTACACTTCCTAAGATATAATTCCAGTACTGTTTTTTTTTTTTTTTAACTTTCTAATATTGGAACAACACTATCTGACTCTGGTATGCCATAAAAGTAACTTGTCCCATGTGTCCAAGTTTTCCTCCTGTAGAAACTGGACCATGAGGATGGATGGTCGAGCTGAAGCACACTGTGACTTCACTCAGGGCCTGGCAGTTCACAAGCACTACTGGGTGTGATGATGTGGAAGAAGCCTAAATTCACCATTCTCATTTCTCTGTCCATACCCACAAAAAATAGAGGCCTAAGTATTCAGAGAATAAACCTTAAATGCTAAACACAAAAAATAAAAATTAAGTAACCTGTGTAAATACCTTAATTTTAAAAAAGCATGCAATGCCCATTACAACTAATGAAAATTTAATGAATGAAAATAAAATGTAGCTTAGGTACTTCGATCTAAAACTTAAGTAAGTAACATTAGCTTCTGAAAGTTGTGTGAGCTAAAAAATAATACACTCAAGTTCTCTATTTATCTGTAGAACACATAAACATTCATTGCAGAAGCTGCCTAAGCTCTTCCAGCCTACATGCTTCAGATGTGTTTTACCAGCATATTACTCAGGTCTTCCCTGGTTTGGATTTGATGATTGAGACTTCTCAATACACGGATGCTGTCATTTGGGGCGAGACAGGGATGTGGAAGTAAATTAATATTGAGTGTAACTTTATTTTCAGTGGTGAACAACGTGTAGAAAGCATTGTATATTTACAGTGGTCATTACAATGAATAGAGAGAGAAGGGAGAAAAATGAGCAAATGAAACTTACTTTGTTACTATGTAGTTACTAGTAAGATAGTTCCTTTTGTTGTTGTTGTACACCACCCTTTATCTAATTCATCTAAACTGAATTCATTAACTTTTAACTAAATTTGTCACTAGATTCTCCCTAAAATGCTTAAGTATGGAGCCAAGCCAAGGGGGAGTTCTAACTTAAAATTAGATTTCTGCTGCAGAAATGGTTATCTTTGAGAAGAAAAGATTGGAACCCAATATGACTTCATCAGTTGTAACAACTATTTAGATAACTAAGTATTTACAAAGAAAGGACCATGAAACATATTTATGTATTATAGATGCTGTTCTCAATGTCCCCACGAGTGCTGACTTCTGAATGAAATCAAAGAGTCTGGTGCTACTGAAGCAATTGAATTAATACTTCTGGGGCTGCACAGATCTGTCAGGAAGAGAGACAATGCCATAGAGTGTCATTGTCTTTTCCACTTCATTATTGATTCTCTGTCAGCATACACTGCCCCTGCCTCACTGCACGGTGCACACCGGTGTCATGTGCCATGTTTAACACCTGGGCTCATGATAACTGAAGAAATGCAGCTCGACAGTCCTTGTCACTGCATTAGCTGTACCAGAAATATCATTTATTCTTTCCTTCAAAAAAAAAAAAACCACAAAACTGGGGGGGGGGGGATAAAATGGTTTCTTGGTGGGTTTTTTTGAGCCTTTACAGTAGTTAACTATGGATATGATCAATTTGCTTAATAAGCATTGACCTCTAACATGGCTGATGGTAAATTCTACTATGAACAGCATGCTATGCTATATGCTATATTATGTTATATTGCACTTATAATGTCTTCTGTGCAGACAAGAAAACTCTCAGTTGAATTTTTGAGGCAGATTATGTGTCACACTCACATACACAAACACACAGTGCAAAGGTATTATTACTCAGCAGAAAAAAAGATCTTTTACCATTGTAGGAAAAGTTACATCAAGTGTCATGCATACAGAATGCCCAGTGAGGCCAAGAGAAATTACACATCTGATCGTAAACAGGAAAGTGAATGCCCTAACATTATAACTGCAAGGCAGCCTTGCTGTGTGACTTGGGATGTTAGTTACCAGGTATGCACATGCTTGTGGAATAGGTAATAGCATATTTTCAGAATAACCTCACATGCAGTTAGTATATGATACTAAGGTAGATGTTTTAAAAGTGTTAAAAATTTGTCCAAGCTAGAACGGTGATATCCGTGATACATCACTAAATACCACATATCTTCAGATAGTCACCAGTAATGCTCATTCACGTCTGTGTTGCTGGGCAAAGTGCATTTCAAAATAAAAGTGCATTTTGCTCAGATCATGTGCAAGTCATTGCAGAGGACATCCTCCATCGGCACATGAAGGAGCTGTGCTTATGTCATTGAGCTCTTGATTTGTATTCTATTCAATATATTTTCCTAGTTCCACAGTTATGCTTCATGTTCATGATATTGTGACGTCTGGAATATAGAAAAGCTACGGTCTCATTTTTCTTTCATATAGTATAATGGGAGTGGTGATGGCAAAGTAATTATGCTTCTGGGTTGCCGTGTAGCTATCATTAGTATCAGTAACAGAGGTACAATGTGTAAAGCTGCTGAGGTATTTAATGCCATCTCTGTTAGTGACAGCAAAACAGCAGTACAGTTGCATTCAGTTTGTTCACACACCCAATTATTACAATGTAGTGTGTGTCACAGTACCTTAGAGTAGTTCAGCTTCATTAAGGTTTCTCTTTTCAGTATGTTGCAAGGTGATCTTAATCATTTGCTTTGGTCTCAAAGCAGATACAAATGTGAATTTCAATTGCGTGTGTGAGTGTTTGCCAGAATAATAAGTGAAAAAAGGGTAGATACCCCTTGCTTTACTGCATTAACTAATAGGTATCTTTAAGAACTTTTCTCCAGTGGATCTTCCAATGTGAGATCACCTGGGGCAAATTTGAATGTGAGGAACAGTACCAGGAAGGAAGTACAACTCAAAGGAGTCACTATGCCCTGTCCGGCCACGCATGTATGGGGAGAAAAAAGGCTGGCAACTTGTAAAGGCCTGTTGCCATATACTTGTGATCAACTCTGCCATATGGAGAAAAATGAAGTCACAGACCTATGCACTCACAGGTAAACGCCTCTGGGTGGAACAAGGTGTGAGGCCAGTGGGAAAACATATGGTGCAGAGTACACTATTTGCTCTTCCTCCTGTCTTCAGGACATAGTCTGGCATCTGCAACATGAATCAGGATGTTAGAAGAGCTTTGGATTTTACAAACCTACCTTTTCACTAGATAGCTAGCCAAAATCTAACACAATAAGACTGGAAAGGTTTGAAGGAAACTCCTTGCAGAGTCTGCATCTGCATTTTTTATCACCACTTAGAAACACAGCTTGTGGGTTTTTTTATATTTTAATTTGTGTGTTTCATAGATTTTTAATCAGGATGTGTGAATAAGGTAGAATAATAAAAGTGGTGGAGTTGTTACTTTGATTAACTCCTTATTTTCTCTTAAAGTATTAATTGCAGTGTTTGCTTCACTCAATTATAAAAAAGGCAAAACACACAATTATTAAAGACAGACATATTTGCAAAAAAAACTGAAAGAATAGTGAAATAGCCTAAGTGGCTTCAAAGCTTTTGAACAATTTTGGACAAATACTTCCTCTAATCTGAGAACATGGTTTTAACTAAAGTTAATGGATTAGGTTTATGTTATCCAGTCTTTTCAATATGGTTTCATCCAAGTTATCATCCCTTTTTAAAGGGGAATTCAGTCATTCTTCTGGTTCAGAAGGAGAAAAGATGTGATTACACATATATGTCTTGTTCATCCATCTGCAGGTAGCTTCTTCTTTAGAAGGCACAAACTAACTTCAGTGGACCATCTTCTATACACCAAAAGTGCAAGATCACCTGCTGCTTTTTGTTAGATCAGTTTTAAAACATTTGTTGTAAAATGTGTTAGAATCATTTTTAAACAAACAAGAACTGCTTTAGATGTGATTTTAGGAGTAAATATTTGGCAATGGCTGGGAGGTTTAAAGTAGTCATTTAATGAACACACTGGGAAGAATCTCATCTTTTACCACCATCCACTGAATCATGTTCAGTAACTGATTCAATGTTCAGAACTCCAATTGGTATCGGGGGATTTGATCAAAAAAAATACTGTTATGATCACATAAGTTTAAAGACCATGTCTATGAGTTAAATAATGAGGGACTGTTACTCACATATATTGTTAAATCATTCACTATGTCTCTATGATGAGACTGAAAATGGAGAGTTATCATGATGTTCCATTTACAACAAGTGCAGAAATGTTTGTTTGACACGTTAAAAGGAATTAGATAATGCATGAATCTGCAGGATTACAATTACTGAAGAGTCTCTCAAAAAGTTTTTTTGCAGTTGGCATTAATTTAAAAAACAATTAAAAAGTTAACTTGTGCCTTAAAATTCAAAATTGTACTAGAAATTAACCCATAATAAAATATGAGTTAAAAATATTTGGAGAATTTACATTCTAAGGGATTTGAAAGGGAATTATTTGACAGGACTAAATACAAGTGTTTGCAGCACCATTTGTTCTACAAAGTTGAAAATAGTCCTAGGTATATGGGACTGAGTGCCTGTATGAGACTACAGTATTGGTCCACCTATATATGATATCCTGCTTTATCTATAATCTGTGGCCTCAAAGATTTCTGTAATTTTGTTAGCAAACTGTAAAATAATTCATCAAGGAAAATCTTTTGGAACCCTGATAAAGTACCTAACTAGGCCTTAGACATGATTAACACTAAGACACTATATTAACTTCCACAGCAGAAAGTGTTATTAAATCTCTATGAACTCCTATAGCTCAGTCTTCTCCTAGAACACTTTCTTCTTAGAACATATGCCATTACTAGGGTTTCAAAACAGATTTTATAGGAATCTTAGTCCCGGTCCCAGCAAAATATTTCATTACACTCTCATTTACATAAAGGCTAATCTTGCATAGTAAGTAGCACTAAAAATTAAGTGCAAAGAAGAGCTGTATACAGAGTAGAATAAGTTGGAATTCGTAGCCTGAAGACAGTTGAAGGAAATAGTTAAAATGAGAAATGAAGGCTGAGGTAAAATAGATGCAATCATTATCATCAACTTTGATTAAAATCTGCCAAGAACTGTTTAGCATTAAAACAAATACAAAAGCTGGAGCCTGAATTAAGATTTTGTTGGTATTCACATGAAAATGAAACAAAAAAATGTTGTGAAAGGTATTACACAAAATCCCTATTGAATCACTAAAACGTAACACGAAAAGAGACCTCAGCATGTGCTTGCGTAAGAGTCCAACAGCTAAAGCACATATTTTGCCCCGTGTTAAAAAGGGGGGAAAAAATGGTTGACTGGAGGTAGAATACGTGCATTATCTTTGTTTAACAGGTTAGAATACTCTTCTGGCTGGAAGCTCCCTGGCATATGTGAGGGTGAATCAGGACATGTAATTCTCAGCAGTTTCACAACTTGGTGGCATGCTGCCAGAAGAGCCAGCAGGTCATTGATTGTTATTGGGGAATCCCCTGACAGTTCCAACCCCCAGGAAAAGGGAGGAAAGGCTGGGCAGCCAGCCAGGACTTCACTCTTGCAAAAACCCCAAATGCCGCGCTCTGACTAGTTATGCAGGAACCATTCAAACCTTGGGTACTGCTGACACCCATGATGTTCATGATAAATTGTTGAGAGAAAGGACATAGAGTTTACTTAAAGGTTTAAATTGTGAGCTGGTGTTAAGACATGTTTCTTTACTTGACTCAGAGCTATACTTCACTACGCTAACAAGAATACTGCCTCAAAGGGGCATAATAATACCTTCTAGTACACACCTTCTATAGCATGAGTAGATACTGTTATGTTACCTGAACCCCCAAACCAACTTATTGAATAATCTGAGTATGTTTCTGTGATAGTAGGACAAGTGATATAGTCAGTGGTTGTTGCTCTGATCACTTCAGTGCTATGTGATGTACCCACTGAGCATGTGAAATGTATTCCTCTGATGCAGGTGGATGTATAGGTTACTGTACATTTTGATATTCCATCCAAATGAATGAACAATTTATTCAAAGCTGTTGCCAGTGCTAGGTTGTGATTCTAGCCTCATAGCACTGAAAAGGCTAAGGGTGATTTTTCATGAAAACAACTTATACACCATAGAAATACAGTGCCATGTATCTCCACATAAACAGCAGCAAGGAGAAAAGTCAATAATTATTTTAAAATATGACTGAGCAAAAAGAGCGTTTCCTGGTTTGCATAACAGCTTGTTTGCTCAGCAACTGCAAAGGAACAAAGAATTACCCTGTCTAGTTGGGTTCTTCAGTCTAAGTTCTTTGTCTCGTCCTTTTAACATACTCACTTTTCTGAACACATTCAGGTGTCCAGAGGCACTGAGTTCTCCATGCAGGACTCAGAATAAAATGCTAAAAATTTCCATATAGCAAAATTTCAAGACACATCTCCAAAAGCACAGCTAGGAATTCTAAGAAAATCACCTGACTATATGGGTATGAGATCAGCATTTGGGATTTTTTTTAGGACAGTACTGCCTAAGAGTGTGGTCCATAAAGTATTCTTTAAGCAGTGAATGAATGCAGAAAATGAGATGAATGTTACTTTATAAAACTGAATTGTTTGTTGAAGTCACTCAGTGCTTCTTTACAGCTCTGGAAGATGTTGGGACAGATGGTCTTCTCATGAGGTGTCTAAACGAGCCAGTTGATGGGGTCTTTCTTTGGACTACTAACATACCTAGTGATGGCTGATCTGGAAACACTGAACTATGGTCAGCAGAACTATTAAATTTTCAGGGAAATGTAGAATACAAAGAAAAACTCTTACTAAACACTGAAAAGTTATGGGTTGCTATTGTATATTGCCATGGAAACAGACTAATTAACAATTTCTTGCAGTTAAAAATCAACGCTCAGCATAAAAGCACGTGTTTCAGCTCAACATCTCATTCCATTCAACCCCCAGTTGAATGTAAGTAGTAAAGATTTCATATGAGGTGGTGAAACTACATTCACTTACAAGGCTAGTGATAGGCAACCAGAGGTAACAGGGCAGTGGTAGCTTCTTCACCTGCAGCCAGCTGCAGACAAGGGAGTATATCTAGACCTTTGGCTATTCAGAAGTCTAGATTTAAAATACAACTGTGAATTTCTCATGCAAAAATAAAAAAGTTTCCTTAAGAATATTTACAATTTTTCAGCAAGAGTTGAACTCATTATGCTAGGATATACACCCTTCATATTTTAGTGATGTATTTTCAGAGTAATGGAACCAGAAAATTTTTTAATAAACAAGCTTTTTGTTTAAGCTTTATATAAGCTAGTGTGCTGAAGTTTTGCTATTAGATCAGCATCCAAACAAATCCCCCACCTCCCATTTTATTACAGTTTTGTGTAGCATGGAAAGAATGACCGATGACTGTACTTTTCTAAAGATGGCTGGAAATAATTCTACTTCAGAATTTTACACTGAGGATCTATTAAATGCTGCTTATGTGCATTAAAAACAAATTGCAAACACAGTCTTTGATTTCATCTTCAACATCAATATCAGAATCTGCAGGTCTGCTTTTTTTCCTCACCTAAAGTGTAACTGCAATATGGTTACCCTCCTTATTGCTTTAGAAATGTCGTGCCAGAGAAAAGTCATGGTAACACACTTTGCAATATCAGTGTTGGAACTAAGCGGCCAACCAGAAAAAGAAGCAGAGAACATAAGCCCTACTGCATTTCTCCTATACTTAGTTGTCAAGTCTCTCCCATACAGCAGTTAGCCCTCACTTCCCTTCCTCCCCCTTCCCAAACCCTCTGCATTGAAGTGGTACCAAAACTGCTGTTGGCATCACCTTGGCAGCTGATTTCAGGCTTGAGCACGCATAGCGGAGGAGAAGTCGGACCACGATTCCAGGTACAGCTGCGGATGGCGAATCAGTCCCTCTCTATAACAGCATTTGGTCGACTCACGTGATCCACCAAGTGCCAGTGAAACCAGACAATAAAGGACTTGGCCTTCTGCAGATTTTCTGAGAATCGTCTGAATTCCCTGATAAAGTGACAAAAGCAGCTTCCTCTGAGATGTAAAATTAAGGGCAAACTAAACTCTCTGGTGGAAATATGAGGGAGAAAACTAGAAAAGCAACCTATGAAGGCATGAACAGAAAGTGACCCCCCAGAAAAAAATGAGACGATTGGAACGTAAAATATCCTACAGACAGCATCATGTAGCTAGTCCTATTTACAATGGTGTGCAAGCACAAAAAAATCATGTAGCCCACTTAAGCAATTAAGGCTTGGCAATTTGATGAAAATATCACGGAACAGAATTGATGTGAATTTGAGCACCCTGCCAGCTCATTGGGATGGAATTGGCAGTCAGGGGAAGAGACGGGTGGTGTGATGTGCACGCATGAGCCTGCAAAGGCAAACTCTGGGCTCCAGGGCAATTGCCAAGAGTTGGTTATCCTGCAGGAAAACAGGGATTTTAACAACAGTTAAGCTCTCAAGGGAGGTAGGTTTTTCCAGGCTTCGAATAATTAAAGGAAAAATAGTAAGAGGATAGATGTATTACAAACCTCTAACGCTCACAAAGCCCACATAGAATTAGAAACTTTGTCACACAGGCAGCAGCAAATTAAGTGATTTTTCTCCTAGAAGAAACTGTACCTAGTTGCAAAACTTTATGCACTTTGCAGTAATGGTTACATCTACAGTGGTGAAATGATTCTTCAGGTTAACTCACTTATTACTAAATAAAAACAAAATGCATCACACAGCACTTTGCATATGCATGATTTTCTTCAGCGATTTCAAATTTATGCTAGATGCTAAAGGAACTACTGAAGTGATTAACATGGTTGCATGTCTAAACATTTGCAAAAATTACTTCAAGCACGTGAAGAAAAAATATTGTAATGCAAGAGACCAGTACGATTTATGAAATGCTACTTTAGGATTTAAAGTTATAGCATTGTGTTTCAGAAAGAATGAGGAAGTCTCCCAAATTACAGAATTATTATTATTATAATTATAGTAATATTTTCTAACAAATCTTTCTCCGCTAGGAAGCTTTTTTACTCCCCAAAGAAGCAACAACTGACCATTCTTGTACTAGATTTGGCACAGCATTCAAAGACAATGAAAAGTTAATTATATGCTGATGTAATAAATGTTCACACATCCTGAAAAATAGTCTTGTACTCCATTTCATTTCAAAAAGGCGTCTATTTTATAAGGATATTTTTTACCAGGAGTCATTTCTTACTGTCAGATAGCAAGCACTTACTGTCAGGCCTCACATTGTGCATATTACTGTATGGTAGCAGAATGGTCACAATTCCACAAAAGCTTATAAATTGTGCCAATAACTGGACTTGCTAGTCAAACCCAATTAACTTCTAACACCAGTTTGCCTAGTAAGGCATCCACTTAGTCAGAATTCATTTGTGTTTTAAAACTGATGCATCATACATTTTTTAAAAACTATTATTTTTCTAGTGTGCCATTAGAATTAAAAAATATATACATGGCAGATTAGAAATTCTAAAGTTACAAATAAAATTGAGCTGCATACTTAGGGTTTACAACGTTTGAATGTGCTGTAAGTACACGGTATTTTGAAGCATCAAGCAGTTCTCAGCTTCCTGCTGTGTCCCATATAGGGTCTCCATCACTATCATCAGTCATGCATAAAATAATTGTTTTTCTGCTTTTACAATAGGACCAAGAAAACCCTGCATTCTGGCTGAAATGAAAATGAAGGCAACATGAGTAATCACATCATGATGGGTCAGCTGTTGTGTACTGAACATCCTTAAAAGCAGTTCAATAATGGTACCTTTAACTAAATGTTTATTTACATAATCACATAGGTAAAAATGTCCAAATAAAAAAAAAAAAAAGGAATGCCATTTTAAAAGACATTTTGAATTAATTATTTAGAAAGTAAGTGAGGAAAAGAAAAGCTTCTTGACAGTGTCTATAAAAATGGTAACTAGATACTTAAAAAGAAGAAAAAAACCCAACCAAACTTACAGACCTGAGATAGCATGAACCAAGAAATGAACAATTAGTATTAAAGTTTCTATTAACTACTGAATTGCACTGTGACAAAATCAAAGGAAACTGAATGCAAGATACTATTTTGATTTTTTTTTTCCTGAAGGGTATTAGAAATGAACACATTTTATTTGAGCAATCCATTGTTGCTTAATCTATTACCAGAATATGAGAAGCATTTCTGTAAAATTTTTAATTGGTAGTCTGTTTTCCCTCTGACTATGGAAAGGTTGCTGTGTATCTTAATAAAACATTGCAAGTCAGTGCATCAAATATATTTAAGTTATTGAAAAAGTAAACCAAACTGGATTAGAAATAAAATAATTTCCCCCCCTCTCTCCATGAGTGATGCAGAATATATATATATTACAGTTTTTAGCTCCTCATACAATGATACAATTAGATCCCACATCTGAAGTGCAGATCAGAAAATATTTAATTACATTAGAGAACACTGCTATTGGTTTACTGTGTGTTTGACTCAGGTTGGCTCTTCAGTTTGGTTTATAACACCTTGACAGAAATATTTGGCCTTGACCTTTGAAATGCTTACGTATGTGCATTGCTTTACACACGTGAATTGTCCCTTTAAACTCAAATCAATTTAAGCACATGAGTAAGTGTTTGGAGGATAAGAGATTAAAATTTTTTAAAAGCACCTCAGTGGTGTGAAGAAAAAAGCAAACATCGTACTGTGATATATAAATACAATGATGGCAAGTCAGTGTACAAATAGGAGTGTCATGTTAGATTCATGAAGTCATCCTTCCACTCTACTTGGTTCTGGCTCTATCACATAGAGTTTTTGGCAGAGCGATGTGGATCAACTGGAAAGAGTCCAGAGGAAAGCAACAGCAATGAATTAGGTTTAGAAAACATGATTTAGAAACAAAGATTGAAGAAAGTGACTTTGCTTAATCTGGACAAGTGAGAAATTTCAGAGAATGCAGGTTATTTGGCAGAATTTTACAGGCTTTATGTGAGACAATACCCTCGGAACTTCAGTACAGGTCACTGGTGTGTAAGTTCAGAGCTACAAGGATACATGCCACATCTTCAAAACTCTTCTCTACATATACGTGTGAAGTCCCCCACAAAAAAACCACTTCCATACTCAATAGATGAGAATAAAAATGCCCAAATAGTTTTCAATTTTGCTTTTGACTTGTCAAAATTCTATAATCTATTAAGTTCTGCTTTGTGATAGAATTAACTTAAATCTCCAAATAGCATTCAGAACTACACTTAGATTTGTTGTTACAAATAGCTGTTTTTCAGTTAGACTGGGGGGGGGGGCGGCGGGAAGCAAACCAGTTATTTTATTTTCCTTTTCTGGATTGTTTTTCTCATTTGTAGGAAAAGAAATGCCTCTGAGGTAACTAATATGATCACAGTACACAACTGTGGTGAGTCACTCCCACCATATTATCTATGGATTACTGGAGTTTAATATTCTTACTTACAGAGATTAGGAGGAGATCAAAAATGAACAGAATGAGGATGCTCATCCCTAATTATCTTTATTATGACACAGAATCATTGTTTTAAGTTGCAAGGTTATAGCTTATGAAATGGTTGTGTATAAAATATTGATATTACAAGGATACTGTATTTTGACTGTTAGAATGGTGCATGCCGTCTGTATGAAACGTAAGATCTGGCAAAACAAAAATGTTTTTCTAAAAGATTTACAAAGTGACAAGGTTTTTATTATTATTTAAGTAATCCTAAAGATGGAGTAAATACATATTTTCTTGTGATTGTATTCCAAGAGTGAATGCCTCAGTAGCAATATTGGTCAGGAAAAAATCTGTAATCTGTATTATTTATCATGTAATTAAAATGATTAAAAAAACGGTAAATAGGAGGGAACTGACTGTCTGAAAAGAGCTACAAGTAGGCAGACGTCCAACACATGGTCCTACAATGGAAATCATAAAGTAGAGCTAATACATTTAATATTTTTTTAAATTCCAACAGCAAAAACTCCTCAAACAGTAAATGTATATGGAAATATCCTAAGAGTTCCAGCTACTGATTTTTCCTTTTGCAATTCCTGCAATGTGCTTGGATGCTACCTGGGGTTTATTTGAGCCTCTATAAATCACTGTGCTCCAGCTATAGTGCTAGCTTCCTTTCTTGTGTTGTTCGGTTCCTCCTTTAGCTCAGTATATACTGCAGGCCACCCTATTATCCTACAGCACCTCACCTGTTCGTCTTTTATGCTTCATGGTAGGAAGGTGTTCGTATTTAATTTAGATTAGTTAAGTGCTCTGAACTTCAAAGATGAGTTACACTTCCCCAGGCAACTACTGGAGAGTGGTCAGTCTCCAGAAGCACTCAGAGCACTTCAGATGACTTGCATGATGCAATATGAAGATTATCTTTGGTGCCACCTACCCAGAAAATCAAAATTCTCTTTGATATCAAATGATGCTATGGGATTATTTTTTCAACCGGACAAAGAATAAAGGAAAAAAAAATATTTCGAGAAGAGTGAGACAGAGAGAACAGGAAAATACTTCAGGAAACCTGAAGCTGGTATCTGATTCAGGCTGACAATTTGAAACTATGTCTTTTACAAGCCGGGCACTAAACGTACTTCCTAGACAGCTTCTGTTTAAGTGACTGAATATGTAACTTTATACAATGTTTATAATTCTAGTTTGGTGGTGTGGGTGGGAGGGGGGGACAGCAAATGTTTCTGAAAAAGGTAGACAGGGTATTTTTACATTAATATATGCAGACAAATTTCTGGCTTAGGAGTTTCACTGTTACCATAGCACTCCAGAGCTAGAACAAATATATCTTCCCTCATACATTAGCAAACAGGCAAAGGACCTCACATCTGTTTATACCTTTTCATGTAGATATACTGTAATTCCCTGTTAATGACATGCTTGGAACACAGAACTACCCAGGTTCCAGTCCCCAGTCAAAATCAGCCAGAAGGGAGGCCTAAACCTGGTACTACACACTCATGAGGAACTCCCTAGTTTGGGGGATGATAGGTATTTGAGGTTGAGGGTCTGCTGCATCCCTACTTTCATCAGAAAGTTCGCTCCTGACAAAAGTATTGTCTGAATTTTGCTCCCAGCAGAAACTTTGGTTACAGCAGATTCCTGTTTTCCAATTAATGTATTATTGAGAAGACCTGATGGTTTCTAGGTATGGTCCTGCTCATGCTTAATGAACTTCATGGTGAGAGATTGTGGCTCACACAAAGACCCAGTGTAGTCAGTTGTCGTCATGGCCCCGAGATAGTCAATGACAGATTTCCTTCTGTTTTAAATACTAAATAGTCAGCCTTCGAGACCATAATTATTAGGGATATCATATTGATCTGTGGGTGTATTCAACACAGACACATTTCAAATGGTTTCTTCTCAAAGTTCTGAAACTCCTTGAAAAACTTCCTATTAATATCTTATTATTAATTTCCTTTCTTCCGCTTAAATTCAAATTGTTTGTTTGAGCTTGACTGTTGAAAATCTAACTGTAGGGGACCCTATATATCAAGGAAACATTCAATGTTTCCTTAAGACTATATTGCAAATAGCAAGGCAAATTACAATATAAATGCAAACAACGTGCTATAAGCAAACAGAAAACTGCTAGAATTATAGTAATTCATGAAAATAACAAGCTGTTGATCTATGGAATCTAATCAAAGAGCCTAACAATTGACTAAACATCTGATAACCCATTTTAATCTTTTTATGAACAGAGCTGTCATTAAAACTAATTTACATGTACCCCATTTCAATACATACTGTATCGTTAAATAAGAATGAACATTTCTAAGGAGAAAATGGGGAAAAAAGATGTTTGCATGCTCACTTCAGTGGAATAAAATAGAAATATGATCGGGGAAACACAGGGCTTTGTGGATGTATTGTCATGATTGTAAATGACTCCCCTCTTCAGACTGTACCACATATTCCTTTTTCTGTTGGTTTTAGGGTGGTTTTTTTGGTTTGGGGTTTTGGGTTTTTTTCTTTTTTAGGAGAGAGAAAGAGCAAAATGGTGAGTACCAAAGGATTAATCTCAAAATATGAACCACAAGAAACATCCCTGATTCTCAAGCAGATGCCAAGGAAGTGTTTGTATAAACAAGCACGTACTAGTTTAAATGAAAGATCCAGGTTTGCTGTTCTGTACCAGACCAAAAAGGCAAAATAACTGCTTAATTATGAATTTAAAAGGTTAATGAGAAGGCACAAGTTATGTACAGTAGGAGTAAAACATTGTGGTTGTTTTTGAATAAATAGGTATGTGGCTAATTGTAATCTACCCATGTGCTTCTAAGATAAAAGTTATTGTAAGAATCTCAAACTGTTTTCAATGAATTAAACCCTTCCATCTAGCACTGGCCTAGGGATACATAGTAGATGTGGATATATTACATGAAGAAGTAAACCAGGCTTTTTTTAAACCGCTAAATAAAGCTTCAGGGAAGTCTAGTTTTACTATCAGATATTACAAAGCACTGTGCCTTAAACTAGCCCCAGATGCACAGTTCAGGTTCATGCACCTCATCTCTCCTTCCTACTTTATATGAGGTGATAATATCTTTTATTCACAAAGCTGTGAAAGATGTCCTTGAATGTACCAACCATAGACATTTATATCGTTAAGACTTGATTATAAAATTCTCCCCCAAGATCTGATAGACAGGGACCAATCCAGCTTTATAAAAGTTTCATTAGCTCTGGAAAAAGTGTCTCCATCTTAGCAGCCAAAATAACTTACTTAGAACCTCTGCACTAGGGCGATATTTGTTAGCTGTAATGTAAAGGGCAAATTTGATCTATCGACTTTTGTTAAAGACGGATTAAAACCAGGAACAAGTCTGAATGGAATACAGTTATTTTTGTATTGTAGTAGAGATTAGAGACCTCAGCCGTGGGTGGTGGGGTCTGGGAGAAGCCCATTTAATGAGGCACTCTACATACCATTAAAAGACAATCCCTCTCTCAAAGCTTGTTGTGTAACACCCCAATCGACAGCACATTGTACTCTGATGGAGCTCTGCACCCCTCTTCTGTAAAGAAGTCCTTCTGGATGCCTGTCTAGCCACATATCTGGAGAAGAAGGAACTATACTTACACCTAGAGCAAGAGATAATGTGGCAAAGAGACAGACAGATGGGGGAGCGCTGTGCACCAGGGAGGCTTCTGACAAGTGTAACATAAAGTAATTAATCACTTGAACATACATTTCTGGGAAAAAAAAATGTTAATAGCAAATTTTCAGTGGTACAGTCCAGCTTTTCCAACCTGTTTAAATACTTATAATTTAAAATTAGCAATCTGGTTGCATTCATAAAGGTCATGAAAATATTTATAGTTCAGGCCTCTTCACATTAACTGCAAGGCGACTTGGCACTGCTGTCAGGAATGCTTTCATACCAGTAAGGGACTCTTAGGTGCTACTACTAGAGAAGTATGATTGTGCTAATGAAGTATCTGCAGGAGGGGGAAAACTGCCATTTCATATAGATGATACTATAATGTTTCTGCTTAAGCCAGTAAAATCATTTCCACATTTATTACAATAGCTGTAATTATAATAGCTGTATCATCATTAATAGCTCTATAATGGCCATGCAGTTATTAATACTGAGGAACAAAATCAATTTAAATTGTCAGAACTTTTGTTATTATCCAACAGTTATTAAGACACCTTTTACCTACAACTTTAATTTGCCCCCTAAGAATACTGAAGAGATGGGCTTGTGGATATAGAAGGGAAGATGATTAAAACACTGAAGTAAATCCTAATTTTTCAGAAAATCTAAGAATAACTTCAGAGAGTCGTTTTCAACTCTTTTGTATTACAAGCTCACATCAGTTCAGCAAACCTGGCCATCTAGTCAAGACAAAAGGCAGAGTGGCCTGCTGTGATTGTCCTAATGGCCACGCCTAGGAATCTGCTTGTTCTGCTATTGTCCCTTCTCCCTGTGCAGCTTTCTCTTTTAGTGGAGATGTTAGGACCTTTATACTGGTAAATAGAATCTAGTGAGCAATATACAACCTAGTTTTCTCGATGAATCAGTAAACTTCTCTACCATGTAAAACCTGATGCTTTTCACTTCTTGCAGAGGAGGAACACAACCTCGTGGAATTGTGCTGAGCAATCCACCTACTTCCTGAGGCAGAATGGCTTCCCCATCTCTTATGAAGGCACTGGATGCTCAAATTTCTTACCTGTCACACAAACAGGAATTCATCAGTCCTGTGCACAAAATGCTGGTGTTCAGTGTAACTGGAAAAGAACATGTCCAGTCACGCTGTAAAAAGGGTTTGTATTTTGGTCAAGTGACAGGTTGCATTCCGTTGCATATGAAGGAATATGGCTCCAGCTGTGAGAGGACACAACAGCACCATTACATATAAGGAACTCTTCTTTGAATGAAAAGCATGTAGCTGGGTCACCTGAGGAACATACCTTATATTTGTGTGTAGGGATAGGCATGAAGAACTTTGGAAAAAGGAAGCCAGGAGCAAACAGCATAAAAATCCATCTAGACAACAATTTGCTCTCTCCCCCTATCTGAAGAGATCCAAGGAAAGAAAATGATGATGAATAAGCTGTGAGCTGAATGACTTTTTTCTGGTGGTCTGCATCCAGTATATGAGGGACATTCTCCCAGGAAATGGATCAGGCACCTTTATACAGATAATCCTTTAGAAATCAGAACTGTGTAAAGGACATAAATATCTCCTATCATTGTCTCATATTTAACTTTTAACTTTCAGACTATGATTCTGATCTAGATTGACAAATAGGATTTTTTATGAATCAGAAGTCAAGATCACTGCATTTATATTCATTCCTATGCTAAGACTGTGCAGTAAGTACATCTTGGAATAAATGCTATCTTAACCACATCTCAAGGACAGTACAATCTTACGCTTATATGTGTTAATGCAGGAACAGACATGTGCCATGTAGTTGGAACTGGCCCCATGAATTATGGGACCTAAACTGAAGGGAAGGATTATCACTGAGCAGTGGTATCTCACTCCAGAAGAAAGAAGCAAGAAACAGTAGTGCAGATCAGAGAGTAGTTTTGGACAGGGTAGAGAAATTTGCTATGTTGGGGGTGCTACGCCAGCAATTTAATCTGTGTTTTATTTAATTCACTATGGTTGCCTTGTCTTTTGCCTTCTGACATCCAAGATTCACAGGCCCATAATGACATGCATTAGTTAATTAGTTAATGTTTCTAAAGCACTTTGAAAATGTAAAGCACTGTGCTGAGCACTACATATGAGAAATTGATATGAGGATACATTTAACTGTGGGAGTGGGAAATGTACTTTTCAGATATGGTAATGGGGGAGAGATAAATATTTTTGCATAATTAAACTAGACTGTATTCTGCTCCCTGTAAATATACAAGAGATATGTTTGTGTCATACCATGCAGCTATAGCATCACTTAGTTTATATAGGCAGAAAACTACTGTTCATCTGCTCATTGGAAAGAACACTACAAATCTGTAGTTATGTGTAAAAGATGCACAGGTTTATGCAGTATGTGTGCAGAAAATTGTTAAGAGACTATAGCCCATATACTATACATATGCTATATGGACACAATATGAGATTGCCTAGCATTTTCTCTAGTGCTACGTGGTAGTACTTACTATTCATTTTGTGACGGGGAGAGGGCTAAAGGGGAGCAAGAAGAAAAGAAAGGGAAATTTTGCATATGTTTGTTTCCTGACTGCAATCTGCAATAGTCTTTAAGTTACAAAGACTTTTTAGGAACATCTAAAAAGTATCGCCTGAGCCAAGGTGCAGCATTTAAGATGTAAGCACCTGTGTGCTGGCAACTTGTACAGGAACCTGCAGTGTGCAGTGATCTAAAGACTTATGCATATCGCATAGTGCACTGATGTCCCTGACTTAAATATGGAAATTGTAAATGAGGATGTGACCAGCAGGTACATGAAGCAACATGAATGCCCTATCGGCCGGAATCAATCACACTAATACAGGGCAGCTCATATTCAGTCCAGATTCCAGTACTAGTAGGTTTTGGCAGCTTCATGCAGGATAGCAGCATGTCATGTGGATGTAGTTTAAAAAAGAATTAAGAGACCCACTAATCATTTATTGGTGTTTCTAGTACAGAAGAGTAGCTTCTGATGGAAAAACATTTGAACTTTTTTTTCTAACAGATCAACTCATCAAAACTATTTTATATTGGAAAAATATGAAAGTATATCACAGAGAGATGTATTTGCAATTAGTAATTATTACAATGCTAGGTCCATTAAATGTTTTTTTGATTCTGAGGGTTCTTCCATGTCAAAGTGAATATACAAACTACACTGACTCATGCTACATCTTCCTGTGTATCATTAATTGTACCATCTCATTTCTATCTCCTTACACAATTAAAGATTGATGTTTATTGCAAACAGCATATTCAGTCCTCACTTTCTTTAAAAGCTGAAGATGGACTTCATCTTTATTAAGACATACATCAGGTCTTATCTATATTTTCAGTTCACTTTTTGCTAATGAGACAGAAAAGTCAGGAACCACAGCAGCCAGCGGCTAGGTTTCCATTTCCTCAGTGCAGTCAGGACTTTTCCCTTTGAACTTTTGGAATTATTGCTTTCTCCAGAAGCATTGAAGCCTTCCTGTGGGCATTGGTAGAACTTGATTTTTCAACATCAGGTAGAGGGCACGACCTGTTCCTCTAGTGGGAACGAGGGTGGGCATATTCCAGGAGCTATAGATACCCCTTTATACATAGCCTACTCCAGAACTGCCACCCTTCTGGAAAAGAGAGTTAGTCATTTTGCCATAAATAGATCTTTTCAGATGTAAAGAAACTATTTTGCAATTTTAGGAGCCTCTCTTAATAGTCTGTTTTTTCCAGGTTATTCACAATAGTGATGAATGTAGCACTTGTTATTTCCTCTTGTACTGTTTAAGAACAGGCTGTTGCCTGCTACCCTTTCCTACAAGTGCTATTTGCTCAATGCCTTACCCATTCAACAAGCATTTTCAGTCTTCCCTCAAGCTGAGAAGAAATAAATTAATGAAACTGCTAATACTGAAGAATACAGGGATGGAAATTACATTCTTGACTGAGGAGCACCAGCACAAACCTTCTAAAACAGTTAATATATTTTGTCATAATTTTTCCTAGTGTGAAAAGTTGGGTCAGTTTTGCAAAGGAATATTGATTCATAAGTTGACAGTATTTAAATAACAGACATTTCTGAAAATGAGTGGTGGAAGTTTCTTTCTCAGCTTTTTTTATAGCAAACATAAAATATAGTGGACACCTACAGCTACACTGAGTCACTTCTTTCTTTTGAAAAATTTTGAAAGAGTTGACCATGATCACCTATACCACAGCAACAGATGTTACACTAGGGGAGGGAAGGATAGGCAAGACTTGCAGTTTTACTCTGTGTGTATCACTAGAACCACTTCATTCCCAGTCCAGCAAAGCTGTTTTAGAGTCACCTTCTTCAAGTGAGCCCACGTCTACCCTTCTTTTCTTCCTGTGAACTACTACATACAGTCAATTTGTATATCTGTGAAAAGAAAGACATTAGCCTTCCAGCTGCAATATATCATATTTTATCCCATACTTTTCCTGCACCACTCACTTCATTACATCTGTTACAGTTCATTCACGACTAGAGATTGTAATATATCTGTTAGTTATCCTTGGGCAGATATCCATTGTAAATATGCTGTCAGATTCTTCAAAGATGTTCTGTAAACATATATGAAACAAATAAAATACCTTTTTCTGGAGGCAGTCACCTTCTCTGTCTTAAACAAAGCTACCCAAGCTCAGTTTTATTCATACCTTTCCTAGAAGGTATTAGGATGCAAAGCACTGCCCTAAACACTTTTGATGTACCTTTTAGATGTGATGCTGAGCCAGACTATAAGCAGGTCACTTTACAGTAGCAAAGATTTCAGCATGCATCTGTGCAATAAGGGGGAAGAGGGTTAGTGTAAAAGAATAATAATAGTCAGGTATCACAGACTAATGATGCTAAAGAGTGTAATGTAGAATGATACTACCATTGTGAATTATGAGGTTCTGTGACACTGATGACATAAGTTTAAGTGACAGACTCTTTAGTACAGCATTATAGACAATGGTGGAGAAAAAAGATGTTAAAAAAAAAAAACCCAGTGGCCAAGAAGTTGTATGATAAATAACATTTGGGGATCTATACTATCAGTCAGGCAGCAATGCACAGGCAATGTACTACTAACAAAGTCCCTTGATGATGACAATCTCCTGTTACGTAAAATCTACTTATCTCTTCTAGCCAGTTCCTTATTCTCTCTAGAGTTCCCTACTAATCCCCATTTTCTTCAATATAACCAATAATTTCCCATGCTTCTCTGAAGTTCGGGCAAATTAGACTAACTTGCTTTTCTCTTATCCAAAAAAATAATTTTCTTACCTGAGATAGATAACAGATTGATCTGACATGATTTATGAGCTCTCTGTTTTATGCTGTTTACTTTCATCTCTTCTATATCTTCAATATTTTCTGAGTTTTTGATTGAGTCACACTGGTAAGTCCATGCTAGCTTAAGTCACCCATTTTCTTTCTTGTCTTACATGTAGTTACTATTTATTTCACTCTGCAATTTTAACACATTCTGTCTGATTGTGATTTTATATTCCAATATTTTGGAAAGGATGTAATCTTCTTCTCTCCCTGTCTCCTGTACACACATACATGAAGCTCAGTGAACTTTGTTTTAGCAAGCCTGCCTTTGCTTTTGTATGCAGCGTTGGTCCCATTAAACACTGAAATAGGTATCAATTTTGAATCTGTTCTAGGTAAAAGATAATTTTAAGCACATGGCAACTCTCTTCCTTCTTTGTCTTCTGTTAAGGAATGAAGAATCTTCTTTCTAAAGCAAAACTCAGATTAAGTCTTGCCTTATCCCACTGTTTTCTATTCACCAAAGTGCAGGATTCTTTGTTTTCTCTTTCCCCCATTCCTTATAGGTTTTTTGCCTAAAGTTAATGTTCTTTTAAAATTCATTATTCAGAACAGAATTTGGAAGTCTTCCCAACAGTTTTTCTTCTTGGACTGGAGTGTGAATTCCAGGGAATTTTTTTGCACATTTGACTGGAGAAAGTTCAGCTTCTTAGAGATGTTAAGTTCCTGAGCTCTTGATTCCAGTTGATTTATCTTAATTTCTTTAAGTCTTCCCTTTGTAATTGAAAACACATGCATAATAAGGCTAAGCTAAAATTGCAACAGTGGTTCCAAATTTCTGAATAGTTATTTTGAAAGTTTATGCCTTTCATGTTTAATATTTAGCATAAAAATAAGATATTCTGTGTAACCTTCTGGGTTCATGAGGAATCAGAAGTATTGATAGTACATATTTTTTCTGCCGCATCTTTCTACCAGAAATCCTTGATGGGATTATTTTACTGTCACAGCTAATTCATAGTGAACACAGGTGTCTGTGTTTTCTCTTTAAATCAGAGTTAGGCATAGATGTCACAGAAATCAAAATCTTTCCTTTGCAGCTTGATCTAATAAAATACAATTACAGTATCATCAGCATGGAGGAATCTCCCACACAGCCTGGTGAGCACCCTGGAGGGTACGTTTTAAGCATGGAGCACAGTAAATTAGCCACTAAGCACCCATTAATGCTAATGAGAGCTCCATGGTTAATTTCCTGAGCACTGTGCTGAAAAGGTACCTGTAGGTATTGGTTTTAAGCCTGACTACCATACATTTAGACTAATAAAATGTACTGTAAAAAGTGAACAGACCATCTAATTCAACCATTAAAGCTGTCCTTACAGTGTAACTTGCACAAAGCAAGTTAGTCAATCTGCAAAATAGAATAAGATCAATGCGGATTAGTAGGAGACACTTTTCAAATATGGAGTAAATATAATATTTGCATACGAGAGGCAAATCAAGTATGCAAAAGGAACCACAAAATATGTTTTAAGACTATGATTAAAGCTCTTCTCTCCTGCCCTGATAACTATAATCATCAGACACAATGGGACAAATTTTTAATGCACAGAATAAAGTTGTTATAACTGAGTCTGTCAGTTCAATTGAAGTTTTATATCCATCATTATTTTTATTGTTAATTACATTTCAGTGGTTTAAGTCACTTAGCTGAAGTTTCTACTCTCTTTTAAACTGTATTTTGAATGTTTATACTTCAAGATATAATGACAAAAGTTAAGCAGAAGGGGCAGCTGTTATATTCTTAACGGATGTATTTCCAACTCATGCTACAACAGGCATCTCTGATTACACTAGCATTAGCTAAATTGTGCATAATATGAGACAACGTTATTAAGTAACAGGATCAAATCTCAAGGAAATGTTTTGTAATTTCATTAAAGTGGAATATAATTGTTCTTCCCATGAATTGGTCAGGACATGTAGGACACCAGTCCTAGAAACCCTTACAATTTAAATAGCTTTAACTTAATTGAAAATGAAACACATTTTAAAATATCTTGCTTAGATATAGATAAATGTTGACTGTGTTTATATTTGTACGACAGTCAGGTGGCTGTAGTACCTTTGCCAACTCACATTCATCTCTCCATGTATTGCATTTGCGTGGCAAGGTTTTGGTAGTGGGGGGGGCTACAGGGGTGGCTTCTGTGAGAAGCTGCTGGAAGCTTCCCCCATGTCTGACAGAGCCAATGCCAGCCGGCTCCAAGAAGGACCCACCACTGGCCAAGACCGAGCCCATCAGCAATGGTGGTAACGCCTCTGTGATAACATTTTTAAGAAGGAAAAAAAGTTGGGACGGAGAAACAGCTGCCGGAGAGAGGACTGAGAACATGTAAGAGAAACAACCCTGCGGACACCAAGGTCAGTGAAGAAGGAGGGGAGGAGATGCTCCAGGCGCCGGAGCAGAGATTCCCCTGCAGCCCGTGGGGAAGACCATGGTGAGGCAGGCTGTCCCCCTGCAGCCCAGGGAGGTCCACGGTGGAGCAGATCTCCACCTGCAGCCCGGGGAGGACCCCACGCCAGAGCAGGTGGGTGCCCGAAGGAGGCTGTGACCCCGTGGGAAGCCCACACTGGAGCAGGCTCCTGGCAGGACCTGTAGACCCATGGAGAGAGGAGCCCATGCTGGAGCAGGTTTTCTGGCAGGACTTGTGACCCCATGGGGGACCCACGCTGGAGCAGTCTGTGCCTGAAGCACTGCACCCCATGGGAAGGGACCCACACTGGAGCAGTTCTTGAAGAACTGCAGCCCATGGGAAGGACCCACGTTGGAGAAGTTCGTGGAGGACTGTCTCCTGTGGGAGGGACCCCACGGTGGAGTAGGGGAAGAGTGTGAGGAATCCTGCCCCAAGGAGGATGAAGTGCCAGAGACAACGTGTGATGAACCCAACCCCCATTCCCTGTCCCCCTGCACTGCTGAGGGGGTGGAGTAGGTAGAGAATTCCGGAGTGAAGCTGTGCCTGGGAAGAAAGGAGGGGTGGGGGGAAGATTTTCTAAGATTTGGTTTTATTTCTCATTATCCTGCTCTGGTTTGATTGGCAATAAATTAAATTAATTTTCCCCAAGTCAAGTCTGTTTTGCCCCTGATGGTAATTGGTTGAGTGATCTCTCCCTGTCCATATCTCAACCACGAGCCTTTTGTTATATTTTCTCTTCCCTGTCCAGCTGAGGAGGGGGAGTGACAGAGCAGCTGCATGGTGCTTAGTTGCTGGCTGGGGTTAAACCAAACACTCCGTAATTAAGCTCTGGTTCCTTAGCCCTTAGCGCTGAATGTACAAGGATAGAAACCCTCAAATGTGGTGTTCCTTTCCACGGCCAGTTCTACCACTGCTCAACAACTGTGGTGGTTTGGAACTGACACTCCCATCCTTTAGCTCCTAGAAAATTTTGCACCAGAGAAAGAGACAAGAAAGCTTTTTAACATTTTACTTTCATTGTGAATATATTTCTTCAGTTACATACATTACAAACAGGCTGTTTCTGTTTTCCTCTGGCTTATCATGGCCACATTTTCAATTGTTAAGATACTTCCAGTGCAGAAAAGAAGACCCATGTGTTCTTCTAATTGCAGAGGTAACCATTTTATCATCTGCCACAAAACGAGAAGTGCTACTATGGAATCTTCAGCAATTGCCCAAAGTATAAGCAAATTCATTGATTTTATTATTTATTTCTCATAAGGTAGCACCAATCAGTAATCACCACTGTGCAGCTGGAGTGTAAATGAAAAGTCTCCCCCAAAAACGTACAACATAACCTCAACATAAATAGCTCAGTGGAAGGGTGTTGGTAGAAACTTTAACACAGCTTCACTGGGCTTCAGTTATTATGTACACCATTCTGTGCTGACAGAAACTATGATAGTTTTGCAGCCTGCACAAATTCTAGAGTGGAAATACCCAATAGCCAGATTCATTCATGTTTATATTTGGACAATCAAGTCACGACCTGAAAACAGTTTCAAAAACATGGCATTTAATTATGTTTAAATACATTTAGTATTGTACAACTTCTCTATTAGGTAGTAAGTAAAGTTCTAGTAAGTTCAATGGTATGTTGGTGAACTGGTTTTGGCTGGGATAGAGTTAATTTTCTTCATTTTAGCTAGTATGGGGCTGTGTTTTGGATTTGTGCTGAAAACAGTGTTGATAATTCAGGGACGTTTTTGGTACTGCTGAGCAGTGCTGACACAGCGTCAAGGCCTTTTCTGCTTCTCACCCCACCCCATCAGCGAGGAGGCTGGGGGGGCACAAGGGGTTGGGAGGGGACACAGCTGGGACAGCTGACCCCAACTGACCCAAGGGGTATTCCAGACCATAGGACATCATGCTTAGCACATAAAGCTGGGGGAAGAAGGAGGAAGGGGGGGACATTCAGAGCGCTGGTGTTTTGTCTTCCCAAGTAACTGTTACATTTGATGGAGCCCTGCTTTCCTGGAGATGGCTGAACACCTGCCTGCTGATCGGAGGTGGTGAATTAATTCCTTGGTTTACTTTGCTTGCATGCATGGCTTTTGCTTTACCTATTAAACTGTTGTTATCTCAACCCACGAGTTTTATCACTTTTACCCTTCCAATTCTCTCCCCCATACCACTGAGGAGGGGAGTGAGTGAGTGGCTGTGTGGGGCTTAGCTGCCAGCTGGGGTTAAACCATGACAGTTGGATATACAGCTAATATAATATTGGGTCCCCAAAAGGCATTTAGATTACCCTTTAACGTGTATTTGGAAGTGCCCTATTTCTGAAAATTCAGTGTACAAATCCTGCAGTGAGAGTGTGAGCTCTGGATTTTCAGTGTTGTCTCCAAAAGGCTTTTTAAAAGGCTTATTGGCTACCAGCTGTTCACAGAATGAACCATCATGGTTTTATGCACATAAAGAATCCTTAGACTTCACATTAATGTCACCCCTTTTAAACTCAGTCATGCTATTCAATTTCTCTAACGCACGAAGTTAAGGAAGCATACAAAACTACAGATCTCTCTCTCATGGTAGAAGAAACATATAAACAAATATTCAGTGTACAGTTCTCCTTACTGGTTCCACCCCCCCTCCAAGTCACATCTCTGCTAAAGCTATTTCAATTGCAAATGGATGTCTGATAAATAATTGGAAACTGAAATGCCAGTTTGAGATGCCTCTATCTGTACTACCATCTAATTGCTTACAAAATTTTCAGATAGGTTCTCTTCACAGTTTTAAATGTTCCCTCTACCATATTTTTTCCCATACCTGCTCTCTAGTAAATCAAGCACAAATTAGCCAATTTTCCTTCCCTTAAGCATGCACAGACCAGCTCCAGAATCTTAGTTTAACTTATCCTAAAATGATTTAAGAAACAAGGGACTCAAGGCATTAATCCAAGATACTATCTTTACCTTTAAAATACTCAAACAAGTGTTCATCAGATTTTTGCTTTCAGATCAAAGTGATACAGTACATGAAGCATTTCAGCTACAATAATGCAAAGGTGCCCTCTGGGAAAAAGAGGCTAGATTTTCCATGTTAATGCTCGTGCATCCTCTAGATTATGTTGCAAAGCAAAAATTCAGGGTGTTAGTCACACTTCAGGTTGCTCACACCAGGTTAGATTTTTCCATGCCTGCATGGAGTGAATGCCAATTATATACCTAATTCACGAGTAGAGCTGATTCTCTAGGTTTACAAACAGAAGTATAGGTGATCAAATGGAATTCTACAAGAATAAACACCAAGAAAAGTCAATATTTTTTGCTTGAAATCATATCTATTTCTTAAGACTCTCCAGACCTATAATGGTAAAGCATAACTATTTTAATAAGCATACAGCAAAAAGGTGCTGAAACACAAGCTTTTGAAAAAATATATTTGGGAGCAAGGTGTAAAATGTAGATTATTCTTCCTACAAAAATCTATTTCCAGGATGCTGCATCAGAGAATACTAAATAGTTTATTTTGTTCAGAAGAATAAAAGGCAAAATAAAGATGTAGCAATTCTTCCATAGGAAGCATAAACTCAATGAAGGCTAGACTATTTCTTAGCAGTACATGCTATACCACTTGATAGCAAAAGGGAAAAAAAATGCTGGCACTTAAAACTGGCAGTGTAGCTATCCATTTAAAACCCTGTATCAGATTACCAATACCATGTGATGTCTTATATAAAGCTGGATAACATTCATGATCAGTTTGTATCCAGTACAAAGCTCCTCATAAATAAATAGGGCTAGAGGCATGTTTTGATGGCAGAGGGCATCATACTGCTCTGTTCTTATTGAAAGATGGCCCTGGTTTGGTAAAGATATGTTTTGTTGGCAAAAAGTCTGCTATCATCTGGTTAAGTGGAAGGATGTTCAGACATGAAGCTGAAGCAAACATTTTAGCTTAATCTTTAAGGCAAGTGATTTACTTTGTAGCATTTCAAGGCTATTTATTTTACAGTACAGCAGCTTGTTTGCCTGGAATCAGTGTGACTCACAAAATCTTGTTAAAATGGAATATTAGGAGGAGGAAAGAGAAAAATTTTAAAAGAGGAGGAAACAGAGAGAGAGTTAGAAGGAGTTAGAAATATAAGTAGAAGAAGAAATAAGGATTTAAACAAGAAGAATGTCAGAGAACAGGAATCTATCAAGTAAACATAAATTTAACTTTATCTTCCATTTGAACCCTTTAATGGAGCCCTTGCTTACTCTGGCCAGCAGTTTCTCTTGCAAATAGCTTCATAGGCATCAGTGGGACAATTTCTAAGAGTTACTGCATTTTTATGTCAGTAAGAAGTGGACTGTATAGTCTTTCAGATGATAATTAACAGAAATGACTACAGAGTAGTCTGTAGGAAGGGACTATATATTCTATAAACTCAAATATCAGAGTACCAAAAAGAGGGGGTTGTTTTAACCACTGGGAACATAGCATTAATCAGTCTTTTAATACATTTGCATTTATTTCACACACACACACAAATCTTATTTTTCATGCTATTTCACCCATTATTTTTCTATAATGAAGTTGATTAATTAAAGGAAATTCTAAGTCTTAGACCTTCTGTTCCCTCCTGTTCCCCCCAAATACACCTCTTTTTTTTCCACTGGGAAATCATAGTGCAGCTACTATTTTAAATGGAAGAAACTATTAATCTGAGAAGATACTACTTAACGTATCTACGAGCAGTCAACACTGCAGCTTTTATAATCAATCTTTGAGCTGTTCTTTCCCACAGCAACCTGATCAGCTATCTTCTTCTATGTTACACAAATATGGCTAAGTCTTTACCTACAAGTTTAGCCTATCATTTTGTGAAGACACCGTCACTGAATTATCTAGAGCCTCATAAAATCTGTCAGTAATGTAACAAAGAATCTAACTTTGATATCAACCTCAGTTAAGGTAACATTAGGTAGTCATTTATTCTCAAAATCAGATTTCTGGTAATACATATATATAGCAATGACTACCTTAAAATTTATCTCATCTGAAAGACATTTTTCATTTCAGATTTCTATATTAATATTACATTTTGCAAGACACTTGCAATATGTACTATACACCTCCCTAGTCTCTCACTTTTTTTTTTTTTTTTGGCTTAGCTTGTTTTATGTGATAGTTTTGCTGTGTAACTGGCTTGCTGTTGTAGCACAGTGAATCAATGATAGAGTACATGACAGCTGAGGATCTGTTTTTCCATTTTCAGCAACCCATGATAGTGACACTATCCTTAAAAAGGGCTCCTTTGATGTACAAGTTAAAGATGCCTCTGTCACTACAAGTCAATGGCCAACAGCCATCATTTCTTCATCATTTGTATGTAGGTGTGACATCCTCCATCTGTCTCTGTTGCCAGTTCCCACAATCACAAGATTTGGGGAAAACATGTAGGTAGATGGAAGAAAGACATAAGACCTGTACAAAGAATGGATTATTCTCTCATCCTCACTGATAGCAGCATTAACTGGTAGAATGGCAATACAACTAACAGACAGAAGAAAAGGATTCAGAGCAGTGAGGGGGACAAATGAAATAATCTCACACAGAGCCCATTGCTGTCCAAATTGGTCTCAGTCACATCCAGAAGTTGTGCTGTGAGGTTCACATGTGAGGCTGTCAACCACATGAAAAATTACTTTTCCTACTACTGAAGACTACCACAAGAACAGATTTTAAAATCAGTTATCGGACTGCTTACTGGGTTTGGCTAAAGAAACTCTCTGTCTCTACTAGTCCTTATACAGAGGAACAACTGATTCCAACTAGTTCAAAGCCTCCCACATTATTCAATGCTTGAATTCCCCCCATTAATGAAAGAAAAAAGTGAACATAGGAGGGTTGTATGTGCACAGTATTTTTGTAGGCAGGACCCAATGATATCTAGCAAAGTGAGAAACATGACCAATGAAAACTAGAGGTCTTCAAGCAAAAAGACCCTTAAACAAAAGAAAAGGATATTATAGGAATCTCTGAAAAAATCTTTCTAAAAATACACTCATTTTGCTCTCTTAACATTTGTTATGCCAGTATTTGCAGTTTTCTGGAATTTGTTTTTCTCATTTTTCAAATAATTTTACTATAATTTGAATAATTATTTATATATAGTCATTTAGATATATTAGTCTACAAGAAAAAGAAAAAAATACAGGAAAAAATATTTTATTTCTAAAATATTAAGAAGAGGCACTAATGACATTGTCTTACACTGTTTGTTCATAAATCAAATGCATTTTTTTCTTCCAGTTTCCACTAGGAGCAATTATTTAGAATTTAAGTATGCATCCTGAGCGTGCAAACTAAGATTAACTTTTCAAGGAAAGCAGCAGCAGCACTATTTTATATTTGTAAAAACACTCATATAAACAACCAAATGTCACCCTTTAAGCTCTATTCTGCCTACCACATTTAATGAATTTATCACTGCATTCTTTTATGTAGAGTTCAACACTTGTCCTGGTTTCAGCTGGGATAGAGTTAACTGTCTTCCTAGTAGCTGGTACAGTGCTATGTTTTGAGTTCAGTATGAGAAGAATGTTGATAACACTGATGTTTTCAGTTGTTGCTCAGTAGTGTTTAGACTATAGTCAAGGATTTTCCAGCTTCTCATGCCCAGCCAGGGCACCTGACCCAAACTGGCCAACGGTGTATTCCATACCGTGGGACGTCCCATCTAGTTTAGGAACTGGCAAGGGGGGGGCAGGGATTCGCCGCTCGGGGACTGGCTGGGTGTTGGTCGGCGGGTGGTGAGCAATTGCCCTGCGCATCATTTGTACATTTCAATCCTTTTATTACTACTGTTGTCATTTTATTAGTGTTATCATTATCATTATTAGTTTCTTCTTTTCTGTTCTATTAAACCGTTCTTATCTCAACCCACGAGTTTTACTTCTTTTCCCGATTTTCTCCCCCATCCCACTGGATGGGGGGAGTGAGTGAGCGGCTGCGTGGTGCTTAGTTGCTGGCTGGGGTTAAACCACGACAACACTGAAATTCTTTGATTTTATAAGGAGCAGATATGAAGACTGATTCAACTGCAACACAAATGTGACCAAGTTGCTCCTAACATCTAGGTATAAAACATCAGAAATGCATTAACAATAGAAAATAACTTGCAAAGATGGAACAATGCAATGGCATTAAATAATATGTGCAGACATACTAAGAAAGAAAATTGGTGGAGAAGCAGAAAGTTACGGATCTTCCATCAGTCACTGCTCAGAACCACTCTAGGAGGTGCCAGGTGTGGCTCACAGTAACCTGCAGCAACTATTGCCTGTGGGGCCTGCAGAAGTCACAGGTGATCTAGCAGCAACAAATGGTGTTTCAGCAGACGAAAGGAGCAGCTGGTTTACCTAATGGATCTTACAACAAATGACATCAGTGGAATCCCCCAGCAGGTTAGGGGTGGTGTGGTTGGTCTTTCCAAAGGTCAAACACACCTAGAGACATTAGGAAGTTAGTGGCTAAATCCATTGGTTGGACCCTGGAATGTCATGGATAGGGAAAGACATTTTATCTGCTTACAGTATGGAAATCCTGTTTAGAACAGAACTGATGAAAATCTCAAGGGCACTGTCCTATTTCTTTGCAAATGCAGATGATCATAAAGCTAAATGGAAAACTGATCCAGAGCTTGGTGGACACTGGCGTTGAAGAAGACTTTTGAAGAGCCTTCTGTAGGACCACAAATGTGGATTTCTCTTCCATCAGAAAGCTGATGAAATGTTCCTGTAGATCAGACAAATCAGAAAAAGGCTGCAGCTATGAAGAAGTTACAATAATAGGAAAAAGTAGTAGGTGGAAGGCCTGGCACAAGGAGTTCCACCACATCAGAGGCCTAACAGGCGTGAATGGCTTCAGCAACAGAAAATGATTGAGGATTCTAGCTAGGCTAGGCATCTACAGATAATAATATTTGACTAGAGGGGTCCTGAATCTTCAGTAAGTACATGCAGAGGCAGGAGGCTTATGGACAGAAAGCAGCTGTTCCTGAGAAGGTCTTTGCAGATGACTGCAGTCTCCCATCTCATGTCCCCAAAGACATGTAGTTACTTATTGGCCTGTTTGGATGTTCCGCAAAGCTCTTCAGATACAGTTCCTCTAACAGAAGTGTGAATTCCGTCAAGACCAGATAAGACTGACTCTCCAGTATTCACAGATAGGTGCAATTCAGGGTAATGACACCCCCCCCCGCCCCGGTTGTCTGCATTTCAGATGCAACCTGGCAGATGCAAGGGTGGATGATGGTAGTATGGTATATTGGCTTGGCTAGTAATCAGGTAACATCTAGGGAAGGGATATGCTGATGATCCACAAGGGAGGGCTGTCACATAACACTTGTCTCTACTGTGCCTCATGGTTGGGAGATTTAGGCTGCATATCCTTGATAGGCATAACCTTGCTATAATGTGCTTCCATCAGCTCAGTCCCCAGGCTCTTCCATGATTAACTGAATAATTCCATTTGCAGGACATGATACCTAGCTCTGCAGTTCTGGGGCACCGTACATTACTGGCACTGAAGTTATGATAATCACAGCTGAATGGTCATGTAGCTTGTCTACATGATGACACAACCCTTCAGGTCATTATTTGCAAAGGGCTCCAATCAGAAACTCAAACATTACAATAACCTTAAAGCTAATCTTGTCATGTAACAAGCAGACTTTTGTGGCAGAAGATTACTTCTCTGTCCTGGCAAACTTGGATAATATCTCTGTTGTTGTACTGAACTGCGGCTATGAACTCTATGAAGCAAAATAAAGAAAAGCAAATAAAAAATAAGCACTCAATAATAGCCTGTCTCCTCTGTGATATACCTCTGTACCAATCTCCACTCTCACCTTAAAATTTATAAAATGTCTTTTACAAAAAAGAGATACTGAAGCTTTGATGGTAGTTCTGAGAAGATACTTCATCATCACACTGACTGGCAGCAGGGAAAAACAACTTAGAAAACTGCTTTTTCATGGAGTAGGTGAGCAATAATCTATCAGGAACAAATTGTGATACTGCCACAGCAAATGCAAGAAAAAATATTTCAGAACCGTCACACAGCTAATTCAAACTGAAGGGTATTAAACGGGATTTGCCCACAACTAGCTTGCACATTTTCTACACTGCATTCTTATAAATATTCCTTCAAGATGTGCAACTACGAGGCTAAACTGATGAAACTCTTTCAGATATCATAACAGGAAAGAAACAAAAATATTGCATGGGATGTGAAAGTTGATTGCCAAACACACTGCCACGAGATTTTCAAATTTCAATCATATAATTTAATATTAAATTCAGGGTTGAAAATATACACATTCCTTCACAAAAATGCCTATATGGAGTTTCACCATTGCAATTTGGGGACCTGAGTTTCAAAAGTGCTAAGCATTCAACAGCATTAAAGGTGAATGAAAAAGGAATATATTCAAACCATACATGAGTATTTGTATATGGACTTCAACATACTTTCTTCTGAAGCCCGAGCTCACTCAGTTACAAATTCTGGATGGAAATTTTATAGTTGAAATTTTTACTGCAAACCAGAAATACCAAATTTAAAATGGCTGAAAGGAAAAAAGAATTTTTGCCTTTTCTGTTTCTCAGTCATGAATATGTCATCATAATCTCTTTTCTTTTTACTATACGGCTTTATTTCAACATTATAAACAAGCCTTTTCTAGATATGAAAAAATTGTTGATAATAGCTTTTTTTATTTATGAAATGAGAAATTCTCCCTCCCAAGTCTTCATTCTCATTCTGCAGAAATCTGATTGGCAGGTATACCCACCCCAGAAACTATCCCTGTTAGAATCCAGGTGTATGATACAGAATATGCTTTCTTTCTGCATGATCACGATAGCATGAGCACAGAATGCATAGTCTTGCTATATAGTGTGAGAAATTATGTAAGTGATCTGTCTTTCCATAGAGGGTTTACAAGGGTAGATTTTTTTCTATAGAAATATTTTAAAATCCTTCTTAACTGTTAGGATTATATATGTTGACAGTTAGAAAAGGGTGCTTTTGATTCTCAAATGTCTGTATGAAATCTGCCACTAAGTTGATGTGACTACAGCTAAACTGTGAGGTTCATTTCATGCATTTCTGTAATAGGCACAAAAATTTAAGAGAGCCATCCTCATGATTTTATGAGATAAATGAACAGTACTAAATTGTTCTTTGTTATCATGATATTGCGTCTCTTGATTGTCAGGTTCAGAAACCCTAAAAAAAAAATGAATTGCAAGTGCCTAAGTGTTGCATTTGTTTTGCTGCCCTACTGATAGGGAAGGCAACATTTCTTGTGCAAGAGCAGCCTGTCCTTTTTCCCACACCCACCACACAGCACCGATGAAGTCAGCAGGAATGGGACATGCCGCGCAGCTCCAGGCTGCCAGCCATGGGCCAGCCGGCTCCTGCAGCCAGGTCTGCATTTATTACACCCTGATTTACAGGGGCCATCGCTTTGCTGGGAAGAACTTCCACTTCCATTAGAACAGGAGTTCAGGTAGGATGTGACATGTTTTAGAGGAAACTGTTCTCCTTTTCATCAAGCATCTCGATACTAGCAAACAAAGCTAGCAAGCTTGTTCCAAAATGAAGCTCACAGGCTGAGAGGAGAGGAAGAGCATTTACAATATGGAACAGATCCATCTTAAGCGTTCTAGTTGGCAAATGTGTTAGGGGGAAAAAAAAAAAGAGAGAGAGAAAAAATTAGAGTCTGCAACAGATAATCTGGCATGAATCAGGAACAATATTTTGTAGGTGGGCCCAGCACAAAGCAAGGTCCATTAGGCTCAAAAGACACTGCAACAGAACAATGGAAGCAGACAGGAAGTCTGCACTAATAAATATGCCCATTGGGCCAGTGCCACTGCCTAGCATGGCATAGATACATACAGAAGGATTATACACTAAATGGTGCAAACACAGTCCAGTCCATCTGTCATAAACATTAAGTCCAAAGGCCACAGGTGCAGATGGCACTAAAAAGTAAAAATTACACCCAGACAGAGACCACTTCATGTAATATGGAGAAGAAAAAAGAAAAAACAGCAAAACAAAACAAAACAAAACAAAACAAATCCAGTGATTTGTTTCCAATCAATAAATGTTCTCAGAATGTCCTTGGCAACCTCTGCTTCTTCCTTTCCCTCTGTTGTTTTAGAAGTGTACCATATATTTTATTTCACAAAAGTACTTTGAGCATTCAGGACCATTTTTCATTCAGTTAAATAAATCTACTTGATATTTGGGCAAAAAGGCAAATATTCTAAAGTAAGTTTCAGTCCTTCATTCCAGTGTGTTGAGAATAGGATGTATTTTCCCTTTGGAGATGGAATCTGTTAGGCTCTGGGTATATCTTGTTTGAGGAATGTTCCCATACTAAAAAGCTTAATAAAAAGGAGGAGAATGTGCTTCTCTCTTTCATAGTCCGGGTAAACAGAAAGGAAAGTTGCATCTTGTTAAGTTCCAAAAAGAAGCAAAAGTTTTCTGCTCTTTAATAATTTTACATAACACTAGTACATGACACTGATTTCTTATACTGAAGTATCTTTAATATGTTCACTATATCTCTGTAGATTATGTACCTACCAATGGCTACACACCACACAAAACACCTTATAGAAGGGTTTAATCTACCATAGTTTTTTTTTTCTTTCACAATCACCACAGGCTAGTAACCAAATATCCAGGGCTAAACGAGAGCAGACCACCAAAAAAGGGCTCTAAGAACAGTCCACCCAAGTGAAATGAGTCCCCAGATAAAATACTGGGCCTCCAAGATTTTATCTTTAGTTATCCAATCAACTGTACCTCAAACGTTTGAAATCAGATTTTCAAGTTTGTCCTGTTTCAGCCATTCTTTGATGCAGTTGTAGAACTTATACAAGCATTTCTCAGGTTGTCAGCTGGTTAAGTAAGGGATCCCAGTTCTTTAGCAGCACTTACAGAAGAGTTTTAAAACTACAACCAAATGCAATACATCTTTGATGGAGTGTTGGATAGTATTAGATCTCTGGTTTAACAAAGGAACAAAAGCCACCCAAGAATATCATCATATTCCAGCTGTGTACTTCCATTGAAATTCTTGGCAACTGTAGCATTGTTTCAGAAACAGAAGTAGCTTTATTCATACTAAAATCTCGAGAACTTTTTCTCACTACAAGAAGAAGCATTATCTCTTCATCTTTAGTAAGCATTGTCCATTGTGCCTCATTCACTTTGCTCATGAAATCTGACCTCCAGAAATCACTGAATAATCCTGATGCCTTTGTGATGGCACTAGCTATAAGATTATATAAACAGGTGAATAGGATGTGCTGCAGTTTCTCTTTCTTCTGGACAGATTTTTTGTAACTGGACAGCAGATGCTATAATCACAGAAATGATTACGCACACTATTCCTTTGTTGTACTTGCATGCAAGTACTGTAAAGATTTAATAATAGAAAAATGAGTCAACCGAATGTTATTTCCAAAATGTTAAAGAATCATTCAAAACCCCCAAGTTCTACAGTTTTTCATTTTTAAGAGGTACATACCCAACTAAGCAAGGGTTTGAGTATGATGTCTACAAGAGTTAACAATGGGCAGCATCAATCTCATTTTCCTAAACTCTCAAATGAAAACCATTTAGGAAAGTGTGGTGTTTTTTTTTTTTTTTTTAAAAAAAAAGAACAAAAAGTGTAAACAGTGATTTCAAAGACCTATTTCTTTACCTAATACCAGAGGATTATAGTTTTCCAGTTGTGATTTTTGCCTTCCAGCTGTGGTGGGGTCCAGTCTCTCAAAACCATAGCACATTTCCATTTGATTAACAGATGACTACCTGAAGTCAGCTGGGTTAGCCATGGGTTAGAGCTAGGGACTTTTCCAGCATCCAGTTTCCAAGTGTTTATTCCCGCCCTGCTGCTGCATCGATAGCTGTGACTTCAGCTGCTCTTACTTGCTCTGGTTCCTGCTGCCCTCAGTGACCAGGAGCAACGGGAAGAAAGCTTCCTCTCTCATTGACTAGGTCTGCTTGTGTAACTGTAAGCAAATGAGACCTTGCTCTGCCCTATATCAAGCCAGCCAACTCTCATACAACCACCACAGAAATAAACAAATGTGACATCATCGCCGGCCTTGCAGCAAGGGTTGCTTATCACGGTCACTGTGGTGACACCTGCTCACACAATGTTAGATTACTCACTTCCTGTTAGCTTGGAACTTAGGCGGAGTTTGCTCCTGTTTCCATTCATGCACTGTAACTCCCAGTAGCCCTGACCGACAGGTTCCTGTGCCAAGTTGTATGGAAAGAATCTAAAGAGGTTTCAACAATCCATCACTAGCCATCATCACCCATGCCCTTATCTCTTATTCCCTTTACCACAATAGTGGCAACATATATGGCCCTGACTGCTCTGAGCTTCTCCAAAGCTGTTGTATTGTGTCCTCATTCCCTCTGCAGATCTGCATCACGTAGTCATGGAAATCATATATGTAGAGTCCTGAAGTATGGGTGTCCCACTGTACTGTTAATTTTTAAATTCAATGTTTAAAACAAAAAAGTCATATAAATGTGTTACTATTTTTCTGAAAGCGAAGATGTTACATAGTTACACCAATTACTATTAAATTCATTTGTTTATTACCTACCTTTTCTGCTATTGTACACTGACAGCATCAACTAAGAATGATGCTATTGGTGCTAGGGCTCAGGAAAGCAACAAGGCTGCTGCGTGGGCCCTGCCTGGAGTTAAAGCTAACTGAACAGGACATGCTAACACTACCCATGCAAACATGAACAGAAAATGAGAAGCTATTGAGACATAACAAAGTGAGAAGCAAATAAACTTTATAGATAGTGCAGTGAGAACGGCTGGATTTCACAGGCAGCTGAGAGTTATGGGATCAATGGCTGAACTTCACAGATAGTTGAAGGGGAGCACTGGGGACCTTCTAGTGAGTAGTCATGCAAGGCCAACAGTGCCCAGGCAACTGTAGCAGAAATTCTGTGCAAGGTCACGAGTACATCAGCAATGGCATCAGAAATACTGAACTGGTAAAAAGATATAGCAAAGCTGGCACCAATGTGGAGAAAGAAATTGGGGCAAGCTTTCTGGGGGGAGGAGACTGAAGCAGGAAAGAGTTAACCAGACAGGTGAAAAGGAACATTGAAAAGTAGATGAAGGGAAAGGGTAAGAAATAGAAAAAGTGATTAAATTTATGCAAGTCCTGTGAGCAGTGCTGACTGCCGGGTATTCCTGCATTTGATCAGCACAGCCTGAGTCAGGACAACAAACCACACCTGTAAACATACAATGCATATATCAAACTTGCTTCTGCAGTCAGGAGGAAGTGAGTGGAGGAGAGGTGCTTTCCCTGGCCTAACAGGAGGCCGTCCGGATGGGACAGATTGAACATCCTGATACCACTCTGTTTGTGTCCATTCCAGGGCTGATCACATTGGTATCTTCCCAGCCACTTCCTAGTATCTTCCAGAGTATAAATCCATACAGTACAACATGGATTACAATGTATTCCACTTTCCTGAGTATTTTCTACCAAAGATGCAAGAGATCTTATGAACCCTTTCCTTTTCCTTTGTTTCCTCACTGTTGATTTGGCATAAGGAAATGACAGGCTTACAAATATCTGCTAATCACTCCCTTTGTTCTACTATTTTCACTTCTAGATAAAAATGCATCAGATTTCTTATGACTTCCTTGACGCACTTCTTTTTAAGCAAAAATATTCACATCAAATTTCAGGGTACAAGAACAAAAACAAGGCATAAGCACCATCAAATCAAACCAAGGCACAGTTCAGTATCTATAGGCCATCGGTTCCCTATGAGCAGCATTCACCATCCTGGCCAAACACTTGTATTCAGTAAATTTCCAGCATCCCAGGAGCAATGGCAAGGACTGTTCTGTAGGAAGAATCCTCCCAGCAGGCACAGGAAGTTCAGATACCTGGATAAGCCATTAGATTACATCTGGAATGCCAATTCTTTATATTATCGATTATTAGCCATGTGAAAACAATATGTTGCCCTTACAAAGTAGTGCAGCACTACATCTACTGCCTAACTGCAAGAGAATCTCTTGCAACCTTTAGAGATTAATTAAAGGACCTTAACAACGCAAGCTCACCTGACGCATGGGAATGGGTGAGCTTCACCAGGAGTCAGGAAGCACTACTCACTCACAAGGAAAACGTTATTTCAAAAGTTGCAACACTGTTATTTTCTCAGGATTGCTCTGCCTAAACATGATTTTTTCCTGTAGGCATCTCTTCTCCAGATTAAACATGCCCTGCTTTCTGAGTCTCTTCACAGGAATATGCTCCTGCCTCCAACCATTTTGGTAGCTCTCCACTGAACTTCTTCCAGTTGATCAACAACTGTCTTGTATAGGGGTACCCAGAACTGGATGCAATGTCCTAGATGTGGCCTAATCAGTACCAAGTAAAGGGAAATAACAACGTCCTTTGATCTACTAGTTATTCTGCTGTGGATACAGTCCAGTGCTTTGTTAGCCTTCATCACTGTCAGCATACAGTGTTTAACCCACTGTCCACCAAGACACTTATGAAGTTATTAAACAGGATAGGTTTCTGGACAGTCCCCTGAGGAACTCAGGCATCAAGGCAGAGTATGAACCATTAGCCACTACCCTCTGAGTCTGATGATCCATCTAGTTTTCTACTCATAGAGTAGTCCATCCATCTACTCCATAACAACCCTGCTTGAATATAAAGATGTTGTGGGGTATTGTGCTGAAAACCTTGCTAAAGTCAAAGCAGATGGCATCCCATGCTCCCCTTAACCACAAATCCAGTCAATCCAGTCATCTTATCATAGACTGCAATTGGGTTGGTCAAGAATTAAAATCCATGCTACTCTAAATCACTTTTTTACAAGGGATCTTGGTATAAGCATACCAGGTATAAGCACTCACATTCTCTGAGGTCATCTTTACCACCAACATTAAGCTACCAGAAAATCTTTACTCATACATTTTCTCTGAAGTAGTATAAATCTGCTTGCAAAATGGAATATTTTTGACACATGCAATCACATGATTAACACTTCTGTAGGAGAACTACTAATAAAATTATTACTGAGAAAAACAGATAAAATATTTCTGTGAGTCAGGTTCATGGGAAATGACATGTGTTTCTGCTTCGTGCAGTTTAAAGCCACAGTTAGTATTTTTTAAGACTTTTATCCATATTCCATCTAATTTTAATTAAACATTTCCTTAAGTTTAACGTCTTAATTCCTGGAACAAAAATAATGTCAATATGAACTTGTTGAGATCATAAAAAATATTAATGAGCTCCCAAGTAGCATATTCCTGTGGTAATTTCATAACGTTCTGTATATATTCATTTACATATATATAGAGAGAGATAAAATATGAGTGTAATGATAAAAATACAATATATAAAAACATAGCTAAAAAGTTTTCAGAAAGATACATTTCTTTTTCTGGACCAACATAACCCCCCTCCCAAAACAGCCAAATAATGTAGTCAAATAACAATGCTATTCATTGCTTTTTTACAGTGTTGGAAGAACCTAGTGCATACAATTGAAATTGAGATATGCTCTTAAAGCACAAAAGGAAAAAGTAAGACTATGTACTTGTTAAATATTTTCTATTCTGTGAAGCCTATTCTTAATATCCCCTTGCAGTTTATTGAGTAATCACAAACATATACTATGGAAGATCTTTTTGATGTGTTACAATTTGTTCATAAGGAGTCATTCTGTAGAGTAGAGCCAAACATCAGATTTGCTTTTAGAAGAGACTTGTTAAAAACCTAAAGGTCTTCAGAAACTACTTTGCTTGTAAACATAATCATAAATATGTACTACAAAAACTGAATTCACATTTATTTGGTTTACAGTTAAGGTGATGGTGTGAATATTGACCTCTTAGAAATACATAGGTAGAAGAGAAATCATTGGGAAATTTTCTATGAAAAGGAAGTGATTTTCAGAGTTTCTAGAAAGCCTTAACTCCATCTATACCTCAGGTTTAATGTTGACATTATAAAGGCTACAAGTCCTCAGCTTCAGACCACCCCATACAACCACTTTTCTTCTGTTCCTGGGATATGTAAGACACTCAAGACTTGGATCCAGCATCCTATTAATTTCAGTGGGAAGCAAAGAACATCAAGGGGATACTGGAGTCTGAAGTTTATTCTTAACGTATTAGAAAGTGAGGAAATGAAAAAGAAAAGCCTAGTATTTACTTGAGCTACACAGTGAAAAGGACAGGTAACAAATTCCCAATAGAACTCCAGGAACAAGTGAAAAAAACCAAACCCAGCTATACCATCCAATGTAATATAGTCTGGGAAAAGCACCATTTCTGATCCCCAAAGCACCTTAGAAGCAAAGTTGCCTCGATAGATATGCTTCACTAAAATGGTAGAACCACCAAAATTACTCATACTGATGTTTTCTTGTGATATAGAGTACATTTCCCAGAATTCTACCAATTCTTTAGGCTGCCCTTTTATTCCTGAAATGGGTGAAAAATCTATCTTTTTTCTCCCTTTGGAATGTTTGAAATTACAGGGGTTTTGCCTACATTTATTATTATAATTTATTTGCTCTAATTTATTTTAGGTTATTTTGCATTCTGCAGATTGATAACATAATTATAGGTAAGGAACCTTATTTTTTTTTCAATTGCTTGTGCAAATGCCACAGTTTCCTTGTTTATATGAAGACATTTTTCACTAGTGCCTCTATCTTGATTACTGATCACCACTGTCTGAATTGGTATTATTCCCATCTGGACACAAGCTCACAATTTTTTGATACATGCTTGAGCAGAACACACAGCTATATAGATACCTCTATATCAGGTAATGCAAAAATGTTGGAAGTCACCCCTGTACGCACATATACTAAGAATGGAGAAATCTATTCCTAATTTAAACAAACATAAAACCTAGCTATTTAGTGGTAGGATAATTTAACTATGCATAGGTACTTTGCAGGGAAAAATTTTTAAAACCAACAAACAAATAAATCAAAGACATCAGAAAAGAGGGACAAAATGAGAATATAATGTTACTATGCTTGTAAGAATGTAAGAATGTAATACCACAGTTGAGAAAATATCATACATTAATCTACCAAGAGACTGAGAACTTCAGTGATAAGGTAGACCTTCTGTTCCTTAATCATGAACAGCTCTGCTGTATTCTTCTGTCTTTGGTCTGGATACAGATAAGAATAGCAAACTTCTAGCATAACATTATACTTGATTGAACTACACATTTCCGGCAACATTATTTTGGTCCCTGAATTTTGGGGGTTTATATCCCATATGTTACAGAAAAAAAGCAGACCAGAGGTTCATGAAATTTAACATGTAAACAAACTTAATTGAAGCAATAGAAATACTTGGACTTTTGGACTTCAACATTGACCCCCTAAAACCAGAGCATTTAGTATTATATGAACCATCTTAACTTCAACCTTTGCACTACTTTTCAGGGACAGCATTTGAGGAAGAAGGCTCCCTCCCAGCAACAACTAATGAAGAATAGCAGTTACTGTAAATGAGCAGTTCCATTGTGGCTCAGAAAAATACAACTTCTCACACCCTTTTTACCCAACAAAAAATGAGAGAGGTGTGAAAAGGCAATAGGAAAATATTGTGTGCCAAAATGGCATGGATATCAGAAGTTTACCAGGGGAAGGAAGGTGGGTTTGTCTTTCAGATTCAAGCTTGTTTTCTCAAAACACAATCAAAGCCAAGACTGAAATCAGTACTAGAAGTTGTTTCTCCATTTCCCTTTAAACGAAGAAGAACTGAACAGAATTGAATGGAGTTGAATCCAAGCCTTTGGTAAGAAATTTGGACTCAAAATGGAAATTTTCATTTAACATGCCATTGCTCATATGCCACACTGATAGATTGGACCCTGTGTTATGAAAGAAATGAGACTATTTCTAAGGGGTTTTTTTGCCTTGGGAAAAAAAACCAACATTGAAACAAGCCTGTAGAGATCCTGGTCTCACCACTGACTCAAACAAACATTAGGACATCGTTGACTTTGCCAAAACCAGGATTTTACACTATACATGTAAAGGGAGATCTTTTGCAATAAAATTCAGTTGTACTGAACTGGAAGACCTGTGTGTGATGTTACAGTGACAGAAGTGTGGAAAAAACACATCATGCATCAGATATGCAACAGTTTATGACATCTCCACCTCCTTCCCACCTCAGTTTATAGTGTGGATAGCTGCTACAGTTATCAGGGAATCCCTTCACTGCAGTAATCCTCCCTTAAAGTCCTCTGAACTGCATTCACACTTATGCCAGCTGACTCTAACGGTACACAAATGCCCCTGAGAAAGGGTTGCACTTGTCTAGTTTTTATCACTTTTAAGTGTATGATAAAGCAAATAAAAAGAAAGTATGTTTTTCAGAGATGCTGGGTACTTTCCCATGCCCCCATAATCAATTTAAAGAAACACATGAAAGGCAAGCAGAACAAGTCAAGAGGATTTTCAAAAATATTCACTGTTTTTATAGTTCTATTCTCTCTGAAGGTATTGGAAAATTTCTCCGTAAACTCATAGACAGCAGACATAAGTTAGAATAAAAATAGAACATGTCACCTTTATCTGGTGGTAATTTGTTGTAATTCTTCAATATTCAACAATTACAATTTAACAGCAAGGTAGTTTTCAAAGTACTTAGTTGAAGTGGAAGGAAACAGAATGGGGACAGGCAGGTTGCTCTTTCTAGATCCACAGAAAGCAGCTTGAACAGAAGCTTTTCAGAGATGAGCTTTTGCAGCTAATATATGTTGAAGGATCTTTTCATGCACAGACTATGCGCGGTGATTCTTTTCCTTGCTTTAAATCACAAAAGGAAACCACGAGCAAACAATGGCTTTAAAAAGTGAAACAAAAGATAATTCAACTTTATATACAGTCTGTTTGCCTCTCCCTGTCTCTCTCTTTCTGTGTATATATGTGTATATACACAAAGCAAAGACTTTTAAAACAACACTTAATGTTAATTATCCAAACTTGTTACCTAAAATGGGAAAAACTGTTTTGTTACTTTAAGTACCTGAAAACTTGTTTCCTAAAAATTATCTTTTCTCCTTATTTTTTGCTACTTAACCACCAGCTAGATTCATTTGTCACTGCAATATAAGTAATAAGAATTACACATTGGTTTCGATAACGATTCCACAAAATAAGATTTCCAGCATCTCTCTGCAAGCTGTAACATGCTACGAAATGCATGTTGTTGCTTAAATTAGTCTGTTTAAACAGTCTGACATTATCATACTATCCGAAGTGTTTTTAATTTACCTTTTGAAGAAGACAGGAATATTGACTGTAAGCCACTGTAAGCCCTTACCACATTTTAAAGGAAAAGTTAAAGATCGAAAGTACAGAGCATAAATATACAAAGCCTTGGCACTCCACTTCCATTTCAGCGCTCTGTACTGACCTCTACTGGTTTCTCCATCACAGCTTTCATAAATATTAAATAGCCTACTTTATTGAACTTCTGCACTCTCTTGTTCAAATTCAGGGACAAAGTAAACTGTATCCCACCCTGCCAGCTTCTCCCTGCCTGAAGGTCGAAAAGTGATCAAGCTTCCAACTATTGGTGGCAGTTTACCTGTAGTGGTTGAGACACTGTGAAAAATCATCATTTAAAAAAAACCTAGCAGTACATATACAGCTGTAGAAAGATATCAAAATCAGAAAACTCCATCTTAACACTTTGGGTGTATTTTTTATGCCTGAATAATTTATCATATTTGTTCTATCAACTGCTGCCTCATGTCTGTATCATTAGCTGTTTGGTATATAAAATCTGGTTTTCTATTGTACAATACCCAACACCTGACCCATGATGAGGACCAGAAGTATCACTGCAACACATATACCAAAGTTGTGAATATAAATTCATCATCTTCAATCATCCCCATTTGACAGACTTCTACTTCAAAGAACAAGCTTGTCTCTAGAAGATTCTTCAGAAGAAATATTTGCTCTAATTAGGACAGAGCTTGCAGCTTATCTACCACATGCCAGCAGATCAAAGTACAGTAGCAAGTTTGACATTATTAAAGTATCACTGTAAATGCTTTGTCAAACCAAAGTCATTACCCTGTCTTACTGGGAGCAGTGACGTGCTAACTGCATCTTTTATACTACTAAATGAAGTTCAACCCATCCACTTCCTAACTGATCTCAAGAAAAAACAAATCTCTAGTTCTTTATGTGCCTTACAGTAAAAAGCAAATCTACTTATCATAAGTAAATGAGCAAACTTTTCCATCCTCATTTACCAAAGAACACTTTCATTGTCAGCAGCACTCAAAACTTTCCAATTTTAAAAGCCTAATTTTAGATTTCTTTGTTATGCAAATCTTTAAGTATGAATAACAGTTTTACATACTGTGAGAACTTCATTTCCTCTCACTGTTCTATCAGTGACTCCAAAACAATTTTTTCTATTTATTTATTTTTTAAGTAAGACACCTGTACCGGCTGGAAAAAAACAATTGTTGACCACAAAAACAATGAAACTTTGTTGTTCTGTTGTTATACATAGTAAAGCAGATCACATATTGTTAATTCCATGTCAGAACAGCAAGATGCCTATTATTCATGAAGCTATTTTGTGTAATAATGCATTTTTCTTTCATTTTTCATAAGCCCCCCTTTAGATCCTGAATGTAAACAAAACACTCAGCAGGAATCTGTAATATTTTTATACTGTATTAATAAATGTCTGAACTACATCCTTTTTTCCCCCCCCATCATCTTCCCCAGCTTCTTGAACACTCAGATTTCTCGCTCTTCTTTTACTGCTGCCGAACCTTGCACCACTACCTTCTAAGGCTGTCGGTGCTTAGAAGCATGAGCAACAGGCGAAAGACACCCCGAAGAGCCACTAGCAAGCAGGCAGGGCTTTCCCCCCACCCAGGGGGGCGGCAGCCGGGTGCCGGGTCCCCCCCACCACCCGCGGCCGCCTTCCCTGGGGCTGACCAGCAGAGGGAGGAGAGGGGGTGCCCGCATCCCCCAGGGTACCACAGCTCCCTTCGCTCTACGTCCAAGCAAAACTAGAGACGGCGGCCTCAGCTTTAATGTCCGCGATGCAAACCCACACATGATCTTACCCAGAAAACACGCTGATACCGGTTTGGGTTTTTTTCCTTCTTACCTTTACCTAGTGATGGGGTAGGGGTGTCCAGAAGGTCGCTGTCGCCTGGTCTTCTGGGGTTTGCCACCGCTCCAATTCTCGCGCTGCTGCTTCTGGGACTTGGTGGAACAACTGGATCTGATCTGCTTATTCTGTTCTGTGTTAGAAAGAAGACATTTTGATGTTCCGTCACTAGAACTAGGCCTTTGCTCAACACATTAGGACAAGCACATAACTGTTCTGAGATTGCAAATCTGAGTCTTTTTCCGTAATTGGGAAATAGAAAATCTTATTAAGACTTCCTATAACTTATGAAGGAGTGAGAGACATTGATTTTCACTACACAAGGTGCTGACTGTATCACCGTGAAACCATCTTCTTTCCAAGAGGCATATTAAAGCAGTGATTTCAGTCAGCTCTGTGCAAAATATTCCACAACAGCCCCAATAACTTTTTTCCTTACCTCTGGTATCCCAGTGAGGTCACATTCTGTTAAAAACATCCTGTCAAGCTTGGTACAAAAGGGCTCCAAAGAATCAGAATGCAGAAGCTATGCAACTTGCTGACTAACTTTGCTCTGTGTTATTTACCAACCACACAAAGAAAATGCTGTCTATTCAAAACACAGTTCAAAACTCTCTTCACAGAAAGTGAGTGAACAAACAGTCCCATGTCCGATGCTGTAGTCACATCTCCCATGAGGCCCGGTGATAGCTCTGGGGCATGGGACGGAGTGACACCACCAGCAGTCACTACAAGGCACTTTTGTAAACAAGTTGTGTGTGTGTGCAGAGGAGGAGGAGGAGGCGGGTGTTACTTTTTCTCCATCTTATCATTAAGCTATAATTGCTTTATCATCTGTAAGCAGAACTTCAGTCTTGCTTAGTCTACAGTGTGCATTTGCTATAGTTCTCACACGGTATTTTCCTCACTATAGCCTTTATTTTCTTCCAGAGGGATCTGGAATTAGTGCAGGATCTAGATTTGGAACCCTGGAGCCAGGTTAAGCAGCAGAAGCTAGTTAAGAGTATTCCAGACCCTGAAGAGAAACAGACAAAGAAACTCAGTGGTTTACCCTACTTCACACCCAGTAAAATTACAACACCTGTGGCAAATCTTTTGCTTTCATTCGTTAAAGAAATAGGCCTCAATTATATGTCATACCCAAGTTTCAAGTGTTCAGTATTCCCATAACTCAAAGTGGGAATTCTGACCCAACTTTATGACTTTGCCTCATTATACAACTGAATTCTTAAAGCAATTTGGGATTGCTCAAAATATCACAGGAACTACAGATTTTGCATTTCAGTTTGGTAGTTTCAGGTATTCCTAGAATCATAAACCCTCTCCACCCACTTTCATTATTTTAAACCCATCTATTCTTTGAAAATTCTTACCCCACTAGTCATAAAGCCACACTTTGTCAGAGAAACAGAAATGTCTTTTTCAGCTCGTTATAGGAAGAGAAGTACCATATAGACCCAGTGGTTCCAGGACTGGCCACTGGCCTCCATTCACACCAAGCCACTCTAGTGCTTTTCTTTATACTTAAAATAAATCACAGACAACAACTATTTCCAGATGTGGAAAGATAAAAAATTGTTCTTATTGATCCCTTCATAATTTCATTCTTTAACTGTCAGACCAGCACTGGAATCCTCTTTCTGCCACCCAATCCATACCAACCTTCTTTCTTCTCTACATGGCAGACCTTCCCATGCTTGCTTTTTTTTACAACTTCCTAGTAAATATTTTTTCTTATGCTTTCAAAGGTCTGAAAGACAGGTGTTACAAAACACCTGCCGTGTATGTTCATGAGAGGACAGCATGAGACATGGTGACATTATGTTGTAAGATAAACACTAGTCTGTTTTTCCTTTTGTGGGATCTGGTTCTGCAGTGTAAATGTGTATTCTGATCTCATCCCAAGTGAAAAACCTTTGTAAGATTTTACAAGTTTGTGACACAGGTTCTTTCAAATCTTTATTCCAGGAATAATGAACATTGCAGGTATGACATAAAGGACATTCAACTGCTGATATACTTTAACAACTGAATGATCCATGACCAGTAATTAGATGATAGAAGTATAGCTTTTAAAAATGTAAAAGTTTTCTAGAAATCCACAAAACTTTAAGATACCTAGCTATATTTCTTTTATCAATACTTGAAAATAATGCCTTTAAAATATGAATGGTGAATGATCTTGCAAGTAGAATTGTCTAAGTAACTCTTAGGATTTTTAAAACAAATGCGATTGTTTCTCAGTACCCAACAAACACCCAGTCTTTGGTCACAGCCTGCAGTTGTGCCTTGTCAAGCAGTACCATCCTCCAAAAGTAATCACTTAACAGAGATCAAGTGAACCTTCACTTCTCCATAACAGCTGAAGATACTGCAACAGTTGCTCTTGCTTTTTAATGTAGACTTTACAAAGCACTGGAGGCAACAGTAAGTTTTCCACAGATCTTTGTATATTTGTTTTATATTTATTCCCAACTTACATTATAAGCTCTTCTCATCTCATTAAAATTAGTAATATATTATAGAATGGTATACATATATTCTTCCTCTCTCCCAATAACCTCACTGTTCCACTCTACTTATCTGTATCTCAGGAACACATACCCTGCCAACTAAAATACTGCAGTATACAGTAGGTTGGTTATTTTCGCAGTATCACTGTGAGGTCAGAAAGTTTATAATACCTGTTTTATGGACTGGAAAGACTTCAGTTAGGTTTTCCTCTTAAGCCTTTCCTGAGCTCTAGTACCTATTTTTGAATAGGTAAGAACCAGCATAAAGAAAGCTGTATGCAAGAGCAAGCTCTATAGAACATTAAGCCTCCTAAGTCCAAATACTTGACTGATTTTCTATTACTGATCCTGTAACTAGATTTTGAAAGGTACAACTTGCTTTTGGAGGGAAATCTACCAAACTACGTGAGTTAAAGGAGTCTAGCATTTAAAATTGTGTTCAGATCATACTTCTTTTCCATACTACTGTAAGAGAAAGAGACAACCCCCTTTTTTTTTTTTTTTTTTTAATCAGCAATACTCTTGCAAAAGAGAAAAAAGTGAAAAAGTCACTGTGTTATAGAGACAGTTCCATGTTCTTTTTTTTTTTGGTGCTGTGTGTACATTACTGGTCCCGTGTCTTTGATGCACCTGAGATTACGTGTGCTAGAAGCTCTTTTTGTCATTTGCAACCTGATGTTCCATGTCCCAGACATAAAATGGCACTCATAGAAGGGCACCCATTAGGCACTGTTCTTCCTTTGGAGCCTGATTGGAGATAGACACCTCTCCCTTGGTTTTCTGAGGTCTGAACTGTCAGTGGCTCCATTCAACTTCACGAGGAGTAACAAATTGTTTTACTTATGAGTCTCAAAACTGAGAGAGCAAAGTCAAGCTCAGATTCTCAGAAGTTCCTCCTATCTACCTCTGGCAATTTATTAATTCTTTAACAATACCAACAGCAGTCTGTATGTGTGCTTTTCAAAAATTACCATATATTTCAGTCTCATGGAGAAAGAGAGTTAGAAAGTTTAAGTTTTGATGTTGATTCACCAAATGTAGGTCACATGGGAGCTAAGATGTGAACCTAATAATGCACTTAATGGCAAAGACTCTTCTCTCTCTCCCCAAGAGCCCCACCAGGGAAATGAGACCAAGAAAGATTTATACTAATTATGCACACAGAGGAGCCCTAGCTGCAGTCACCAGCCTGCTGCAGAATTCTCTGGGGATGACAGGCAGAGTTGGCAAACAAAAGTGGAAGGGGGTAGAAAGAAAGAAACAAAATGCTTTTTCTGGCTATTCACAAAATATACCCAGTGCTTAAAAAACAAATCTAAATGCACAAAAACCCCAGGCAGGCCATGCAAAAAACATTTAGTTAGGTGTCTAATAACTCCAGGAACAATGCTGGATACCAACCAGTCACATGGTCCCATCAGGTGGTTTAAAAAAATAAAAGAAGATTTTAAAAATCCCATGCTTCCTCCTTTTCCATGTAATTACCATGAGTTACAGTTCGGAGTGATGCTGTAGAGAGGGGTGGGGGGAGTGAGGTGAATTTGAAACAGTTAAAAGCTGGGTAAACCACTCCAGTAGTCAGGCTCATGCAAAAGTACTTAACCAGAAACAAATGCTGCTGATGCTTTTGTTCTGCTCTTTCACTGAAGCTTATTCTGGCCTTCTGATGTGCCTCCTATAGGTCACCTCTGCCAGGCAACCGTGCCTGTGCTCACAGTCCCAACTGCTAGCACCACATTTATTTATTTATTTTCAACCCAAATAAACTCTTAATGGCTTAACATAAAACATTTGGATTTTTTTTTTGATGCACACTAAATAATAAAAAAGCCAGAAGCACAACAGGCCATAAGGGAATGAAAGGGATGATTGTTCAAAGCCCTATTAAAAGGTTTGTTGCTTTATTTATATATTTTTTAACAACACAATTTCAAAGCCTTTTAAAGAAGACTCCTCCTCCCCAGTTGCCTGCCAAGATAGTACTTAGCTGAGGGAGGGAGTGGCTGCTCTTTAAAAGATGATGGTATCTATTAGAGAGCAAGGGAAAGAGAGAGATATAAAAAGGCTTTCCCAAAACCAGTTGTCCAGAAGGGCCAATGAAAAGAAACAAAAGGTGTGAGATGAGGATTAAATGGAAAGAAGATGGGAACATTAAAACAGAGAGCACTGAGTGAGAAAAGAGATTTTTAAAGCAAAACCGGCTCAGTTAAGGTCCTTTTAGTTACACTATTATACTAACCATGATCCATATTTAGGCATCTGTCAGGTAATAATTGTGAAGCACTTCACACAAATTAACTCTGACAGCCTTCTTTCATGAGGTAGGTGAGGGACAGAGACCCACTCGCATGCAGGCAGAGACCAGGTTGTACAGCTGGTTTCCACGGAAGACCAGAAGACTCTCTGACAACGTACCATGTTACAAAGCAAACAGGCACAGAAAGGTTATTCTTCCCCTTGGTGTGCTGCATTATTTCATTGCAGGTATTAAGTGACTTGTCTGGGTGGAAGACACGTCAAGTGCAGTTGAAATATCTGGAGATAAAGCCGAGGTCCATGTTCACTCTTCCTTCCCTTCGAAGCAAATATTATAGTCTAGGTCCCCCTCTTAGGAAAACTCCTCCTCACTCTTCCTATTGTTTGAGATCCTATTCCCTCAAAATGCTGTCAGCAGTCATCATCACAGATGTGATAGCAAACCCCCAAATAACTTGTGCAAAGTTGAGTAAAAGCCTCCAAATGGGGTTCTGCATTCACAGTAGGGAGCCAGGGCAGTCACCACTGGTGGTATGTCCATGGCGATGTCTGCTGCTAGAGGGTGGTCTCTAGTTTGCTCCAGCTGGAGTTTTTCCACAGCTCATGGCACCGCTCCTAGAAATGAGGAATGACTTATCCCCTCATTTGGGTATAGGAAATCTCCTGTGCAGTTAAGGAAGGAGTGTGAAGAGCTCTACCTTTGCTGGTGGACTACAATCAGCTACATAAACTGGCACTATCAGAGGCATTGGGCTCTGAGGCAGCCTAAATCATGGAAGTGATACAGAAGCCTTTGATACTTCCCATCTTATCTTTTAAGAGCAAGAAAGAAACTAGTCCAAGAGGATGTTTTCATCCTGATCTGCAAGCTACATCCACTGTAGCTTGGCTGTAACAAAAAACCCTCCTGAGGACAGGTCTATGAGAAACACCTCTACTTCAGAACTGAAATTTCATCCTGTGAAACTAAAGATAACTTTGATTTTCATTTATATGTTTGTGATATGAAACACCCGTTTCAGTGGAAATCTCCAGATAAACTCTACTGAAAACATTTCAAGGACTCTTAGGTTCTCAGACTGAGTCACTAACTGTAGTATAAATGCTCTAGATTAAGGTGCAGACCAGTTCTTCGGAGATTATCCTTTTCCTTACCATTTTATTCTTGCCTGGATTTGATTTTGTAAATCTCTCAGGTGCTGAGTTTGAGTATTTTTAGATGAAAAAGACTTTGAAAAGTGGTGTACAATGCCTTTTTCTGCATGACACAGCTCTGAAGCTGCTAGCACACTGACTCACAGTTCTGAGATCAAACTGGGGCAAACTCCAAAGCTAGCATCTTACACCAGAGTCACGTAAAATTTTTTCCTGTACTATGGTGTTTTGTGGTGAAACAGTGACTCAAATGTGACATATGCTGTGAGGCAAATCAACCCCTTGTAAAATCCATTACAATTACTGGAAAGAGAAGAAAGCAAAAAACTGTGTCCAGCAGAAAGCACAGAAAGACTTCAAGTACCTAAAGGAAATTTAGTTTTTATGCAGCACGGCCAGGACACTGCAATTTCTCTTTACCATCCTGAATAGACTACGGGATCGTTGCCACCTGAAGCAGTTGTGACCTCTGTTTCTTGCTGGGTGGAAGGAAGGAATCCTAGCAGTGCATCCCTCACCAGTGTCACGCGAGACAGAGCAGGAGAGGCACACCGGTCCCCATCCAAGCACTGACTCTGCTTTTGAGACTTAGAAAGACTACAGCTGAACAGATGCCAGGAATGACTGCTGCCACAGGCACAAGCCTCCTAGACGAGAGGATCAAAAGTGCTCTCTCTCACTGCTGTAAAGATCCACTTTCTTCAGCAGTGTTTCAGCACGCTTTAAAATATAAAGCTATGTGCAGCACACTACTAGTACATGGTTTTCCCTTTAATTTCCAGATAGCCTACTTAAACGCATTAGATGTCTCCAATGAATTCAGTGAGTAGAGAGTGTTCATGGTGAAGGTGTTCATTTCAGGAATCCTCATTTTAAAAAACAGTTTGCTTGAACTAATCACAATTTAATTAAAACACAATATGGGAACTACATTTTGAAGTGCCATTAGCAGAAGAGAGACCATCTTGCTACGGGTAATCAGAGAGTCCCTGAGGATGATGGGGCCAACACCTGACTCACTAGATGTACAGAAAAGTCTCATGAGTTTTACAAAGCTCTGAGATGTGAGGGTGATGCTGGTTTTTTTTCAGCTGAAGAGAAAGCCATCACTTTCGGGGCTGAGCAGCGCTTGGGCTGCCACCCAGTGGAGCCAGGTACCAATTTTGTACAGATTCAGCCTCGCTGTCACAGCAGGAGATCCATCTCTGTAGCTCTCCAAGTAACAGCAGAAAAAGCAATGCCTTAATGGTGCTATTGTTTCTTGCATACCAGTTATTCTGGATCAACATTTTCCATCTAGTAGTTCAAAAACAGCTTTTCTAAATGCTAACCTAAGATCTTAGAGTCAGGTTGAAATTTTGTTGTGCATATCTGCAGTAATAGTCTCTGTAGGACAAAATTAGACTGATTGTTGAATAAAATTCCTAGGCAAATAATGTCAATATACTTGTTATATTATGGTTTCGGCCATAGTATACCTTTTCTTCTACATTTTCTTTCACAATCTTACTGCTGTTTATGACCAAATACATGGCTTTTGCACAGATGGGATCACTTGCAAGGTAGTTTTACTAGTAAAAAATGCACTGCCTTGTGACAATATACAGCAAGAACAGAGGACAGTCTTATAAAACATCTAGATCTGAATTGAAGTACTGCCAGGACAGATGAAAAAGAAATTTTATTCCCCATGTATTGATAATTAAATAAAAATTAGGCCCAGTTCAACATCTAGGCTGACTTACATAGGTGCTACATCATTTATGACTCTGTCTCTCTAGTAACTCCTATCTGGCACACTGCCCTGCTCTGAGAACTAGCATAAACCCACTTCCTGATTGTTTTTCTTTTTAGGCATCTTTTACTGCATTTCAAATAGTATTTCAAACATCTTTCTTGTGTACAAGAACCAGAAAGTGGAACTTACGAGGGACAAAATAAAAGGAAGTAGTCTATTATCAAGCTGTGAATGGGGACAAACTGACAATATCAGAAAGTTTTCTATACAAGACATATTAAAACTGCTTATTTCAATTTATATTTTGTGGCATCTTAATCAAAATGTTTTTCCTCACATATTTTACAGATGGAAAGAAAGAGAAATAAGTTACCATAAGAATGCTTATAATAGCTGCTGAGTATTCAGGCTTATGAAAGCCCTGAGATAACTATAATGTCCTCAGAAAAGCAGAGTTCTGATCCCTAAAATACCTAAACTGCTCACGGCATAACTCACACCTAGTCCATGGTCTCATGCTAACTTATATAGTATCCTGTCTTTCTTACCTGCAGTGCCCAGTCCTGGAAATGCCAATTCTCAGACCAGGTATATCATATTTTAAGAAATGCTTGTGGTAACATGGGATTTTTCCCTTCTTTTTTTGACAGGTGTGAAAATCCTTTATGTCTGACTGCAAATAAGATCATTTTCCTTGTAGGCATTAGTCTTGTTTTCAAACCTCCACTTTATCTGACTTAGAGCAAGTGATGCTTAGATTTCTGAAATGCCCATAACTACCAGACAAGGAAACCTATACATGCTCATTAGCAGCCTCTTCTGTTAAAAGCTATTCTATTTATAATAATTATTCACCAGACAAGATGACATTTGTCTACTTTATAGCTGTATGGTTGAGGCATTCACCAGGGACACAAACTTCAGACTCTTGTCTCTGTTGTAACAAGACAGAATAGTGCTTTGAAGCCCATCTCCCACTCTTTCAGGGGATGCCCCTTACCTCACATAGTTAAAAAAACCCAAAACCATAAGGCCAGAAAAGCTTCTCTGGAGCATCTTTTCTGGGTCAGGTTACATATGAGGACACATCTTTTCTCATGCTATAAGAGAACAGGTGAGTCTGAATCTTTAGGAATGCAGCTAGAGAAACAGAGATAGAAAACTCTTTGGCCCAAAGTCAAAGGACATTTTCCCTTGTTTGCTGTGTTGTTTCTAAAGTCTGGAACAAAACAGCACCCCAAAGACATTCTTTGCTATTTTGAAATGGGGAACTAACACTCTGTGACGGCACCGTCCACTCTGGATATGTGGTTATTCTGTCCTAATCACTGATCTACAAGGACAGATGTTATTTAGGGGTCTAAGAGTTTGTGCTGATGAATTCTGCATGCTGATCAGCCTCATGTTTGAAGGGCAGGTCTGTGCCTTCACTTCCTTCTGAACTGTAACCTTCCTGGTTGCACAATAGCTTCAATAGACTTGGCGCTTGCAAACATTTTATTACCTTTGGGCACTCTTTATATTCTGCTACATAGCAGTCATTTCTTCAGAGCGGGTTTGTTTTTCCAAAGGTAGGTTATGCTTAAAGGACCCCACTTTGAACAGAGACATTTATATTGCTTTTTGTCTTTGCTGTGCTTTGTGTTCATCTCCAGCCTCTTAGGAGATGTGATACAAACTTGGTAACTGTCAGTCCTGTTTGCCTGGGGAACAAGTGCATTTAGGTAACTATGTTCAAGAATGTGGTCTACCAAACTACTGATATGATGTAACCCTTATCAGTCACTTTTGCAAGACAATGATTGAAGACATTTAGCATTCTGTATAACATGGGCTTTAATAACAAGAACAACTATATATTACTTCCTTAGATAGCTTTTTACATTCCTGGATCTTCACTAAAACTTGCCACTATATACCACTATACCCTGAGGTAGGGTCCTCAGTTTTCCTGAAGGCTCCTTAAGCTCTGAGATGATGCCTGCCATTCCTGAGAAAAATTATACTCCTCCACTTACATAGGCTAGCACTTCGGACTGCTCAGTGTGTAAAAACTGATAGAGAATCAAGCCAAAACTGATGGGTCTTGATAAGTCAATAGACCATTGAGTTTTCAGAACTTCAAAACTAAAAGCTAAAACAAAACAAAACAAAATGTTTAAGAACAAAACAAAACCAGATTTTGAAGGGGTTTTCTTAGTTATGCAAGATGGGGAGTTTTTTGCAGCTTTAACACATCTCTGCTGCAGGTGCAGAGCAGATTATTTGATACAGTGACCTTGGAAACAGAAGTCCTGGAAGGAACATTGCAGGGACATTAGAGTGAGCTGCATACAAACCACCTTGGTCCAGAAACAGGATGGCAAGGTTTTTCAAGCATGAAGCAGAGCTCATAAACTCTTCTTTCTGTGAGAAAATGGAGATCTTCATATTAACTGGACCTTAAAAGCTGGGACTGAATACAGTGCAAGAAAACAAAAAGTTCAAAGTTACACTTATTAATGCTAAATTTCTTTTTGAGGGACGTACAGTACAAACCCAGGGAGTTTAATTCTGGCCAAAATTTTAACTTGAAGCTTTCACTGCACCTCTAGGAGAATCCTTAACAGTTCAATTAAAACATCACACAATTTGGGCATTAGAAAATTAATAGCAGTGGGCAAGTCTGAAACCAGGAAAGTCTGTGCTCTATTCCAATGGTTCTGTTATGATAAACAACTTCTGGTCAAAATATTTTCATGCCACAAGAGGGAGACACAGGCACATAATTTCTTCATTAAAAATGAAGCAAAAGCCTTAACATCCTGTAAATTACATTTACCAGGAAAGTTGTCTAGCCCATTTGCTCTCTCATGAACACAGTACCAGTTCTGGAACTGAAGAGGCTGGCATAGAGGAGTTTCTACTGCACACCACCAAATCACAGAAAACAGAATTAAAATTCAGGGACATTAGACCTTCAATGAGGTACAAGAAAGGAAATATGCAAGAAAATTCTAAGTAACATTCCAAGGGAGTAAAACAAAAGATGAACTTCTAAGCTTTTCTCTGAGAAGAAGAGTTTGTCCTAGGAATTTAGATGTGAAAGGAATGAGGTAGTTCCCATTAAATTGATCTTGCTATTGTATAAAATAGATTAGTTATGGGATCAGTATTTTATTTTAGTCATAAGGGAAAGTATTTAAAACTGCCATGATAAGAAAGAATGTTTCTATAACTGTAAGAGGAAACAAGTTCGACTAAATGAACTGTGATGCTGTTTTGTATTAATATAGGTATCAAATTTCATAATTAGTCATTTCTACACAAACTTCTGTCAATGGAACAACTTGTAATCTTCAAGAATAGAGAATATCCACTCAGCATGTGGGTATCTCTAAATCTGGTTTGGCTCAAGGCAATGCCTTGAAACTCGCTTCTCCACTACTTTTGTAGCTGGGCTGCTCTGAGCTGCCAGTCAAATGAAATTTAGCATTATTTGTTCTCCAGCACTGCAGTGTATCTCAGTTTTGTTAAATACTTCACAAAACAGATTAAAAGATGCACTAAATATCTTGAAGCATTTGCAAACGAGTATCGATAGTCATATAAACTGAGGTAAGGAAACACTGGGGTATTGGACAGCTGTGTTGTCAGCAACACATGAATTCAAACAATTAATTCAGCACTGCTACTTGACAAGGGTGAACTAGAGAACGTGCTTGTTCTGGCAGCTGTTGTAACTCATATCTGTGTAATTTCTAACAATCTAGACTGATTAAAGAACAAGACAGGAAAGAAAGAATGCAAGACAGAAAGCAGAAAAGGCAGAAAGCGAAACAAGCACTGCTAATGTGGGTTATTCAGAAACTAAGGCAGTCCCTTCCCTGCAGTCATCATATTGAGCTTAATAATCTTAAAATTATTTTATATTCCCCCATTCTTCAAAAGAATGATTCACTTTATAAAAATCAGTACACAGCTAACACTGGACAATGTTCAACAATTTTATGTTTGAACCCATAACAAAAGCAGTTTATCTTGTATATTATTTCAATACAGAAATCCCCCTTCATTTTATAGGTTGAATGCAATAGACCTGTGTTTCTTTTAAAAGGGACATAAACTCTGGAGTTATTCCACTTGTTCTCAAAGGTCCTTAGCATAATAAGTTGCTCTGTCTTGCAAAAGCATTTGGTAACAGTGAAATAAATTAGCTGCTTGAAAGAAATCCTTGCAGATTTTTGAGATATTTCCACATCAGGATTTGTAGTATTATTGCAATGCATTTCAGAGAGACCAATAATTATTGAAAGCTGAAACTAAGTTGCTCAGAGGGCTGTTTTGTCTTCACAGAACTACATTAAGGGGGGGGGGGGGGGGGAAGACAAGCAATGCAGCTCCATCGGGACCAAATTCTGCTTAATGGAAATGGTTGGTTTTGAAACCACCGAAACACTTCATTTTGAAATTGAAGTCAGTGATGGTAAAACAGTGCAGAGAAAACTGCTTCAGTTAATTTAAGTTTTCAAGATCTCCATTTGTAATGAAGATTTTTTTCTTTGTAAACTTGAAATACTGATGTGATGAGAAAAATTATTTTAGACAAGCTCTGCAATGCTTTTGCGAGAATAAACTTACTATGTTATTGTTAAACAGAGAATGTGACTAATGAGGTAGAGCCCTGCAATGCAAACAATAAGATGATGTTTATGAATGTTCTGTAAGAAAGTTTCACTTTCTAAACACTACAGTGGAACTACTAGTAGTGTTTAAAGTAGTGTAAACAATACAGTAGAAACACTACAAAGGTGTATAATTCAATGGCAATTATAAAGAATCCAAAATTAATAACAGACTAAAAAAGAGAGAGAGGATAGATGGATTACAACCAAAAGCCCCAGGTTCTTCACAACATAAACTTGAGTGTGAGTTTCAGAAAAAAAAACCCACCCTTTTTTTAAATTTTAGAACAGTATAATCTGAGAAAAGCAATTAATTTAAATGTGGGTTTGAGGCCTTTAACTAGATATTACAGACAAATTATATCTGTAATCTCTAATGACTGCTCCATTCATTTTACTTTTTTTCTGGTTTACCACCAAAGGCCATTCACACTTACTGCAAATCTTAAACACAACCTCTCTAAGATGTGACAGAAAGCAGTGAGGAACCATGAACAGATAAAAAGGCAGCATTTTTCTGGAAAGAGACGTCTCATAAAAGACACAACATCCCCTATGTATAACATCAATCCCCTACTGACCCTAGAAATCCCCTTTATTTACTTATGAAGAACCCAAATTTCTTTCCTTTGGCTGTGTCTTCCACAGTGGGTTTTTCTTGGTTTCCGTAATGTGTTTCTAGACCCATGGATCACCCTTAGATACATCAGTGGCCCATTTCACCAGAAAGAGTCACTTCATATTCCTTTCCACCTTCCTTCCAACCTACATCAGGTTTACTTCTCATTTACAAAAATCTCTGAGCTTTTCCCCACCATCTGAAGATGCACAAAGGTAGGCATCCTTCAAGCTACAATTAGGAGCTCATAACCCATAAGGTTTCCTTACCACACCATCAGCATTAAGTGGAACTGAGTATCAAGTTATTGTCAAGAAGCTACCCAGTATGTGCTCAGCTGAACACAAGAAATGGATTAGAAAAGTAGAAGCATATTGAATGCTGAAAAAAGCACTGTAAAAGCAGAGTTTTGAAGGTTGTGCTAGCAGGTTTATCATAGCTTTTATAAAGCTAGTTGTTGCCCAACTGTACCTGTATTTCAGACCCAGAATTCCAAGCTTCTGCTGTAGTTGCCATTTGTTTCCTTCCTCTTCCATTGACCTTGAAGAAAGTTTCCCAGGGCCTCTTCAAAAGTGTCTCTTCAAAATCTGTGTCTGAAAGAACACAAAGCAGATGAAACATTTATACTGCTTGTTTTTATCCCAGACTGATGAATTAAATAAATTGAGTTAATTTTTCCCAAGCTGTGTCTGTTTTGCCCATGACAGTAATTGGTAAGGGATCTCCCTGTCTTTATCTCAACCCAAAAGCTTTTTCATCTTATTTCCCCCCTGCGCTCAGTCCTGTTGAGGAGGAGGGAGTGAGAGAGTGGCTGGGTGGGCATGTGGCAGCCAGCCAAGGTCAACCCACCACAATCATTACCTCACTTAAGAAAAATGCAGCAGTCAAAATCATAGTACATCTGCAGTAGGATTCCATGTGTCCATGAATATATCTTCTTTTCTCTCAGTATATGAATGCATAGCACGGCAGTGGTAGCCCAGAAAATACAGTATGGCAACTAATGGTAGATTAACTGTATAGGTAATTTGCACCATCCAGGCGTCCAATTCAGACTCAGGGAGTCATTTTCATACCGCCAGAGACTTTATTGCTAGGACCTAAGTCCCTTCACAGAGGGCAGTTCCAGTGAACCAACGGGCACCTCAGTTCATTCCTTGACACAAAGTCACACACTCACACATTCATTCAGGCGGTATTAGTCCCGCAGTTTGGAACCTAGGTTTCCCACAGCAGAGTCTCAGGTGCCAGATTCCATAAAAAATAATTTAATTGAGCAGTGCAGCAGTAGGAACAGCTCGAGTCGGGTGCCTCCGAAGAGGGACCCCAAACAAAGAAATCCCTGTGCAATTATACGTTTACAATCTATGCACCCTCCTGTGCTCTTCACGTGCCTTTTGGTCCAATGGTGATTTTTGGTCTGGGATCTTCTAACACCTTATTGGATTCCTTCTCTCTCTCCAGGTAGGCCATTAACTGTTCCTATCTTGTCGAGTTGCAGCTTCTGCTGATGGTTGTAGCCTCCTTATCTTCTGGTTTGCGCTGGGTCTGGAGGCCTCTTTTGCTTAATTAGGTAAAAGTTCAGCATATCTAGGTGAAAGTTCAGAGCTTGCGGCCTAAGGCTTCAGCAAGTTTGGCTACTCATGCTAAGTAATGCTAAACAAACAGTATACCAAATCTCACAACCTTATGCTGTGACCCCTGTATCCTAATGCTAAATGACTCACTCTGAGTGATTCATTCTACATAAAACTTACTTATTTAAGCTAAATTACTAGTATTTCTTAGCACCCAGGCTGTGCTGACATCCACAATGAAATTTTGTGCAGGACAGACCTTACAGTTTTTTGATCAATCTATTTAGAAAGAGTTCCTGAAATGTTATTTTGAAAGATAGTATTGAGTAACTATCTAAAGATAACAAGTTATCTGAATAAAACTTTGCTCAAAAGTTTAATAAATCTAATAACTGGAGGAACGCACATCTTCACTGACATGTAAAACCCCATATAATTTCTTGGGCACTGTTACCTACCCATACATTGTATTATGGTCATCATATTTATAACAAAATATAAAAAACCCAGGATTTTTTACATTAATTATCATTATATTGAAGTATTATTTCTTCCTTTGGGGGAAATTCACACAGACATTTCTTGGTAACATAGCCTGTGTAACACCAGAAGCTACAGTAGGGATGTAAGTGTAAGAGGTATATGCGAACGTCATACCCAAAAGAGAATACGCAAACAGAGCTGCTTTGGGAGGGCGTTTGCCCAAACCCTGGTAACATTAAAGAGGAAATGAACAATGATGACGCTTCATAGGACAACTACCAGATGGATTAAACAGTAACCAGGAGGTCATCCAGGCTTTTAAGAAAAGGAGTCAGCTTGACAAGATGTATAAGAGGTGTGAAAGTTTGTGATTGCAGGGAGAGACCTGGGAACGGGAAAGCATTCAGAGCAGCGGTCAAACTGTGTCTGACATTGGCAGAAGTCACCTTGCTGCCATTATGGCCCTGTCTAGGTCTGACACAGCATCCTCCCTGTCCCATCCAGAGAGCGGGCTGCACCCCAGCTGATGGGCTGACAGCACAGGGTGGAGCAGCAGAAGGACCCACAGGTCCAGGTGCATGTGGGGACTCATGGGGTGTCTTCTCACCAGCGCATGGACTAGTACATTGTAGGGAGCTGCACAAAGCATGAGCAAGCCTACCTCCATCAGGGTAGACAACAGGGAAACCCACACTTCCAGGGAGTGCGGGCATGCAAGTAACCATTCGTATGAGGCATGTATATGGGGGGGGAGAAGAAACATGTGTTCAAGATTACAAATTTTGGCATTACTTTTAAAAAGGGTATTTAGAACATTGTAAGCATTCACTAATATTTTGTAAGTATCAAGTGAGGCATATCTGCTGTACTGCTGGCATTGATCTGGAACCAGTTCATTGATTTCCAGTTAACTGTATGCCATTAATTTATCAGAAAATTTTAATTCCTTATTTGATTTAAACCACGAGTTGATAATTTTCCTATGATAAGTTCCCATATGAAGAGAAGAACCTGAACAGAATTGTTGGACAAGCTCCATATATTAAATGACTTACATGTGATTCAGCTGCTCCATGTGCATATCTAAACTAATTTAGTTAAAAGATAACAGCATTAAGGGATGTGGCACTGTGGGATGAATCGTGCCAGGCTGAGTCAAAAAACTAGAAAAGGAAATGCTGCAGCATTTTTCTCTATTTCCATGGTCAGGGAAAAATGTTAGACCTTGAGCAGCCTTGCCTAGAAATTTCAGGGTCCTTGGCCACCTTCTGTCTTGGTTCTCTGTGGCACAGTCTCGTGTTGTGGCCTGAAGATAGCAAGAGTTGCATTCCTTGCAAAGATCAAACATAAAACCCGAGCTTGACCTTGACTGCAGATCTCTCTCTCTTTTTTATCTTCCTACCAGAAGACTGTCAGTTCTGAACATTCACTCAGCAGAGGTTAGCCGTCTTCAGGACACACAGCAAAACTCTCAACCCTTTGCCCTCGTAACCTCCAAAAAAGAAAACAGGTATCAAGGACAAAAGCAAAACCCCGATGACAGAATAACGAGGGGTGAGGGTGTAGGAAAAAAAAGGTATTTCTAGAGAAAATTATTTTCTACTAATAAAAGCCATTAGATACTGCAAATGCTTTAGAAATCAGCGCTCAGATATTCAGGGCCAGTAAGTGCATTTGTATACAAATTTTAAATCTAAAATGAATATGTACTCCATCTATAGAAAATCCACTTGAGGTAGAAGAAAGCTGTAGGGTGGAGCTGTGGATACTCTTTCCTCCTGGGTGATGACTAGCAGTACTTTTAAGTCTGAAGAAGTACTCCAAAGAACCAACTGAATTCATATCCCCCCCCCACTCCACCCCACAACAGAGAAATTAAAGCCCTCAGACTTGTACTGTCAGTAGCAAAATAGGTGTGCAGGATTCGAGTGCCCTTTGGGGGTAGTGGGAGAAGAAGTTCTTATTCCTTTATTACTGAGCACAGTGAGCCAGTCTATTAATAGATATTAATAAATTTATTTTCACAATTTCAAAATTGACTGGTGGATCCACTACATGTATCTCTTGCAAGCCCTGTTAATGCAGAAGCTCTGAGTCAGTGTAATTTTGAGCTAACAGGCTGTGACAGTGACTAGAGCCTTACTAATAATTCCCAATAAACAAACTACTGGCAGTGAGAGTAATAGAGCCAGAATTTGATGAAAGGGGTTAGGGCTGAACCTAATAATAATAGCTGAGGCAGAGAATTAGCATCTTTTTAATCATGACCCCAATTACAACTCAAGACAAATGACATCCTTTAATACAACACCTGGTGCCAAATGTGGCCACTTTAAATTTCACCCTCAAAGGAGCTGTCAATGATTTCTGGGTTTCATGACAGTAGTTAATAATTTCTTTTCTTATGATGAACTTCTCTGAAGTTGAGACACTACAAAGACCTTTTACATTAATATGAGCAGGTAATAAAGGCACTTCTGCTAGTGAGAATACATTAAGAAATATAGAAAACACACTGGAGTGTGTTGGTTTAATACACAGTCATGTTCAGTACTTTCATAAATATGTAGAATAGTTTCTTTGGCATAGTTATACACAGAGACCATACAAACACAAGTGACTGCACAATCCTAGGTCCTCAGGTACTAGTGGGAAGTTTTCTTATTTTTTCTTGCATTTGTGAACTTTTAATTTTCCTGTGAAAATTACAGCTTACTTGCACAAACAGAACTACTCCTGTCACTTACTTAAAGAGTAAAGAGTCTGGGCCTTCAGCAGAAACCTTATATGCATTTCTACACAACACTTTAGTCACTATTTTTGAGGTCAAGTTCTATTGCTTAAAGCAAAATATCAGTGATTTTTTTTCCTGTCAGATGAGATCCCAAATCTTATACTCTTTTATTACACCTAAGGAGGTTTCTTGAAGGCAGCAGGCACATCAGACCTGTCAGTATTGAGTTCATTGTATCATATGCTAGAGCTTCTGTGTGCACACAAATGATTTTTGAAAGCACACAGCAAAATCATTCAAAACCATGGAAGATCAGTGCATGAGGTTGCAGATTTCCTTTATAAGTAATGCTCGGTTGCCAAAGAACATTACCTTTATGCCACAGTTTACAGTTTGTGTCACAATCACCTTGAACAACTGACTCTCGTGATGAGAGGCTTTGGTTCAGTCTAGTACCAAAAGCACATATGAATACGTATATGTATCTCCCTTCACATAAACAAACTTTCGGAAATTTACTGTTATTTAGCTAGCTATCTCAAAATTTTTGTTATAGATGGTTCATGTTAGAATGATGTATTATATATAAACATGCATGTTATATATTACTCAAAGTATTAAGGAAATAATAAAAAAAAGTTTCTGTTTAAATCTCACTGAATTTACTAAGCAAGAAGTAATGATATTGCTAATTGCATGCCTAAGAGTAGTGGTACTAGATATTGTCTGGAGAATGCATTAAGACTGTAATTACTGCTGGTCAAAGTAAAACACTCAAAAGAAATCAACATCTTGTATGTTCTCAGCCAGAACTTACAACTAAGTGAACAAGAAATGTGTCTAGAGAACAAGATGCAGATCCTGGAAGGGCCCAGAAAAAAAGGAACTTTGCCAAATTTCAGTTGATGGCATACAGAATACAGAAAACTTGGTTGCATTCAGAAGACTGTATCGATATTCATGCTCTGCCAAAATAAACTAGTGAGATTTACATTTCATGTGATTCTGCTTTACTCCTTCCTGTCCTTCTGATCATCTCTCTTAGTTGTCATGAAGGAAGAACAACAAGCACAGAAGTCTTGGAATGGAAATACAAAAGTCTTTTTTGTTGTTTGTTCAAATTCATTTTATTTTATTTTATTTTATTTAAGAAAGTCTTTTCTTGTTCACTTTTTAGACATTCCTGAGTTTTACATGGACATTTATTTGGGATTGTATCTTAACAGCTAGCAGATTAAAAATACCTAACTACATTTGCTTTCCAGCATCTAAAAATATTAAATTCCTTGGGAATGTCACATCTGGCGCTTTGGAATGCATTATAATTTGAGAATTGTTTTCATTTCATCCCTGTTGTTACATTAAATTCAGCTGTCTTCCTGAAAAGGCTGCCTTGGCTTTTGTCTTTTTAATGTTGTAAGGTCCAATACTCAGAAAACCGGAAGTGCCACCATGCTATAAAATGCAAATACACCACTATTAACTTTAAAAATTCACAAGATTTTTAAAAAAAAACATTTGTGGCACTCAACTATTTTCCACCACTAAAAAAGTACTGATATCAAACATTAATAAAAGAGATAAGCCCTGAAGAGTATAAATTTTACTAATTACCATTCACAACCACAGTTCACAGCAGCAATTAAAAAAAATTATGCTCTTCCTGTACAAGACCAAGTACTTCTTTAACAAATATGATAGATCATTTACCTAAATGATATCTAGGTAATCTAATGGTTCAATGTGTATTATAATAATATGAGTTTGCATAGAATAATTCCTATCAACAAATATACGTTGGTGTGTGGGGGGGGTTTCTCACACTGCATGAAGTGTATTTTGAGAAAAGAAATCTAACTCGAAATACAAGGGGGCAAGAATATCTCTGGTTTATGACACTTCCATTGTTGAATGGTTTAGGTATCAGATTTGTACCTTACTACGCTACAACTTCAGTCGTATTCATTTTGTACCACTGAAGATTTATGGAGCACTACACATATTGGAATTCACTATATGATTTAAAGTTAAGCTTTAATTAAAGCTATGCTGTGAACAGAAGGTATCCATTAAGCAAGAAGAATTTGGTCTTGAAAAGTTATGTTTGCAATAATTTGTCTAAGATAGTACTTTTAAAACAATTTTCAAAGCCAGAATTGAAGACATGAATTTCAGAAGTCCCAGCAAAATTCTCAACTGCAGTCTTATACAAATCATTCACAAGAAACTATACAATGAAAGTAACAACTGCCAACATGGCTTCAAATCAGGGGTTGGGGGTGACACCATGTCCTGGTTTCAGCTGGGATAGAGTTAACTGTCTTCCCAGTAGCTGGTACAGTGCTATGTTTTGAGTTCAGTGTGTGAAGAATGTTGATAACACACTGATGTTTCCAGTTGTTGCTCAGTAGTGTTTAGACTAAAGTCAAGGATTTTTCAGCTTCTCATGCCCAGCCAGTGAGAAAGCTGGAGGGGCACCAGAAGTTGGCACAGGACACAGCCAGGGCACCTGACCCAAACTGGCCAACGGGGTATTCCATACTGTGGGACGTCCTATCTAGTTTAGGAACTGGGAAGTGGTGGCAGGGAATCGCTGCTGGGGGACTGGCTGGGTGTCGGTCGGCGGGTGTTGAGCAATTGCCCTGCGCATCATTTGTACATTCCAATCCTTTTATTACTACTGTTGTCATTTTATTAGTGTTATCATTATCATTATTAGTTTCTTCTTTTCTGTTCTGTTAAACTGTTCTTATCTCAACCCACGAGTTTTACTTCTTTTTTCCCAATTTTCTCCCCCATCCCACTGGGTGTGGGGGGAGTGAGTGAGTGGCTGCGTGGTGCTTAGTTGCTGGCTGGGGTTAAACCACGACACACCGATGTCTGTGAACAGCAAAGTACATGTTAGTCTGATATGAAAACCAGAATCTTTGCGATTGTGCCACCTTGAAAAAAACCAAACCAAACCAAAGCAAAACAACCTTAAAAACACTTCTCCAAAACACTTCTTTCACACTGGGGTTCTCCAGAAAAATTTAGCTCTAGAGGACAATTTTTAATATTTTTTTTACAGAAGAAAGTATTTGTGAGAAAGTGATTTTCACTACAAGATGTTAACCAAAAGTTTTTTCATTCCAGCCTACCTTAACTGAGACAAGAAATAAAAAGTCTTTTAAGAGAGAGGATAAAAGTGGCCCAACCTGCTTACAGAAAGGTACATTGGAAAGGACAAAAACATCTGGCTCAGACAGACAGCTCTAAGGTATTTATAGACAGGTCCTCTCAGTGCTGAGAGATGTGGAGTGTCCACCATGCTTACCTCCATAACCACAGCTGTAACTAAGTGCAGTCTGCATCTCCCATCTGTTTGCCTCTCAGGAAGAAATGGCCCCTTTCCCTTCCAGGCATATGCTAGGGCAAATGAAATACATTCTGACACAAACACTGCAATCACTCAAACAGGTCATGAAGAGATTCAGCAAAGGCGCAGATTACAAATGTCTGGTTTTTCTCTTCAGCTGTTATACTGCAAAAGGGAACAGGTAATGTATCCCCTTCCCACAGGACCAGGCAGCAAGAAGTGCCCACTGCCTTGACCAGAAAGATGGCCCAGAAGACTGAGCAATCACTTAGAGAGATAGCACTTGCAAAATCTGCCCTGGACAGAGGACATACCTAGGCAATCTTCTATTCACATTTTCCAAATGCAACAGAACCTAGCTGTAAAGAGGAAGGGGTGTCTCTACTTGCAGCAGGCAAACACATGATGCCCTGTCTCCAACTTTGGCAGCCAAGAGTCTAGGGAGAAGCCACTGAAGCAGCTAGTGGCTTCACAGTATCTGTCTGTCATGGTTTAACCCCAGCCAGCAACTAAGCACCACGCAGCCGCTCACTCACTCCTCCCCCACCCAGTGGGATGGGGGAGAAAATCAGGAAAAGAAGTAAAACTCATGGGTTGAGATAAGAACAGTTTAACAGAACAGAAAAGAAGAAACTAATAATGATAATGATAACACTAATAAAATTACAACAGTAATGATAAAAGGATTGGAAAAATCAGTGAAAACATCAGTGTGTTATCAACATTCTTTGCATACTGAACTCAAAACATAGCACTGTACCAGCTACTAGGAAGACAGTCAACTCTATCCCAGCTGAAACCAGGACACTGTCCCACCTTGTCAAACCATGTTAGAAACTTGCCAGAGTCAGGATATACAACCATCACACTTCTAAGCAGTGTGCTTTTGGGGCAGAAGTATTTACAAATGGACTCTGCTGGTTCCCTATTGAGATTATGCCAAATATCTATCCAGCTCTTTAAATGCACACAGATCAAACCCCAGAATGAACAGAATACCTCAGAGTAAGAAACAGTGAAATAAAAATAATAACAATATAACATCATTCATCACGAACATAAGCTACAGAAGCTTTTATCCCTAGAAAAGATGAACCAATGTATTCACAACTGCTCTCTAGAGCAGTGCATAGGGTCTCTTGGCTCAATAAGACAGCAAGGATGGGCCTTGCTTACCTTTGCCTTCTGTGCAGTCATCATGCATGTCTAAGGCACAGAAGAAAACCAGCGATAGAGGTGGCCCAACACTGTTCCTGCTTTTATCTGTAACAGCAAGCTATGCTTGTCTCGCTTTGTCATGGCTTCAGAGGCTCTTTGTTAGATGACGGCATCTATTCGGAATTCCTCTATACACCATGAAAAACAATCTATCTGTTGTGTTTGCCTTGTCAGTCATACCACCTTATTTATCTCAGCAGTTAAAGAGCTGAACAGTTCCTCAGCTTATTTAGATGCCTTATAAAGGTGAATGTTTCTCCCAGGAATGAGGTAAAATTAAGTATTTGCAATATATTGATCCTAAATAAAGCACTGAATATCATCTGTCTGTAAAGAGGAGGTTGCAGAGCTATAAGCAATGGCAAGATGGAAAATTAACATGACAGTTGCTACACAGGAAGAATGTAAATCATTTGTCAAAACAAAATCAGTCCATTACCTATCCTGTCATTAATCTTGTTATCTTGTTACCTTTGAGGGATAAAAAAAACAATAAAATACTGAACACTGAGGCAGAATTCAACTTTTATGTCCTCTGACCTCTGCAGAAGTTTACATCACTCAAGTTAATTGCCTTTTTTCCTACATATCACCTGGGAGATAAGAATAGAAACCCACAGAGTGATGCAGTTAACACCACCAAAGCCATGCATATGCATAGGCATTGTACAAGGGGTCCCAATAGTTAGGACCTGACAAATGTACTGAGAGACATATACTGTAGAGATACCAAAGTAAAACAGCAATTCTCTGCTGTGTCAGGATTTACTGGCCTAATAAACTGATGGAGGTAGTAGTAATGAGTTATTTTGAATATACTTCAACACATTTAGAAATAAATAAATACACATTTGATACTGCAGTGTGCATTGAAGTCTGTGCAAAGTATAAACAACCATGTCTTAACATTCATTTCCCCATCTCAGCATTTGACTCCTTCTCCAAAGGAGCTCCTCAACAAAATCAGGATTACCTCTGAAAGGGTGATTCTGATGAGACTGACAGGAATTTTGATATGAGGCACAAAGCTGCACTCAAGGAGCTTGCTTACTACCTGGAATCTCAATCAACTTCATTTAGGTTCTCAAGAGGGAAAGTCATCAAAGGCAGAGAGTTTTTTGGTTTTGTTCTTTAAGCAGGACCAAGGCCTGCCAGAACAACTGCCAATGCACGAAGAGATCAAATAGCATATAACAAACCCCGTGAAGCAAAGTTAAAAAGCAGTTATGTGTTTCCTTTTGAACACTTAGCGCCCAGGCCTAAAAGAGAGTAACACGAGGTTAAAGTCAGGTAATATAAAAAAATATGCAGACACCAAAAGATTTGCAAAAGTGACAGTGAGATAACTAAAAAAAATAAAAAAAAGAATTTTAGAGGAATGGGGTAGTTTAGAGGAACTAAACTGCAGGGAGAATTTAGTTAAGAAAAGCTGATGTTAGGACTGGGAGGTGTTTGAAGTGCTTGTTCTTACAGTGAAGACAGGTGGCAAAACAGAAAGGAAAGAGACAATCTCAGTAATTAAATACTGCAGCAATGGACATTATGGATACAAATACATGTATAAGTAGAAAAGCAAAGCCCAGCCCTAGAAGGCAGGTGGTGCCGAAGTATAATTCATTGTGGTGACCTTGAGCTGAGGCAGCTGATATTTTCCTGGAATGCAAATTTGAATCATTCACCTTTCTGACCTGTCTGGCAAATTGTAATACCTCGTCCTGCCGCTGTCTGATGTCAGGGGAAACTGAATTTCCTGACTGCTCCCTTCAAACACCCACTAAGTAAAATGGCACTTAACATCGCCTCTTAGCTTCCCACACCAACAGATGGAAACTGTTGAAACCTACAACTTCACATAGAGGCAGGGCAGATACTGACTGCTCCCTGAAAAAAGATGAGTGAGCTTAATGAAACTGTTTTGGGAACTGGCCTCAGATGGAAAGATGTGGATCCACCCATAATGTGACAGCCTACTGTCTCAAAACCCTATATCCCAGAACATGGTGGTGAAATCTCATAGGATGACACTGACTCCAGCTGACTCAATTCCACCTTAACAGACAGAAGAGGACAGTACTTTCAGCAGAGTGAGTGTTCGGAAAAAGAACATCTATAAGAACGTCCTTATTAATAGCTCAGCAAATAAGATGAAATTGTACATGTACTATTTCTGCTAATTTTCGTGTTTTATGGGATTATTTAGAAAAGCTAAACTTTCTAAGGGTGTTGATTTTGAACTCTGATATTAGTAAGCCTACTAGTACTTAGCATAAATTCTGCCCATTAACATTTTGTTGGCATGGTCATTTAGGGAGCACAATCAATAACAAAATGTGAAGCAAAGAGAAGACTACATAAATGACTAGTGTGTGAGTGGGGTCATGTCATGAGAGAGATCACAACAGAGCTGAAAATTTTATCTAAGGGTGTAATTACAAAGACAGTAATTTCCCCACTTCTCAAACACAATCAGAATAGATAGGAAAGGTGCTTTTCTTTCAGCCACTCTCCCATTTCATTCTCTATCAAAGGTAAAGTGATAAAAAGAGTCTCTCATGGATCTGTCTGGAGGGGGGATAAAGACGTGCTTCGCATTAGAATCATTATTATCATTATTTTAAAAATCATAAAGCAGTACCCACTGTTCCAATTCAAGGGTCCTGAAGAATTATTAATCTGCAAGTAAAATTACCAGTTTTGAGATTCTGCGCCATATGATGAGGAAGATTTTCCCAGGCAAAAAGTTAATGGGTACAGGTGGCAGAGCATGGTAAATTTTCCATCTTCATAGACTGGTAGTTTCTCCTCAGCCCCTTACTTTATTCAACCCCAATACTACCTCTCTGGGCACTAATAACACAGATTAACAGTTAGCCTATTTCTGTAACAGCAACTTGAGCAACAGAGAAGGAAACATACTGAACACATATTTAATAGTGCTGCAGCTGGGATTTTTTATAGTCATGTAAAATCCCTAAAGCTGCCTTTGCCAAAGTAGTGAACATAGTTTCATCTCTGGTTATAGTGCAGAGAGGAGAGTCAATAACTCAGAAATTATTAAAAAAAAAAAAAAGAGGGCTAGTTTTGCAAAATATTGCTGACATGCAAAACCCAGACCAGAAACCTCTGATCTCATTTTATTTGGACCTGAAGTTTTGGACTCTCCTGTGCAACTAAACTGTCACTGCACAAAATTGGAGAAAACTGAATATAAACCATGCCTGCCTCTTTATGATCCTCAATAGTCACTTGGTCCAAGAATTGCCAGGAGTGGCATCTCCAACCAGTCATGAAATTACAAGTGTTTTGGACACATTCTTGCAGAAGAAAAGTTTTCAAAAATTATTTCTTAAGGCAAACATCTAAATCGTTCCCAAGAAAATTCATCATCTTCATGTTTTATACATGTGATAATAGGAATGAGCTCCTCAATAGCTCAAATCATTCACCTCTTTTCATATATTAAAAAAATTATTTTTGATAATTCCACTGAAGGCTGATTAAAATGCTAGGAGAGCACAATCTACAAATACTCTTTATCACGAAGGATTTGATGATGGGATAGTTTTTTCTGAGAGACATTCTGGACACTTTTCTGAAGATATCCACAAATAAAACTTGTAGCTTGAGTGTGAGAAAAATCTTTTTAATTTCTCAAACTATTTGAAAGAAATGGAGACTGGGAGGTAACTCTCCCTCCTCAGGTATTCACACATTTTCATGTGGGACTGCAGCATAGTGACAAAAGCAACTTCTCAAAAGAAGAGTCATTCATTTCACTTTTGAAAATCCTTCTTTTGTATTTCAGTTCACACTGTCTGAACCACTACCTCAATTCTAAGAGAGAGGTTTCTGCTGTTACTCACCAAACTTAAAAATTAAAACAAGTACAGCTTTATTTCATTGATATCCAAGGGGGAAGTTACCACTCTAGCAACTTAGGTCATGTGTTCATGTTTTAGTATCTAAGAAAAAACAGATCCCATTCATTCTGAAAATATAAAATTTCCTAACTGGATCTACGTAACACCTTTTAGTTACAATTGTCTACAAAAACCAAAGACAGTGTTAAACTTTCTGTCATGTAATTATAAAATCACCAGGTTGCTATGTTTCACATTAACTTCTCACCTTCTTTCTTTAGCATTTTGCCCTGGCTCCCACCTTCTTCTTTTGAACACCCATAAGAACACCATTTCACACTAAATTTCTTTTCCTTTAAAAAGAAAAAAAAGCACCTTACTTGTTAGAAGTTAGGAAAAGAGCTCCAAGGGCACGGTGATATTATGCAGAAGGGAAGTTTATAATGACAAACTTTTGAAGAACTCTGATCTTAAAACCCGACCCTTACACAGACACACACACACACACAAATGTTTCCACAAACTTTGAACTCGTGACCAACTTTATCCTCAGCACCAGCTTCTCCTTTTCTCATGTACTCATATTCAAAACTTCCACTCCAATGTACACAGATTTACTTACTGCATGCAGGTTACTTTGCATTTACTTCCTCCTTCTCATCTTTATTGTTTACTGCTAGTCCTCCAGCCCTGCAAATACTTATATACGTCAGTGCAGTACACTACTTACCTAATAATTTTCTCCCAAGTAACTGTAGTCTTTTGGTGATTATGTCTTAGTAAAGTAGAAGCAACACGACAAAACTTTTATTACTTATTTAAAAATTGATTTTCCATTGGAATCAATGACCTTAAAGGTCTTTTCCAACCTAAATGATTCTATGATTTTATTAAAACATTCCAGGCAAAATAGAAGATAAAATCCATGACATCTTTTTGGGGATAATATCCTTGTAAACTGCCTTAAAAATGGACTTTGAAATCTGAAAGTAAAATGTAAATATCTCCTTGATGTTATCTTAAATTCGATATTGAATATGTTCTAGAAATTATCATTTTATTAGTTCAGTTAATACTTCATTTTATAGTTAGTTTATATGAGATATAAATCTTTCCTCAGAAAACCCTCTCTTTTTATGTTCTTCAGAACTTCCTCCCACTATCTTTTTCTTGTTGAGCCCATCTTGATTATTTTACACTCTTCAGAGAAATATGAGGCTGAAAAAGGTTAATGAACTGTGAATTTCAAATGCTATTATGCATACATTGAGTGCAGCTTCTTAAGTCATAGAACTATGGTCTGATTTCACCTGGTTGGTTTCAGTGTCCATGTCTGTCTATAGCAATTAGCACAAAATTCCTGTCTCACACATACACTGTAAACGATGTATTTTGTTTTGGGGAACTCTTCTTATGTTCAAACTGGTCTACACCAGAATTTAAGCAACAGCACAGCACATCATATGAGTATGCAGTAACATAACTAGAGGGGAAAACCTAAATACATTCATACATCCTTATTCATATATCACTAACTAGAATTGCCTCCACCACATTTTCTTATTAAGCCACAGCTAAAACTAGTCATGGTTTAACACAGCATTACTTTTAACAATTTAGTTTAAAAAAAAAATTCTACAATATCTACAAATGCTCAGAGTGATTTACAAGTGACTTATCTATTATAGTTTGATTTAAAATCTACATAAGTAGGAATTTCTCCACTGACAACATTGGAATAGGCTCCTTGTGAAGAGTTTCCCTTTCCATAAATCTTTGCTCCTGTGTTGCAAGTGCACAGGAACAAGTTACAGCACTTTAACTTTGTGTATCTTAGGCACCTTGCTTATACAAATAATACAAACTGTCATAGAAGAATTAAAATAACATTTGCTTTCCTGAAAGTGACATATACGAAGAACCAGAATTTGAAGAGTAATGTCTGAAATTCTGTGTTACTTCCTCCTCACTCCTGAGCTCTGATTATATTAGTGTCTATTTAGTCGTATTGGATACAGGCTCTGAATATATTTTACACATAAAGACAACAACACAAATAAACTTATTAGTTTTTTAATGGTGGGAATGTTGGAACAAATCTCAAACAGAGAGTAAATTTAAAAGCTTTCGCACCCTGCCTTGTCCCTCACCCTGAAAGGCTTTCATTTACAGTGTTTCCTTACAGATAAAATATGAGAAGTAATCTTTAATCTCTAAATACAAATATTTAGGTGAATCTGCAGGACCAAACATATCCCCCATCAGGTCTTCTGAGCATATTTTTTAATGAAATGTAAAGTAAACAATAACACATGAAAAAAAATCATCTTATAGTTCCCCCTGTTTTACTAAAAGCTCTAGGCTGCCAGCAACTTGGAGTTTGGTGCTTACCTCAGGCAAACATCTGTGTGTTTGCTTATCTCAAACACAAATAAAAGATGTCACAAATTAAGGGTCGAGGTTGAGGCTCTTCACAGCATTCTCAACAAAAGCACAACTTAGCATAAATATGTACCATCATACCACAATCACTCTGTTAATTAACAGAAAAATGTAACAAATGTTTCAGCTACTGAGAAATATCAAAGGCTAGAAAAGGCTTTTAATCTGAAGTCTTCTAATTTCCTCCCAGAGAGTAAAGTATTAAAAGGGATTTAATGTCTACAGTAATGGGGGGCTAGTTAAAAAGGGGGGGGGGGGCAAACTAGCCTGAGGAACAGTTATGCAGCACAGTTCTGTTCTGCCAAATGCACACTCTTGAATGCAACTGGGAGGAGAAAACTGGTCAAACTTCCCAGTCTTCAGCACTGAGGCTCTTTAAATGGAAGGTGAACTTGTAAGATAATGAGAGGAACATTTTGGAAGTCTGGACATCAGGACCGGAGTGGGACAGTCTATAATGAATTTACTGAGATCCATGCACCTGGGAGGTTTTGAAAACAGACTTCAAATGTAATAAAATTGATGGCAATTAGGAATTAGGAAATACTCCTTTATATAACAGCCGAAACATCCATCTGCTTTCTAGAATATTTGCATGAAGAGTTTTGCATTGATGGCGATTGTGTGTTCAGTTTTTGCTTCCACAAAGCTTGTTCAAAAATCATGATTGAAGTCTTGGTGTAGTGCTGGCTATGACCAAATGATCACTTTTCCTGTTTCAGTGGAAATAACTGTGGGGGTTAAAACTCAACAGTCTGACTAATGCTACTGGGAATGACTGACAGAATAAGACATATTCACATTATTGGCAGAAGGGAACTAGTCAGATAATATCTATTCTAACCTTCACCAATCAAAATTCCCAGGTCTCTGCAGATTTATGCTGTGGGTATTAGTGTTGGCATATATCACTGTGATTACCATATGTCACATGCAATAGTTACTGTCCTGAAGTGATAAATAGGAACAAGAGTAACGGGCCTCACCGCGTAATGAGCACAGTATAGTAATAACCACATAATTAGGGTGTTAGAAGTCACTGAAAAAGAGAGGGAGGAACTTTAAATGAAAATCCGTATTAAATAGAAGTTCCTTAAGGGACACTTAAAAGTAACAGTGATAGCAGCTGCAGAAATAGATGAACAGAAAACACCAAGCAATCACAAGTGAGTAAAATAAAAGAGTGAGAAACAAGGAGGAAGTATTGTAGTGAAGTAAAAACATGCTCATGCAGTAGTGAAAGATAAAAATGAGGAAACAAGAATAAATGTTAATCAACTGTGGATTTTGCTTTTAGAAAGGACATGGGAGAAAGCAAGAAGTACCAGTATAATGGAGATTAACATTTAAACCCCGGGTGTTTGTTTATAAACAGTACACATCTCTTTAAATGGAATTAAACTGAATTTTTTTTGTAAAGTAGGCAGCCTGTACTCATACTGATGTTTTTTTAACGTAAGGCAGAATAAATGATTACTAATAATATTGCACAACTGAGGTGCATGCACATGTGAAGATGAATACAAGATGCAAAGATTAAGCTTTGAATTCAAAAGTGGATTCATTGGTAAACATAAAACACACATATACAAATTTCATTAAATTCACTCCTAAATTTGTTTAAGAAAAGCCCATATTTTAAAACTGTGAGATAAACAAACAGGCTTGCCTGCTTTATTATTTCTGTTCTCCACCAATGTTCCCATAGATTTTTTGTTGTGGTGAACTAGAGCAGTTCTGTGAAAGTAACTGACAGCTTCGGAAATGTCTAAGCTTTTGTGGGAGTTGGAGAGAGAAGGAAGTGAAATGCTATTCTGGGAGGAAGTGGCTCTTTGTCAGCAGCAGATTGGATTCTTACCCTCACTACCTGTGCTAAGCCGTGAAAAACTAAACCTCAAAATTGTGGATCAGATTCTCCAGCCTCTTACAGTTACTCCAGAACTGCTTCTCAAAAATCCCCAAAGTAGTCATTTTTCATTAGTGAAGAATGAAATACGATCATTCTTTCCAGTCTCTAAGAAAAAGTTGTAGCAAGCTACATCAGTTTACAAAGAACATCCTAGGATCATAGGACAAGAAGTACAGTATCCTCCACAGTTATTAAAAGACTTTTAGATTTTTCCCAGGAATCAAGGTATTAGAGATCAGAACCAGGAGCTGTCAAGTCATTACCTTGAAGAGAGAAGAAAGTAGCAGAAATATGTTGGTATAGATCCCGTTTCTTGCTGATGGGAAATTACCCCATACAGCCCAGAAAATGGAACTACTGATAATTAAATGGACTTGGACATAGACTCCTGGTTTTATCTTCACTGGTTTCAAAATGGCAGCCCAGAATTACATAACCAGAATCATAGTTGGAATCAAATATGCATTACTATATTTTCTGACTGAAGCACCACAGAACATCTTGGTAGCATTAACCATATATAAGTTCTTCCCTTTCTTACAGGTGCATTATTTCCTTTTTTAGGGAGCTGGCAATACTCCATGGAAATGGAATAATGGAAAGGTCAAATAAATGACAAGATTTTCTGAATCTTCAATTTCATTTACCTAGCCCTCCAAAATACTAATTAGATAAATTAATTAGACATTAAAAATTCAATTTAGTCCATTAAAACCTATTAAATTAAAAATAAAATTTCCTAGAGGAGATAAAATATTCTATTTCTTGTGGCTAAAATTAACACACAACCCTCTTCACAATCTCTAATTATTCGTGCTTTACAAGGAGGAAGGAGGCATTCATCCTTTTGTTTACCTATCTGGCAACAGCACTGCAGTAGACTTGCTCTGTTGCCAGATTTACTCAAACATGTAGATGGGAGAAGTATCTGTCCACCTCCTTCTTTTCTAAATATGCACTTTGAGTTAATCTTCTCCAATATGACCTCCACTCTTTCTCCTCAAAGGCTGGTGGTTCCATCACTAGCTTAAAATAGAGAGGCTATTATCTCAGCTCTGCAGCCAAAGAGGGATACAAACCACCAATGCCTCTTACTGTGCCCCTGAGAGACCATGAAGCGGACAGAAAAATGTGGACATTAAATATATGGCTGGCCATCCTTTCCCCCTCACAGCTACATAATCTTACTTCAGTTAGAGCTAGTTTCAGGTATTATAAAAAAACAGAAGAACAGATACCCTTCCTATTACTTTGCCCTATTGCAGTGTGAAAGAAGACAACTTTTTCAACACAAAACAGACTTAATACAGTAAAGAAAGCATACTTTTATGCCACTTTTGTGCTGAAAAATTTTTTGCTTGCCTGGTGACTCGGTAGAACTCAGTCTTTCTGGGCTGTTCTTTTGCTAATTTATGGCACATTTATCTGAGTTGCTTATGGAAGGCACTGTAGAGATGCAGATTTTCTTCTCTAAGACAAATTATTCTCTGGCCTGTAATTCTGAGTTGTTTTCCTTAGTGAAATATCACGTAGAATTCCTTAGTTTAGTTCAATAACCAAGTGCTCTGAGGTGCTTGATTTGGTGTTGAGATACAGACAAACTTGAGTAAGTCTCTCATGCTGTGGTTTTGTGAACCAAATTTTAATTTCTTCTACACTTATATACAAATTATTGATTTCAGTTCAAGGACCACTGTGATCAGAAGCTTGGAGTAAAAGAGAAGAGTTAAATATAGAGCTAGCATGAAGCCTACCTGCTCTTAAAATTATTACACATTTATATCAAGATTGCATACAGCTTAAGGTTAACCTTACATGCCATTGTATATCATATCAAGCTCAAACAATTTTCCTGAAAGATTATTAAGATGCTTAATGTATAGCATGGTTAGAAAATAAGAAAAAAACCTAATTTTTAAAAGAGAATAGACTCCAAATGAAGAGAGTTCCTTTCTTTACTGAAGTCAGATAGAAACTAAATACCAGATATTCATCAGTAATCCAAAAGAAACACAGAAAATATAATATTGTTGGTTAGAAAATTAATCAGGAAAAGACATAATTTAGAAACATTCAAAACATTAGATAATACTAAAGAGAAAAGAAATGGTCTGTATTTTCCTGATTTTAAAGCAGAATGAAGCTAAGGGCTCCTTGACAGATACACATAACAAGTTGTGCTAATCTAATAAGTGTTTACTTTTAGAATTAAGGAATTATGCATTTCCTACTGTCAGTAAAGAAATCAGGATCATAAACCTTTAAATATTGAATACTGACTTTTTATATCCCTCTTAAGAACACCAGAAACCTCTCTTAAGAGCAAACAAAATCTTGTAGCAACAGTTTATATGGGACTAATCATGTAATTTGCCAACATTTCTGTTGCACATTTAAACTTTTTCTAGTTCTCAAATAGACTACTCCATGGGGCATCTAGTTGCTTTCCTCAATAAAATGTTACTAAAGATCTGTCTTTTGTTCCCTGAACTCTTTACATTATAAATAGTACTAATTGCATTTCACTCATTTTCTGGTTTGTAGGGTGGGATTTGGGGTTTCTGAATTTTTCAAGATGACAGTTATTGCTGACAAAGTGTGCCTGGCACAGTTCCAGCTCATTTCTTCCTCCATTGAAAACTCATTTTCTGTAATGTTTCTTCCTATTTGCTTCTGCCACTCTGGCACTCAGATGCACACAATAAAGAGTGACATTAGGTTATGCAAATGTTACCACAATGATACAGGGTGCATACATTTAAACAGTAGAATGTTTAAGACTGCAATTTAATGGATCAAAGTCATATTGAGGAAATTCAACCTTTATTTTTAATGAGGACCAATGCCTAGTGAGAAAATATGCAACAAGATTGATAAATTAATTACGTGAATGAATATTTATAACCTGTATCTACTGAGTCAGGCACTTCTGAAATTAAGACTCAAACTTTTTAACTCTCTAGCAAGGGGGGGATACTTTCACTTATGTTTGGTCATTCCTCTTTGAATGTTCAGAGAATATTTAGTTATATTTAGTATATTTAGACACTGGAGTCCCTACATAGTCACCAGAGAGTGCCATTATATAGGATGTTGTAAGTTCATTTTTTCAGAATGTTATTGCTAAAGGGCCTCTGAAAAAAAATCCGCAGCTCTAGTGGGCCAGCGTAAGCTCCTTGGGGCTCAGCTATGAGAAACAGCAAGGCAGCTTACTCCCACCATCAGCTTTCCTAGTTAGAGTCAAACACTGGTAGCGTTGGCATGCAGGTTGAGGTTGCAAAGGGAACTGTGGTCTGGAATAACATTTTGGATCATCTGTGTTCAAGAGCTGCTATATACAGCTTGAACAAGCAAACTTCATTAAAAATATGATTCTTTTTGCCTAACAGTATTCTTGTGCTACTATCTGTAATACACAGGATACAAATTATTTCAACATATCAGGTTATTCATCAGATATTTGCATTGTGCAGATGCCTGGCAATTGTTTGCGATTGCAAGTTAATTGAAGAACTACCATTGGTAGCTCCTACAACCTCTTCCATACACAGACGCTACTAAGCTTCCAGGCTCGTGGTACAGAAAGAAGAGACTGAACAACCTTCCACATTGTGGATAGGATCCTCTTAGACACAAATTCTCAAATTAAAAAAAGGACCTCTTTTAAAGAGAGAACTTCCCCTGCTCGAATTTACTTTAGATATTTGTGTGGACAAAACAGAGACTTTTTTGAAAGGAAATTAAAACTATTTTTATTGGAATGAAAATCACTTTGGAGTTATACAAAAGTGAAGGTAACTCACAGTTCACTTAGACAAGTTAACCTCCATAAAGCATTACTAGTATTTACTTAGACAGGCTTACTAAAGGCAAGGTACTCCTTAATGGCTTCCACAGCAAAATAAATTAAATCAACAGTTTAAATATAAGGAAGTTATTTATGATTGACTATATGAACAGACCAGACCTCACAGGCAGTATAAAGATTACTGTGCAAAAGAAAAAACTGGTACAACTACAGAAAACATCTCAGATGGGAAGTAGAAGATCACGGAATGTCAAAATGTAATCCTGCTCCTGTTACAACTATATAAAGCAGTAGCACTTTCCTACTCTGCTTTTATCCTGAACCACTTAAAAACAGCTTAACAGCACATTTAGCTCTTGGTAAGACCAAGATTCAGTTGCTTGTTCAGGCTGAGAAGATTTGCAATACCATCTTCCAAGTGGATACATTGATGACTGGACTCTGTTTCGATGACAAAAAGGTCTGAACCCTATGTGTCTCCTCCATGTGAACATCCTAGCCATGAAACTTAAGAATTATGCTCATTCTTAACAATTAAATACTTCTCAGGGTAAAGTGACATTAATCTTGTTAAATCATCTTAGAATGAATAGCCTCAGCACATGAATTAACAGCACATCATCCTAAAATATCCCGTAACACAGGAATTCTCCTGTTCACAACCTATATGCCTATGGAAAAGTATCTATCCTTTCAGATAATAAAAAATAAGAGTGGGCTATAACTAATGCAACAGTTCTGCAGGTTTTTCATTTCCATTGTTTCATTTCTGTCCCAGTACTCTATTACTGCCCAATAATGCCTACATTATACATTTTAATGGGCTAGCTCATTCAGAGGATAACTCCCTGCTTTGGCCCAGCATTTGCTTATACATAAGAGAAGAAAGAAGCTATCTGCAGTATCCAAAGGTTGTAGTCCCAATACTGTAAAAAAATGTCAGGATGAAAAAATCCTATATATGCATAATAGCTAGATTTATTTTGCAAAATATGATATTTAAAAGTAAATACAGATCTGGTTTTATCCAGCTATTGACTTTTTGCTATTTATACATCATTAGCACACATCGTCCCTGTAATATAAAAATATAGAGTAACACTCCATTTCAACCCAAGCAGAGGAGTTCCATAAAATTTTGACTTTGATTTAATAAATCTCTCTTTCATTCTCAAAGCTGTCATGTCAGCACACATGGGAGGAAGAAGGATGAATGACTTGAGGTTTAGAACAATATTAAAGAGTATAAAAGTTTTCAAATGTTTCAGCAGGTGATAAAATCTCTTCCAAGTAGTCCTTTTTATGGATGTCTGCTGGCTCTTCTGTAAGATTACTGTCCCTCTCATTTCCAGCAGCCACAATACAGACCTGTCACTATGTTTGTCACTTCTGTGCACCTCTCAAGATAGGTACTCTCTCCTTATGGCTTTGTACAAACGGGTTCTTTAAGGAGAGCACACCACAGCAAGACAAAATCTCAGTTCAGAAAGATCTGTAGATGTTAGAAGCTCTTCCAATCACACATATGCAGTTATTTACAGGAAACAAGGGATGTACAGAAGACAGATCAAAATATACTACTTTTTAATTTCCTGACTTGTAGTGTAATCTTTTTAAACAGTAAAGGTAATGAACTCACACCCCAAAAGCTGTTAAATATTAAATCATTTATAAACAGTCCACTAATTCTGTCTTGGCTGTCTTGGTTTCCTGCTTTAAGCATCAGTGTGCTTCCGCAGCACTTACCAGGCAAAACCCTGGAACCAGAGAACAAGTGCATGAACTTGAACATGGTGAGAAATAACTCTGGGACAAAAGTTAAATCAGTCAACATGGGATTTAAAGTAACAATTTAAAAAGGTATGCTTTGTAACCTAGTTTACTTTGATAATTTCTTGCTTTTGAGATTTACCAAAATATTAGTCAGTGTAGCCTGAAGTGATTTAATTCATTTGGGTGTTTCTGTTTAACCAAGGTTTTAAACATTCCAGCAGGAAAGGTTTTTTGTTGGTGGTTGGTTGGTTGGATTTTAATTTTCTTAGTGAGGCCAAGTATTCCTTTTTTAAATCATAATTTTATGCATGTGACCTAACTGCTTTCATGGTAATAAATCAAAATATTGGAGGGAATACAAGCACCACAGAAAGCACAATGAACACATTCTTCATACGGAGACTATTAATAATAATAAGAAAGGAGAAACTAAGACATTAAATATAAGCAGCCTTGTCTGAATGCAACAGTCATCAACATTTCCATGAACTGCTAGTAGGCTTTCAACAGACTGCTAATTCATATTTCCCTGGCTAGAAAATTAGTGAGATGTACTATTGTTAGAGACTATACATTGCAACAGGTGAAATATCTTCATACAAAGTGTCTAAGTGAGGAGAGTACATATAACCTTGCTAGATCAAAACTGTTCTAAGACAACAGCTTTTTGTGCTCATCCCTTTCAAATCAATGTAGAAGTATTTCCACTGAAGTCAGAAACAGTTTGGGTGGAAGGACATCAAAAGAACTGAAATAAATTGTAATTATTTCTAAGGAGAAAATCCAATATTCTTTTGTAGTTGCAAACACATAGATGAAGTTTTTTTAATTGGATTATAGTAATTATGTAATTTTTGTCATTAGTTTTTTGGAATTTTTTTGTATTTAAGCACTATTTATACCTAATATTAAAGCAATGGGATGTTTGAGAAAGCAACATTTCACTTCCTTATTTTTTAAATGAAAATGAAACAAAACCATAATAAGAATTTTAAAATGTTCCTTCGCTAGTGTTCTTATCTTTGATCTTCAACGTTATACTTGATATGGACCAGTAAGTTATACTGTGAAGGAAGTACTAGAGTTTAATGCAATACTTGAGCTGATGGTAAAAATTCATCTTCAGGTTTTCTTCTGCTGTGAATATATAACAGAAAACAATGTTTCCATTATCTAGATGATTTGCTTCTTAGGGTCATTCAAAATACACCTCAGCAACAAAGTTCCCCATCAGAATTTTCACGAGGAGACACACAGGAAGGACATGTACCAGAATTTTCACATCAGAACAAGATTTTGATTTTTTTTTTTTTTTTTCAGGAAACTCCTTTTGCACTTGTCCAATTTGTTGGTTTGCCTTGCAATAGCACATAGGCATAATTTTCTTCTAAATTCAGTTTATCTGAAAGCTGCCTCAGATGCACTCTTTACAGTTATACTCAGCTCTAAGAGTAGTAAATCAAGGATTAGCAGTGTTTTACAGTTGAATTCATACCTTGCAGAAAGTGTAATAGGTAGATTTAAGGTCTAGTTCCAGAGGTCATTTCAGTCTCAGTACACAGGGTTCCTTTTCATGAAAATGTTTTGGCTTTTGCCTATATGCAAAACCAGAGAGCTCACCACTTCACTGGTTTTGCATATCTGGCTGCCATTTAAGACCCACAAACAAAAGTCACCAAACATCTTGTAACTGCCTACCGTGGAGTTTTTCATAGTATCTGTAAACTCAGTGAGGATGACGTTCTAATATTAAACATGAGATCTCTATTATTAATGGAAAACATTCATTTTGTTTTATACTGATGTCAGTCCATTTTTCTTGAAAGTCATTCTCCTGATGGGTAGAGTAGGCATATATATTTTCCTACAACTTCCTTATATGTTTATACATGACAAAGGGTACATGAAAAAGACATGGAAAATCTTTAGTGAAAGCTCTTTTGTTGGCTATTGCTATTTTGCATGCTAAAACTAGAGAAAAGCAAGGTCGTAAACCACCATAGAACACACTGATAAAGAATATGGTTTGATCAAACTGCAGACAACAGTTTCTTCCTAACTATATGTTACAGTATATGTAACTAGAAAAAGGCAGGGAACTTCAAGCTATAGCTGTCCGGGTTTTGTCATGTATATTTTTAATGTACAGTGACACATTATATAGGGTCCAGTGAAAGATGCTTTCTTCAGTGAGGAATGCCAAATGGTCACCTAACAAAAAAGAGAAGCAAAAGCATGGTTACTAAGCAGGAAAGTCACAAGATGATTGTTACTGTGGCAGAAGACCTATGCCTCCTGTGTGAGCTGCAGGAAGCAGCAGCAACACTGCCTCCAAGGCTTGAAAGGGGAGACTGGGTATAAAAGCTAAGATATCCTCTAAGAGAAAGGAGGAGTGCAGAGACTGAGACCCAAGCATTACTGGACCAAGAGAGAAAGACATGGATGAGGGGAGTGGGGAAGAGACTCGACTTGGTACAAGGAAATTAATCACAGGTTTTCTTCTATTTACCCACCTGTATCACCATGCAAAGTTACAGACATTTGTTACTGTGTTTTCTCTTTCCATTGTTGTAAATAAGTGCTTGTGTATGTATTCAGACCTTAAGTGACTTGGACAAGGTACCATTTTTCAAGTTAGAAAACAAAGTGTGTTCTTCATCCCAGGCTGTGGTGAATCTTGCAAGGAGGCCTGTGGCACAAGTGCTGTCTCTCTGCAGGGTGCTCTCCGCTGGCCCTGACAGCTGCTCCCTCTGCACGCCAGGCAAAGGCCAGGCGATGGGCGGGCACCAGGGGGGGGCCAGGCGATGGGCAAAATGTCTGCAAGTGGCTCTGAGTGGCACTGAAGGCTCCCTCACACTCATCAGAATGACGGGAAGGTCCAGGGAGAGTGTCCCAGGGACTCCAAGCTGTGCCCTAGTGTATCTAAATTCAGTTACTGGAATTTGCTGGCTATATAAACTTGAATTATATTTATGTTTGATTTATTCCATCATGATATAAATTTTAATTTCTGGAGATAAACACTTTCTCTACTACTACAGACCATAAGTACATGCTATATGGCCTAGACAAAGAACTTCTAAACAACTGAGGTTAGAGGAATTACCATCTCCTAAAAGCCATAGTTAAGGAACTAAGGAAAAAAAGAGTTTTAATATTTCTGTTGTTCATCTTTTGAACCTTTAGGTTATGTTTTAAGGCTTAACCCTGCAAACATGAAGTCTAGAAACTGATATCTGAGACTTTCCTGCTATTGCTGAAAAAGCATTTTTAAACAAGAGATGCAAAATTAGAAGGCATTGTTATATCATAGATAATAAACATAATGAAACATAGACAGAACATAATACACCAGCACATCTTTTTCCCCCACTTATGAATTAAAGCATTTTCCATTGCTAAATTCACTAATTGAAAGCCTACATACGGTCCTGACATTTTGCCCTTTTGCAGTAGGTCTGAAGTTTGCCCTGCATGTGCAACGTCCTGATCAATTTATAACGCAAACAAAATACAAAGGAACACATATCAAACCGCCACTTGCTGAGATACAGATTTATTGCGTTGACACAATACAGCCAGTGTTATTTCATCCTCATTTAATAAGCATATTTCACTGTAATTACTGAAAGATACTGTATCATTGTGAGGCAGTTAGGAATGCTTTAAAATTGAAATATTTAAAGTGTGCTAAAAGTACATTTGGAGAATGAAGAAGGATGTTTCCACATTTCTAATAGAAGATTATAGCAAGTGTTGAAAAAATGCAGTTCTATTGTATTCAGAACAGGCGCACATTAATCATCAGTAATTTATAGTCTGCATGACTAATACAATTGGTCACAAGAAAGTAACATTTTATATCTTCTTTCATTCAGCATTCATTTGCAATATTATTTATAATTATCAACTACTTTAATCAGAAATAACCTTCCTATAGAAAAGAAAATCTCTGAGTCTACAAAACAGATATTTTTGTATCATCTTCTGAGCATTATTTACTAAGTTAGGATTTTTAATCATTATTATATAAATGGACTATCAAACAACATGTGGGCTTGTAAGAGTTTTATTTCATGTCACTTTGGAAATACAAAGTAAACAAATTTTAATACATAGTATTACTCCAACACTGTTGAGGCCCACCTCAGGAGCTGAACTTTGAAAGGAAAATTTGTACTTGCAGAAATGCAGAACAAAAACTACTGGTTCAGCAGCCAGAAAACACTACTTCTGTTGCTGTCATGGCCTTAGCAGAGTTCAGTTTCCTAGTTCATAAGGATTTAGGAGCCAGTAGCTGGCCCGAGAACTCTGGCTTATGGTGTAGAGGTGGCCAATTTTAGCTCCTAGAATGACTCATTATTAATAATTCCTTAGGGTGAAATTGAAGAAAATAATTCAATCAAAAGGCTGAACTTCAGTAATAGAATACAAAATACTTCAAACATTTACATCAAGTTTTATTGTGGTTCCCTGTCTAAAAGGTTTATATTATGTTATGATTTCCTTGCTTTTAACATAAGACTCAATGATATACATATTTCAAGGTTTTGACTTTATGCATGAAACTATAATCTTTTTCCCTCATAAATTATAATATTGAACAGTAAAAGCACAAAACCTTACTAAAGAAGAATAACATATTCTTCTTGAAACCTTTGCACAGTAGAAAGGTTAAAAATATCAAATCCTCCTTGAGAAGCTCAGTAAAAATTTGATATCTCTGAGCTATACAGTCATCCAATTTATAAAACCTTCCTCTTCCATCTTGAGTTTCTTTTCACTCCAAGGTTAAATTTACTTGCTGTTGACAAACAAAGACAGAAAGAAAGAAACAAAAATTTGTTTGAAAATAAAGGATATTTGGGTTTGCCGTTCAGAAGGAAAAGATAATTGTGGAGCAATACAACAAAAGCATTTTCAGGAACATAAAAAATTGACGTGGTAGCAGAACAGTTTCTAAACTGACATTTCTCCATAAGGGTACAAAGTTTTCATAGATTAATTTCACTAAAACTTGTTACAAAAAAACAATGCATAAACATGATTAGGTTCCTGGACTTTTTGTTGTTGTTGTTTCCTGTGTTTTTTTCCCCCTCCAAATCTGTGTGAATTTGCCTGAATAAAAGTACAAAGTAAACCGCAGCAAGACAAATGCTGAATCAGTACCACCAGTCAAACATAGGCAGGTGCCTTGTCTAACATGTTCATTCAAAGCCCCTATACTGAGTACAATTCCTTTAGGGTAAAAGTTTAAAAGTACGATGCCACACTTTTACTGAGAAAATAAAGAGCCAAACTATGAAACTTCCTGCTCTTACAGCTCAGGGAATATAGTAAGAGAGATGAAAAACGTGATCTAAGCGCCCCAAGAGATAACTAGGTTTCTTCTCTCTCCCAACAAGAACAATGTGAGGGGTAGAAAAGTGTGTATCTGTGTATGGTGAGCCCAGCTCCATCAGTACAGGGGGCATCAGAGTCCCCTTGCCCCTGAGTGACAACGCCCGCTGCCTCCCTCCGAGGTTGGGTGCCAGGAGGAACAAGAAGCTGGCAAAGCCCCTGGGGTTGCCAGTGCAAGCATGGCTCGAAAGCTGAGTTGAATAGCTTCTCAAACCATTTTAATCCCTAATATCAACTTGCAACTAATTTTCAGGGTCCGGAGACCATCTGCAACTTCCCCTGTTTCTGACCAACATTGCCTTTTTTGTGGTTTAACTTCTAAAAAGTCTTCCTCCCCTTCAAAAACTGTGCCTACTCCTTAGAAAATTATTGAGGATTTAGATAAATTGCTTATTTAAAATTAAAAAGACTGGGGCAGAAAATGTGAGACACTATCTGTTGCTATCAGGGCTAATGTGAGCTCGAACTTAGGAAACCTTCCCCATAAAGCAGCCCCCTTTACGCTGCCTGCCTCAACCAGGAGTCGTAGATGAGTCTTTAAGTGTGATCATAGCAGCGGTATAAGGGACAACGAGAATTTTGGTGGGAAATGCTAAACCTCATATGAGGTTACAGCACATCTGTCCCCGGATTCCCCATGCTTGTGCGTATCGGGCTTCACCGGCCAGAGGAGAAAATCGCTTTCCACTAAATAAATCCCAACCGAGTGATGCCACTAGAGGGAGAGCCGACCATATTTATTAACACTATGGAGCTACATGCTGCTCAGTGGTACCACTGGCTGGGTGAGGGACCTGGGGGCAAAACACCAAACCCCTTCGACTCCAGACAAAGAGGACCTCAATTAAAAATAAAAATGCTACAAACATATGTGTAGGCTAGATTATGTCAAACATTTAGGAGAATGATAGAGACAAAAGTAAAGGGACTTTAAAGAGCTTTTCAACCCACTGCTAGCAAGACCAGATTCATTTACTGCACTCCTGGCAAGTATCTGTTGAGCTGTTCCTAAGGAGCCCATCAATGACAATGAGAGTTTCTGGGCAGAACATCACTGGTTTGGAGATCACTGGAGCCTACTTCACTGTTTAATATTCCTCTATGCTGGAAAGGTGTTTTCTCCTGCTAACCTAAACATTCCTCAGAGTAACTTAAGCTCAAGACCCTCTTCATCCTTTCCACAGTGTCTGTGGAGAAGATTTTATATTTCTCTCTCTCTTTGTTAGCAACTTTTAAAGTTTTTAAAGGTATCATCAGATCCCTTCTCAGTCTTCTCTTGTGTAAATTATTCTAATTCCTGCAACTGGTCCTCACACATGGCCATTTCCAGACCCCTGATTGTTCTCATTGCTCCTCAACTAAACTTTCTCTTAGTGATCAACACCTTTCTTAAACTGCATGCCTCCAAATGCAGCCAGCAACCTTTATACTCACTGCTGATTATTGTTACCTGGGTGTGATTCCATACATTTGACTAATTAGACTTGTAGCTGGGAAAAAAAAAAAAACAAAACCAAACGAAAACCATTCACTACAGGTAAGGTCATCCGAATGCTACTTTACTCTTAAAGTGAGTTTGAATTCCTAATGCAGTGGTAGCTGCATATTTGGTAATTACTTCCAATTCCATCTCCAAGCCAAAAATGGAAAGTACTGACCAGTACTAGAAGCAGACGACACCCTTTCAGAGTCAAATTCAATGGGTAACTTTAAAAGTGTGTGCCCCCTCTCAATTTATGCACTTGCATAAGAGATGTCAGGTTGTTTTTTTTATCAGGTATCCATTGCTTATGACAGTGTATTCAGCAACTGTGTCAAAATGCTTCTCACAGTCAAAGTATTGTATTAATTGTTTCTCCTCTATGCAAAAGGCCTATTAGTTTGTTTTGGGGGAAAGCTAGGTTAGTTTAACCTGGTGAGTTCCTCACAAGTCCATAGTTTTATTTTCTAGGTGCCTGACAATGATTTTATCCAACATGTTTTTTCCAGGAACTGACATTCAGTTGAGCATTCTTCAAATTTCCAGCATTACTTTTTGAAACTGCCTTTTTGAATCTTATTAGGTCAAGTGATTATTAGATCAAGTAACTATTCTCTAATTTATTATTTTCCTACACCCACTAGTGTTTTTACCTCTGCTTCTGACAACGTGTTGGCTGCCTGATGAGAGCAATGCCTCTTGCCTTTCCTTCTGGAATGTGCCTGAGGAATACCTCTTGCTATTATTTTGCAGGTCAAAAGCTGGTGGTAAAAGGGAAGTAGTCCCTCTGTGACAGTAAAAACTATAGCAATCAGCATCTGGTTGTTGATCTTAGGGAACAGTTGAAACCCTGAGTGTCATGGGAAACAAGAATTTGGGATTGGAACAACTGAGTGAAGGAAAAATGCTTAATGATACTGGTGGAAATTCACCAGGAGAGCGGGGGTGGGGGGGAAATTATAATTCCTAATGAAGAAAGAATGATTAAACAGCCACTCACTCTCCTTAAGGTCACTAAGAAGTTAACGGCACTGAGATTTCCAGGAAGCTGGCCAACAAATCAGAAAAGAGTGATGAGAAGTTGTGGATTCTTTGATACTTAGAATTAGAATCATACTCACTTTCTAGCTAGCCAACCCACCTTGCACACTTAAAATTGTATTCAATCATTATGGGTGAAAGACACATACAAGAAACCCAAACCAAACCAAACAAAAAAGCCTTACCAATGTCAAAGTCCTGCTGAAGCCCCAAAAGCCAACATCTATTTCTGTTGTTCTGAATGGCGGAAACCTGTGAGTTGTCTAGAACTATTCTTCTGAGAAAAAACACATAAACTCTCTTCCTCATTTGCACATTTTTCATGGTTTTAAGTTTACTCTTTTTAAAACTACATTAAGAATAACAGAGTATGTCAGCTCATCATTCATTCTCTGTAAGCCACTTTTAGCATCAAGCATTATATTTTAGCATAATATTCTGAAAAGCTTTCCTGGCAGAAGAATGATTTATTATTTAACCATGTTTTCTTTCTTTGATTTTTACATATACAGAAATCATTATTGTGGAATTCCTCTCTTTATATAGGCTGAAAACCATCATAAAATCATAAAAATGCTTTTTCTTTTAAATCTGATTCCCCAAGAATGCTGACATTTAAGAATTTTGGAAGGTAAATAATAATCTCGTCTTCATTTTGGCTATTCAAGATGGCCAAAATCTCTTGAAAAGAGCTCAGGAGATTTTTGGCTCAGCCAAAGCCAAATCAGAATCTTGTCTGATTTAGCCTTAAACTGACAGAAATTTTAACCTAAAGCTGATCCAAAGCAAAATGTTGTATTTGTATCTCTTTCCTATTAAAAGCCAAGACTAGTCAGAACAATTCTCTATTCATGTTACTGTTGTTTCAGGGGATTTTGATGGTGGCTTCTGTAATCTTATTCCACAAAAGCAAGAGTTGATAGTATTTATATGCCTTTGAAATTTCATGTTTTATTTATGTTATTTGTGTATTATACTTCTGGGCTACTGTGATATCAGCTCTTGGGAAAATTAAACCCTTTTGCTGAACAGACTCCAAAATAGGTTTGGAAAGCACTACCACAATCCATGTTTACTGAAATATCATCCTTATTACTTTTTTTCCATTATTAGCAGGATCAGTGATGGATTTGGCTGCATCTGGAGCAAGGATTTCACTTTCTAATTTAAAGAATGATAAACAAGGGGAAGATAAACAGCTATGCAGGGGAACAAGGTAACAGGTTTTTGCCATTTTGGGCATTAGTTTAACCATTGCCAATATGGTGAACGGAGGGGGTCAGACAACTGTCAGCAAGGAACAGACGGACTAAACAGCAGCAGAACATTTTAAACAGTTTAGAAGATTATTACAAAAGTCAAAGGGTCTACAGAGTAGTATTGGAGAGCAGGGGAAAGACATGGAGAGGGAACTAACCGGTCCTTTGAAAATGTTCAGCAGGTGGTTAACATTACCTGGTACATGTGATGTAAGAGCTATTGCATTAGAGAAAAAGCAGATGCATGCTTGGCAAGAGTTATTGCCAAAAGCAACTTCTGCACAGACTTTTCTGACCCACTCATGTTCCAGCAAAAAGTTTTCAGTCATTCATTACAGCAGAGCTTCACACCAGTAGGCACCCCAGAAAATGAAATTTTCATGCAGGTACCCAAAATGTGAGTGGCTGATAGCTACACTTGTTAAAGGAGGTCCCTCACAGCAAAAGTAATGTGTGCTGATGCTTATACCATTTCATCCTAATGTGATTCAAATACTTGCAAGAAAGACTCACAAATGTTGTCAAGTTCAGCTACTGTTTTTTAGTTCCATATGGTGTCATTTTAGATGCAAAGAAAGTCACTGCAACCTTTATTTAAACATACAAGCTAGACTAATCTTCTTAGTTAATGTCTCCATAATACAATATCCAGAATTATAAAAGAATAAATATTATAGAAAACAGGAATTTATTCTGGGAATTCTTATAAAAAGAACACTTTTTATAATACAAAATATACCCACTTACATAGCATTTATTTAATGAGACCTTTGCCAGCAGTTTGGAAGAAGATCTTCTGCTCCAAAACTTTGATCAGAATTTTATTCAGTTTTCTAGTCCTCATAAGAAATTCAGTAGCTTTTCAGCCCATCTCCCTATTATTGCCAGTTCTTTGTAGGAATCATGAGTAACATGAAATCCCTTTTCTTTTTAAAACGGGAGGGTCCTTTAAACTCTCTGTGGTTTTCTTTTATCCAGCATCACATTTCTGAAGATGGAAAGTTTTTCTCAAAAAACTTCCAACAGCCCTATGGATTGGGACTTTCCTATAAATACTGAAGTTCAGGCTCATTTGCTTTCCTTAAAAAAAATTGGGAGAGGCTAATTCTTCCAATTCACCAGCATTGAGAGACTGGCAGGTAGTAAACAATAAAAATCATTATGCAGAAAGAATGACAGACTTGAATGAAATATTCCAGAGCGTTTTTCACCTGCAGGCAGGCTGAAGTAAGTATTTCTATCTGTTTCTTGATCCATCAAAAATAGTAACTACATTGTACTTTAGCAATAAAATAAGTAACTACTGAGTAGATCAGGGAAAAAGCTCTCAAGGCAGTCTCGCCACTAGTCAGAACATCACAGTTGTTGAGTCATGGAACTTCTGAAAAGATCAAATAATACCTTGCTTGCTAACAACATTGCTTTCACTAATGAAGAATAATTTTTTATTTGATTCTGTCCCTATTGTTCTTACAAGAAAATTGTTTTGGAACCTCTCTGCTGTGATAACTGTATAGTGTTGTCTAGTTTTCAGGTTAAATTAATTTCTGATGAGTATGCACACACTTCTTGCTGTGCCTATTGCACCTTACCTCATATACCTCTCCTTCCACTAATGTATTTTTAGACAGTGTTAAAAAAAATGAAATTTTATAAGGATCTGGTCAAACAAGAACATTCAGATTTCTTCCTTGCTTCATCCTAATAGCCCTTCCCCACACTTACTCCAAGCCATGTTCATCTTTCTTATCTGTGGCCATAATCTTGCAGAGCATTTTGGAGGAACTCATGTCTGTCCTTTCTACAATGATGTTACATATGCCTACCTCTGCTGAGGTAAACAGAAATTGAATTTACCGTCTCATGGCACCATGACATGACTCATGGTCACAAGATAACTGAATCACTGCTTCATGTCCTTCTTTCCAGCTGTTGAAAGCCAAAAAACGCCTACTTTACATCTGTTCTTAGTAACTTTTCAGCTTAAATATTACATTTTGTACTAATCACTTTTATTCCAATTCTATTCCTTGAGGCTTCAAGATCATCTAGATATTAGTTATCTTTCAGATCTCAGATGTCCTTTATATTGATCACACCTCCCAGCCCTGCATCCTCAGCAAATTTCACTGGCACGCTCAGTAAGTGAAAATAGCAGTTAAGCTCCCTGAGGATTTGGTTTAATAATACCTTTTTTTGCAATCAATACTCACCTTTCAGTACTGCCAGCTTTCCCCTTTTCATTAGCTGGCTCCTAAACCATGTTACTATCAAGAATCTAATATTCTCTGTCCTAACTAGTCATTCCTCATAACAGACTGAAGTTTTGGCCATAGCAGCTTAAAAATGTAATGAGACAAGGCTTTAGGGAAGGTTAATATTTCTTACTCAGTCAACTGATCTGAGCATGGGCAAAAGGGGAAACAAACAAGCATCACAACACTCAGGAAGAGACCAAACAAGCTTCTCTTCTCATTACTCAAAGAACAGTCTTTGTGTGTCTCAAAATACACCAAATGAACAGTTTGTCCAATAGAACTTTACATGTGTTCCACTTCTCCCCACAAATAGTACTTCTCTTACCACAGCTCAGACTGGCAGATATATTGCATCCCTCTATGACTATCTTTTGATGTATGTAAAATTGTCGACATTTATTTAATAAATAAGAAATGTCCCCCTTGACATAAAAAGGTAAAGATAAACCAAATAATTTGGTCCTCAATTTTCAACTTAATTCTTTTCATTAGAAAGATGAAACTATCCTTCAAAGTATCAGTTACTTCACTAGTTCCTTTTCATGAGTATTTAGTTAGAAAAAGGTGTAATATCAATTATTTCAACAGGGTTTGTTGATTCATTATCCCTTTCCAAGCAGGTTCATTCTGCCCTGTACTGCACAGACCACTACATAATTAGCAATTTGCTATCTCCCCCATGTTCTGTACTGTGAAACAAATTTAACAGCATTTGAATAGCAGAACTTTTTCAAAGATAGGCTACTTTTGGTCAAAGAAAGAGGGGGGAAAGAAAGAGAGGTCAGGACAGGAAGAAAGACTTACCTTGCTTTGCACTGAGTAAACCATTTTGTTCCTTCATAATGAATTACTATGTTCCTTTGACTACTGGGTAGGTTAAGGACTGAAGGAAGAAGCAAATTTGCACTGTTTGGGTTGCTTTTTTTGGTTTTTAAGGAGAGACAGTCTGTAGGAGAAAACGTTATCTTCGTTTATAGTCATATGCATACTGAAACAGTGTTCTTCTAAACAGGACTTAACCATGTTTGTTCTCCTGTTTTCCTTTACTATCTGGTACTCACATTTCAGGACCACATTTCTATTTCCCATTGCTTTGTAACATTTAACACATTTTAAGACCTGAAAATAAGCCTTGACAAAGATATTTATACATCTCAAAATACATTAAAAAAATGTGAAGTTACTAAGTACATCACCAGTACCTTTATACAACATGACACAAAACAGAACTCTACCCTTTTCTCACCCCAACAATGGCCAAAAAAATATCTACAGCTAAAATCTTCATGAAGCCGAGATCCGTGGTGAGCCCATTAGAGTTCATGGCTATGTTACCTGAATAAAGACTGGCTAAAACCCTTGCCACGCTGAGTACTAACATCCTCTAAGAGCAGTGCTTCAGCCGACAATTTGGAAAAAAAGTTGATAATAGCCTTGAAAATCATCCATAATTTGGTAACAAATACTGAAGGATGGCGAGGTGGTAAGGAATCTTTCAGTCTGGAGTTGGTGGAAATTAAATATAATTTTAATAATATATATGTTGATGTTGCAAATATTGTGTGTGGTTTTTAAACAAATGTTACAATGATTACTGCAATTGATCCAAAATTACACTAGCAGCAGTTCAGCTACACCTGGGGTTTTTTTTCTACAGAATGCCAAAACTTAGCTGCATGTTTTCACAGCTCTGCTCCAGCCTATTGCCAAACCAACTGGCAATTCTTGCACTTTTGACAATGGCATTGTCATTCACATTTACTTTTCTTCTTTGGTATCTGGTTTTATTCAAAATCAACTACATTCGATATTTCTTTGTAAAGAAAAAAAAAATCTTAATAAGCCTTTTAAGTATCTTATTCCAACACAGAACCCAGATTTTACTCATCTTCTTTCACACTTAATTACAATGATCTATATTCTAAACTTTAAGAAATTACTGAACGAACCCCCAAGAAACAACAGAGCATAACAAAATTTGCAAAATTTGCTAGAATGGTCTAAAGATATATTTCTTGTGGAGCCAAGCATCTAAGTGCCCATCAGTAAAGTTATTTTTTCTTCATTTGACACTAACTGATCCTTACTATTTACTCAAGTTTTCACCAAAACTGGTATGTATTGAACCCAAGATACTGGCAGTCATCACTTTATAATCTCATGCCATTGGTTCTGCATTCATTTACTTTCCTGTCTTTACCATCTCACTCACAACCTGCTATGTGCAATTGGTATGAATCTTACTTAAAGCCTCTGCTGTTGGTGCATGATAGTTCTTGCTGTTTGGAACATTGGCTTTTCTGAAATGCTGTCAGACTAGGAGTGTTTACATAGACAAATGCTCATAGCCATTGTGCTGACTGTGTCACAGGGGGCTTTGATCCTTTTCACAAGTCCATTTAGACCTGCTATTTAACTAGGACAAAAGGTTTCCTTTAGCACTTGTATGACCTCAGTGTCTGGCAACTCCACTTTGAAATTTCCTCCCTCTCTTCACGAACTCCAGAGAAAGGGTGATTCCACCCACCCAGTATTTATATCCTGAGTGTAGAGATGTTTTCTTGCAACCAAGAAATAAAACTCTTAGAAATTAGCGTTGTGGCTTAACCCCGGCAGGTAACTAAGCCCCGGGCAGCTGCTCACTTACCACCCTTACAGTGGGATGGGGGAGAGAATCAGAAGAGTGAAAGTGAGAAAACTCATGGGTTGAGATAAAGACAGTTTAATAGGTAAAACAAAAGCCACGCACGCAAGCAAAGCAAAACAAGGACTTAATTCACCACTTCCCATGGGCAGGCAGGTGTTCAGCCATCTCCAGGAAAGCAGGGCTCCGTCATGTGTAATGATTACTTGGGAAGACAAATGCCATCACTCTGAACATCCCCCTTTCCTTCTTCTTCCCCCAGCTTTATATGTTAAGCACGACATCCTATGGTCTGGAATATCCCTTTGGTCAGTTGGGGTCAGCTGTCCCAGCTGTGTCCCCTCCCAACCCCTTGTGCCCCCCCAGCCTCCTCACTGGTGGGGTGGGGTGAGAAGCAGAAAAGGCCTTGACGCTGGCTAAGCACTGCTCAGCAGTAATGAAAACATCTGTGTTATCAACAGTTCTCAGCACAAATCCAAAACTTAGACCTGTACTAGCTACTGTGAAGAAAATTAACTCTATTCCAGCCAGAAATAGCACATTTAGTTTAAAGTCTATAAGTGTATGAAAAGTACAAAAACTCAACACAGGGCACAAACCAAAGGAAAAACACTATGACCGTTTTAAAGGTGAAGTAAGTTAATTTTGCTCTGAGGAGTAAACTGTGCAGCAGCAAAGTATTTTTTATTTAAAAGAATAGCAACTTCTAGAAGTAGTCAAAGAAGTACTCATTGCATAAAGTGACAAGTTTGAGAGTTACAATGAACTGTCTTGGTTTTGGTACATTTATGGTGTACTCTTGCTAACCATAGAGTATACTCAAAATAGACAACGGAACTGAGTTTCTAGTTGGGCAACCTGGTGCAACTCCTTTCCCTTCCACTGAATCTGCAACTTGTGTAGAGCTACGACTTAGAGCTTGAGGGTGTGTTTGTTTACATGTTCTTTTAATAATTTAGAGATGAAATCAAGTTGGCAAGTCAGTGCTCGGCAAGAGATTACAATAGATCTCAGAACATTCTTGCTCAAGGGTGGCCTTCTGCTTGTCTGAACACCTTAAGCTGAAGCTGCCTGAACAGACTGTGCTGTTTCTGGCAGGTGAGTACTGCAGTACTTTCCAGGTACACAGAAATTGCCATTTTTGTGATAGCATGACATCTTGTGGACTGCTGGTAGTACTACGAAAGGACTCACTGTTAAAACATTACATCGAGTAAACCAGTACACGGAGTACCTGCTGCTTTTAAAGCTGACTGGGTCATATACACAGCTGTCATCTGTTTAGGGATAAAAAGCATTGCAGAGGATAAGCTTGTGAGAAAGGAGATACATAGGCAAAACCAATTTAATGTACAGGCACTAAGCCCTGAGATAGCAATGTGCAGGGCTCAGGATAGGAGAGCGTCTTTGGTCACTCAGCACCTTACTGGCAAGGGGCAGGCTTCGTTCCTATCTTCAGCCTACTTTTTTTTCTTAACCCAGTTTCTGGCAAGCAGTCAGAAAAAAAGGATAAGGATTCCTTGACATGTTGCCTGGCAGGCAGGTGGTAGGTCTCTCTTTCCAAAGCTCTGAGGAATGAAGAATGGGAAAGGACAGACAATACTGAAGAGCCTGTGGGGGTTTTTTTCCGCTCATTGCTAAAAATGGAGAGTATTCAGGATTATTTTAAGGTTTAGAGCATGACTAAAAAGCTTGCTTACAAGGCACGTGAGCTTGCCTGGCTGGCCCATGTCACTACCACCTGATAAAGAGTAATGGAAACTATTTGTCTGATCACTAAGCTTCTGACTACATTTGAATACATCCCGGTATACACTTCATTTATATCTTTCCTGACTGACATATTCAAGAAAAACCTGGTGCTTTATTTCAAATAACAAATAACAGTACTAAATTATAAGCCAACAGAAATGTTGAACTGTATGAAATCTATATAGTCTTTTTTCGCAGGAACTGAGGCCAATAGTTTTAGACAAAATGCCTCTTTGCTCTCAGATCCCTTTGTTGCTTTTTCATTTTGCACACAGGGTCTCCAAACCTATTCCCTCTGTTTCAGGCCATCCGTTAGCTCTTCAGATGTAAGAATATGCCATACACTGTTCCAAATGGCAAGATATTGTGAAGTGTGAATGTGGACAAGGAAAGGGAAAGGAGGATGTACTTTACAAAAGAACGACAAAAACAATCATTATCATTATTTAGATGATACCGTAAAAAACAAGTATCATGAACAGATACGTTCCACTGAAATTGTGAAACATACCACCATTCCTGAGGGTGGATGACTGAGATACTGCCTTTAGACTTTTCCTCCATAGTTGAACTTACCTTTGCAGATTTGTCTGAGCAGGGAAATGCCAAAATGCTCTGAGAACTTGGCAGGAGTTTCCTATTCTAATTTTATGGGTTTGAGAGAGGTGGAAGTTTTGTCTGGGTATATAACTTCTGCATCCCTAGTCTAAATGCAGGGAAATTCCAAAGCTTTCTCTTCTCCATCAGTTTAACTTTTTTTTTTTTTTCCTAGTGAAAAGATTCATCAGCTTAAGAATGGCTTTCAAGTTAAAGTCTCAGCAAGTACAGAGCAAATGCTTCAAAACTAGGATAAGATTAGGGGTAGGATTCAGCCCAAGATTAAGACCTCATTGAGAGTGACTACGTCTCCACAGTACTGGAAGCCCAGACAGCTATCATGCTCTGGAAAGCTAAATTCAGCTGTCAGTCTCAAGCTGAATCCCATGCTATACTGGGCACAGAGAAAAAGATGTGTAACTTGTTAAGTAACTGTCAGTGCTGCACCAGTTTTGCAGACACATATATTAAAGATGACCAAAAAATCACCAGACTAATAAAGTACAGTATCAGAGTTAGGTATAATTATTAAAGAAAAGAAAAAAAAGAAAGATTTCTTTTCAAGGACATGCTACCAAAGTAATTGTTCTCAGTTGAATTTGACCCACATTGCATATTAAGCCTGGCACAAACAAGTATGAACATAAGGGGAGCTAGGAATGATGACATAAACACTAAATCTAGCAGTCAGAGGAATCTACCAGCCTCACAGGGTCAAAAGCTGAGGTTTGGAGACCAGGGGGAAAAGTAGCCTTTTTCAAATATTTGCGAAACTAAAATGGTATAAAATCCCTTTGACTCCCTGCCTTAGCCATGCTTTCTCATGCCATCACTTTCTCAAGTGATTGCTTAAGGAAGAGAAGCAAAAAAAATCATGTCCCATAGTTTATACATATTTATTAGTAGCTAGCAGCTGGACGTTAAATACTTGTGTCTATATAAAAAGCAATGGTAATGACTTAGGAATCAGTAAAATGATAAAGACCAGAAATATCAAACAAGAAGTGATCAGTAATTATTTAAAAAATAACACAATGTAGTTCAATTTCCAGATTTCTTCCCTTCCTTTCTTTTCTATGATTTTTATTGGTTCTGCTAATCATTAATCCCTTCTGTCCCTCTTCCCAACTCCTGGCTGCAATTTGCACTGACCATTGGACTTGACCAGAGCAGTCTGACAGATATAAGATCTAAAGAACGTGAAATTATTTTGTTGCTCCTCCTAGTGGTCTGCTACATGTCTTCTGGAAAGGAGTGCAGCATTTCCCTGAGGCAGGTAAGTCAGAGATGGGTACCCCCTCAGCTGTCCACTAGCTAGCACAGACTAGGAGAGAGCCAGGCTGGGATTCTGAGCAACCTGCTGAAGACAAGCCATCAGATCAGTTCTTCAGAATTGTGGGTACAGAGGTGTACTCCGAAACTATGTGTGTACAAAAGTCTTCTGAGGAAGAAAGAGGTTTGAAAAGGCCTGAGAGATAGCAAGTGCTTGGGAGAGAGGATACTGGTAGTTGAGCAGTATGCAATCTGTAGCTGAGTTGTTTGGGAAAGTACCAGGGGGATATGGGTACAGAGAAGAGGAGGAGTTAGGATGTAGCGAATGTAGGGAGGAAAAGAGAAATGACTGATAACTATTTCTCAATCCAAAGTGTATCTCTTGGATAAAAATTCACTGTGTGTTATCATCTGTTACAAGCAGCTCTTACTAAGCAGTCACCAAAAAAGGAAAGCAGACAAATACATTTCCAACAGTTAGCTGCTCCAAGCACCAAGACGAAACTGCACACAACATTATAGCGGCACATCAAAACCAAAGTAGCTTCTTGCTCACAGGCAGTTACACTTTGCAGTACCCAGGTGTTATCTACCGCATACTTGCACAGGGGATGCTCACTTCTGGTAAACTGAAGTCTTGGAATTGTTTGGAGTTCTGCACAATTAGTTTACTGGTGGAGGCATGCTTAATATAGGCATGCTTTAAACCCAAACCATTAAACAAGTATGATTCAATAAAATTCTACAGTCTTCTACAGTTTCTATAAGAAACTGTAAACTAAATGGATAACATCAAAGGGAAAAATATCCCTCCACCTAGAAGTGAATTTCATGCAAGAGGAACAAAATGAATCTAGATAACATAATACTTAAAGTTGAAGGACACCTTCTGATTTCAGAGAAAAAAAAATCTTGTATATTCTTGAGCACCAGCAGTATGATATTCATAGAATCATAGAATGGTTTAGGTTGGAAAAGACCTTTAAGATCATCCAGCCCAACCATTAACCTAACACTGCCAAGACCACCACTAAACCATGTCCCTAAGCACCACATCTACACATCTTTTAAATACCTCCAGGGATGGCGACTCTACCACTTCCCTGGGCAGCCTGTTCCAATGCTTGACAACCCTTTCAGTGAAGAAATGTTTCCTAATATCCAATCTAAACCTCCTCTGCCGCAACTTGAGGCTATTTCCTCTTGTCCTATTGCTTGTTTCTTGGGAGAAGAGACCAGCACCCACCTCACTACAACCCCCCTTCAGGTAGTTGTAGAGAGCAATAAGGTCTCCCCTCAGCCTCCTTTTCTCGAGGCTAAACAACCCCAGCTCCCTCAGCTGCTCCTCATAAGATTTGTTCTCTAGACACAAGTTGCCTCCATTATTTCACTCTTCTGAACAGATATCAAATGCCAGATCAAGTTATACTTCATTTGCTTATCATTTATATCAGGTCAAAGGCAATGTTTAACTTTGCATGGCTGTGAAGTCTATGATTTTACACTGAATTATAATAGAGTTTTATTGTTATTTTTTTTTTAAAGCAAAGCATAACTGTCTAGAACTACAGAGAAAGTGATTGCTATAACATTTGGACAACGACTGTTTCTGTCTGTATTTAAGCAGTGGATCCTAAACATTGCAGTAGGTCAGGAGTACCATATCAATCATTTTTTACAAAAAAGAAGTAAAATTGTGTAGACATCTCCTGTCTGACAGAGGTAGTCAGAAATGACAGAATGAACCTCACGATTTTTCCCAAATCAGTTTAATCACTCCCATATGTTACAAACCATGCATTTTTTTTTGTCTTGGCTAAAACAATTCTGCAAGCATTGTTTTAGGCCTAGTAACTAAGAGAGAGCTCTCACACAAACATGTTTTACACCTAAGTCACTTTGTGATCAAACCATTTAGTCTTTATTGTTTAAAACCAGGTCTTAACTAAATTAGGAAGAATATGGTCCTGTTAGTGGACACAGGCCAGGCTTGAATCATTATGAAAGATGTAAACAAACTGGATAGAGACCAGAGAAGCATAATAAAAATGATAAGAGGTGTGGAAAATGACCTATGAGGAAAGGTTGAAATAATGGAGCTTGTTTAGTCTGGAAGAGTAAAGACTGAACCGGAACATGATCACAGTCTTCAAATAAGTATAACGCCCTTCCTACAGAGGACAATGATCAACTGTTGTCTGTGTTCCCCAAGGACAGTGCAAGCAATAATTTACAAAATTTGCAACAAAGGAGATTAAAGTTTGATATTAAGGACAGATCTCCAACTAGAGTTAGATAAACTACAGGATTCCTGGTTTGGAGAAGTTTCAAAAGGCTTTTCAGGAGTAAATTGAAGTTTTGGATTGAATCAGAATACTAAAAACAGTACTGCAAAAATTCGTAGCATTAAGGCAAACGACAATCAGTCAAGAAGGATTAAATATGATACAATATATCTTCAAGATAACTTTCTCATAGTTGCTTTAAAATTCTATTAAACAATTAAAACCAGTTTTAACTGCTCAGAAAACTTGGAGAGGCTCTGTAGGGTCTGGAGAAGTCATTTTAATGCTTGCTTAAATCTGATGAGGTTTCTCCATATGTGGCATATTTCATGTCTTATTCACACAAATATATGATATATGTCTATTGACACAGCAGAGTCCTTTAATATACACTTAGAAATGGAGCCCTTTAAAAGAAAAGGACAGCCTTTATTCTTTACTACTATATAATAAAACTGCAGAAAATATCCATATAGTTTGATCGTTTTATAAACAAAGCAACTATACACATAAAGTGACCTCCTTTGTAAATAAAAAAAAATGCTGTATGTCTAATTCCACCTACTTATCAGAATCTCTGTGTATAAATCATGAATAACCTATGAAATACTTATTTAAACAAAGGTCAGTTTTGCAGTTTATTCAAGAGGACATTAAACTTAACTGGCTTCAAAAGATTCTCTCCTCTATAAGTAGCTAAGATAGATAATGCATACAGATACATACTTAAAAAAATATACACACACATTTCCAATATGTATGAAAACACTAGGTTGTATATATTACATGAGCATTTTCTGTCTTTTCCCCAGAAGCTGTTTATATTAATTTCAGCTGAAGAGGAAACAAGGGTATCTGATTGAAGTCTAAAAATTAGCTACAGTCCTATACAGGCACTGCATAAATCATGCATGTCTATTATTAACTTAAAGATACCATCTAAAAGTTAAAAGATATGTATTTTGAATACAATTGTACAATGCACAATTCAGGACTAGAAACCAATTCAAACACCTTTTCATCCTGTCAAGCTAGGAAAAAAAATCTTTATTTTAGCATCCAATTTAAGTGTTCACAATAAATTTCTTACACTTAATATGGGTATTCTTGTAAAGGTAGCCTAGCACCTGAAAGATGTTAAAACACAGAATATGGCTGTTAGGATAAAAGTTGCAGAAATTAATGCCATAGGGAGATATGCCAAACCAACACTCCTGTACACTAATACTCATTACAGTTGGTTGCCTGCAGAAGGAGTAAGCTTCATATTTGGAATTAAAAAACTTTCATTTTGATTACGGAGAGAGAAGCTGGAGTTCAGATTAGTCATTTATGATAAATACTGGAAGTGTAAGTAGCACCATGCAATCCAAATGTCTCAAGTAAGGTAACATTCATTATGTGAGAAAATCTGCTCCATAAACCGGTCTGGAATACAGTTAAGCTTGCACTGTTTCCACAAGCTAGGTTAAAGATGGGGAATCTACTTACCAGAAGCAGGGTTGCTTTGAGCTATGCTGTTTGCATGTACAGCCACAGCAGACATCAAGCATTTAACCTAAGAACTTTTTAACTGTAGCTACAGCCACAAGGTACGCTACCCTACACATGGTCTATGGAGAGAGATTGTGTCTGTCCTCCTCATTCTGGGAATGCTTCTTACTTGCTTAGAGAGCATGTGGGAAAGGAGGGACTGTTCCACTGCTCTGCCACAGGATGCATCTCACCTGTAAGCCTCCCATCTAGCTTAGTAGCTCTGCAAACTGCAGAGTTAGGAACATACTGGAGGCTGCTGAAGAAGCGCCTTCTGCTTTTGCAACGTGTGCCCACATTACATCATGTGGTTTCACTTTGCTGTGATGTAGGAAGTCCTAAAACATCCCAAAGACGTTAAGACACCCAAAACCTGCAGCAGGAATAAAGTGGTGAAAGGATCTTCAGAAACATTAGTATTCTGTCTAAACAGAAAGTTCAATGCATGTTTAAACATTTTGAAATATATATCTAAAGTTGCTTCTGTTATAGAGAAGCATTTCAGGAAAATGAACAGGAAGCACAAACACCTAACCTAAGCTAAACACAAATACTACATTTCACAGAAATTTCAGTAGAGCACAGTGTACACCTTTATCTTTCATTCTGGTGTTTAGATACTCCAGTGGTAATCAGGAAGGACTAGAATCTCTCCTAGAGATTTATGCTACATTTCAGCAATGGACTAAAAAGAACTTGCTGGAGACTTGGGTCCAGATTGACAATTTAATTGTATCTTGACTGCATGTCAGGATGAAATCCAAGCACCACACTTAGGCTCCTACCAAATGGGGAATCAGGGCTGTGGAGTACACCTCCTCAAGCTCAGATACAGCTAGAGAGCTTGGTTTGAGCATATCTCAAGGGAAAATATAATCCTTGTTTACCAAAGGCCACAATTCTGACCTGTGTCTTTCACTCTGAGAGGAGCACTAGTGACATCTTTCATGGGAAATAAGAATGTTAAAAAATGCACCCTTATATATTCCCAAGTAGCCTTACATTTCAGGAAAATCTAGTGAAGAACTGTCACCATGTGTCATAGCTGTCCTTTGCTGCCATGCTAGCAACTCCTCATTCATTAAAAAAAACACACAACAGATAAGCACATGAACATATAATATTCAGGCAGAAATTCATGTAGACACAATAATTAATTCTCAGAATATATTTTCCTACCCTTTTATTTCTTATGGCATTCCATCCACTTGACAGCATTAAAGTTCTGGGAAAGGAACATATCTTTTAAAAATCTCTATAAAGCACTTGTTTTATAAATATGGAAATGTTCAATAAGAACACCTGAATTTTATATGATAGGATGTGGAAACAAGTCGTTGAGTTCCAATGATACATATTCATAGTCTTGAATAAAGGTCCTTAAAACCTTTTTGAAATCAGGTCTTTTACCTAGACAATCTGGTTAGTCCTCTATGATGTGGTGCTTTAGAAAGCTAGAAATTTACAACTCTACAGCATGCTATGAGCCTTAGTTCATAATATTAGATTATACTAATTTGGGGGAATGGCACATTGTTAGTACATATTTTGTATTATTCTAACATAATTTAGCTTTAATCTAAATGACCAGGGTTCAACTCTGGTGTTAGACATTTTGTTCTCTATAATTAATAGAACAAAATTAAGAGAATAATAAAGCAGTTCCAAGGTGAATTGAGGGGCTTGGTCAGGGACTAGTTGCTGCTTGGTGAATGCTTAAGCATATGGCTTATATCATGTCCTGTAATATTTTAACATTGCACATGTGTGTGGTTTACTGTGGAGAACATGTTAAAGCACTTTGTTTCTTAAGGAACACTGCCCTATTGTTGTTCAAACTTACATAAACACACTTACAATATAAATGGCTACTAAAGTATTCCTTATATAAATTGTAAAGCTCTCCTGTGTTGTCACTGAAGATAAAATTTACATTAGACATGACAACAGCCCTACATAACTTTTAGAGGAGCTCTATACACAAAAGATTAAGGGAACTCCACAGGTAGGAAACCAGGCAAAACCTGACCAGACCAATATTTTAATTTTCCAGCACTAACTGCAGCACCTCCCATTCACAGAGGATTTAACATAATGAGTTTTCTGTTGGAACATAAAAGTTATTTGTGTTTGCACAAGGGTCTACATATAAGAAAGCCTAAAAATGCCATTAAAATATGTAAGACAAAAGAGACTCTTACAAACTTGCAAAGGCTGAAAGAAACCTAGAACATAGCAATTATGTTACTAGATCATTTTGGTGAATCATAGATAGATTGCTATAGGTGGAGGAACATCCTCAGCTGGAGAGTTCATCTGAGACACATCTGGCCAAATTACTGACAAATCCATCTCTAAATAATTCCAGCTGTGGATCTGGCCCACTGTCTTTTAGTGAAATCCTCCCTAAAGAATGGCATTCATTGTCAGGCTGAAGTAGTTTTAAGTGTTGTTTTTCCAGACTTAAAAATCCTAAGTTACTGCTTAGACCTCCATTTTCAACCATTGGACAAATTAGTACAGAGGTATACTATACAAAATTTAGCATCTTGATCCTGCAGGAAAAAAAAAAAAGTTTTCAGAGGTGACTGTGTATATAAAATGAAAAACAGGTGCTAGCTCTTAATTGTCTGTGTGGATAGACATGCATGGTTGTAAAGAGCTAGTTAAAAGTTGGTTCCTTGGCAGTTTAGCATATATGATAACTTAGTAAAGAACCTACTATCCAAGTAGATAAATCCATTTATTTACATTTACCCTCAGCAAAGCACAGTTAATACACCTGCCGTTAATTTTTTTTCTGTGAATGTGTACCTATCACAGAAATGAATGTAGTGAATACTCCTGCTTTTTCTTGACTTTTTCTTGATGCTACTTCTGTCACTACTTTATTTTCTTTTAATTTGTTACCCAGCATGTTTTATCTTACTTTCTTTTCTAAAGAAACAAATTCTTTCATTCAGAGATGGAGAGAAAATCCACAGAAATTTGACATTTACCTGCTTAAACTTGTTTTTCACAGTAAGCTTCCCATAGCTGATCGAAAAGGCTATAAATTCATGAAGGCTAAGGGGGCACCTCTCACTAGTGACCTCCCTTGAAGGACCATAGCGCACAAGCTGAAGAGACAGACATGACCCCTCAGAAAGAACTTCTCTTCTTACATTTAAATGTTACAATCAAAATCTGTATTTCTACTTTCAAGGCAATTTAAAATTACTTCAGCTCTTATTATTATGGGTTGGGACTGTCATTTGTATCACAGCAATTCTGCATCCAGGTAAAGAATCAGGTCCAGTTTTGAAGGTAAACAATGTAAATGCATTCCAAAATTCTGCAGGTTTCCTTCATGCATCACATTTTAGCTGTAGCTTATTAAAGCTCAATTATTCATCTAATGAATGCTTCCACTAATCATTTCAGCTAAAGAAATCCAGAGTTTTCTTGACATTTATCATATTATTGTATTTTATTTATAAGATAGAAAAGATCATAGTGTGACAGCTTAGGGAATTTATTAACTATTTTAATACTTACATCATCCATACCATGATTAGGGCTGGTTTTGACAAGGCAGGCCTTGGTATAGGGTATGCTGTCAGTTATTCTATAAATTAATCCATGTTACGCATTCTTATCAGTGTATTCACATCAATGCACTGTCTTAGGGGAGCGCAAAAAACAAGGATTCAGCTCAATGATATAGAAATATAACTTTAAACAGAGATATACTGTGAATTTCTTATATAGCTTATCACTAGCAGTGTGGATGCAGAAGGACCTGCATATGTTTGAGCTAAAGCAGATGAGTAAGCACAATTATAGCTTGCTGTGTTCATTCTGGGATTCTTAGTGTCAGACCTCCAAGAGTAACTGTACCTACATATAAGGAATATACTTAATAAGGAATATACTTAATCCCTAAAAATCAAGAATATAGTTCTGTAGCCAGCCCAATTTTATCGATAAAACAAGAAGGTACAACAATTCAAATAGTTTCCTGGACTAGTAGCTTTCTTATGCGTTCTTTCTTAAGATTAGAAAATAAGTCATTTGTTAAACCATGTTGCCTTTTGATAAGTTTCTGTTCAATAATTTTATTGAAAAATGACATTTTCACCTATCTCCATATGAAAGTATCCTCATGGATATACTAATCTGCATTACTTTTATTTTGTTTCTTTCTAAGAATTTTAACCCTATACTACTAAAGTCAACAGATAAATGATCTGGTTCATAAAACCAGAGTAGGAGAGGCTGTAAGTTTCTCACAGAAATGAGAAAAAGGAAGAAAAAAGGAAACCTAAATATACTACCCCCTTAACCCTCCAAATATAGACTTCATCCCACCCAATTTAGAATTAATTATTTAGACATGTAACTACTAGAAGAAAGATCTTGGAATCATCACAAGCAGTTCTTTAGAAACATTAGTCCAGTTCTCAAAATAGTAAATAAAATATGGTGAATCAAAAACTGGACAGTATGGAAAACAATATGAAGGGCTAGATGGATCTGTGTGGCAGCTGAGCCTTTAAAACATTTCTATGAATATTGGTTAGCTTTCTATAAATTTGGTTTTATTCCTGTAGTAATGTACATATAAAAGCTTTGAACCTATGTTTTGCACTACACTTCGAGTCCTCAGAGGTAGCTCTGTCTCCAAGGATGTACACACAGCACAAACAGAGCTATTGTTTCAGCTCTTTTGCAGTTAGCCAGGTTGATTATTGAAGATCGCTGACAGATCAGGAGTTTAAGAAACATATATTAGAATTAATTCTAAGGTGATATGTCTACAAAGAAGACATGTATTAGGACTAAAGGGTATTTGATAATGTGATTACCAGGCAAATTAAGTAGAAGATGCATTTTCCAACTTGAGAAAAGTGACAGACCTGCAAGTATTACTGCTCAGAGAGCAAGCTATTTCACATCTTCCACTTTCTTAGTCTTGTTCAAAGAATTGAACTAGAAATCTTTAAGTTATTGAAGAGCCACTTATGTTAGAGAGTAAGAAAAGGTGAAAAAGATAACATACAGGTAGAATAAATCTGTCACACAAAAAAAGGAAAGCATTTAACTGAACATTAGAGGCAATTTGAACCCTGAAGAACCTGTGCTGCTTTCTCAAAGACTGGAACATGGTTCTCCAGGAAAGCCAATAAAGATAACTTCTAATGTCAGCAGCAGCAGGAAATTGAAATACCCGCTACTGTCTGGAAGCTCAGTTCTTTTTAAAAGTAGGATTCAGGGAAGAAACTAAGTTGCAAGCAGATGAGAGAAGCTGTCTCTTCAGTTATGCTATCCATTAGATAAGTCTACATTTTAGATCCTTAAAGGTGGCAAATGCCAGAGAAGCTTTAGTCAGTGTCTAAAAAGAAATGCTTTGCCAGTCTAATCAGAAACGTATAGGTAGTTACTGAATCATTTTGCATGATTTTGGGACACATATCTGCCTGTAAATACTAGAGGAAGTGCCAATTCAATTAAAAACTAGATGTGCCAAACGATCACTGCTTCGGAAGATACTGCACGACAGCGCAGGATGTTTTAATCATCATTATATCTTCACATATAATCACATTGATTCTTTGAGAATCACCAGCAGCAGATGACTAAATAATAAATCCCTGGTTTTGGGAGAGCCTCTGTTGCAAGGGTCTTCGCAGCTTAGTCTTCAGCTGGACTGGATGAGACTCTCCAAATTGCTGTTCTGCTCAGTTCTTACACCCAGCTGACCTGTGGTCCTCCATGACTTCATGATCCATCCCTACAGCTTATCTTAAGCTATGTGTTAAAAATCTTCTACATACGTTACCTATGTACAGGCGACTGTCCTGCATGACTGTTTCTACATCTGCAGGAACAGTTTCTACTGACTACTTATAAGCACAGTTTGATCAGCAGGAACCACTTGGTGGTGTTGCTGGGGCTGCCAGATTCTCCACCCAGGATGTCAGTCAACACATTTAAGAATAAAGGAAGGCCTATCAGCGGCAGCCTGAGACAATCTTCAGGACTGCCCAAAATTCCCACCTGGAGAGGTCCAATAACAGTTAGTCAAGTATTTCTTATGAAAGTGGCTAGAACTTCAGTCAATCACTCTGCCTCAAGTCAGCCTAGTGTCTTATCTACGTGATGACTAGATGGGGAGTCCTTGGAATACCCAGGGAATTAACCTAAGTGTACAGGGTGTGTGCTCAGGCACAGCCCTCATACCCAGCTGCACCACAGCTGTAGTTATAGGACAGACATGAACGTCATCCTTCCATCACACTTACAACTGAAATTCTGCAGTTCTATACCTCCTGCCACAAGTAGCACTTCTCTTTTTCACATCTGTACTGGTGTAACGGTATATGAATTATTTCATCTTAGATCTCAGCACAGACTACCAAAGCATTACATAGTTTCAACATTTTTCATCTGGATTTGGAAAAAATGCCTTTATCATTTCCTGGGGGCACAAATTGTATTTTCATGTTTCCTACTCCTTGATAAGCTAATGCCAACAGCTTAATCAAATGGTGGGACCACCTCTCTGAAAGTTACTGTTCCCAATGTTCACTTTTGCTGGTTTAAATGTGAAAGCAACTGCCCATTACACTGACAAACATTATCACCTGGAATTTCCCATCAATCCACATCCAGGCATAGTCTTATATTTTACACTTACAATTTAGATTGTTTTGGGAACCCAATTTTTTGGCAAAGTATTTGTAGTGCTAGCATACTCCAAGTATAATACTAAGGTACAAGGTAAGAAGTGGTGTTCCAAGATGCGCATGTGGAGTAAATAATATTTAAAATTACCTTCTTCTTTATTCTATTCTTTAAAGTTTGTGCTACTTCCTTTCCATGTATCCTATGTCTGTGTGTCCTGCCCTTTTTCCACAGCTACTACAACTATCAATAGAAAACTATGTTTTACTTATCTAGAAAGCCATGTTTTCTACCAAGACTAGACTTCAGTGTGATTCCTTGACTATTTCATAGTGTTGACTACCAGGTTCCTTATCTTCCCTCTAAAAGAGCAGCCCAGTACCAACAGCAAATCTCACAATTCTTTTTTCTTTTACAGATGTGGTTCTGCTGATGGAAATTCAGAATTTGCACATCTTTAAGTTTACCATTTAAAATTCCAAGAACTTTTTCTCCAGTACTTAATCTTAAATAACTGTTAAGTCTGCAAAACTATTTGCAGATCTATCTCCCTGAAGTCTACCCAAAGTTGTTTTACCTTTTCTGATGAAGACATGCCAGAGGATTCTCAGCCACATTCATCTATAAAGGTAGCATTAAACACTTTTACAGTAGAATAAGCAACTGTGATACAACTACTACTAGACATAAAAAAAAATATTTTTAAATTGCAAAATTAGAAAACCTTAACTTTACAAGAAGATAAGGCTGTATTTGTATCCTGGTCCTGTGTCTTATGTATCCCATAGCAATAAAGCAATACGTGCTCCTACAGATTTCTTGTCCCATGCAGAGAATCCTCCTGCAACTTTTAAAAGATACAGCTGGAATCTTGAAATTAGCAGTTTTATGTACCAAATTCCAATGGCAGTCAATAAAATACTACACCTAAAACTCAGGTCCTTAGCATGCTTCCAGTGTACACAACTATAAACAGATTCAGAAAGGAGGAGAGCTATTGCTGTCAGGTTTGTAATCAGATCTATTTTCTTCATGAAAACAGTCAGGCTTATACCACACATGGCTTGACAGGGCAACTTTTTATCAACACATATTTTTGTTTCATCCATTCCTGATCAGACGACAGCTGCCAACACATTGTCACTCAGAGAACACAAACTGACCAGCCAGCCATCAAATAACCTGATATGCTCTGATAGCTTCAGCCCTGTTTTCTAGTTTGTAAAAACAGAGAGTAGGAAGCAAAGGGCAGGAAGGTATTTGCAGTGCTCCTAGTATTAGTCAGGGATGAGAAATAAAAATCTTTAGCATCTGCCTCTCCTATTTGATTTGTGCATATTTAATACAGATAGGTAAATGATAGATTGGCAAATCTTTTCAGATACGATATTTTGTTTGGGTTTAATTTGTTTAATCACTCTCTCCTTTTAATGTTTTTCTAAGTGATCTAATTTTAGCTTGCAAACAACATCCCAAACTGCCTTTTTCAGCCAGTGACTTCAGTGGAATCCAATTTTTCCCCTTGAACATTATGGAATTCACATTTCCTGCCTCTTGGAGCTGTACACTCTTTAGAAAGGTTGTAAAATCTCCTTGTGGACAAGCACAGAAGGAAAATATTCTAAAAGTGCTTTTGTCAAAGAGTAGATTAAAACACATGAAACAAAAGGTTTGGTTAAGCAGTAGAATCTCTCTGTATATGCTGTGCTAGTGCATCAGAGGCCACTTGTGGAAAAAAAAATAATCAAGGTTATATTTTCTCCTCCTTCTCTACTTATAAATGCTTTGGGAGAAACACTGCTAGTATGCTCTGAAAGAAAAGACTAAAAGTAGTCAGAGGCCTATTTCTCAACAGTGAGCAGCAAGAATTTTTAAGAATATAAAACCAGAGCTCAGTATGGAGACTTAAAGCCAATTTAAAAATAAAATAATTTGCATTCTGTTGCTGAATTCAGCCAATAATTCTTACCATTCACAAATAGCATGTCTTCTTGACACATATTTTTGAAAAGGACACAAGAAGGAGCCAAAACATTTAACTGATGATTTTTAATCTGCTGTTTCACTCCCACAGCCTGTTGTCCCAAAACACTTTCTCCTTTCTAAAATAAGATTACTGGCTTGGCAAATGAGGGGAAAACAGTGGTTGTTGCTTATTTCAACTTTAATAAGGCTTTCAACACTCTTTCCCACAACACCCTCACAGACAAACTGAGGAAGTAGAGACTAGATAAGCAGACAGAGAGGTGGACTGAAAACTGCCAGGCTCAAAGGGTTGTGTTCAATAGCACAAAGTCCAGCTGGAGGCCAAGCAATAGTGGTGTCCCACAGGGGTTGAAATTGGATCCAAAACAGTTTAACATTTTCATTAATGGCATTGATGGTGGGACAGAGTGTACCCTCAGCAAGTTTGCAGATAATACAAAACTGGGAGAAGTGGTTGATAAACCAGATGGATGTGCTGTCATTCAGAGGGACCTCAACAGCTGGAGAAACAGGCTCATAGGAATGTCAGGAAGTTCAGGAGAAGGAACTGCAAACTCCTGCATCTGGGGAGGACTGCATGCCAGACACCAGTTCAGGCTTTTCAGAAAAGGATCTAGATGTTCTAGTGGACAAGAAGGTGAACATGAGCCAACAATATGTTCTTGCAGAAAATAAGGCCACAATATACTGGGCTGCTTTATAGAGAGTGTTGTCAGCTCTTCCAGAGCATTACCAGAAGTGATTACTGCCCTCTGCAAAGGGGAGACACACCTGCATTGCTGTGTCCAGTTCTGAGCTCCCCAGGACAAGACAGAGATGGACATATTAGAGCAAGCCCAGTGAAGGAACATAAAGATAATGAAGGGATTAGAGCATCTGTTATAACAAGAAAAGGCTGAGAGAACTAGGACTGTTTATCCTGGAGAACAGAAGGCTCAGGAGGGATTTTACCAATGTGTATAACCACCTGATGAAAGGGGGTAAAGAAGATGGAGCAAGACTATTTTCAATAGTACCTGGTGAGAGGAAAAGAAGCAATAGGGACAAATTGATATACAGCAAATTCCATTTAAATATAAGAAAAAAAAATCTTTATTGTGAAGGTGGTCAAGCACTGGAACAGGTTGCCCAGGGAGGCTGTAAAATTTCCATCTTTGGAGATATTCAAAACTCAACTGGACACAGTCTTGGGCAACCTGCTGTAGTTGACTCTGTTTTGAGCACGTGGGTTGGTCTCCAGAAGTTCCCTCCATCCTCAACCACTTTGTGATTCTGGTTTCTGCTGTGGGTTCCTCTGACCTAGGAGAACTGCTGATTTTGTGTTTAGTCTGTTAAATATGACTCAGCATAAGCTGTAGCAAGCTTAAAAACAAGACCACTAGAAGAGAAAGTAGAGACAAGAGCCAAAGAGAATCAGACCTCACACATAACATGCAGTTAAAACTATATGTCATGAAACTCAAGCTAAGATCTTTATATTTGATTGAACTGTAGCAAAAAGACTTCAAGAAAGATGCCCTGTAATCCTCAGACACGAGAGGACTACCTCACCAGCTGAACTGTAAAATTATTCATCAATGTTGACCAACAGAGACCACATTCATCAATACAGATGTTTAAGTGGTATTGGTTTCCCAGCTCTCTAGTATATGTAATGAAAAAGGCTTTAGCAACATGGTCCTTCTTGAGGCAAAAAATGTTAACTATGGTTGAAATTAGGACATTTGACTACATCTTGCACCATCAAAAAGCAAAACCACTAAACAAAGCACAAAACAAGATTGTTTTGAAGTGAAAACTTTGGAAGTCAACCTTGTTATCTAAAGTGTTCTATTATAAAAAAAAACTGGCTACATCACTTAAAAGTAAATTATTTAATTAGCTGGCTCCAAGTTTTTTTATACTTTTTTAGGAAGCCATACTACAGTTCATTTGAGTACATTAAGATGAAACAATGAAGTCATTATCTGCAGATACAATCTTCCCTGCTCATCTCTTAATAAAAAGAAGATAGAGTACTATAATTTCATACTAAAAACCTCCTTGCAAATTATTTTGTGCAGATAGGTTTAGCTAGTTTGCAAGTTTTTTCTAGTTTTCTATCTGTTTTCCAGTATTGCTTGTAGTAAATTGGTGTAATAACAACAACAATAAAAAAAAGCCCACCCAAAACCCAACTGATGGAGGAGATATAAACAAGTAGATACAAAGGATCTACTACTGGGCACCAGTGTCATCCTTTGTCAGGATTTGGCTTCATTTTGTGTGATGTGAGGGTTTGTTAATTTGTGGATTTTCCCTAAGAACACACTACTGATGTGATGGGGAAATGAGTGCAAGACAACAGCAAGTTTCATCCCAACACAAAGCGTTTCTAATGAAACACAGCAGTAAGGAGAGTACACAGACAGATCATATAACTAAATTGACTATACAGACTCTCAAAATTTTTCAAACACAATTTAGGGTATTGAATAGCCTTTTTATTTTATGACAGATATACAGTAATCAACTGAGAACTTGACAGACTTTAATTTTGGAGACCAAAAATAAGTAGCACTTCACCCAATGATCACACATATTAATCAACACAAGGATTTCTGAGAAAAAACATGCATATCAAGCACAATCCAGCTTAGTAATGCATTATATTAATTGAGAATAAAATTTATTTTATATATGTATTCATGACTACCACTTTGTATAGTTTCCCTTCTCCATATGAAAACTTTAAAAATTGTTGAGGGTGGGGAAATCAGAAATAAGAATGAAAATAACTGTTCTTGTATCATTTGCATGCCTGCAAGCAACAGTATCAGGTTGGTGTTTAATACTGTTCAGTGAGCTCACACACAGAACAGAACTGCTTGAACATGAGACTTTCATCCCAGCCTAACAGGCAGGTAAGATATTCAAGTTGTGGGAAGCAGGTGTTACAGTACAAAATTCAACAACAACCCACCCCCAACAACTCATATCTGTGCCATGCACAAGCTGTGAAGTATAGGAATCACTACACTGTTAAGCAGGCTGTGAGAGATGCCTGCTGGAGGTATTCTGCCACATTTTTTAAAAAGGCAAACCTCTGTGACTTGAATTCTTGTATAGATATTCTGTGAACATTGCAAAGGAAAAAAAATTCAGATTGTTTATCCCATAATTCTGTGTAGCATGAAGAAGTTAAGACATTAACAAGCCTCCTTAACTACTTGAATGATCTCTAGATCATGTAGAAAGTAACCACTGTTGCCCCATTATAGCAGAGTTTTAAAGGTAACAAGGAAAAGAAAAGAAAGGATAATTTTATATTCTTCACCATTCAAGAAGAGGCAATTTCCTTTACCTCCTCCATTAATGTAGCAGAGTCAAAGAAAGATGGAGAGTATTGGCACTGTCACCTGGAAAGTTTCTTTATGATTTTTATAGCATACTTCCCTTTCTCTTTTTCAACTGCCTTAGTCTGAAGAGCCTTAAGCTCCTCCCATTTATGATAGAAGACTAGTAGGTGAGCCAAGCATGTTACTCCCACTGTAAAGTTTAACTTTAAGTTATATCTTATCATGGTGTTACAAGAAGCAATGGTGTAGTCCCAAATTCTGGATCAAAACCACCTACTTTACCTATTCATTCCTGAGACTGGTCCTGATCTTAGGTATTGCAAGGACATCTTTCGCATGCTTATTTGCTAGACCAATGATTTATCAGGTCTCCTTGCCTTCTTAGTTATACTTTTCATTTTTTGGTGATTGAGACAGTGAACAAATGGACAAAAAGAAAAGAAAACAGAAGTAAAAGGAGGACAATATTTTAAGATTAAATTCAACAGGATAAAAAGTCAAGTGGTACTGATGAAGGAGTCCTAGGTCTGTCATTAGTTAGAATCAAGGCACTAGTTAAGAGTGGTTTCAGTGGCATCAGGAGCCTGCAGAGGGTCTGGAGGATTTAGCATGCCATTTGCACTCTGCACAACTTTTTATGAGCTTAGAAAAGAAAGAAGAACTGGTAGCTGGACCTTAACTGGGACAGCTTGTTAGTATAAAAATATCAAAGTGATTAAAAATGCTTTTATTTTGAGGCAAAGGAGCAGGAGAAAGGCTGAGAAGGGAACAGGAGAGATAATGGTCATGAGAGAGATCAAGTGGAGGGATAAAATCAGTGGGGCATGAGATTGGATTAGGAGGATACCAGATGAGCATCTGCGATGAGGAAAGGGAAGGCAAGACAAAGGGAAGAGGAAAGTTACTTAACATTTTATCAATTTTGTCTTGGAATAAGAAGGTTAGGTCTTCTGCAAAGAGAGAAACACATTAATTCTTCAAATCTTCCTCTTGTCCTGCCTCTGCCATGAAAGAGCAAAGCATATTGAGGATAAATTGGGGTTTGGGCTTGGAATTTGGCAACACACTTAAGAACAGACAAAGCAAGGTCATCTGATTTGATTTTTCCACAAAGTTAAGAAAAACAAGGAAAGGAAATAGTTATGAGAGGTGAATTTGTAATGACTTTGGCCAGGTGGCTTGTAATGAAGGGGGAGTTAAACAAGATCAGCAGGTACACTGATTAACTATAGGAGAAAATGACTGTGCTAAGTACTGATGGAAGAAAGTGGAGAGTGGGCTATTAAAGGAGGTCAGAGCAAAAAAAGAACTCTAACAGTGATGAGCTAGAAGTGGCAGGAGCTCAATGAAAGGATTTGAAAAGATTTCATAGACAGCTGAAAGAGTTGGAGAGGAAGAACTGAGTTACTGAGAGATGAGAGAAGTGGTAGGTGAGAAAAATTTTAGCAACAGGTGCTTTCAGTAAGCAGGAGGAACAATTCTCAGCTACAGGTAAAGAGATTAAACTGAGGAAACAAGGCAGGTCAGCGATCTGATGGGTCACCTACTTCGAAGCTAAAAATTACTAAGCAATGAACCTGGGAGATGATGAAGGAAAAAAAGATAACCAGTAACAAAAATAAAAGAAATTTTTTCCAGTCTGTGCTTCTTCTAACATTTAAAATAGTTTCCAAGTTGCTGTTATATAGTTTCAAGAAACTAGAGAGTAAGAAGAGACTAGACAACATCACAGTGACAGATGGAGATGTCAACACAGATGATACGATGCCGTAATGTCACTGACTGAACAGTAAGACCTGTCCGAATGAGAATTTTGCAGCAGATGACACCTTTATCATTGCAGACAAGTCAAAGTGCCACTGAATTATAAGTTATAATTTTGCTTGATCAGTGGAAAATTTAGTAGTCTATACCTATAAAGGTTATTTTCTTTCCTGATTGTATCTCTAAATTTCTAGTATCTTTCGCAATATCTACAACTGCTGCCTCACAGAAAATCTTCTATCTTCAACTTGCAGAATTTATTGGAAGCACGAGAAACCACTGTTTGGCTGCCTTAGATTATTAATTGAATACAAGAAGATGGTGTGAAGAACTAACATAAGATAATGAGTTAGGCACTAAAGATGAACCATGCAGTGACTGAACTGGGAATTCAACTGAAACTGATAGTTCAAAAGTTAAGCAGCAGACTGTCCAATCCCTTCCAGTCACTGTGATCACAAACTTCCTCTCCTTAGCAAATCAGGAGGCCTAAACATCTGCCCTATTCTTTACAAACCAAAAGAGTAAGTTGGTCATATACATCTAACACTACTTAATCAGATCACAGACAAATTGATGCACAGTATTTATTCCTCAAAGAAATACAGAAGTATTTTTAAGTGCTAGAGAATACTAGCATTTACTTATAAATAATATATTTTGTATTTTAGTGTAGCCTTTCTTTTGACTTTCTTAGCTCATCTTATAAATACCTTATGTCCCTACAACAACTGCTGAAGAACATTTTTGGTCATCTTAGAAATTTTCCAAAGTACAAAAGCTTTTACCTGAATATCTCACCAAATCTCTTTCCTAGAAGATGATCTAAAAGGCTGTATCTCATCACTCTAGTGGTTTATTTAGACCATACTATCCACTGAAACTGGTGTTGCTGGGTCATGTTATGATACCCATACAGGTATGGATATTTATTTTATGGTTCCCTTCAAGCTGGAAGCACAAGTTTCCTCTATAAATCCAACCTTTATGCCTTGGAAGCCTAATCCTTGTTATAACTCATTTAGGGAGGTATTCACAAAGACAAGCTGTAATTTAATAGACTTTTTTTATTAGACTTCTCTCTGGTGAATAGAGAAAGAGAAGGTCATTCAGAAGCTTATTCAAAAGAGATACTAAACTAGGAGTTCAGAGTTGTTTGACTAGCTGAGGTGCTAGCCAAATATGTTCTGAAAAGAGGATGTAAGGTTTAGTCTTTCATTGCTGGCTTTCTCTGTTTCAGTGCTATAAACTTTTGGAATAGTTCACAAGGTTAGTTTGACCTACTGTTCCTAAGCATCCAAAGAAAACTGTAATCACACACTATTCTACCTAGCACACTAAAATCGAATGGAGAAACTAAAGAACAAATGTGAAATCTACTATATGTTTTATTCAATTTTCTATTCCACAGAAGCAGTTACATGTGGAGATGAGTGAGATTAAATCTTAGTTTGTTTGTTTTGAATGCAATGCTTCATGAATGTACTTTAGTTTCTTGGAAATTAATTATGGGGTTTTTGAATGTACACATTTCCTAATTACTCTTAATGATTTGTAGTTGCTTGGACATCACATCATTTTTCAGCTCACATTTCTCAGCTTCACAGTCTCTAGCTGGTTATGTCACATCACATCTGTTCTACTTTCCAATCTGAGGAGGGAATCTCTAAATATGGAAAGAATGAACAGCAAGCAATCCTGTTTATCAACAATTATCTTTGCTTGTATGTTAATATAAAGAAAAGCCATTTTTTTTAAATGTTTACAAAATCTTGTTCACCTCAGTCTTGCAAGGCAGTATATTGTAAGAAAATATGAATGGAAGAGGCATGAATTCTGACCTACCCTTCCACATATGAGACTTCCCCCCAAAATGTCAGAAATGTCAGGATAACTTATAAGGCAATACTGTGTCAAGTGCTTTGTGACAGATATTTCCACAGCCCTAGGCTGTGTCCCATGTGGTTGTAACCTGGGCTATCTAGTTGAAAACATGGGGCTCTACCAAAAGCACAGGTGTCCTGCTGGTGAAGTGCATCACTTTACAGAGTACTCGCTTCTAGGAAGAAATACCAAATAAGCAAGCAGAAGTTATGAAGAGCTTAATTCTTATTTGATATGGTTCAAATATGACATATGACATCACAACGAAATCCTCAATCCTGAATGATGATTTGCACGGGCAAATAATTTTGCAATTATTTTTTTTTTCAATATCAGGAACTTTAGTGAGAAAATACATATAAGTATAAAAGAATATTTACCCAAGAGTTACAGTGTAGTTTGTATCTCAAATTTATTGTCTATGACAATTCTGGAAAGAACAGACAACTGAAAGAGGATAAGATTAAGTCTCACTAACTCTTTTACAGTTCATTCATTTATTTGTGATGTTTTTACCTACCTCATGACAACCCATCCTTTTCCCTCCAGGCTCAGAGACAAACTTCACAGCTTTGACTTATTGGAATGTTTTAACTTTCCCAAAAAGGGAAATAAGAGAATTGTTAATAAATTTTACCTTTTTACTTGATAGAAAAGGAAATGCCAGTCTATGCACTGCACTGACCAGCACTAAATGCTTATGTTTTACAAATCCTGCCATGCTCTTGTTGAAGCTTAATGATTATAATGTTACCTTGTAATGTAATTATATAAGTTTATTTTTATTTGCTCTGGTTCTAATTAATAATGACATTATGAGGTTTTGTAAGAAATTTTAGGCTGAGTTCAAGAGAGTATAACAACAGATGTGTGGATTAAGACTTATATCTCCCCCAACTATTAATTTAACAGTTATGTTTAACAGGCAGACAGAAGACTTCTCTACTGAACCTAAAAAAGTTTTTAACTTTTTCATGGATAGGGTGATAGTAACGTTTTTTGTCAAGTAATAACAAAATATCTACAGATATCCACTCTGGCTCCTTGTGGAAGATTCTGTCTGCTTCAGATCCAGGTGCTGAACCCCTGATGGGAGGTTCAGGCTTACAGGAAACAGGAAAGAGAGATGTAGTCCCTCTCAACCAGTTAGTGCAGCTGAGTCCAGCTAGGAGATTGCTGCCTGGCCCTGGAGCTGAAGAGAAGGCCTGGGTCATCTCTCCAGGGCTGGGAAAATGTTGGCCTCTCACATGGGAAGTGCACTATGAGTTGTGAGCCAGAGGAGCAGCAGGGAGAGGTGAGCAGGCTGCATAGGGAAGGTGAAGAGATTGACAGTGTCTTTGCAGAAAAGATAAAAGCCTGAGCCATGCAAAGCAAGTGTAAAAGCAGAACGACTTTGGGGGCCATTTCAAATAACAGTACATCAATGCATATAGCATGAGGGATGACCAGGAGGAATCATGAGTCTGTGGACAGCTACAGAAGTATGACCTCATCGGGATCATGGAGACGTGGTGGTGTAACTCATGATTGGAGTGCTGCAACGGAGGAATGTGGGCTTGTTCAGAAAGATGGTGTGGGTGGGCATGGAGGAAGGGTTGCACTCTTTGTAGAGGGGTGGCTTCAATGCACGGAGCTTTCCCTTGTGGTAAGTGACAGAGTAGTTGAGAGCTTGTGGGCAAGGATCAGAGGACAGACAAGTGCAGGTAAAATTGTAGTAGGTGTCTGCTACAGATACGGTCAAGAACACCAAGCAGATGAAGCCTTCTTTCAGCAGCTGGAGAAGGCCTGACAGTCACATGCCCTGGTGCTCATCAGTGACTCTAACCACACTTTCTGCTGGAAGGGCAATACAGATTTCTGGAACATATCAAAGGCAATATCTTGATGAAAGTGATGAAGGACCTGACCTGCGGAGATGCTCTGATGTACCTGCCATAAAAAAACCAAGAAGAACTGTTGGATGAGACAGCCTTGGCTACAATAACTGCTAGACCATGGTATCCAGAGAGCAGTAAGCAAGGTGAGTGGCTGAATTGCAAGCTCAGACTCCAAAAGAGCAGATTTTTGCCACTTCAGGGACTTGGTAGAATCCTATGAGAAACTGTTGTAGAGGGCAAAGGGGATTAGTCAGGAGATGGCTAATCTTCAAGGACAGCCTCCTCAGAGCACAGGAACGGTCCATTCCAACGTGCACGAAGTTAGTTATGTAAGCATGGCAGAAGGCAAGCATGGATGAACATGTTACTCCTCACTGATCTCAAACACCAAAAGACAGTACACAGAAGGTGGAAGCAGACACAGGCTTCCTGGGAGGAATACAAGGACATTGCCTGCATGTGTAGTGATGGAGTCAGGAAAGCCAAAACTCAGCTGGAGTTCAAACTAGCAAGAGAGATGAAGGGCAATAAGAGAGTTTTCTAAAATTACTGTTAACAAAAGGAAGGCTAAGAAAAGTGTAGGTCCATTGCTTAGCAGGGCAGAGGACCTATTGAAAAGGGATTGGGAAAAGGCTGAAGTAGACAGTGCTGCCTTTGCCTCAAATTTTGCTGGTAAGGTGTACGCTCAGGCCTCCCGGGTGCTTGAGGCTCAGCAGAATCTGTGGGAGTCAAGCAGTATCCACAGGAAGAAAGAGATCACTTAACCCACCTGGGCATACACAAGTCTGTGGACCCAGATCAGCATGCATCCAAGGGTGTTAGAGGAGCTGGCTGATGCTGCTGTATCTCTATCATCTTTGAGAGGTCAGAGTAATTGAGAGGGGTTCCTGGTGATTGAAAAATGCAGACATCGCATCTGTCCTGAAGAAGGGCAAGAAAGATGACCTGGAGAGCTACAGGACTCACCTGTTTTCAGCCTCATGTGAGTCCCTTGGGAAGCCATTTCTGAGTCCCCCGATATTCAATTACTTTTAAAAATTCTAGAGAATATTCTGAAAAATCTGGGTATGTATTTTGAACTTTAACCGGAATTTAAGAAGTGTACATTACTTTTGTGTTTTAGAAGAGAAACTACTGTATCAAAACAGTAAAGGGGAAGTTAAAGAATTAGGTTCATTATAGCAAAGAAGAGCCTTTTCTGGAAGAATGATGGATGAGAGCTAAGGAGACAATTAAAATGAGATGACAAAGAGTAGAGTAAATAATTAGAGTATCTGCATAGATTTTCCAATAGAATACATTACCAAAGCTTATATATTACTAAAAATAGATATTATACTGCTTTCTAGTAATTATTGTAATGATAATTTGGTTTTAATCCTTTGACAAATTGAGATCATGAATAATGTTATACCACATAAATATGCGCATTTCCTAATAAGGAAGAAAAAAATACAGTTGTATTCAGCAAATGATTTATCTAGTTAACACTGTAATTTAGTTACTGTTACATGTTACTTTTGATAAACTTTCAAATGGAAGAACATTCAAAGTTTATCTGAAACACAATTTAAAACCTGTCATATTTATTTATCTAAAGATAAAAAGCAAAAGGAATTTGCAACTATGATTGAATAGCTATTCATTCATATATTATCCATGTATGCACACGAATGTGAGCTTTTGAAATGCATTTGCTTTGAAAACTAAAATTATTGTAAAAATATGTTTTCTTGTAAGCTTTTATACTAGCTACAAGCTGAATTTTCTGTTTCTTAGCCAATGAATATCACTTACCTCTTCCTCAGTAGGATGTGTTGCTCCTACACATTATCTGCCAAATTATCTGGCACATTTCCAGTCACAGGGAGACCCAAAATCTGCTAGTTAATTTTTGTGGAGTTGGCACTTGTGCATATTTGCCTGTAAAAATACGATTGCTTCCTTCCTTCATTTATTTATTTCCTGACTTTAATGGTTTTGGTTAAAACATTACTGCAAGTGCCAGAGAAGTTATTGCTTGAAACAAAAACTCTATGACCCAGAGATTCAAAACATCAAGAGGGCATGTATTTTTATATAATTGGAAGAGAACTCTTCCTTAGCTTCTAATGCATATATTCCTATCCTGATAGTTTACAAAAAAATTTGTATTTTTAGAAAATAAAATTAAATGCACTATTGAGAGTATTGTATAAAAGCCACCAGTACCAACTAAAATGAAACCTTTGTCTCACAGGAAACATATGAACAAAGTTTACCTTCTTTTAATACTGCAAATTCATACTGATAGTGTGGCAGTGCATTGCAAAATTTCTGAAGACTAGTACTCACAGGATCAGGTACAGGCATGGGTGAAGTAGGCAGATGCCTAGGCAGCAGGGCATTTATTTCTCCTGGTGGTACCAAGAGGGTGACACCTGGGATGGTCCTGCAGTCTAGCTCCTGATGATGCAGTGTGCAGAGGAAGGAAGAGTCAGCTAATATGAGCTTGGTTCTGACTCTTTCTCAGCAAGGGTAGGCCCTGTCCAAGTCCTTTGCCTCTTTAGCTCTGTAGCTGAAACCTGGAAGAGTGTGTGAGGCCAGCTGAAGAAAGTGACTAAAAGTCAGAGGCAGGATAGAAAAAGGAAGACCGCAGTTAGAGGAGATGGGAGGGCTTGTAGGGGGCTTGGGCAAGAAAGATATGAAAGTCCTGAACTCTACAGGGCAGAAGAATTAGTAGAGGAGAGGAGATACCCACCCCACATTTAGTTCCTGCCAAACCCTGTCCTCAGAGAACCCTGCCAGAGCTCTTCTGTCACACAAAACCCAGTCTGCTACTGTTAGGAGTTTGAAAATCTCCTCTTCACCTACCTCTCACCCAAAAACCCACTGACCTTTTGCATACTCTCTGTCTTTATCACTGTACCCCCATCAGCCTCTTCACCAAATCATATATTCCATTTCAGTACTACAGTGAGATGGGGTTTCCCTAAGAGGCACTGAAGCAAGCATGAAATAATTCCTTAATACTCAGGAGCTATGCTGTCAGTGAATAAAAAAATAAATGCCCTCTGGTCTCCACAAAAGTGATTCCTCCACCTCCTGTCTCACCCAGCCTCTGCTGGATCTTGGGACAAGGTACTGCAAATTCTTCAACTGCTTAACTGATGCACTTGTTAAATAAGTGCTAGACTGAGATATGGCCTCAAAAGGGAAAAGCAATTCAACTGTGCAAAAGTGTTCATGTATTTTCTGCCTGGGAGTTTTGGTAGTTTGTTCGAGACCTATGATGACTACTCCTTCTCAGGACACAATTTCATTTCCCTTTTTGTTCTGTGCTCATTTCAGCTTTTAAACACATTTCCTTTTGCAGTTGATGTTTGCAAGGAATTTAGAAAACCACATATGTGTCAATGGTATGAGCCTAACAACCTCCCAGACCAGGTGTCTGCCATACAGGGGAAGTTTGATGAGGTTTATAAGCTTCATAAACCATTGAAAGAGACATTGATGTGGGGAACAAAAGCATGGAAGAGAACATAAAAAGCTAAAAACGGGTGTGTAGTAAGGCTGGAAGCAGGCTGAATAATGAAAGCCGTCTTATACCATTCAACTGAGGAATAGATGAGGAGAAGGACTGGGTGACTTGCAGACCTGAAAAATGGGAGGGAAATGACAGACCAGCTGAACTGATAGGAAGGTCTGATCCACAAGAGTGAAATGAAGACCACACATCTCCAGAAGATGAGGGGTGAGAGAAAGGTGTCACAGTTCAAATCTCTTCTGTTATAGATAAGGAAGATAGGCATATCTCCCTTACATAATTTTTTTAGGCAGGAGACAAAATTTTGAAAGAAACCTTGGTTTCTTAGGGAAACAGTATATGGGGAAAAAAGGCTGAGCCCCTGAGAGTGACTGCAAGCCACAATAATATGCTGATGTCTCCAGGAGAAACAAGAGGTGGATTAGTCAAACCACCTGAGTTAGCGTATTTATTTCTTCCACAAAATACCAGTGCTTACCCCTTAGCTTCTCCAAGGGTGAACGCCAGCAGTGACATTTTCACTACCTCCTTCATGGCTGGCTCCTGCACCCTAGTTTGTTTCCAACTTATGGGAAGTCCACAGGCCACAGATCCTATTCTGCAAAGCTGCCCAAAGAAAACAACCTGCTCTTCTCTGCTAAACATAAAATCATCATCAGGTAAGGCCAATAAGTGTTCCCTCCCACTCTTCTCCAAGATGTGGTAGACAAGGTTTCAAGCCCTGCTTTGGGCTCAGGACCTCCCTACAAGCTACTTCTTACAGGATATGTATGTGGTTCTCCTGCAGATAGTCAGGAACATTTGGGCTTGCTCACTCACATTGTTCAATGGAGTCTTGCATAATATTTCAGAGTTTCAATTCCCCTGTGACTTCAGCCTTCACAAGTGCTTTGACCTGGATATCTTCTGCCAGGAGCACGGCTGTTCTCTAGGTCCCAGGTTATTGTTCAGAAGAATCTCACCTCTGGATGTCCTCTGGCCTGTGAAGAATCATAGAATCACAGAACCATAGAATGTCCTGCAATGAGCAGGGACATCTTCAACTAGATCTGGTTGCTCAGAGCCCTGTCCAACCTGACCTTGAATGTTTCCAGGGCCGGGACATCTACAACAGCAGATGTAGTAGCTGTGCTGCTACAAAATCATACTGGATGACATTTCTGGATGACATGAAAGCACACATTTGATTTAGTAAGATCTGTAAAACTTGTAGCTCTTTAAACTGTATCTGGGAAGGAAGTTATTTTAAGTAGGATAAGGGGTACTTGTAGTTATACATTAGATTGTAGCTGCTGCCCTGTAATTAAAAATTACGATAAAAAAGACTTCAACAAATTTTTAAAATAGTACTAGGCCCTATTCCAAATACAGGCTCATGTCACTACTGAAATAAAGGTTAAGGAAAGGACCATTTTGATCCAGGGTTTCCCATGACTATTTTGCAAAGGCTTGTGAATAACAAAAAGTATAGCATATTGTTAAGAAGGATCAGGCAATAAGAACAACCCCTAGGGAACTGTTCCTGATAAAGTCTCAGAATTCCTGTGGCTGTGAATAAGGATTCTGTCTCCTTTTTTATTCATTCAGTGCTTGGGGAAGTCAAGAATAGTTGTAAATGAATTGCTAGTAAATAAACAGCACTGTCAAACCCAGTATATTGATTCAATGATCAATTCCTTTTCCAAACTGGAAATATCCATGGTGCAAAATTTTTAGCTGATGTCTCAAATCAAGAAGTGTAATATTTCTCTTAAAATCATACCATTTACAACATGCCAGAATCTTTAAATTACTGTCCTGTCTAGATCTGCTATTTCTTTACAAGTTCCATGGTGTTCTGATGTTAGTGTATTTTAAATAACAGATGCAAATGTAAATCTTTCCATCTCTTACACTAGCAATGAAGGAGGTAAATTCTGCAGAGTTTACTGACATGGGCAACCTCATAGAGGTATGATATAGTTCTTTTTTTCATTTGGGTTACAAGATCCAGGCCTCTATTTGGTACTGGAATTCATATTTTCCCTGATCTATGGGAATCTTTTATGTATGTTTTCCATTATTCACCAAATGCCCTGTTATATATGTGCTTTTTTTACAGGATTAAAGTTTTAGATCACACTCCTTGCAGTGCCTGGTTTTTTTTCCTTTTGCTTCACTTCCGTAAGTGCTAACTCTTAAGGAGAACATGCATGAAAAGAAACTGACTTCCTCATAGGCCATGACCTTTCATGCATAATATAAATTCACATATTATGATTATAGTATAGTATAGTCATTCAAAAGTACTTCATAGAGCTATTTGACATTATTGTATATAGAGTGAGGGCAAAGGGAGTTGAGCTACAAAGAGAACCAACTGTTTTTATTAATGCACAATTTCATAACTAATCATTTTGTTGAAGCATAACATAGATCTTGGGAACTGATGTATTTGTGTTAGGCATTTGTAAATCTAACTAAGCATAAACATTTGACTTCAAAGCATTCCTGTGAGAGAATGATCATATTTTAACAATATGCTTGAAAAGACTCATCTTTTTGTTTGAAATAGTTATACCTAAGGCAAGAAGTGTGTTGCAAGGTATACTCCTGAATATTAGTATATATGAACATACCTTACTTTGGCTGGCTAAAAATATGAGATTAGGTAAACATAGTCTGGCGGTGAATACTTCAGAGACCTGAATTTTTGTTATTAAGAAGCACTAGAAAAAATGTTTTGCAAACAACAAAAAAAACCCACCAAAGTTTCAGCTTTTGCATTCTCACTAGATATTTAAATTGACAACAGAAGCTTCAAGATCAACAAGCATAATCATGTTTCTGTGCATTATCCAAGCCATAGTAAATAATGCATATGCATATAGACCATGGGGAAAGAAGAGATAAAGTCATTACCTTGGAAGTGCTATTGAGTCATCTTGCACTGAAGTTGATAACTTTTACCTACTCGTTTCAGTGAAGCATGCATACCGGGTTAGCATGGCTCATCCGGCAGGCAGAAATGTAGTAATTCTCAAATTTACTAAAGGTGCTAAGTTGGGCTGTTAAATATACTCCATATCATCTAGCATTCTTAGCTTGGAAGCAGGCCTGACAGTTCCACCAATTTCAATAACCATTTGCAGTAATCATTGGCTTTGGAGGATGTGCTGGATATGTGGAAATCCAGGAAGGATGGCCAGTGTATTCTGAGGGCAGCTCTACCACAGCTGGGCTCAGAAGTTTGACTAAAGCTGTGTTTCTGTACCCCACTTTTGTAAGGAGACTGGTGTGGAGGAAGGATTGGACTCGTGCAATTGATTCGCACACTGACGTGTGCCTTGAGTTTGCTCTGGTATTCACCATGTTTCAACGGTCTGTAGGAGCACAGGCAAACATGCCTTAAACTGACTTACAAACTCCTGTTTCAAGGTGCTGAAGATGACCACACAGATGTGTTTGAAAGAAGTGATAAAAGAGAGGGAGAAAGTGATTTTGTGAATATGTGGTAGAGACTGGTGAACAGGACAGGAGGATAAAGCAGTGCAGTAAGAATTAGTGACACTGGAAAGTAGGTATGTCTCCACTACTTCCTGGTGCAAATCAAGGAATACACCACCATTTGGGTACAGTTTGCAATTATACTTGCAACGCAAATTCACACTAAAAAGAACTCCAGTATACTAAACTGCTCCTGTTAACTCCATGCAAAGATGACCAAGTGGAAAATGCAGAAAGAAATCATGAGCTGTTCAGTTTCAGAATCTCTAATCTCTGATGTTGTCCTTCAGTTAACTCTTAAAACTTGTCTTTTCGCTAACATTTTGGCTTCAGAATATTGGGAATTATACAGGGATGCTCCAGGAAGGAATATATGTTATCTGGTGTTGGTCACTTTATGTCAGTACTTGGTTAAGTGTCTTGATACAATCAAGCCAGATTGATTTAGATTCCTATTCTATTTAAGAATTTATATGTCTGTTATCATGATAGCATCAGGGATCTTCATTAACAAGATACCAACTGACCTAAGAAACTTAGGCCTTTTCATTGGTTCATCAAGCCTTGAAACTACAGCTATGCATTTTTGTATATCTCTGCTAATGTAAGCAGAGCACTTCTGTTTGCAAGACACATGGAACAAAAAAAAATGACAATGTTATTGCTGAGAGACTGAGAGAAACAGCAAAGGAACTGCTCTCTGTCTCTTTTTTCTATTAATCTGCATACAAAGACTTAACTATCCTGAGAGACATCACTAGATCCAAAAAACAAAAATTCTACCCAGTCTATCAAGCATACTGTATGAGCAAGTTAAAACTGAGAATACAAAGTTAGGCTTAGCAATATCTGGCTATGCTATGTGGCTACTGTGGTTCCTACTCTAAGATCCTCAAAGTTAATAAATCATTTCCAAATGCAACTGTAACTTGCATTCTATCCATGGTAGTATGTCCCCACCACTCAGAGATGTTCTCTCCATTCTAGTTTTTTTTCAGTTATCTTCTACCCACAGGACTTCTAAAGCTGCTGTTTGAATGTAAGTGCAAGATCTTGCACTCCTGTTCCCAGTCCATGACAAATCATCATCCATATTTGTAATATGAATAAAATCCAGAAATTTTATTAAAGGCATTATAATATCTTTGGCTTCTGGTGTATAAAGTTTAAACGTCAAACAGTAAATAGAAAAATACCCTTTAAAACAACCATAACATTATTGGAATAAATTAAAACATGGCATTTATAAAATGGAGAACAATTGAAGCCACAAGTTGACAGTAACCTCTACTGAAGAAACTGTTTCTTCATATGTACATTCTGCTGAATTTACAGTGTTCTTGGCAAGCACATTTGCAGTCTGAGAACTGAGAATAAAATACGCTTATTCTTAATTCTAACCTATTTCTCTTTAGTCACTCTCTTGTTACCCTCATCCTTACTGTTCACTACAGCAGGTCAAAAGTTTTGATTGGTGTAAATTTTAACACAAAAAACAAATCCATTTATCCCTGCATCTTTATAAGCTTTATTGATTCTACCTTTCAGTTACTTAAAGACAGTTCTATGCTGTAGGTCAGCAACTACCAAATACTGCTTTCCCATCAAATTTTACTGGGAAATGCTAAAATATCTCCAGGATTTACTAAAGAATTCCCAGTAAAACTGACTGTCTTCCAAGGCCTACAGGTGTTAGAATGCATGCACAAGTTTCATACTGTTTTTATGGCTTATTCATATAAATACCTCAAAATACTCAGAATTGGCATAAACAAATAAGCCAGTAACCTCCATAGGTGTTTATTAATGATTTCTCATTTCAGTTATTACTTTGTTTGGAGAATCCGTACTTATTGGCCTTTAGTGATGAGTGTGAAGAGTCAGGCTTTTGATTTCTCCCACTTTCAGTAGTGGTTAAGTTCTAACTCTCTTCTGAAGAAACCAATTGTGATTGGAAAATATTTAATTCAGCTAAGTTATGAAGGGAATGTGCTGAAAACAAGCCTGCCAAGTGAACATCGTGGTGCTGCTTGTGACACATGACTTCTTTTTCAGTCAGATCATAAACTTCACATGAGACAATCTCTCACGGACAAATACATAGTGTTCCATCAGTCACTGGATTTTGCTGCTTGAATGACTCAAAGTACAGTCCTTGCTTCAGCAGCTAAATTAGGAACAACATGATTTTATTAAAAAAAAAAAGAAAAAAGTCATGGAATGTTCTTCAGAACCTAACTGTAGCCCCTCTAACATCTGCAAAACCGTGGAAGCAAACTAACTACTCATCTACGTGCTCCTATATAAATCAGCCACTGCTCATCAGGGTTTCAGGTGGTCCATTTAGGCCGTATTTATCTGTCTGGTCTATCTGTTATACAATCAAGCTAACAAAAATACTTCTGGTCAGCAAGCAGAAGCAGGCAGCATGGAGGCACAGCAAGTGGCACTCAGCCATGGCTTAGTTCTTTCTCCCTCCATGACTGTATCACAATTCCCCCCCAAAAAAATTCTACAAAAATATTGTGCAGTTGAAGGGTCAATTGTTGGTGGATTAGCACTTAATTCCCTGGAATAGTGACATAGGAATGAGCTCATTAACAACAATATTTATTCCTGGAACAGGGTATAGAGGCAACTACTCTCCTGCTGCTCAAGTTTGCTTCCCTCCTGCAGTAATTCCCCTACCCCATACATTCAATTTCCTTAGACCATGGTGTCATCTGGCAGTAGTTGCACCTTTAGCAGCTGTTGCTGGATGTGCCACACACAGATCCAGCCAGCACACTGTAGACTTGTACCCTCTCCAAGGTCCAGTTGTGTTGCTTGGATAATGCACATTCCCCAGATGCTTGTTGCTTCCCTCCTCTTCCCCCATCTCCCAACCCTCCTCTGCTACATACAATGTACTTCTGGAAGGCATTCTGTGAGCTCTTTGTCATCTCTTCAGACAAAATTACCCTGCATAATTTTTGTTATTTTCCTCATCAAATTGAGCTGACCTTGCTGATTTCATCAACATCACTCCTAGTAGTTCTTCAAAGAAATGTGAGCACAATCTACTCCACCTAGCACAAAGGTTAGAAAAATTAATACCTTTACGACTACAATTCTTGTTCAAATTATTTTATGAATTATTTTATCTGCTTTTTAAATTACTAACTGGAAATGAACTAAAAAATTAGATATAGGGTCAAATGGTGAATTGCAGATTGAAAAACATTTTTATCTCAGAATCTAAATAATTCCTCACCATTGGAAAAAGACTATTAACTTCCATTTTTAGCACCTTTCTTATTGGATCTTCCAGGATTTTGTCTTTATTTCCTTGTAAGATCAGTTATGACAAAACTTATTTTCTGATGATGACAAAGTGCAATTATTCACCACTTTTTAATTTAAGAACCTCTAGAACACATTTCTTTCAACTCTATTTCAGAAGTTGATCTAGAATGAAACCCTTTTATTCTTCTAGCAGCTACATTTCTGTTTTCTATAAATTGTTCTCAATAGCAAATAGAGGTTAGGAGGGGTATTCCCACCAAAACCTCATGCAATTACAAAACCTTATGACTAAGTTTCCTTAGGTGTCATTTGTAGTCTCAATATGTCATCTTCTCTCATAATAAGCACCTTTTGTAAACCAAATTCCTGCATCCTGTGCCTTGAAAAATCAAACTGTTTTGATAACTGTTTCATAAATGTAAAAGAAATAAAAAGAGAAATCCTGCAGTAATTTTTGAAGTATTCATTTGTGTGATCCATTTCGGCTCTTCCCTCTCTGCTGGCACATAACCACCACCACCTATGTAAGGAAGAAAAAGCTTCCAAAGTTTAGTCTCCTTGGCTTTGTGTGTGGATGAGGAAAATGACTTGTTGAGAAGAGTAATTTTAAACTCTCAGAAGAGGTCACATGGAGGCAGTTGACCAGAGTACGTTCCAGGCGTGTATGTTAAGCAGCTTGCCTTGGAAGATTACTTGATGTTGTACTACCAAGAGGAAGGAATGAATAACTGAGTAAGACTTGAACTCTGGAAAATGCTGAATGCAACTCAATGGAGTTCAGAAAGGTAGATAGAAGGTAGCTCTATTTTTAAACAATCAGTGACTCTAACATCAGGGAAATATGTATCCTATAGAAAAATGAGATGTGACTTCAATGAAAAATTAGGTTAGAGAAATCTCTCATATTTGTGAACTACACATTTTTAATAATAAAAATTTGTATGTATTTATAAAATACATTGAGACATGAAATTCAAAAGCTTTTAAAGCATTTAACAAATAAAAAATCATCCTGTTGAGAATGCAATTTCAATGGAATTAACAGTATTGGAGACAGAGTTGCCTATGACGGAGAAACCAAAATACTTATCATAGAATCATAGAATCATTTAGGTTGGAAAAGACCTTTAAGATCATCAGGTCCAACCGTCAACCCAGCACCACCATACCCACTAAACCATGTCCTGAAGTGCCACATCTATGTGTTTTTTGAACACCTCCAGGGATGGTGACTCCACCACTTCCCTGGGCAGCCTGTTCCAATGCCTGACCAACCTTTCAGTAAAGAAATTTTTTCTAATATCCAATCTAAACCTCCCCTGGTGCAACTTGAGGCCATTTCCTCTTGTCCTATCACTTGCTACCTGGGAGAGGAGACCAACGCCCACCTCGCTCCAACCACCTTTCATGTAGTTGTAGAGAGCAATAAGGTCTCCCCTCAGCCTCCTTTTCTCCAGGGACTTGCCAAGTACTTTCCAAGTAGATCTGATGAGCCTAATTACCTAAACCAAAGCTATTGAAATAAACATAAGAAAATGCATGCACTAACAGTCAACAGAAGGCAGGCATATGGGTAATATTCTTGAAATACAGAAAAACTCTAAACAATGCGATGTATCATACCACATTGGAAGACTCTTCAAATACCAGCAATGCTTTCACTGTTTCAAGAAAATATGACAGCAAAATCATTATTTTAGAGGTGTTCCTCACAGGAACAGGAAAAAGCTGTCTTCTTTTTTTTTTTTTTTTTTCATTTTCTAAATCATGTAGTTCAGCATCAGATACCCAAGTTTAAAAACACCCTTCTCTTCCTGAAGGGTAACAGTCACACAAGAACTGAATGATGCATAAAAGGTTTGGAAAGAGATACTCCTCCTGCCCTTACCCTCAAAAAATCACTTTCTTTTCCTCTAACTTAACAGTCACTTTGACTGGCACAATCAATTTAAGAGCTTAAAGGCAGATTGTAACAGCTTAATGGAGAAGGGGTCTGTGGGTTGTTTGGTCTCCTAGAGCTGAGTTGCCTGTCATTCAGGAGTAGCCAATGCACTCTAATTATGTTTGCTCTACTGCTGTGGGAATGGCACTGCATGATGTCAAGTTACCAAGATGATTTTAATATTCATCAATATATAGGACAAAAGAGTTTAGCTCTGCTGAAGTTTGGACTGTAATATGTTTCTCGTAATGGAAACAATTATAAAAGAAAAACACAAGACAAGAAAACAATTCTAGACTATATTTATCAATTCATGGCTATTTGAAGAGCCTCATCATCTTGGCTAAATGTGAGGCTGGCCATTTAACCTTTCCTCTCTTCTCACTTTTCTCATGACACAAAAAGTTCTGAGAGCTGCCTATTTCCTCTTCCTCTTATTAAGAGACAGATTTTCATCTCCTTAGTGTGCAGACCATATGAGGGGCAGACAGTTGTGCCCTTCTATTCTTCACACTCTACTTCTCATTTAGTCATCCCTCGTAAGAAATACGATGATGTTTACAGATTGATACTTCAATAGATTAGTTACTTTTCTACTCCAAAACTTAACTAATATTCCTATTGCATTTGCTTAACTTAGACCATTTCTTCCTGTTTGCCTCCTGTCTCTATAACCAGTTAGTGAAGAACCATGAGTTGGACTATATGATCCCAAAGGTCCCTTCCAAATTCAGCTATCCTGAAAACATCAATAAATTTCACTACCTCGAAAAACAGTGCTTATAATCTTCTTATTAAACACTAAAATATGGAAAAATGACATAGTGAACAAGTTCCTGCATTACTTCTGTAACACAGAAGCAGTTGAAACCAAAATTCTAAATAAAACAATCTAGTAAGCATCTTGTTTGAATGATTATTGAACCCACCAAGGGCTGGCTTATTTTGTTTATGGATATGCAGACTGTCCCAGATTTCACCTGTCCCCATGGACACCTACATCTCCTCTCCAGTTTATTTCCCTAAGAAAACAGAGTATCAGAGGTGGATTATGACTGAATCAAACCAGCTTACTCTTCTATCCCTAGGAAAATGTATTTACACATTTCCTCTATATATGAATTTTTCAGCCAAGCTATACTTGACCCTTTGACAACTTTTTTTCTCAGTATGAAGCATGGTGCTCTTGTCGCCCTAGAGTTTAGTAATCCTATCTTTCCTGTATAACAATTGTGCAGCCAAATTGTATGGTCATAAAAAAAATGTCCAAAAATACATGCAGATTCACACTTCAAGTAAATAGTAAAAAGAATATTTTTTTCCTAGAGTATAGTATATATTCTGGATTTTTTCCACCATTAAAAATCCATTTATTAACTGTTTATTCTCTCTAAATCTGAACATCCAGCTGAAGTTTTACTTAATAGATTCACAGTCTGATTGCTCTATCTGGGAATACTGTGGCAATTTCAACTATATGAGCCTCTGTTTCCCCTGAACTACATCCTCAGCCTTTTATAAAAGTCAGTTATAAGTTGCAGCGCTGAAACATGGTGTTTACTTGTACCTCGCATCAAGAAGACACAGCTAAAGTCTATGTAAATAAACATGGAGTCTCTCTTTCTACGGGTGGCTGAATTGCCCCTAATGCTAATTGTATTACTGAGGGCTGCAGATGTGGAGCTTGAGCCAAATAGTTTCTATTTTTCTTCTGCTGTCAATTAAACTTGCCAGGCAGACTTAATTCTAGCTCTTGCCTTACAACAAGAAATTTAGAACATAACTTTTGGGGGTTTCAGGAATTAATATGGTTTCAAAAAAACTGTTTTATTGGAATGTCGTGGCTGTATCTCCTTGATTCTTCAAGAGTAGACAGCCACCACACACTATGAAAGAAAAGAAAAACTTACTTTCTTTTAACCAGGACTCTTCAAGTTCATCTTGCAGATTTTCTGCTTTAACAGATGCTTAATTCACAATACATTTTATAAACACTATATGGTGGTTTTGCAGAGTAATGTCTGCTTAGCATAAATAAATGACTGTCTCATGTCTACAAAGCTATAAATGCCTATCATAGGAGAAAAGAACTGCATGGATTCATGCCAGTGGTAAAAGAATTTTTAGTCAAGCTGTATGATGTGAAGCTATGCCATTTTTGTTTTAATAACACTTCCCTTTCCTTCAGGTGCAAGTGTGCAACCAGGGGCAGATAAATCCTTTTGTCTGAGATACTTCTACATCACTTTGCAACAGCACCTTAGGTCTGTGATCAAATGGCATTTGAGAGCTTTTTTCATGTGAAACTATGGTTCTTTTTTTCTTTTTCAACACTAAAGCAAAAGGAAATATTTCTTTTCCTCCAAGTACGTTCTAAGATCATTGTTCTATTTAGGTCCAATCTGTTGTGTGTGTTTCAAAGCTGCATTTGAAACTTGTGAATTAGCCACACTACCATGTGAAGGACAGTTTTCTGATGGTGGGAAAGAGATTAAAAGAATGACATGTCTCTAGATTTAAGTGGTGCTACAGGGTATTAAGCTCCATAGGAGAGTTTGAACATGTCAAAAGTGTCAGGTACTTTATATTCATGGACAACTTCACAAAGGAGTTGATAAGCTGTCCTTAGTTATGAAAGGCAATAGGAATGACATGGTTACCAGTTCAAGGATTTTATAGAACCGGGCCTGTCATGTTGGCTGCTAGAGAGCTCTTTTTATTGAAGTGTTTTAAGGCAAACATTCTTTTAGGTATTTGTTATTAAAATGTTTAATAAAGACCACATTGAGCTTTTAGTCAAGCCCTGTAATGTTCTCAAAATACTGAAAATTTGCATGAAAGCCTTGGGGCAAAATGCTAAGCTGATATAAGTTAAAACATCCATTGCAGGATTTAACCTGGGGTAATTAACTAGAGTTGGCATGATGGAAAGAAAAAGATTTACCACTCAGCTATATAAACCTGTGGCAGGGAAATAACTGTTGAACTTCTCTTCCTCTTAATATTTTTCCCAAAATCACATGCAGTATTCCATTTCATTAAAATAAAAAGAAAGTTGGGTGTTCTGTATACTAACAGAGAAAATGACAGGTGCGTTTCTAGCATCTTCGTCTTTTAAATTCCTGTTTGCAACTCTTGCATGTCATATGAAGAAATGTGCAGATTACTAAAAGCTACAAGTTATTCCAGGTTGGGGCTTATTCATTATCTCTAAGGGAAGCTGTCCCACTTTGTGTGAAACACATAACATACCACACCAGCAACTCTAGGTGTTACATCACTGGATGAGTTTGGTCTTTCTCTGTGCAATTAGCCCACCCCTAAATGGAACAGTTTCAAGCAAAAGAGCTGAGAGACCATGTCCATATACAACTTTGCCCTCTAACTTGGCAATGAGGAGTATGAATTTGGCAATGAGGAGTATGAATCATGCCAAGAAATTGAGGGATTTCAGACTGGGCCTTAGAGTGATCAGAACTGAACTAAGAGGTTATATTTTTCTCCCCTGCTGTGTTTTATTTGGGGCTCAGCATAATATGCTTATCTAACAGAATGCCTCGCTTCTCTGCAGGATCCAGAGAAACATATATAAATCTACCCCACACATTTGCCTAAGACATCTGAGAGTTCCTCTGCCAGCTCCCTGACCTCACAGACACAAGCCAGCTGTGGCCTGGAAGCTATAGATCCATTTTAGCATGGCCCTGTGCCCAGACTAAAACATCTTGCCTCAGCAGAGCTGCGTTAATGCCTAGATGGCTTCTGGACTGCAGCTGGTAAACGTGGCCAGCTGCAGAATGGGCAGCACAAGATCACTTGCCTGTGTGTTGAGCCATACCTCTGCTTGGAAGTCCCTTGGCCATTCAGGCTAATGGAGTTCACCAGTTCTGTCAAGATTTCAGCAGTGCTGCACATGCTGAGCAATAGATGGGAATTGTCTGCTGAAAACTCTGACACCTAGAGAAATTTAGTCTTTCCTAGGCATAGGAAAGGTTTTGGGTGCCAGGTAAGTGCTTAGGACAAGAGCATCTTTGCCTCCTTTGTGCATCTAGTCCATAGTCTTGTGAAGCAGCTGAATAACCTTAGATTAAAGGCACATTAATGCATTATAACCTTGAATAGCATTTAGACTAAATATTCTGTTTATACTGTGTATAAACTTGTGTATTCTGCTGAGCCTAATTAGGATATTAATGATGCAAAATTAGAGAAAATGTCAACTTGTTAGACAAAACAAAAACTGTTTTATTCCACCCAGTTTGTGCACAACTACTGCATATACTTCAGAGACTACATATGGTAGAAATGCTTTTGGTTTTCAGAATCTTCCCAGACAAGACAAGCTGACATTTCCAATACACTATCTGAATAATTCTCTATACAGAGGCAGTTGGAGGGGGGGAGATTTATTTGCTTTTGATTTTAAAAAATTGCATGAAGCTAACACACTATCCTAGTCACATGACTGACAAGGATGAAATGTTTAATTTTTCTGACTGGGACAGTTCTACTGAGTATTCTGGGACTTTAATTGCAAGTTTCAGGTTCAAATCTGCCAGTGACCAGATTAAGGAGTAGTTCATTTATTCACAATTTATGTGAACGAATGAAAATGAAGAACAATGCCTACAGACACTTGAATGATAGTGTAATTGCTTAGTAGCTCACAAGCATTTCGTATAGGCCCTAGATTACTGCTGGAATGTTATTTGCCTATATGGAGGTGTTGCAGCATGAATGGGATCAAATACTCTCACTTGGTACATTGTATCAACCAGATAGTAATGAAATAAATCACAGAAGTATATTATTTTATTTAGCAGCAACAGTGTAGCATGATTAAAGTTTGGATGGATATCAGAAAATCTCAGATGTCTGAGTAGACAGCATGAGTAATCTAAGCTGTGCACTTGCCATTCTTAGTGCTGTGCTTGAGGAAAAAAACAGACTAATTGCTACTACACCGTGATTGATATATTAGCTATTGCTGTCATTATCACTTTGCTATTTTGAATAACCTCTAAGGATGTCATTGCAAAGAATTCAGACACTTTATATTTCATGTATGACGAGGCATGCAGATCAGATGGGTCAGAATGGTAATACATTTTAAAATGTCTATGCATACTCAAACACTACAAACACAAACCATAAATATCTGAAAATTCACTGATTAGATTACTCAGTGGTGTTCACTGATCTTTTTCCATTATTTTCTATATTCCTATGTCTGATAAATAGTCATATGCATATAAACAGCATATCTGCACATACTACCTGAAATAGATACAGCATAGGTTTTCAATAGATGTTTATCTTTGTTTTAGTCTGTTCTCTAATCCAAGTTGTGTTTTTAACTTACACTACCAAGCGAGAAGAAAATACTACCATTCATAATCATTTGTTCATTCCCTGAGGACAAAATGATTAAAAATATAAATTAAATGTCAAATTAAATGTCGAAACATGACTAATCAGCTGACAATGACCAAACTTTCTGTGCAAAGGAATTTTGTTAAATTTTCAAAAATAGATTTTCATTTTGTTGTTACTGAGTAAGGATTCTTTAATAGTAGGCAGGATTATTTAGCCATAACAATGTATGTAGACACCTGAGATTCCAATTCTATACGTATGCAAAACCAATAAAAACATAAAACTCAGTACTACTTGACTAGTAATCTGCTCAAATATGAAATATTATGTCTGTTTATAAAATATTTTTGAATAACTGGAGAATAAATATAATTTCATTTTAGCTATGTAACATAATTTCATCAGAACTTGACAAGCTGCAGTCAATACGGTGGGCCAAAACTGATCTTGGTTATGTGAAGTCATTCAAGTTACACCACTAAACTAAATCTATGTAAGTGAATCAGATTTTGCCCCAAACTTGGTACCACTAACAAGGAATTGTTTTCACAATAGGAGGAGTAGTACCATTTTAGACGCGCACAGGTATCTGATTTGCATTGAGCTAGCAAATATGTAAAAGAACCTACAAGGAACCTTACGTTTCTGGATTTGGGACCAGGATGACCAAGGGCATCTAGAATGATGTAAGATTCCTATCTTCTGAGTCACCCCCTTCATGGTCTGGAAGAGGAATCATGCTTAAATATATCACTATAGAAACCACTATATCTCAATGTTTAAGAGCTTACTCCAAATACTTCAATAATATTGATTAAATAAAAATTAAAAAGCTAGTTAGAACATGCTAGTTGCTTTTAAGTTACAACTGTAGGTTTGGTAAAATATCATTTGAAAAACAAATGCAGGAAATACACACAAAATCTGTAGGAATTATTCCTTACTTCAGCAGAAACAAAAATTCACACAATCCCTCCAAGAGCTCTTTTTAAGCATTGTTGCTTTCTTCTTTCCTCATAAGTGGAAGTGCATGAATATTTTTCTGCCCTGATCATATGCATGAAAACACACTTTAATCAGGAAACTTTAGACCAGTTTGTAATTAGTTTAACTTCAGCTTTGCCACTGCTTGTGTTTGAGTCTCTGTCACAATCTCAACTCAGGTATTAATTCTTATTTGATTTTAATAACCCTTAATTATAGGTGTGCTGCTAGTAATACAAACACATTATTCCATGACTTTATCTGCTGCCAGCCTTCTAATAAACGTGTCTTTCCATCAACATATACCCACACATAATAATATACCTTAATTTCCACTGTTATTTTACCACTGCTACTCTACTGTCATATTTCTGTCATACTAATGGTCAAGTTTCTGGAGTACAGATTGTTTCATTCCAGCCAAATAAGCTTAATACAGTATAAACATTTGTGGATACAAATACAATTCCAATATTTTATCAAGCTGGCCAAAAGCTACTCACATATCTGGTCCCAGGGATTTGACTACTGGACTTTGAAATACTAAAATTATTGAGTTGATTGGCAGTCTAAGGAGGTAAATATGACAATGACTTTGCAGGAGATAAGTAGTAGTGAGATAAAACTGATGATAAACTGCTACTCAGACTCAGGAACATAACCCTATATGAGGTGGTTCAGAGAACAAAACATTATTAAGCAGTGAGTATCTTAAAGAACAGATTCCTATTGAACTACAGAAAGCATTGCTCTCCTATTGTTTCTTATGTTCCCATGCTATCATGACCTTAAAAGGATACATTTTTGAAAGACACAAATACAGAGGTATTTTAAATGTTTGTTCTACTATTGAGCACTGTGGAGACAATGGTTGTGAGCCTAGAACAAAAGCAGCAACTACAGCTCTGGGCAAAGCATGGACCATACTACAGAACAGAAAACAAAGAAAGTGCTTCAGGGAGGGAAACGAGATCCTGGAGCAGCCAACAGCAGTTTCCTCTTCCTGACGTTACTCCCCGAGTTGCCTCTCTGGGTTTGCATTTTGGGCAAGGAGGAAAGCATGGCCAGGAAATCTTGGGAAAGTCCCATGATCCCATCAGCCTGCCCTTGGGCATGGGAATGCAAGCACAATCACTCTTTAGCTCCAATTTCTGCTGCAGATTGGGAATAGGGACTAGAGGGGATTGGGGGAGGGACTGGGAAGAGGACTTGGTCCAGGGAAGAGAGCAGGGCATCTATCTCCAAGCCTCTGGAGACAGCTGAGGAATGAGTCCAGTTTGTGCAAAAGCTTAACCTTATTCATCTTTGACATTTCTTATGTAATCAAACTGAGCTCTGCAATAGCATATGAAATCTTGGATGTCTTATTAACCAAAATAAAGAGAGACATTGCTTGCCAACTGCGTTTTTCCAATCTCCCTCAGCTCAATTTTGCACCATCTGTCTTTAAATCATAAATATACTAATAACGTTTATCTTTTTGAGTTCTAATCACCTAGGCTCACTGATCTCTGTGTTATCTTTGATTATTTTTTGACATTGAATGTCACCCACTCATCAGCTGCTGTTGTTGAACTATCACACAGAAAGTAAAGACATTTAAATGAAACTAATGCACAGTTCAGTGGACCCCTTATAAACTCACATACAGAGCTTTTTGTATATAATACACTGTATTGATATCCTACTATTTTGAATAACACTTAGATCATAGACTCACACCCAGCTCAAGCCCACTGCACAGACCAGGTGCAGCAAACAGACATAAGGTCTGCAAGATTTTGTTGGTGATGAGAGCTTCTGAGAACAGAATCTAATTCAGAAGCAATGGCTTTTAGGTCATGGTATCCATTTTTTGATAGCAGGAGTGTTCCTTACAATATATTTTTCTAGGTACTTGTTCAAATAATGTTTAAATATTCAAGCAGTAAGGCTTCCACTGTATTTCTTGGGAAATTATTTTACAGAAATCTCTACAAAATGAAAACTTGAATGAACTTAGTTCATTATTTTCCCTTAGTTTTTATGGTTTTCCTCATTCTCCAATTTGAAACAAAAGGTGCTCATACAAATGCTAAAAAATTTAGGAGGCAGCTGTATCACTCAATGGTTTTAACACTACATTGTTTTTAAAATGCTTCACCATCCACTATAGCTCCAAGCCAGCTTCTGAAGAGAAAAGTAAAGCAGGAAAAATAAGAAGCTGAAGAATGCCAAACAGAGAAAATCCTCTTGGCCTCTTTATACCTTCCTGTGAATACTTCTAGGGCCAGATTTAGCACATGACTCTTCCTAGAAAGTCTGCTTCTGACGTGGTAATATTTCCTGTGCAGATACACGTGCATGGATATACACATCTGCATAAGACAGGAGAAACAAAGTAGATATCCTAAAGTAGAAAGGATACAGAGCAAGCAGAGAAGCTGGAAAGCTGAAAAAAGACTGAAATAAAAGGCCAGAAGAAAGGTTGGCCTCAGCAGAACATACCCAAATATTTATACTTACTCCCTATGGAAAAACACACATGTTGCATCCTCCTTATTCACAGTGAAGCAAGTGTGTCTTTTTCAGTGTATCTGCCCACTTATCATCTCCATGATAGTGTAAGCAAAAAGATAGCTACATAAAAACAGAAAAGGAAGAGTAAACGCAGTGTAATTCTCTCCCTACTCTTCAAGCAATATTCCATTCTCCTAGTAAGGTTACAATTTCACCTGTCTTCCCCAGTCCCTGAGCTTGCTTTTGGTGGCAAACAGAGCTTATTCTACAAAGAGCACTACTACCAAAGCTGCTGGCATGTATTCTTCTACTGTTCTTCATAGTTAGTATTTTCAAATTGTTTTAGAAATTTTGATAAGCAAAATCCCACATCACCTACATACAAAAGGCCTATTTAGAAGATCCTGTTATATGAACTGGTGACACAATATTAAAGACAACAAATGAAGAAAAGCACTGATGCGTAAACATCCATAGAAGAGATGGAAAATTAAAGATAGACCATTGCCTCGTATGTGTGATGGTTTGCTCAGATTTGCTGTATTTGTTTTGAATGATATTTTATGCCTTCTGAATGTTTTAAAAGGAGTACATTTTTACCTGAAGGAAAATTAAAAATCTTGTGTTTATTATATTTGAAAATAGTACTGTCATCCTATTTTCATCTTATTAACTTATTCCATGCTCAAATGTTTATTGTGGTATAATTAATCCCCTGAGAAATAAGTAAAGCCTACAGCACTTAGGCAGATTTCAGATTTATATCCTTGCCAAAGTAATTATAACAATATTAATTCAAAGTGACTTGTGGTTCAAATCAGTCTTAAAATATACACACTATATTTTGCATCAAAGTCTATATTCTTTTCCTCTGTACAATATTTAAAATTGTGTATTGATATACTATTTTCTTATGCTTCAGTTTCATTCTAAAAGCTATGGAACTGGATTCAAAACCATTTATCCTCAAAGTTAAAACCACCCAACTTTTAAACATCCTTTCAGCGCTGAAATTTTAACTGCTGTTTCACAGACCTAAACTGTTTTTCAGTTTTTCCTGTTCTCAACAGCTAATTAGGCCTGGCTGATCTGGGCTTCCCTGACCTGGCCAGAGCAGACTTTCACATGGCTTTCAGGAAAGGTCTGATTTGACACAGTCCTGCACAAGGCCTGGGAATGTGCTGACCCAACACAGAACTTCTTCCCTCACTAGAGACGACTCCAAACTCAGGTCTACGCTTTTGAAATTTGTCAGAGAAAATGGTCCTTCCACCAAATAATAATCTTCTTTAAAAACTTCACAGAAGACAAGAGGGCTTTACAAACAAAGCTGACATTACCAGCTCTGCAAATCTCTTTCGACCACGTAAAAGGGTTATGACAATAGCACAGTTTTTCTTTCTATATAATGCATGTTGAATTGTTGGCCTATACAGATTTCTCTTGAGATTTACCATATTGTTAACAGCATTGAAATCAAATTCTGTGTCAGTTCTAAAATATAAGGTAAGCTGAAAGATTAAAGTTATATCATATCTTCTTCTGTCTACTAATTGAAACAAAGCTCAGATACCAAGACCTCAAATAGAGCTCAAGTACCTGGAGTAGCAAACCAACCTCTTCAGATAGGAATAAGTATTCCTAGTTCAGTCTAGAGATAAAAGAATCACACCCAAGCAAAAAAAATGAGAAAAGGCAGAAAAAAGGGGGGGTTCCTCATGAAACAGAAAGTAGTACTTGTCCAAAACCGAACGTGTCAAAAACCTGAAGTAGAAATATGTTGTCAAGGGCAGTGTTTACCAATGACAGCTATGTTCTCTCTCCTTCTTCCCTTTCCTCCCTTGTGCAGTGTGACATGGGGGATGGCTCAGTCATGTGAGAGGAGCAATTGCATGGCTCCATGGCCACCCATCCATACAGCAGCACCCAGTTCTGTGGTAAATGGGAGCTTCAGTCTCCATCCTGGGAGCTGGAGTTCAAATGTTTCATATCTCTATCTGAGCAGGGTTCAATCTCCATTTCCTGTAAAACATCATGCTTTTCCTTCTCATTGACCCACTGAAATTTGTCTGTCGTGGTTTAACCCCAGCCAGCAACTAAGCACCACGCAGCCACTCACTCACTCCCCCCACACCCAGTGGGATGGGGGAGAAAATCGGGAAAAGAAGTAAAACTCATGGGTTGAGATAAGAATGGTTTAATAGAATATAAAAAGAAGAAACTAATAATGATAATGATAACACTAATAAAGTGACAACAGTAGTAATAAAAGGATTGGAATGTGCAAATTATGCGCAGGGCAATTGCTCACCACCCGCCGACCGACACCCCGCCAGTCCCCCAGCAGCGATTCTCTGCCCCCCCCTTCCCAGTTCCTAAACTAGATGGGACGTCCCATGGTATGGAATACACTGTTGGCCAGTTTGGGTCAGGTGCCCTGGCTGTGTCCTGTGCCAACTTCTTGTGCCCCTCCAGCTTTCTCACTGGCTGGGCATGAGAAGCTGAAAAATCCTTGACTTTAGTCTAAACACTACTTAGCAACAACTGAAAACATCAGTGTGTTATCAACATTCTTCTCATACTGAACTCAAAACATAGCACTGTACCAGCTACTGGGAAGACAGTTAACTCTATCCCAGCTAAAACCAGGACAGTATCATAGAAAGCCATATGTGCAAAGTTTAAATAAATGTGTTGGGTTTATCCCTGAATTATTTAATTTACATATTTTTTAAAACATACTTTTACAACAGGAGTTTCTAAACTCTGCCCAATATATATTTTTTCAAAATGTTAGCCGAGTAAAAATTCAAGTAGTATGAGTCATCGCTGCTCTGCAGCAAATTTCCTGATGCCTCTCAAGTGAAGTCATTGAGATGCACAAGTGATTTACTTCATAACTTCAGGCAGAGAATGTAATAAGCCAGTCTCCTCACACTTCCTTTACAGCAAATAGAGAGAAACTGTGCTCTAAAACAACATTCCATGGAACTTACCTTTTTATCTTTACCACTAAGAGATCCTAAGGTAGGTATTAAAGGTTAGGAAGTAGAAAAACTCCTCACAGACTTCTTACAAAACAGTGGCAAAGCTAAGGGCCGAAGAACTGGATGTCATTAAAAAACAAGCAAAAGCAAGCAAGCAAACAGTGACCCTCGACACACACATGCATACTGAGGAGGGTCACTGAGGCACTACCCTGCAATTGTGACTCAAAACCACAAGCTCTTTCCTGGAGTCAGATTTTGCCACCAGCCTATTCCTTTCCATTATAAAGCACAAGGTGGTAAGAAAAGTGTGCAATTCTTTCAGGCTCCAGTAGATAAAAATGCTTTATCTTACACATAACCCTCCAAAAAATTCTACATTACTGCTTCACTTTTTCTTACTAGATTTGAATCCATACCTATTTTTCACACTGTGGGTAGCTTTCTCTCTCTCTATTTGAAGTTATTTCACTACACAGTAAGCTAAAATAGTTCCTCAGGATACAGAAAGGCAACTATAAGAATAACCCATAGTCCAGACACTTACATTGGCTAGACAACACAGGTTAGTCTTCCCATTAATGAAAATTTCATATACAAGGTACAGCAGAGCCTAGAGACATTGTCTCTGCATTTCCATTTCTTAGAGTTATAATACAGTTAACACAGATTTTCTACCTCCAAAATTTAATTGTGAGGATGAATAAATTAAAAACTGAGCAGTACTTAGATGCCACAGTAAAAAATAAATGTTTCAATCTGCTGCAAATAGATTCACTTTTGTCTTCTCCATTTAACTTGATTTGTAATGAATAGGCACGTTCAGTAAGGAAGCCAGATTGTTCACATGAAAAATATTAACTGCATTTCTGTGTGAGCAGCTGGACTTTCTGTACAAAGTGATACCTGCAAGATGAAAACTGAGTATAATGATGCACGTATGACAATATAAAAATCACAGAAATATTAGCTGGAAGAAACTTCTGTAGGTCCAGTCCAATCTCTCAGAGCTGGGCTATTAAAAACACTACATCAAGTCTGTAAATATAGAGGTCAGATCTAGAACATAGAGATGTGGTATACGTATGCACATAGATTTGTATGTATATCTACAAGATTACTGATGGATAAGTATGCAGAAAACAAGTAGAGGAGAAAAGAGCAGGACATGAGAGATGCTAAGGATACAAAGTGAACCTGTAGGCCCAGGTAATCTGGAAGGCTGTTGCTGCAGTGATATGGCTTTTCAGCTATTTCCCATGCAGCTCCCATGTGGACAACATGCTGGCCCGGTGAGGGGGACCATCCCTCCATGCTGCAGAGGGATATTTCTGCAACCTCATCATAAGCTGCGATGAGCTGGGGTGGAGGGACAGGACCACAGGGCTGCTGGTGGCCATGTGTGATGGGTTGACTCTGGCTGGACGCCAGGTGCCCACCAAAGCCGTTCTATCACTCCCCCATCCTCAGCTGGACAGGGGAGAGAAAAATATAACAAAAACTTGCGGGTCGAGATAAGGACAGGAGAGATCATTCACTAATTACCGTCACGGGCAAAACAGACTCAGCTTAGGGAAAATTAGCTCAATTTATTACAAATCAGCCAGAGTAAGGTAATGAGAAATAAAACGAAATCTCAGAACACCTTCCCACCACCCCTCCCTTCTTCCCGGGCACAACTTCACTCCCGGATTTCTCCACCAAACCCCCCCAGCGGCACAAGGGGGACAGGGATGGGGTTTACGGTCATCACACGTTATTTTCTGCTGCTTCACCTCCTCAGGGTGAGGGCTGATCACGCTCTTCCCCTGCTCCAGCGTGGGGTCCCACCCACGGGGTCAGTCCTCCACGAACGTCTCCAACGTGGGCCATTCCCACGGGCTGCAGCTCTTCACGAACTGCTCCAGCATGGGTCCTTTCCACGGGGTGCAGTCCTTCAGGAGCAGACTGCTCCAGCGCGGGTCCCCCACGGGGTCACAAGTCCTGCCAGGAAACCTGCTCCAGCGTGGGCTCCTCTCTCCACAGATCCGCAGGTCCTGCCAGGAACCTGCTCCAGCGCGGGGTTCCCACGGGGTCACAGCCTCCTTCAGGAACCCACCTGCTCCGGCGTGGGGTCCTCCACGGGCTGCAGGTGGAGATCTGCTCCCCCGTGGACCTCCCTGGGCTGCAGGGGGACAGCCTGCCTCACCAGGGTCTTCCCCACGGGCTGCAGGGGAATCTCTGCTCTGGCGCCTGGAGCATCTCCTCCCCCTCCTTCTTCACTGACCTTGGTGTCTGCAGGCTTGTTTCTCTTACATGTTCTCACTCCTCTCTCCCGCGGCTGTTTCTCACTCTCCCCACTTTTTTTTTCCTTCTTAAAAATGTTATCACAGAGGCCTTACCACTATCACTGATTGGCTCGGCCTTGGCCGGCGGCGGGTCCGTCTCAGAGCCAACTGGTGTGGGCTCGCTCTCTCTCGAACACAGGGGAAGCTTCCAGCAGCTTCCCACAGAAGCCACCCCTGTAACCCCCCCCGCTACCAAAACCTTGCCACATAAAACCAATACACCATGCCAGCTGCTGTTGCCAGCAGGTGCCCAGCACTCCCCTTGCTTTGTCTGTCAGTTCAGATGGCTCTCACATCACCCCCCTCACCACCTGTGAAAACCAGCCCTTCCTCATGGTGCTGTCAGCAGCTTTTCCTGGCTTCTCACCGTGTCAGTCATGGCCAGTAGTCTCTCATGTCCTGTTCGTTTGGCTTTGCTTCTAGCAGCCTAGCCGCTGCTCTGCAGCCCCCAATACAGCAGTTTGAAAGAGGCTGTAGTGATGTTCTGCTAGTTGGAAGAGATCCCAGAAACTTTTACATGAACCAACCACAGCAGATTGTCATGATTTCAATAAGACCAAATGTGATTGAGGTTGTCTGCAGTGTCCTCACTTCAGTCTCATGAAAGCTGGAAGACCCAGGTGCTTGCCTTCAGGAGACAGTAGAATCAATTGTTTGGTTGAGGAAGCCAAAACCAAACTTCTCATTTTAAATATATATATATTTTTATTTTTTTTAAATTAAGTTGTATAAAAAAGATGGAGACTAATGAATACTATGATAGAAAGAAATACTACATTTCAGTCAGCCACAAGAAAGACATTTACATCTTCTGGTGGTAAAAATAAGAACAAAAAAGACAAGCAGTATTTATTTTTGAGTTATACCATCTTTAAGGAATAATTAACCTTCTGGCTTGGGCAGACTTACCCAGACCAGCTGGGCTTGGAGAGTTCAGGCTAGAATGGCATCAAGGTGCACCATGCAACTTTGCTTGGCTGCTAGAAACATCAAATCCTGTGTAATTCTGTGAGCTTTACTTACCCACTTAGCCCAAGCAGCCATCTGCTATCATTTATTTCCATTTTACCAATTGACCTAGAACACATCGATTCTGTTAGTGCCAACTCTAATCTAGCAAAATGTTGTATTTTGCCAATTTCATTATGTGTTAGCCATGATTTTTTCACTTAGCTGTTAAGAGTTTTGCTGGGCACAGCTAGTGATTCCTTTTCTGAGTCTTTCACCCAAAAGTATACATTGAGAGTGCCTCTTTACCATAAATAGTGAAACTATCTTCTATCTTACAGGCTGGCCTCCTGGGTGGGTTCAGCAAGTTCCATGGCCATGGTCTTCTGCTCCTCTTTCCCCATCCTTGCACTATGCCCTAGTCTCATTCCTGTCCCAAGCAGTTTCTGCTTGCCCCATATCCCACCTCACTGGCAATGCATTCTTTCAACATATTTGTCCCTTCCTCACCTGCTTGAAAGCTGCTGTTCTACTCAGGGAAAAAAAAATAATGAAAGAAAGAAAGAAAGAGAGAAAGAAACCCCATGAATACCGAAATGGAACATGCCTTACACATACATCTACTGTATCAAATGGCAGCATTAACATAACTTTTTCCTTACAAATGGAAGCAATTTTCTCCATTGCTCCATATTTTACAACATTCGATATTGTCCCCTACTTCCTTCACTTAGGAGGGAGCACTTTCACAGCAACCCACAAAATCCTCTATCCTCCTTCCTCCTCCTTTTTTATCTTCCTCATGACACCAGTAATTTCTCATCTCTTTTTATACCCCAATACTAGGATTTTTGAGTTATGTGGACTCATAGTATGTCTCCACCTCTCTTCCTTCTTTTACTATATAGGGAAATCAGACAAATTTAGTCTTAATTTAGATGGGAAGCATTCAGCCCTAAACACATGACCACACCCCAGAAGTAAACTCAACAACTCCAGCAATGCTGCTACTTAGACAATGTTTATAAGTATCTCGGTGTATAGAATTTGAAGTATTGCTTTTGAGGATAGAAATATAAACAAAAGAAGCACTGGTCAAACTATTTTTCCAGACTTGCTAATTGATTTTAGGCAAAGCAGCCAGTGACAAGACTAAGTGCTGTCAGAATTTACAGCTTTCTCAAGATGGGCAGCAAGTTAGGTAACACTATTGAAAGTTTAATCTGAACCATCTAAGGACTTTGGAAACAGTAATTTTACTGTCTTCCAAACAATCATGAATTATTCAACAAGTAAGAAGCACTCAAATTGCAAAAGCTTTTTATTTCTGTAGCCCAGAGCACAGAAAAAATAAGTTGTGATTTCAAAGATTGTCTATAGCTGAAAAACTATCAAACAGATAAAATAAAGGATACAGAGTAGTATAAATACAAAACCCAAATGCTATCACTTCTTTTTTGAAAAGAATACAAAGGATTTTCCAGAAAATCAGTTACAAAAGAATTAGTTTCCTTTTAAGCACCCACAGCATGGACTACACTGGCAATAATTTCTAGGTACACTGGCAGATTAAAGAAATTTTCGGAGCATGTTCAGCTACCTTTTTGATACTGAACAGTAACTCTCCGACACAGATATAGGACTCAGCTCTCCTATACTTAATTAAAGATATCCGGAGACAAAGTCTCAGGCTGTTAAGTTCTGTCTACTGTACAAGTTAATTTCCTAAACTTCGTTACCATTTTCAAAGTAGACTCTGATCTTTCCATCTCTGCTAAGATATAGCAGGAAAGTACTCCGAGCTGACCAGGTAAATCCAGGCTACTTTGAAAGACAAGTGGTGCCTGATGACAGAATTTTATTTGAAAATAGCAGCTAGAAATTTAGCATGCCTGGTCATACCAGAAGAAGAAAATCCTTCCTATAAAAACAAAGGGGAATAGCTAAGCAAACACGGGACTTCAATTTATGTACTATATATTCTTTCTAGCAGCTCACTAGCATTTAATTGATCTGTTCTGAGGAAGTAAACAATTTACATCATAAGAACTAGTGGCCAGTGGTGATCCTTACATGAAAGTATCACTGCGCAGTGTGCTCAGACAGTTCTGATTGACAATAGCACACAAGATGACAGAAGTACAGCAGAAAAGAACAAGTTCTGCACAGCTCACCAAAAGAGCTGTATGGAACTACTCATATATTACACACAAGGTTTTTTAATGATGTGCTAATATCCACACTATGCTATTGTTTTCAGTCTACCTGTTCTTGCAGTTTTCTGACATGTCAGAATATTCTACATAAGGCAATGCATGATGATCCAGATGACCCTGATGATCCAGAGCACTGAAGTAATCTGTGTAACTAGATTAATGTTTTCAAATCACATCTGTGCTACAGAATAGAGCATTTTTCTAAGTGATGATCTATATAATTATCCTTAAGTTCAAAGGGTCAAGATACACATGTTGCTGCTGCAGAATAGGTCTGGCACAGTGAACATTGTGGACAAGTGTGGCTGAGCGCCAGATGGCATAAATGTAATGCTAATGTGATATTCTTCTGCACATAAACGTAGCTTCACATTCTTTGAAGACACACACCACTGATGTGAATTAGTGCAAATCTGCCCCCTGCAGTCACAGGGCTCTTGAGAATATGGCCTTCATGTCTCTCCTCATGTTTTATATCAGCTGATCCTTGTCATGATTCAGATATACAAAGGATGTATGGCGCAGATCTCTGGCATGCAGGGACTCAGATTTGGCCAAATGGGAAGCAGGCCATGCAGGACACAGGGAGAAGGTCACTTTCATCACAAGCCAAGTCTGTGGGAATTGTTCTAGGCGTTAGCAGACCTTTATGTAGAAGTTGTTCAGCATGGAAGAAGATGCATAACCTATTCCCTGACAGCCAAATTAAACAGTACTAGCAGGACTCCTTTATTTCTCTATTCTTGCACTAAAAGTCAGAAACATTTGCCTGTGTGACGGTGACATATATAAATTCAGTGCATAAAAAAACCACCTTGCTATTCATTGGCAATACTTTAGTGTTGCCAGTGATCTTCTCCTGTAGTGACCAGTTAGGCCAAAGACTGTTATATATATTTCTTTTTTAGGTATGTCATATTAGGGGAAGGCGGGTAGAGGAAAAAAATAAATCAAAAAACTCTTTTAAAATACCAAAAGACTTCATTTTTTACAAAATTATGGGGTTAGCATTTTTATCACAGCCTGATTTTCATCCTCAGACAATTTAATGTCACTGTACAGCAAGAATTCCTGGGCGTTTTGTAGTTTGGATCACTCTGGAAAGACATTGCCTTTTCCATTTCTCTCTCCATAACAATTGTACAGGGCTCACATGGCTGCTCATAGTCAGCCATAAAAGACACATGCCAAGTATAGCATTAGAATAATGTTGGGAAAGCATGGAAGTGTTTTAAATATTTTTAAATAAAAAGAAACATTCACTGTGTTCGGTCAACTTCAGAAAAAGTTAAGTTACACAGAACAGTCGTTTTCTCTATCTGATCTCCCATCACATACACAGCCACTAAGAGGGAAAGCTAAAACTATGTGATGTGTCATTACATATTAACTCAGTCATATAACAGGGATATTTGGCTTGTTCATGTCTGTTCTGTGCCTAGAAAAAAGCTGTCAAGAAAGAGCCTTAATTTTAATAGTTTAGCGAATAGGGAAGGAGAAGTGTCAATCAAAATAGATTTTATTCTTTACCCTAGAATAACAAAGTGGTTTCCGATAGAGGTGCCTTTGCATCTGAAATTTCAGATACATCAAGCTTATTTGTATGGTATAAGTACAGTATCAATAAAACTGCATTCTCTTGTGGAAAAGGGCAGTCCTATCATCTTTTACAGGACTACCTCATTATAGAGTACAGCCATTGCCAGTCTCCTCCTGAAGTCCTATTTAGAAGGAAACAGACAGAATGAAAAGCACAGGTTTAAGGCCAGAAAGGATCATTAGATTATCCAACTTTTTATGTGTTACAGGCCAAGACTTCTTAATATGTTTAGCTACTTACTAAGCCTAATAATTTATGAATTAGCTTAGTACATTTTTTAGAAAAACCTCCAGCTTTAATTCTTTCCTGATGTTTCCAGAGAATCCAACATACCTTGACAGATTAACTTTTTGAACAGATGATTGGTGATTTAGTGCCATTCCAAATTTGAATCTGCATAACACCAGCTTCCAGCTTTTGGTCTTTACTGTACCTCTCCATACAAATTTATGAAGTCCCTTTGTGCCTTTCCCTTGGGAAAGTAATTAAACATGGAAACCTATTCATTACTTGGTAGCCTTTAAAAATCCTCTAGGCAGACTGAGCCCTTTAATTCTGTCATTCTAACATATACTTTCCCACTCCCAGACATTTGTATTCCTTCCCTGCTCTTTCTCCACTTATGCAACAAATCTACATACCTTGGAGGTGTACAGATAAGATACAGTTATGGAGCTATAAAGGTAAGATAACACTGTGATGCAATATATTACAAAGGTAGCGCCAATTTTGTCTCTCAGTAAAAAGCTTCTTAGCACACCTAATACGAACCTAGAACTCTTACCAGAGTTTTCAGGATGTAAACCTTCATTCTGTATAGATGGTCTGTATTCCGTATTTCTACATGTATAGACTTAGTTTTGCTAATATTAAAGCAAGCCTGTCTTATAATCAGTCTGGTCATCAAATAATCCATATGATCACCATATTTTTGTGATTACTTAACATGACTGTTACCAGCAATAACTTCATACTTCGAAATCATAAAGAAAACAATATTTAATAGGCTTTAAAAGCATTAATTTCTACATAGCCCCTTTTCAACAACTCTCCTCATTAATAACTACTTGTCATTGACAATTCCTTTAAGATCAGTCTGTTAGCTATTTATAATCTGTCTAAATGTGCCTTTGGATTCTACATAGACAAAATATAGAAAATATAGAAAATAGAAGACAAAATATAAGTGAGATTGTGGAAATTAGAAAGTTCATTAAAATGAGAAAAGAGCACATACTGCCTTCTTCAAGAACAGCTGCTTGAATTCACCAAATCTAGCACATAAAACTCATATGGATAAATGTGTCTGGCATTTGGGGAAAAAAAGCAGTAAGAGTCCTTACTTCATGTTGTGCCCCTGATATTGTCAGTTCAGATCTCATAGCCTCTGAGGCAATAAAGTGAATAGACATGCTCTCCTCCCTCTTCTAATCTTCTATTTTTCCAGACTGGCAGCCTACTAAAACACTTCTCTCATTCACATACCCGACTTTGCACTGGGAGATGGTAAAAATGTAGGAAGCACATATTTTTTAGCAAAGACTACAGCCACAGAAACATAGTGCACCCTGATACTAGAATGCACTTTCCAAGAGATGTGTGGGATTGGAATGTCTTAGTTAAAAGCTGTGATGTTGCTGATTTTGTTGTGCCTAGGCAAGTCTCATCATTTTCTCCCCATTCTCCAGGTCCCTTCTTTCCTATGATTAGATGCCAGAGATAAAATAAATTAATCTAACTTTTATCAGTGAGGGAGAGTGCTAAATCTTGTAGAGAGTGCGTCAAGTCTCAAGGTCACCTCTAAGTCTTTTTGTTACCATTGCATTTTCTTTAGTTAACAAGTGACAGGAATTCTATTTAGGAATGACAGATTTAACATACAGACAGCTTCTTCTAGTGGAAGTTTTGGATAGATCTCACCTTCCTTGAGATATTTTGCAAATATCATGTTGCAAGCTATTATTAGACCTTATGTTGATTTAAAAATAAAAATTCCACATGACAAAAAATATTATCGTACATGTGCCTCCTCTGGCTCAAAGCTAGCAATCATCATGATGGAGTAGACATAAGTTATGAGATTTCCATGGAGGAAAGAATACTGGACCAGTGAGAGAATGTTATAATCCAGCTGTAGCAATAATTCCAAGTAGCTTTCAGGCAGTGAAGTCTTAATAAACTTAAACACTTGTGTAAGCCAGATTTATTGAAGCAGCTTCACATATTGTGGTTCTGGTTTAGGGTTTTCTATTCTGGGCAGAGCACCAACTGGAAAGGTGCCTTGGAATATGTACTCCCTAGTCCACCAGAGAGTCTACTGAAAACATCACATACCTTTTCCTCTGCTCTTCCCTGTCTCCCCACTGCATGTATTAACAATGTTAAATACTGATGTAGTTCACTATTTTTTGCTGGAATTGTTAAAATTAAAAGAAACCAAAAGGACTGTGTTTTATTCACCAAAAGAGGATGCATGTTACCAAGCTTACACCTCAGACAGCAGGTTTTTGACAGCTCCCATGTGGGCTTGCCTTGAATGTCTGGAAAAGCTTTTACAGTCCTATTTATTTCCTTTTTTTAATTAGGAAAGAGATAAGTACGCTCTAAATTTTGTATCTGCATACTTGATGATATATTTTGTCACTTGTTCATGCCATCTTGGACTGCCCTTTTTCTGGTTTAATATAATTTGCCCTATATTTCTCCCTCCAGAGCTCTAGGATGGCTTGTATTTAGATTTTACATTTTAGTCGTCTCCAGGAGCTTTTGTCATTTCCACGATCACTTGTTCTGTCAAGAATATTGGTTTTGTTCCTCATCCCTGACTTATTCAGAGAAGTTTTTCTACTGGCATCTGCATTTCATTTCTGTTTGCAAATTTAAAGGCGTATAATTTAATTTTGGGATTTCTAAGCATCATTCCCTCCTTTCAAACATGAACCAGTCTGGAATTCATCTCTATTCTTTCCAATAATAATTTACACATATGAAAACAAAGCTTACTTCTCTTTCAAAGCACATTAGTCTTCACCATACTGTGAGGTCTCCAGGGTCTCTTGAGTCCAGGGAGATTCTCACTCAGTTCTAGTCTAATAAACTAAAAGTCATACCTGACATACTCTCCTTTGTCTCATGCTAATAAAACTCTGAGTTCCTTGCTTCTTCTCCAAAAATCAGTATTGTGATGAAAAGATAAAGAGTGTGACTCAATCAGTGTTTCTTGTTATTATTCAAAGTGGATGACAAAACTGAAAAGAAAATTCTCTCAGATTGTTACTATTAGTGATGCCTTCAAGTCTTAATGAAAAATGACTAGAAAAATCTTTCAATCCAAAGCCTTCTTTGATCAAAGCAGTGACAATAACTCTGCCACTCTCTGTTAATTTGCACTGGGCTTGAAGAACTGCTATCCATCCTGGCCCGAGGATATCAGACAGTGGAGAACAAGCTAGTTCCTTCAGAAGCCTGGCACTCAGTTTGGTGTCACCCTTCAGCCGTGAGCCTGTGTATGGATTAACTGCAAGAATTCAACCAATATCATGGTTACACTTATTTTGCTTGGGAAAATACAATATAACTGCATAAACTGACAAAATCCAGTCTCACCAAAAAGAGTTCAGCCTCCTATAAACTTAAAAAAATATTCCTGTTATTCAGGTGGCAACAATATATAAGCTGCCGATTTATGTGCTGTGCCAGTCTGCTATGTACCCTGGGTCTGCGTGTGATTGGGCATGTTCAGACCTCTGGTGTTCAGAACCAGTGTTTTCATGCTTTGTGCCTGGTTATCACCTGTAAATACACCATAAGCCTGCTTAATGTGCCCTGGAAGCTGCACAATTCATGTAAGAGTGGTACAGGTTTGTATTGGTTTTATGTGGCAAGGTTTTGGTAGCGGGGGGGGGGGGGTGGTGTTACAGGGGTGGCTTCTGTAGGAAGTTGCTGGAAGCTTCCCCTGTGTTCGAGAGAGAGCGAGCCCATACCAGCCGGCTCTAAGACGGACCCGCCGCCGGCCAAGGCCGAGCCAATCAGTGATAGTGGTAACGCCTCTGTGATAACATTTTTAAGAAGGAAAAAAAGTGGGGAGAGTGAGAAACAGCCGCCGGAGAGACGAGTGAGAACATGTAACAGAAACAACCCTGCAGACACCAAGGTCAGTGAAGCAGGAGGGGCAGGAGATGCTCCAGGCGCCGGAGCAGAGATTCCCCTGCAGCCTGTGGGGAAGACCCTGGTGAGGCAGGCTGTCCCCCTGCAGCCCAGGGAGGTCCACGGTGGAGCAGATCTCCACCTGCAGCCCGGGGAGGACCCCACGCCGGAGGAGGGGGATGCCCAAAGGAGGCTGTGACCTCGTGGGAAGCCCACACTGGAGCAGGCTCCTGGCAGGACCTGTAGACCCGTGGAGAGAGGAGCCCACACTGGAGCAGGTTTTCTGGCAGGACTTGTGACCCCACGGGGGACCCACGCTGGAGCAGTCTGCGCCTGAAGGAGTGCACACCGTGGAAAGGACCCATGCTGGAGCAGTTCGTGAAGAACTGCAGCCTGTGGGAATGGCCCATGTTGGAGAAGTTCGTGGAGGACCGTCTCCCGTGGGTGGGACCCCACGCTGGAGCAGGGGAAGAGTGTGATCAGCCCTCACCCTGAGGAGGTGAAGCAGCAGAAAATAACATGCGATGACCGTAAACCCCATCCCTGTCCCCCTGTGCCGCTGGGGGGGCTTGGTGGAGAAATCCGGGAGTGAAGTTGTGCCCGGGAAGAAGGGAGGGGTGGGGGGAAGGTGTTCTGAGATTTTGTTTTATTTCTCATTACCTTACTCTGGCTGATTTGTAATAAATTGAGCTAATTTTCCCAAACTGAGTCTGTTTTGCCCGTGACGGTAATTAGTGAATGATCTCTCCTGTCCTTATCTCGACCCACAAGCTTTTTGTTATATTTTCCTCTCTCCTGTCCAGCTGAGGGTGGGGGAGTGATAGAACGGCTTTGGTGGGCACCTGGCGTCCAGCCAGGGTCAACCCATCACAAGGTTTATCTCAGGGTATGAAAAGATGAATGAACCCTTCAAGAGCAGGTAAAATTTAAGACCCTTTTCCCTGCATCTTGCAAACCTCAGTCTCTGATGCCAGTACCTTCATTTATTGTCTTTCTTTGTGGCATAGGAATGGGAGAGACCTCTTGAGACACAGAATTTAGCTATTATAGGAAGGCAGCTTATAATCTTTTCATTCATAAACATATTGAGTCCAATCATAAAAATGTTAAAAACTTCCATTAAAGGCCATTTCAGAGTGTGACAGTTAAATTAATTAGTGTCTTAGACTTCCTAAACATCATCTTAAAGTTTGTCCATAGCCAACTCTTATAAAGTACATCACCATATAGACTTTTCAGACAGTGAATCATGCCAAGGAGTTTGCAATTTACACTGTATGGGAACTGCAGTAAAGATGTTGAGATCATGTGTGATATGATGACAACTGTGAGATATGTTTTCAAATGTGAAAGTCTAGTCTACTAAACTCATTGCTCTGTCTTTAAAATGTCTTCACCTACTCAGTTCAGAAAACCTCAACAGTTAATGTAACTTCTTGGACTTGCAGGTTCGACTGTACAATGCTATCCATAAATTAAACAAGCCCTGAAGGACGGACTGTAAAATTAAAATGCTTTTTTGACATTTTAAAACATCAATGCTAAAATTAAATTCTACTGTCTGTAGAAGAAAAGGTGCTCAGAGGATGAAGAACTTCTGTGTGGTTGAAAGACAGACTACTACATAGAACCAAAGCTAAGAAAGAAAAATAAGAGCTCTGGAGTATTAAAACCGTATAAGATAGTGATTACTGAAGACCTTCCTCATTTTTATAGAACTGATTTAGCTTCTGCATCTTTCTAAGAAAAGAGAGAAATTTGTTTCAACTCAATACTTCAAAATTTTCAATGCTATCAAATGACTAGTATGAACACAAATAAAGATTAATAAGAAGCGCAGTCCAAAGCACTCCAGAGAAGATACATCCATTTTAGTAGAATAGACTCCATTTTCTTCCCACTTACACTGAATGGAAAGGGGCAGTTTGGTTCTGGTTTGACTAAAAAGAGATATAAAAAAAAACAACCCTTCCAATAAATTAAATATAATTGATACAAGTTAGGAAGTTTCCTTTCTGAATAGATCAGTTCATGATGTTCATGACATTCATGACATATTTTCTTAAAACTTCCTACAAAGTATCCATGACTCCTGGTGAAAAACTCAGGAAGCAAATTGTGATTTCCTCTAGCTGTCTAGTATATTTGGCTCTGGCCTCTCATCCCCAGAACCTGGTAAAAGAATACTTGGGACATACTTGCATAACCCAGCAGGTTCAAGCATTTTGTATTTCACAGGCTAGGATATAGAAAGCAAGATGACTGGCAATCATGGAAAAGAATTTGAATCTCTTAATCCAGACTGGTTTTACCCAGCAAGAGATCTTTGAATGGGTCACATCTTTCTATGCCAGTCTAGCATGTTTAAAAATAAATTGGGTACTTTACAATATATTTTCAAAATACTTCCTCTTAAACACCTGCATAATTCATGTTCAAACATCCCTGGCCACATTTGCAAAACTGAGTAAACTCAGATGTCACAATTGTGTCCACTTAATTCCAAATGCGTTCTTACATGAAATATTTGGGTATAAGAAATACCCATTCTCCCCGCCCTTCACTATTAACTGATTTGTCGGGAAGCAGGACAAATTATCATTCACATACAAGGTGCTAAATAGCTCATTAAAGACAATGCAATACTAGCTGCTTGTTGGAAAACAATATCTAATAAAACCTTAGAATTAACTTAGAAAGGAAGAGACAATAATTACATCGGTATATTGATTAAAAAGATAAAGGTAAAAGTTATAGATTGAACAGATCAACAGAATAAGATATAAGGTACACATATATAAGCCAGTAGGTTGGTTGGTAAATGTTTATATATGTAGCAGATGGGAGGAAGGATGAAGACACTTTGATTGAAAATATTCCTAAGTATACACTACCTTGAAGACTGAGTTAGCTCATATAACCTTATTTGCTCAGTGGGGATTTTACTTTGAAGTGCAGAGAAATTCTCTCCCTGGGAAAGCTCTTCTATGCACTTCTGAAAGTATTTCCTCTCAGTATTTGGAAACAAGGTATTCAGCTGTACTTAGCAGAGCTGTTTGGGAAAAGCAGAGAGCTAGCAGATTAAAAAAATAATCCCTGAAATAAGGACTCATTTTTTAATTAAAGTGTTATAAAACAGATATTGTCAATTTTGCTACGAAAGCACAGTTTAGATGGAAATGATAAAATATAGGAATGGGGACAGCTTTTGTTTTACTATGACCGGAAACATTCTTGGCAGATGTAATGTTGATGGATACAGACAGAGAGTTAGCTGTGTTTAACTCTGTACATCAGACACACAGAAGCTCTGAGAAAGGGTTAACTTCCAGAAAATTATTGCAGCTTTTGGTTTGTGATGATTATATACAACTGACAGAGCCACAAAATGGCAGTCTGCCCAGCCTTATGAGGTGCAGTAAAAGTTTTATCCCTACATTTGTCTCTTTCAAATCTTTTGTTTCTTTTGCATCATGAGTGTTCAATAAAAAGTTTCAATCCTCCAATCAAAATCAGAAAGAAATCAAGAGTAAATTCAACTTTGCTGTTAGGCACTGCCACGGTAGAAAGTTCCACTGGACACATGCATCAGCTTGCTTATGAGTCTCCAGGGCCAGAACTTGCAGCTTTAAATATTTAAAGCCATAGGTACACAAACTCTTAATTGTGCAAATAGCAGTTGGTAATTCAAATGAAGAAAGATGAGATGTAAAAAAAGGATCACAGTAGAAACCCAGTAAAGCACAATGAAGATGTACATTATTCTGCTGGACCAATTATTCTCTTTACAGTACGTGATGCAATGGACAGACACGAGAGCCTACTGTTAAAGTGATGTGACAGAATTACTCATGAGGGTTATTTCAGTTTTATCATTACCACAGTACATTATTTAGGTTAGTTCAGGGGCAAGCTGACCTCTTCAGTGACATAAATTAATGCATCTTTGTACAACAGAGTATGACAGACTGTTTCAAAATCATTCACTTACAGACTTAAATAATTTAAAGCAATTGAAATTATATATTGTCCATAAAAAGTACCTATTCTATACTTTGTCTGAATTCCTGCATTGCAACCATCAGGATAAAAATCCAGGCATCATAACATGATGATTCTCCATCTTCTTTTTTGACCTTTTTAATGAGAATAGGCTACAAAGGGGTTTTTTAAACCCTCTATCATTACCGTCTGCTGAAATTCTCATTCTCAGCCCTTCCCTTTCTAGTCAAAACCTAGCAGAACACCTATGGCTTTATGTGTGTCTTCATCTCCAAAAGGTAAAGAGAGTACGAAAAAAGACTGAAGAACAGAAGGGAATTGCATATGGCTCCCTGCAGGGTATTAAGACTGTCCTCTGGTTAGTTCCCACCAGAGTCAGGGAAAGACCACCTGTGGCTCTGCTTCTGCCCTACACTAGTGTTTCTGTATGAGATAAAATTTCTCATCTCTTTACAGCTCAGCAAAGTATGACTGCTTAAGCTGGGATGCTGTAGATCTCGGGAATCCAAATGCTCAGTGCCTGTGTCTCTCTTGGGACCTTGCTTCTCATCCTGTACTCTATAGCTACCCCCCCTGCACATGCTATACATTAGTGTCATGCCATTTTCAGTAGCAGCTTTGATCTTGCCATAGGAATTTCCCACGCAAGCTATTTTCTCCAAACCAGTATTCACATTAAGCCCTGCCAGTTCCTGAAGTTTCTGATTTCCACAGGTCCTAAAGGATCAGCGTCAGCTTCCATTTTGGAGCATTTTTACTCTTGCTCTCACACTGTCTTACTCTAGGTATCAGGAACGTTACCAAAGAGCGCTGAGTACCAGTTCTACAACACTCCCAGGAAATTAGACCTACAGTAAGAAATACCAAGGTCCAGACCCCCTGACAGAAGGAATGCCGTAGCACTGAGGCAGGTGGCACAAAAGAGTTCTATCAGCAGTGTAGGCAGAGCTGGTATATGTACTGTTGAGTTCCCTATGCAGTCAGCTGCAAGCGGTTGTCACAGCTTATCTTCACACTCCAGTTTTTAGACATTGGTACAATCCTATCTGTGCACAGAATGAAGGTGAATGGGTGGGCAAACATCAGCTTGTCTTATGTAACCAAAAGCACGCTTGGAAGAAATTAATATTTATGTCCTATCCCTTCATCTGAGTAATCTGCAAAGGAACTATGGAGGGTATGTTCACCCATATTTCGACCTAAGCATTCAAGGCGCCATGCAGAAAATGCATGAGTTATATGGTTCTTCATACCTTTTAGCTGGACCAGGGAGAACACTGTAAGACAGAGGCATATTTACTGGGAGGAGTAGGCTTCAAAAGGGGGAAGAAAGGAAAGCCTGCAGCCTGTTCTGTCTCTTAGCCCTCTCTTATGACCAAATGCAAAATATACACCTCTCTTATGAAGCAAGATCAAAAACTGATCAATCATAAATATTTCTGCTGCTGGTAAGAAGTCACACTGGGTATCAAAGATGAAAGTTGACCTGTAAAAGTTTGCTAACAGACCTGAGCGACAGGGCAATGACTAGAAAATTAAATTAAGTGTGGATAATCATAAAGCAATGCATATGAGAAAAGTCGTATTACATACTTACGCACACATACAATGATAGACTTTGAGCCAACATTTTCTACCAAAGGGTGAGATCTGGAAGTGAAATATTTCCATGAAAACATAAGTACACTGTTCGGCAGTAACACAAGTGAATGTTACTAAGAAAGAAATATCGGTTATATGAATTGGAAACATTTAACATACGTACTATTTAGACGATGTGTTCTAAGGGAGGCAAATGGAATATAAGGAGTTCATACTGCAGAGAACAGAATACTACTGCAAAATGTGCTTTGTAAGTAAGAGTGTATGACCATCAAGGAACATTTCAAATAAAAGATATCAGTTTTGTTTGTAGTAACTGAGGTAGTAATCATTCCTTGAACTTGTTGCTTCATATACAAAATACAAAAATCACCTTATTCAGTGTAAAACTGGACAGCAATTTCAATGACAAGACTATTCTTTTTAGCAGAAATGTCTTTAATAAGAGGGCATAGAAATTTTCTGATACTGCAACTAAGCAAATGAATCAGATACTAAAGCAAAGGGCAGAATTACAGCACTTTCATAGAATTATAGGACTGATAAGGACAAATGATCACCAAAGCTAAATTAATTACACTCATTACATTACGTAATGTAATCACATTAGTAACACTTTACATGGACAGTAAAGTGATGCTGATATGTTTGAAAATAATACACATCCTTGGGTCAAAAAGCAAAACTCATGCTACCAAATGGTGTAAACTTGTCTGTTGAAGTATTTAAGTACTACTTTCTTACAGTGAAGGTTCACAAATTCTTTTTCACCGTTTTTTCTCTGAAGTCATCCCTTTTATGCACTCATAAATCTTGACCTGGTGGATTTTTAATAATGATAGCTTATATCTGATTTTTTTTAACATCTGTCTGTGATAAGGCTTTTGTATTCATGGGGACAATGAGGAGGTAATGTCCAAGACTGGGCAGTAAGCTGAGCTGTTAGATGGTTAATGGAGGAGGAAAGAAATAAAATGTAGGCCAGCAGCAAATATTAGCATAGGGAATTCAGTCCCATACTCTAGTGCAGGAAGTGCTGCCTACCCTCACTCCTTTTATTTGCACCTCTCCTTTACTTCTCCTTAGCAATCTTTCCCAGCTCAGGTCCAGTGCAGGTAGCATCTAGCCATGGGATGGTGAGAGCAGTGGGGCGCATGTCAGGCAGATTCTTTGCCAACATGGCAGCCACCCATCCTAGCCTTCTGCACCAACCAGATGTCGCAGCTCAGAGTCTCCCATGCTAAACCATCTTGTGCTGGGTTGTTCTGACATGTCTGAGAGCAGTGTCTCTATTTCTGCTGACCAATGCAAGCTCCTGACCCAGGTGTGTTAGGGATCCCATGGTGTGGCGGGAGGATCAGGTGAGATTGAAAGGGATGTCTGTGAGGTGCTGGTTTCTTTGGCCAGGTTGAAATAAGTAGGGTCGCTACATCAGGGGTCTCCTGTGTCCACTGTATTCATCTATCTGGTCACCAAGTCTCAACTTTGTCCATCTCCCCCCCGCCTCCCCCCAGATGAAAAACACTATAGCCATTTATATAATCTTTAAGATATGATCTGAGCATATATTCATGGTGTTATTTTGCATCTCAGTTACTCCACCATCACTTTTACTGGTGTTCACAAAAGGTGACCAGGTGCCTGTGTCCAAGGTGATTCTGCAAGTTTTTGCTTTCTATATTTTTGCTTGTCCTCATTTTCAAGGTCTTCTATGGTTATTATTTTCTTTTTAAAACTCATGTCTCATTCAATGTTGAAAGTTCACTTTCTGACCCTTACAAAGTTTTTGTACCATCACTTATTGCCTATGCAGGTTTAGAGCTGTTTTTTTTGTTTTTTTAAAAAAGCTTCCAATAATCCACTCTCTGATCAGAGCCAGCTCTCATGAGAAGAGTTCCTTATAAAACTGCTTGGCTGTCTTGCTGTCTGCTGTCAAATCTCTGAGTGATGCCTTTAGACAGCCCACAGTGGAGCCATTATCCACCTCACCGATCATCACAAGGTCATTATTTCCACATACACTTTCCTCACACTGTTTTACTCTATAACATCGTTGAGATGAGAATAGGGTCTTTGTCCTGCATTTGCATAGCACTCAAAACACAGACTAGGACACCTTCTACAGTGTTGTGATAAACAAAATAAGATGGTCTCAGCAATAAAGAGAGAAAATTGAACTTTGCTTTATAGTCTCCATTCACCCAGATCCAGATTAAATTGCTGGTGGCCCTGTAAATACCTCTGCAATATGCTAGAGGAACAATATTACTTGCCTGCATTGGTTTTCTTTACAAATTCAGAAGTCTGGAGCAATGAAGTTGCTTGAGAAAAGTAATCAGTTAACTGGAGTGAAAGACAGGGATGAGGCACTACCGTAGCTGCTGGCCCTGTCCCTATCCAATATTCTCCATCACGACAGAAATTAGATAGAACCTTTTGAACCTGCAGGGACAACATGGTTATGGGAAAACCCATAAGCAGAGCTTGTTTCTGAAGCCAAAATATTATTTAGATTTAATCATATGGAAAAAATTAAAGGAAAGCTGGAAGAAACAACAATCATGTATGAAATCAATTTAACCCAGAAAAAAACACAGCTTACTTAAAAGTGTATCATCTCCTCTCAGCTTCTATGGCATTTGGTTCTTTACTGTGTTTCCAAATAACTACACTCTAGACTTGATTGCCCAAATGCAGGCCCATTAACAAGTTTTAGAACAGAAGAAATACAAGGTATGTTTCAGTTTAAATAGTAAAGTGACTACGCTATGCTACTTTGTGATTTTTGTACTACTAACTTTAGCAGCTTTGCATCTAAAAACTACAATGAACAGTGCCAAAAGAATGTATAGAGGGAGGGTACAGAAAATCTGGGGTTTATTCCAGCCATTCAGAGAGTAGTGAGCATCAGAAAGTCTCTAGGGCCTAACAGAAGGAAGGAATCTGTGCCACAGCTGTCTCAAAGAATAACTTGCCTCCAGAAAAAATCTAAGCCATATGACTTCTGTGAAATTAGAAGAACTGGGGTTTTTATCTTCTTATTCAGTTAATGAAGTTCTTCTTTTTCTTCATCAACATTTTAACTTGCCATACTAATCTCTGCTTAGAATCTCTGTAACATCTGTGAATCTTCTCAAAGATAGGGAGTTGATCACTTTTCTACTCAATAGGAAAAGGATGCCTTTATTTTCACAAAGGTGAAGCTCTTGATTCAGCACATTAGATATGAGGCCCCAAATTACGTTTTCTTATTGGAATTCAGATATCACAAAAAGTCACTGTCAGAAAAAACCCACACTTTTTCTGCTTCTCCTTTCATTGTTTTTAGTCCCTTGAGGAAAGAAAGGAGGGACTTTTTTAAAAATTGAGAAAACAAACCAGAGTGGAATCACAAAAGCAGGACAAAAAAATACAAAAAATACAGATGCTTTTCTTGGAGCCTCTGATCTCTATTCTGGGCCTCATTCTTTTTCCTCTGGCTGAAGTGTTTTGGCCGATAAACCTTCTATGAAGTATGATACTCACACAGAAAGAAGGTTATCCATCTCACCATTCAGCCACTAGAATTTCCCATATGCTAGTGTATCTTCAGTATGAATACTGCCTCCAACATGGATTAGAATGAGGCTTAAAAACTTTGCTCTTACCAAAAGAACATGATGGCAAAAAGTTTGAAAAACAACCGTGTTAAGCATAAATACAAATGGCACAGGGCAACCTTCTAGCCAGGACTACAGAGGGAGTAACTACTTCAACAGCTGCGACTAAGGAGCTGGTTAGAAACACCTTCTGTAATATATTGTTGCTTGGACAGAACATGATAGCTAGCACCTGCAGAAGTCCTGGGTTCGACTGCCTGGTGCGTCGTAGGACACTGCACAACTTCGGTGCTGAAACACACTGAACAATGTAGAAGGAAGAAACAAAGCCCCTTTCGATAATAAGGCAGCTGTTTGGTATTTGACAAGGAATACCAGGGCAGAGCTTCCCTGCTATTCTGTAGAGGGACAAGTGCTGGCCATAGGACTTAAGTGACTCAGGAAGTCCACACTGAGGGAAAGGATAGAGACAACATCTAATCTGAAGGGATTAGTTTGAATGGTCACTTAATCACAAGAATTGCGATTTGGGCACAGTAATCAATGGGTGTTGTCAATTACTCTGGGCCTGACCGTAAAAACCTCACTTCATACTGGCTTCTTTGAAAAGCAATCGTATAAGCTTGCAATAAAAGAGCTGAGACAAATGGGTAGCAAATGTTATCATCACAATTTGATTTTAAATAAGAAAGATGTGGCAACTGTGCTTTGGATTCTTCCCTAATAGTTAAGCTTGATGTGTCACCAGCCAAATTAATTCATTATACCCCTTGATTTTAAGATATTATACTTTAAAGTATTTTCTCTTCTACTGGGCTATTTTATTGCCCTCTCTTCATCCTCACAGCAGGTTTCTCTTGTTCACAGTGGGTGCATGATGCATTTTTGTTTGCACCTCATTCAGCAGAAGAATGAATATCTGAATAAAATTTACCACTTGAAAATGAAATGCTGTAAAAAACTAAAGCCACAAGTTTGAAGTTCTCCATGGAAAATTATTTCAAGTTCACCAGATAAATTAGATTTATATATTAAATAAGTAACCTCTCAATAAATTTAAATAACCCCTCCTGGAAAACTGTTTATTTTTATGTTCTTTATTCCACCAAAACTGCATTGCAGTTTTCCAGTCTTTATATTTACATTATTTGCAACTCTTTCCATAAGTGCCAGTACAAATGTAACTGATGAAAATCCAGAATAGTCATACAAATGTTCCTGAAAGCAAGGTGCATTTCTGAGCAAATTTTTTTTCTGATGCGCAATAATATATATGTATATATTAACAAAGCTTCATAATATAAAATATCTTCCATGGCAAGTAAAACTTCCCCACTTACAGCGTATTCAGATTTCAGTTACATAGACTTCTGCATTTCAAGTTAGTGCAAATAATGAAAGTAAGAGCCTGAGCAGAATGATGTAAATACAATGGAACAAGAGAAACAGCAAAATTTTACCAGCTCCCTGCATATGGTTATAACGTTTAATCAGTATATCATTAGTATTCTTTATATACAAGGTATTTAAATAATTGGCTTGTCTGAACTATAGGCAACAAATTTACAAATTAAAATAAAATAATGTTTCACACAAACATGGAATGTCCGACAAATATATGAAAATAAAATGCATCTAGTAACAAAACATTGTAAATCAAAAAGGTAAAAGATGTCTTCTCTGTCTTGGAAGATTTCAAGGCACTTTCTTGGCAAATCAGAATTCTCTCCTTAGTAGAAAGTCTGCAAGAGAAAAGGACGTGCCATTTTATAACTAGTTTCAAAACACAGAGGCAGCCCACTTAGTATCATTCTGTTTATAAATCAGAGTTTCCTGTGGATTGCGTAAATCTTAAGCTTAACTCCAGAATGCCAGTGGGTCTTGCCCTCCTGTGAACACTAATGAGTTTTTCCGTGGCAAATCCTCAGTGTCGATGCTAAGAGGTTTAACACATAGCGGTCCATGCTGCTGCATCGTACAAGGAAGCTTCCCATGCACAGAGTCATGGGCATTTCTAGATTCTGGGTTTCACCAAATTCTTCTATTTGCAAGGATCTGAATTAGGAAGAAGGAAAAAAAAAAAAACCAAAACAAAACGAAACCCCAACCCCAAACCTAGAAGCCGTAAGGGCCAGTCCCTGCCCCGACGGGCGTGCTCACAACACCAGCCCCGGGCCGCGCCCCCGCCCCCGCGGTGTCCCTCTCCATGGTGCTGAAACAGACCGCGGCCGCCCCCCCCCGCCCCCGCAGCTCTCGCTGGAAGACCGGCTTTTCCCAGGGAAAACTTCATTTCTAACAGGAAGAGGGCACGTCTCTTTTTTGTACCTGGGCACATCCAGGAGAGGGAGGAAAATATTCGCATAATAGCCCCGCAGCTCTTTTTTATGAGGAAAATGTAGCCTATTTTAGTGCATGTGGGAGAAATGCTTAAAAATAGCTGTCAGTCCTTCAAGCGGGAGAGCCTCCTTCTTCAAGGCAACCGAGAATCTCCAGGAGTCTCTCAGGTGTTAAAGCAAAGGCAAATTCCCTTACAGCAAACAGGAACTATGACCCTGTCCTCTCTAAGCTAGTGTGAGGGTGGTGAGGAAAACAGATTCTCTGTGCCAAAAGACGGAGGAGAAGCAGTCACAGAATCATGCTAGAAATGTAGTGTTATCAAGGGATGAACATATATAACTCTTGTGCTGCCCGATCTATTTGGAGGGAAGAGAGAGCGACTCCTGCCACTCTTCATCCTGCTGAGGAAAATGTTTCCATTCCAAAAAGATACTGGATATGAGTAAACAGGAAGACTTAAGCCCGTTTTACCTCTAGGGGAAACTAGCCACTTCTATCTACTTGGTGAAGGAACAGGGTGAGGGAGCACAGAGGCAGCTGGGAAACACTCAGATCATAGCTCTACTTTTTCCTATGAAGTTTTCTTTATTTTTAACAAAGTTGAGAGAAAGTCAGACTAGATAAAACTTGAAGTGAACACAGTGAACATGAGCTGCCAACATTGCTTACCATTTAAACCCTCCCTTCCCCACATGTCATCTCTCTGAGTGTATTTTTGGCAGGCAAATTAGAACACCTGGATTTGCAAATCATAGCAACTTTTGATCCTTTTGTATTTTAAAGTTGGAAATAGGATGAGATAGATGCTTCTGTACTGTGGATATGGAGGCAGACCTTTGACTTATCCTCTTGAAAGAAAAGGAAGCAAAGTATTGGAACACCCAGAAATCTTTCAGAAAGCCCTGAGCTATGAACTCAGGGGTGTAAAGGGATACAGATGAGGGAAAAACACAGGCTAAATAGGTGAAAGTGCAGAAAAGGAAAGAGTGCTGGGATGTTCTAGAAAGCTGAGATTTGAAAGAGAACACTGACAAACAAACAGGAATTTGGGCACCTAAAAAAAACCCACCAACTTTTATTAAACTTTTATTAAAAAAAGGGCATTCAGAGAAGGATTCCTGCCCTAGTCATGAGAGGGAGATCCTGGGAAAGTAATGAGATCCCTAGTCAGTTTCTGGTTCAGTGCCCCTGATATATTCAAATCTGCAAGACCTCGAAGGCAAGAGGCCAAACAGACTGAAAATAGTTAAGAAAAGAAACGGAGAAGAAAAAGAAATTATGTCCTTTCTTCTCGGCATTGAAATATTGCCATCTTCATCAAAGCATTTTCTCACAGCCACCAAAATGAATCCCACCTCCACTTGGAAATCAAATCAGCTAACACTGACTCATATCCTACTCTTCCTTTCTTATTCTTGATTAGTGTGAATTGAAGTCTTGATGCAGGAAGAAGTGACATACACAACTCCCCCAAACTCCAAGCTTGCAGTATTTGTCAGGAGGAGGTGGTGAAAGGAAACCATCTTTGAAGAAATTTAAATAAATTAAATTCACTGATTTTTTATATTTTATTGGTCAATAATAACCAGTGCTGTTTTACAAATTACTGTTGGAAGTGTAACCATTTTATTGATATTTGAACAACTGGAGAAAACAGCTCACTTGAAGATGTTCCTTTCATCAGTGTCAATGCTATTGAACACATTTAACATGCTATTCATAAACAAGAATGGACTGGTTGCTTCCACAGCCTGTTACTTGAAGCCTTTAGCTTTGTCACATCTTTATATTCAGTTTAATTTCACCACCATGAAGTGGTATGAACTTTACAGAAACTCTCAGGAGACAATCTGGGAATGAAAAGTGGTCCCAAAGATGAATATAGTGACGGTATCTATGAAAATTGCACTGGCAGACCTGAGACCAAGACATTCTGCTTCTTCCATGGATTAACAACAAAGCCCTCTTCTGAAAGGCCTGAAATAAATGTGTTGACGAAGTTCTCATGCATTTTTCTTTCACCAACCAGACTCCTTAAAATTTTGAACAGTATGAGGTCACCCAGTGCATAATTATGGACTATGGTGCCACAAGTGACTTGTAGGAAATTACAGTGGGGCCTATCAGAGGTATCTGTGCTTCTCTGTATTTCCATGAGGAGCCAGTCAGTCCCTATAGCAATGCCAGAGCTGCATGTTGATGTACCCTGTTAATATCACATTTCTGTATGCATGCCTGATAACAAGGTACAAGTGTGAAGTAAATCACTACACCATTCAACAAGTAAGAAAATGAGTGGGAAAAATGGTACTTACATAGCAAACATCCTAGGACTGTGTACACAAAGGGCTCATTGCTAATCTTGTTAGCAACCTTGCACACCTTTTATAATCTATAAAACAAAATTACCCACAGCAATAATTAATCTCAGTTGCCAGACACCCTCAAAAAACTGCATAAAATTAATGTAGAATTTGTACTAGAATTTCAGACACTCTACACAGTGAAAACATTCTCTGATGGAAATTCATGAAATCATGTGTGCAAGATGCAAAATTACATTGTACCTTATCCCAGCTAGGGCTCTAAAGGAAATATGAGTGATAGTAGCAATTAATGTTCTATGAAGTAGTTTCCTCCTAAGGTGTAGAAGTACTGATTCAACTCCTAACTTTACTTGAAGGAATTTAACTTATTAACTGGGAGGCTATTCTAACCAGCAGACTATGAGGTTGTCTGAGGTCAGGCTCTTTCAAACTTTTTTATTGTTCCACTTAGTATTAATATTGATGGAAATCCATATTTGCCATGTCTAAGTACATCTAATCATCAGACTAGAGATACTCATGTGCTACTTGCTGTCTCTCTCTCAGGTGTCCTTGGTTCAAATAACCACTTGGTTCAAGTGGCCCCTGAGCCACTGCCATTCTTTCTGATGGAAAGATCTAACTATTTGGTAACAAGAAATACTTAGGTGAAATTTTCTTTTCTTGCTTGATAAGTATTTTAATAAAACTTAATAGAAATTGTGCCAAACAGCAAGAGACTGCTAACCCGAGTTCAGTTCTTCAGGGAATGTTTGTACAGAATATAGCCATGTCTGCAGGAGAGGAAGTAACTCATCCTCAGACATCCTATGGTGGTTAAGGTGTCCTTGAAAGAAAATATCAAACCCCTTCAAAGAGATAGGAAAAGATCCTGGCTATGATCAGCCTTGATAGCAATTCTAAGCCCTGAGTGCTGGATAAGTTGGAGACAGTTCTGAGGGTTTAGCTCTCCTTTTCAGATCAACAGAACATTTCAAGTTGATTGAAACTCATTGTCTGCTTTGGGTTTGGTTGACGTAAAGGAAGAAAAAAACTTGCTTTGGTTTTAATTGCATTTTTTATTTTACATTTTGCTTTGATAGTTGAACTTAAAAATCAGTTCTTCAGAGAGTCCTAACCACAATCTTGTTTTTAAATTTAGAGAAAAGCTATTTAATTAGAAGAGGAATATTATGACTGTGTTTCTTCATAAATAAAGGGAAGCACTTAGGCAATACAGGAGAGTCCAAATAATATTCATATACTCTGGATCCATGTGTCAAGGTATGCAATATGCAACACACATGGTACTTTTGTTATGCAGCATGTAATAGATATATGTCTAGCCTACTCATATGTCTACTTACAAAGCTATATGTATATCTTTTGAGGATCAGCCATGGATTTCTACATTCTAACTTCTGATCAGTGAAAGGGTGGATGGAGGCAAGGGCTGCTGCAGACGCTTTCAAAAGCCAGATCCTCTGAGGTGTAGAGCTTTGGTGAGAGCATCTCAGCTGCTCACAAAAAGTGTTTACCATCTTTCTAAGTCATGCAGACAAGAAGTGTCAGTATTTTTTCATGTTAAATCCTGAAAAATTTCCAAAGCATCCTGGTCCACAGTTTGTGCTTACACATCACTAATGAGATTCACCTTTTCTAATTAAATGGTATTGCTTATTTTCCACTCACTTTATTTGAATTGTCCATTGCACTAGAGAATGCCCAAGTAACTTTTTTTTAAGGGATTTCCATTTTGTTTGGGGTTTTTTGCTTGTTTGGTTTGGTTGTTTGTTTTATCCATTTAATAACATCTTAGGACAGTTTTATTTTCCAATCTCTGACAAAATTACATTCAGGCTGTGTTAAAGCAAATCTGTGGATCTCATATTGTAATATTGTTTGATAAGAACTGAAAGTATCAATAACAGAAATGATGAATTAATTGATTTTGTGTTCTTTAACAATGGTCATATAATAGAAAATTATCATAACAAATGGAAATATTCTAAAAAAACAAGATATAACCACACTATTAAGTGTTAAGAGAAGATGACAGAATGGTTCAATTTTATCTTATTGCACAAGTTAGTAAGTAGAGGTAAAGGGAGCAGGAAGGAGAATATGGCTTCATATCTGCCCTCTGCATAAGCATGCCTGACTGGTTTTTCAGAGTGTAGTTTTCATTTCATTTCTGCTAGTCTCACTTCGAAGGAACTCCATTATTTGCAGCTGACTGCAAGTGCATTAATAGAAAATCTTTGTATAATAGAAGACCTTGGGTATATTTTGTAGTATACTGCTAAAGAGCAACAGTTACAAAAGTACCAACACATCAAACACTTAGTAGGAAAGGCAGGTTGCTTTTAAACAAGCTATCATTATAAGGTACTTTAATTACTACTTACAGGCTGGTGTCGAGCAGTCCCTTGTGTTGTGATACAGTCGATGAAAGTGCTTGCTACACTCTGACGAAAATGTGACTGGCCCTGTTTGAAAGTAAGCAGGAGTCAACCATAAGCTTTCAGTGCCACTGCTTTGCAGGTTCAATGAATGACATCAACACATAGAATTAACTTCCAAGTGTTTTGACAAATTCACATTTAATTTTTTACTACACCTTAAACAAATATGATGCAACACAGTATAACAATGCTACTGAAATAACAGAAAGAAATACTATTGCTATGCTATTATGCTCATAATCTGAATAACAGAAAAATGGCCCTTGGAAATAATGGATTGGCTTAGCCTTGAAATTCCAGTAATTCAAAATTAACAGTAAAATTTCTTATATGGTGAAAAATAGACAGGTACAACTACAACAGAATTTCATGTTCTCAGTAGTCAGTATTCTAATGTAGAAGGAATTATGTAGATGGAATGCAGATATTATTTCTAAAGATAAATAAAAGAAACGTTTTAAGCAAATATAAGTTTCTAAGCCCTGGAAAGATGAAGTAGCTTCATGTACTAATGCTTCTAATTTGCACATACATGGTTCATGAAGTTCCTAATATACAATGAGGGTGTTGAGGAAAAAAAATGACAGTTGAATAGCATCTAGGAACCCATCTCCTGTTAAAGCAGTCCTAGCAAGAAAGGGTGCAGATGTGCAGAGGGCAGCATGTGTTTCAATGTTTGCGTGAGGCAAAGCCGTGTGCCCAGGGTCTAGCATGCTGTCTCTGTTCTACCAGCATGTGCTCCCTTCTCTGGATATGTGTCATCTGCCCACATTAGTATTTGATAAGCTACTGGTCTCCAAAACATGGCTTAAAGGTAACAAGTTGCCAAAGAGCCCTTCCATAATTGCTGACGGCCCAGGGAAGGTATTACTGATGGCATCCCAGCTGAAAAGTAGAGGAAAAATGTAGTATTTGCATCATGTAACCTGCCTAGGAATACTACCACTGACAGCTGGGGATGAGTTTCCTGTGATTTGGACAGAAAACACTGACATAAAATGACACTAACTGCACGAGTAAATTTAACTTACATCCTCTAAATTCAGCACAAATAGAAACCCTGAATAAGAGGAGCTTGTTTCAAGCAGCGCTACAAAAGGATCGATATGAATCATGCTGCTTTGACTAACTTTCCTGTCAGAGGAAGACAGTAAGCATTTCTGGGCAAAAATTATTTCACAACTTGAAAGGTGGCTTATCAGCCTGGTAAAACATAGCAAGCCAATTCTATCTGGATAGTGGAGCCAAACTACCACAAGCTTGAGAGAAGATTCCTCTCTATGACAGTGAACACACTTGAACATTAGATATATTTCACCATAATATGTAGATTTCATGAGATTTTTCAGCCACAAATAAGCTTTTCAATAAACTGACAAAGCAGCCTTTGCAACTTGGAACTGGAAAATTGTTGCCATTTTTTTATCTGAGTGAGTAATTAGGCTCAAGAGAAAGTATGTAATTTGAAATTATCCAAGATATATGGAGAGAACATCAGTTTTTGTCAATAAATAAATTCCATGTCCCTTCAGATAGTACATGGCTTACTAGCTCTCTTCCTTGCCATCAAAAACAGGCTGTTAATTTTATTTGTGCCTTACAGAGCACTCTGTCAGCTGTTTTTTCAATCTGAATTGATAGATAGCTTTATGACTCACAAGATTATTTATGATTTGTCCTATAGTCGAGGACTGTTACATACGGTTCTTACTTGGCTTTAAAATGTTTCTACTATTGGCATACTAGAAGTGTACAATAATTTTCTTAATCCTGAAACTTAAAGATTATGGACTGTAAAGATAATGTTGATTTCCCCTTCTCTTCTCTTTTTTACAACTTCATTAGCTTAGGATGTTCTAACTCTTGAACTGGTAAGGACTATATCTGAACAGTTTACTTAACTGAGGTTAATAGAAGAAGGATTATGATTTGAACAGAATCAAGAAAAACAATGTTAGTCTGTATTTTAAGAAAATGCCTGCAGATTACAGGACCTAATAAACATGTGGAAAAGAAAAAAAACAGGCAGAAAAGCCCATCACTGATGATCTTAGGAGCATAATATAAAAAAAAAGAAAAAAAGAAAAAAGATGTAGGCAGAAATTCTGAGCCAACAAACTTCAAGAATTTTGGAATGAACTTGCTTTCCTTATTGATTCCAGCTAATGTTAGTCAAATAATTTCAGCAATTTTGATGGCAACAACTCATGGAGAAAAGGATTATTAATTTAATGATTAGCTCCAGAAGCAGACCTTCAAGTATTTTTTTCTCTTTTTCTTTTCTGTGATTTAGTATTCTCAAAATACCTTCTGTAAAACTCATGGTTGTTTTTCACTGTTGGTTTTGAGTAATGAAACTTGTGCTGTATTCATTATTTAGCTTCCTCAGATTCTTATGTTGAGCTTTTTTATGGTAGCTGAGCAGTTTCCAAAGTTAAAAATGAAAAGGCAATTATTAATATAAGCAAACCTTCATTCTGTCTCCTCCCCAGGAGAGGAAATTTCAGTATTCCTGTGCTATATAGGATAGCATAGTTGCAATCTATATGTTCTTTTCATTTCTTTCTCATATGGGCTGAAAATGGTCAGGTTCATAATTACTCTTGTTTACTGAAGAACTGAAGGGCCAGCTGGCTGTGGCATGTTTCCTGTAGATGCTGTTAGCAGTTGGCAGAAAGATCCTTAAAGTTGTGCATATCCTAAAGGTCTGAGGACACCTCCCCCATGCAAAAGAGACAACAAATTCTTTCCTTTCTTGCCAAGGACTGTCTGAAATTTCCAGCAAAGAGGAAATGTGCAATTATTTCCAGTTCTCTTTTTCATGCTCCAACTGCCAACTATTTCTCTAGTTTTTAGTTTCACTAATCCCAGTAACATCGAAAATCACCAACAGATTTGCAGTGTCATACTCTGAGACCTTCACTTTTTTGAATTACAGAACATTTGGAACTGGAGACTAAAGAATCAGTGCAAGCATCCTACTGTTGGCAACTCTTTATGCTTATATTGAGAGGGTACAATATTTTTCCAGTTACAAAATAGTCCCAAAGGTAAGTGCGTTATACAACTCCATCTCAGTTTTCAAGTACAAGTACTTGACTGTAATCATATTAAACTTTTATATTTGAAATAGCAAATTATTTTTCTGCTTGATTTACACTGTTTAATCCTTCCTTGTTCTATTTGTTTGCATCCACAAGTATACATCATGAGACTGAAGACAAAATGTGTTTCCCCAATACAGTGAAAACCTACATGGCCACATAGGTCTGTTTCTGAAAGATATATGCAGTCCAATGAGAAGTCTTAAAATTAGTGAACTTGAAAATAGATTCGGTAGGACTGACAAAAATTATGGAAAAAACATTTAAAATTAAAAATGTACTGAGTTCTCTCATTAAAATATTACTTGCCAGAGATAGCAGGTAAGTGCTCACACATCACATTTTTAACACCATACTGCAAATTGTTTGCACGTAGATATACAACGAAGTATCTAGAGCATACAGATGTGTATACATTCAGTACCTACACCTATTAAATTTGTAGTATAGCTGCAAAACAACAAGTAACAATAGGTTGATAAAAATGAAACGATAGGTTTTAAATCATGAATGTTTTAACTTACCATGTTTTGAAAGTTATTTTAGGCTAGATTACTCAAAGAGAGACTCAAACCATAATTAGAGTTCTGTAAATCTTCTACTCCTCAACAATGTAAATTTAACTTCACAAATGTTAAACTTGGTGAAGAACCTCAAAAAAGCTAATGGTGTGACTCTTGTGGCTACTTAGAATATTCACATGTAGGTAAATTAAGAGCAAGCAGCTGCCTTACCTGTAAAATGTTTTATGAATTTGTCTTTTAGACTGGAATCTCTTGGAAAAATTTCTGAGGATAGAAGAAAAAAAAAATGTTTGTAATATAGGAATTACAGTAAAAGTTCTGAAAGCATCATATGCCAAGATGTCTGCTGTAAAGAGACCCAATAGGTTCCCAAATTAACTATGAAATTAATTTTCATAGTTTTGTATGTGTGTGTATAAATAACATTGTGAAATGTTTCAAGTAATCCACAGATGAATACCAAATGGTCATCCTACAACACACTCTATCGGATTTTCTGACAAACATTTCTACACATCTTAGGTCTTATTTGAGCTATAATTTTAGAAATATTTATATAAATAATATAAATAAGTTATCACATTATGACAAGTATTTGAGTATCTGAACAAATTATGTAAAATACCTAGATAAATACAAACTAAATACCATATTTGAGGTTTTGAAATGAAAGATACCTGAAGAGAAAAGTCTCCTACAGATCACCTAAGAAAGATATGGGCCATGCATATTTTCATTGTGCTATTAGTCAAAAAACAGTACTCCTCTCCTGTGAAAATTGTTGTGTATTTTAAAATATTCCCTTTCCATGTATGGTATTTTTTCCAAAAAGTATAAGAGAAAATACAAGTCTCAGAACAGCCAAAGGAATCAGGCAGAACAGAAACTGGAGCTATCAGAAAAACTCTACTCTCTTTGGTTTTTTGCAGTGGGATGCCACCTCTGGCTTAGAGCAGAAACTTTTGATGCAAGTAAATATTCTCAGAACTAGCATATTTCCCCTCAATCTCATAAATTTTCCACTGAAAAACTGTATTAAAAAATTCTTGGATAACTGTGGTTATTATTGCAGACAGTGACTGTATATAACAGTTGCATGTTATGCTAAATTCAGAAGAAATGCCTTTCTTAGCACTAATGCAAGGAATGTGATTAACTCGCAGTATTAGGACCTGCAGCTAAACATATTTATTCACTAAAAATATTTCCTTACCGCTAATGTAATTTTAAATCTTTGTATTCTCCTACTTTTTTTTCAATTCTGTGTCTGAATTAACATTTAGCTCAGAAGAAAGCAAGTTTCCTTTCATACTATAGGAAGATGTTTTGCCAAAATAAATTCTTATCACTGGCTTTAGGCAGTTTCTCAGAGGTCACATGAGTGTATTTTTAGGCTGGGATTTTAAGCTAAAATGTCCAAGTCTTACTCAACTCAGCAAGTTTAGGGGACCTAATTTACTTAAGATTCCTCAAAAACCTGTTTTAACTAACTTGTTTCTTTATTGCAAATGAAATACCACCCCTTCTTCATTAAACTTAGAATTTTACTGACATGAAATGTCAGGTAGTTTAAAATTACACAGAATGAAGCACAAGAAAAGCCAAAAGAGTGAAACAATCTGTGTGAGTTTTGAATGACATGCCTCAAGTGGACCGGTACTGACGAATAACCGAAGCCTGGTTGGTAAAGGTTGGCCATTCTTGCTCTGACAAAGGACATTTAGACCCAGGTCCTTTTGAAGCCTATAGAATTTTCTCTGGGAACAGTAGCTGCCTTTTGCCCCATAAAATTCTTTAGGAAAAGTCCATAATACAGTATACAGCCAAAACCCCACCCCTCAATGCACGGAAGGTAAAACAGGATAACAGATTTGATGCTCAGGCAAGGAGCTAGGCATCGCGAGCACAAAATCGCAGCTGTAGCGGTGTCGGTAAGCCCGAGAAGGAACGCTGCAGGGTCTGCTTCCCACCAGTAACCTACATTGGCCCAAGGTTCACACCAGCCTGGCTACGCCTGTCCCAGTAGGGAAAACTAGGTCAGGCGTGTGTTGGGCAGCGGCTGAACGACATTGAGTGCGTGCCTGCTCCTCCCCTGCTGCGGCTGCCATCCCTCCGGGCAGCAATCAGCTTTTCAACATGTGCCCACGTCTCAGCTTTCTTCAAGTGTTTGTTTTTTTAATAGTACAGTGCATTTGCTTGCTAAAGCACAGCGAGCCCCTAGCTCTCCACAAAGACAACTTAAGCTCATTTGTATGAGAATCACGGGCAGCACAGGTTACTGGAACCCTTCTGTCCGCTGGCTCTAACGGCAGGGGCAACTCCGCCTGAACTATGAATTGCCCAACACAAGCACAGAAATCTTCTTCTGTCTTCCAGCAGCATAGCCAAGCCCTCCTATCTGTATGCAACTGTGAAGTTGAGGTCTCAAAGAACTCAGTATTTCAATCAAACTAATGGACATCTTTTCTGAATAGAATATGTATCACTGACTCCCGATCAGATCACAGTGCAGCCAAAAGCAGGATCTCAAGTCCGTACAGGATGCTTCCAGAAAGCAGTGAAATATCATCACATCATCATCTATGCCAGCTTTTCCTGGCTTCTAACAAGCTCTTAGTTACTCCAGTCATATTTCATGTGGTATCTATCACCTATTAAGACAGATAGCATAATATCCATTCTCACAATGTATGCTCACATCCTCACAATGCTAGTTAAATTCCTTTGACATATTAATTTCGCAAAGGAAAAGCAGAAACATGAATATAGCAAGAAAGATTGGCAAAGTATTACTAAAATCAAAACACTTGAAAGTCACACTGGTCAAAAACATAAAAGAAACAGGAAAACGAAAGAATAAAACGTTTTAAGTGTGCAACCCACAGAGTTTATTCAATCCATTCTTGACCATGTTACACAAACTAGTAAAATACTGCCAGTATATATCCCATGGGATATAGTAACTGATTTTTTTTTAATCAGCTGGGAGAATATTCAGACTGTGGCATTCTTGTGCCCAGGCTTACAAAATCTGCACTGCTCACCAAAGAGAGCACATCTGGGTTAACAGGCACTTGTGCTATTGACCCTGGGTTTGTTCTGGGTATAATCTCAGTTTATAATCATAAATAATCTTAGTTCAAGGATTTCGTTCTTATTTACATTAGGAGCTCTGTGTGTGTCCTTAGATAATTACTCATCTGGAGCAAAATGCTGCCCATCCTACACCCCTTCCACAGACAGCAATGGCCATGGACAACTATTAAATGGTGCTAGGACAGATTTACTACTGGATCTTCTGTCTAAAATACTATTTATGGCAAGATCTAGAGACAAGACAAATTTAGAGGGTTTTCCAGCTCTGCTTCACAGACAGAATGGTTAAGTTTATACTGCAAATTTGGTTCTAAACCATCCATACTGATAATTTTCTCAAAATGTGACACTTCACAGAAGGTCTTGTGGCTTCAGGTAAAAGGTGACAGGATCTGCCCGAGTTTTATCCCATTCTGGGATAAATGGGATGATGGAGAGAGCTAGTAAGGTCTGAGCTAAGAAGCAGAAAGCAACAGCTGCTCTGGCTCCCCACTCTTGCATTCTGTTGTAAACTTTCCAAAGTTGATTTAAACCACTGTTGTTAAGCTAATGCCCTAGAAAATTATTCTGTGGTCTTTTCAGTTGTTATTCAGCACCTGGTAGCTGACACGAATGTTTAATTTTTCACTAATTTGGACACGATTACAGAGAGGTAGAAGACTAAATAAGCCACAACCCTGGGCTCAGGCATGTGCTCAACCTGCAGTATAAGACATAGTTGCTTCACCTTGGATGAGGCTTTTCACCTTTCTGTGCCTTCAGTTTCTCTAAGTTTTGTCTGTGCAGACTGCAAAGCTGTGACAGCAGGTGCTGACTTTTACCCTGTGTTTGCACTGTCTCCAGCACCATGTCACCGTAATTGTGCCTGGAAAATTCATGTCCTGCTGGAGTATAAATAACAAAAGCTGTGCTCATGGCATTGAAATAAGCCAAATCCACACAACTGTTTGTTGGCGTGGGGCATGAAGACTCCACATCCTCAGGTGATATCACTTCGGTGGAAAAAATCAAGATCTCAATTTGTTTATGCTCCCAACAGGCAGCCTTTGCTTATTTTTAGCTTATTGAGAGAAGCAGTGTAAATCAGCCAGTGAAAATTACTCCTGCTCTTGGCCTAGTTCGGGTCTACACCAGGGGATCTACAACGCCTCACTGCAGGCTGTACTGTAGGCAAGCGCAGAAAATGTGAAGTAGCAGAGCTTAGGCTCTGCTTCGTTGGCCAAGTGCCTTAATCTTCCTATGTAAGAAGGAAAAAGTCTTCATCACGCATCTCTTTTTGTAAGAATATTCATGCATCTAAAAAAACCCCACCAAAATCCGAAGCAATTTTTCCTCAATTACTTCAAAAAAGGAATTAAAAAAATCAACTTGTAAAGCATTTGTGAAAAACTTCTCCATGGCAGGTAAATGTTTCACAGAAATGTAAGCATATCCAACAGGACATAAAAACAGAAATTACATCGGTTGTCGCTACACCTTTGTCTGCCAACTAAATGATATTTGTCAGATTTACATGCAGGTGCTAAAGTGCTCTCTACAACACACTTCAACTACAATATTTAAAGCTTAGCATTTT